>NW_028262343.1:2735722-4103583 GCF_047370975.1 Nipponia nippon
AATATATATTTTCACATCCCGTCTATTTTGACGTGTTCTACTTTGCTGAAGTCAAAACACTATAGAAACAGGGCTTTGTCAATGGCTCACACCTACTACTACACTACGCTACAGTTTCACAACCACTTTAAGCCAGCATAAACCAGGACTGCTGCCATAGGCAGCCCCATTCTCACTGTCTTGTCTGATCCTCCTCTCTACTGCCCCTCCCACAGACAGCAAGCCAGATCAGGAAATTTATCCAAATTTTAAAAAGCCATTTTGTTGGATGTAAGACAAGGTAGGACCTCTTAGTACAGCAGCAGTACAAACTACTGTGAAACCACAGTATCTTTCCCTTCAGGACAGTTAATCGATACTCAATTTTATCTCCCCCTCCTTGTTCATTTGCTTTTGCAACTCCTCTGGCAAAAGGCTATCTAATGTGTAACTAGTCTTCCACCCATTCTCCATTCAGAAATCAAAGCTATTAGTTGCATGTATTATGAATGAAGATCTTATAAAATAATATGACATTTTAAATGCAAATGCAGGAGGAATATGCACCATGCAGCAACGAATGAAAAGGAAAATAAATGGGAGCACTGGACACCACAGGTTTTCTGTATTTGACCCATACACACTTCTACGTGTTCTTTTTTGAGATTACATATTAATTTTTGCAAGTTAACAGTAACCTGTTTACTAGCCAGATGTGAGACACTTACCCCAGCTCCTCTATCAAATTTTATGAGGATAGTTAATCAAGGTCAAGCGTGGTTTTCTCATGCTTCTTTTATGCTTTGAATTTGAGACTTCCTCATGTGACTTTCAGCTCTTTTCAAACGTTTTCTTTCAAACCCAGGAGCCTGGTAAGAATCCGGGGAGCACCTTTCCTGTGAACTACATGGTTCACCCAGATGTTTGCTCGTGCCAGTTAAAATAGGTCATTTTGTGCTCATCGATATGGCCCAGAACACAACAGGAGGGATCTCTCTATACCAGGTCAGCTACTTACCCCGGGCTGAGTCTGGTCTTTGACAGAGAAATGCGAGGCACAGGGGGGGATGCACCTCCTGCCCACAAGGAGAGGCCTTCGCGGCCCGGTGACCCTGACCGGCACCTGGTGGAGCACTGCAGGCCGGCAGAAGGAGCTGTATTCCCCTTACCTTCCCCCCACGCCCCCCGCCAGATAGCTTTACACTTCTGGGGCCGCGGGCTGGGGCAGACACCGCCCGCGCGGAGGCCACGCGCTGAGAGCCGTGACCGTTAACAGCTCCTCTGCCAGCGCCTCCCCACCGCATCCCGCCCGGAGCTCCTCACCGCCCCCGCGCCCAGCCCGGCCTGGCCCGCGCGTGCCCGCGCCGCCGCCGAGGGGCCGCAGGGCAGCCGCGGCGGCGGGGGGGTCGGGCCGGCCGCCGCGGCGGGAGGTCGCAGCCGTCGCAGGGCTCTCCGCAGCACCGCGCTCATCCCGCGCACAGCCCGCCCGCAGCAGGGATGGAGAGCGCTGGCCAGCCCCTTGGCCGAGGGGGCAGCCCGGGGGAGCTACCGGGCGCCTCCCGATCCCCACCCCCAGTGCTCGTCCCCGAGCCAGGCGGGGGCGGGAGGGGGCGGGGCAGCCCCGGGCCGTGCCAGGGCGCCCCGCGGAGTCAGGGGCCGGGCCGGCCGGGGGTGTCGCTTGCAGCGCTGCTCACCGCGGCCCGCCTCCTCCCCGGGTTATAAAAGTGCGGGCTGAGCGCTCAGGTTATCTTCTGCTTCGTGCTGAGTCGTCTGGGTAGTCTCAGGTAGCCAGCGTCCCTTGGCGAGGAAAATGCTGCCGATCAGGAAGACCACGAAACAGGGCAAAAGGATAATTCCCCCACCTCCCTCCCCTGCTCGGCCCCGGTCCCCTGCTCTCGGCGGGCCCGTTCCGCTGTCCGGCGTGGGGGCAGCGGCGGGCGCTGGGAGAGGTGCCCCTGCCGCGGTGCGGGCGCTGCCCCAGCGGGACCACGCGGTAGGGCAGAGGCAGCCTCGCGCCGGTGCTGCGAGGCGCGCAGGCGGGGAGCGGCGGGAGCTTCCCAGCGGCACAGGGCAGAGCTCGACTCTGGGCCGGGCTGGGGCCCCGCTGTGCCCGGCCGCCTCTCCCGCCCCCTCGGGGTCCTGCCCGGAGGCTTTTCTGGGGAGCTGCTGCAAAACTGGCACAACCCGCAAACCGCACTTAACCTCCAAGTAAGGTACTAAGGGCATATTGTGAAAAGTTAAAGTAAAGACATAATAATAACTATACCTATTCAGCATCAAGCCATTAAAGACATTTGGACACTGTTATGAGATAGACAGATAGATTAGATTGAACTTAATGCTGTAACAGCTCATAGAATCTTGATTTCATAGATTGAAGCCACCAAAGTTCAAAACCATTTTGCTTAATATTATTTGATATGCAAACTAAGCAGTGCTCACAACACATTAAAATTGTAAATATTGTAAGCATAAACCTTCATTGGATGGGATTCCTGTCTCCAGCGTCCTGACAACTCTAAAAGCCCCAAATTGCTCTTCCCTTTATTTATATGACTGAATACCAACAGTGTTTGTAATATGAGTGCAGTCTCCAATATATGCATGCCCTTTGCACTCTCATTTAGCTAAAGAAATAAGCCAGTATAAAAAGTTATTCAGGCATCAGCCATTCTGGCCGTTAAGATAAACATTTGAGCAATGTCTAAATCAGACTCTCTGACATATACCAGTGCTGCTTGGGAGGGTCAGTGGAATCATGTATTCTACCTTCTGTTTGGAAGGACAGTATTATTAGTAGGACACTGGACACTTCTTACTCAGAACTGTTTTTATTTGGTTTTATATGTAGCATATAAGTCTAGAGTAAGAGAACAGAAGGATATGGGAAGAAGTCTATGAACTCTATGCCTTTCAGGTAGATCAGTTATAAAGGAAGGAGGTGAGGAGGTATTTGTTCTGCTGCTTATTTTTTGGCACATGCCACCTAACTTCAGACACCTAGCAGAAGGCAATTGCCCTAGGTTCTCCTACAGGCAATGGACAGAGATAAGCCTTTCTTGAGGGCTCACTTAAGATCTGAATAGTTATTTTGAGATGCTTTTTTCTCTCCACCGATGGAAAGATAGGATATAGGTAGACCAAGCAGGCTTTTCACTTATATGGTTCGGTTACATTCCTAAAGTTGGTTGGGGGAATATCTTCATAGAGTCATTTGCACTCCTTCCATGGATAGATGTATGGACTGTGGTGCAACTTTGTTCATGGTACCAAAAGTGAAGCAGTGAAAAGATGGCTCAAAAAAGCCCTGGTTAGCTTTTTACAGATACTATTTCTTGTTATTTAATACCAGATCTGTGTACTACTGGATCACTTGACAGTACAATTTTGATCTGGATTGGGCATGAGCACACAGTTGTAGTTCTCTGGGGCAGAACAAAACAATGTTGATGCTGAACTCATGCTAGCTATATGCTGTTTGAACCAATGGTATTTTATCCAGTATAGATAAAGTAAAAATGGTGTGAAGAGATGATATCAGACCTATAATAAAGTCTGCAAAAAAGTTATTTCCATTTTGAGCCAATCTGAACTGACAAAGTAAGTTTAAGTACTTTGTGCTTTATAGTTATGTCACCTGCTATTAGATGCCCTGATGCTAGGTTTAATATATCACAATATATTATATATTAAGATACCACAATCTATTCAATCATGGCTTATGTTGCTTCTGTGTGTCAAAAGTGAAGATTATTTTAAAGTGCAGTTTAAAAAAGCTAGAACTGTGAATGGAAACTGCTGTTAAATCCTAGAAGGGACTTGAAAAAAAAATCTGTTGATTGTAGTGCATTTAAATATATCTATATATTGTGTCAACATGTATCTATTGTAATGTAATCTTCAGTTAACAAGCAACAACTGAGGTTGCTTATACATTTAAGATTTTTTTGTTTTCCCCTCTGCACTCCTGTTCTCTGCATATTAAACTTCTGAAGCAGGCTCTGTCTGTAAAAGATTCCTTGGCAGGCAGAGGAAGCAGGGACTCAACCAGTGATCCCTTGGGTGCCTTTTTCTGGCCCCATTTGAGGCATTCTGTTACAACTGCAAATTAGTTAATTGCAAACACAATCTTTACAAAGCCTCCTGACATTTACACTTACAACAGAATTGCCCTAATAGACAGGCATGACTTGTAGACTTATTGAAAATTACTGAGTTTTGGAGACTGAGTATTGTAGATTGAGTTTTGCCCTGGTCCTGCTGAAATAAAGATAAAAGCTTGCACTTTTTCTTAACGTTGTAAAGTTAATTACGTCAATATTTTGGCAAGTCCAGAATGTGCAATGGAATGTGATGCAGACATCTGCAAGCCAACACTTGGCCTAGCTCATATATCTGCACAGCAACACTGTGCAGAGAAGCCCCATCACCTTGCTGCTATGTCAGTGCCTGGGCCAAAAACGCCGACCCTCTCAGCCAGGCTTTGTGGCCTCCAAGTAGCCTTACACTGCTATGCTTGGTACTGGAACTGGCATAGTTGGCACAGTGCACCTTCTTGTTGGAAAGGCATACTCTCATCCTGCCTAAAGGGCAGTGCTGAGATGTTATAAGTGTTTTTCTTTCCTGGATGTATGGTGTGAGATAATTGAATTAATGAAGGAGAAATTATCAAGAAAGATAATCTACTAAAGGTTGGAGGCTAATTGTTAAAAAACCCTTCCTCTCAACACAAAAAACACACTCAACTCTATGTCCACAAGGTGCTTTTTTTTCCCTACTCCCTCAAATTTCATCTACTGAAATGCTAGTATGCCATTAGGAAAAGATAACTATGGACAGCAATTTCAGTCTTACCTTTGATTGTTTTTAAATCTTTTTCTCTACCCACTACCTTTGTTAATGTAATGGGTCTGCATTAATCCACTTTTTAAAGTCAAATAGAATTATGGTTGTAATCTACTGGCAGAATTTAGTACTATTTAGTATAATAGCAAGGTACTTTTTTGAAAATTTGAACAATCCAATGAAGCAATGAAAGGAATACAAAAAATAATATATATTAGGTGCAATCAATATATTTTATATTCATGTTTTTCATTTTACAAAAAAAATAATTACCACTTTCCTTGTGTTAGTGTAGAGTTCAAGGCAGAAGCAAGGTTAATCACAGGGTGCTGTAAGGTTTGTAATTTGGCATCTTAAAACATTTCTGGGCTGTGCAAAAGAAGCAGGATTTTCTTTCATTTTGTAAGTCTAGGTAAGGAAACCCAGGCCAGTGAAAAGTCTGTCAGAAAATGGAGGCCAGCATTCTGAGATGTGTCTTATTTGCTAGGAAAATGTTACATGCTTACTTTTTTTGATGCTTGTTGTGCCATCTTGTGTCACAAGCTACTTGTGCTGAGGCTCTGTCATGATGGCATTTGTAGCTAAAGAGCAAATGAGCTAATAAAGAGGTCAGTGATACTAGTGTTTCATTTTCAAAAGTTTCACATATATTTTACAGGAGAATTTGAGACTGTGTTTTACTTTCATAGGAATGGAATTAGACCATTGACTTCTAGTTCTGGGGACTATATCTCTGGAATACAATAAACTGAATAATTAAAAGTCTTATGTAATATATATGCATATATTAAAGTCTTATGTTGTAAAACAGATCACCTACTATTCTTTAAAGAGAATTTCAAGAAGGAAATGGATTACTTATTATTATTATGGCAAAGATGTTTCTGGTAGCCCACAAATAATTATATCTGCTTTGCAAATACAGGAAATGGCAACAAAGGAAGTCCACAAAACTGAAGAACTGTAATTATTAACCTTTCTTCCTGCTTTCTTCAGGGTATTCTAGATCGTTTAGATGCTGGAGAATTTGTGATTGGAGATGGAGGATTTGTCTTTGCTCTTGAAAAGAGGGGGTATGTAAAAGCTGGGCCTTGGACTCCTGAAGCAACGGTAGAACACCCAGAAGCAGGTCAGTTTTACTGGGAAATGGTAATTCTATAGTGAAGGTAAACATGGTTGGATAAATAATAAATATATAGGAACTTGTAGTGGGTTGCTTGACAATGTAGAATTACACACTGTTAAGAATAGCCTAAGAATCTATAGACCCCCTAATCATCGTACCCCTTATTCTTGCTCTAACACTGGTCAAAAGCAGTTGGCTGGGGAAGAATATGAGTAGTGCAAACATATAGTGATACCTCTCCAGAATGCTTTCCCAGTCTTCAATAATTTGTAACCCAGGGACTTTTTGACACAGATATGGTATCTTTGTATTTAATAGCATTCAGTGATTTCTCTCTCATGGACTTGTCCAGTCTGTCCTTGAGCTGATATCAAGTTTATCCTTCACAACATCTTGTGACAAAGAATTCTGCAGTTAACTATCTGTTTTGTTGTGTTCTGACCATTATAAATGAATATAGTTTGTTTATTAATTCCTTCAGGAAAACAGCAGCTTTTAATAAACAATGGAATGGAAGAGGAGTATTTAATGTATCTGGCTCCACTGTGAAATGAGGATTGATAAACCTCATAAGAACCTAAGAATTGCAATAAAATTGCATCAGTTGCTGTGCCAAGGGTGTTAACTCAACTTCTGCCTATCCCATTTAATGGAGTGACTGTCTACAGTGGAGGGGGACAAAATGAGCATCATTCTATGCCTTACAGCATAAAGATTATAGTGTTTAGCATAAATAGTGCAAAAGCAGGTGCTATTATCTATTTATGTATGCTTCATTACAATAAAGCATTTGCCCTAGTAATATCATGTGCAGTTAATCCCACAAGCTAATTCAGAATGTCCTGGGGAAAAAATTTTCTTTGTTCTGTCTTAAGTGTATGTCCTTCCAAATTAGTCTTTTTCCTCTATAAAGGGGGAAGAAGGAAGAAGAGGAGAAGGAGAAATAGAGATCTTAGCCCTCTCTATTACATTGCTTTGTACACCTTACCTATTTTTTCCCCTAATCCTTCTCAGCCTTCAAGTGTTACTTTGTGTAGCATGCCTAACTTAGGGTCATGGACAGCCTTAGATAATGCAGTGCTCCAGCAAAGGTTTAAAGGGTGATGACCTAATTTGTTGAACCTCATCTCCCAAAAATACATCCTATCACCTCTCTCTTTCTCTCCACCTGTACGTTTTTCTGCCCCTGCGCATTCCATCTTACAAATCGTAGCGCTTATACCATGCTCTTTATTTCCCCTTTGCTTATTTCTTTTGTACCACAAAAGTCTTTGACCCTCTCCATATGTCCTCTCGGGAAGTGTAGGTCTCAGTCCATGGGGAATGCAAGACATTACCTTACATAGAGGCAGTTGCAGATGGCTTAAATAGGCTAAATTGGCACACAGATTTGTTTTAAACAAGTGATCAGTAGTCATAGGTTAGCCCAGCCTTCTAAGAATTACTACTGATTTGCTAGAACATATTGCTCATGTCTGTAACATAACACTTTTATAAGCCCTTTATAGGCTATTTATAAATACACCCTTAACTGGAAATGTGTTCATTTCTTTCAGTGCGGTGTGCTGCCTCCCCTCTGTTATTGCTCTTTGCTCCTGCATGCTCAAGGGTCATGTTATTTTTGAAAGCAGGTGTAAAGAACAGAAGGACCAACTGTCTGAGCCAGCTGGTGTAAAAAACCATACAACTACCAGACATTCTTGTCTTTGTAAGGAATGAGGGAGGTTCTGAGATTGCAGCAAGGAATGATGGAGAGAAAAAAAAAAAAGAAAGAAAAAAAAAAAAGTGAGTTGAAGGCCATTATCTCTGTTACAAGAGAGGAGTAGTTTTGCCAGACTGACAAGTTTAGAAATGAGATCTAAATATTTCTTCTGAGCCAGATCAGGTATCTGAGCTACTGCTCTGTACTGAGCAATATGCATATGCACTTACTGCCCCCATCTCCTGTTAGCTTAAGTCTGTGTCTTTTGTGAAATGTCCAACTCATGGTAGATTGAAATGAAAACTCAGTGTTGTATGTCTGACTCCTAAAATGCATCAAATTGTTAATAATTGTTTAGCCTCATATGTGGCTGTTACCTCATTTCTCAAATAGTGGAAGAAAACATAGCTTCAGTAACATGCTAGAAGTCACACAAGAAGTAAATTAGAGTGGTTTGGGTTTTTGATAGCATCATGCAGACTACTGTGGGCTTGATAATACTAAGTGTATTCTAGTGGTAAAAATGATTTGCCTGGGATTGAATGAGATTCAGGCTGATACTTTACTTATAATGCTATTCTTTCCCTCCAAATGCAGACCCATTCAAGAGTCTGCTGTTCACATACCTGATAGTTTGGGATATAAAGTTCCTTATTCATACGTGTTAGATTGTTTCATTTGCCTACCAATGTCACCATCCTTATTCACACAAATCCCAAACATTCTTCTAGGAATGCAAGAACCATATTTAAAGAGCACTAACCATGGGGGTAAATAAATCTAGTTTATTATGGAAATGTCATAAAGCATTTGTGAAAATATTTGTAGATTATTTTTTCCTTTTCACATTTCCTGACTAGTGTTCATCAATGATTTTTCATGGGGGAGAATAGAAAAACAAACTATAGAACACTAGAAACATACAGAGTCCTTTTACTTGGGCTCAGTAGCCTATTTTAATGATGTAGGAAAAAGAATACTCTCTGCACTAGGAATGTTTTGACTGTGTAAAGGCTGTAAAACTGAAATTTGATCCTGATACTTCAGGCAAATTCCAGGGACTCTTTGAACTGTAGCTCTGCTAGAATCTATGTTCCTGGATAGTTCTTTGTGACTGCTGTGTTAAATCACATTGTGGTTACCCAAGGCTGTAATTAGAAATGAAATACTGTACTAGTAGAGAAAAGCAAGGGACACCACACTGTTCCTTCACTGAAAGCAGATGTGCTTCTGTGTATGCAGATTGACTCTAGCAACTCAAACTACTGTTTGAGCTTCTCTGGCATAGAATGCTGTGTTTGTTGTAGCTGAAGGCAGTAATTTTATTCTCGTGACACATTAACATGTTTCCCTAATGACACAGATTGTCTGTAGACAATGAGGTATGATGAACCAAGACTTCAGGAAAGCTTTTCCAAACATCTGCCACAGAAACTGCAGTGTTCTCATGTCTCTATAAAATATCTAGGGAATAAATTATTCCTGTATTTGCTATAAGCTGTTGAGCGTTTTAACTCTGTTTTACATGACAAGCAGTGTTCTAGAAAGTATTATAATTATTGTTTTGTGGGTTGTTGTGGTTTAGCCCCAGCCAGCAACTAAGAACCACACAGCTGCTCGCTCACTCCCTTCTCCCTGATGGGGTGGGGGAGAGAATCAGAAGAGTAGAAGTGAGAAAACTCATGGGTTGAGATAAGAACAGTTTAATAACTGAAATAAAATAGTAGTAATAATAATAATATTATTATTAAAGCAAGTAATGCATGATGCAACTGCTCACCACCCACTGACCGATGCCCAGACAGTCCCTGAGCAGCGATCCCTGCCCCCCGGCCAACTCTCCCCAGTTTATATACTGAGCATGACATCATATGGTACGGAATAGCCCTTTGGCCAGTCTGGGTCAGCTGTCCTGGCTGTGCCCCCTCCCAGCTTCTTGTGCACCTGGCCAAGCATGGGAAGCTGAAAAGTCCTTGACTAGTGTAAGCACTACTTAGCAGCAACTAAAACATCAGTGTGTTATCAACATTATTCTCATCCTAAATCCAAAACACAGCACTATACCAGCTACTAGGAAGAAAATTAACTCTATATCTCAGACAAAACCAGGACACTATCCACCCCTTATTCCATACCATCTATGTCATGCCCAGGTCCTATCCTTTCCAATACATTCCCATTAATCACCACCACTTTTCCAGTCTTTTGATATATACACACAGATATCATTCCCTTAGTCCATGGGCCATCCCTCTAAAATGTCCGTTGAGTTCCTTCAGTCCATGACTTTGGGCTCCATCTGTCATAACAGTCCTATAGGGCAGTAGAGATGGTGTGTGGTGTTGGGTTGTTGCATGCTGAAGCCAGATCTGGTTCTATCACCGCTCCACTTGGCTCGGTTCCATCAAAGTTCATTCTTCATTAATCTGGGCGATTCTTACTGTGATTCTGTTGATATGGCATATAGCCACCATAGAAGTGATGACACACAGTATTATATAGCAATTAACGTCATACCATTCAGTTCATTTGCTATTTTCACCCAAAATCAAATCCCCTTGAGGTACACATTGCAGTGCATGTTTCACATTCATGGATAACCTGTGCAATAGTGTCCATGGTCAAGTCCACCCCTCGATCACGAGCCCATTTGTATGTTGCTTCTCTTCCTTGATGGCCTGAGGTGTCATGGGCCCACTGAGCTAGAAATAATTCACCCTTATGTTGCCAGTTCAGATCCACCTGAGCCACTTCAATCTTAGCAGCCTGATCCACCTGCTGGTTGTTTTGATGTTCTTCAGTGGCCCAACTCTTGGGTACGTGAGCATCTACGTGACGTACTTTTACAACTAGGTTCTCTGCCCAGGCAGCAATATCTTGCCACAATGCGGCAGCCCAGATGGGTTTGCCTCTGTGCTTCCAGTTGCTCTGCTTCCATTGCTGTAACCACCCCCACAGGGCCTTTGCCACCATCCATGAGTCAGTATAGAGATAAAGTACTGGCCACTTTTCTTGTTCAGCAATATCTAAAGCCAGCTGGATGGCTTTCACCTCTGCAAACTGACTCAATGCACCTTCTCCTTCAGCAGTTTCTGCAACTTATCGTACAGGACTCCATACAACAGCCTTCCACCTCCGATGCTTCCCCACAAGATGACAGGACCCATCAGTGAACAGGGCATATTGCTTCTCATTTTCTGGCAGTTTATTATACAGTGGGGCCTCCTCAGCACACGTCACCTCTGGCGCTATTCCGAAATCTTTGCCTTCTGGCCAGTCCATGATCACTTCCAAGATTCCTGGGCGACTGGGGTTTCCTATTTGAGCCCGTTGGGTGATCAGTGCGACCCACTTACTCCATGTAGCATCAGTTGCATGATGTGTACAGGGGATCCTCCCTTTGAACATGCAGCCAAAACCAGCAGTCAGGGTGCAAGGAGGAGCTGTGCTTCAGGACCAACTACTTCCAAAGCGGCTCGAACCCCTTCATATGCTGCCAATATCTCTTTTTCAGTTGGAGTATAGCCAGCCTCGCATCCTCTGTATCTCCGACTCCAAAACCCTAGGGGTCGACCTCGAGTCTCCCCTGGTGCTTTCTGCCAGAGGCTCCAGGTAGGGCCATTCTCCCCGGCTGCAGTGTAGAGCACATTTTTTACATCTTGTCCTGCCCAGACTGGCCCAAGGGCTACTGCCCTCCAAAAACCCACAATGCCCAAGAAAGCCGGTGTTTCCTTTTTGCTGGTTGGTGGGGACATGGCTGTTATTTTGTTGATTACATCCATTGGGATCTGATGACACCCATCTTGCCATTTTATTCCTAAAAACTGGATCTCCTGTGCAGGTCCCTTGACCTTACTTTGTTTTATGGCAAAGCCGGCCTCCAGAAGGATTTGGACTATTTGCTTCCCTTTCTCAAAAACTTCTGCTGCTATGTTGCCCCACACGATGATGTCATCAATGTATTGCAGGTGTTCCGGAGCCCCACCCTGTTCCAATGCAGTCTGGATCAGTCCATGGCAAATGGTGGGGCTGTGTTCCCACCCCTGGGGCAGTTGATGCCAGGTGTACTGGAGGCCCCTCCATGTGAAAGCAAACCGTAGTCTACACTCTGCTGCCAAAGGGATTGAGAAAAACGCATTAGCGATATCAGTTGTGGCATACCATTTGACTCCCATTCATATTGAAGTTCCAGCATGTCTGGCACGGCAGCGCTCAGTGGCAGCGTGACTTCATTCACTTCGTAACACAGCAGTATATCTGCTACTAGGAAAAAAATTAACTCTCTCCCAGCTGAAACCAGGACATGGGTATATATATAAAATAAATTGACAGCTCCTGTTCTGTTCCTACTGTGGCAACTGCAGCGTACTGCTTGCAGCAATGAAGTCAGAACTACCATTAGAGACCCTGCTTTCAATGTCCTCGTGTAGGAAACTTGTCCATTAAAAGTAATGCCAACCTTTCTTTCAAAAGAAGTGTTGGCTCTGTAGTAAAATCATCATATGCTGACTTATGAGAAGAATTTAGTCTGTATTGCGATTCACTTTTCTGGAGCAACCATTTATCTTTTAATTAAGTGTGTTTTTAGCAAAATAGAGCTTTGGTCTTGGCTGACTAGACTCAGCTAGAGTTTTGTAAGAGGAGAAAACTTGAAAGTACAAAATAGAGGAGGTAATGGAATACTGTATTCTTCCATATAAATATCATCTTGTTGCTTCATTTGTTGCCTCGATATTTTTTTCTGTTTTCTTCTTCATAGTCTAGAAGCTAAGAAACTGTGGCTTTTTCATTTGATCTTTTTGTCTGGTATTCCTTGTTATGCTTTCACGTTCTTTTGTCAGATGTCTGCTTTCCCTTTCTAATCCACTATGCAGTTCTATAAAGTGAAATTGGGAGGTCTGAAGGACTCCAGAAAGTAGAAGATAGGTAAGGTGGCATACAACACTGAATCTACTGATGAACTAAATAGAAATCTTCAGTCATTCTTAGCAGAGAATAACTAAGAAGAAAATTTTCTACCTAATGTTCTAAGAGTGGGAAGAAAGGAATTCTACACAGACTGGGGTACTGCTTCTACTCTCTCATAATGGCTCTTCTAGTAAACACAGTATCACTTCTTTTACAGTAACATTAATTCAATAAACATTTAGTTTTGGGATAACAATAGTAATAACTGTACCAAACATCTCTTCTTTGTCTCTTTTAATTCTTTGCAGTTCGTCAGCTTCACCGGGAATTCCTCAGAGCTGGATCCAATGTTCTGCAGGCATTCACATTTTATGCCAGTGAGGACAAACTAGAGAACAGGGGCAATTATGTAGCTGAGAAAATAAGTGTGAGTAAAATACTATTTTGATGGAGATATGAAATAAGTGTATTCATTTCAAAAGGTTTAATAGAAAGTATTATCAAGTATTTTCACAGTTTGTCATAACAGTTTTGGTTATATTTGAGGACCAAAGAATGAGATGGTGCAATTTCAGAATTTGGAATAGTAAGAAAGACAAGGTTAAAGGGGAAAAAAAATAACAAAATGGGGCAAAGATGAAGAGAGGAAAAAGGATGCCCACATCTTATTTTTCCCATCTGAGGAGATAGTTTACTGGAGTTTTCATACAAAGTATAGGGAGGACTAAATGCACAGAGAGCAAAATCAATTGTAAAAAATAAACGCTTTAACATCCAGAGAAACAAATCAACTGCAAAAATGGTGAAGAATCCTGGAGAATAATGACTTGCTAATAAGAACTGAATGTTTTTTAGGACCATGTCTTCAATAAAATATCAACTAAAAAATCCAAGGTATACACTGTGGTCAGTATTCCCCTTCTCATATGTAAGGGTAATCTGGTACGATAACAGAAGTACTATGTTGGTGTTTTCTTACCCCCTACACAGAGGAGTTGTAGGATGTTGGGTGCCTTCACTAGATGCAGGCCCCATCTCCACTGGGACTTCTGGCACAAACATTTCTAGGTAGTTCCTTTGAGACTAGAAGATTTGTCATTGGGTGTTTTCTCTGATCCTTTCCCCTTTGGTCCTATTGTCTATTATTTCAGCCTCTGGAAAATAGAAAAGATTCTCCAGGGCGCAGAGAGGAAGGAATATATTTATGTGAAGATATCCCAAGTCAGAAACTAGAACAATCTGGACACTAGGGAAACACTTGAGGCTTAATTAAGAGGTTAAGACATTAAAATGTCATATGACCAAATTTATCTGAAATGCTGTACCTTTACATTCAATAGATGCAACGTCGAAATGTCTGAAGTGATATCCCAGAAACATAGTGCCTCTGGAACTAGCCATGCTGCAACTCTTGCTGCCATGAAAAATGATAAGAGGGGTTGGGAAAGCAACTGGAAACTGGAATGCATTGCAGCAAAACTTTCAAGATTGATTTGCTGCCAGTTCTAGAAGCAGTTTCCTCCAGGCTCTAACTGGTTTATGGCTCCAGCTCCTGGTGTTCCCAAACACGTACCTGAGCAGAAGTGCAAATGGAAGACACTCTGTCAGCAATAGCCTTAAAAATCATCTGGATGTTTTGAGGCAGCCATGGAAAACTTCAGCTGAGAGAAACCTATGTAGATTCTAAGTAGCCCATGGGCCACAAAGAAACCTGCTCTAATCAGTCCTTGTTATCTATCCCAAATAATGATTCTTTTCCAAAAATCTTTTTTTCCCAGCTTAACCTCTTTCACAAGCTGTTTTAGTCATCCTGGTTTGGGCATACAGGGAATGTGTCTTTCAGTCTAGGTGATTAATTAATCACATATAGTGATAAGTTTCCCTTTACTATTCTTAAATTGGTAACTTTAACATCAGGTAATTAATGACATCCTTTTAAAAATGCCTTAAATGACCCTATATCATATTGTATCTTAAATTTTGAAAATTATCAAAATACTAAAATACATTAAAAAATAGAATGAAAAATCAATTGAAATTACTGCTTTTTTTTTCCATCCACAAAATCTCAGAATAGAAGCAGACACTTAAGTGTAACTAACATTTTCTAAGAGGCAAAAAAAACTCTGCTTCACACCAAATATTTGCTTTTTTATAGACTATTTGTGTAAGATGTATTAAAGGTAATATGTTTTTGTATTAGTGTTTGATAATATGATAACTTATAGGTTGCAAGAAATCTGTTTCTTAATGTTTGTTATTTTTTTGAAAAATGCTGATCTTCCTAATCAATATTATAGAAAAATACATTTAAATTATAAATGAATATGAAGAAGTCATTATGGCTTTTGACTCTTTTGTCCTTTTTGTGCTCTGAAATTACATGCATATCTCTGACCAGGTAAAAATGATGTAATCTATATTCATATAGTGCCAGAAAGTGAATGAAGCTGCTTGTGACATTGCAAGAGAAGTGGCTAATGAAGGTGATGCTTTAGTGGCTGGAGGACTCAGTCAAACACCGTCATACTTAAGCTGCAAGGATAAAGCAGAGGTTAAAGCAGCCTTTCAAAAGCAACTAGATGTCTTTATGAAGAAGAATGTTGACTTCCTAATTGCAGAGGTAAATCTGTAAAAAAGTACATGCCTTCAGCTGGCACAGTGTGTTAACTTTAAGATGTCTAGTCTACTTTAGGGAATACAAGTATATATTGCTTCCTCCTTTAAAATTTTCTGTTATACTTTTATTCCAGTAGAATCAGATGTTTTCTAAATGCACAGCAGTATCTGCAAGCGTCCTAGAATAGGACCTTGAACCCTAAATTTCTATCTCAGTCAAGTCAAATTCTGTACCAGTACAAAGACAATAGATTAATGTGATCTTGATTAGTTCCTATTTCCTCCTGTACTCCATAAGTAACCAACCTATGGTGACTTTTCTAGATGAAAATAGTTCTTCAGGGATAAATCCCTGATTAACCCCCTGTATGGGCATTCTTATTCTGAAACATGAGTATCTTTATTTTGGATTTAGTTTTACTTACTGACTTTTTAAAATCCTTTTTTAACTGTGTGGTCAGTGAACTCAACTGAATTCTGTTAGTGTAAATCAGAAAAGAATCAAGTCATTGTATTGCTGGTGAATTTGGGGTCTGGATTAATATGTTTATGTTTCATCTCCAAGAAACGAAAGTAGTCCACTTTTAATTTCTTTCAGTATTTTGAACATGTTGAAGAAGCTGTCTGGGCTGTTGAAGTCCTAAAAGAATCTAGGAAGCCAGTTGCAGCTACAATGTGCATTGGTCCAGAAGGAGACATGCATGGCGTGCCCCCTGGACAATGTGCTGTCCAACTGGTAAAGGCTGGTAAGAATCTGTTTTAATCTGCACTTTAAAAGTATGGAACAAAGTTAAGTCCTTAATCATTGAGATAAATGGATGTGTATCTCAAGTAGATAGCTTCCCAATTATATTTGATAAAAGTTTTGAGCCTGTGGAAGAGTTTCTATGTGTACTTTACTAGAGCAGTCTTGTAAAAAAAGTATGAAAATGCAGCTATAAAATCCTTATTAACCAGGATGGCATTGGGAGCAATAGCCACAGGCAGCTGATACTGAGTAGAACAAAATCCTAAAACTATTCAAATTTGATTACAAACCCAGCCCCAAATTCTGGGCTCAGGATTATGAAACATAAGCAGAATCCAAAGCCGCCTTTGATTCTCTGCTCATGTTTTTAGAAATGTGTGGAGCACAGTTCAAAATCCAGGATGAGAGAATAAGAGAATGAAAAAATTAATCTTATTGCCTATCAAATGCTGTGTTTTCTGCAAGACAAAGGGAAGGGCAGAAGGAATTAATCAGGGGCATGATGGACCGACCGTATAGGGGTTTTATTATATCTGTTCTGAACTACTCTTTTCCTTTGGAGGTAAGAGTTGAAATCCAAAGGCAGAACCTGTGTTAGGAACCTGTTAGCTATTTGTATATGTGGCTGTACATAATCAGTCTTCGCTGATTGAGCACTGATGAGAAAAGCAACTGCATGAGGGTGGGAGATGTGATTCATCATCAGGAAGGTAAAGAATGCAACTGAGATGTAAATGGAATGATCAGCCTCAGGAGAGTTGAGGCTGGCTCTAATCCAACTACCTTGTTGTCGTGGTTTAACCCCAGTCGGCAACTAAGCACCACACAGTCACTCGCTCACCCTCCTCCCCTTCCTGGTGGGATGGGAGAGAGAATTGAAAAAAAAGTAAAACCTGTGGGTTGAGATAAAGACAGTTTAATAGGACAGCAGGAAGAGAAAATCATCATCATCATCATAAAAGAATATACAAAACAAGTGATGCACAATGCAATTGCTCACCACCTGCTGACCAATGCCCAGCCTGTCCCTGAGCAGCGATCGCTGCCCCCCAGCCAACTCCCCCAGCTTATATACTGGGGATGATGTCATATGGTACGGAATAGCCCTTTGGCCAGTCTGGGTCAGCTGTCCTGGCTGTGCCCCCTCCCAGCTTCTTGTGCACCTGGCAGAGCATGGGAAGCTGAAAAGTCCTTGACTAGTGTAAGCCCTACTTAGCAACAACTAAACCATCAGTGTGTTATCAACATTATTCTCATCCTAAATCCAAAACACAGCACTATGCCATCTACTAGGAAGAAAATTAACTCTATCCCAGCTGAAACCAGGACACTTGTGTTCATAGTGCTGGTGTACAGATGGACTGCTCTGCTTATGGAGTGCTGTGGCTAAGAACTTTCACCTCCCACTTCCTAGGGAGATGTGACTTGAACTTATTTATTTTCCTCCTCCTAGGTGCTTCTGTTGTTGGAGTCAACTGCCATTTTGACCCAGATACCTCCCTGGAAACTGTGAAACTGATGAAAGAGGGCTTGCACGCTGCTAAACTGAAAGCTCACCTGATGTCCCAACCACTTGCTTTCCATACACCTGATTGTGGGAAGCAGGGATTTATTGACCTTCCAGAATTTCCCTTTGGTAAGACAAGGGTATCTTTTTTTTTTTTTTTACATTTATTTACTGTCTGTTCCTTTTTTTCCCCTAGCTTTTAGCAAAGCTGAAACTGCAAGGCATCCTCCTGTACAATAGGATCAGTCTCAATTATCCTGTCTGGCATTCTGCATAGATGGATTGGGTTAAAGATCATCCAGATAGTGAGAGTATTTCAGCAGTATCACAGCATGTGACTGAAAGTGAAATTATGATGAAAACAGTTAAAGTGCCACAACCTAAACTCAATTAAAAAAATGTAGTTTTTTCTCGTGCTATAGAACCTTGTTCAGGACAGCTGTAAAATAGTCCAAAGAAATTAACAAGAGCAAATACACTAAAAACAACCCAGACTTTAAATGCCTTTGGACTGGAGCTCCCCAGCATTCTCAGTTGTGACATCTATCCCATGAGCCCTATAATGTTTACCTGCATAGGGATTTAATGTATAACGCATATGCAGAGCTGGATCATTAGTATAGGTGCATGATTCTTGCACTCATAATGGTTCAGTCTTGCAAGTGTAACTGTCTAAGATAAGTGAGATTAGAGAGAAAGCAGAAGAGGGAATATGTTCTTTGATGTTGCTTACAAATGGATTAGCAGTTTGGAGATGGATTCATCACTCATGCTCAGGAGAAATTCTACCAAAAAGACCGAAAGATTCAGCCACTTTATGTGTATATAAGGCTTGTGTATTTAGGGCTTATTTCCACCTGGGATGTAGAAGGTCACATCCTCTTAAGATAAGAGGACAAAATCAGCCTAAACATTTTAAAATTTATTAGAAAAATGCCTTCATTTTCAGATATCATACATTCTTCTTTTCAAGATCAGCCTATAAAATAAGGTATTAAAACAACTGAAACTTGAATTTTTAGCAAAAAAAAAGATATAGATGTGATTTTCAGGAAGATCTTTTATTTTAAAAGTCCTCTCTACGTAAATGAAGGAAAAAGAATAAAGCATGAGCCTGAGGCATTCATTAGATAATAACAACATGTCTGGGTTCTGAAAATACTCTGGGATGTTTAAAAGTGTCAGGAACTCATTTATCCTATTCATTCCTTCATATAACTCCTCTGATTGCAAGCAAAAACAATAGAACAGATGCAGTAAGTAATCAAGTTAATTGAAGGATTCACTCTTTGGTTTGTTATGGTTCTTGGTTTGTATGTTATAAGCAAACTGTATGAGATGTCAGTTTTCAGAAATTTCATGAGTCAATTGGAGAAGCCTGGTTCTGTGAACGTTTGCAATACCCAGAAGGAGCAACTGATCACTTGATGGCAGATAAGTAGTTTGGTAAATCATTGTTAAACTGACCCAGTTAACTCTGCTTTTTGTGGAAGGCAATATGCACAAAGAGGCATTTAGATATTTGAAGTGTACATAACCTCTGTACAGGCCAACAAGATCTCAGTTTCTAGAAAAGCATTGGCTATGTTGTATTGGCAAACTCCAGCATCTAGATACCAGCAGTATTTATTTATCTTTAGAACTTTTTCCAGTTTTCTGTGTTTTCCCTTCTGTGTTACTGCAATTGCTCTCAAATGTCACCAGTTAAGCAAGGACAATGTTTTAGACAGAAAAGTCCTGGTCAGTCAAAGCATACCCAGTTATCTCAAGAGTAGATGTACAGAGGGGCTAAATCTACGCACACGTTACAATCTTCTCATCAGAAGTTGATGAAAATTTCAATATCTTTTTACTGTAAATGATAACATAAACTGTTAAGCTAGAGATATTTAATTCTGAATAAAGCCAAGAAAAATACTGTACATTGACAGGCATGGAAAACAGAATGTTAGTCATTTTTGGGAGGGGGGAAGAAAACCCCACAAAACGTGATCTATGTGGCAACTTCTTTTCATAGCATACTGCTTGTTTTCAATCACCATGTTTCACCATGTGTGGCCAGTTCTTATGGCAGAGTCTATCCATGTTTCTTCAGAGATGTTAGGTTGGTGCTGTCCTTATGCTCCTGAAACACAAGGACTGATTGTGACAGGGTGGGTGATGGAGAAGACAGGGAAACACCCTATACTGTTCTCCTGGAGTTTAGTTGCTTATACGGGTATAAATTGAGTGCAAGATGCTGCATTCTTACTGTTGATCGTTTTGTATCAATTTTGCATTAGCTTTTTAATGATATATGAGAGACAAGGAAATCATGAATTGGTGCTTCTGATGCTTTCTCTCACATCTGCAGGACTGTACACAAACTTTTATTTAAACAGCTTTCTAAGATAGCTTAACCTGGTTTTCCTTCTGATATTAGACCATCTATTTTTCCTTTGTCCAGTCTTTCCCTCTGAGACCAATAATTTTCTGTTTCATTTTTTCCCCTTCTGTTTTTTATTTTCTGATCCTGTCTCTTTAACTACTCACTGGACTTTGAGCAGATCTGCTTTGCATCACCTTCTTGCGTATTAGGCATTTCTGGGACAGGATGTAGGAAGAAGAATCCTACTTCTGCTGTGGTGCTGGAACCTTACTACCTCACCACGGCTTCTTTGCCTAGAGGAATGTTCAGTGCCCAGACATCATGCTGCACTCTCCTCATAACCAAGCTGATTCATCTTCTGCAGATGTGCATAAGGAAGTGGGAGGATTTTTATTCCTTTATTCCTGTATTTTTATTCCTTCAAGTTTCTTCTCCAGTCCCTGGTCTTTTCTTTCCAGTTCTGCAACTCCTGTGCCTCCTTCCCTTTGAGGTGTGCTTTTCCTTGTTCTTCTCACTTTCTATTCTTTTCCTTCCACACGTCTTTCCTCTCAGCTCTGGCATCCCTCCACTCTGCTTACCACAACCTGCAACACGAAGAGGGGTTCAAAAGAAAGGTTGCATCTTAGCCATCCTAAGTCATCTACACACAGAACTTTCCACAAGGAAGGAAGTGGCTTGAGGCAGCAAAGTGCTTATGGATGGGGTTATAACTAAGTAAGGGATGGGCTAAGAAATAGCTACAGATCCCAGCTGTCAGTGAAACAACTGGCTGCCATTAGCTGATCATGGAAAGAAGTGTAGTAAGTATTCCTGAGGAATAATAAGCAGGCTTATTCCTGTTGCAGGTAGGCTGATGATACCTTCTCCTTTCACAGATTAGAGTACTGTAATCAGATTTCCCAGATATTGATTGTTCATTAAGAATTCTTTGGACTTGTGGGCATAACATTGAAAGTACTCCAATACTTCAGCTAAGAACTCTGGCAGAATGGCAAGCATGTGACTTAGGGCTTGATCAGTCTCAGAAGATATTAGGTGCTGTTTTTCAAAGCCAAAGCAGCTTACAACAAGCATAGCTCAGCAAAGCATAACAGAATCTAAAAGCTAGACTCCTGAAAGTTTGCATTATTAATTCTAGCTCAGACAGCTCAAACATCTACATCTACAACCAGTTTTGCAAATAGTGTGCAAGTGTCTCAATAATGTGATTTCTTACAAAAAAATGTGGTGAACTGGAGCATGGTGAAAATTTAAGATATGAATGTCTTTGCAGGTCTGGAGCCAAGAATTGTAACTAGATGGGATGTTCAAAAATATGCAAGAAAGGCCTATGATTTAGGAATTCGTTTCATTGGAGGCTGCTGTGGATTTGAGCCATATCACATCCGAGCAATAGCTGAGGAGCTGGCTCCTGAAAGAGGATTTTTGCCAGAAGCTTCTGAGAAACATGGTAGCTGGGGCAATAACCTGAGCATGCATACCAAACCCTGGGTCAGAGCAAGGTATGTATATCTGAACTGGAAAGCACACCAGCACACTCCTTATAAAGGCTTACATTGGTCCATGCAGCAGACTAGCTTAACCAATATGGAGGTCTAAATATAACCGTAAACATTCTGTGTTAATAATTTTGAAGAATTAAATTTGATCTGGGAGCAGTAAAAGGGGCAAAGGGGCAGTAGGAGAGCTACAAAAATTCTCATCCCTCTTCAAAATGAACATTTGGTCTGAATTAATGTGAAAGTAATGAAAGTTTTGTAATATTTCCTTTTCTTTCTTTAGGGCAAGAAGAGAATACTGGGAGAATCTGAGGCCTGCTTCAGGCAGGCCATATTGTCCTTCAGTCTCAAAGCCAGATGGCTGGGGGGTAACCAAAGGAACCAGAGAGCTGATGCAACAGAAAGAAGCAACAAGTGAACAACAGCTGAAAGAGCTCTTCCAGAAACAGAAGTTCTAATCCACTGCAGTTGTCTGAATGTTAGAATGATTTATCTACAGACCATCTCATGCTTCACAAGAAAAATCTGTGAAGATGAGTACCCTGTTGATTTATCAGTTAACATGTAATGAAAGAGACAAAATGCAAAAATAATGTGATTACAGATTAATATGTCAAACATAATAAAATCTTTCTCTGGACGAATAGTTTAGAGAATACACAGTCAGAAGGAGTTTTGGATTCTCATAATAACTGAGCTTCTTGTTAGCTAGGTGCCATTAACTGGGTAGACACAGAAATACATGGAAAGTAATAATTGACTCAACTCACCTGTGAAAAGAGAAAAAGCCATCTATAAATACAGTATCAATGGACTTCCACTCCTGAGTCTGTTTTCAGTTTGGGATTATGTAGGAATTTCCTCAGGATTTGTTGAAGGTTACTTCAGGGACACACAAGCTGCCAGTGCTTCAGACACACAGTTATCTATAGCCACTTTCTTGACTTCAAGAGAATAAAAGTAAACTAGAAAATGCATCTTATAAATGGAATCAAAAGATAAGGAAAATGAGAATGAGATCTTGCAGGAATTTCTTACATGCAGGAGAAAGGTTCAGAGAACTTTTAGGAAAGAAAAATGATAGGTAAAGAACTCACTGTTTTTGTCTCAGGGTACCATGTACACAAGATTTACTTCTCTGGAGACTAAAACGGTTAAGAGATTATTCTGAAATTTTAAAAAGTCAAATAAATTAAAAGTAATATGATGGAATAGTATTGTATTATCTTCACACCTTAAATCATGAGAGCTCAAACAGAATAACATATCTCCAGTAAACAACTGTAATTTTCAAATGATCCAGCTGATTTCTGGATATCTCACTTGAAACACTTGGTTATCTCAAAATAGCATTTAAAACTGAAGCTTCCTAAAATATAACTCCTGTATATAAGAGTAGTAAAACATTCCATGATTCTTTTTAAGCTGATTGATTCAGTCTAGAGAAAATTAGCTATAAGAAGAGATGAAAAACCCTGTTAGGAAATAGATTAATCCACCTAAGTTAAGAAAACCCAAGGACATCTGTACGCTGAATTTGTTGAGAAGAGTTTTCTTAGAAAGGATATCACTACACTTGGAAACCATAAAGGACAAATTTCCATAGTTAATTTTTGTGAATTACCACACAACTTTTAGATTTCTCTCTAGAATCCCATTCCCACCCATTCTACGTTAAAGCCACTACTTTTATGAAAAATATGATTCTTGAAGTTAGAGTGTTGAAAGCTTTTGTTGGGCTACTTTTTATGTATAAGCTTATTTCATTATTTCTATCCGTGTTGATATTCTGCAGTTCAGGAAACATTTAAACATGCAACACTTTAGTGGGAAACTTCAAATATCCTTTTCAGACTGTTATTGGCAGACAGATTTTAGAGAAAGCCATCTGCCTTCATCATGCTTATAACAAATTGAAATAGTTACTAGCTGGAATTTTTGCCTGAAAGCCAAAAGTAGACAAATCAAGAAAGTGGATATTTTAAAATGTAGATTATTTGGAAAGCATCCATGTAAGTATATATGCACTACATTAAACTTCTTCCTAAACCCTTCTGGAAGTTCTCCCTGCATAAAGCAGAATAATGCAAAATCTGCAAAACAAAAGGGGCAGATCTTTGATCGCCACCAAAATGCACGCATGCAAAAGACACATGCATGATAAAGTGGCTTAAAATACAAGCTACAATTGCTAAATAAGTGTTTTGAACAATCATTACCAGTTTAGAGACTTCCTGTGGCAAAGGATGCAGCTTGACCATCATACTATATATAAGCAGCTGGACTGATTTTTTTAAACAGTCCAAGCATATAAAAATTCCTATTGAAGTGAATGAGTTCACAACAGAATATTTAAGAACTATGGTATTTAAGAAGATGATAAAATATGATTTTAAGCACTTAATTTTAGATACCCAGTTTAAAAAGGACCAAATTTTAACAGACACTAATCATGATGAGAAACACTGAAAAGGAGTTTTGAAGTCATTCAAAATAAGAGCTGACACAAGGGGGAAGCCATACAAGCCCTGTTTGATTCATATCACGGGCTGGGCTTAGAAAGAAATTGACAATGGGATGAAAATAAGTTGACAGGGTGCTTTATTGATCACTACAGAAGCCCCAAACTCTCTGGGGAAAAAAAAAACAACAACAAACCAACCAACAAAAGCCAAAGCATGCAAAACTGAGCAGCAAAGTCAACAAAGCTTTATTTCCCATTTCTTTCTTTGTAACATTTTGGTGAAGGGTAAGGGAACTGTTAGATTTGTTAAAGCTTTCTAATGGCTTATTACATGACTTATGAAGGAAATAAGACACAGGCTGGCAGTGCAATCCTAGGAAATTTGTTTCCTTAGAAAGCTTGTCTGAAAACTTAGATAATTGGAAGTGAAAGGGTTTTTAGAAGTTCACCTCCTATATTTAGTACCTTAAGGCAGGATCAGCTATTCATAGGAGATATTTGTTTAACCTGTTTGGAAATGCACCTAATGATGGAGCTTCTGTGCCAACCTCAGGCACTGTGGTTACTTCACTCTTAACAAATTTTTCCTAATTTGAATATTCCTTGATGGGATTTAAATCCATTATTTCTTTTCAGCTCATTACAGACATGAAGAATTTATTCCCTTTGTCTTTGCTGAAGTCTTTTATATATTTGAAGATTTGCATACATTCCTTGTTTCTCTCTCTCAGTTGAACAGACCCTGTTCATTCATTCTTTCCCTGTGGCCTCCGAGTCTGTGAATCATCATAAACCCAGAGATCACCTCCATCAGATCTTTTCTCAGAGCTTCCTAGCTCTATGTTTTTTTTTTTTTTTTTACCTGGAAGCAAAAGTGAAGTGATCTGAACCTTGGAAGTTCAGATCCGGAAGAGAAAATCCGAAGTCTTTGATATCTAAAGAATAAACCTTTACTCACAAGGCTGAATGTAAGGACAAGAGAGTGAGGAGGAAGGAGTGGCAGAGACAATGTGTAATGAACTGACCACAACCTCCATTCCCTGTCCACCTGTGCTGCTTGGGGGCAGGAGGTAGAGAAATCGGGAGTAAAGTTAAGCCCGGGAAGAAGGGAGGGGTGGGGGGAAGGTGTTTTAAGATTTGGTTTTATTTCTCATTATCCTACTCTGATTTGATTGGCAATAAATTAAATTAATTTCCCCGAGTCGAGTCTGGTTTGCCTGTGATGGTAATTAGTGAGTGATCTCCCTGTCCTTATCTCGACCCATGAGCCTTTCATCATATTTTTTTCTCCCCCTGTCCAGTTGAGGAGGGGGAGTGATAGAGCAGCTTGGTGGGCACCTGGTGTCCAGCCAAGGTCAACCCATCACACTGTTCTTTTGAGAAGAGAGTTTTCTAGGAGTCCTACCAAATCTGAAATCTCCATGTACCACAAATTTCTTCCTAAAGCAGTTGGTAGCTCATGGCTTCTTTTTCAACTCTATACACAAATGCAGTGGTAGGTTCAGTGACAATTTTTAACCTAAACATTAAAAGAAGTGGATTCATATATCTGTCTTGCTTTACTCCATTGACTTTATAAAATATCTAACAAACTAATCTCATTTCATCCTGCAATGTGTTAAATTATTTTAAGTATAGATACCATTGAAATAGGATGGGCAGAATATTTTCATAAAGTATATTATTTCAGCATCTTGCTTTATTACAAAAATTCTTCTCTATTACTTTTTCTTTATGTTCCACTTTATTGACAGAGATGTTATCATCTGACAAGTTTTATATGAGATATCAACCTCCACTACATACAATTACATGGAATTATGATACTAAATTTGGTCAACAGTGTATACATCTGTATACACACAGCTCCTGAGACACACAGTAATCAATTAAATCCCAAATTTAGGAATCTGAAGATGGAATTTCCATATATTTTAGTCAACTTCACCTCAGAGCTTCTGTGTCCAGTAAAGGTGTAAATCTGAAAAGAAAAGCAAATTTGGGTAACAGGACTTGATGCAATCAGAGTGGAGGATAGTTGCAAAGAAATGAATTTCAAAGCAGATTCAAGAAATATATGTTTGGAATAGGGAGAAGAAGCATGATTCTATCATCTCATGACTAACAAAGCAACAGCAAATGCATCGATCAAAAGATGCTTTACAAGCATTACCAGTTATCGATGGGTGGTTCAAGAGCATGGGTATTTTGTAGCATTCATTTGCAAACATTTGCATGTCATTATTTCAGTGCAGTTGAAGAAAGAGACCAATTGGCAACTAAAACACGGGAGGGAAATGGTCAAAAGCAAATAAGCCCTGCTTTGCAATTTACCTGCTTGCAAATCAAGAGAGTGCTATAAAGAGACCAAACCTGTTCAGTCCAGTAGGCTGGTCTTTGCCTTTTGGCAGACAGAGTAGCAAGCTTTATAGCAGGTGCTATGCAAAATCCCTTGATTTTTATTTCTAATCAAACAAAAAAAGTAGGGCAGTTCCACCCAAGAAAAAAAAAAAGAATAAAAAGACCGTACTATTCTTTGGGTCAAGCAGCATTCTTCTGCCACATTGGGAAGGAAGGGAAGTCTTTTCCTGTAAAGGGAAAGGCTTGTATGCAAAAAGGTTGCACGTTCTTTTCAATTATGTCAGTTGGCCTGCTGGAAGATCCTCCTGGCTCTTCCTACAAACCTTTCTGTAAAAAGGCATTTCTTAGTAGTATCACAGTACTACAGCATCAAGAAAAATCAAAGATGTGTCTTATTAAGGCAAAAGCTTTTTAAAAATCTTGTTTCTCACCATATAATTTCTGCTCAGACTTTCTATATGAAGAAATGTCATCAAATTGTACTTTAAATACAGAGGCTTGTAGCTATCTATGCAAATACTGCCTCCTGGCGACTCTTTGTATGGCTACAGGATGGAGGAAGGTGGAATCTCAAATGGCTTCTCAAATTTGTATACACAGACAGAAATCAGAAGAGCAATTAATTTCTATTTAATTTCAGAACAGACTTAATTACACCTGTATTTGTTACTTAACAAGGAAGTTTTTTCTTTATAAGCACTGTCAAAGCTAATTACATCTCCAATTGTGCAACATTTCATTCTTATTTTACTGCCAGAATAAAAGGGCTGGACTGAAGTTTTTCTTTGAATATGGCTAGATCAGCTCTTATTTTAAAACGTTAGAGAATGTAATATGGCATATGATGTAGACAATTTATAAGAAAAAGGACAGTGGAGAAAAGATTATGTTAGAAGGTAGTTAACAAATGTAAAACTTAACTTAAAATATATCTAAACACTACCTTCTCCTTGCCTCCCCTCTAGCACTACTCTGAAGTCCCGACATTATTAGAATGCTGAATTTCCAAAGTTTAATTCTTAGTAGTTAAGAATTTTAACCAGACATCCTTAAATCTGCGTACTTGTGTGCTCATTCTATACAATAATACAGAGGCAAAGAGACACTGTGTGTAATATTAAATGCTAAATAGTAAATGGTAGGTTTTCCATCCCACTTCCTCATGTCCTCTCTGTGGTCATGCAGGTAAAACCACAGGGTGGCCTGTGGTGTGTATCCACTATATCCTCTCTCTTGAGCAGAGGGACGCTGACTCCTAATGGCTGAGATACTGGTCCATACAGGTGAGGAGTAGGATATATCCTCTTTGAGCTGCTGGAACTCCCGGGACAGTTTTTTGGACAGTTTTTCCACAGCCGAGACGCAGGCCCATAGGGAGGAAGAGAGACTTTCTTCATATTGCCAGAGTTGGCCAGCCATTTCATCCACTGTTTGTCCCTCTCCGTCTTTCCAGGTCATTACTGCCAACAAGTTGACATACGATGCTGGTGCTCTCTGTACAAACTTCCACCACATAGGTTCTGTGCACTGCACTTCATCTGGATCTTTGGATAACTGCTCGTTGCTCAGGTCACGATAAATCACCTCCAGCACGGCTAATTCCCTCAGGTACTGGATTCCTCTCTCCATGGTGGTCCACTTGCCTGGGTGACATAGAACATCTTCCTTGAAGGGATACCTTTCCTTCACGCCTGACAGGAGTCACCTCCAGAGGCTGAGGGCTTGTGCCCCTTTTCCAATTGCTTTGTCAATGCCCCCTTCCCTAGAAAGGGATCCCAGCTGCTTGGCTTCCCTACCCTCTAATTCCAGGCTACTGGCCCCGTTATCCCAGCATCAGAGCAGCCAGGTGATGATGTGCTTGCCTGGATGGCGGCCGAAATCTTTTTGCATATCTCGCAGCTCACTCAGGGACAGGGATTGGGTTGTTACCATCTCATTTACGAGTTCTGCCTCTTCCTCCTCCTGTTCTCTTGATGGCCCTGGTTCATCTTCATCCCTTACTAAACGAACTGACTTTTTCATCCAATATTTCTTCTTGTGTATAGGGGCGACTGATACTGGCACGGGTTGGTGCCCTGGTTCAGCTGCAGTGCCTGTCACCGGGGTTTGAGTAGCCGCAGTGCCTGTTGCCAAGGTTTGAGTAGCCACAGTGCCTGTCGTGGGTGTTGGAGTAGATGCAGTGCCCATTGCGGGGGAAGATCTATGGGTGGTATTCTTAAATAGTTGTTTAACCATAAACAAGACCTGAACCACATTCAGGAGACATAGCAATAGGAACATGCCTGTTTGAACATCCTAAGGATATTCAGAATTCTGAAGAGCTGTTTTAACTAGCCTGAAGGAGAAAGGGAAAGTGAAGGAGCGGAGGAAAGTGTCCCCCCTGTCTCCCCCATAGATTAGTTCTCCGAGAAGAGTTAAAAAGTGTAATTACTAATAGTTTCCAAGAGATGGCTCCCGAAGTACAGAGGTGACGGCAATGCCGAGTACAATCTCAGGACCAAGAATTTTATACCATAGGCCAGTGTTACACAGTACAGCAAAGCGATAACTGTAATCCAACTCCCAGAGGTGATAAACAGCACCACAGGGAGTGCATACAGCAAGTAAGATGTTACATAACACAACTCTGAGAACAAGCACAACTCTGAGAGCAAATGAATCAACATTGTGACCAGCGATTACTAAACTAATATAATGAATGCTTATCACAAATTTGTTTTAACATGCTCTGGTCAGATCTGTCACTATCTCAAACCCTTCACGCCCCACGTTGGGCACCAAAAAGGAGTGTTGTGTTTTAACCCGGCAGGCAGCTAAACACCACACAGCCGTTCGCTCACTCCCCCCTCTCCCCAATGGGATGGGGGAGAGAATTGGAAAAAAAAAGGGGAAATAAAAAGGAAAATTCGTGGGTTGAGATAAAGACAGTTTAATAGGACAGAAATGGAAGGGAAAATAATAATAATAACAACAATAATAATGATAAAAGAATATACAAAACAAGTGATGCACAATGCAATCGCTCACCATCTGCTGACCGATGCCCAGCCAGTCCCCGAGCAGCGATTGCTGCCCCCCAGCCAACTCCCCCCAGCTTATATACTGAGCATCACGTCATATGGTATGGAATAGCCCTTTGGCCAGTCTGGGTCAGCTGTCCTGGCTGTGCCCCCTTCCAGCTTCTTGCTGGCAGAGCATGGGAAGCTAAAAAGTCCTTGACTAGTATAAACACTACTTAGCAACAACTAAAACATCAGTGTGTTATCATCAACATTATTCTCCTACTAAATCCAAAACACAGCACTATACCAGCTACTAGGAAAAAAAAAATTAACTCTATCCTAGCCGAAACCAGGACACAGAGAAAAAGGTAAACCCAGCTATGAGGATTGTTCTGTGCCAGGGAAGGAAAACTCCCTATATACATTTCAAATGTGTGTCACAAATAAAGGCTGGCAGATATGGGATCCAGCAGAAAAGAACCTACAAGATGTCCCTTCTAAATGTAAAACTGCAGCAGAAAACAAAATAAAAAAAAATTAACAAAGGTATTTTGGACTCTTGAAACTTTAAGCAAAGGGAAGAGTCTGCCAAAGCAGGACTCCCTGTAGCAAACCTCAAGATAATGCACTTCAGTCTCAACACACCATAACCATCCATATATGTCTGGAAACTAATACCACACTGGCAGTCTGGGCCCTAAATTCTATCTTTAGGCACTATCTGCTTGCACTTCAACAAAAAACTTGAGACTTTTTTTCAGCTCGACTTTTCTAGTGCATTAAAATATGTGGTGTTCAGACAATCCAGTGCTCACTGAAGAGCAATACCAGAAGTAGAACTAAATCCTTGTGGTTTACTCAGTTTCCTACAATAAAGCCATAAAAATATTATGCAGTTCTCCATCAGCTAAGTTCTCAGTGAATGAGTCTATGATCTGTGGGCAATTGCAGCACTTTGCTGAAGTTGCTGGCATGCTAATTATCTTCCACTCAGCCTATTTGAGGAAACAATTTAGAGGGACCCCTTTGTTTAGCGATGGCTAAAATTGCAGCAAATCAGTCCCACAGAGACTAAGCCACGCTGAGGGTGGGGCAACAGCTGAGCTGTAGGGTCCCATGGGTTCTCCTCGAGTATGGGAAATAGCACAGATGTATGGGATTGATTTGAATGCAGAACAGTATGTGTGTGTGTGTAGGCATGCATATGTATACATGTTTTTAACAAACAGTGCAGTGAAGAGAAACTCTGCAGATGCAGACAAACAAGTCAGCAAAAAAAAAGCAAGACGTGACCAGAGAAACAGCAGCAGGAACACTACCATGAACAAAACTAAAGCAGCTTTTGAGCTGTCTGTGCTGAAAAAGGCTTGGAACTGAGAACAGAGAAACTTGCTCCTGTTACTTGAGTTCAAATATACTAAAAGAAATACACAGCCTCTCTAAAAGCACTGGATTGCATTAAAAAATACCTAGCTACATCTTCAGTTTCTTCTTTTACTGGAAATAGCCCCTGAGACTCCTCCCAAACGGATTCATTATTCATGCTGAAATGAAGAAACAATATTAAGGTAGAAAATTTGGGAAGCCGTACAGGAATTGGAACTAAAATCTGAAATCAGAAGATTATCATCTGGAACGTATCTGCAACTAGTTTAATTTCTGGGTTTTGGGTGTATGCTTTTGAAACTGAAATAAGGAATGCCTTCAACTACTTGATTTATGAAAGTTGCACAATGCCATATCTGTACTTTATGTCTATATAAAACTGTTGACTAAAAAAAAACCTGGGTTGGAATTCAGTTTTGATGGAAACAGACCTCCTTAGTGCCCTCTCTAGCAACCTAACTGCTACCTCCAGAATGCAGACTGCCATCTTAGTCTCACCTGCTCCTTCCTCGTCTTGCCTGTCTATCAGGAAGCAAACAGAATGCACATACCGACAGCGTTAGTGAGAACAGTACGAGTTGTTACTGAACGAAATCACTATATTGGAAAAGAAAATATACCACATAACCACATATATATTACAAATTAATTACACAATTTGCTCTATTTCCTTTAACAACAACAACAAAAAGTTAAAAAGAAGAAACAATGCAGTGATTCAACCAGACCCATATATTGTATTTCAGGGTATCATCTGTGCTGCTCCAGACACTGCTTTGGTTGAGGTACAAACCTATGTACTTGCTGAACACTGGAATATATTCAGAATATTATTTTCCTCCCTATTGTTATTGCAAGAGTTTGCAAGAGTTTACAAGAGGTTGTAAATGATGCTCCTTTCAGAGATGCCTCCACATCGGAATCAAAAGGCTACAAAAGGTCTCACAGGAACTGGAAGTTGTAGCTAGAAATCAGAAATAACCTTGCAATATTGGAAGTGCCAATTGCAAAATGAAAGAAAATGGAAGTAAAAAGTATGCAGAGAAGAGCTGGTCAAAGATAAATGCACAAAGATTATTGCTTTGATTTAAATTTTAATGATTTTTGAGGGAAGAAGATAAGAAAATAAAATATCTTTATAATGTATATACTCATGAGCAAGGGAGAAAACAATTTGGAAATTTTAAAAAATATTTTAGGGTCAAAATTTCAGTTCATTTTTGTCATAAACCAAAAACATTTTAAGTCAAATTACATTTTCTAAGGAAAATGTAGTAGAGAAAAATCCCTTTTTTTAATCCAAAAGTGTAGCTAGATTTTAACTGGTGCACCCAAAGGTGGCCAAGCAACAAGAATACAAGTGATGGAATTAGAGAGGAAAGAGGAAAACAATAACCAAATTAGGAAGAAAACAAAAGCAGGGAAAGTAGAACAGGAGGAAAGAGTGAAACAAACTGCTTACCTCTTGCTGCAGTGCTCTGAAAGGTTTTCTGTTTCACTTGTCTTTCACGCTCACCGTGTCCTCCCCAAGGATCTCAGTGTTTCACAAGTGTAGAGATGCATCATCATAAAAATGCATTTGCATCACAGCGTATCCTACATTTTTTTCAACCTTCCTTTTTCTTGACTTGCTTCACACCTCCATCATTGACTACAGTCCATTAAAATTATTTAGAATGTATTTCTGATCCATCAGTCTGTCTGCAACAAACTCATCACTGCAGATTCCCACCCAGCAGTTTCCTGCCCCTCTACAGCCGCAACTTCCATTTCCTTCCAGGCTACAGCTCCTCTCATTGATAGAGTTCGTAGGTGGTAAAATGTATTTGTGTGGCTAAATTGGAGAAACTGCTTCTTTAAAGGCAGTGGGAGATCTAATTACAAAACAGTCCTTAGCCTTTACTCGGGCACCAATTAATTCTTCCTGGGCCCCAAAACCTTTTTGTCTCATAGGTCGAAGGCACAATAGCTCCCATTGCTTCTTTGCCCTTTACAAGCCACAGTATTCCAGCAAAATAAATTTGAAACTGGTCAGTATTTCACAAGGAAAATGTTTATATTATTTTAAAGATTCACAAAATTTCATTTTCATAATGAAATAAAAATGCTTTCCTCTGACCTTTGAGAAGGAAATACAAAACATAAAATAATTTTGTTTACATTTCCATCTAATGCCACTGAAACAGTTTTTATTTCCAGTCAAAGTGAAGAAGAAATTTGAATAAAACAAAAAAAAAGTCTTTGGTTTTCTTCAAATATTTTCATACAAAATCAGCTGGTTTTTGCCTACAAGCCCAACGGAGTGAAGGGGCTTGGCCTCCCACCAAGGCCCTGGGCTGTGGGGCAGAAACTTATGTCCCAAGTTGTCCAAAGTACAAAAGTCCAGCTCAGTCGGTATGAACAAGTTATGCAGTTAATCCAAAATTGTACGGTAAAGATGGGAACTAAGTAGACTGTAGGATGGGATATGTAATTAAATGTAGGTTAAGAGAACATTTGCTGCTGGCTGAAAAGAAACATGGGGGCTTGGGTTCCTGTGTAGAAGCCCAGCCAGACCAACTGTTTTGAACACCAGGGAACAAAGAAAGGTAGAGAGGTCATTTGGTCCTAAAAGAGACACAGCAAAATAAACATGAAATAAACTTTCATTAAATTCTTTACTATGAAGGTGGTGAGACACTGGAACAGGTTGCCCAGAGAAGCTGTGGATGCCCCATCCCTGGAAGTGTTCAAGGTCAGGTTGGATGGGGCTTTGAGCAACCTGGTCTAGTGAAAGATGCCCCTGCCCATGGCAGGGGGTTGGAACTAGATGATCTTTAAAGGTCCCTTCCAACTCAAACCATTCTGTGATTCTATGATTCTATGATTCTATGATTTTCTTATGAAATTAGGTTTTCTTCCCAAGGCAAGGAAGAAAATGGTTAATGAGGGCTAGTTGATGTTTATCCTGTATCCATTCCAGCTCAAATAAAAGTGTAAAAGTTCTTTAAAGAAAACACAGTCAGTAGCACAGTAAATCATGGTATTTGAAGTTATGCATGGCTCTCAAACTGTAATAGGAACAGCAGTTCAGATTGTCTGATTATCTGATATTCAAAGGCACGTGCCCTGAGAGAAGCTCAGACAGGGAAAAGACAGCCAGGAAACATCAGTGTTGAGCAGAGGTAGCAGGCTGTAAAACAGTATTGTCTATAAAAGTCAGAAAAGATTAAAGCTAGAAAGGTCTCCAGGTACCCATCCAAGGACCATGAAAAGATTGTGTGGCAAATATAGATCCACTGTGACCCCTCTGGGTCTCCTTTCCTCAGTCCCTAAGAAACACCCTGACAAGAGCAGTGCCGAGAGCTTCAGCAAACGCAGCTGCTGGAAGACAACTTGCATTCCTGCTGTCACACCTTTTCACTTGTGCCCCTTTTCTTCCCCAATGTGTATCTTCTTCTTTCTGCTCCTCTTCCTATGCATTTAGCTTATGTCTTAGCTGGCCAGCTCACTCTTTTTGGCAGCATCGATGCAAGTCTAAAACAGGGAGGCAGAGGAAAGCAATGCCTTAAAACAGCTCAATGCTCGCAAAAGCCAAACCTTGGAGTCACCATGTGCTATGCTCAGTCTCCTCTAGCAACAATGTTGTAAATTAAAGTCAGGAGCAAAAACAGAAGGTGCATTTTCTAACAACTTGTGGTTTTTTTTCCTTTCTCCTTTTGTGTGCGCTTGTCTTAATTTATCATTGAGGAGGCAAATTCAGGCTTTTCCCACAACAGTAATAACAGCAGCTCTGGCTCATCATCTTAACTTCTTCTTCATCCAAAAAGAGCAGTTATTACCATCTTTAATAGCACCTAAAAGGCTGCAAAATACAAGAGTTTCCCTTATTATAAGAAACAAAACAAAACCGACAACCGCTACTGCAGCTATGGGGAAAGGAAATAAGAGAAGTGGTTAAAATCTCACTTAACTGCTTTCCCTGCTTTTTTCTTTTCTTTGTGGCTAATAAAGGTTTAAACTTCTGGTAATTTTTTTTTTAGATGTGGGTGTTTGTTGAAGTACGTTTGGCTGTCTCTGAATGGTCAGACTTTAACTATTCAGTATTGTACAGTGGGTCATATAAATAAATACCTTTGACCCTCCTGACTCATTTGTTCCAGTAAAACAGGCTTAAAGCTTCTAACTAATACAAGATGTCACTATCCCCCACAGATGACTATAAACACTGTGCCATTGTTTCTTCATTATTTCCTTCTTCCCAGTGCTTTTCCTCTCACTGCTTAGCTGCCCCATCCCTACTAACTTAGGAGCCCCAGCCACCCCTGCTCTCCTCAGGAATGAGCTGTTCTTACCCTGATATCTTTTACTGAACTGAAAGGCAGTCCTTTATGCTAAAACCCAGAGTCTTTACTTACTCTTGGATACATAAACCTGAGAAAACACAATATTTCTGATGATGACGAGGTGAGGCCTGAGTGCCTTTTTATAGTTAAGATCATTCATATACTTGCCTTCAAGATTCTGGCCTACAATTGCAGTATAATTTGTTACCCCATTGCAGCTCACCCCTCCCTTCTGGCCTCGGCAGCCACTGCAGCATCTCCATTTCTTCCCATAGCATCACTCTGCACTGTCTTCTGTATAGCCACTTTCCTTGGAAAGACTCTCTAAGCATGCCAGGCTTCCAGGCATCCATCCTCTCCCAATTTATTATTCCCTGCTAATATCACAGATTCTAGCCAATATAAAGCCAAAGGACTTCACCCAGTATCGAAACTGCAGAAGGTAAATAAGTTAGACACAAGGAAACACCTTCCCATCACAAACTAGGCGGTGTCATAGTTCACCTAACAAGACTGAGGAATCTCTGTTGTTGGACATTTCAGAAAAGAGATGGCAGGGACATCTGGCAGGAACAGGTTACCTGCAGTGGATTACGTTCTGGGAGAATGGGATGTTCTGCCTGATCTGTTGAGGTCCTTCCCAGAGATAGGTCCTGATTGTGTAATAAAAGTAGCAATATCTGACTCCACCTAAGCCAGATAAGCCTACCCTGAGTTCTGTTCAAGTGGCCACTTAAACACTGTGGTCAAATTACACTGAAGCCAGCCTCTTGGTAATTGTTTAACAAAAGAAATATGTTGCCACCACCTATTGTCCCATTGCAGGTTGCCCTTTTTATACCTGCCTTTTCCCATACCCCTTCCTCTGCTTCTTAGTGTCTGCTCTGATTGCAAACATGTCCAGACAAATAGCTTATGTGAAATCTTGGCCATACTGCTTGGAATGGAAGATGTTCCTTTCAAGTCAGTGAGACAATTCAGGGTAGTAAAGTTAAGCACATACATGTCTGTAAAATATTAGCATAATAACAATGCAGATTTGAGGGACTGTGGAGGCTCACATTCAGATAGCTGTAATAAGGAATTACAGATCATCTACACTGAAGTTATACTTTTGATGATTGGAATGGCATTGAAGCTTTTGCAGTTCTACAAAGTAAAAATAGGGTCCTGCAGTAAAAATTAGTTTTTCATTGCCATATAAAATACATTTGATGCCACTCAGAATCCTCAGGAAAATTCCAAATGCAATTTGTGAAACTGAAATGAAGGGATGCTGAACAAAGGCACCAGATGGGGAGTCTCCTGTTATTAACGAGGTCACCAGTGAAACATCCATTCCCAGAAGGAAATGATCAGTATCTCACTGCAGCAAGGCTAAACAAGAGATGAGGCAATAGAAATTTTTGATTCAAGCTGTTGAACTCCTCTGACATATCCAATAAAAATCAGAATACATTGCAGCTGACTTGAATTAGTCACAAGTGAAGACCTTCAGTAGATCGGTTTCTGTCAGCAGACATATTCAAAACTTTGGCTGAAAATGATCAAAAGACAGAACATAGGTTAAAGTCTGTCAATCTATTCTAAAGCCTTATAGAATACAGAACATCACTAAAAAGAATACAGTTGTTAATTACAGAAGAACCGGTGATATTTTAAATAAGCAGAAATAGAGTGATTAATGCAAAAATTAGTTTGCTGTGTGTGACGGGTACACCCACTCTGAGTGAACAGTACTTTGGTTCAGGCATCACCGACAAGTAGGCCTGACTGAAGTCAGCCCTGCTGTGCAAACCTTGTGAAATTGTGCTAGGCCATATCTTCTCAGGAACTTAAGGAATTTAGGTCATGTCTTATCAGGAGCTAACAGTACCAGCCTGAGCTGGGACCAGATGAAACTAAAACTGCTACAACTGCACATACACCAAAGGGGGGTTTGACTACAAGTCAGTCACTTTACGCTGTAAATATCTGCAGCCCCTCCAGAGCTCGCTGAGCTGTATGGCATCAGGCTGCACAGCAGTGGTCTCCCCTTGAGTAGGGATGCCTCTCAAGGTTACTCCTCGAGGTCGAGAGATCCCTTACCCGGCATCTGATATCTATAACAAGGTAAGTGACATTTTATATTAGGCCTAAAAGTATATTCTATACAAGCTAGCTTAATTATTAGAAGTATAGTAAGTAGTAGAGTGTTTGACTGCTGTTTAAATCACTGTTCAATTACCGTTTAATTATCATTTTAATCACCATTTAATTACCATTTAATCGTCATCATTTAATCATCATTCAGTGATGACTTCTGTTAATAATTCACCTGTGACACTGTGTTGGTAAACAAACAAGGAATTACCAAGCAAAAGAAATGGGGACATCTTTCAGTGTTCAACAAATAGAAAAGAACGCAATCATTAAGAAAATAAGCCTTCTTATATTACCAAAAAGGATCCTGTAAACAGTGTAAAGGAAAAAAATAGAATTTAACAGCTACTGATAGTATCAATTAACAATACTTAAAGAAGAGCACTTTTTTCCCCCAACTATATTTGTCTAATCAAAGATATCTCTCTCCCTTATTTTAAACATTGTTAGTCTTATATTTTTTTATAACTATGGTTATGACAACCTGAATATCCCCAAAAGGAGCAAACATACAGAATATAGCTTTGATACAATTAAACAGAAAGGATTTGCCACAAGAAATTACCAACAGGAACTTGAATGACAACTCAGAATTCTTTAGATCTTGCATCAACAGCAAAGGATGTTAAGATGTGTTTGTCATATGATGCAATTCTAGGAATAAAGAGTGGCTGGAAAAGGTGTCAGCTGGCAATTAATTACAAGTATATGAGAACTCATTAATAAAAACCATTCCTATGGATGACCAGCTTCTCTGCAAAAGAAAACAAGACCACAGTCTTAAAGCAAATATATAATACCATAATAAAAATTGGTTTGTCTTACATATGCTATATTATGTTAAAATCAAATAGGTGATTGTTAAAATATATGATAATAGCTTATAGTGTCATTAGGTTTCCTTTCAATAATGTCAGGCATGGAGCAAATTTGTAGAACAGATGCTGAAAGTAAACCTTGGCAATACAAGAAGCAGAGCCTGAGCTAGCAACACTGAAGTGCCAGTCCCAGAGCCCATTGCTGGGTATGCTACACTAGCCTGATCTTCTGAGAAAACAAAGCTTACACAATCGCCACCCATCAATCCATGTCTCTGCCACTCCACACTTTTAATAATATTTGAACATGCTGGCCAATTTTAACCAAATTTGAAAACAGCACTGAACTGCAAAATAATTCAGGTTGGATGAGTCCAACTGCTGAAGTGTCCAAAGGTAAATTAATTTTAACAATGTTGAATCACAAAATGATTCAGATTAGATGAGACCTCAAGAGGTCATCTGGTTCAACCAGTGAAGTGTCAAAGTGTAAATGCATTTTTTACAGGTTTCAAAAAAATCTGCTATTAACATTCACATATATACACAGCTTATGCTTTGTATCAGCTGACCGACTGAGACATACATACCTTTATTAATACAGCTTTAGGCGAGTCATAGCACATACCGATGCTTACCCAGATGGGGTGGCGCCTTGGGGAGGGTGTATGGTGAGTTAGGACATTGAATTGCAGATATAGAACATAAAACTGTAAGAAATAGTTTTGAATATTCTATTGCTCATCATAGTATAAATTGTTTGCCTGAGGTATAAATGTAAGAATTGAAAACAGTAAGACTCATTAAATGCGCTAGAGAATCGTAGAGTTAGTCTTCGGCATAAAATCTGACACAGGTAACCTACTGATTTCAGTTAAAAAGGCCATGTGTCATTTCTGCCTACAAACAACTTTATAAAGTAATGATATGGATGTTGTTTCTATTCTGAAGGGCCCACAATCAGGAGGTGAATTTTTGTGCAAAGGGTTTAAGATACAGCTTAAGAGGAAAAATATTTATTTATAAAAATAAAATCTATTCTTTGCCTTTTTTACAAGCCTGATTTACTTTCAGTCCAGCTATTCATCAGCAATCACATGACAGTAATAAAGAATCACAGAAATAACCACTTTCTACAAATGCTGAACATTATTTGGATACAGAAAAGTGTATTATTTCTAACACTACGCCCTCTCCATCCCACATCCTTGAACTTCACTGTTTCACTGCAGAATGCCTACTTAAAGAATCACAGAATCATAGAATACCTCAAGTTGGAAGGGACCCATAAGGATCATTGAGTCCAACTCCCTGCTCCACGCAGGACTACCTAACACTAAACCATATGACTAAGAGCGTCGTCCAGACGCTCCTTGAACTCTGACAGGCTTCGTGCCGTGACCACTTCCCTGGGGAGCCTGTTCCAGTGACTGACCACCCTCTCAGTGAAGAACCTTTTCCTAATGTCCAATCTGAACTTCCCCTGACGCAGCTTCATTCCATTTCCTCGTGTCCTATCACTGGTCACCAGAGAGAGGGGGTCAGCACCTCCCCCTCCGCTGCCCCTCTTGAGGAAGTTGTAGACTGTGATGAGATCACCCCTCAGCCTTCTCTTCTCCAAGCTGAACAAGCCAAGTGACCTCAGCCACTCCTCATAAGTCTTGCCCTCGAGACCTTGTATTGAGGTGCCCAAAACTGCACACAGTACTCGAGGTGGGGCCGCACCAGTGCATTGTAGAGGGGGACAATCACCTCCCTCGACCGGCTAGCTATGCTGTGCTTGATGCACCCCAGGACATGGTTGGCCCTTCTGGCTGCCAGGGCACACTGTTGACTCATATTAAACTTGCCATCAACCCAACCCCCCAGATCTCTTTCCGCGGGGCTGCTCTCCAGCCTCTCGTCCCCCAATTTGTGTGTATAAACAGGATTACTCCATCCCAGGTGCAGAATCTGGCACTTGCTCTTGTTAAATTTCATATGGTTGGCGATTGCCCAGCTCTCTGTTCTATCCAGATCTCTCTGTAAGGCCTCTCTACCCTCAAGGGAGTCCACAGCTCCTCCTAGTTTAGTATCATTAGCAAACTTACTTAATGTACATTCAATTCCTGCATCCAGATCATTTATAAAAACATAAAAAGAGCACTGGGCCTAAAATTGAACTCTGGGGCTCAATTTACTTTAGAGGCTTGCCAAACAGTAATGCCCAGTGACATTACAAAAAGAAACAAAACACATCTCCCCTTCATCACTCTCATTTAAGCTACAAATTATAGCTCTGTATGATCTCTCTGGGACTTTGCTGCTCTTCAAAATCTGATCAGCTGTCTTTAAGGAGGGATTTACCCATTCGCTGGGAAGCATGCAGGCCCCTGAAGAGAAGATCTGGACTTCTTTTTACCAGGACTGTTTCCCTTCTTCGGTGCTGGCAGTGGAATCACATGGCAATTCAGCTGAAGATGGAACCAGATGAAGATGCCATCTGTTTCTCCTGTACTGAGTAACTGGATCAGACTCAAGTATGTAGCAGCTTTGGCTGTAGCTATGTCTACAGACAGAAGCTGATGCTATCCAGTATTTCTCCAGAACAGTTTAATCAGGATGAGAACTTCTTTCATAAGTGAGGCTAAACGTCAGGCCTTCTACTAATGTGTAGAGGAGAACACCTCAGATCTCCTAGATGTAGGAGTTTCATCCTGACATGCTTTGATATGAACACTCGGGATTAAGGCTTGCCTGTACCATCAGCAGCATTATTGTGACCTTTCACTCTGTAAGCTGAGTTTGTGCTGTTGTGTGGAGTGTTCCTGTAGTGCTCTGGAGAATTTTGTTGCAAGACTTTCTCACTAGTGTGCGTTTCTTTACCCAGCAGGCTGTTCTCCATCTTGAACTGTCTCCAATCTCATTGGATCTCAAAATGCTGGAACACATATCTGCCAAACTATAGCTGCTATCAGTAGTTATTTCTGCTCAAAAGCTGGTAAGACTTTAAACTTCCCTCTAGCCTGCTGACTTGCATTTTATTAGGAGACAGAATTTCAAAACACCTAGGAAAATACTCCATGCTTAGTAAACATCATACAAGTCTAAGATTTTTTATGTTCCAAAGTCTGTTAATACTGGTGTTATTCTGCCTTGTGTTTTAGCTTCTGCCCCAACTCTGCCTCTATATTAGCGTACTCTGTTGCGATAACCAAAAATGAATGTATATATTTTCTAAGATGTTGCTCTTCAAAGGTTTTAAGTATGTCTACACTGCAGCCAGAGCTGTGACTGAATCTTGCATGAATGTATACAAGGCAGCTTTAACATAAGCAGGTTGGGTATTTAGAATAGTTGTGGTGGTGCATTCCCCACCCCCCCTTCTTCTTGTACACCTGGCAGAGCATGGGAAGCAAAGCTGCTTTACAATCTCAGTAACTCACATCAAAACTTGGCCTTTGTGTAACGAGTTTGGCGGTTAAGCATCCCTTGACCGAATCAGAAACTCTTACATGGCTAAGGTGGGAGCAGCACTGTCTGTCCCAGGGAGGCAGCCCTGACAACCTTGGAACATATTTTTCATCTGTACTAGTCGCCACCTGGCAGCCTTGGGGCCTATCTCATCTAGGCTGTAACTCGGGAGGATCTGTACCAGCATCACTGGAATTTTTGAGAACTTTAGTAATTTCCAACACGGGCTGTGAAAGTAAAATGGAAATTTACTGATGCCTAACGTCAATCACCTTGCGATCCTATAAACAGCAGTACCAAGTGAGACCCTTTGAGCTCTCCTGGACCGCAGCGGGCTGCACCAGAATCTCCCTCTGAGTGGGATGCCTCTCAGAGCTGCGAACTCTTAAGTTTGCATGAGCTGATCTCCGGCACTCCTTGCTCCTCAAGGTTCGACTTTCACCCATTGAGACAGTCATTTAAAGTGAGTATTTCACTAAACCCAGGGGGGAATTTTTATTGGTGCCTTTAACTGCGCATATTTCAATAGGCACCTTTAACTGCACATATAATGAGTATTTAGGCCTATTGTGTGTGTGTGTGTGCGTGTGAATCGATTCAAATTATTATAGTAAACCTCATTTAATCACTTTGTAGATGCTAGATTAATTAATGATTAGTTATTGCTAAATTTTTGTGATTCTCTCCTTGCTGCAAACAAACCTTAAACTGCTGCTAAACATATAATCCTTAGACATAAACCGTTGACTAAGTCTGAGACTAGGATTGGATCCAGCCGCACCTAGGCTCCTCTCTGAGAAGGAGTTTAGAAAGCAAGGGGGTCCATTCTGAACCTCGTGACTCAATGGGAGGGCTCCCCTTTTCCTCCTCCGTGTATTTTCTTCGGGCTTGATTTCCTCTTTCTTTCCCTTTATATATATATTCCATTCATTTAATAAGTAATAGAGTGAACCTTGCCATCGAACTCTGTTAAATCACACTTTTATAAATTTCTATTAAAATCACTATTTGCAAATATCTTTGATGGTGATTTTTAAGCGGCCTAACCAATCATGCGTGACAATAGTATAGCTGAAATAGCAGGGAAATTACATACAGGCTGGATATACACTAGTTTCTGTGGTGAGGCTAGCAAGTGACTCAAAATGCACTGGGTATTCTTGAGACTGAGCAAATAATAAAGATAATCAATAAGTATCCATGGGCTTCCGTGATCTGTATGAAAGAAGGGCAGAATGACAAACATCGGAATATTTTGGTGAAAAAAAATTTATGACAGTGTTCTTGTGCTTTTATAAATCACTGTCGTGGATGGAGTGAGAGTGCACTTGTAAGAGCAATATGACAGACAAGACTGTCAGGGAGACCCTCCCATTGAGTCATGAGGTTCAGAGAGGACTCCCTTGCTTTCTAAACTCCTTCTCAGAGAGAAGTCTAGGTGCAGCTGGATCCAATCCTAGTCCCAGACTTGGTCAACGGTTTATGTCTAAAGGATTATATATGTGCAATCAATCCTTTATATCACTTAGCTAAGATTTCAAAAGTTTAGCATGCTATTAGTCACTTACCGAGGATCTGTCGTGGCAAGGAATCTCTCAACCTCAAGGAGTAACCTCGAGAGGCGTCCCTACTCAAGGGGAGATCCTGGCGTGCAGCCCGCTGCCGTGCAGGAGAGCTTAAAGGGCTCTTGGGCTGCTCACTATTTATGGGGGTAAGATGATTGACTCATAGTCATATTTACATACCGACTGCATATGTTAGTTTCTTCCAAATTTGGCTTAAGTCGGACATTGACTAGCACTGTGGTTAGGTGGACACATTGCCATAAATTAGCCCTTGGCTATTGCATTGTTATCTGTCTCCCTTGAATCCACTTTGAGCTGGATGCATCCATCATAACCGCCACTGGTGATTATCACTTGAGCAGGGTTACGGGAAAAGGTCAAGTGGGGAGGGGGGTCAGGGGGAGCACACCGCCACAATCACAGATACTTAATTCGATAATTGATCATGCTTAGAATATTCAGCAATACAGAGAAAGCAATGAGGATTAATTGGACAGCAAAAGACAAATTTCCTGACACTCTCCTAAGGTGTTGTCTTGATTGGAAATCAAATTCCTTGTCTGGTAAGACAGCTTTGGAAGTCACAAACAACGCAAACAAATCCTGACGTTTTCTTGGCTCAGTGCAGATTTTTGTCACCTTAATAGATGAAATTTATCAGACTCAAGCTAAGACCTCTTGAGTATTGGCTAGAAATGGTATGTTTACCCCTTAATCACATAACTGAGTAATTTAGGTCCATTACTCAATCTATTCTTAGCCTTTCAGAGAATGTATTTAGAAATTTTACCATCCAAATTGTGACCCGAGGACAGAGTTGGCTGTGCTTACAATAGTCTGTTATGCTCATCTCAGCCAGCGTATAATACAATGACACAAGCCCTGCAGAATCTTGCAGGGGTCAGATGGCCTGGAAACATACTGGAAATATGAGTGATTCGTCCAGCGTTCAAAGTTTTTCTCCCTCAGACCAAAGGAACAACAGCTTACATGTTTATGGGAAATGCCAGGATTGCACACTAAAAAGCTAAGTGTCAAAAGCTAAGTGGTCTTCAATCCATTCTTTTCACCCAAAATATATTTCACCCAGATATCCTCAGATAAATCTTTTTCCATACATTCAAATTATTTTAGTATAGGCCTGGTGTGATCTTGCAGACAGACCAGGATTGTCAGCCTATCGATCTCTCCATCGGTATATCAGGGATAGAGAGGATGGAACCTCTAAGGCTACTTAAAAACATCTGAATTGTTTTCTTGTCATACGTTCCACTGATTAATCAGAAGGCAGACTGTATTCACTACCACAGGAACTATAATTTCCGTTTTTTAGATTCATGTAGGTATTTTGTCTGTTATAACTGAATGTGTTTGTGGCTTCCCCTGTCTAGTTACAAATGTTCTTGATTGACTGAGCTGAATTGTGGATGTGGCTAAACATATTGCTTCCTCTTTCCTTGAATAACATCTTCCATTGCTCCACTATAGTCTTGATATTGCTGCACAGCTCAGTACACTGTATTCAGAGCCAAGTAGGCATTTCCTTTATAAATCTATTTTGAGGAATCTCAAAATATTATGACTTGACTTTTTCACTCTTGTCCTCAAAGAAAATATGATTTTTGGGGAACTGCTTGATAAAATTATCTTTGTTTAAATATGAGATATTAAGCATGAAAAAAAAAAATTAAAGTTAGAAATATTGCTTGCATTTTTGCACGCAAAAATCAAATACTTTTAAAAACCTTTTAATTTCTCAAAGCTACAAATTGTTCTTTCTGTCATCAGGATCATTTTCCCTATCCTCATGTACTTGGGTGGAGCACCTTAGAATATGGTTTCTGTAAACAAACAAATTGAAGAATTGCTTTGTAAACAACTAGAGAGCTGCAAGCACCATCATTCCCAACTCATCCAGCCTGCAAGACAGGACTGCTCCAATTGTCTCTCTTGTTGCAAACTGTTTTTTATCTACCACAGAGACTACTGATTACTTTCATACAATTTAGTAAAATTATTACTAGTTAAACTTAGAATTTTCTCACTACAATGTCATGTTTAAATTGGAAACTTAGGTTTTGTATCATCTGAGCTTTCAAAGAGGGATTCTTGAGTATTACCAACATAATATTTCTCCATTAAGTTCATTCTGCCTTTCACTTAAACAGACAAACTAACTTTGTCAGTGTATTTGTTTGTTTGCCTAAAAGGGAGATTAACTTTTATGAATGATTCCTTTCAAAGAAAGATTGATTTATATTTAAAATACTGGGTCCCCTCAGCAGTAAGTGAGAGATTACATTACATGTACAGTTTATCACACATTTGTAAAGCTTACCACACAGTAATAACTCCTGGTTTTGGCTGGGATGGAGCTAATTTTCTTCCTAGTAGCTGGTATAGTGCTGTGTTTTGGATTTAGTAGGAGAATAATGTTGATAACACACTGATGGTTTAGTTGTTGCTAAGTAGTGCTTACACTAGTCAAGGACTTTTCAGCTTCCCATGCTCTGCCAGGTGCACAAGAAGCTGGGAGGGGGCACAGCCAGGACAGCTGACCCAGACTGGCCAGAGGGCTATTCCATACCATATGACGTCATGCTCAGTATATAAATTGGGGGGAGTTGGCCGGGGGACAGTGATCGCTGCTCAGGGATGGGCTGGGCATTGGTCGGTGGGTGGTGAGCAATTGCATTGTGCATCACTTGTTTTATATATTCTCTTATCATCATCATCATTATTATTATTATTATTATTATTTTCCTTCCTCTTCTGTCCTATTAAACTGTCTTTATCTCAACCCGCGGGTTTTACTTTTTTTTTCTGATTCTCTCCCCCATCCCACCGGGAAGGAGGGGAGGGTGAGCGAGCGGCTGTGTGGTGCTTAGTTGCCGACTGGGGTTAAACCACGACAACAGCGCAATTCCTTGAACTTGGAAACTACCCCAAATCTCCTCTTATATCAAAACTGTTAAGGGTAGGCACTTCTAGAATTTCAAGTGCAAATACAACTATTACTAGAAAGTATACTTTTGGGTGGATATTTCATTGCTACTAAGCCATCACAAAGTCAACAATGCTTTTATGCAGCCATCTTCTTGTCTCACTTCATAGAATCATAGAATGCTTTGGGATGGAAGGGACCTTTAAAGGTCATCTAGTCCAACCCCCCTGCAATGAGCAGGGACATCTACAACTAGATCAGGTTGCTCAGAGCCCCATCTAGCCTGTCCTTGAATGTTTCCAAGGATGGGGCATCTACCACCTCTCTGGGCAACCTGTTCCAGTGTTTCACTACCCTCACAGTAAAGAATTTCTTTGTGTTCAGTCTAAATCTACCCTCCTTTAGTATAAAACCATTACCCCTTGTCCTATCACAACAGACCCTGCTAAAAAGTCTGTCCCCATCTTTCTTATAAGCCCCCTTTAAGTACTGAAAGGCCGCAATAAGGTCTCTCCAGAGCCTTCTCTTCTCCAGGCTGAACAACCCCAGCTCTTTCAGCCTTTCCTCATAGGAGAGGTGTTCCATCCCTCTGATCATTTTTGTGGCCCTCCTCTGGACCTGCTCCAACAGGTCCATGTCCTTCCTGTGCTGAGGACCCCAGAGCTGGACACAGTACTGCAGGTGGGGTCTCACCAGAGCGGAGTAGAGGGGCAGAACCACCTCCCTCGACCTGCTGGCCATGCTTCTTTTGATGCAGCCCAGGATACAGTTGGCTTTCTGGGCTGCGAGAGCACATTGCCAGCTTTTCATCCACCAGTACCCACAAGTCCTTCTCCTCAGGGCTACTCTCAATCCCTTCATTCCCCAGCCTGTATTGATACCCGGGGTTGCCCCAACCCAGGTGCAGGACCTTGCACTTGGCCTTGTTGAACCTCATGAGGTTCACACAGGCCCACTTCTCCAACTTGTCCAGGTCCCTCTGGATGGCATCCTGTCCCTCAGGCGTTTCAACTGCACCACTCAGCTTGGTGTCATCTGCAAACTTGTTGAGGGTGCACTCGATCCTGCTATGTCATTGATGAAGATATTGAACAGCACTGGCCCCAGTACGGACCCCTGAGGGACACCACTCGTCACTGATCTTCATCTGGACATTGAGCCATTGACCACTACCCTCTGGATGCGACCATTCAGACAATTCCTTATCCACTGAACAGTCCACCCATCAAATCCCTATCCTTCCAATTTAGAGAGAAGGATGTTGTGGGGGACCGTGTCAAAGGCCTTACAGAAGTCCAGATAGATGACATCCATAGCTCTTCCCTCGTCCACTGATGCAGTCACTCCATCATAGAAGGCCACTAGGTTGGTCAGGCAGGACTTGCCCTTGGTGAAGCCGTGCTGGCTGTCTCAAATCACCTCCCTGTCCTCCATGTGCCTTAGCATAGCTTCTAGGAGGATCTGTTCCATGATCTTCCCAGGCACAGAGGTGAGGGTGACAGGTCGGTAGTTCCCAGGGTCCTCCTTTCTACCCTTTGTAAAAATGGGTGCAATGTTTCCCTTTTTCCAGTTGCCGGGGACTTCACCTGACTGCCATGGCTTTTCAAATATCACGGAGAGTGGCTTGGCAACTACATCAGCCAATTCCCTCAGGACTCGGGGATGCATCTCATCAGGACCCATAGACTTATGTGTGTTCAGGTTCCTCAGGTGGTCGCGAACCTGACCTTCTCTTTCAGTGGGAGGACCTCTGCTCCCCTGATCCCTGTCAAATGGCCCATTGACTCGGGAGGTGTGAGGAGAGAGGTTGCCAGTGAAGACTGAGGCAAAGAAGTTGTTGAGCACCTCAGCCTTCTCTGTGTCTGTTGTTACCAGCTTGCCACTTCTGCTCATCAGAGGGGGTACGCTTTCTTTGACCTTCCTTTTCTGGTTGACATACCTATAAGAAGCCCTTCTTATTATTCTTTGCATCCCTCTCCAGGTTCAGCTCCAGCCGAGCCTTGGCCTTCCTGATCCCATCCTTACACAATCGGGCAGTGTCCCTGTACTCTTCCCAGGATACCTGTCCCTTCTTCCACTGTCTGTGCATTCTCTTCTTGCCCTTTAGTTTGACCAACAAGTCTCGACTCAGCCACGCCAGCTTCTTCCCTTCCTTGTCTGATTTCTTTCACCTGGGGATCGAGAGCTCTGGCGCTCTATGGAAAGCATCCTTGAAGACCTGCCAGCTCTGTTCTGCTCCCTTGTCCCTGAGGGCCATTTCCCAGGGGGTCCTGTTGATTAACTCCTTGAAGAGCTGGAAGTTTGCTTTCCTAAAATTCAGGGTCCTGACTATACTCTTCACCTGACATGCTCTAAAAAACCCTCTTAAAACTTTTGACAGAAAAAAGATTCCCACTGACAACAGACAGATGTTGCTATTTGGCTTGCCCACATTAAAAATTGAATCATACTATCAACAGAAACCTATTAAAACTGCTTGTCCGGCATAGCTGTGTTAAGGACAATACTTAGTAGCAATTTCAGGACACCTAAAAATACACCCAATGCTACAGTACTTTGAAGCACCCTATTGAATATCCTCCCCCTTTCATCTTGATTACTGTAAGGAATTGCACAGCTGGTTAACTGAGAATACAATAGTCTTGTATTTGGACAGAAATCATATAGCAACAGCAGTTGTTTGGAATTGATCAAACTTTAAATCAGGCTTCCCAGATGAGACCCGGTTTTCTCAAAAATGCTTTGTACTAAAGCTAGTTTATCCAAGGCATTCAAAAATTCAGGTTCAGAAGGGTATCATTCCAGTTCAGCCTGCAGCATGCTCTAGGAGTCACACGCTAGGTGCTGGAATGTTTGTACAAACACAGGAGTATTTCTGTTCTTGTTGAGAACATCAGCATGCAGAAGACAATTTAGGCAGCATTGGGTAAGATCACTTTGCAGTGGTTCAGGTTATTCAATCCACAGAAGACCCAACCTTTTACACCCGGCAATTACTAATCCACCCCACACATGTGCGGTTCCATAGGGTTTTATCGTATCACCAGCCCGGTTCTGCATTGATTATGTATGGATCTGCCTAGGCAGGCTACAATCAATGCACCTGGGGATCTTTCGCTATATCTCCTTTTGTGCTGAATTTGGATTCCATAGTTTCCTTGTTTTCCCAACACCAACCTGAACTGAGATCATGTCTGAGAACCAGCAGATACAGGCTCAGGGAAATGATACTGCAAGGCAGAAAAAACACAGAGCAACTCCTGGAAGTTTGCAAACCTATTCTTCACTGGCTTACTAACTCAAGATCTTATTAAATATCACTGCTTGGAGACCACCCAGGGATAGCAATGACTCAGAGTACTCCCTGCCTTAAAAGCTCTGGTGCTTGACGCAATTCTTATCAAAAAAATATGACATCAATTGAATTCCTAACCTTACGTTTCAGCTCACTAGCAACAGAATGCTTGCGGCTCTCAAAAAGCTTTGGCTCTTTAAAACGTAATAATCCAGCTTGTCGGCTGAGTAACTGCTACTTCCAACAGCCCTGGTCATAAGGTTAACTAGGCCTCTCACGTATGCAGTTTCCAGGTTAGCGATGGGATCCACATGCGCTTAAGTGCCACATCCTCGGCAGCAGCGTGGCAGCAGCTCACTTCTCTCCAGGCAGCTTGGGTTCTCTTTGGAGATGCTCCCCAGTAGTTGTTTCAGTTGCCACAAACTTGTCACCTTTTTAAAGTGTGGGAATCAACCACAGGACAGGCTGATTGGGTGCTACCTAACCCACTTCTGCTTAGTGATGAAGAGTACACTCCACCACAAGTCCTGTTCAGAAGGCAATTACTAGCCTTTAAGAATGTAATTTTAATTTTTTGCTGTTTTATTTGGTAGAGATCAGTGACATATTTCCTTTAACCACCTTTAAGAACAAATCACCAACATCTGAAAAGCCTGCCCTTTATATTTTTTATGAATGAAAAGTTATGCATGTCCCACAATACAGAAGTTACTATGAAGGCTACTCAGTGCTTCTTGATAATGTGATTTTGAAAAATTGCTATTTCCTTGCAAGATTTTGTTCCTATAAGTTTTTTGACAAAATATAATAGCTCTTGAGAGATGATGGCACAGCTTTTCCGCTGCATGAAAAGAGGCCTATCAGAAATTTGATTGTAGCTGAGTGATTTTCAGACTAGTTTTCAGCCAGCTCACAAATGTTACATTTATCTAATATCTGCTTTAAATCATACCAGCTTATCCCTCCGCTATCTGAGAACAGCCAGGCTAATACTGCTTCAAAGACCTTGGCCTCTACAGTAATGTACCCAAAATACTAGGAATCTGATCCTTTGGCTGATGGGAAATTTTGAATCCATGTTTAATTCTCTTAAGCCTGGAGATAGATATATATATACACACACACTGTTGCATCTTCAGTGTTTAAATTTTTCTTTCATTCATTACTGAAGACAAAATTGGATTGCTGCTTACATTCATCCACTGAAAATTTGTTTCTGAATACCTAACAGAAAGAGACTATATTTCCTCCACCAACATATTCTTTGCTTGGCTGCTTCTACATGGGGTATATTCCAGATCATTTCACAGGTACTTTGATCTGATGCCTAAATTTACAGTAGTAGAAAAGAATGTTGTTCTCCGAGATGTACAGCATACATCACCTTTAGAATGCAGATATGGTCATTCCTCTGGCTGCTGAGCCATAATTTCCTTCTTTTTTCTAACAGCTGTGACTTTGGGTATTAATAATAATAGATATAACCGTGATTCTCCTGAATATACAAGGTTGCTTTGTTAATGACCAGAGAATGTTTGGATTGCCAGAGGCTCTCCTCAAATACTTTAGCTTCCAAGGACAGGATGCTAGTCAATATAGTAACTTTAGAAAAAAAGCTATATGACTCACTCTGCTTCTCTGATAAACTCAATTGAGAATGTTTTATTTCTCCAGTGCTTCCTCTAATTTGGAGTGGGACAACAATATCACAGATAGGCCAATGCATATTGTCTACTGATCTTATTTTTGATGCAAGTATTTCAGGATCATTATAGTAAGAAATATTTTTTTCATTTATACAAGAAGAGAAATGGAATATCCCAAAGAGCACCAAGAAACCGACCATTGGCCTTAGAATCTCAGGTGATTAATCATTCCTTTCAGACATGCTTAGAGTTGTCTATGCTGGCTTACTGTAACCTATGTGCTCTGCAAGACACTTGGAAACCTCCAAGAGCACTGCAGGCATTGCAATTCTTAAGTAGAACAGGCCAACACGAGCATAAAATACCATGTTTCAGCACAATCAGTTAACTTCAGTTATAAAATTACAGAATTGCCCTAAATAGCTATTTTAGACCATGCCCTCATCTCCAGATCTCATCACAGATGCTGCACTCTTTTGCAGCCTAACCACAAGTGCAAACTTCTGCTGTATGGCATGCTGTTATATCTTTGCAATTACTTTGATTCCATCTCTAGTCAGAATGAAGTCATACAACTAAAACAACCTGCTAAAGCACCACATTCTTTTCTGTAACCATGCAGAAAACTGCTTCAGGGAACAGGAAAAGCAGAAACAAATCCCCTGCACATATCATTTCCCTGTGAGAGGATTTGTTGCCTTCACGGACCTCCATACTTAAAAACCCTCTGGCAGCTTGGGGGCAGAGGCCCTGGAAAGAAGCACTAGCTGCAGGCTAGTGGAGAGTAGTCAGGTGAGCTGCTGTGCAAGACTGCAGAGGCCAATGGGCCCCACCGGGGTGAGAGGCTGATAGGGAGTTAACAGCAAGGCCAGAGCCGCGGCAGGCAAAGCCAGCGCTGCCTCAGAAGCTGCCCGAAACAGAGACTGCTACCCCCCAGCCTGCCCCCAAGAGCCACGGTGCAAGTACGACAGGGATGATAGATTTCATCCTGAACGGCCTGCTTCCACCAGACGGCAGCCACCGCTCAGCTGACCCCAGGGGAAATCAGATAGACAGCAACCCCACTTTCTTCCATTCCTGTGGAGCTGCCCGGCCCCACCCCTTAACGGCCACGGCCCGGCACGTGCCCTTCCCAGCATGCAGCGCGCGGCGGCTGAACGGCCGCGTTGTACGTCCAAGGAAAGGGGTGGGGCATCGCCCTTCCCCCCGCCCACCACGGGAGAGCGAGAAGGGAGGGCGGGAGATCGCGAGCGTGGCCGGCGGAGAAGGAGCGGGGCGGGGCTCAAGGCTCCGCCCACCTCCCTCCGCCGGGGAAACCAGGACGACAGCCAATGGGGAAGGCGCCCAACGGGGTGGGAAGGCGGGGCTTCGGGAGGCCGCGGGGCGGGGCCGGCGCTGAGTTGCCGCAGCGCCACCGCTGCTTGTAAACAGATCCTATCCCGCGTGACGCGCGTGAAGTACCTGTGTGGGGGCACCGGGCATTATCCGCCGCGGCGGCAGGTTGATGATCAGAGGCAGCAGCGGCGGGCACCGAGCAGAGAGGAAGTGATTCCTCTCTGTCCTTCCTCCCCACCCCCGCCGCTTCGGTCGGGATCCAGCGCATCCTCCCCCCTCAGCGCCTTCTCCGTTCCCCCGTCGCTAAGATGGCTGATGGTGGGCAGTGAGGCGGGGCTGCGGGGAGCTGTTGCCGGCCGGCGCGCGGCGGGGCAGGCGGGGGTGGCTGACGGGACAGGAGCAGGGGGGTGGGGTGTGTGCGTGGGAAGCCGCGCAGCGCCATGTCTGCCTTCGCCCTGGAGGAAACGCTGGAGGCCGACTGGGTGGCCGTGAGGCCTCACGCCTTCCAGGAGCGGGAGAAGCACAAATTCGTCTTCATCGTGGCCTGGAACGAGATCGAGGGCAAGTTTGCCATCACTTGCCACAACCGCACGGCGCAGCGCCAGCGCACCGGCTACCGCGAGCTCTACCGCGGCGGCTCCGCCGGCCCCGAGGCCAGAGCCGCCCCCAAGGCCGGCATCCCCACGGTGAGCAGGGGCCCGGCCTGGGGCACGGCTTCCGGCCTGGCGCGCGGCTCCTCGCATCTCCGCGCCGAGGCGGGGCTGCGGGGCTCCGAGCGGGGCGCGGCTGCCGAGGTGCTGCCGAAGAGCCCGCTGCGCGCCAAGAGCAGCCCGGCCCGGAGGCCGCTGCGGGGCCTGGAGGCGGCAGGTGCCGCCGAAGAGATAGAAGAACTGTTGCTGGGGAAGGAGGAGGCCGCCTCACTGCCACCCTCGCCGCTGCAGGCAGCCGAGTCGGCCGCTTCCGACGCGGAGTCCGTGGGGGAGGAGTGCAGCTGGGCCGGCCTCTTCTCCTTCCAAGACTTGCGGGCTGTGCACCAGCAGCTGTGCTCGGTGAACTCGGAGCTGGAACCCTACCTGCCTGCCTTCCCCGAGGAGCCCTCGGGCGTGTGGACGGTGCTGTTCGGAGCCCCGGAGCTATCCGAGCAGGAGATGGACGCTCTCTGCTACAAACTGCAAGTTTACTTGCTCCATAGCTTGGATACCTGCGGCTGGAAGATTCTTTCGCAGGTACTCTTCACTGAGACTGACGACCCCGAAGAGTATTACGAGAGCCTGAGTGAGCTGCGACGAAAGGGGTACGAGGAGGTGCTGCAGCGGGCCCGCAGGCGAATCCAGGAGGTGAGGCTACCGCGTGGTCCAGATATCTCCACCTTAGTGTTAGCTTTTCCTTATTCTGTGACATCTTCTTTAGTTGTTCTCTCCAGCTGCTCCCCTCTACCTTTGCAGAATTGATTGATCCACGGGACAAAAAAAGTACAGGAAAACTGTCTAGTTTAAAAAAAAAAAAAAGCAAGCTTTGAGAATCAAAGTAAGAAAATGAGGCTTAACCTTTCCAAGGTCTCTAGGGCCAGGATTTAAGAAGGTGCAGATTTCCTTAGTCATATTCTGTGGAATTCAACGTAGATGTTTGTGAACAATAATCTGATGGATTTGGCAAGGTCTTGTTCCCAGATTTTTGTTGTTGCGTTGTTTTGCAACAGAATGCGTTGGAGTCTGAATTTTTATGTTTAATGGGAGCAGCAACATGTGGTGTTTATTTTGACAGTACAATTTAGGTACTTGAGGCCAAAAAGTTCTAGGTTCCTACAGACTCTGGGTGCTGAATGTGCTATTTCAAGTGAGATGATGTTTTCCAGTGGAATTGGAGTAACTACAACTTTTGTTCAGCTGGTAAATTCTTAGAGTTGGGATTTTAAAAAGCAAGCTATCTGGTCCTAGCGAGTATTTACTGCGTTGCCATTGCTAGTGTCTGACAAGCATGTTTCAGAACACGCCATCTCTTTTTCTCATACCATATACTGTTTAGACAGAAGTAGTTGAGGAGGTTCTGCTAACTTCTAGCATCAGTGTACGAGAATATTTTCACATCTTTGTGGACTAAGGTATATGAGGACCCAAATTTTCCCAGTGAAAAAGGAGAATTTTACACTTTTTTTTTATGTTTCGGTGGCCTTGGTCCAGAATGTACCTGGATCTATCTAGGTGCGACTGTGTATGAATCATGTTATGGAATTTTTTATTTTTGCAAGCACCATCTAAATTCTATTGTATGGATATAGATCAAGTTTGGCTGCTTCAGCTGCTCACATATATCCTACCAATATTGTGTGTTCAAAAATGTGTGGTGGTGAACGTTTTGGGTTTTTTTTCCTCGATGGAGTATGAGCGTATGTGCTTGCTGTTTTTGATGGCATAGTTTTGAGTCTTTGTAGGATTTGGGCTCAGCTATTCCTTAGTAACTGGAGTTACAGAGTATGAGAAAACTGTTGTTTTATCAGTGATGAAATTATGATAAGGGCATCTCAATGTAGTGTTGTCAGGTACAAGTTTATTTCCAAACTGTTGTGTTTGGATATATCATTGTGATTTTTCTTTTTTTCATGGCTGTTTAAAGGGCTGAATTCATCCTCATTAATTTTGGTATACAGCCGGTAATTAGTCTAATAGTCTTCTGCAGTAGTTTTAGTCCAGAGAATTATGAAAGCATATCGTCATCCACTTTTTTCTTTGACTGCATGAATGCTCGGGAGTGTGTGCTTAGATTCACTTGGCCTTCAGCTCAGCAGTTTTTATAAGGAGCTGAGCAGGACAAGAGAAGTTCCTGTGAAACGTGTGGAGTTTGGGAACCGGGTACCTAACTCAAAGCGTGTGGCGTTTCTGAGGAAATGCTAAATCGGAATTACTGTGTAAGAACTATTTGTTTCTTGGAGAATCTCAACTTCTATTTTGCTAGCACCAGTACTATCAGCAAAAAATAAATCAGTTATCAAGAGGCAATGCAAGCTTTATCCATCAGGATCTCTAAACTACAACATCTTATTCTCTGTTAATGTTCAGAACTTGGTGCAGAGAAAATAGCAGAGCATATTTGTGTATTTGACTACAGTACAACCTTCCTTTCCCATGATAACTAATCCAGTAGTGTATCTAAAGTCAGTACAGCTGTACTACTGTCAGTTGTGTAAATCCATCCTTCTTTAATTAAAGGTAGTTCATGTTTAAGAAAAGAAACCAATAGAATGACCTGCTCTTTCCCTTTTGGCTCTCAGGTTTCTCTTTTCCTTATCTGTTAGTGGTTTACTTAATCCACAGGAAACGTCTGTCTTTTAAGCAAATACTGATATTTTTTGTCATTTGCAATTCTAAGCAAATGAAGCAAAGGATGATGAGTATTGCTAGGTATTTCTGAAGTAAAGTTTTTTCATACTTTCAAGAAAATCTACTGAATCAATGTTTCACCTCTCACTTTAATTTACTTTTCCACCTGTACTTGAGGTCTGCCTATTAGCTGTTGGGAATGTTGGATTCCTGCAATTTTAAATTATTTTACCTCTTATTAGAACTTTTGGGGAAAAGGGGAAGGGATTGAGCAGCATTGGCAACCAAAATAGTATGAAGGAGCATAATGAATATGGAGGGTTTTCATTAATATAAAATTGTGCAAAAAACAAGTTTAGAACTCCAAGACTTTGGCTTAACATTTCAAAATATGCTTCTGTGGTTTATAATTATTTCACATATCTATTTTTCCAGGACAAATTCCTCTGTGCAGTTAGAATATTACTTGAGAAACGCTTGCAGTTTCTGTTGATTATGTTCTTTGGGGTGGAGAAGCAAAGCGAGTGTTAAAGCAGCAGCAGCTGCATGAGCATTCACACACCATTCAGGGAGTCGCACACACACCACCTGAGACTTTAACTGCTAGGACCGGAGTCCCTTCACAGTGGGCAGCTCCACTGAGCTGACGGGTGCCCCTTTTCGACTCCTCGCTCACACACACACTCACCCTCGGGCGCTTTCTCTCCCCTCAGGCTCGACCCTAGGTTTTCTCCGAAGCAGAGTCTCCGACATGACGTATGCCAGGTGAATTTATTCAGTGGTACAGCGGTGAAGAGCAGCTCGAGCTGGGTGCCTCTGGAGAGGGACCCCGAACAAAGAAATCCCTGGGCAATTATACCCTTACAGTCTAAGTTCCCCTCCCCTCATGTGATGGTTCGGTCCAATAGCAATATTTGGGTCTGGGGTCTTCTTGTTCCTCATTGGATCCTTTCCCTGTCTCCAGGCAGGACATTCCTTTTCTTATCTTGAATAGTTGCAGCTTCTGCTGATGGTTGTGGCTACCTTATCTTCCTGGTTTGCACCGGTTTCAGGGCCTTCCTTCATGTAGCTATGTAGGAATTCAGCATATGGTCAGTGTATCTAGGTGAAAGTTCACAGCTTGCAGTCTAAGGCTTCAATAGGCCTTGCTCCTAACACGATGTACTGGATTCCATTTGAGCTAGAAAGTGACTTCTACAACAGTGAGAAACAAAACCTCTTGTGTTCATTGTTTCAGCATCCCCTACTTGGCCATCTGTTGCTTTCCATAAGTTACACACAAACCAGTTTATTTTCACAGCAGTTAATGATTTCTGCTCTTTGTAATAGGCATTTTTATCTCTGTCTCAATTATAAACCTTTAATAAGCCAGTAGAATGTTGCAAGTAGAAACAGATCCAAGATGAGGAAGAAAAATAGTTGTAGAGGAACTGTATGACCTGGAATTAATTTCTACTGCATAATTTGAAGTTTTGAAATGGCACATATTTTTATTTTTTTTCAAATAAAACTATTAATTCTGCAATAACTTAAGAACAGTTAAGTTATGTTAAAGTAAAAACTTGTATCTAAAGGAATAAATATCGTTCTACCTCATTTTTGAAAACTAATAAACACTTGTTCGGAGCACTTGTTCATTAAGTTTATGCCTGTTTAAAAAAAAATTACTCAGGTGCTCAGCTAGAGGGCTGAGCTCCCAAATGGAGACATGATACAGAATCAGTTAATGACCAGATAAAAAGATGTTATTATTTCAATAGAGAGGATGCCACGGAATCCTTATTTGGGATTCCAGCTTCTTGGCCAGTATTTCTAAAATCTTAAACTTTGCATCTAGAAGGCAGAAAAAGTTATTTTCTGTACCCTTGTTGAAAGGGTTAAAGCCAAGATAGACAAAGCCACTGCATCAAAATGCCTCCCGAAAGAATTAAAGCCTAGGGGCAAGGAGGATATTTAAATATCTTAGTCACTTAACTAAACAAAAGAAAGGCCTTTGGGATGTAGAGAGTAGTTAGAATGGTTGTAAGATAAGGGGGCTCCGGGATAATCCCATCTCAGACAACTGGGCCTTGGGAGAACAAATGCATGGAAGATAGGAGGTCACAATAGGATGACAACAGCAGCCTTGAAGGACACCATTTCCGTGATCCTAGGACTGAGTTTGCGCAGAAGCAAAGGTCAATCGGCGAACACGGTGAAGAAGACTACGAGCCTTCATCTGAAGACCCCCAAAGACCACTTGAAGACCACCACGGGAGACAACTGCCCATGCGGATCGGACATTTGCATATGTTAATGAGTTCCAGGAAATCTCATGTTTATGTAAATGAGTTCTCGGAAATCCTGTGAATATGTAGGACTTTATAGTATATAATCTCTGAAAGTCCACCAAATCGGTGGAGCACTTATGGTGGAGAATCCCCAGTGCTGCCCAGCGCTGCAATAAAGGGTACCTGCTTAATGGTAACTTCGCTGCTATGGAGTTTCATTTCAGGGACTCTCTGAATACTCCGTTTCTCCCTTGGGGGGATTCAGACTGTGAGGAGAAGCATCTGTGAATTTTTTTATCATTGTTACAGCCATCATATTTTTATTTATCTAATCTGCAGCTGGAGTCATCAGCAGTTATTTTAGATTGTTACAAACTAGTCCTAAATTAATAAACATTTTAAAGGCTTGGCATTTTAAGTGTTGGAAGTTCACACCTGATTCCTCCAAGCATCAAAGCCAATAGTAAGGATACTGTGATACATTGTCAGAGAAGCTGAATTAAATGTGGAGTGGTTCCCCCCCCCCCCTTTTTTCTGCAAATAATAAAAATCCAAGTCACATGGATATTTTGTTTTCAAAGTGTTTTAGTGAGTTTCTGAAATGTGTTCTGTATATGTAAATACATGTTACAAGTTAAACAATTATGATGTGATACTCATGGAAGATGTGGACATAAGGTAGAGAGGGCTATATCACTTGAGATTCTTGGACCCTTATAGCAGCAAGGATAATTAAATATGCAACAGCTTAATCATATGGTGGACTGACAGTTGCTGAAAGTCTAAGGTGTGATTACCTACCATTTTAAAATTCATGCTTTAAAATGGCTTCTAGGAATTCAGTGTTTAAAGGACATTACACCACATTAGCACAGTATTTGCTTATCTCTAGTCTGTGTTTTAAAATCTTCTAAGTCCTAAGCAAAATAACAATTTACCTTCTAATTGGAAATCTTTTATCCTTCTTCCATTTGATATCTTCTTGAGTAAATGTTTTTTTTTTTTTTTTTTTCTACTGCCCTTCCCTTTTATTTCTGTTTTATAGGTAGCTGCAAATTGCTTCAGAGATATATAGACTTGTGATTGTAGGTTAATTTGATTTTTGGGTACTGCCTTTGTTTTTGTCAATCTTTTTGTGTTGTCTCTTTTACAGTCTCAGTAGGATGTTTGTTTTGGATTTGAAGTAATTTTTTTTTCTTTTTTTCCCCCCCTTTCTACGGTGCACTTACGGCATACATATGTAGATAGACTTCATGCATTGTTTTATTAATGCCTTTTTAGTGTGACAAGAGTTAGCTGAAGGTGATGAATACTGCTGCTGTATCTGAAAACAGTAGAATGCTTAAAATAATGTACATTACTTCAAAACATGTACAAATGATATGTACACAAAGAAAAGGACATCTGCTTGAAAAATTAGGTCTTCCTTGACAGAACTTGTCTTAAATGAAAAATAAGAGTACATTCTATAGGATATAGCAATACTGTTCAATATGACTCTTAGTAAGCTTAGACTTAATTTTTAGAAACTGAAGACAGCAGCTTGCCAGTCTCATAGTTCATTTCCCTATCTAAATACCTGGGAGAAAAAAAAAAAGAAAGAAAATGCAATATATGCTCTGTTTAACTGTCTGAACTGGGATTGAAGAACCATTTTTGTCTTCTAGTTGGGGGAGTATTCTGATGATGAGATTATTTTATTTGATATTCCCCTTCAAAATTGTAATTGTTTGTTTCCCTAGATGTAGAGATAGACTTTCCTCTATTTTTCATTTAAAGTTTTACTGGTTGATATGCAGTTGCAGCATTTTCATATGCCAGAATATTTTGAAGAGGTGTGTGCCACCTATGTAATAGAACACTCTCTAATCCATTGTGCTCCTTGGGATTCACAGCCCACTTCATTTCTTAGCTTTTAGAGATCATGTTGGGTTGTCTTTTCTTCGTGTTTAACTTTGTCTTCTTGCATATTTTTTCTCATTTTTTCCAGCATTATATTATTTCTCTTTAATTGAATATCCTGCCTTCAAGTCAGTGCCTTTTAATACTGCTTTCTAAATCCAGTAACTATATACAAAAATTCACAGTCTGAATCCCCCCAAGGGAGAAACGGAGTATTCAGAGAGTCCCTGAAATGAAACTCCATAGCAGCGAAGTTACCATTAAGCAGGTACCCTTTATTGCAGCGCTGGGCAGCACTGGGGATTCTCCACCATAAGTGCTCCACCGATTTGGTGGACTTTCAGAGATTATATACTATAAAGTCCTACATATTCACAGGATTTCCGAGAACTCATTTACATAAACATGAGATTTCCTGGAACTCATTAACATATGCAAATGTCCGATCCGCATGGGCAGTTGTCTCCCGTGGTGGTCTTCAAGTGGTCTTTGGGGGTCTTCAGATGAAGGCTCGTAGTCTTCTTCACCGTGTTCGCCGATTGACCTTTGCTTCTGCGCAAACTCAGTCCTAGGATCACGGAAATGGTGTCCTTCAAGGCTGCTGTTGTCATCCTATTGTGACCTCCTATCTTCCATGCATTTGTTCTCCCAAGGCCCAGTTGTCTGAGATGGGATTATCCCGGAGCCCCCTTATCTTACAACCATTCTAACTACTCTCTACATCCCAAAGGCCTTTCTTTTGTTTAGTTAAGTGACTAAGATATTTAAATATCCTCCTTGCCCCTAGGCTTTAATTCTTTCGGGAGGCATTTTGATGCAGTGGCTTTGTCTATCTTGGCTTTAACCCTTTCACCTTCCATTTCTGGCTGAGATAGTATTACACAGGCAGGTTTAGAATTTGAAAGCAGATTCTTTCTAATCACTGCATCTTTTTACATTTCTTTCTATAATATGACAAGACACTGCTTACAGATGATCAGTGAGGTTTATGTTGTTCTGTATATATGTAAATATTGCTACCACAGAGCTGAAGAAGCTATTGAAAAGCAGAGGTTTTCAGAAATGGCTGCACCTACCATTTTTCCTCTTTGGGGAGATGCTTTTAGAATCCCTTTTTAATATTAGGAGAGACATACCATTGCAGTGCACCAGGAAATTGCTGTTATTGGTGAGAACTTCAGTCAAAATGGGGACTTGGTCCAACTAAAGATACATCTGTCAAACTTGTTTATTTTTTCAGGACATGAAAATTTAGCTATAAGGAATATGGTAGAGAGAGAAGAAATATAGGATAGGAGGAGAAGGAGGGAGAATGATCATATTCTTAAGATACATGTTGACTAACTCAGTGATGTTATGTATATATATCTGAGCTGTTGCTTAGAATATGTGGTGGGTTGACCCTGGCTGGATGCCAGGTGCTCAACAAAGCCGCTCTATCACTCCCCCTCCTCAGCTGGACAGGGGAGAGAAAATACAATGAAAGGCTCCTGGGTCAAGATAAGGAGAGGGAGATCACTCACCAATTACCATCACGGGCAAAACAGACTCGACTTGGGGAAATTAATTTATTGCCAATCAAATCAGAGCAGGATAATGAGAAATAAAATAAAATCTTAAAACACCTTCCCCCCCACCCCTCCCTTATTCCCGGGCTCAACTTCACTCCCGATTTTCTCTACCTCCTCCCTCCGAGCGGCACAGGGGGATGGGGAATGGGGGTTGCGGTCATTTCATCATACATTGTCTCTGCTGCTCCTTCCTCCTCAGGGGGAGGACTCCTCACACTCTTCCCCTGCTCCAGCATGGGGTCCCTCCCATGGGAGACAGTCCTCCACGAACTGCTCCAGCATGCGTCCTTTCCACGGGGTGCAGTCCTTCAAGAATGGACTGGTCTAGTGTGGGACCCCACAGGGTCACAAATCCTGCCAGAAAACCTGCACCAGCGTGGGTTCCTCTCTCTCCACAGGTTCACAGGTCCTTCCAGGAGCCTGCTCCAGCGCGGGCTCTCCATGGGGTCACAGCCTCCTTTGGGTGTATCCACCTGCTCTGGCATGGGGTCCTCCATGGGCTGCAGGGGAACAGCCTGCCTCACCATGGTCTTCACCACGGGCTGCAGGGGAATCTCTGCTCTGGCGCCTGGAGCACCTCCTCCCCCTCCTTCTTCACTGACCTTGGTGTCTGCAGAGTTGTTGCTCTCACATATTCTCACTCCTCTCTACCGGGTACTGTTCTGCCACAGGGGTTTTTTGGGGGTTTGTTTTTTTTTTCCCTATTCTTAAATATGTTATCACAGAGGCGCTACCACTGTTGCTGATTGGCTCGGCCTTGGCCAGCGGCGGGTCCGTCTTAGAGCTGGCTGGAACTGGCTCTATCAGACATAGGGGAAGCTTCTAGCAGCTTCTCACAGAAGCCACCCCTGTAGCCCCCCCTTCTACCAAAACCTTGCCATGCAAACCCAATACAGAATGCTATCTGCGAAATAGGAGCTGGCAGAAGAATAAGGTTTCACTGTGGGATGTTGAGCCTGTTGCTTTAGCAGTTGAGAATATCTTCTAAATAGAATCATAGAATATCTCAAGTTGGTATGGACCCATAAGGATCATCAAGTCTAACTCCCTCCTCTTCCTCCTTTATTTTCTCCAGAGAAGAATCAATTATTAAGATTTGGTGATAGAATAATTCTACTATGGGCGATTCTTTAATGCCACAATGTATTTTTTTAGTACCGTAGAAAAGCAAGAGAAGCAAATGAACATGTTTTGAACTCCGTAGGGGAACCTGCATCTAGAACATATTTTGCTATTTTTGGGCAACTGGAGTACTCAGGAGTTGCCAGTAATATCATGGTTACATTGTTTCTTCTCTCTATCCTGGAAAAAAACCCCAAAACCAAACCCTAGCTAACATCAAGTAAGTTTATTTTTAAAAAATTGTCACAAGTTGTTGTTAATTTACTATGTAGTAAAAGCTTATAAATAAAATATTCTGCTGTTGTAAACATTTTACTGTGTTAAAAATTGAGTGTCCAGAAGTTTTGTCCTGCTACTGGGGCATATGAGGGTAATAGCAACTGTAGGTTTAACCATGTAATATATACTGATCTAGATTAGAAGATTGAGAGTTTTTGAGGAAGGGAGCCAAAGTTAATATACATTGGAACAATTTATTTGAATTGCTCATACATCTTGCATAGTACTAACATCACTGTAACCATTCAGAACAAAGATCTTGGATAGTTCACTGAAAATCCTTGCTTTAAGTGCAGTGCTGTTTAACAACAAACATGCAAGAATGTTTTAAGAATGGTGAAGAAAGAATTGTTGTGCCCTTACAGGAAGTAATAGTGTGATCTCATCAGAAATCTGGTGGTGATATCTGCTAGAATACGGGTTAGTCTTTAAGAATAATTGTTAAAGCCCTTGCATAACTTGAAACAGGATTATAAAAATAAAGAAAATAGTCCAAATTTGTTGGACTGGAGATTAGATGATCTCATAGTATCTTCCAGTCATAAGCTGTATAAATTAATAAGGGAAATATGTTTTTGTTTTAATTAGTTTATTGTTGAAACTTGCCTAATTCCCATTTTCTGAAGAATTTGGGCCTGAAATATTAACCAAACCATTGCTAGTTTGTCTGAAGCCTTCATGAAGAATTTTAACACACAGTGCTAGATTTTAACTTGCAACATCTCCACAAATGTTTCCTTGTTTACTAGCTCTTGCTTGTCAACTGTGTCCTTTATTCCTAATAACTTCTTATTTGAGGCTCATTTCATAGAATCATAGAATATTGGGTTGGAAGGGACCTCAAGGATCACCTGGTCCAACCTTTCTTGGCAAAAGCGTGGTCTAGAAAAGGTGGCCCAGCACCCTGTCCAGCCGAATCTTAAAAGTGTCCAATGTTGAGGAATCCACCACTTCCCTGGGGAGATTATTCCAATGGCTGATTGTTCTCATTGTGGAAAATTTCCCTCTCGTGTCCAAGCAGAATCTCCCCAGGAGTAACTTGTACCCATTACCTCTTGTCTTTTCCATGTGACTCCTTGTAAAAAGGGAGTCTCCATCTTCTTTGTAGCCACCCTTTAAATACTGGAACATGGTGCTAAGGTCTCCCCTAAGCCTTCTTTTCTCAAGGCTGAACAAACATTTGTGCAGTTTGGATTTTACTTTTGGATTAACTCTTCTGGTCATAGGCAGAAAGGCATTTTAATGTGAAGGCAGCTTCCCTGGCAAACTAGTTTTTGAAAATCATCTGGAGCCATTCAGAGTAGATGTAAATAGAATGCTGGTGGTGTATCTCCCTATGACTCAGCTGACTAGTTGCAAACATTTTGGCTGAGGTTGTTTTCAGTTAAAACCTCCTACTGGTAAGACCCTATCTCTGGATTTCCTTTGTATATATTCTTTTCTGTTTGTGGTATTTGTATGTCAAAAGTTATCAAATGTATAGGCTTTTTTTTTTTTTTTTTGTTACATATGGGGCAGACAAACATTACCTATTCAGAAAAATTTGAATGCTTAGCGTACTATTTTTTGTAAATGAGTTGCTCCCGAAAAGGTGTTATGAAACACTTCCAGTCATTCAGCAACCTTTTTTATTGTTTCTGAAAGTAAATCGAGTACCTCTGCTTTCTGAAGTGATACTGAAAATTGTTGTTTTACGCTTCTGTTACAGTACTTTTCAAAATGCATTTGTAGACAAATATTTATATGACCTTCTTTCGGAAAAAATGCTATGATATTGGTGTGAAGGAACTGGATGTTTCTTTTCCTTTGAAAAATGTTGTTTAAGTAATCAATTAGCATTTGTTTGTGATGACTTGCAGACAATTTATATGGGTCCTCTAAAATAAGTAGTAGCACAACTTTTCACATAACAGCATTGCATCATGACTTGTTTTCAGCTACTTCAGGGGAAAGGGTATTATAAAGGTTTTTTTTCAGTAACTTAGAATCATAGATTATTATGTTAGAAGGAGCCTCTGTGGGTTTTCTAGTGGAACTCCATGCTTAAAGTTGAACTAATTTGAATTAGGGCTTGTTTTAAAAAAAAAACCCAACCTTAAATAACACTGTGCTTTATATCTGTTTTAAGGAAATTTAAAAAAAGAAAAATAAACTTTTGAGGGAGAAAATCTGTAGATCAGTTTTAGAAGTTTCTGGAAGTTTATAATTTTTCTACATATAGCACTGTGGCTTCAGAGTCCAAATTCTTCAGCCTTCAGTAGTGTGATATTTGTTTATAATCATCAGATGTCAGAATTTTAAATTGTACTCTTTTGTCACTTCAGAGTAGTATAATTCAGCAAAAAATCCATATGTGGGAGGAGTTTAAAAAATCCCAAACTACTTGCAATATTGGAACAGTTATGGAAGAGTTGAATTAATTGTATGTATTATTTCAGCCGTATTTTGTTATGCTGCTTTATCACACATGGATTTTATTTCTTCGTAATATTTAATCTGTGTATCCTTTCCCCCTCGTTTCTCCATGAAAACAGGAACAAAACCAACCCAAACAGATAACACCACAGAATACAAATCTGTGTTTGCCTGATACTAATTTAAATTGCTCTCTTCTGAAATGTTGTGCTGTTATGAAAGTGATTTAATAGCTTGCCATTTACATGATATTTGCTGTTAGAGTAGGAGGAAAAATAGTGTGCATGATATGGGATTTCAGGAGTTTCTTGATGTTTCTTTCCTACAGCATTCTCCTGGAGAAACTGGCTGCTCATGGCTCGGACAGGCTTACTCTTTGCTGGGTAAAAAACAGGCTGGATGTCTGGGCCCAAAGAGTTGTGGTGAATGGAGTTAAATCCAGTTGGCGGCTGGTCACAAGTGGTGTTCCTCAGGACTCAGTATTGGGGCCAGTTCTGTTTAATATCTTTATCAATGATCTGGATGAGGGGATCGAGTGCACCCTCAGTAAGTTTGCAGATGACACCAAGTTGGGCGGGAGTGTGGATCTGCTGGAGGGTAGGAAGGCTCTACAGAGGGATCTGGACAGGCTGGATCGATGGGCATCCAGCACAGTGGAGGAAAAGTACACCTGAGAGTAGAAGGAACAAGGAACTGGGGTGGAGTTGGAAGAAGGAAGAGGGATGGGAAGTGGGATCTCCTTTCAGTAGAAGAAAGCCATTAGCTCATCTCAGCTTAAAAAGTAAATTCACCCTTACCAGTGCTTTGAATCTGGTATTGTCACAATGCTTTACTCCTTTTGAATTAGATTTTAAAATGTCTTAATATTAGATTAATATCAGACATTTGAGAATATCTTCTACCATGCCAAATGCATTGTAAAACTGGTAAGAGTACTAACAGTGCTGATGTTGTGATTCCCATGAGTTGACTTCAGAGTGAAGTTAATTATAGCTTTTAATTTTTTTTTCTTCCCATCAAATTTTCACCTTTGTTTTTGTAGAAGAATATTTGTTCTTTAGTGGAGTGGGTGTTTGGCTAGGCCTATGTCCTGACATTTCAAACCTTACACAAAGAAAGGGTTTTTAAGAGTAGTGTCATAATACCTGCTAAGTAAATGTTTTCACTGTATGCAAATATTAGTTTGTCTAGACAGTTGCCAGTTTTAAGGCTCTTGAATATGTTTTCCTGACTAATAGCATAGTTCAGAAGCACGGAAGAAGAGGGTCTGTGGACCAAAAGTTAATGTATTTTATGGCACAGCATGAACACTTATGTAATGTATGTTCTCAGTCTTCTGGCTTTGGATTTTTTTTTTTTTCCCCAATCTGACTCCTGCAGAAAAAAGTTACTTAGAACTCACTAGGACATGAGTAAAATAAAGCTCTTTGCCAAGCCTTCAGGGTGAGGTGTTGCCTAGAAGTCTTTTTGTTCAGAGTTACCATTCCAACTGATCAGTGATTCATTAGTGACTTTATCTTTTAGTTATATTGCCCCTTTCCAAAGGGAAGGAGTCCCAGACTGCCCTATTAACTTTGAAATATGGCAAAGACATCTATTTTATTCATCAAGTTACATTACAATGTAAATACTTATTTCTGTGTTACTAATGGCAGAAAAAAAGCCTAGCGCTCTATACAATGAGCACTCCTATACAATTAGCCCTTGTTTGCTATGATTTCTGTAGCTTATTTGTGGCTGTGCTATTCCAAGTAATATACTAAATTCAAACAAATACCTGTTTTTTTGGGCACTCATTTGGCATGATAGTGTAACTCAGGAGTGGCACAGCCACGTCACACAGTAAGGTAAGGTGATCAGACAGGTACCATCTTAAAAGTAGCTTTACCATGATGTTACATGTTTGTCTTGTTTACAGAAAAGGAGATGCATAGTTTTTGATTGTTGACATTGCCCTCTTGAGCTTTCAGAAGAGATCTGCATACATTGTTGTCAGAGTTGTTGGCAGCTTTAAGCCTGAGCCTTTTGATATTCCAACAAGTTTTATATATATATATATACACACACACACACACACACACATATACAGTTCTGCTGAGATTTCTATTTAGAATTTTGTGTGGGAGGAGAGAAGATGCATTATTCAGTAATGATGCGTACATGGAAATAATGTTTTGGCTCACTTGGCTACATTAAAATGCTATTTCAATTTTTCTTACCCAGTAGCTCAGTTCTTTTCCTTTTCTGTGGACTTGTATTACAGGTAGTGCATGAGGTGCATTTTGGTAGGCAGTATAAATGAACTTGACAAAATTAATTGTTACTGTCCTAGGAGCTGTTAACCAAAGTGTAAATGAAGATAACTGATATGAGTGAAAGGAGGCCAAGACAGCCAATCTGCAGTGTGCTGGTCTTAGCCTTCTGGTGTACTTTCTGCACTCAGGTACTCAGGTATGCAGGCTCTCTGCATGCAGGTAAAAGACTGTCTTACACAGGGTTTAAAGAGGAATAATGTGGCTCACTTGATATGAGCAGCTCTTCATAGGCCTAGAAGACAGCATGAAACATCTTATGAAAATGTTCCTTTTTATTTCTTGTGTGTTAAACACCCTGTGTTTTATTTCCCAATATCTTTTATTGGTTTTGTTTTGTGTGTGTACATTTACTGTCTGTTGCTTACAGTAACTGTGGACTTTGATGAACTTGTTTGTGTGTTTTATGTGTACATTTGGTTTGATTATTTTAATTAGCTCAGTCCTTCTGTAAGCCATTCAGAAAATCCCCCCAAAATCCAGACGATAACCTTTGCTATACATTGGCATACACTTCAATTCCCTATCTTCAAAAGCCTGGTTGAAAAAACTGAACATTTTTGTCCACTCAGTAGGTGGATGATTGCTTTATGTACCACTTATAAACGGTGTAGTTTCCAAATCAGTTTAATATGTAACTTAGTCATTTGCATTTTCTTTTAATCTTAAGAGGTTAGACAGATGTAGTACTGATTCCAGCACTTCTCATGCTGAGCAGTATTATCTTATTTTTTTATGCTATCTCAACTCTGTGTCCATCTTTTGTATTCTATTAGATGATTTCTGTCCAACAGTAAAATATATCTTAGATCTGTATAAGAGAGTCAGGCTTTGGTCCATTAATGGGGCATTCACCTGCTACAATAATGCAAATGGTCTTTTTATACTACAAAGATAAGGATGTTGATGGCAATGCAATCATGCAAACAAAAAGTTCTGGCAAGGCTTGATCTTTTAACCACAACAGGTGAAATTTAAATACAGGACCAAGCATGTAAGAGAAAAGTAGAATCATAGAATATCTCAAGTTGGAAGGGACCCATAAGGATCATTGAGTCCAACTCCCTGCTCCACGCAGGACTACCTAACACTAAACCATATGACTAAGAGCGTCGTCCAGATGCTCCTTGAACTCTGACAGGCTTCGTGCCGTGACCACTTCCCTGGGGAGCCTGTTCCAGTGACTGACCACCCTCTCAGTGAAGAACCTTTTCCTAATGTCCAATCTGAACTTCCCCTGACGCAGCTTCATTCCATTTCCTCGTGTCCTATCACTGGTCACCAGAGAGAGGGGGTCAGCACCTCCCCCTCCGCTGCCCCTCTTGAGGAAGTTGTAGACTGTGATGAGATCACCCCTCAGCCTTCTCTTCTCCAAGCTGAACAAGCCAAGTGACCTCAGCCACTCCTCATAAGTCTTGCCCTCGAGACCTTGTATTGAGGTGCCCAAAACTGCACACAGTACTCGAGGTGGGGCCGCACCAGTGCATTGTAGAGGGGGACAATCACCTCCCTCGACCGGCTAGCTATGCTGTGCTTGATGCACCCCAGGACATGGTTGGCCCTTCTGGCTGCCAGGGCACACTGTTGACTCATATTAAACTTGCCATCAACCCAACCCCCCAGATCTCTTTCCGCGGGGCTGCTCTCCAGCCTCTCGTCCCCCAATTTGTGTGTATAAACAGGATTACTCCATCCCAGGTGCAGAATCTGGCACTTGCTCTTGTTAAATTTCATATGGTTGGCGATTGCCCAGCTCTCTGTTCTATCCAGATCTCTCTGTAAGGCCTCTCTACCCTCAAGGGAGTCCACAGCTCCTCCTAGTTTAGTATCATTAGCAAACTTACTTAATGTACATTCAATTCCTGCATCCAGATCATTTATAAAAACATAAAAAGAGCACTGGGCCTAAAATTGAGCCCTGGGGAACCCCACTGGTGACTGGCCACCAGCCTGATGTAACCCCATTTCCCATAACCCTTTGAGTCCGACCCGTCAGCCAAGTGTCCACCCAAGGTATTGTGGACTTGCCTAGCTGTATGCTGGACATAAAAGTAGTTTGCCTATAGTACAGTTTTCATGTACTTAAGACTTCTGTTATTACCAGGACATGTGAGAGTGCGTGTATTTGTTTTTAGCAAGATTTTTTTTATTGTTTAAAGATAGCTTAAAAAGAGGGAGAATAGAAACAATTTTAAGCACATTCTAAGATAAGAACTTGCAGTATAAGTTCAGTTGCTAAAATTTTGCATCCAAATTTTATGTACTCTGGAGTTTTACTTCTTTGGAAGTCATTGTCTGGAGCTCATTGCAAGTGTATCAGCAGGAGGATTTAGTATCTTATACTTGGGACTGCTGTTTTACCTGTGATCTTAAATATGCTTCTCCAATTAAAAATCTTTAGAATTCTTCCTGGACATGGCAAGTAATACTATCAGGCTTCCGAGAACCTAAATTCATAGGAGAATAGGGTATTTTGTAACTTCTGTTATTCCAAAAATATGAAAAAGCTTAGGAAGAGACTGAAAAATATCTTTATGGCTTGTTTTAGCTAAAAATGGATGTGTGTCATGTTGTAATGTTTTTATAAAATACGCAAAATAAAATGGGAATAACAGTGAAAGTTTTTGGAATAATAGCAAAGGAAATGTAAGACTCAACTCTTCACTGATTAAATCAAGCTTTGGATTATGCTCCCAACTGAGGGCAACTTGCACATAATTGCACTGTTCTCTGTAATGCTTTTAAAGCTTTATGGACAAAATATTTTTTTTTTAAATACTGAAAACAGAAATAATCTTTGTTATATCAGCCCAGCTGATTGCAACGGATGCCGGAGCAGTGTGAGGAGCAGGGGGAGGACGGGGACGACGGGACGGGACCGGACGACACACACCACGACTACGACACACACACACAGGACACTAGAGGGATACACGTGGACAAGGAGAGGCTTGCCTGAAGAGGGGGCGTTCCCTGAGCAACTGATCCTAGACCCGCTGATTGGATGAGACAGGAAGGGGCGGAGCCTGCACCCGGCAGCACAAGATATTTAAACAGGCTAAAACAATATATATTTCCCAGTGGGCAGGTGCGTGGCAGTGGGCAGCATGGTGACTACCTGGCAAAAATCAGTGTCCTCTGCTTCTCCTGAGCTTCTAGCACCTGGTAGAACCAATGCAGCCACACAGACAGAGCTCCTGTCAAAGCATGTGACCACTCAGGTTTTCGGCTGTGGGAGGGATGTTCCTGGAAGTGGAAAGTGATAGCAAGCAAGCCTGTGGGAGGTGTGACCAGATAGATGAACTGCTCTGCTTGGTGGCCGAGCTGCAGGAGGAGGTGGGCAGACTGAGTAGTATTCAAGAGTCTGAGAAGGAGATTGATCAGTGGAGCTGTACTCTGCCATTTCTGATGCATGCAAGCCAACTCAGCGTGGTCACTATGGAGACAGGACCAGGATCTGTTTTGTGCCAGGAGGAAGGCAACATTACAAGGGATAAGGAGGGGTGGAAGAAGTTTACAGCATGGAGCGGTAAGAGAAACCCCTCCTTACCCTCTAAGATACCCTTACAGAATAGGTATGAGGCCCTGCGTACATAGATGAAGTGCATAAGGAGACAGAGGAGGAACCTGCGCAAGCAGTCTTGCCAAGGTCAGAAAGACCAACCCCTCACAACAAAACCTGCATTAAGAAACAACCACCGAGAAGAAACAATGACAAGTTATGGTCATTGGTGATTCCCTCCTGTGTGGAATGGAAGCACCTGTCTGCAGACTGGACCCTCTTTTCAAGGAAGTTTGCTGCCTCCTTAGGGCCTGAATTAGGGATGTCACCACAAGACTGAAGAGCTTAGTACAACCTTCAGACTACTATCTATTCCTGCTCTTTCATGTGGGTACTAATAATGTCACAACAAAAAGTCTGAAAGAGATTTCAGAGCCCTGGGAAGAATGCTAAAAAATTCAGGAGCACAGGTAGTGTTTTCCTCAATCTTCCCAGTAATGGGGGGAGACTTTGGAAGAAACAGGCGAGCCCAGGATATCAATACCTGGCTCCAGGACTGGTGCCTCCGCCAAAACTTTGGGTTTTTAAACCCTGGAAGAGCCTTTGAGGCACAAGGTATGCTGGGGCCTGACGGGATCCACCTGTCCCAATGGGGAAAACATGTCTTTGGGTATAAGCTAGCGGGACTGATTGAGAGAGCTTTAAACTAGAATCCATGGGGGAAAGGGGATACCAATAGGATTACAGTAGGTAAGCCAAGGGTTGGCATGGCATCGTCTGAGGGTGGCAATGCTAGTGGGAACATTTACGCTGCTCCTGGGAGCACGGAGGGCTCAGGAGCACATCTGAAATGCTTGTACACCAGCACACGCAGTATGAGAAACAAGCAGGATGAAGTGGAAGCATTGGTCAGTTCCCAGAGCTATGATATCATTGGTATTAGCGAGACTTGGTGGAATGACTCCCATGACTGGAGTGCTGGGATGGAGGGCTACAGGCTGTTCAGGAGGGATAGGCAGGGCAGGCAAGGTGGAGGAGTTGCACTGTATGTAAGGGAGAGGTTTGATTGTACAGCCTTTACAGTTAGTGATGATGTGGTTGAGCGCCTCTGGGTGAGGATTAGGGGGATGGAAAACAAAGGAGATGGCGTAGCGTGTGTCTACTACCGATCGCCCAGCCAGGATGATAGCAGGATGATAGAGTTATTCTATAGGCAATTAGGAGAAATCTCTGGATTGGTAGCCCTTGTCCTTATGGGTGATTTCAACTTCCCAGACATCAGCTGGGAATACCATACTGCTGTGATGAGCAAGCCTGGGAAATTCTTGAAGTTTGTGGAAGATAACTTCTTGTCACAGGTACTCAGGGAGCCAACTAGGAAAGATGCCCTCCTAGACTTGCTGTTTGTGAATAGAGAAGGACTCGTGGGAGATATGATGGTAGGTGGCTGTCTTGGCCACAGCGACCATGAAATGGTTGAGTTTAAAATTTTCAGTGTAATGAGCAAAAAGGACAGCAGAGTTGCTACCCTGGACTTCAGGAGAGCAAACTTTAAGCTATTCGTTCAAACATAGGCCCACTGTTAAACAGCAGAGGTGAATCACTCACCAACAATGCTGAAAAGGCAGAGGTTCTCAACATTTTCTTCATCTCCGTCTTTACCAGCACTGTTGGGTCCCAGGTGTTGGGAACAAAAATCCAGGTTGATCCAAACATAGACCCACCATCAGTGAAGGAGGAGTTAGTATGTGAATTATTACAGGAGCTTGACCCCTACAAATCTATGGGCCCTGACACCACCCACCTGAGGGTGTTGAAAGAGCTGGCTGATGTCATTGCGGGGCCACTCTCCATAATCTTCGAGAAGTCATGGAGATCGGGGGATGTCCCAGAGGACTGGAGGAAGGCAAATGTTACCCCTATCTACAAGAAGGGCTCAAGGGGGGATCTAGGTAATTATAGGCCCATCAGTCTTTCTTCAGTCCCCGGGAAAGTTATGGAACGAATCCTCCTGGGGGCCACCACGAGTCAAATGAAGCACGTGATTGGGAAAAGCCAACATGGCTTCACCAAGGGTAGATCATGCCTGACAAATCTGGTGGCCTTCTATGATAAAGTGACCTGCTTGGTTGACATGGGGCGAGCGGTGGACGTTGTCTACCTGGACTTCTCCAAGGCCTTCGATACGGTTCCCTGTCGTGGTTTAACCCCAGCCAGCAACTAAGCACCACGCAGCCGCTCTCTCACTCCCCCCTGGTGGGATGGGGGAGAGAATCGGACGGGTAAAAGGGAGAAAACTCGTGGGTTGAGATAAGAACAGTTTAATAACTGAAGTAAAATAAAAATAAAACAGTAGTAATAGTAATAATAACAATAATAATAATAACGAATAATAATACAATAGTAATACAAAGCAAGTGATACACTGTACAATTGCTCACCACCCACCGACTGATGCCCAGCATGTCCCCAAGCAGCGATCGCTGCCCCCCGGCCAACTCCCCCCAGTTTATATACTGAGCATGATGTAATGTGGTATGGAATAGCTCTTTGGCCAGTGTGGGTCAGCTGTCCTGGCTGTGCCCCCTCCCAGCTTCTTGTGCACCGGGCAGAACAGGAGAAGCTGAAAAGTCCTTGACCAGTGTGAGTACCACTTAGCACCAACTTAGCACTACTTAGCAAGAACCAAAGCATCAGTGTGTTACTGATGTTGTTCTTATCCTCAACCCAAAACACAGCACCATACCAGCTACCAAGAAGAAAATTAACTCTATCCCAGCTGAAACCAGGACACCCCGCGGCCTTCTCCTGGAGAAATTGATGCATTACGGCCTAGACAAGTGGTCTGTGTAGTGGGTGAGGAATTGGCTGATGGGCCGTACCCAAAGGGTGGTGGTAAATAGCTCTTTTTCAAACTGGCAACCTGTCACAAGTGGGGTCCCCCAGGGATCGATACCGGGCCCAACGTTATTCAATATCTTCATAAGTGATCTGGATAACGGGATCAAGTGTAGCCTGATGAAGTTTGCAGATGACACCAAATTGAGTGGGGAAATAGACACTCTGGAAGGGAGAGCCACCCTGCAGGAAGACCTGGATAGGCTGGAAAAGTGGGCTAACATGAACCTTATGGAGTTTAACAAGGACAAGTGTAAGGTCTTGCAGCTGGGAAAACATAATCCAGGAGTGCAGCTCAGACTGGGATCCGCCTGGCTGGAGAGCAGCTCTGTGGAAAGGGACCTGGGGGTCCTGGTGGACAGGAAGCTCAACGTGAGTGAACAATGTGCTGCTGCAGCCAAGAAGGCCAATAGGATGCTGGGTTGCATCAACAAGGGCATCACCAGCAGAGATAAAGAAGTCATTATCCCTCTCTACTTGGTGCTTGTCAGGCCACACCTGGAATACTGTGTACAGTTCTCGTCCCAGTTATACAAAAAAGATGTGGACCGGCTGGAGGGGGTCCAGAGAAGGGCCACCAAGATGATCAAGGGTCTGGGAAACCTGCCATATGAGGATAGGCTGAGAGAGCTGGGTTTGTTCAGCCTTGAGAAAAGGAGGCTTAGAGGTGATCTCATCACCTTGTACCAGTACTTAAAGGGGAGCTACAAAGAAGATGGAGACTCCCTTTTTACAAGGAGTCACATGGTGAGGACAAGGGGTAATGGGTACAAGTTACTCCCAGGGAGATTCCGATTGGACACGAGGGGAAAATTTTTCACAATGAGAACAGTCAATCATTGGAATAATCTCCCCAGGGAAGTGGTTGACTCTGCTATGCTGAACACGTTTAAGACTCAGCTGGACATGGTGCTGGGCCATCTCGTCTAGACTGTGCTCTTGCCTAGAAAGGTTGGACCAGGTGATCCTTGAGGTCCCTTCCAACCTGGTGTTCTATGATTCTGTTCAGGGAGCTATTTAGCAGAGTACCCTGGGAATCTGCTTTTGAGGGCTTAGGAGTCCATGAGTGCTGGTCAGTTTTTAAGAACCACCTTTTAAAAGCGCAGGAGCAGGCAATCCCATTGTGTCGAAAGTCAAGCAAGCGGGGCGGAAGACCAGCTTGGCTGAACAGGGAACTCCTTGTGGAGCTCAAGAGGAAAAAGAAATTTTACGATCTCTGGAAGCAAGGTCAGGCTTCGCAGGAAGATTACAGAGCTATGGTTCGTATATGCAGGGAGAAGACACAAAAGCCCAAAGCTGAACTAGAGTTAAAACTGGCCAGTGTTGTGTCAGACAAGAAGAAGCACTTTTTTAAGTACATTAGTAGCAAGAGGAGGTCTAAAGAAAACATTGGACTGATACTTGTTGAAGATGGTCACCTGACTAATAGGGATGAAGAAAAAGTGGAGGCATTCAATGTTTTTTTTTTTGCCTTGGTCTTTAATACTACTGATAGACCTTGGGCTGTCCGGTCCCCTGAGTCGAAGGACCACGAGTGTGGGAACAGTGAGTTTCCATTTGTGGACACTGAAATTATAAGGGACTAGCTGTATCACCTGAATGTTCACAAGTCCATGAGGCCTGATGGGATTAATCACAGAGTATTGAAGGAGCTAGCGCATGTTACAGCAGGACCCCTCTCGATCATCTACCAAAGGTCTTGGGAGTCTGGGGAGGTCCTTGCTGACTGGAAGCTAGCCAACGTTACTCCAATTTGCAAGAAGGATGTGAGGGAAGACCCAGGAAACTACAGACCTGTTAGTCTAACCTCAGTACCTGGAAAAATTACGGAAAAGATTATACTGGGTGCTATTGAAAGGCATTTAAAGAACAATGCAATCATCAGGCACAGTCAATATGGGTTCACAAAGGGAAAGTCCTGTTTAACTAATTTGATATCCTTCTACGATAAGGTCACGCGCCTAGTGGATAAAGGGAAGGCAGAGGATGTAGGGTTTTTTTGAATTTTAGTAAGGCTTTTGATACTGTCCCTCACAGCATCCTTCTGGACAAGTTGTCCAACTGTAGGATGAGTGGGTTCACGGTGTGCTGGGTGAAGAACTGGCTGAAGGGCAGGGCTCAAAGGGTTGTAGTGAATGGGGCTGCATCTGGCTGGTGGCTGGTCACCAGCGGTGTTCCTCAGGGTTCAATTCTAGGGCCAGTTCTGTTCAATATATTTATCAACGGTCTGGATGCAGGAGTTGAATGCACCATTAGCAAGTTTGCTGATGATACCAAACTAGGAGGTGCTGTTGACTCTCTTAAGGGACAAGAGGCCTTGCTGAGGGATCGAGATAGCACTGGGCAATCATCAGTGGCATGAAATCTGACAAGAACAAATGCCAGATTCTGCACCTGGGACGGAGTAATGCTGGGCACAAGTATAAATTGGAAGAGGAGTGGCTGGAGAGCAGCCCTGCAGAAAGGGACCTGGGGGTGCTGGTTGACAGCAGGCTCAATATGAGTCAGCAGTGTGCCCTGGCAGCCAAGAGGGCAAACTGCATCCTGGGGTGCATTAAACACAGTATAACCAGCCAGTCAGGAGAGGTGATTACCCCGCTGTATTCAGCGTTGGTGCAGCCTCACCTTGAGTACTGTGTGCATTTCTGGGCCCTACAATTTAAGAAGGATGTGAATGCATCCAGAGAAGGGTAACAAAGATGGTGAAAGAGCTGGAAGGCAAGTCCTATGAGGAGCAGCTAAGGACTCTGGGTTTGTCTAGTTTGGAGAAAAGGAGTCTGAGGGGCGACCTCATTGCTCTCTACAGCCTCCTGAGGAGGGGAAGTGGAGAGGGAGGTGCTGAGCTCTTCTCCCTGGTATCCAGCGACAGGGCACGTTCAAAGCTGCGCCAGGGGAGGTTTAGACTGGACATGAGGAAACATTTCTTTACTGAGAGGGTGGTCAAACACTGGAACAGGCTTCCTAGAGAGGTGGTCGATGCCCCATGCCTGTCAGTGTTTAAGAGGCATTTGGACAATGCCCTTAACAACATGCTTTAACTTTTGGTCATCCCTTAAGTGGTCAGGCATTTGGACTAGATGATCATTGTAGGTCCCTTCCAAGTGAAAACTCTTCTGTTCTATTCTGTCATCCCCCAGGGCAGATACACCAAGGATTACTTTGGCCCACAGGCATTTCAAGAGATACATATCCCTCTCTTCCAGGAGGCCTGAGCTATATAGTTCAAATATATGTGTGTTAAATTGACAAAAATGTGTTTCCTGCTGGCTAGAGTCTATCTGCATAATAGTTGCCTAAAATATATGGATTCATTTAGTTGTGAACAATGTAACATCTGTGAAGCATGATTCTTAAATAAATGCAGTATTCAATGGGTACAGCGCTAGCCAGGCCTGTACAGGATATTACTCTACCCTCCTCCACCTGCTTCTTTAAGTAATATAATTAAAAGTTGCAAAAGTAAAAAATTCATACTGACACTGTTGAATTAAATGAACAGAAACACTGAATGTCTGTATTGAGAATTAATCATGAGTGGGGCATAACATATGCCACAAAAATTGTTCATGTATTTTATGCTAACACCTTGAAAACTGCGGAGTTTTAAGGTACCAGGTTGGTTTAGGCATTTGGCCAGATTAACCAATGTCTCCATCTTACTAAAAGGTATTAGCTGAATTTTCATGTTTCTAATATAGCATATTGTCTAGGTACTGCCTGTGTGAAAATTGGAACATACACAGTTAAACTACCTGTGAGTCTATGGAGGGCCTGGTTTGCTTTATGACATTATTAATTCAGTGGGTTCTGTGCTAGACCCAGCATTATTGTTATCTGATAGTCTGAATACTGTCTGGATGGCAGCCAGCTAAAAAAAAAAATGCTTCAGCTGACTTTGATCCAGAACAGGAAAGCTTCCATCGGACTGCTTTATAGAGCAAAGTGGGAGAGGTCTTCTACACAGCTAGCTTAGCACCATCTGTCTCCTATGTCAGTGGCCTATTTAGGACTGGTAGCACTAAAGCAGCCTGAACTCTTCATCAGGCTTACAAGGCTCTGTCTAGAAGCAGAATCAAAGCTATCAGTCTTCTGTTCATACCACACTGTATTGGCAAAGACTGTTCTTCTAGTGGTAATCACATCAATTCCAAAAAGTGAGAGAGAATAGTTTGACCCTTCTGTATTCCCTTAAACGTTGTATATCATAACTATAATTTCAAATGCATGTCATAATTTCTCTGTGTTGTTTGTTTTTCTTTTCCAAAACTGTAATTTTTCATACTTCTTCAGACTCTTCTTTCTCTCATGTAACTTTTAACCCAAGTGAAATTTGAGGCAGCAATTTTATGATGTTGATCTGACAGGACAAAATAATTTCAATGTGCTTTTGAGCTGGTTTGCAACCTTTGTAGAAAAGGTTAACGTTCAGATGTTTTTTCCCAAAACGCTGTCTGAATGAGCCTTTATAAGAACATGTTAGTAGATGGATGGGTGTTATGAGGCTGTCTGTAACCAGTGCTTGCAGGTTGGTAACCTTCTTACCTGTTTTGAAGAATATCCCTATTCAATAGCTCTTTGGTCTTTGCTCCAAACCAAATAAGGTGATACTCTCTTGTTTCCAAATCAGTTTTCCAGTTTTGTTATGTCTTTTCTAGCAACTGTAGTTTAAATGAAACTTCATCACCATTTTCATTCAAAAAGGTCTTCATTAGGCACAGGAAATGGAATCTGTGTGGATCCTTGCCTTAAGAAGGAAGAATCGTTGCTTACCTTGTGTTAATAATTTAAGACTATATATATTCTGTATAAATAACCTGCCCTCACTTGTATTCTTTTTATTGGGGGTTTGGTATTTCTGAAGGAGTTGAGGAGTACTGCTAGGCTTAGGATTGGAGAAACCCCAGCAGTAGACCAAATAGAACTGGACATGGACAAGACCTTGAAACGATGCCCATTTACTTATCTCTATGTGCAGGAGTGTCATGATATTTCATTACTTTATCATATCATTTCCAGTGATGGACATGATTTTCACTGAACAACCAACTAATTATAAGTAGATACTTGCTTTTAGTGTCCTTAAAATGTTTTTGTACTATACTGATGGTCATAAAATTGAAACAGTCCTTCATTTCCTGGCACTTTTTAATTCCAACTTTTGCAAAGTTGTGACTGTCTTCCAGAATATCAGAACTATTAAATAGACTTTAAGAATGGTCTATAAAGGAGAAAAAAAAAAAGCCCTGTATTGTATTGTTCTGTTCCTGAAATGAGATTGATTCTCTTTTAAATGGTGATAAATTTTCTCTAATCTTTGTCATTTTTTGTTGCCCTCTAGGATTTGTATCATAGTAGAGTAGTAGGGTTTCACGATGAAAGAAATGTGTAAATTTATTTAATAAGCAGATACTAATAGCCTAAGCAACTAAAAGGAAACTAACATTACAGTGTGTTGTAGAGCTGCTGCTAATAATAGAGACCCTTCTTGCAATGGGTGGCTTGAGAAGAAAGGTTTGTTTTTTCACTACCTTGACAGAGGGATAATTACAGCTTTGGGACTGCTAGAGGGTTTCTGATAGTGTCAGGTGAAAGTAGGAGAAGGCTTGAGTATGGCAGCTCTGTTTTGAGGCACTAGCGACAAGAAGAGGAGCTGAGGAAGAAGGTGGCTTTATGGACCTAGATGGTTAAATCTGCTGGTGGGTTGGATTAATGCATGAAATCCATAGGAATTTAGGACTCAAACCCAAGAGCATCTGGGATGACTTCTGTCCCTATAACTGCAGGCTGGGTTATGTGCGTTTAGCCCAGGAAATTCATAACATGTTAGTTTTACAGACTGCAAACCACAAAGCGCTACCCAGTACTCTCAGTGAGAACTCAGATGCCACAGAATATTGCATGCTGCTGGAGGAGAGCAGAAGGGCATAGCAAATGAGCTTGCAATAGGAACAATTTCCTAGGTGAACAACAAATTGTCTCATGCTGCTGAGGAATGTCACATCTGTTCTACACCATCTCTCCCAGACCTTTCATCTCTGCTAAGCCTTGCTGAGGGAAAGCTCTTCCTGGCTTGTCATCTGATAATCATTTTAATGCTGAACATGTAAATAAAGCTACTATGAACCTCTCTGCATTCTGCTCTGCATCCTTTCTATAATCTTGGCCAATCTTTAGTGCTTCAAAGGAAGCTGGGGGATCTTCAGAAGCAAACTTTACGTTATGAAGAAAGAGAAAATCTTTTCTTATCTGGTCAGGTAACTGAAACACAGTATAGTAATATAAATATAATGGAGCAAACAGAGTAGACAGTATGGTAATCAAGACTTCTCTTGACTGTCCTGGGATATAAATGAACCAGACACCTAAGGACTGTTGATCAAAGCTTCAGTTTCTAATCTACAGTTCCCTCTATTTTGTCTTCCAATAATAATACTTGATGCAGTTGAGTATACGGAAAATATTTCATGTAGGTTTGGCATCCAACTTGAATGAACAGATAAAAGATATGATGTGCTTATTCCATAATGTTCCTAATATATGTTAAGTTTAAATAAACTTGGATTGTGACTATATGCTTTTGAGATGATAATATTAAAGGACAAGAGATTTTGACTTTGAAAATTACATAAGAGGGGAATTAATTTCAGATAATCTTGTCTTTGTAAATACATCAAGTATTCCACATGTCTGTATGAGATTAGTTTTTGTTAAACAGTTGAATATTTTTTTAGAAATGGTAAAAAATTTCCAGCAGCATGTGAGGTCTGCCCAGGCAAATGCTCTAAATAGATGCAAAACAAAGATATAAATTAAAAACATATATTGTAGCAAATTTGTACAAACAAATGAATTTTCAGCTTCATAAGAACTAAAGGAAGGAATGGACAGACTTTGTTGTGTTTTCTTATATGAATTAAAATATAAATTATTTGAAGTATTTTATTTAAAGCTTATAATGCTTAGATAATTTCCTTAAAAAAAAAAAAACTAATGTAAACTTTGTGGATTTGAACTTTTATGCTTAAACTGTCTAGGGAAAAATAATAAAACAGAAGACAAAATTACCAGAAATGCAGATCACTGTTTTGTTTCACATAGATTCTTGTCTGTGTCTGGAGCTGCACTGATATAACGGGGCTGTGCAGGTCCAAAGTACAGATAGGAAAAAAAAACAAACCAAAAAAAGCCTAGAAAGATCAAAATGTGACTTCTCTTTTGTCTCCTTTCCTATCATTCCTTCTCCTCTTATACCTGAAAGTGGGAAATGTGTGAAGTAGCTTATTTGATTACTGTGTTATAGATTCTTGTACTAAGTTGCTTTTTGTGCTTTGTGCTCATACTCATTACCTTCCAAAGATTTTTGAAAAGAAAAAATTAACTCAAAATGTGCACCACTCCTATTAAGGTTATCAGAGATGTGCTTATCTTTGGCTAAATTCAAGATGTGGGTGGGGTTTAAGACTTTTTTTTTTTTTTTTTATGCCTGAGTGATGATTTTGTGGGGTAGAGAAGATAATACAAAAGGATAGGCTAAAAATGTTTTTTAAATGGCTATCACTTTTAGCAGGAATGTTTGAACACATTCACTAAAATTAGCACTTTTTTTTACAGCTTCTGGAAAAACATAAGAACACGGAAAGCATGGTAGAGCTGCTTGAACTGTATCAAATGGAAGATGAAGCCTACAATAGTCTTGCAGAAGCTACCATGGAGCTCTACCAGTACTTACTGCAGCCATTCCGAGATATGAGGGAACTTGCGATGCTTAGAAGACAGCAGATAAAGGTATGGTAAAGGTAACTGAACTTCTTATTAATGGGGCAATCATGCTTTTCAGTTACGATTTACTACTTTTATTATGCAGTATATGCAGTGATGGTTTCTCCACTAAATGTTGACCCTATTTTTCTGGTTCCTTCACTCCAGAGGAGTGCTTTTGAAGAGTGAGAATGTCTCTGACATGTAGCTAACCATCAACTGTTTAACTTACTATGTTTAACTATTTAAATTCATTGTTGAATTTAATAGGCGAAACTTACAATTTTGTGATTACTGGGAATACTGACTAATACATAAAACAGAAAGAGACACGTTGTACAGTATCTATGTGATTGTTAATTCTTTTAAAAGATTCTACAGGAAGTTACTTTTCATTCTAGTTTTCTGAGATAATCTGATAAACCATGAGAAGTCAGTAGTTTCTTATCTCATGTTCTGAAACACTTAAACATGGAAGCATATTAAAAGTATGTAATTTGTTGTAACACTTTAACGGAATATTTTCCTAAGAGCTAAAAAAGTATAGTCAGCTGAAGAATACTATGTTTTGGTAAAACTGTTTTATAATGCATATGTCTGTTTTATTTAAAAATAATTCTAATTTTAAATACTTAACCAAAAATAACAAATGTCATCTTTATTGCATCTCAGAAGTACTTTTGATAAAATCAGCAGTTCCTACGCAGATTAAGACTGTAGCCTTCTGATTCTTTTAAAATATGTATCGTAACACAGAAGCTAAAATGTGTTTCATTTAATCTGTATTTCAAATGTCAGTTTATTTGTTTGGCACCTTGTTCAGTTAGCCAACATTGTTTTTACTGGTTTCAATTTAAAAAATATAGTGGTTTTCTCTGTGTTTGAGTATAGAATGAGGGAGGCAGGCAAGAGTATTTACGATTCCAAAACTAGTTTTATTTTGAGCTATTGCTGTGTCTATAAAGTAATTTTTCAGAAAGTTCAGTAATCTGAAACTAACTATGTGAGATAATGTAATGATCATAGAATCATAGAACACCAGGTTGGAAGGGACCTCAAGGATCACCTGGTCCAACCTTTCTAGGCAAGAGCACAGTCTAGACGAGATGGCCCAGCACCATGTCCAGCTGAGTCTTAAACGTGTTCAGCATAGCGGAGTCAACCACTTCCCTGGGGAGATTATTCCAATGATTGACTGTTCTCATTGTGAAAAATTTTCCCCTCGTGTCCAATCGGAATCTCCCTGGGAGTAACTTGTACCCATTACCCCTTGTCCTCACCATGTGACTCCTTGTAAAAAGGGAGTCTCCATCTTCTTTGTAGCTCCCCTTTAAGTACTGGAGCATGGTGAAATGATATTTGAACTAAAAGTGCTTTTTTTCCCCCCAAATGATAAATGTTGCTGCACAGAGAATTGGGATGAATATTTTTTTCAGATGTATTATACTGTTGAAGATTATGCACAATACATTTAATAGAAAGCCTTCTTCAGCATGATGAAATAGTTCCCATTTTATGTGAATTTGTAGCTGTAACACAGGAAAATATTTATTTTTTTATTTATTTTTTTTTTTGTTCCTTTGTCAAACAAGAGAAGATAAATATCGTATTGAGTATAGAACATGAATTAAGAGTTGTTTGGTTTTTTTTAACTCATTGATCTCTTGGATTTCAGTTTTAAAATACCTCATTTTTTATTTTTCTTGAAAGAATAACCTTGATAAACTTCAGAGGCATGTTCTGTGGTTCATTACTTTAGTCGTACATAGTTGCATGTAATGTACATTAAGTTCCCTTCCTAACTTGGCAATTTTTGAGTTATAAAACTTGGTCATATGTATTATGTGGTAGAGAAAGATGTTCTCTCTCTCTTTTTTTTCTTTTTTTTTTCTATTTCATTGTTTGAGAGAAAGCAGTACTTGTATCTATGATGACAAAATATATATTACACTGGGTAGCTAGGGCAGAGGAATTGGTTTATAAATAGAACTTGTGCATGCGGTGGTTTGTGTTAACTTGCTACATATGTTTTTCTGGAAGGTTTAATCATGGAACAAAGATCCTTAGGTTTCTATAAACCCTTATGACAGGGATTAGCTCAGTTTTCATGCATAACAGGAGTATTTCTGATGCTGACCTCAGTGAAATGGGAGCCGTGAACATATAATACTGTTTAAATATAAAGACTGACAAGGACAAAGATAAAGTTTGGATATAGGGCAGGGTAAGGATGGAAGAAGCTGCAGAATGAGTTCCTAAAACAAAAAAAAAAAAGTTACAAGGATAATTAAGCTTGAATACAAATATCAGTATTTAGTCAAGATTGCCTATGCCTTCTATAATTATTTAACATTTTTAGAGTTTTTCTGTATTAGGTATCTGATTTGTGGGGAAGTTGTTTTAGTTTGTTTTTTAAGAATTTGGGTTTTTAAATAAGTATTTTATTTTAATCAGTTTAATTTTGTTTGTTTTCAGAATGAGATTAGGAGGAAATTAATTGCTTTGCCTATAATCTTTGAGAACTGTGTTTAGTGTCCTCTTCCTTTGGAGCAAGACATAACAAATGGAAGATGTATCATCTGGGTGTTAAATTTCTGCTGTTGCTGTGAAACTTTAGGCAAGAGACAAGCAGATTAGTGCTGTCCATGACAGAAGTCTTTTTTTCTTTTTCTTTTTATCTTTTAACTTGATTGTATGCTAGATTTTCAGGTGTATTTTGCCTCATTTAGTGTGAAGGATGGATCATTTAGTATGGGTGAGGAATCAAAGCTGTACTGTGAAGCACTTAAATATTGCTGAATTCGGAAAACATAGTGAAAAAGTTAGAAGATTATGGAAGGAGAAAAGGATGGCTTATTATGAAGTGGAACACAACTCTGGAAAACTGACTTCTGCCAAATTTCTATTTAATTATGTACTAGCCATCTGACCCTAGAACAATGCGTTCAGCAGTGATGTTTCTCATGGCTTACAGCTTCAGAAACCTAGTTTTGTTTGTAGAAATGCTTAATATTTGTAAGTGCTGCTCAAATCCATGGGGACATCCTTCTGAACATGGCAAAATGCTTACCAGATATCATGCGTTCTTGAAAAAAGTGGACATTGTAAACACAGCAGTGTTTGGGACCTACTTTTTTTGTTTTTTAAATAATATGGGAATAATCCTGCTTACCCCAAGGCCTTTGGGGGGGGACACAAATAAAAGCCAATTTGTAATGAACTGTATTATCAAATTGAGAACCGCTCACCAAAGAAGCAATTCTGTACTCAGTTCAAGATTAAAATGTAAGATACACTTACTAGACATATTCTGTATGTCTACTATGACCATATTTTGTATGGTAAGTGTGAAAAGTTGTATTGATAAGCCAGCCAAACACTCAGAACTATAATTATGTTCATGGAATGCTGGAGTAGGTATAATAAAGGACTTGCAGACAGTATTGTAATTTATATCCACATAAAAGCTGTGCTGAATTTGCATAGGCATTTTTAAATGTCACTATTTCTGGACCATTGCTGGTTTAGATGTAATAATATGTAAAGACATTCAGCCGGTGAGTTTTAGCATGTTAATTTCACTGTTTGGATTACTGGTCCATTTCTTCTGATTTCAGACTCTTGGATGTAACATAGGCATCAGGCAAGTGAAGCTTGATATTCAGATGCTGTATTATATGTTTTGGGCTATCTGTATATTTCCCCCAAAATCCTGAAGACAAGCATAAACTTAAAATCAGAGCGCAAACAATATTTATAGATTATTTTATCTAGCAATTTGAATTCTAAATGGATTTTAAGATGCTCTTTTTGCTAGAAATCAGACTTCTAATGAACTAAAAAAAGCTGTAATATTTTTGATCTTAAAAATGCTTCACATCTATACCCACAAATTTTTCATTTATCAAAATGGATCATTTTCCTGTGAAAATGTAGCAATTTTTTTGTATGTTAAGAAGACACATTGACATAGCAGAAAAGTGGGAAGTAGTAGGCATCAGTAGCTGGAAACTTGAAGGTGAAATACTTCTCCCGAAATTTGGAAGAAGCAAAGTTAGCTACCTGTGCTCTGGTGCCTTTGATTTCAGATACTTAAATCTTTTTTTTTTTTCAGATCCTCCATATATAGTGCAGTCTTCTTCTGAAATTATGGAGGGGAGGGACCAGTTCTAGTGATTGATATTTGGCTATAGAACTTGCTGACAGATTAATAGGATCAAGCCTTAAGCCCTTTAAGACTAAGATATAAAGTAGTCTTTGATACAGGTTACCAAATCTGGTTATTTATCAGAAGAATAACTTCACGGGCAAAAACCCAAAGCCTTTTATGTATATACAGTTGTATTCACTGGCCTTCACAGAGAGAAAGAAACTACCTTCTTATTTTGAATTTTTATGGTCTTATAATTGTGGACCAGTACTTCACAGTCATGGTGAGTAGGCACTGTGTTTGATCAAACCCCAGGTGAAATCAATGGGAGGCTTCCTTTTTTCTTTTCTTTTTTTTTTTTTTTAATGTGCTTGGTATTTGACTATAGGTAAAATGTAAGATAAATTGTTTTATAACCTACATGTAGATGCCAGCAAAAGTTTGACACAAGCATTCTTGAAGGTCTGAGTTGGACTGGATTTGCTTAACTGAGCACTGATAATATCTTGATACAGGTGAGAGACTACAGTCATCATTACCTCTCAATTCATCTTCAGGAAATGAGAACATTAAAATGTAGTTGTACATTAAATATATTTAAAAGCACTCTTAGTTTCATTGCATACATAATTATTATCTTCACTGACATGTTAATTCACTTGAATGTGAGGGGTTTTTAAGGACTTTAAATATACTAATGTTGAGGTCTAGCACTGGAAATAAGAGAATAGAGCAGCATACAACTTGATCATTCATCAAGTTTGGTTTTTTTAAATTGTAGAATGCTTTATTAGTCTATGTTGTGCTTCTCTTTCAAGCTCCTTTAAGCAGATACTAGTGTAGTTAAAAATCTAACTCTGGCTCAAAAGTCTATGGATTTATTTGTTGGTTTAATACTTGGTGGTGAAGTGCAGTAGCGAACCTTATAGCTAATTTGTGTAAAATGAAATACTTTGAAATAAATTATGTTGCACTGAACATTTTAACTTTTGGTTAAAAAAATGTTTTCGCAAAGTATGAAACAGGTTCAAAGGAGAACATAAGTTTAGTGATGAGGATAGCTAGCAAAATAGAGAGAATTACTTAAAAAATACTTAAAGAGAAATACTTGGAAAACAAAAAATCTCAGAGTCAACTGAAGATGTTTTTGGGAAGGGAGTGGGCATCAATGCTTCATACTCTTAATTTGTAGTCTTGCTCCCATACATCAAATGGATGAGTTCTGTATTACTAAATCCATGTTTTTATCATTGGCTCTAGAATAACTGATGTCTTAGTGAGCTGGTTTTTGAACTGTGCGGGTTTTTTTGTTTGGTTGGTTTTTTTAGTCTCATAATATTTTTGAGTGCATGGTGGTCTTGCAGTGAAAAACATGAAAACAAAGCTACATAAGGTGCATCGGAGGACACTAAAGCAGTGCTGATTTAAAATGTATAGATTACTTGCATGGCGATCAGATCAACTTCATTCTGAAGTTTCTTTTGGTATATCTGTAGCTGAAGATGTGTCCTCACATCATCTGAAATCATAGATAAACTTGGCTTTTGAAAAACCTGTCGAGTAGGGAATAAATGGTAATTTATTGGTAATTGGTAATTTAATTATAAATGGTAAGTTTATGCAAAATGGCTAGATTTGCAAGTGAAGGTAATAAACTTTGTTGAACCTGTTGCTTTCTTGTTTGAGGAACTGGTATAATATGCTGAATTATGCTGTGATAGTCTTTATAGTCTCACAGTCTGTTTAGGAAGGGCTGTATGCCAGTTTCTGTTTACATTCTTAACTATAAATCCTGCAGAATTATTATATAGCTTTTCTTTATGTGAACTCATACCAAAATGTTTTGCTGACTGAAAATCAGGATTTTATGGGTTTTCTGAAAAAATAGTGCTCTAAACAGGCGATATGATGGAAGGCAGACTGGTAGTCTGAGCCAGTGAGGAACCTGAACTCTTGGTATGAGATTGCTGACTATAAAACTGTGGCATGTATCTGATGACTTAAATCTGCCTATCTGCAAGGTGGATGGAGTACAAAACTGCTCTGGATGTTCAGCTGTAAAACTGACTAACAAGACTTGTAGAAAAATCTCATTATGTTTGAATGCCAAAAGTTTTGTGTTTTTTTGTTTTTGGGGAGGGGATTTTTTGGGGTTTTTTTTTTTTTGAGAAGTTCCCTTACAAAAGGCTGGGCTGGATAACAAACAAAATGGCAGGTGAAATTGTCAATAAATTTAATGCATGTGCAGAAAGGTGATGACAACCTCCAAAAGTATACATGCACATTTGTATGCACTTAATTAGCTATTGCTCCTGAGGAAAAAGGTATGAGAATTATCTTGGGAAGTTCTCTGAAAATAGCTTGCCTTTCAGTATTTTTAGAGGAAAGAAAGGTTTTCAGTTATTAAAAAAACCCCAATGGTATGGTGAAGGAAATACTGAATTATTACTGAATTATTTCTTTTGGTCTTTCTCATACTAAAAAAAAAAAATAAATAGGGGCCCCTCAATAAACTCGTGGTACTTTAAAACAGCCTGCAAGTTAAGGAAATAAGTATATATGTATTCCAGAAAGAGACAGACCCATCAGTGGCTATTAACAAAGATTCAGATTAGCCATCAGCTCAGGAAGCCCTTAAGCCATTCAGGTAACAGAATTTGGGAGATAATCGCTCTATTCATACCTTATGTCTTTCCCCCCCCCCTCCAAGTGTTAATTATTACAGTTGGAAGCAAGGGCCAGGACAGCTTTGGATCTGACCTAAGATTAGGGTATGGGGGGAAATAGTGAGGAAAGATGCAGAATCACATTCAAAAAGGCGTCTTGATGAAACTGAAAGGATTTTAAACATGCAGAAGATACTAAATTGTGTGTCCCTATGAGGATAAAAGTAAAGGAGGGCAAAAACTGGAGATGTATGGGTTTTTTTGGTTGGTTGTTTTTTTTTTCTTTCACAGTGTTAGTGATAGGGAAGGAGAGAGAAAGAAAGAAGGAAAAGACTTTGAAGTAATGTTATGCAGGCTGTGGAGGGCAAGGAAAGTGGCTTATGAAGGTCTTAAAGACAGAAAAACTTGATCATGAGACTGTAAATTTTACAAGTCCATGTTTACCTAAATCTGTAAATATGTTGAAATCTGGTACTCTTTTTTCAGTAGTGCCTTGAAAAACAGTTTTCTGTAAGCTTTCATGATCTTTGCTGACTTTATACTGGATCTTGTAGGGTTTTATTTGCAGTTATTACAGTACCCCTATTCTTGGGTGTTTATATGTGTTTATTCAGATTTCTTCTTGTCTAATACTTAAGTGTCCTTATCATTTGCCTTTTTTTTTTCAGTATATCTGTATATAAAAATTGTCAACCATATTTTGATGAATTCTTGATGGATGTGCTTAACACTTTGTCTATTGTATATATTAAGTTTTTTTAACTGAAGATTTAAAAATCCATCCAATCCTTTTCATCCACAAAAGGAATCTATAATGTCCTGAAACACTCAAGCCCACTTTGTTTAACACTCGAGCTCACTTGCTTAAACAAAGTTTTCAAGTAACTAGTAGAATATGTCTTTTTTTAAAAAAAAAAAAAAAAATATTTTTAAAATAAAACCTTCTTTTGAAGGTGAACCTTTTTTTAGCCTGGAGCTCAGTCAAGGAAATGTAAATAAAGAATGTAAATGAAATGTAAATAAATGTAAATAAAATGTAAATAAAGGTTGTATGACATACACATGGATAAATAGGGAAGGCATAACTCAGGGTGCACAATTTAGCCTTAATCCTGTCAATTGCCAATATAAAATACTTTAACTTAGTGGTTTTAATGCTCCTTTACATACACATCTGTGTGTCTGGGAAAAAAACAACAGTTGAATAATCCCAGTCATTCCTCTTACTCTTGCTATAACCTTAATCTTCTATGATTTTTCTCTTCTGAATACTTCCTAATTTTTCAGCATTCTCCATAGTTCTGGAAAGAACATTCACCACTGCACTTTGCAGTACAATGACATTCTTGTTTAGTCTTCTTTCTGTATATCCTAACATCTTGTTTGCTTTTTTAGCTCATTACTGCCTTTACAGTCTGTATCTTTATTGAACTGTGTATGTCATTCTCCTATATCTTGATCTAGATAATCAAAACCTCTGTAGTTTGTATTGCTAGTCCCAGGCTCCAGATACGTTAAGGACTTTAGACCATACAATCTAAGTTAGCTTGCATGTATTAACATTAAAAGTCCACGTTGGTATTTGTTAGGATAAAACCAGAAAAACTGTAAAGTCCATTTTACAGCTGAGTGCTTTCAGTTAATATATTTGAGGCTGTACTTATGGAATTATAACATATTTTGGGAAATAGTGCTGGGTTTGTGTTACCAGCTGGGAGCACAGTTAAATTAAAACCTGTAAGACTAATTTTGAGAAGTCCCTGAATGGATTATGAAGCTGAAATGCATGCGTTCTTGCTAATATATCCAGCAGGCTGTGGTTGGAATTGGTTGTTTGGCCTCCTGGAATGTGTTGAAGGAAGGTAGCTAAGTGTTTGAGCTGAAACACTCCTTTATGTATGAAGCTGTTTTCCTTTTTGTCTATTGCCTCTGCCATCTGTAGTGCTTCCTCAACTTACTTTTTTTTTTCTTTTTCTTTTTTTCTTATAATTAACCAATCTGCTGTTGTTACATCTTGGTTTTTCCTCACAGTAAACTTACTTTACTCTCTTCAAAATTCAACATAACAACAATCTGAACTTTTCCAGAGAAGAATGTTTCTGTGCTCCAGTAGAAGCGTTTTGCCTCTCTAATTCATTCTCACTTGCTCACAGGCTAGACTAGGGACCTCCTTTCAGTTTGTTTCCTCTGAAGAACTAATTGGTTTTCTTTTGGAAATATATCCATATGGTATAGAACTGTGTTCTTTTATGTTCAGTTACTTTGAAGACATAGCCAATGGAAAAAGATGTGTTGAAGTTAATGGCTTCTGCTATTTCTTCCTCTTCTCGTGTGCTTTCCAACAACCACTTTTTGTGAAAGCTGGCATAATTTCCTCAGTTTCAAAGCATTATCTGAAATAAAGCTTGCAAAACATGAAAGTCTTCAAAAGTGAGTCTCATCTTCACACACACACAAAATAATTTTATCTTGGCCAATGTCCTGGTTTTGGCTGGGATAGAGTTAATTTTCTTCCTAGTAGCTGGTATAGTGCTGTGTTTTGCATTTAGGATGAGAATAATGTTGATAACACACTGATGGTTTAGTTGTTGCTAAGTAGTGCTTACACTAGTCAAGGACTTTTCAGCTTCCCATGCTCTGCCAGGTGCACAAGAAGCTGGGAGGGGGCACAGCCAGGACAGCTGACCCAGACTGGCCAAAGGGCTGTTCCATACCGTATGAAATCATCCCCAGTATATAAACTGGGGGGAGTTGGCTGGGGGGCAGTGATTGCTGCTTGGGGATGGGGCTGGGCATCGGTCAGCAGGTGGTGAGCGATTGCATTGTTCATCACTTGATTTGTATATTCTTTTATCATTATCATTATTATTATTTTCTCTTCCTCTTCTGACCTATTAAACTGTCTCTATCTCAACCCATGGGTTTTACTTTTTTTTCCGTTTCTCTCCCCCAACCCACTGGGGTAAGGGGAGGGTGAGCGAGTGACTGTGTGGTGCTTAGTTGCCGATTGGGGTTAAACGACAACAGTCCTTTTCTTGGTGCCCAACGTGGGGCTCAAAGGGTTGAGATAATGACAGATCTGACCAGAGCGTGTTAAAACAAATTCGTGATAAGCATTCATTATATTAGTTTAATAGTCGCTGGTCACAATGTTTATTTATTTGCTCTCAGAGTTGTTTTATTTGTTCTCAGAGTTGTGTTATGTAACACCTCACTTGCCATATGTAATGTTTATCAGTATTTATGTGCTGTTTATCATCTCTGGGAGATGGATTAAGGTTATTGCTTTGCTGTACTGTGTAACACTGGCTTATGGTATGATATAATTACTGGTCATGAGATCAGTCTTGTATTTGTACTCAGCATTGCCATCACCTCTGTACATCGAGAGCCATCTATCGGAAATTATTAATACTTACACTTTTTACTTTTTCTCCTCGGAGAGCCAGCCTACAGGGGAGACACCTTCCTCCATCTTCCCCCCTCTTCTCCAGGCTAATTACAATAGCTCTTGAGAACATGCATGTTCCTATTGCTATGTCTCCTGAATGTGTGTCAGGTCTTGCTTAGGGTTAAACAACTATTTAAGAATACTGTGGCTACTCAAACCCCAGTGACAGGCACTGCAGCTGAACCAGAGAACCAACCTGTGCCAGTATCAGTCGCCCCTATACACAAGAAGAAATCTTGGAAGCAAAAGTCAGCTCGTTTAGAAAGGGATGATGAAAACACAGGGCCATCACAAGGAGATGAGGAAGAAGACGAGATGGAAACCACCCGATCCCTATCCTTGAGTGAGCTGCGAGACATGTGAAAAGATTTCAGCCGTAGTCCAGGCGAGCACATTGTCACCTGGCTGCTCCGATGCTGGGATAACGGGGCCAGTAGCCTGGAATTAGAGGGTAGGGAAGCCAAGCAGCTGGGATCCCTTTCTAGGGAAGGGGGCATTGACAAAGCGATTGGAAAAGGGGCACAAGTCCTCAGCCTCTGGAGGCGACTCCTGTCAGGTGTGAAGGAAAGGTATCCCTTCAGGGAAGATGTTCTATGTCACCCAGGCAAGGGGACCACCATGGAGAGAGGAATCCAGTACCTGAGGGAATTAGCTGTGCTGGAAGTGATTTATAATGACCTAGATAACAAGCAGTTATTCAAAGATCCAGATGAAGTCCAGTGCACACGACCCATGTGGCAGAAGTTTGTACGGAGCGCACCATCATCATATGCAAACTCATTGGCAATAATGACCTGGAAAGATGAAGAGGCACCAATGCTGGATGAAGTGGCTAGCCAGCTCTGGGAATACAAAGAAAGTCTCTCTTCCTCCCTTGTCTCGGCTGTGGAGAAACTGTCCTGGAAGGTCCAGCAATTCAAAGAGGATATGTGCTATTCCCCACCTTTACAAACCAGTATCTCAGCTATTAGGAGTCAGAGTTCTTCTGCTCAAGAGAGAGGATATAGTGGATACACACCATGGGGCACCCTGTGGTTTTTCCTGTGTGACCACGGAGAGAACATGAGGAAGTGGGATGGAAAACCTACCTCGACCCTAGAGGCACGAGTATGTGAGTTACAAGGAAAAACAATAACACAAGAGGGTTCTTCCAGGAAAATTGCTGTTCCAGTTTCCAGTGAGCAGTTCCCCAGACAGAGTAGAAGGGCTGATTTTGTTTCCGATCTTAATAAAGGGATTTTTAATTTGCATTTACAAGAAGTGAGTAACGAATGCTATGACCAGGACTAGAGGGGCCCTGCCTCCAGCCAGGTGGAGGAAAGGGACAACCGGGTGTACTGGACTGTGTGGATTCAATGGCCTGGCACATCAGACTCACAGGAGTAGAAGGCTCTAGTGGACACCGGTGCACAGTGTACCCTAATGCCATCAAGCTATAAAGGGGCAGAACCCATCTGTATTTCTGGAGTGACAGGGGGATCCCAAGAGCTGACTGTATTGGAGGCCGAAGTGAGCCTAACCGGGAACGAGTGGCAGAAGCACCCCATTGTGACAGGCCCAGAGGCCCTGTGCTTCCTTGGCATAGACTACCTCAGGAGAGGGTATTTCAAAGACCCAAAAGGGTACTGGTGGGCTTTTGGTATAGCTGCCTTGGAGATGGAGGAAATTAAACAGATGTCTACCCTGCCCGGTCTCTCGAAGGACCCTTCTATTGTGGGGTTGCTGAGGGTCAAAGAACAACAGGTGCCAATCGCCACCACAATGGTGCACCGGTGGCAATATTGCACCAACAAAGACTCCCTGATTCCCATCCATAAGTTGATTCGTCGACTGGAGAGCCAAGGAGTGATCAGCAAGACTCACTCACCCTTTAGCAGTCCCACACGGCCAGTGCGAAAGTCTAATGGAGAGTGGAGACTAACAGCAGGCTATCGGGGCCTGAATGAAGTCACGCTGCCGCTGAGCGCTGCTGTGCCGGACATGCTGGAACTTCAATACGAACGGGAGTCAAAGGCAGCCAAGTGGTATGCCACCATTGACATCGCGAATGCGTTTTTCTCAATCCCTCTGGTGGCAGAGTGCAGGCCACAGTTTGCTTTGACTTGGAGGGGCCTCCAGTACACCTGGTATCAACTGCCCCAGGGGTGGAAACACAGCCCCACCATTTGCCATGGACTGATCCAGACTGCATTGGAACAGGGTGGGGCTCTGGAACACCTGCAATACATTGATGACATCATCATGTGGGGCAACAGAGCAGAAGAGGTTTTTGAGAAAGGGAAGCAAATAGTCCAAATCCTTCTGGAGGCCGGCTTTGCCATAAAACAAAGTAAGGTCAAGGGACCTGCACAGGAGATCCAGTTTTTAGGAATAAAATGGCAAGATGGGTGTCATCAGATCCCAATGGATGCGATCAATAAAATAACAGCCATGTCTCCACCAACTAGCAAAAAGGAAACACAGGCCTTCTTGGGCGTTGTGGGTTTTTGGAGAATGCATATTCCAAATGACAGTCTGATCGTAAGCCCTCTCTATCAAGTGACCCGGAAGAAGAACGATTTCAAAGGGGGCCCTGAGCAACGACAAGCCTTTGAACAAATTAAACAGGAGATAGTTCGTGCAGTAGCCCTTGGGCCAGTCCGGGCAGGACAAGATGTAAAAAATGTGCTCTACACTGCAGCTGGGGAGAATGGCCCTACCTGGAGCCTCTGGCAGAAAGCACCGGGGGAGACTCGAGGTCGACCCCTAGGGCTTTGGAGTCGGGGATACAGAGGATCCAAGGCTGGCTATACTCCAACTGAAAAAGAGATATTGGCAGCATATGAAGGGGTTCGAGCCGCTTTGGAAGTGGTTGGTACTGAAGCACAGCTCCTCCTGGCACCCCGACTGCTGGTGCTGGGCTGGATGTTCAAAGGGAGGGTCCCCTGTACACATCATGCAACTGATGTTACATGGAGTAAGTGGGTCGCACTGATCACCCAACGGGCTCGAATAGGAAACCCCAGTCGCCCAGGAATCTTGGAAGTGATCATGGACTGGCCAGAAGTCAAAGATTTTGGAATATCGCCAGAGGAGGAGGTGGCGCGTGCTGAGGAGGCCCCACTGTATAATAAACTGCCAGAAAATGAGAAGCAATATGCCCTGTTCACTGATGGGTCCTGTCGTCTTGTGGGGAAGCATCGGAGGTGGAAGGCTGCTTTATGGAGTCCTGTATGACAAGTTTCTGAAACTGCTGAAGGAGAAGGTGCATTGAGTCAATTTGCAGAGGTGAAAGCCATCCAGCTGGCTTTGGATATTGCTGAACGAGAGAAGTGGCCAATGCTCTATCTCTATACTGACTCATGGATGGTGGCAAATGCCTTATGCGGGTGGTTGCAGCAATGGAAGCAGAGCAACTGGAAGCACAGAGGCAAACCCATCTGGGCTGCTGCATTGTGGCAAGATATTGCTGCCCAGGTAGAGAACCTGGCTGTAAAAGTATGTTACATAGATGCTCACGTACCCAAGAGTTGGGCCACTGAAGAACATCAAAACAACCAGCAGGTGGATCAGGCTGCTAAGATTAAAGTGGCTCAGGTGGATCTGAACTGGCAACATAAGGGTGAATTATTTCTAGCTCAGTGGGCCCATGACACCTCAGGACACCAAGGAAGAGATGCAACATACAAATGGGCTCGTGATCGAGGGGTGGACCTGACCATGGACACTATTGCACAGGTTATCCATGAATGTGAAACATGCACTGCAATCAAGGAAACCCAGCGGTTCAAGCCTCTCTGGTATGGAAGACGATGGCTGAAGTATAATTACGGATGGCTGGAAATATATCCTGTGCCCCATGCCACCACCCGGAACACTATCCTGGGCCTTGAAAAGCAAGTCCAATGGCGACATGGCACCCCAGAAAGAATTTAGTCAGATAATGGGACTCATTTCCAAAACAACCTCATAGACACCTGGGCCAAAGAGCATGGCATTGAGTGGGTATATCACATCATGCACCAGCGTCTGGGAAAACTGAACGATACAATGGACTGTTAAAGACTACACTTAGTGCAATGGGTGGTGGGACATTCAAACACTGGGATACACATTTAGCAAAGGCCACCTGGTTAGTCAACACTAGGGGATCTGCCAGTCGAGCTGGCCCTGCCCAATCAAGACTTTTACATACCGTAGGTGGGGATAAAGTCCCCATAGTGCACCTAAAAAATATGACGGGGAAGACAGCCTGGGTTACTCCTGCCTCAGGCAAAGGAAAACCTATTCGTGGGATTGCTTTTGCTCAAGGACCTGGATGCACTTGGTGGGTGATGCGGGAGGATGTGTACCTCAAGGGGATTTGATTTTGGGTGAGAATAGCCAATGAACTGAATTGTATAATGTTAGTTGCTATATGATACTGGATGTCATCACTTCTATGGTGGCTATATGCCATATCAATGGTATTACAGTAAGAATCACCCAGATTAATGAAGAATGAACTTTGAGGAAACCGAGCAAGGTGCAGCGGTGATGGAACCAGAACTGGCTTCAGCATGCAACAACCCAACACCACACACCATCTCTCCTGCCCTGAAGGACTGTTATGACGGATGGAGCCCAAAGTCATGGACTGAATGAACTCAACAAACGTTTTAGAGGGATGGCCCATGGACTAAGGGAATGATATCTGTGTGTATATATCAAAAGACTGGTAAAGTGGTGGTGATTAATGGGAATGTATTGGAAAGGATAGGACCTGGGCATGACATAGATGGTATGGAATAAGGGGTGGATAGTGTCCTGGTTTTGGCTGGGATAGAGTTCATTTTCCTCCTATATAGTTCTGTGTTTTGGATTTAGGATGAGAATAATGTTGATAACACCCTGATGTTTTAGTTGTTGCTAAGTAGGGCTTACACTAGTCAAGGACTTTTCAGCTTCTCATGCCCTGCCGGTGAGAAGCTGGGAGGGGGCATATCCAGGACAGCTGACCCACACTGGCCAAGGTGCTATTCCATACCATATGACGTGATGCTCAGTATATAAACTGGGGGGAATTGGCCGGGAGGGGGGGACTGCTGCTCGGGGACTGGCTGGTCATCAGCCAGCAGGTGGTGAGCAATTGCATTGTGCATCACTTGCTTTGTATATTATTATTATTACTACTACTACTGTTTTACTTGATTTTGTTTCAGTTATTAAACTGTTCTTATCTCAACCCACGAATTTTCTGACTTTCACCCTTCCAATTCTCTCCCCCATCCCACTGGGGAGGGGGAGTGAGCAAGGAACTGTGTGGTGCTTAGTTGCTGGCTGGGGTTAAACCACGACAGCCGATTTTACCATGAGGCTTAGTTTCTTCTCAAAAAGAATATAGGGGTCTTTTTTAGGAAGAATTAGCTGGATTGGGCTTTTTGCGAAAATCATTGCTGGAAGGGAAACTGTAGATTTGACTATGTGATCTCTTTGTGAGAGGAGATGTTTTTCTGTTAGAGCACACTTTCACCAGAAATTCACGTCTAAATGAGGAACTTCCAGATCAAAAAGTGAGACAGTGTTAGGGAACAGAAAAGCCTTTTAGGTTAGAAAAAACTTCAAATATATAAGAGTTTCTTAATTTTTAACTAAAATAATTTTTTACTGATTTGAAAGCAGATGCGTATGTTTAAAAGAAGTATCATTTAGATGACAGCACTTCTTAGTTTTTCTTTCCTCACTCTGTCCATTTAAGTTCTCTGGTGCCTTTTCTTATTCAGATCGTGGACAATAGTCATTCTAATAATATGTTTCTGTTTAGTGTATGAAATGACCTGTGCTCTTTTATGGAGTATAAAAATAAAAGATGCTGGCATCATAAAGGTATGCAATGAGGAAAATGAAGCATAAACATGTTATGCATGCATTGCTGATTGTAATGGAATGCAGAAGCACATAAGAACTTCCTTTAATTCTGTAATGAGAGTTATTGTCTTCACAGATATATTTATTAAAGGTGATTAATTACTGAAGAGAATATAGAAAACAAAGTCTTCAAAACTCATGAGCCTGTTCATGTTACTATTTAATGGTCCATGTGTGTTTCCCTTTTCCTCTTTAAATTCTCAGCTAGGATAAACTGTAGGTTTGAAAGAGTGGTCTCTTCCTCCATTTCATGAAGGTGGTGTAGGTGAGGAGGCAAGCTGCTGTATGTTCTTCATAAGCTGCAACCTTCAGAGGCGGGTTCTCTCTCTTTCCTCCCCAACTTTTCTCCTTATTGCAGCTGTGGTCTTCTCTCAATTAAACTACCATTTTTTTCCACAGGTTACTTTCTAGTTCCTATGATAAGATACAACTCTAAATAATTTATATCTCCTATATAAATATACCCAAATTATATTATTTAAATTGAATATTATGATTTAATATATATTTGCTGTAGTGGCACTGTACTGGGCTAAGCAGAATCCACTGTCAAGGAAGGATAGTCTAAATGAAGACACAGGGACATAATGCTCAGCCAGCCATTTGGAAGGGGGATCATGTATATTTTACCACTATGTCTCATTTGTTCATCTCTGTTTTTCTCTGGTGATTCTGTCCTGCCCTGTAAGGATGACAGGCATAAATTTCATTAATGACTGAGAGATTATAATAATTTTCTAGGTAGGTTGCACTTGAACACTTGAAAACTGATAATTCTTCTCTCAAGTGATTGGTAATTGTCAGTATTTACATTCACCTACTACCCCATGAGTGGTCTGAGATGCCTTCTGCTGGCAGCAAGTGGCCACAGTGTGTTATCCTGAACTTAACTAGACTATTCAAAGAGTGACAAAGATCTCTGTGGCTGAGGACTCTTACTTCAGAAATCAGCCCAGGAGCCTGGATCTTCTGAGCATTTGCAGCTCTTGATTTCCAGGACTCTTGTCCCTTATTCTTGAACTTTCTCATTCTGAATTTGTCACCTTGAACCTCAGTTGCCTCTGGCTGGCATATCTGTTAAATGGTTGTTGGGACAAGCAGTGTACTCTGGTCTCCGGTCATGGATATCCTAAACAATAGCAGTAAGGACTAAGCATTTCTTAATGGTCAAGTGGTCCAGGTTCTTTTCCTATTAACCTAGGCTACTTGTCAGATGTGAAGGAAACAAGGTTTTCAGTTTAAGGTTCACCCTCAGCTCCTACCTAGCCACCTTTCTTAAGGAAGCAGCTGGGGGTTTTCACCTGTCAAAGACTGTTCCCCACTGGTACTTAGATTCTGTCTTCACCTGTTGAATGGATGTTCCCTTTGAAACAATGAGAGCCTGCTCCTTTCTTCATCATTTCATGGCTTCGGAGTCAGGAAGTTAACATTGTGTGTGCGTGTGCCTTATCCAAGCTGCAGAATGCAAAGGCCAAAGTGTCCCTCTGTATTGTCCTTGCATATCATGAACATTAGATGTGCTTTGGTCTTTTGCTTGTACTACAAGACACTTCAAGAAGAATCCTCATCTATTCATGTTCATGGTTAATAATTCTAAGAGTTTGACTGTCTTGCTAGATAACAAGCTGTGTAGGTATAGGCTATAAGACTGCTAAGCATCAGGGCAGGGCAGCTCAAGCAGCACTAGGGAAACACTTCTGTCCTTTGTATCTTTCTGGGGCTCCATTCAGGCTTTTGTTAAGCATGCCACTATTGCTGCAGCCTCAAGGCATGATGTTGGTCTGTTCTTGTTCATGCAACTACTTGGGGACCTCCTTCCAGACAGTAGTCATTTGTGGAGTATGCTGCTCAGTGTCTTTTAAATGTGAATGTGTATGTGAACAGATGAATAAGGGGAAAGGGAAGGTACTCATCAGTAACTGTACCACCTTGAACTGGTTCATCCTCAAACACTTTACAGCTCCATCTCCTTCCTTGTTTCCTCAGTTTCTAAAGCTTTGCAGGACCGTGATCATCTGCTTAAGGTCGCACATAAATATGCATACTTGTATGGGTATTGCTCAAGCAAAGGCTTCTTGGGTTTTCTGTGCCTTGCCATATGAATACCCTTAGCATGAATGACTGTATGGATGACATACTTGGGATTGCAGTTAGTGAAAAGATGCTTCACTTTTTTGTTACTTGTAAATACTTGCTCTAGGGAACAAAGATACAATTGTATTGTGCTTTCATGAATCTCTCTAGCTTGCACTGTGTGTGAATAATGTTTTGGCAGGCAAAATTTTATGAAGAAATGTTACTTTGAGGCTTCTTATTCTCTTAGAAATGATGGCTAACAAGAATGCTACTCACATTACTCAGTGATCCCATGTCAATTCCAGTATCAAATTACCTCATGTTTACCAAGGAATAGAAAAGGAAGACTTTTAACTGTATTGTTTTTATCCTGCTTCTCAAAGGAACTTGCTGTTTCAGAGTTCTGCATAAATGGAAAGCATTAACTTCACCAGTCATCACTCACTGGTACATGCATACAGTTTGACGTTTATTTGGAAATTTTTGTCTGTCCGTTCATAAGCATTCCCTGTGGAAATCATGGTACATATGTGCTTCATCAAATTACATGTTACAACCTATCTAGTAAAATTATTATTCACTTATCATTTGTTCACTTTTTTTTTTTCCCCTGTTGCCTTTCTAAGGGTTTTGGAAATATATAAGAAGTAGATTAAAATACCTTATTAAACTACTTCAAACATTTTTCAAGAAATGAGCAATTACATAGAAGGCATCTATATATTTTTACTTTTAAAAATCATCGCTCTAAGAGATGGACTAAGTGGATATGCAGAGGTAGATCCTGAACATTCACTTAAAAATCTACTGTTTGTAGTTTAACTATAGAGTGGAATGGCTCTTTGAGACCAGATTGAAGCTTTGTGAAATCAAGATGAATATTTGAGGTGTTAGAACTTCAGGTTAAAATATCTGGTGATATAGAAGATTATGGGCGCTTTTGGGTTTGGGGGTTTTTGTTTATATTAGTGAGGTGTCGTCTTGACTGATGTAAATGAAAAATATTCAAAATTAAGGCTTTGCTGTTGCAGGAGCAGGCTTAAATATTTAATTATTAGATATATAGTCTGTTGTCTGCAGTAGGACTACTTAATACCTTAACTTTTAAAAAGTGTAAAAAATTTTCAGTTTTGGGAGAGAAAACTTTTTTTTTATTAATTTTTACAAGGAACTCCAATTCTTTTACTGGCTTCAGATAGTTGTCTTTTCAAAATAAAATTGCTTTGGTCTTAGCAATGAAAAGATATTTGAACTCCCAGTCACTAGGAAAATATGTTTAAAAGTCATCTATAACAAAGGAAACTACTAAACTTTCCCACTACCCCAGCACATCCCCCAGTTTCCAGCCTCAATCTGACTAAAGAGCATTCATTTACTTCAGAATGGAATCATAGAATATCTCAAGTTGGAAGGGACCCATGAGGATCATTGAGTCCAACTCCCTGCTCCACGCAGGACTACCTAACACTAAACCATATGACTAAGAGCGTCGTCCAGACGCTCCTTGAACTCTGACAGGCTTCATGCCATGACCACTTCCCTGGGGAGCCTGTTCCAGTGACCGACCACCCTCTCAGTGAAGAACCTTTTCCTAATGTCCAATCTGAACTTCCCCTGATGCAGCTTCATTCCATTTCCACGTGTCCTATCGCTGGTCACTGGAAAGAGGGGGTCAGCACCTCCCCCTCCGCTGCCCCCCTTGAGGAAGTTGTAGACTGTGATGAGGTCACCCCTCTCTTCTCCAAGCTGAACAAGCCAAGTGATCTCAGCTGCTCCTCATAAGTCTTGCCCTTGAGACCTTTCACCATCTTGGTCGCCCTCCTCTGGACATACTCTAATAGTTTGATGTCCTTATATTGAGGTGCCCAAAACTGCACACAGTACTCGAGGTAGGGCTGCACCAGTGCAGTGTAGAGAACAATTGCCTCCCAGGTGAATATTTCAGGCTGGAAGAAGGCCTGGATGAAGCATGCTTGTTATCTGAAGATAATAAGATTTTTAACAAAAAGATAGTAGCAGATCAAATTTACATTTGAGTTTGTTGTGCTTCCAGTAAGAATAATAATTAAACCGTGGATGTACTTTTTCAACAGAAAGGAGCACTTCAAAGAGTTTTTTCTGTCGAATAGAAGCCATGGTGATTTGCTGGTAGTTTTCTCTCCTTTATGTTTTTCTTTCTTAACTACCCTAAAACTGGTTGCTGTTGGCAAGATAGCAACGATTAATTGTGTTGTTGATTATGGACTGATTTATTTTCAGATCTCGGTAGAGAATGACTACCTAGGCCCCAGAAGAATTGAGAGTCTGCAAAAAGAAGATGCTGATTGGCAGAGAAAAGCCCACATGGCTGTGCTTTCTATTCAAGATCTTACAGTTAAATACTTTGAAATAACAGCTAAAGCACAGAAAGGTAGCTATTTTCTACTATCCTATACTTCAAATAACAAATCTTTAAAGGTGTATTTAATGTTTACCATGTTCTGTATCGTACTGTGTGATTGATTTATTTTTTTCATCAGTCCTTCGTGAGGAAAATGCAGTCGCCATTCCCATTTGTTTTTTCTTCTGTGTCTATTTGAATTTTTTACAAATAAGCCTTTTCAGAACATCATCAGAAGCAGGCAGAATAGAAATTTTAAAATATAGTTTCACAACCACCTTCTCAATGTGATTGTATTAGCTGCACTGTACATTTGCAAAGGATTTAGGGGTCATAGAGTCCGTGATGGATTCTGTCTTCTATACTGGATGTGGCAGACCACCATAGTAAGTGTGTAAGTAACCTTTCAATTAATTTCCTTTTCCTGTCTCCCCTGCCTTTCAGTAATTTTTTTCATAGCTCTAAATAGTTAAACTGAGTTGTTGATTAATACTCAGTGAAAGGTGCTCTGTTGTTCAGAAATCTTCATGGATGTAACCTTGGCATTTCTATACTTGAAGAATGCGGCAGTTTTACTAAAGAGTTGGTGCAGTTAAACCAGGTCATATGAATTGCATATTCATCTGCACTCTCATCCTTGTACCATTTTAACCTAAATAATCAGTTTATTAGAGCAAACAAACCTGAGGATGTGGTTTCATGTTACCTCTTTTAGTTTGACTGTGGGCTACCACTGACAGAGTTTGTCCCACTCTCTTCCCTGCCTGAGTGCAGGTTCCTGTTTGTTTCTTCGCCTTGGTGATAGTGATTGTGCAACCAGATAAATGAGCTGTACCCCTGGGAGAAAATCTTTTTTGATGGGTAGGTTTCCTGTCATCTCCCTGCATGACTGCTAGATCTGTCTCAAGAGAAGCAGTCACTGCAAAATGATTCCTTTCAGTGATGACCCAAGTTAAGGATAACATGAAACTCCACCTTATTTTGAAAAAGTGACTAAACCAGTTCAAGCATGTTGGAATGAATTTAATTAGACCAAATTCTAAATGTATTTAATCAATTTGGTTCCTTTACTAGTATGACAAAGGCAAGTAAAATACCCCATTAGTTGACAGAGAATGTATATTTACAGTTACTTGGTTTTCATTTTGTTTACATGCGGTGTTTATGTACAGCAGTCAGGATTATGGGGAAAAACACTGGGAAATTAAATGCCTGGAGACTGTTGACAACCATAGACCTTTGGTGTACAGTTTGCTTGCCTTTTTTGTTATGTTTTCGGGTTTTTTGGCCTCCTGCTGATCACAGGGTAGTCTTACATACCAAAATATTAACAGATGACAGAGGAAAAACACATGAGAACAAAAAGGTATTTTTTATTAGCTAACAACAGCATGTACTATCCTCTAGCACCTAGGGACTGAATGCTACTTTGGTTCTGTGACTCTCATGGCTTTTGCTTTGTAAAGCTAAGTGTACAGTATCATATGATTGTTCTGTATATTAAAAATGGTGAAAATCTCATATGTGTCAGCTTAGACGATGTCTGGGGCTCAAGAAGAGAAAGTCTGAATCAAGGAAGGGACTACTGCTAAGGGAAACTGGAGACTTCAGTAGCTGATGATTGGGGCTTTCAGAAGCAGGGAAAATTTGGGATGTAGTTTAAGGCCTCATGGTAATATTAACCAGATATTTTTATTAAGTCAAGAGTTGTGAATGTGTGGTTCAAGTGTAAAAGTACTGTGTATTCAGAATGGTTCCTCTGTGGGTAACAAAAATTGGAATTATAATGATAAAATGATCAACAAATAGCTAATTACATATTTACACAAATCCTAAGAATACTTACATCTTGGATGTGAAGGTTAATACTCCATAGAATGACTACTTTCTGCTAAGAGAACTTTGTATGTTTTTGGATACAAATGTGTGCATAGTCTCTACAGTAGAATCACTAGTGATCTGAAGAGTAGACTGGTAAGCTGTCTGCTTTTTCTTTCCTTCTCTAGCTGTGTATGATCGAATGCGAGCAGACCAGAAAAAATTTGGTAAGGCAGCATGGGCAGCAGCAGTGGAACGTATGGAAAAGCTTCAGTATGCAGTTTCTAAGGAGACTTTGCAGTTGATGCGTGCTAAAGAAATCTGTTTGGAGCAGAAGAAACATGCACTGAAGGAGGAGGTAATTCTTCATACCAATAAATAAAATAAAACATGCAGGAAAAAAACAAACCTTGAAGAATGTTGATGTACTTGGGGGGAAAAAAACCAACAAAACCCAACAGACCTGAAAATCATTATTTTTCAGCTTTTAATAATAAAAGTCTGTATTTTAACTTTTACCACATTCTATCACATTAGGCAAATGGAGTTGCAGTATAGGTGTGGTGGTTTTTGTGCCACTTATATATGTTTTCTGTTCACCTTTTCCTGGTTAGTCAACCAGGAAGACTGTTAATGTTTACAGCTATCCACTGAGATGAATAAAATGAAGAGAAGGGATAGGAACAGAAATCTGCTGCTAGGTAATCTCCACACTTTAGCTCTCAGAGGCATGATCACCTTTTTGGAGTAGTTTTGACATTCCAGATGGAAGGTATCTGAGCATTAGTAAATATCATAGAATCATAGAATCATTTAGGTTGGAAAAGACCTTTAAGATCATCAAGTCCAACCGTTAACCTAGTTGCTGCCAAGTCCACCACTAAACCATGTCCCTAAGCACCACATCTACATGTCTTTTAAATACCTCCAGGGATGGGGACTCAACCACTTCCCTGGGCAGCCTGTTCCAATGCTTGATAACCCTTTCAGTGAAGAAGTTTTTCCTAATATCCAACCTAAACCTGCCCTGGCGTAACTTGAGGCCATTTCCTCTCGTCCTATTGCTTGTTACTTGGGAGAAGAGAGGTTGCACCCACCTCAGGTAGTTGTAGAGAGCGATAAGATCTCCCCTCAGCCTCCTTTTCTCCAGACTAAACCACCCCAGTTCCCTCAGCCGCTCCTCGTATGATCTGTTCTCTACACCCTTCACCAGCTTCATTGCTCTTCTTTGGACACGCTCTAGCACCTCAATGTCTTTCTTGCAGTGAGGAGGCCGAAACTGAACACAGTACTCGAGGTGCGGCCTCACCAGTACTGAGTACAAAGGGACCATCACTTCCCTAGTCCTGCTGGCCACACTATTCCTGATACAAGCTAGGATGCTATTGGCCCTCTTGGCCACCTGGGCACACTGCTGGCTCATATTCAGCCGGCTGTCGACCAACACCCCCAGGTCCTTTTCTGCCAGGCAGCTTTCCAGCCACTCTTGCCCAAGCCTGTAGCGTTGCACTGGGTTGTTGTGACACAAGTGCAGGACCTGGCACGTAGCCTTGTTGAACCTCATACAATTGGCATCGACCCAGCCTGTCCAGGTCCCTCTGTAGGGCCTTCCTGCCCTCCAGCAGATCGACACTTCCACCCAACTTGGTGTCATCTGCAAACTTACCAAGGGTGCACTCGATCCCCTCACCCAGATCATCAATGAAGATATTGAACAGGACCGGCCCCAACACTGAGCCCTGGGGAACACCACTCGTGACCGGCCACCAACTGGATTTAACTCCATTCACCACAACTCTTTGGGCCCGGACATCCAGCCAGTTTTTTACCCAGCAAAGAGTACGCCTGTCAAAGCCATGAGCAGCCAATTTCTCCAGGAGAATGCTGTGGGAGACGGTGTCAAAGGCCTTACTAAAGTCCAAGTAGACAACATCCACAGCCTTCCCCTCATCCACTAAGTGTGTCACCTTGTCATAGAAGGAGATCAGGTTAGTCAAGCAGGACCTGCCTTTCATAAACCCATGCTGACTGGGCCTGATCCACTGGTTGTCCTGCACGTGCCGTGTGATGGCACTCAGGATGATCTGCTCCATAACCTTCCCTGGCACCGAGGTCAGGCTGACAGGCCTGTAGTTCCCTGGATCCTCCTTCCGGCCCTTCTTGTAGATGGGCGTCACATTTGCTAACTTCCAGTCAACTGGGATCTCCCTGGTTAGCCAGGACTGCTGATAGATAATGGAAAGTGGCTTGGTGAGCACCTCCGCCAGCTCCCTCAGTACCCTTGGGTGGATCCCATCCGGCCCCATAAACTTGTGTGTGTCTACGTGGTGTAGAAGGTTGCTAACCTTTTCCCCTTGGATTATGGGGGCTTCATTCTGCTCCCCGTCCCTGTCTTCCAGCTCAGGGGGCTGGGTACCCCGAGTCTGACTATTAAAGACTAAGGCAAAGAAAACATTAAGTACATCAGCCTTTTCCTCATCCTCTGTCACTATGTTTCCCCCCCGCATCCAATAAAGGATGGAGATTCTCCTTAGCTCTCCTTTAGTTGCTAATGTATTTATAGAAACATCTTTTATTGTCTTTTACGGCAGTAGCCAGATTAAGTTCTAGTTGGGCTTTGGCCCTTCTAATCCTCTCCCTGCATAACCTTATGACATCCTTGTAGTCCTCCTGAGTTGCCTGCCCCTTCTTCCAAAGGTGTTAGGCTCTCCTTTTTTTTCCTGAGTTCCAGCCAAAGCTCTCTGTTCAGCCAGGCCGGTCTTCTCCCCCACTGGCTCGTCTTTTGGCACATGGGGACAGCCTGCTTCTGGCGCCTTTAAGATTTCCTTCTTGAAGAATGTCCAGCCTTCCTGGACTCCTTTGCCCTTCAGGACTGCCTCCCAAGGGACTCTGTCAACCAGGCTCCTAAACAGGCCAAAGCCTGCCCTCCAGAAGTACAAGGTAGCAGTTCTGCTGACCCCCCTCCTTACTTCTCCAAGAATCAAAAACTCTGTCATTTCATGATAGCTATGCCCAAGACGGCCTCCAACCGTCACATCACCCACCAGGCCTTCTCTGTTCACAAAAAACAGGTCCAGCGGGGTGCCTTCCCTAGTTGGCTCCCTCACCAGCTGTGTCAGGAAGTTATCTTCCACACACTCCAGGAACCTCCTAGACTGTTTCCTCTCTGCTGTATTGTATTTCCAGCAGGCATCTGGTAAGTTGAAGTCTCCCACGAGAACAAGGGCTAGCGATCGTGAGACTTATAGAATACTTCGTCTGCCTCTTCATCCTGGTTGGGTGCTCTATAACAGACTCCCACCAGGATATCTGTCTTGTTGGCCTTCCCCCTGATTCTTACCCATAAACACTCAACCCTATCGTCACCATCGTTAAGTTCTAGACAATTGTCCTGGTTTCAGCTGGGATAGAGTTAATTTTGGTCTTGGTAGCCGGTATGGGGCTGTGTTTTGGGTTTAGGATGAGAACAATGTCGATGATACACTGATGCTTTGGTTCTTGCTAAGTAGTGCTAAGCTGTTGCTAAATAGGTGCTAAGTGGCACTCACACTGGTCAAGGACTTTTCAGCTTCCCCTGCTCTGCTAGGTGCACAAGAAGCTGGGAGGGGGCACAGCCAGGGGGGGTGCTGACCCAGACTGGCCAAAGGGTTATTCCATACCATATGACGTCATGCTCAGTATATAAGAAGGAGGAAGGGGGAGACATTTGGCATGATGGCATTTGTTTTCCCAAGTAACCGTTACGCGTGATGAGCCCTGCTTTCCTGGGGATGGCTGAACACCTGCCTGCCGATGGGAAGCAGTGAATGAATTCTTTGTTTTGCTTTGTTTGCGTGCACAGGTTTTTTGCTTTGCCTATTTAACTGTTCTAATTTATTTTACTTCAATTATTAAACTGTTCTTATCTCAACCCACGAGTTTTCTCCCTTTCACCCTTCTGATTCTCTCCCCTATCCCACCGGTGGTGGAGTGAGCGAGCGGCTGCGTGGTGCTTAGTTGCTGGCTGGGGTTAAACCACGACAACAATCAAAACAGTCCCTAACATACAGGGCTACACCACCGCCTCTCCTTCCTTGCCTATCCCTTCTGAAGAGTTTATAGCCGTCCATTGCAGCACTCCAGTTGTGCGAGTCGTCCCACCATGTTTACGTGACTGCAACTATGTCATAGTTTTCCTGCTGCACAATGGCTTCCAGCTCCTCCTGTTTGTTGCCCATGCTGCGTGCACTGGCGTAGATGTACTTCAGTTGGCCTATTGCTCCTGCCACCTTTTTTCAGGAAGAAGCCCTAGTTCCTACGTGAACATTCTCAGGCGCTTCCGTGGTTTCTAACACATCCATAGCCCTTGCATCTTTGCTACTGCATTGCTCTCCATCCCCTACCTCCACTGAGACTGCAGACCGAAGGACCTCGCTAGCACACCGTCCCTCAAATGTTGGTGTGCCACCCCCAGGCTTATCTCTAGCAAGCCTGGTTTTATCCCTTTCCCCCTTCAAATCTAGTTTAAAGCTCTTTCAATGAGCCCTGCTAAGTCCTGTCCAAGGATCCTTTTCCCCCTTTGAGATAGGTGTACCCCATCTGTCGCCAGCAGGCCTGGTGATGTGTAAACTGACCCGTGATCAAAAAACCCAAAATCTTGCCAGAGACACCAGGCTCAGAGCCAGGTATTGATCTGCTGGCTCTTCCTGCGTCTTCCCTCATCATTCCCTGCAACTGGAAGGATAGAGGAGAACACTACTTGTGCTCCTGATCCCTTAACCAGTCATCCCAAGGCCCTGAAGTCTCTCTTGATTGCCCTTGGACTTCCTAGTTGCAACTTCCTCACTTCCTACCTGAAAAACCAATACTTGGTAGTAATCTGAGGGCCATTCTCTTCACATCTTTAACCCAGGCCCCAGGGAGGCAGCAGACTTCCCTAAGAAGTGGGCCCGGTCTGCATATCGTGCCTTCTGTTCCCCTCAGGAGAGGGTCTCCTATGACAATGACCCCTCTTTTTCTTTATGGAAGCTGTTTTGACGCAGGGTGTAGGCCGACGTAACCTCGGTGACACCTCCAAGCTGGATGTGCCATCGTCCCTGTCATTGTTTGGTTCCACTTGCAGAGCTTCATACCTATTTTGTAAGGGCATCTGGGAAGGTGGGGCAGTCACAGAGGAGACATGCCTGCTGCGCCGAGCAGGAACATGTTGCCATTGCCCCCTATCCCTTAAGTCACTGTGTTCAGCCAGGCGGAGAGAGGATAGGGAATCTTCTGCATCATGGGTCCTGTCTGCCTGCTGGGCCCATCTGAGGGAAGGTAGGGTATGATTCCAGTACTTACTCTCTCTCTCTCATTCTCTTTCCCTCTCTCATTCCCTGATACTCCGCAGCCTACTCACCTCCTCCCAGAGCTCTGTTACTAAGCAGAGGAGCTCCTCTACCTGGGCACACCTCCCACAGGCGTGCTCACTGCTGCCGTCCGGTACTGGCATAAGAGTAGGGCAGACCCTGCAGACTGACGCCTGGGTGGCAGCATGTTCCCACTGGAGCTCTGTCTCATCATACAGATGACTAGCCTGTTGCACTGCACTCTCTTTGTCTCTGCTTACCCTAATTATTAAGGCAGTCTTCCAGAGGGAGTTGTGCTAGCTACAGCTTTCCTGAGGAAAAAGTGCGTGTATTAAACTGTGTTTAAATGTCTTAGCAGAAAAAAAACACATTTATTGGATTTTATGACACCTTCTCAAAAGCAAAAATGCTACAAATCCTCTTTTAAAATTTGCTGTCATATGTATATTCTGTGCTAAGAGCTTTCTGTCGTACTAATGTTAATTTACATTTTATCCAATTAGTTGCTTGTTTTTTAAAGCACTTTTCAAATCTTTCAGCAAAATTTGACTAAACTGGTGGCTCTGCTATGAAAAGGTTATCCAGAGAACTCACGACTTTAGCACTGTATCAATTGGTAGATTTCCAAGCCTGACAGACTATGTGCCTATTTTAGGAGCTTCTGTAGAAGACAGCTTGATCTGCAAGGAAGAGAGAGTACATGCAAGACCCAGAGCACAAAAATAAAAAGTTTGCTTCATTTCAATGCTCTTTATGTTTAGAAAGCCAAGAGTTGTCTGGAAACCTGAGTTTATCAGGCTGCTGCCATCCTCGGCTAAGAGTTGATTTGTTGCAGTATAGTGAGAGAATAGAGGGCTCTGAACTGAGAGGTTGGGGCTTTTTGGGAAGGAGGAATGAGGAACATCTGATGGGCATGCATGGGCATGGTGCTTTGGATAGTGTGTTACAAGATATAGACAGCTCTGGATCAAAACATCGTTGATGTGGAGATATCAGGACCAACTTCTGTTCTGAAATGTCTTTTTTTTTTTTTTTTTTTTTTTTCTTTGAGAATGTAATAGCCCTTAGTATGCAGAGTTGGATGTGACAAAAGTGACTGAGAATCCCATATTGGAGAAGAGTTGCAGTCTTATAAAGAAAATATTTGGCAATTACATTAGCTGATATATTTGGAAGAGATGACAGTAAAAAAAAAAAAAAGGTGATACAGTTTCTCCTTTTAAGCTTAAGAAGTGAAGACCTTCCTGCTGTGCTTGGTTATATAAATTTTCCTCCACTGAGTAGGAAAGGGAGACATGTGGGAAATAATAGACTTGTTTCTCTTGCACTTAATAATTCCCTCCAAATCTAAAGCCATCTTGCTGATTTTTTTTTTTAAAAGATGGATGATAAAAATGTCCTTGTTTCTGTAGTTTTCACTTAGTATGTTAATCAGGCACTTTTTTGTTTCCTAAAATGTGTTCACACTATAAATATCTAGAAAGCTACTACATCTTTCAAGTTATGATATGCAAATCACCTGTCTCTTTCTCACCTGAGCAGTAATAAAATGGATTTCTCTATGTATAATATTTTAAAAAAACTCCTATGAATAATTGCCTGTGCAGGAACAGCATCTTCTGATTTTGATTTCAGTACAGAGTTTTCTAAATACTGTGTTAGTGTAGTTGGAGAAGATGGAGATAAGCACAAAAATTTGCAACCTTGATAAAGCCTATGTGAGCTGGAGTTAAGGGCAGGCTGTGTTGGAAGGAGCACTGTTGGATCAGAGTTCAGGACATTCATTAGTGTAGCACAGCAAGGATCAATTTCAAAATTGTTCTTTGTGTTTATTAGTGATTATCTCTGTCTTGGTGTGAATGTATCTTTTGGATTAAAACTTAAGGAGCCATATTGGATATCATGTCGCCCCTGACTCTTGACAGGCCTACAGAGACCTAGCACCACCTGTTCCTCTACCTTCCACTTCTGTCAGCAAGTATCTGTAGCATTATGAAGATCTGTGACCAAAATTTCCTAAAGCCACTAAAGCCATACCTCTGCTGGACATGCTACAGCCTCTCTTCTGCTCTGTGCACTTGTTCAGTACAGCAGATACTTGGTCTGCCAACCAGCTGTACTGGGTGCGTACACTTCAGGGAGACTCAGTCCTTCTGTTTGGAGGGAATAGATATTTGTAAAGTAAAAGAAACCCTGCTAGAAAGTAATGTGCAAAGTCTCATTAAAGGATTATATTGACTGTGAAGTTATTTGCTTGGTAATTCTCTAATTATGTAAAATAGTTTGGACAAATGGAAGTGAGTGACTGGAGACTTAAATTCCAACAAGTCCCTTCTTACATATATAGGATTCAGTAACTAGTTTTCTCTTTTTTCCTTTTAGAAGCATATAGTTCAGTTCTAAAGATACACTTAAAAAACAATTTTTAATTTACATGATAAATGTTCTGTGATATTTTCATAAACAAAATCATATTCCAACAAAGTACTGCTAGGGTTTTTTAAGAATGTTTTTCATAGTTTCATAATTCTAAGAGTACTTTCCTTTCCTGTACATTAAGCATGAATCAAAAATATATTTGCTTCCAATGACTTTAAGTATTTAAGCATATCTTGGATTTCATGGCTGTCATTTTACTTTTGTCTGAGTTGAACACATCGGCAAAAATAAGAATTTTATTAAGGATTCTATTCAAGAAGGCATGAATAGCTATTTCTGGAAAATTAACCTTCTGTAAAAAATGGACAGTGATTTTGGTAAAGATGCAACATTATATTTTTCAGAAAAGTATGTTTCACTTTGGTAGCTTTCCTTGTCTTTTTTTTTAACTTTTTCTTTCTGTGACAGCTTTTTGGAAAGGCCAAGTAAGAAACTAAAATTGTGAAATCTTTGAAGATTTATTTAAACATAATTGAATTATTATTTTTTAATAACAGATTAGGAATGCTTTTGCTTTCTTCACTTTCAGTGTTCAAATTGGCAAACTAAAATTGGCAGTAAAAATGACAATTTTATTTTTTTCTTTAACCTTACATTAAATATTTGTGTAATATTCTCCAGTTCAATCAAAAGTTCAAAAAGACTTTGAAATAAAAACTATTTTAAGTGGTCATTGTGTTTAAATAAAATAAAAAGCAGAAGGTTTTAAGGACCTCAAGTAAAGTAATGGGGTGCATTCTATAGACAAAACTTGTAGTCATAGTTAGGCTTTTAATAATGCAGTGAGAAATTATTAGAAAATTACTCAAAAAATTATAATCTACTTTGGATATAGTTATCAAAATCCCATGTAAGTTGTTTTTTTTTTCTCAATAACATTATTAGAACATAATTTATTTTTATACTGTTTTTTCCCAGAGAATGACTGAGTAATCTAATTTAAAGTGTATTAAAGAGGGCAAACCCCAGCATTTGAAGATTTTTTTTTTTGTTTGAAGGATTTTGTGCATCACTGACGTTTAGTTCCCATTTGCCAAGAGAAAGAAAAAGATCAGGTATTTATAGTCACTTAAAACCGACTCACTGCAGTGTTAGAAAATCAGAACCAAAATACCTTCTCGGGCAAACCATTTAGCTACTTTTTTCTACGCATAGGAAATATTCCTTTAAAAAGATTAAAATGCTCAAGAAACTAATTTATCAGTAAGAGTTTGAGTTGAGAATTAATAGACTTAAAGAATGAAAATTCAGAGCAAAGACCAGATCTGACTGTTTGAGAACACTGTTGGTGTTTAGCAGGTTGTCTATGGATTTTTGAACACTTAGTCCTGGAAAAGAAGAGAGTTTCTAAAAATAGTGGTACACCCTTTTCATGGGGGAAAGATGTTTCTTTTAGTGTCTGAAATTTTTCTGATTGCCCAGGATACTAATTGTGAATGATCATCTTAACCTCATTTTTTATAATATTGTATCCTGTAGTATCATGGCCTGACTATAATTGACTCCTGATACTTAATTGGTTGGAGGAATACTTCTGTTCCAGAAGTTGCTAGATATGAGTGAGAGCCTGCCTTTTATCAGTGGTCAGAGTGCTCCTTGTTTCCCATAAAATCATTTAGAAATTCTTTAAAATTATTTTCTGTTGGTTTTGAGGATGAGCTTCCATATTCACACTTAAAGACCCGTGCTTTTTTCTGAATTTTACTCCCTTCTTCTGAGATTTCTCAGACAGCGACAGTGATGAATTAAAATGAATATTTGAATTAGAGAACAGTCAGGATTCAAATGTGTCGTGGTTTAACCCCAGCCAGTAACTAAGCACCACACAGCCGCTTGCTCACTCCCCCTCCCCAGTGGGATGGGGGAGAGAATCGGAAGAGTAAAAGTGAGAAAACTCGTGGGTTGAGATAAAGACAGTTTAATAACTGAAATAAAATCAAGTAAAACAGTAGTAGTAGTAATAATAATATACAAAGCAAGTGATGCACAATGCAATTGCTCACCACCTGCTGACCGATGCCCAGCCAGTCCCCGAGCAGCAGTCCCCCCTTCTGGCCAACTCCCCCCAGTTTATATACTGAGCATGACGTCATACGGTATGGAATAGCCCTTTGGCCAGTCTGGGTCAGCTGTCCTGGCTGTGCCCCCTCCCAGCTTCTTGTGCACCTGGCCAAGCATGGGAAGCTGAAAAGTCCTTGACTAGTGTAAGCACTACTTAGCAACAACTAAAACATCAGTGTGTTATCAACATTATTCTCATCCTAAATCCAAAACACAGCACTATACCAGCTACTAGGAAGAAAATTAACTCTATATCTCAGCCAAAACCAGGACACTATCCACCCCTTATTCCATACCATCTATGTCATGCCCAGGCCCTATCCTTTCCAATACATTCCCATTAATCACCACCACTTTTCCTGTCTTTTGATATATACACACAGATATCATTTCCTTAGTCCATGGGCCATCCCTCTAAAATGTCCATTGAGTTCATTTAGCCCATGACTTTGGGCTCCATCCATCATAACAGTCCTTCAGGGCAGGAGAGAGATGGTGTGTGGTGTTGGATTGTTGCATGCTGAAGCCAGTTCTGGTTCCATGAGGTGGACTGAAACATGACTTTGTATTCTATTTGAACAATAACAGATTACTTAAAAGACTGGATAATAGAAAATTTAATAATAGGTATTAATATGTATTGCTAGGGAAGATATTACAATTTTTTTACCATGAATTACTTTGTAAATGACAGCACGTGAGAATGACCATAGTCTTATAACTTGGTAGCAACGTGATTGAGCCACCAATGCAACAGGGTGGTACAGCCACAGATGCTCTCCAGTCTGTCAAATCCGGTATTTCCAGCAAAAGGAGAGGTGTTAGTGTCATTGCACATGGACTTGTGAGATTTCTTTCATACCTTTCTTCCATGTGTTTCTGATCACCCAAGAAAGATTAGTTCTAACTGGAGCAGTTGCAGGGAGGGCTACCACAATGATGCCAGGAACGGGTCTATTTTACAAGAGGATTTGAAGTTGTTTCAACAAATAAAATGGAGGCTGAGATGATGATAGAAAATTGTTCTCCACAAATATACTAAAGGGAATAAATATTAGTCAAGAAGAGCAATGCATGTTGCTATTCAGTACTGGCACAAGAACAAATGGTATTATCTGATTGTGAATACATTGGATATATGGAAGAAGTTTCCTGGCAGTTAGGAGGGAGTGTCTGGAACAGACTTCCAACGGGAGTAACAAGCAGAGAGTTTTGTGGAAGCTTTTTGTTTTGTTTTTGTTTTTACAAAAGCAGAATAAGAACAACAATAACATGGAAATTATTTTAAGAACTCATTTTATGAAAGCAGTTAACTTTAGATTTTTCTGAAAGCATTCCATGGTGGTAGAAAGCTGGATTTGATGGCCCTCAGTTCTGTATTCCATGTTTGGCTATTTTTCTATTAATTTTGACACTTGTCCTTTTAGTATATATGTTTATAGTTCTTGTCAGAGGCTTTCTGTTTTAATCCGTTATATCTTTGTTTACCCCTGTGTGGGTTTACAAATGATACCTTTCTGCCATAGAACTATTAAGAAAGCTAAGTTCCTGCTTAAGTTCTTCACTTACTATGAATGAGACAACAAAGACCTTAAACACTGTTACTTGAATTAGGGCCAGAGGGATTAAATTATTTGCTTGAGTTAATGCAGGAAGTTGTGGCATAGCAGGAAATTGAACTCGGATCTCAGTTATTTGTCCAACTGCAAAATGTTTCTTTCCTATAATTACATTCTCTCTTTATACAAAGTCTGTGGACTTAAATTTGGGAACATCTTTTTTAAAGAAAAAAAATGTATAAATTTATGTGAATTTCACAGTTTACTGATGAAGCAAAAGTTTTTAGGTGTGGTAGAAGTTTGAATGACATTGCATTAGTTTGGAAAAAAAAAAATTTTTCCCTTTTTTTTTTTTTTAAATGATGAGAAAATCCTTTAAAAATGCCAAAACCCAGGAAACCCTGCCTGGCAAATGAACATTATCACTCTCATATGAAAAACTGGAAGGTTCCAGAAAATCAATCCTTTTGTCTTGAAAACTAGCCTCTAATTCGCTCCAAATATGCTATCATTATGTCACTTACTGTTTTGGTCACAATTAGTAACTTAATATGGATGCAGAGTAATAGAATGTCATAGCAAGACATTTTGGTATCACACTTGGCTGAAACATAAATTATACATTATTGATTGTAAGATTTATGATATTCACTTAAAGACATTGATCCTTTCAGGCTAATAATTGATATACGAAAGATGCATTCAGTAAGTATACAATATAGTAGAAGAAATTTTAAAAATAGAAATTACAAGGATTAATTCACAAGCCTTCCGTCTATCAGTCTCATATGGAAAGAAGCATAATTTAGAGAACTGTTTCCTTAAGTGTTTAATTAAGCTGTGAAATCCCTGTCAAAGGATAATGATGCAGGTGCTAAAAGCTTGCATGCTGTAAAAAAGGGATAGGACAGTTTATGAAGTAAAATCCAGTAAGTCTGTTTAGTATAACGGCAGCACTGTGGCTTAAGAAGTCTTGAGCTGCAAGCTGTGCTAGAGGCTGGTGAAACATTTTAGGGAGGTATCACTGCGCTGCCTACTATGTTTCATCTTCCTGGATATTTGCTGTTAACCTTTGTCCGAAACAGGGTATTGAGTAAGATGGATCTTTGGTTTGATTCAATACAGATATCTTTCTGGTTTAGTGTAATTATATTTAAGCATGCATGATAAATAAAACCTAGGAAACCCATTTCTGGCTATTAATTACAGATGCATTTTTACTCCTTGAAGAAACCACCATAATGTAAAAACCTACTAGCAAATATTTTTTAAAATGTATAGTTTGCTAGGTCCTTTATTTCTCCTTGTTAGGCATCCCTTTTTAATGATTGAATGTCTGTAATATAGGAACTGGATCCCCTTTCACCAGAATGGTAAGGTAGATTGATCACACATCTTCAGTACAATTTAGAATTACTTTCATCCTTCATCTCAGAGAAACAATCAGAGATTCATTTTTTGCAAAGGTAGAGAACTCTTCTCCTGCACACAGGTTGTAGAGCTGCATGGCTTTGAATTCCTTCCAAAGTGAGACAGCACATAAGATCCCCTTGCATATCAGTATTTCTTGAATATGGTCTGAATGGCCAACTGTATTGATCAGTTAAATCTTGTTTGGCTGAATGAAAGAGGATGATTTGAGTTCTCTTTGGTTGTTTCTTGTGTCACTTTTCTGTGTCAGACATATGACAAATAAGCACTAAAATATATATAAATATTTTAATCTAGATCTTTTTTCTCCTGTGAAAGACTCCAGGAACAATGATGCTGTAAAATTCAATACATTCTCATTAGACAGAACTTGGTGTTTTCTTAAATTTTCTCATGTTGTTCCTTTCAAACTGCAGTGCTAGATAGAGGTTATGAGAATTTTGGAGGAAAAACTGAGAAAAGTAATATAAAGGCCTGTGGCTTGACAGATGTTCTGCTTTGTTAAGAAGGTTAACTATGCAGTAAAATACATAAAATATGATAAAAAGCACTGATTTATCCCCTTCACTTTTTTTTTTTAATTTGTAGAGAATCTCCTCGGTTAAGTTGTCATTACAAGAGGATCAGTGCATATAATTTCAAGTTCAACTTAAGTGACAGTTTTAACTGTAGTTTTCTAGATGCCATTGGCAAAACAGCTTTTAGACTTTTTGGACTGAAGATAAGAAAATACTAATTTCATTATGTATCTTCAGAGAATCAAGTAGTAGAGTAAAAGAGCAGTAGGGATGTTTCACACTACTCACTATATGACTTGTCACTTTGACAGTCACAGAGAGTAATCCAATGCCATGGATTTTTTTATTACCATGCGGAAAAAATGTCAAGTATTAAAGATGTCTGAAATTGTGTAGCTGATCAAAACCTTCTTCTCTTGATGTGCTCAATTTTAACATGTTATATTTAGTGTACCAGACTGTATCTAGCTGTAATCGTAAAGTCTGTGGTTTAGTTCTCCTTATTATCCTGGAGTTGTGTGTTTATTTTTTTTCTCTTTCCATTTAGATGCAGAGTCTGAAAGGTGGTACAGAAGCCATAGCCCATTTGGACCAGTTAGAAGCTGATTATTATGATCTACAGCTTCAGTTATATGAAGTGCAGTTTGAGATCTTGAAATGTGAAGAGCTGCTGCTGACAGCACAACTTGAAAGCATCAGAAGACTGATGTCAGGTGCTTTTTATGCATTTTAATTAAGACATAATCTTTAAAAGATAATTCTCTTCATAAGAGTCTAGTAAAGCCTGTGGGAATGAAATGAGAACAGTTTCTTTACCATGTGAAGAGCTGGATCTTCTAACATAAGTACTGTTAAATTAAAATTTACACCTGTTCATAAGGCATATACGTACACATACAGAAGTTTTGGTCTGGTTCTCATTGTCTGTGTTTGGAAGTAAGCATATAAGATATTATGTAAGGTTTGGAAAACTAAATTTAGGGAGGAGGAAATGTTTTAATTACTGGACTTCTCTCATTAAAAAAATTTGCATTGGCATTATTCATTTCTTTCAAGTGATTGGTTTTCAAAAGGTATTCCTGCAAATCAGAATCCTTCAGCTAAACTTTGAAGCTTGTTGTATTGCCATGTCACAGATTTAGAGCAGTGATGCAAACCTTATGTTTTGAGAACCTGCTATATCCTGTGTACTTACAAACTATGGAAATGGTACAGGTAAATCATACAGCATTTTGAATCCAGTTCTATCCTTTGGACCTTTTTATACTTGATTTTTTTATTCACACAAGCTCTGTTTTATTGTTTAGTGCATAGGGCTTGCATAGCAAATTTTGTTATGGATAGAAAAGTCACTTAAGAGAGATTTGAAGCTGGGTTGTACTGTGAGTTGCCTCTGGAAAAAGAGAAAACATAGGTATCACAGATTCTTCTCACTGTTGTGTGAATCTCCTCCTCTCAGGCCTGTGATGGCAACAACATTAACTGCACGTATGGAGGATGAGGATTGAAAACTCTGTAAATGACTTCAAAGAAATGTGGCAGCTTTGCCTCTGTGGAGAGCTAGTTAGTGCTTTAGAGATAGATAGTTGTTTGTACTTGGGGAAATCAGACATTTAATTTTGGTACTGAAGACACTGTATGGTTTTCTTACCTGCAGACCAAAGGAAATCCCTTGAACAGGAGGCTGAGAAGGAATGTGTATCAAAATCCTTTCTCTTTGATGTGATGATAGTAAAACCTAAGGGCCCTCAAAGATTAAGCTTGCTGTAAAAACACCATAGGTCATTACAACTTGTCACTAATGTTTTCTCCAGAAATCTCAAAAGAAACCCCCAACCTGACCGAAAATAAACCCCCCAGTCAGCTAAACAAACAACCCTCTCCTTCCACCATGACAACAAAATAGTTCACTGTTCTAGCTTCCTTTGCTATTTTAAATTTGTTAATTTAAAGTATTCTTTAATATAAAATCTAAAAGGATTTTTTTTAATCAAAGACAGCTGTCTATGTTAGAAGGAATTACTGTTTTTTAACAACTCTCGGTTATATCCCATAGGACAGAAAGTGAAAAATACAATTCCTAAATTGTATTTTGTTCAAGGGATGAAATTACCTATTCAGACTTTACTCAGGCAGGGAGAATAGAAAAATTAATCTTGTGAAGAATGTGACACTGAATTGGCTACATCTCTTCAAGACTGTTCTGTACCTAATCTGAATGAAAGTCTCTCCAAAATATAGTGGTCTTTTAATATGTGTTGTTTCCTATGGAATCAATTAGAAAAGAATGGTCTGTTGCATCTTCTGTTATGCTTCCTTTTTAAAGTGTAATTATAGTCAGTAAAGTAATAGCCTTTTAATTGAGCACATCTGTATGATTTGAAGTACATGCGTCTTAGCGACTTCTAGAGGCTGTTGCTATTTACTCTTTGACCATATTGGCTCTGCAGAGATATTTCGGAGAGTTTTGGATTCTGTTCTACAGATTTGAGGGACATCAACTACTAATGAAGTCCCAACTGAGAATTTTTTGAGAGCATAATTTGATTTGACTGCCAGTTTGAATTTGCAAGGTCATAAGTTAGAAGCAAAACATTTTCTTTTGCAAATTCAGCATATTGGATCTGAAAAGTATCAAATGATAATAGGTTGTCATATTATAAACAACAGTAGTAGTTTTTTACTGTCATTAACCAAATACCTGCACTGTAATTCACAAAATGTGAATTTATTAGGTTAGAATTTTAAAGGGTCTTATCCTATCCATACATCCATACATCCTTGTAAGATGTTTTTTGCGGTGGATGCATTGCTATCAACAGAGAATGTGATACTTGGTTCCTGCTTTGGTTGGGGGGTGGGATGAACAAGTGCAAATGGTGTGGATCGTATCTAAAGAGGAATAATTCTAATTGTTTTATTGTAAGTGGTGGAGTCGTCAGAAGCTTAAGCACTTACTAGATTATAGGCATTTGAAAAGCTCAAAAGCTGCTTGTAGAAAACTCTTGGAATGTTTGATGGAGGTTGCAATAGAGTTGCCAAGGTTGGTTGTTTTTTTTTTTTTTTCAAACAGTAAAACATAATTTAGCATTATGTTTTAGAACTGGTAGATTTGACTCATTTGCAGCTGAGCTATTGGGGTTTCACTTGTAAATTCCTATCTTTAACTCTGCATGAAAGTGTTCTAAAACAAAATTTGCATGTAAATTCTTCCACTTTATAAGTGTGTAGCAAAATATAGTTGTTGTTAGCCATGAGTTTTGTTTTTATTCACTGATGTCTCAAAGTGGGTTCTAATGACTTGTCTATTTGACGAATGGATGAAATTTTATGTATTTATTTTTTTAAACTGAGCACTAAAGTAAAGACTCAGGTAGGTCTGTTTCTATTAGTTTTTATTTTAGGGTTAATATAGTGATGTTCTTTCTTTTCTGGTCCTGCCATATCCTGTGCTGAGCTGAAATTAGCGTGACACAATCAGAATATTGGTTGCAGTAGAGACCTTACACACAAATAACACGAAGTGACAACAGCTTTTAAAATGGACAGTGTTTTGAAGAAAACCCTGCCCCTCTCCCCAAATAATCTAGTAGCAAAAGTAGGAGGAAGTTACAGTCTCCCTGAAAGGTATTTGATGAAAGTGAAATGAGAAGGTTTGGTGGTGCTGCAGAGTAGACACTTGACTGTCATGCCAGCTGTATCTACCTGTTTCAGCCAGCAGTAATGCATATCCCTCTTGGCATATTACAAAAATATCCTACTTGGTATGCCAGTGAAATAAGGAACAAGAGGCCTTTGCTGCTTCATCCCAACATTCTGCAAGGATTTATAATCATCACTCTCTACTTCTTGGCAAGAGATGAGAAGGCAGCATTCAGAAATGAGCTTAATGTTATACTGAATGCTTCATTCAGGAGGCTAAAAATGATGAGTGTTGATACAACTATTAGTAATGACCTCCTTTTCAGGCCTGTAATGCTTTGAAGAATTGCCTTGAAGTTACCCTCCCACTGCAGCCTTTGAGCAGTAGTAGTGACTGGGAGGTCAAAAACCTCCTAAGAGAGGATTTTTGGTGTTTTGTTGTCTAATTCCCCTTTCATGAAATTAATAGTAGGTTGCGGCAGAAGAATCTCATGCGAAAGACTTGAGAGAGTCTGTATATATCCCGAACTGTGTAGTGAAGACCAGAGGATATTGCTGCACATCGTGGGTCCCTTGTGTTAGTTAAGAGACCCAAAGACATGTGTGGACATTGTGATCAAGTTAGACTACAGACACAAGTGTACATTTACAGTTGCATTTGTTCTTTAATGCTCTGAGCTTACCTGAATACCAGGCTGTGCTTCATTGGTATTGATTTCTGTTCTTCATATAAACTCTAAAGCCCTATGGTGCTTTGCTCTTTAGTGCTTTTCCTCCGACCTTTTGATTTTGCTCTTCCTCTGAAAGGACTATAGCATTAAATCTTGCAACTCAGTGGGGGGGGTTGTTGTTGAACAAAAAAAAATGTTAATCAAATGCAAACTATTGATTTGACTTTTTCATTGCTGATGTTTTTAAAACAGAGAAGAGAGATGAAGTGGTATATTATGACACTTACGAAAGTATGGAAGCCATGCTTGAAAAAGAAGATATGGCAACATCTGTACACTTGCAAAAAGAGGAGCTGCAAAAGTTACAACAAAAAATCCGCCAGCTGGAAGCAAGGCGTGGACGTATTTCAGCCAAGAAAGCCTACCTCAGAAATAAGAAGGTATTATTAAATTGCAAGTTTCTAGCATAATTAGCAAATTTAATAAAACTTCAAAAGATTTCATTTCAGGTACAACTTACAAGTCTCTCGAATTTTCGTGGATTATATTTACTGCTTACTAAAAAGTTGTTTTACAGAGTACCAAGTACAATAGCATGTATTATTAAATTGATATATTTAAGATTCAGTTTACCTTTTAGCTTTAAAGGATCCTTTAATCACTTAGAAGTCAACAAATAAACTTGTTTCTATTAACTAATCAAAATACTTTCATGTGGAAAGTACATGCTAGAATGCATGTTTTTACAGAGAGTAGTATTTGCAGAAGAGAATCAAGGGTGTTTTCTCACTATTTTCATTCTCTAACCTCATCCTTTTAAACATTTTTTTTTTTACCATTTTTTACCATTTCTGTAATTAGTTAAGATGGTTCAGATGTGCCACAATGTTTTCAGCCCCTCCTAGTCTTTTTTATTATTTCAAGTCATAGAGACTTAATTACATTAAAGTAGGTTGTTTATTAGTACAAAGAAGTATTGTATCGGAAATAGTGTGGCCAGTAGGACTAGGGAAGTGATCATCCCCCTGTACTTGGCACTAGTGAGGCTGCGCCTCAAATACTGTGTTCAATTTTGGGCCCCTCACTACAAGAAGGACATCAAGGTGCTGGAGCATGTCCAAAGAAGGGCAACGAAGCTGGTGAAGGGAACAAGTCTTATGAGGAGCAGCTGAGAGAACTGGGGTTGTTTAGTCTGGAGAAAAGGAGGCTGAGGGGAGACCTTATTGCTCTCTACAACTACCTGAAAGGAGGTTGTAGCGAGGTGGGGGTCAGTCTCTTTTCCCAAGTACCAGGTGATAGGACAAGAGGAAACAGCCTCAAGTTGCACCAGGGAAGGTTTAGATTGGATATTAGGAAAAATTTCTTCACTGAAAGGGCAGTCAGGCACTGGAACAGGCTGCCCAGGGAAGTGGTTGAGTCCCCATCCCTGGAGGTATTTAAAAGACGGGCAGATGTGCTTAGGGACATGGTTTAGTGGTGGACTTGGCAGTGCTAGGTTAACAGTTGGACTCGATGATCTTAAAGGTCTTTTCCAACCTAAATGATTCTATGAAAGTCAGCACCAAATATGTTTTGGTCCGCTTTAACCTCTTTCTTTACATGCTTAAAATATCTTGCATTATTGCTCATAATCAGAAAGATTTAAATATTGATGCCAAAGAGAAAATGTTTCAGAAAAGTGTGCCCCCCAAGTATTTATGAGAGTATATTTCTGTAATTTGCATATTAAAGTATGTTACATATTGTTTTTATTTCTTTAGTCTTGCCAACCTGTTAAAAAAAACCAAACCCAAAATAAAAAAAAACAGCCCAAACCTAACATATGGTCTTTCTTGTTACTTTAAATATTCTTTTCATCGAACTTAACACGTAAATAGATAATAAACTATAAAGGTAAATCAATAGCAGTATTACAAAAAGTCTTTCAGATTCTCTAATAATGTTCCAAAGTTATTGCTGTGTCTTTGAAATGTAGAAATTAAGTAGTTTGTACTTTTGCAGTTACAAATAAAATGGATTAACTTTTCCAGCTGTATTAAACTGTTTTCATCAGGGAGAAAAACCCTCAAACAAACATAAAATAATAGAATAGTTTGGGTTGGAAGGGACCTTTAAAGGTCATCTAGTCCAACCCCCCTGCAATGAGCAGGGACATCTACAACTAGATCAGGTTGCTCAGAGCCCCGTCCACCCTAACCTTGAATGTTTTCAGGGATGGGGCATCTACCACCTCTCTGGGCAACCTGTTCCAGTGTTTCACTACCCTCACAGTAAAGAATTTCTTCCTTATATCTAGTCTGAATATGCCCTCTTTTAGTTTAAAACCATTACCCCTTGTCCTATCACAACAGACCCTGCTAAAAAGTCTGTCCCCATCTTTCTTATAAGCCCCCTTTAAGTATTGAAAGGCCACAATAAGGTCTCTCCGGAGCCTTCTCTTCTCCAGGCTGAACAACCCCAGCTCTTTCAGCCTTTCCTCATAGGAGAGGTGTTCCATCCCTCTGATCATTTTTGTGGCCCTCCTCTGGACCTGCTCCAACAGGTCCATGTCCTTCCTGTGCTGAGGACCCCAGAGCTGGATGCAGTACTCCAGGTGGGGTCTCACCAGAGCGGAGTAGAGGGGCAGAACCACCTCCCTCGACCTGCTGGCCACGCTTCTTTTGATGCAGCCCAGGATACAGTTGGCTTTCTGGGCTGCGAGAGCATGTTGCCAACTCATGTCCAGCTTTTCATCCACCAGTACCCCCAAGTCCTTCTCCTCAGGGCTACTCTCAATCCCTTCATCCCCCAGCCTGTATTGATACCCGGGGTTGCCCCAACCCAGGTGCAGGACCTTGCACTTGGCCTTGTTGAACCTCATGAGGTTCACACGGGCCTACTTCTCGAGCTTGTCCAGGTCCCTCTGGATGGCATCCCGTCCCTCAGGCGTGTCAACTGCACCACTCAGCTGGTGTCATCTGCAAACTTGCTGAGGGTGCAGTCAATCCTGCTGTCTATGTCATTGATGAAGATATTGAACAGTACTGGCCCCAGTACGGACCCCTGAGGGACACCACTCGTCACTGATCTCCATCTGGACATTGAGCCATTGACCACTACCCTCTGGATGCGACCATCCAGCCAATTCCTTATCCACTGAACAGTCCACCCATCAAATCCCTATCCTTCCAATTTAGAGAGAAGGATGTTGTGGGGGACCGTGTCAAAGGCCTTACAGAAGTCTAGATAGATGACATCCATAGCTCTTCCCTCGTCCACTGATGCAGTCACTCCATCATAGAAGGCCACTAGGTTGGTCAGGCAGGACTTGCCCTTGGTGAAGCCGTGCTGGCTGTCTCGTATCACTTCCTTGTCCTCCATGTGCCTTAGCATAGCTTCTAGGAGGATCTGTTCCATGATCTTCCCAGGCACAGAGGTGAGGCTGACAGGTCGGTAGTTCCCAGGGTCCTCCTTTCTACCCTTTGTAAAAATGGGTGCAATGTTTCCCTTTTTCCAGTTGCCGGGGACTTCACCTGACTGCCATGGCTTTTCAAATATCACGGAGAGTGGCTTGGCAACTACATCAGCCAATTCCCTCAGGACTCGGGGATGCATCTCATCAGGACCCATAGACTTCTGTATGTTCAGGTTCCTCAGGTGGTCGCGAACCTGATCTTCTCTTACAGTGGGAGGGACTTTGCTCCCCCAGTCCCTGCCTTGAGGTCCATCCACTTGAGAGGTGTAGGAAGAGAGATTGCCATTGAAGACTGAGGCAAAAAAAGTCATTGTGTACCTCAGCCTTCTCCGTGTCTGTTGTTACCAGTTTGCCAGTTTTGCTCGTCGGGGGGGTACGCTTTCTTTGACCTTCTAAACCTAGCAGAGTTTATATATATATAGATATACACACACATCCCCCCTTCTGATGAAGCTGGGACAGTATTTCTACAGAAACTTGTGCTCTTGTTGGAGCATTACCTATATACAGTAGCAAAATTGATGGTCTTACTGTTTAGAAACATTCAAGATAGCATGGTATTTCTTTCCTATACAGGAACCCTGATAACAGTATGTCCATAGCTTTTAGGAGAACGAAGCTTTTTCTGCAGTTCCCAGTATCCAAAATTGTGGTCTTTTTTATTCCTCACCTCCTTGTTTTCTGTGTCTTTCTGCCACTACTCTAGTATCTTGCTTGATGGCTGATTACTCCATCAGCTGCCCCAAGCAATGCTTGCGACAGCAAAGCTCCTGTCTGGCTCCACCCAGTTAGTCAAGCTGTCTGATGCCTGGAAAGCCCATCACTTTGGTGTTTTTCTAGCTGCAATCAAGTTCCAAACTGTTTCCTAACACTGCCTTCTCTTACACAGTCATGAGTCCTGTTTCTAACTGCACATCTGACCTTGTTTTAGTTCTGTCTGGTGCTTGTACCAGGCCTAATTTTATTGCCCATACTGTCTGATTTCCTGGCCCTCAGTATTGTCCTATGAGCTTGTCTGTCTCGTTGCTAATATAAATTTCTGCACATGCCTTTTCTTTGCAACTGATACGTAATTCGGTTCTTTTTATATAATCCATGTTAACTTTGAGTGTCATGTTTCTTCCTGTCATCTATTGTAACATGTCCTGTTTTCTTTTTAACCTGTTCTTATTCACAGGCAATGTAATAAATGCTTGTTTTTAAAGCAGATGTTACAGACGTGAACTTGGTATAATAAGTGAACCTGCTTGTGCATGCATAAAATTGTAACAACTTTATTAATGTTTGTGCTTGCAAATTGTACATGCAAAAGATGAACTGACATTTGTAAATGGGAAGCTGCCTAGTTGCCTAAACAGAAATACATAGTATATGTGAGAGTTAGTTATTATCCATGTATACAAATACATGGAGTTGCACAACGGTTTTATGAAGTGTTTGACAAATTGGTATTTTTTGCCACTTTTGTACTGGTATTTTAGAATAAACTTTTCAAGCAGCTGTTACTTGTGTATATTCTTTTGACAGTTAAAAGTAATAGGTTTGGGTTTGTTTGTTTTGTTTCCATTTTATTGTTTTATTGTAAGTTAAATTAGCTTGGTTAAAGTAGCTTGTCTGAGATGGGCTTTGTTATTTTTAGTTTTCTAATTCTTAGTGCCATTTGCTAATGTGACATTATACACTGTAAATTGATATTTGAAATTTATATTTTATAGATAACATTTTATGTTTCTACAGGAGATCTGTATTGCAAAACATAATGAAAAGATCCAACAACATCACCAGAGTGAGGAGGAATACAAAATGTACCATACTGTTCAGCTAGTAAGTTTGAGTTTCCTGCTGTTGAGTTTAGCCTTTAGTTAATAGCTTGCATTCCTCATTATACATTAATTAGTAGAACATTCGGAGTGATAGCTATTTTAAAAAGATGGTGTGTATCCTTGACCTTTGGACCATGGATTTCTGTATCATATTATGCTGGTAAGGGGGAGTATATAGCTGTGTTAGGATGACATTAAACCCAAGCAAATAAAACAGTTCATTAATACTAGGTTCACAGTCTAAGTGATTACTGCTAGGGTTAGGCTACATGCAGTTTGTTATCATGTGCACATAGATGATTCCGGACATCTGAGTACAGTGTCAGATATGCTGAAATGAGTAAAGAAACCATACACATTTATTCTTGAATCTTAATAAACTTGTTCGTTATTTTTTTCTCTACAAAAGAAATCACTTGAATTGTGTTGTATAAAGTATGTAGTTCTAACTGTATGCTCCACGATTCTCTGCACAGTCTCATCGCAGAGAATAGGCTAGCTAGTCTGACTGTTGTGTTAGACTTTATCTAGTGATAATTAGACTTTATTTAGTGATAGACTTTATCTTAAAGAATATTCAAATACTGGGCTAGGTCTTGGGAGCTGATATAGTATCAATATTTAATAAAGATCACCGACAAAGATGCATTGAAATCCAAGTCTCTTTAATTCAGGCTTCAATTAGATTAGCAAAAGTGATTCTGTTTCATCCTTATACATTTTTAACATTGATACATTTGTCCAGGAAGTCAGCTGCATAATTTATTTTATGAAAAGGCTACTTGTGAAAGACCGCACGTATTGGCGTACTCTTTCAGGAAGTTAGAAAAATAGATTTATTTTTTTTTTCAGTTCTTACAATAAGGTAAAGGAATTTGCTATGTGGATTGCAGTCCATTTATTGCTCTTAAAAATAAGATGACAAAACCAAAGGACTTTTTTGTCTCTGAAACACTACAGGGCTTTTTCATTGTTTACTTCATGGAGTTGCCCGTTTGCACTTTATAAAGAACCTTATGCTAATTTTTTTGTCTTTTTTTCTGTTAATAATTTGACTGAAAATTTCTATTATTGTAAAATAGGTTTTCAGCCACTGGTTTTCATGAAGAATTTTGAAAAGATAACCTCAAACATGTCAAAACCTGAAACCAAATAAGAATTGCAATTTCACTATTCTTATTTAAAAACAAAAAAAACCCCCAACAACCCCCAAACCAAAACACCCCACTCCTCCCCCCCTCAACAACCAAACCCAAACCAAACAAAAAACCCCCTGGAGTTTGAGACTGCTTCAGGAAAAGTTTGACTTGACTGCATATGAAACATGCAGGTGTGGTGGTAGGAGAACTATCCTTTCTTCTTGCTATAATCTTTTCTTTATGCTTGTTTTAATTTCTTTGCTCCATTGCTCAGTTATTTTCACTACATGCTTCTAGTCCTCTTCTCCTTTTCCTGTTTCATGTCTTTACCATTTTTCAGACATGTCCTTCTCTTCCTCTCCCTACCGCATCTATACTTATCTCCCTTGAAATCACAGGAGTTGGCCCTTTATAAAGGACATCATTTTTTTAATGATCATCATCATCATCTTTTAAAAGTAATACTTAATGCTGTGAGTCTTTTAAGAATTAAAGCTGCTGTTTCTGCTCAGGAGGTTTTCTTTATAGTCACCTGTTCTATCACTTTTCCTGATAACTTCTGAACTTATGCATACAGTAACTTTTGCCATCTGATAACTAGTGTCCACTTTCAATAAATTTCACTGAAGTGTAGTGTTTTGTTTCAAAGATGTAGTAACTTTGCTTAAGCTTTGTGAAAATGGACGACTATTTAAAGGAGGTGGATCCAAATGTGTGTTTTCACTGAGGTAAGATCCCCAAACAAGAAAAAATACAACTGTCTTAGCTGCAAAGAGGAGCTTCAAACCTTTATTTAAAGATTACAGAAAATCAAGCTGGATTAAATAATGACAGCTTAAGTTAATTAAATACAAAACTTCAGTTTACTAGTGTAAATAATAATGAAAATGTTTAATTAATTTGCTCAGTATTGGCTTCAAAACTTTGCGGCACTGAGTTCTGATTTCTTGCACTGTAAAAATTTTAATATGACTTGTTTTAAATGTGTAACCTTGCAATTTGAGCTGTCATTTTGTTTTTGGAATGAGAGAAAATGGATACTGGTTTGCTGTCTGGCTAATTTATACAATTTTAAATTTATGGGATTTTTTTTCAGTATAATATTCTGTTACGTCTCTAGTTATTTATCATCTTTCCAGGTAAAAAGTTCCAGTCAAGTGCTCCAGTTCCAGATTGAAATCTTTCTTTATTGAACTTTGCATTTCTTCAAGGTTATAAAACATGAAATGCATAATATTTTTTTAAGGAGAAGACAAAGGCAAAGTTTTGAAGGCCAGAAACATGTTTATTTGAAAAGTAGATTGTTAGGTAATTCCTAACAATTAGTAGAAGAGTTATTTTAATTCAATTTTTTTTATGATGCTAACCATAGCATTGGATGTAATATTCACACGTTTTCCATATATTTTCTCAGAAGCGAGATCAACTACAAGATGAAGAGGAAAGAGCGAGCTCCTGGGTTAGTCAGGAACGACAGAAAACACTGGATAGACTTCGCACGTTTAAACAGGTAACGAACAACTCTTCTTCTGTTTCCACCAATTTCTTTTGCAAAAGAAATTTTCACTCATTCCAGGACTATACTATGCTATTAGCTATCCTCTGTCATTTTATAGTTAACTGTTCTTTGGAAAATTTACAACAAAATATGGCATTGGTGGTAGCGTTCCCAGTGCCATAATAAGCTTCTGTTCACTGTCACATCTACACATTGTGACAAGACACATAGCAAACTTTCCAAAAAAAAGTATAATCTAAATGGTATTTCCCACAAAGACCATTATCATCTCACATACCCCAACTACCACTGATTGCAATAACACCTGCCAATACCTGCCCCTTCCTATTACAATGTAAGTATCAGAAAATGGACAGAAGATGGAATGAAGGGGAGAGAATAAGGAGAGGGATGAAAGTGCAAGAAAACAGAGACTGTATTAATTGGTGAAGACCTTTGTTTTGTTTTGCTGAATACATAAAAAAATATAGGTATGAGAAGTTTCTTTACTGGAAAGCTGTCTTGCTTAGCAGTACACTCTTCACATCCTTATTGTTTACAAGGCTTTTGAATTGCATAGCTTTTGTAAATTAAAGCAAATTTACTTATTTTAACCAACACCTGTTAATGAACTGACTTTATGTATGAGCACATTTATATTGATATGATCTCTATTGCTTTACGCCTGCCACAATCATCTAAAATGTTTTAGACCTGCATTTCAGAAGCAGTTTTTACTTTTGCGTAAAAATGGCTATGGATGAAGCTAACTTGAAAAGACAGATATTGAAGCAGCAAATTTAAGAACTAAATTAAAAACACTTTGGAAATTCTCAAAATGTTTGATATTTTCAAGAGATACCTTTTTAAGCAGTACGATTCACATCTAAGGCCAGCACATTAGGTCAGAGAGGACTTTGCTGCAGAGCACGCCACTGACCAGTTTTAGAAAAGGGAAGCAAAGAGCGAATTTTGAATTTTACTTTTCAGAAAAAAGTTTCAAATGTACAATCTGGTTCTTAGTGAAATCCTAACTTTAACCTATGTGTATCCCTGACTAGACAGGCTTAACCAAGAATAAAAATTAAGAAAACAGATCGTTTTTGCATAAAGGTGAGGATATATTTGCTTTGTTTTTATGCCCAGAGCAAAACGAATGAAAATAGCAGATGAATTCTACTTGTCAGAAAGGCAAACCCTAATGACTAGTACTTAGTATCTAAAATAGTGTGTTGCATGTACTTATCTAAATGTAAATAACTTCTTCACTTTAGCGGTACCCTGGGCAAGTAATACTTAAATCAACCAGACTACGACTGGCTCATGCAAGAAGAAAATGTGCAGCCAGCTCAGCGTCCTGTGTAGATCAGCCTCAATCTTTGCCAGCAACCATACAAATCCAAGAGAAAAGTGAAGAGGTGGAATTGGAAAATGCAGTTCAGCCTTTGCAAGTGCAGGAATCCACAAGCTTAGAACAACTTCAAGATATCTCATTACCTCCCAATGGTGTTACCTCTGAACTGCGTCATGTTAGTACTTCTCCACTCACCAGTAATGAGCTTCAACCAGAGACTGTTACTGTAGTACCACTTCCACCCCCTTTGCCTCCACCACCTCCTCCTCCTCCACTTCCACATTTGTCCTCCAAGGAAGATGACATCAAATCCTCAGAGAAAAGCGACAGCTTTGTTAAACATCAGAGTGAGGAGAAGGGAATCCAGCACTCTTCCAGTGTCCCAACAGCACATCTGTTTGACAGCAGTCAGCTAGTCAGTGCCAAGAAGAAGCTTAAGAAGACCGGTGATCTAGAGGGTTTACACAGGAGAAGAGGTAATGTTTTAATTTCTGTGTATTTAATTGTAATACATATCAATTCCTCTTTTGAATTGCTATATAGAGAAGTGTATCTGTGATTTATTTATAATTATTAATGGGAAAGTTGTTAAATCTTTTTCAGTTGACAAGTGTTGGCAACTCAAACAAATGTTAGGACCTGTATGACAGGGTGGAGTATACTTATTCAGTTAAACAGAAAACACTTGTGAAACTGATCCTATGATATACCACGTTAGACTAGCTGGAAAATGGAGCTAAATGTTGCCTAAAAGACTCTTTGTTTGTATCTTGTTTACAGCTAGCACTGCAAATATTGTATGCTTCACCTGAGGGGACAGTGTGGTTTTTTTTAAATAACAATTTTACATAATTTATGACTTAGTAAAATGAATACTTGTCTTGGGACATAGGAAACCTTGAGAATGCTTTCTTCAAGGTTTCTTCAAATTTTCATACAAAAATCCAGAAACTCTCAAGTCCCCCTGAGAGCCGGGTAAGAATATATACATTTAACTACAATTGAGAATTAAATCTATAATCATTTGGCAAAGCAGGTTAATAAATAGTTAAAAGATCAAAAACTTCTTTGGAAACTGAGGCAAGTGAATAGAGCACAGGGCTGAGCTGGGAGATGTTACAACTTCACCGTGATTCTGTGCTACTTGTTTTTAACTGTTTATCCTTTATCATATATATAAAATGAGGAGAATGGCAGCCATGTTTGAACAAAATAATCTTGATGTTTCAATGAAACATGCTATATTAGAGCAAAGCTTTTATTTGAAAATCAGAGATGGGATTTTCAGAAGCACTCAGCTGAACTGTTTTACTGGAAGTCACTGAGAAAAAGTACCTCAGGTGGGCCTTGGTTCACACTACTGTAATATGGTTGTAATAACCTTTTAATAAAGGTTCTATCTGGCTCTGTCAGTTACAACTACAGAAAACATCTCTCAATTGGCATTTTCCCTCATCCAGATAAAATTAGAACTGTTTTTGTCTATCAGGCAGAAACAAGGAGTGTTTCTTCTAGAATTATCTTTAAATGACTGAAAAAAACTTGAAGCAACTGAATAGTTATAGAATTTTTAAGCTCTTACGAGTCTTGCAAGTCGCAGGTACAGTGTCTGTCGTGGTTTAACCCCAGCCAGCAACTAAGCACCACGCAGCCAATTGCTCACTCCCCACCGGTGGGATGGGGGAGAGAATCAGAAGGATAAAAGGGAGAAGACTCATGGGTTGAGATAAGAACAGTTTAATAACTGAAGTAAAATAAAATAGAACAGTTAAATAGGCAAAGCAAAAACCGTGCACGCAAACAAAGCAAAGCAAGGAATTCATTCACTACTTCCTATGGGCAGGCAGGTGTTCAGCCATCCCCAGGAAAGCAGGGCTCCATCACGTGTAACGATTACTCGGGAAGACAAACGCCATCACACCGAATATCTCTCCCCTCCTCCTTCTTCCCCCAGCTTATATACTGAGCATGACGTCACATGGTATGGAATAGCCCTTTGGCCAGTCTGGGTCAGCTGTCCTGGCTGTGCTCCCTCCCAGCTTCTTGTGCACCCGGCAGAGCAGGGGAAGCTGAAAAGTCCTTGACCAGTGTGAGTGCCACTTAGCACCTATTTAGCAACAGCTTAGCACTACTTAGCAAGAACCAAAGCATCAGTGTATTATCGACATTGTTCTCATCCTAAACCCAAAACACAGCCCCATACCGGCTACCAAGACCAAAATTAACTCTATCCCAGCTGAAACCAGGACAGTGTCTTAAGTTCATTATCGATTTTGATGCTGCTGAACTCCATGTTTATTTTTCTGTAGTCCTATTGTTTATTTTTGATACCCATTTTATTTTTCAGTTTTATATAAAACATGTATTGTATGTGCAATTTGATTATACATCATAAAATGACAAATATAAAATCAAATTATATCCTCCCTCTTAAGAGTATCATTAATATCTGCAGCAGCACTCTACCTGCTGCTCTGTATTCCCTGAGATGTTCCAAGTCTCTAAGTGGCTTCAGAAATTTGTGTCTCTGACAGATGAGTATTTTACAATCCTTCCTTCCTCCTTCAAATGTGCAGTCCTGTTTTATTTTATTTCTCTCTTCCTCATGTCTATTCCAACTGTCTGGGCCATTAGTTTGATGGACAAAGTCCACTCAAAAATGCAAAACAGGTTTTAAAAAGATACAAAAAATGTACAAATATACAAACTATACAAAAAAATCTGGAGATGGATATTCATCTATTGATTGATATGTGCTGCACGTTGTATGTGCTAGTGTGTGGGAGCTATTTTGGACTGTTGTACTTTATTATATTGCATTCTCTGACATAAAGATCTTATCTACTTGTAGCTCTTCAAAGAGCCAAAGCCTGATTTTTATTTCTGCAGAGAACTAGTTTCAAATTGGTGATAAAGGAAGGATTTGTGATAAAGTATTAACTATTACTTCTCTGTTTTCATTAATTATAAAGGAAAGGAATTTATATAGGCACACTGTGACTAGGTGCTGATATATACATGAATCCAGAGGAGCAGGAAAATGCATGCTGTTGCAGTTGACTGTACTGCTGCTTCCCTCACTGGCACGTAGTAATAGTCATACAGTAGGTAAAATCAGCCACAAAATGCAAGTGCTGAGAATGTAGGCTCTCCTCTGTGCTTGCATTTCTGTGACTGCACAGTCCAATACTTAAGATGCATACTCATTACTCGAGTTTCAAAGTCAAGAAATATAATGTAATATACACTTTCATTATGTCGGATTCATTGCAGCTGTTTTGATTTTCTTGAGTGCAAACAGGAAAGCCATCTTGTTCAAAAAGTTCTGCTACCTGCCTGATAGGAGGTTACTTGGTTTCAGAAATTATAATTGTTTGTATAATCCAGTTTTGACCTGGTAATAGAGAAGATAAATTTGGAGGCTAAAACAATAACAGAGCTACAGAATGATAAAATTCAAAATACTACAGTCTCCTTTATACTTATGGTATGGGACTATCATGTTAATTGCATGTGGCTACTTTTTGGTCTGTAGGAAATACAAAAGAAGACTTATTTAGTAAAAATAATACTGAAGGTCTTTTGATTTTTCTGCAGTGAGTTCCCCAATGGATGAAGTGCTGGCTTCTTTGAAGCGTGGCAGCTTTCACTTAAGAAAAGTTGAGCAGAGAAGTCTCCCTCCTTTTCCCAATGAAGATGATAGCAATAACATCTTGGCACAGATCAGGAAAGGGGTGAAACTGAAAAAAGTGCAGAAAGATGTTTTGAGAGAATCCTTTACAGTTCTGCCTGATACTGACCCTCTGACAAGGAGCATCCATGAAGCATTGAGACGAATTAAGGAAGCATCACCTGAATCAGAGGATGAAGAAGAGAGTTTGCCTTGCACAGACTGGGAAAATTAACCTGTAATTAACCTACATTAAAAAAAAAAAATTCTTCAACACTTTTTGTATAGCAATAGCTGCTAAGCCTCAGGTTATGCATTCTAGGAGACTTAGTATGAATGTGACTAAACTGTCTGACATCCAACGTGGTAAAACATGCACATATGAATTTAGTATCACTGTCTTTTCAAAGGAATTTAAAGTTTATAGCAAGGAAAACTTTTTTTAGGCAACATCTTAGCCTCTTATTGTTTGAATACTTTTGCTGAATAGTGACAGGACTGGTCCTATAAAAAGCTCTATTTTATTTAGTAAATTTGAAGGGACTGTTTGCAGCTTACCAAAACGCTTTAAAAAGCTTTTAAGTAACAAAGCAGCACAATCTCTCTTGGACACACCCTGTACTTATTTTCTAATTACTTCTGGCCTTGTAAAAATTTAGCATGTTTATTACTTCAGACTGAATAGCTCCAAGTGAAGGATGATTAGATTTGACTGCTGAACACATTGAAATCTCGTTGGTTACCCTGTGTGACTGACTCTTTGACAGCTTGGTTTCAATCTGTAAACACTCTGACTTAATTGAATTTCTAGACTATAAACAGTAAATATACAAATATAATTTATACTTCTGCTACTCATACGAATCCCATTAACTTGCATTATACTAAGCTACAGTGCCTGAAAGTACAGATATTAGACTTCAGGAGATGAAGTTAATGATTTCAAAACAAACCAGAAATTAAGGCTGCATCAGTAGCACAAAGAGATTCTTGATTACAACACCACCATACAGCACTATTCTTCTACGGTGGTTCTTTTCTGCTACTGGCATATGAATGAACTTAAGTCTGAATAAAAGGTTCCATTAAACTTATTTGCAAGTATTTAAAATTTGGAGAAGAGAGGTATGACAATCTCTAAAGAATTTAAAAATTTATTTAGAAATCAAAGGCTATTTCAAGAGTATGGAAGATAAATATTTATAATCCTTGCAACACAGCTAGTAGTAGAAAAAAGATAACCTTTTTGGATGTTTACAATCAGGCAATTCTGTCCTGGTTAGTTATTACCATAGCTAGAGAGTGACTATTGATAAAGTGCTACAGCTGTTTAAAAAGCGATGGTGACTTAGTACATCATCTGCTGAATGTTGTTGTGATTATGAAATACTATGTCTCAAACTGTTCCATTGGTATGCTATTTTCAAATAATTATATTTAAAATTTTTAAAAAAGGAAAATAAATATTGCCTTTATTTCTTCATGAACTAGCCATTGGCCACACTAATGATTTAATACTGTTTAACTATGGCATGCTCCTTCTATACCAAATGTACTGTTAGTTTTGGAGTTGAAAATCCAGGAGTGGAGGTGTACTTAACTCTTGCTGAAACTCAAAGTGAGAATAATTTTGCTTGGATCTTACTTTTTCTGTTATTTGCATACTGAAAACTCCCACTACCACAGCCCTTCAGAAATCAAGTGATAACTATAAAGAAAAACATGCCTTGGAATTTACTTGGCTTTCTCAGTGCAATTATTCTCTTTTCATTTCCTAGATAACTGAGCAAATTTAATTGTGATTTGACTTTATGGTTTTAGTAAACCTAACTTATTCTTTGGGATCTTGTTTGCATTATTTAGCAAGAATACTCTTTAACACTATGGGTCATTTAAAAAAAAAAAAGGAATTTATGCAAGAGTGACTTTGAATTTTTTTAATCTAGTTGGTGGACCCTCTAAACGTTTTTCATTGGAAGTGTATCGTCTTAGAAATCTTATGTGTACATTGCTGTACAATATAAATACACATGTTAGCAAGATAGCAAATCTTTTGCAGCCTTTTAGAAGTAGTTCAGAGTGCAGGTTGAAAATCACTGGCATGCAGTCAGTACCTGTACTGCACCAATTGTTGTCTCCTTTTTAACAGTCTACAGTTATAGCATTTTCCCCTTTTAAGGATGCACTCCTGTCAAAATGCTGAGGTCCTGGGAAATCACTTGGACCTAAAGCAGAATGCAGTGTCAGAGTTCTGAGTGTGTGCTCCTTGCAGTTTTTCACACACCTGGGACCTGCTTTCCCTTACCAATACCATATTTTATTATGAAAACAATCTTGTTTTCATGAGATGAGACTGTTTAACAGATAGTACAGATTTGATTTGAAAATGGTTGTACAAAATAGCTAATAGCTCAGAAAGGAAAAATGGGCCCCTGCCATGGAAGCGTATGAAATAATCTAAGAGAACAGAAAGATTGAAACAAAGCCCTCATCAAATTCAGCTGAATAAAATCTAATAAGTCTGTTGTAGAAATTGCAGAATAGTATTCTTCATTATAAGGTTATCAGATTAATACCATGCTTTATTAAAAAGATTGATCTACTGATTTTTAACTGTAAGCTCTGCACATCCAAAAAACCAGTTGCATAGAGATTTTAGGTTGAAAACAGTTATACAAAAGCATATTGGCACATATGTTACAAACTATGCTTAATACATATACATCCTTATAGGCTAAATGTAATGCAATTATTTGCCTTAGGAATGAAGGCTAAATCTGATATAATGATGTATGTTTATCAAGTGCCAAAAAGTGTCTTAATGTATGTGCAGCAGTAGTATTAAAATGCACATTGAAGTGATTTCCTTAATTGTTGAAGTTTCAAGACAAACTAATAGTAACTAATTCCTTCAGGAGATCTAGTCATCTCTTGTATTACCTGCTTTATGAGTTAACTTGTACATAGAGTTACAACTAACTTTGTTTTTTAAGAGCAGTTCCTTCCTTACGGACACTAACCCATGTACAAAAATGTTGAGGCATTCTGTGTATCTGAAGTACAGCTGAACAAGCAATATAAAGATGCAGTAGGTTCTGTATGAAAAAACAGAAGATTTTTGGTTATCAAAAGTATCCCAAGCCTATCTGTGTGTATACACACATAAATCACTATAGTGCATTTAGAGTACTGTAAGTAATGCGAAGCCTGGGTTCCTGGGAGTGATGGACAATGTAACTGGGTGAAGAAGTGGGCTTTTGTTCTCCATAGTCTTCTAATCCAGTATTTTGGGCCTCTTCAAGCTCTAATCTGTGTTCATTGCCAATAATACCAAAAGGCAAAAAATGGTCATACTCTGTGTGTCCTGGCTCCAGAGTTAAAGTGTCATTACCCTGGGAGCAAAGAGAATCAAGGCTTTTAAAGGCACTGCTCAGTATTGCATGTTGGAATTGCCGAATATGTTGATCAGAGAGTATTTGTACAGCCATTTAGCTTTTCAGATGTTCCTCCTCCCCCCCCCCCCCCCCCAGGTGATTCACAGCCACTGAAGTGAGAAAAGAAACCCTAGTTGAAGATTATTTTTCCTCTTCATTTCTGAAAATTCAGAGCCAGCAGTTTTGACTATCAATCCCACAGGAGGCTTTCTTTGGCAAAGAAATAGTCTTTCTTTGGCAAGTGATTCAGTATGTGGAAAAAATGGACTAAAATGTTAATTTTCAGGTCACTTCTTTCTTTATTTTGTTCCAAAAATTCTGGTTTGGGCAGAAAGCTAAGTTGTTCAGATGTGTGTTTTATATAATCAAGAATGCCTGATTCTTAAGCACTTTTTATATTTGCATTAGTAATGCGTGGCCAGTTAAGTGAGGGGAGCATTTTGAGTTGGGAGAATACTTGCTGTTAGAGTAACTTTGGGATTCAGCTGAGACATCAAACCAGCTATAAAACCTCCCTTTCACTGCACTGAATATGCCATCTGCTTGAAAAAACAATTAAATAGCTCCTTGCAGAGAAGCTTGCTATGTAGCAGTGTGATGTTCCAGAATGAGCAGAATTCCTAGTTGCACTACAGTAGCTGAAATTCAGTAATGTGCAACTAATGTTTGTTTTCTTCTTAGTTTGAAGAAGTGTATGTCAGTATGAAAAATAACAAGTGACTACAGCATAATGAGAAATAAGAGTTGAATTCAGTACATGTTCAAGAACATGATTGCTTCCAGCATGGTACATATAGCAAGACATACTGCAGCACCTTTTTAGAAGGTTATTTATAGTCTTACTCCTTTTTAAAGTAGACATTTTCATGCTTTTTTAAAATAATATTTAGCTATGCTGAACCAAGATCATTATACTTTATCATTTGTTATAAAAAGCAATTTTTTTGTAATTTCATACTTAAAATTATTTTTCTCTTTTGGTTTAAAATAGCTTTTGATTACTGTAAACAGCCTTCTTTAAAAAAGATCAAAACACTTATACATACTGATACTTCAGTTGTGAAAATCATGCTTCTCTTGCTGTTTTTTTATTATTGCCTTTAGTGGCTGCAAAAATATTTGTATTTCATACCCAAAAGCCTATTAGCTAAAAAAAAAAAAAAAAAAAAAATCCCTTTTGATCCTGACTTTTTTTTTTTTAAAGGAGAGTTACAACTTCCTCTGCAGTGAATACTTAGAAGTAATCCTAAACTTTGTGACTAATGGCTGCAGGCAGCTACTCTTATGGTATCACAGTACTAAGAGTTATGTCAGTACAGAAATACAAATAGCCTTGTACCATCTAGAAACTCCATGTGATATTACGGTAAAGTCAGCCTATTACAATTCTGAGAAAACTGAATTTTCACTAGCATTTTATTTTTACTAGCATGACATACGCTGTGTTTGAGAAATACACGATCCCTGTCCTTTGTGTAGCGTGTTCCATTCACCATTCCTCTCGTGAAAGACAAACTACTATGTGGTTTTTATTTTCTTTTTTTTAAGTGGAGTTATGCATTGCTGCTGTCATGTAATAGATCACGTACTGTGTTAACTTTTATAACAGGAGATTTCATATCTTGCCATTCACTTTTATAAATAGGAACAGGAGAATTTACCTTAGCAATAGGCTATGTAACCTAAAAGAACCTCAGCTTTTGGACCCTTCAGCTGTTTTGCTGTGGCTGTCCTGAAATTAAAAGCTCTATCAAATATCTCAAAAGGATGTCACTTTACCCTTGCTATCGACAGGCATTTTCATAACCTTGTTGCCTTATTTATTTAGTGAACATTCATTTTCAAAGCACCTGTGAGCAATGTTATTGCAGGGTTGTATCAATTTTGCTGTGTATATTAGTTGTCAGGTCTGTATTCTTCTGTCCTGAGAAGATTAGCTCTATGAAACACTTGATACTGGCTTTCCAAGGACCTAAAACTACACAATGTTTGGTTTTTGGGTTGTTTTTTGTTTTTCCTTAAACCGCTTCTCTGAACCCCGAGTTACATGGTGTGGTTGTAAGCTGACTAATAGTGTGTTCATGCAGCAATAACAGCAATTTCAAAGTTTATCATGATCATTTGACATTGCCTGTACCGTAAGCTGTGGTGTATTTTTGCTCTACATTTGTCTGTCCAGTCACACCACACTTTAAAACCAAGTTAATCAAATAAATTTTTGGCTGTAGCACAAAGCAAAACTATGATGTAGAATGGTAATTCAAATTATACAGTTTATCTGAAACTTAGTGCTAAATTAATAGTGGTGATTGAGCAACTTTTATGTCCATTTTTTCCTATTTTCCAGCCTGCATTTTTATTCCTTACAGTATACATATGGGACACTAGAAAAATTCCAAGCCAAGGAAAAAAGTGTCATTTTAAAAATATAGGTGTAATTGTCCTCTTGCACATTTGTGTCTACAGTTTACCACTGTGTTGTGATTTATCTAAATAGCTCCACGCTGTACTGTACTACAGAGTTTTCAGATTTGTTTGCCACATGATCTGTCAGCTTTGCCTTGAAAACATGTGCATGATTGAGAAAAATTACTGTCCTTAATCTGTTTTATATTTAGCTGAAATCTTAGATTCCTGTAATAGTTTAGTTTATAGAAATGGAGTTCTCATAGGAACATGTATTTTACGTACACACAAAAAGTAGTTATGCTGAGCATAGCAGTTTATATCAGTTCAAAACTGCCATCTTCAATGTGGAAAGTAAATGTTTTTTTTCCACATACTGCTAAAAAAAAAATCCTAGATTTTAATCTCCCATGAGTCACTAGATGTCACAATTTCACATAATTCTCCACTTTGCTATGAAAATTGTGCATATATAATGTACAGGCTAATGCATAAAACTTCTCTGTAATGTGAAATTTTGCAGTGGGATGGCTGGAGCACCAAATGAGGAAAGCTTAAGTATATTCACAAGAAACTTACAGAAATTATGACAATCCTGCATTGAGATTGGTTCCTCCATAGCTGAGAAAAGCTCTAATAATTGTGTTGGTCCTTGAGAAATCTTAGCAATCATCACTACAGAAAAAAACACTTAAACATATGCAAGGAAAGCGAGCATCCATGAAAAAGACCTTTCTACTTATTATTGGTATTTTTCATTTGTGGCTGGACTTCATTGTGGTGGCTGTGTTGTTCTATTTCTAGTCATTTACCTTAAGCAGTTCAACAGCTTTTTCAGGCTGCTTCCATCTTTAGAAACTTGCTTTCTTTGTTCAAATTAAAGCTGTTTTAGTATCATATAACTAATCCAGTGAGGTAAAAGAGTTGGAATGCATAATGTTTGCTGTACAAATGATTATCTGAGGACTGAAAAATCTTTTTATCAGTGGGAACAAGAAACAAAGTAATGAATTTCTACTAAAATAACAAAATGTAAGGTAAACAGCAACGGAATGAAATTTGCATCAACTTGAATTTCATTCTCTCATTCACAGAGTTTCCAGATCCTTTAAAAATGACCAATAGTCTAGTCTTATTTTATTCACTTTCTTACTACTTTTTCATGTGTTAGTTAAGTTACCTGTCTAGGGTAGATGAAGGCTTTTTTTATTTTTCTTAAACATCACTTTTAAGGTTGTTTTGTTTGGTTTTTTTTTAAATCTGGCAGTCTGCATCCTACACCAGACACCTGCAAATTAAATTAGTATGATTATGTATTGTGTTCTTTTGTTGCTGCATCAGGGATAGAATTCAACATACTTCATTATTTGTAAAGAATCATTTTGAGTATAAGCACTATATTCTGTAATGTCTAATATTAAAGTAATAACAGGTGCATTATTGAAGATGCAACTTATTGAGAAGAGGAAGCAGAAAATATTGGTTAATGTTACCTTTATTCCATTTGTTGCACTGAATTTCAAGAGTATAATTTGTAAATCAAGTTTGCTCATGTGTATAATCAGATTTTATTTTCATTGTAATGCTTATGTAATTAACTTACCTGTATATATTTCTGGTAATGATTCCATAAGCATGGACAATATATTATGTTTAGCACTACAGAGTTAATGTAATGAGTTAACAAGTGAAGCTCCTTGCAAAGAAAAGGAGTAAACAGAAGCACCTTACAGGGAGAGTATGTTGCATAATTTCAATGCTACCAGAGCTGACAGACAGTAGGTCATCCTAAACTTGACTGCAAATTGCTCTTTGGTGTAGTAAGCACATTGACATACTGCTATCAGTGCTGTAAAAAGTACAGCAATGGCTGGTTTTAACCTATAAACATACTGTAATTTAATTTTTTCCTACAAAATAAATTTATATTTAATTGCTGCCTAATACATGTACTTAAAATTAGAATTTTTAGGGTTGAGGGTGGGTGGGCATGCCAGTATATTTTGGGGAGGGGCTGTTGTATATATGTTTCTTTGCACTTCCCATTCAGTTTGACTATTAATCCAAAACTTCCAGCTCTGACTGTGGTGAATCTGCAACCTGACATTTATGTATTTTTATTGTGATTCAGGTCTTCTATATTCTGTGGCCCAGAGCTTCAGAATTTGACAGAAAAGGTCATCTTTCAATTCTCAAATGTGAATGCGCTGATGTACCTCTAATATGGAAAATGACCAAGCAATGAATTTTACTCTGCTGAGTTTCTAATATTAATGTAGAGTATTATTTGAAGCTGATATCTAAGGCTATTAACCAGTAGTGTGTCCATTTGGAAAGAGTAAGAAGGACGATGGCTGTTTTGGTGAGTATAGTCTAAACTCTGCAGAGATTTTATTCCAGAGACTGTCACCTATTCAGTAATTAGTTTGCCATAGACCGGCTTGATTTCTCAGATTCTTTTAGGAACATTTTTTTGATTTCTGAATTGGGAAATAGGTGTTGGAGATTAGGGACGCTCACTTAACATCTCTCAGCTGTGTTACTGTGGTTGCTGTATGTTTTGGATTTCATCTTAGATATATACAAATACAGCATCATAAGATGAAAGCTCAAGAAATACAGATAGCTGCAGATTGTCTTGCATGAATGAAGCCAGTAAAGGTTAATGAAACTAACTTCTTTTTTAAGCCTGTTGAATAAATGAGAAATAATCAAAAGAAAACCAGTTTGCCGTTCACTAGCTTTGTGAAATATTATTGGTAGACTTAAACACTAATACATTGTGCTTGGCTTTAAGAAAGATCTTTAACTCCATTATATTCAAAAGGACATATTAAATGCATATTTTATTGTAAACAACTTTGCAAATTTGCTATACCTAAAAATGCTCAGTGTTATAAAGTATTAAGCAACAAGTATGTTTTAAAAAGTAAAAACACTAAGCAAACATTCCTAGCAATACCTAAAAACTAAAAAAAAGTTTTAACTGTCTGCCTTTTACTCTTTTTTCTTTAGTGCAGCTTTTCTAGTTTTTGTTGTGTATTTCATGTTTTTTAATATCATTACTCAGAAGCTTAAACCTGTACACAAAGTACTGAACTCGCCTTCTTGTACATGCGATGTAACATCATACTCACAGTTTTGGTGCTTTAAAATTATTCAATTTTTTTTTATTAAAGGATATTTATTTGACAAATGTTTTAACTTTAAATATGTACCAATGTTAAAAAAATATTTTTAGTACAGTTTGGTTCCCACAAAAAAAATTTAATGTATTTTTCATTTAGGTTTCCATTGTTATTCTTTTAACTCCTCAAGCTACCTAACTGTCATTGCTTAATGGCCCAAGTTTAGGCTTAAGTGCCTAAGCTATGTTGCAGCAGGGAATAATATTATTTAGGTAACATCTTTGTAAACTAAGTCACAAATGCATTAGGTATTATAGAAGAATCTTGCTGTTAAATAATGCAGGATAGGTTAGCTTAAATACAAATCAAACCCATTTTCCATCTCTTAATCAAAAGACAAAAACACTCTATGAAAAGAGTAGAAATTTAAACCCAGAAATATTAAGAACCTAGCTCCCTTATTACATCTCCTACCCTTTTAGAGCTAGCTAGTGGCAATACCGTTACATGGAGAGAACAAGCCTCCACCTGCAACCACTTAAAAAGACAAGTAATGATAATGGAAAAGCTCAAATCAAAAACATGTGACTTCTCCACTATTTGCTTTTTTGGTATAGGTACAATATAATTTCAAAAACAAACTAGATTGTATATGAAGAACTCAGATATTTTAGAAGTACCTTTATGAGTGTTTCGAAGAGTTTTATCTTTTTTTGGGGGGGGGGAATACCCCAAAATACACAACCAATCATTTCCCAGACTAGAGTTGCCAGCTGTTTTGTTTTGTTTTGTTTCTCCTGTAGCCATTTTGTGTTGTTATTTATCTAGACATAAAACTTATGAAAATATTCATGGTGTGCAGAGATATGTTTGTACTGTGTTTTTTTTTCCTTTGACTCCTGTGTTACTGTATGTAAATCAGTGTAGGCAGGTTTTATGCCTAGCTGGTGCTTATAATCCTGAGAAAACAAGAAAAAGGTATGACATTTCTAATAGCAATGTGAAACACAGGTTGCATTTGCAGTACAAACCTACACTGCAAAGTATCTTACCAAAATCCAAGGCCTGTCTGGCTCAGGTTTTCTAGTATTGTTTTTCATTTCTGGTGATAATGGCATATGCTATTAATTTTGGATTGTGGCAGAACAAGTAGGAAATAAGCAAGTTCTTTGATCATCACTTACTTCTTTTGAAAGAAGAGGGTTAATATTTGTAGCCAGGGTCTGTTCCTAATGCTTTCACTGTGCCCTCAGCAGTGTGTGTGTGATCCCGGTGTGCATGCCTCCACACATTCTGCTGTGCAGAACAAACTTCAATTTAGAATATTTGCTACCATCAACTGGTGTCTATTTTGGCATTGGCTGGCTTGAGTAGGTAGTAGCTGCTTTTTTATTACTTTTATGGATATTCCTACAGGTTGGAAGTATATTTAATCCATGCATCAGATTTGCAAATTAGCGAACAAATCTGTAGGCACACTTGGACGGCAGTGGTATGCTACTCAGAATAAGGCCTAAATGTTTGTACAACACATAGGAGATGGGAGATGGGTAGAACCATCATTTTTTTTTCATGTTAGTTACATGTCAGATGTAAAGGAAAGGTACATTGTAAATAAATATTAATTGGGCCACAGTCCTCAAACTTATAGAAATAAAACAACACCTCTTTTTCACAGAAACCATTGTTATATGTAGGGTTTGTTTCTGTTACACTAGTTATTACTCAGCAGATGGGATGTAGGGAAGGAAGAGAAGTAAAAATGGAAAGTGAGTTTGTCGGATCCCTTTTTCCAAAACCTATGAACTGTTCCTTTTCTCAGCAGTTCTTATTGCTGCTTCCCATCATAGAGAGAAGCCCATTTTACAGGTTTTACTCTTCCTGCCATAAGAGGGAGCTTATAAGAATCCTGGACTACTTCAGCAATTCTGAATCACCAAACCACCACCCCGACACCAGAGCCTGAGCTTTATGCTCACATCACAGATAGCTTATCTAGGTCTAATGCTATAGAGTTTTGCTATGGTGTTTTTATCTTTTAGGATGGAGGAATGTAATTAATCTAACTATAAAATAGCCTCTGTAAACTTTAGATGTATCATGTAGACTGTTTAACTGTTACAAGCATCACTTTGCTGATACAAACTGCACTATAGCAGACAACTATTCCAAAGGTTTTACCAGGTAGCTATAGCAGCATTGCCACATAACCCACTTTCTTCACAGAAGTGCTGCAAGTTTCTGTCCAACTTTCCATCCTGCGGAATTGTAGACCTGACTCATTCCCACTGAGATGCCTTCCTGCCCTTTCCACCTTTGCTCTGAGACTCTCAGTTCTGTTACTTTCTCTAAACTTTATGCAAATCTTCACCACTGTCATGTTGACTGTCCAGACTTTCATCAACTCAGTAAAAGACAGCACATCTTCCTCAAAACCTTGCCACAACAGGAAGTGCTGGTGGAGCTGCCTGTCTGCTGGAGTTCACTCTCTCCTCATTAATCAACCAAAACTCTGGTAAAACAAAAGAAAAATTACATTCAAGATCAGTCCCTGTATCTGCTGCCTTCTCCCTTTGTTCCTACTATATTTGTGTGCTGTCTGTGGGATATGTTTGTTGGAGACTCTTGTGCCACAGGCTATCATCACCTGTATTATCTTCTTTTCACTTTTTCCTCATCACAGAAGGCAGCAGACTTGACTTCTCTGAGACATCTCACTATATCCCACGTTGCTTATATAAGGCCAAGCACATTCATGGTCTTTCAAACATAATTCACTGTTTACGTCATTCTTTTATCTTAAACTTCTCTAATTTGCATCACACTCCCTCTGTATGTTACTGTTTGAAAGTCACAGGAATAAGAAAAAATTGAAGAATCATGCAATTCATACAAAGCACTTATATTAACTATATTTTTTTCCTCAGTACTTTATTTTAATCCCATTAAATTTCAGCACAAATGTAACTGAGCTCTTAGCATACAAAGTCATCAATGCATGCTCAAACTGCCATGCATGTTAACTGCACAATTTAAACAATGCAACAGATGTTTTATGAATCAACTTCATATGAAGCATCATAAGGTTATGGCCTTCCCCCCCCACACTTGCTGGAGTGGACAGAGCCCTGCAAAAACAATTTGACAAAGAAGCCTGCTCTTGGTTTCTAATGACATGTTAAAAAAAAAAAAGGAAAAAAAAAATCTTGAATAGGTATTAAAAAATAATAATAATAAAAAAATCACATAGCCTTTCCCTTTCTTGTAGGAGCACGTATGTCATTCCATAAGTTTCCTGAAGGCTTCTACTGATGGAAGGTCACAGCCTCTCTAAGTGATCCATTGCAGTGCCTACTGGCTGAAGGCTTCTCTTAATATCTGAAACATAAGGTCATTACTTCTTGTCCTGCCTACTGCCACTGTCTGAACAAATTATTTCCACTCTCTCTGCAACAGCCTTTTATGTGTCCCATCATCCCACCCTGCCTTGCTCTGTCACTCAGCTTTAAATTAAACTGCACTCAGTGGGTCAGCCTGGCACAGGCCATGCTGGGCTGGGCCATGCTATTGGAGCTGCCTTTGCGAGGTCTAGTCATTCAACCACTTTCTCTGGTGCTCATGGCCAGCAGACAGGATCAAGAAAAGCCTCATGCTAGCGAGTGACACTCACAGCATGTCTATTCTCATTTAATCCTTTCCTGGAAAAGATGGGAGAAGGGAAGAGTGCAGGACTTGTCCTCAGTCAAAGGTAGCATTAGTTAAACATGCTTGATTGATAGAGAAAATTTCTGTTCATGAAATTTTGTCACTTTTTTAAAAGAATGTGTCTACTCAGGCTACATTTTCAGGGAAAACATTAGCCGCAGGTTGCCTACCATGACATGCTTTGCTTAGCTTTGTATACAATCTAACATCTATTACATCTAAAACATATTTAAATACTCAAAAGCAGTTACAGTCCCAAGTCAATACTTTGTCCCATTTCACAGAAAAAAACCCCCACCTTCAAGCCTTTAGCTTTTAATCTCAATTTGCAATAAGAAATGTTAAACAGAAATTCTGTGTCCCAACCAGCATTTGTCAAGACTGCGCTATCAGCCATTTGGGATAAACCTGGGTTCTCTCCCAGCCATCAGCTACCCAACAGTTCTAAAGTCTTTCTGCCTTATGAGGCCCAGATACACAAATTTGCTGAAATTCTTAGTGGATACTCAGTTTCAGGGTTGCTTCTGAATAAGAAAGCATTTGGTACTGTCAGTACCAGATTGGTTAAATGATTGAATACAAAATTTAGCTCCTGCTCCCTTTGGAGCTCAACTGGTGGAAGGGGCCTAGCTGTTTCCAAAGACTACACTAAGATGGGTTCCATTAGCCCATCAATATCATTGCAATAACAAGTCAAGGGGTTTCCTTAAAAAAAATTTCTCATAAAGGTACTGAAATACTGTAAATTAGAATTTCTTCACTTATATCTGCCAAGACCTTCCAGATGATGAAGGCCTGAGCCCTTGAACCATCACTGTCACCATTGCTGCCAGTTAACTATTTTCCAAGTAGCTATGCCCCAGCTTTTATCCAATATAAGACACAGAGCTAGTCTTAGGGGGTCATGGAGGTCAGCTTACAACTTCCTCAAATAGTGGCTTCCTTTTCTGGTGCAGCACACTGAAAGAGTGATTTACAATGTCATGGTGAATTCCACAGCCACCTAGCAGCTATTCCTGAGCTGTAAAGCCAGCTTCAATGGAAAGTTAATCTGTTGGTGTTTTATCCCATAAGTAAACCCTCTGCTCTACCAGGGTTATAGAGGTGATCGCATATGTTTGGACGTACCAAGAATCTGTGGTGTGGTTGCTTACTCACTTCTGCTGTGCTCTGTGATGCCTTGATTCCTTTCTGAATTTTATGTTTAGATATACATCCTTGTTACAGCTTCATTGTTGCAATTTGGCCAAAGTGTCACAATTTCCATAAAAACCTTTGAACCTATAGCACAGTTTGCTACCTACCCATCCTGCCAGTCCAGACTGGAAGTCTTGTAGCTAGATTTCCCAGTCTGACTCAGGCACATTGCAGCTGCTGCACAGAGCTCTGCTCTCATCTTTGTACAGGTTCTCTCAGGGAAGTTTCCAAATGTTGCTTTAATTCCTTTGAAAAATTCCTGTCTCCTACCCTAGGTGATTGATGACTGACATCCTCTGGCTTGACAGGAAGTTTTGCTGCTTGGTATATGATCCCTTTGTTTTAGCAGGAAAATCAGCTCAGTTTCTTCTGAAAACAGCCTGCCAATCCTGACACGTTACTGTATTTTGACTTGAAGCATTAAATGCACTTCACAGGAATTTTCTATTTCTGAAATGCAGTCATTATCAACAAAGAGCAGACTCCTGTCTTCTGAAAATACTTGCATTGCTCACTGCTATAGCTAGCTTTGATTCAAAATACTTCCTGATGCTTCCTTGTTGCCTCTTCTCTCAGCTTCTTTTGCTGACTCCTTTGCTGAGGCTAAGAAATGTTCAGACACAACAGGCAGCAACCCATATCTACAGCTATCATCTTTTACGTGCTTTTCATTTGGGTTGCTGATGTGCCTGCCTGGTGAGCAGGGCACTGGATTTTTATGTATCTGGTTCCATAAGCAGTTTAGCACTTTCTTACATTTATTGTAAACACATGCTTAGCTGTTCCATGTTATGCCGGAGAAAACATAGACACAAAAAAAAGAAAAATACAAGAAAAATAGAATAAAGTTTTGACTTTGTAGGTTCAAATTATAATAATAACCACCCCAAATAATGCATTCATAATTTCTTTTTCTTTTAAAGAGGTGGGGAAAAGGTGCTTATATCAAACCAGCACATTATTCTGCTTCTCTCAGATCTGTTGAACAAAATTTCCCCTCTGTTTTTGCCCCCTGCATGCAAATCAGCAAATGTGCAGAATGCTCTGGAGCAAAAGGGCTACAACACGAACTAGCAGCTTCTGAACAAAGGACAACAAACCCCCTGGGGACGCCTCGGGGACAGACAGCAAGTGCAGCCACATTTGGGCTAGCTTCCCCACAGCTAGCAGGGTGTAGCAGTGAGGCTGAGCAGTAGGGACTTTGGTGCAGGATGCTCACACTAGATACTACTTGAGTTGTTCGACTACACATTACTATTCTGGCTCCTCTCACTAAGTGAAAGTCGAAGAGAAAGCTGTGCCTTTCACTGCTTTTTAAGTCATATTTCTGGTTCCTGAGAAACACTGCTGGAATTATAAAAAAGAACCATATATTCAGATGCAGGGAAAGTAGATTTAATTTTCACATTTCCATCCACAGTTAAGAGCTGTGATATCTCTCTTGCAGGGAAGTACAAGATCATTTTGCTTCCCATTTTCTTTGTTTTGTTTAGAGAAAATTCCTGTCATCATTTAACAAAATACGATCCAGACTCAGAGAACTTCAAAGGTCTTGTTCCCTCTCTGAAAAACTTAAGCTTGCAAATATCTGCATGACCCTATTTAATTTAACTCAAAAGGGTTATCCATACATGCAGATTACACGTAAACATACCTTGTCAGTGTAGGGCTTCCTCTCCCCTTAGCATCTGGATGCACATACATATTGTTTGTGAAGGTCCATGTAAGGCAATCTTTTTGACAACTCCACATTTTCCCCCAAAAAATCTAAAACATTTTTGATGGTTACTACTCCTTTCCATGCCTGCATTTGAAAATGACACAAACTGCCAGATGTATTGTTGCAGCTGAGCTTTGCTTGTGCAAGACCAGGCAATGAGGAAGAAATTGGGTATAAATTATGCTTGTGTTTCTTTGGTCCTAGGATGAGCTGCCAACAGTGCAGAGGCAGTGCTGGCAGCTACAAGTCCCTGAGAGGTTGTGGCAGGCAAGCTACGAGACCCCATATGGTGTGAGAACCCATAATATCTAGAGGTATTGCAGGTCTTTTGATATAAAACAGTTGCATCTGCTTTCCAGCTATGTTGCATGGCCAAAACAGTGGAGATGAGCTGAACTGACTCCAGGATCTAACACAAAACTCTGTTCATCATTCCCAAACATTTAACATAATGGGGAAAATTAATCATTTTACTTGTCTGAAGTAAGTGGAGTATAACAAGGAACTAATGCTACTAACCAAAACCAGAGATTTAAAAAAAAAAAAATACCTATTTTTCTGTGATATGTTCTCTGCTTAGCACCAGAGATAGTGCATATATGCAGCATTATTAAGAAAATGTAAACAAGACAATTTGAACATTGTTTTGCAGAGTCAGGTCCATTCCCTGAAAAAAAAAAAAAATCAGTGTATAGCTGTGCACTTAACTGGCATGTCCAGTTACTGAGACTAAACTACATGCATTTGGATGGATTTTCTTGATGGTTGGTTGTGGTGGTGGTTTTTTTTTTTTTTGTCTTTTGACATTCAGACCTAATCTCTAATCAGATTTATATTTGGCCTCAAGATCCAAGATTTCTGTAATCAACCAAATTAAGCGCTTTTAATGACATCCACAGTTCTGCAGAGAGTTAAGGTCTGCAAGTTTTCCATTCCTCTTTTCATGCAGTATTTCTGAAAAAGGCTTGATTTTGCCTTTGAAATGAACCTCCTAATGAACGCGGTGTTCAGAGAGTGCTGTTCAGTGGCTACTTCAGTACAGAATATAAAAGATGATAAAACAAATTGAGGTTTAGCCCCTTATTGAAGATAAACATGAAGTTAGTCCCTAACCAGTAGAAAAATGAGCAGAAATCAGAAACCTTCCACAACTGACAACTGAAAAGACACATCTCAAAATATTCATCTTTAATTGACGCATTGTTCATTCTTGCAGGGGTTTCTTTAAAGGGATTAGCCTGGGAATGACACCAATAGCATTAAACGATACTTATTTGTGTTACATCTGGTTTAGCCCTTTATATATTTATTATACCTGAAAATGTATTTTCTTGGAGACCTTATAACAGCATTTCTGCATTATCAGTTCATTTTGTTCTCCTCTTTCCTGGATATATTAGCCAGGAAAAGGAATCCTCAGTCTGTAACAGACAGATTAATTCACACATTTTACTTTGTCCACATAGAAAAATGCAATTTCTGGATCATTGAGGCATATGGATTATGAACAAGACACTCCAAAAACTAACTATCCAGATGGGGATATACTTACAAAAAATCTTTTCTGTCAAAGTCAAGATTTCACAACATAACATGCAAAATCCAGTAGCACCTGAAAGATTAAGGTAGCTGCTGCTATCAATCACTTGCACATACTTGAAAAAGATTTAAGAAAAAAATAAAGAGTAAAAGTACATTCTCCAGAGAACAGCAAGTGTATTTCAAAATAAAAAGTATATTTTTTTATTTTTCTTTTGGGTTTTTTTGGGGGGGGGTATTTCTGTTAATTTTTTTGGTAATTCTTTTTTTTTTTTTTTTTTACAAGACTGTAGTTGCCGTATAACAAGTTATTCGTGGTGTGACTGCTCTCCCCTCCTGTGCAAGTTCACAGTCATGTTTTCAGGCTATAGTACTCAACACTGTTTTCTGGTATACATATGCCCATAGTTTCATCAAAGATAGATACAATGCATAATACCGGTCTCTGGGAAAAGTAATGTTTCAAAAAAGCAAACTTTTATTTTAAAATAGAATTGGAGAGGCTACAGTAGGTATAACCACCTAAGTATGAACTTTAGGTCGCAATTTCCAAACACTCACCTACTGTAAATAAACATTAAAAATACTCTTAGCAATAGGATTTTATTTATATGTGCACGTATGTCCACCTTATCCCATATTTATGTTTGACAACTATTTGGGAATGCTAAGGTGCAGCCCTCAGTAATTGTATTATTTAAAAAAAGGAAAGGAAGCATATCTACTGAGAAAAAAAATTCTCAAATATCAATTTCCAATTTTAAATTTAATTTCAATAGGAAAATATTAAAAAAGTGCACATCTAAATTTTTCCATGATCTATGTATACATATGTGTGTACGTATATATAGAAATACTCATGTATCACACATTCACAAAATGTAAGTGGAAATATTTCTGTCCACTATTTTCCCACATGTAAATGACATCATATCTTTAAAAATGTCGATAATAATATCATTAAAAATAATATTACAATTATTCCATCATCAGGTTTCTGTGGTTTTATTCTTTCTTCATCCTTATTATGTCCACTGAGCATTAACAGGACAGATTCTCCTTGCACTTTCACAGATGTTATGCCAACTGAATGTTGCTGACATCACATCAAGGACACATCTGGTTTACAGCAGCACAAGTGATAAGAGAATCAGGCCCAAACATCCCCAGGTAAATTAAAAACTGGTCATATCTGTTCATCTGGACCTGATGAAGATATACACACCACTGTCTAAAATCCACTGAATGAAAAACATGTAGCTCACCACAAAGTTTTCAACCAGTAGCACGCTGAACCAAGCTCCCTCCCACCCCTTTAATAAATAAAATAGTTGAGAAAATACCCTAAAAATATGGAGAAAACTTAAACATTGTGTACATTACATACAGTATAATACATGACGGTTTAGCATTTGACCTAAACCATTTTCCTGACTAGTCAGAGGACACCTGATAAATTACTGGTACAGAAAAAAACCACAGTATTTTAGAAATAAAGCACGTATTTCTGATATAAATGAGAACCTGTGTGTATTATATGGTATATACACAGAGTACACACATAAAAACAAACTTATCTTTTCTAGTTTTGAATGGCAGTCTCTAAGTGGAGAAAATTGTGTTGTACAAATTTATTAAGTGGCTAGATTTCATGTTTAATATTCAAATTATTTTGGGGAGCAAACAAAGGTCAGTGCATCTTTCAACTTTGAAGTCTGACACTCATTCATACATTTTAAAAAAGCCCTCTTCAACATTATAAGCAATTTATGGCAAGAATGATGCAAGACACATGACACTTGGCTTACCTTTCAAAGAGTTTTGGTTTTGTTTTTTTTTAAAATAAATCTAGTATATAAAGAAATGCATGTTTGTCAAAAGTCTGTTAAAATTACATCAAAACAACTTTAAAACCTGCTTACTGAGGATAATTGAATTCAATTTCCTGTTTTTAAACATTTAGTTAACAGTTCAGAATATTGCCTGGTGCGGTTTCAATAAAGATGTGATATGAAGACCCATAAAAGAGTAAACATTTCAATTTGTTATGACAACAAAACTTCTAGAAACAGCTTTCTTGGCTGGACAAGTTCAGTGTACAAGTAATCCCTTGCAATAGCTGTATGCCCTTAATGCAATCTGTAATAAACAATGCTCTCCATAACCCATTTTTCACAAAACCTGAAATTCATGTGACAGTCTGAAAAAGTCTCCTGCAGAACAGGTTAACAGTTAATTGAACATAGATAGTCGATATATGTATCATGGCCAGAAAACAAACAACTGGCTATTGTTATCTGTGCATGTCAAATTTTACATTTAAAATTCTCAGGGGTTTTTTGCCTTTTTTTTTTTTTTTTTCCTGGGGGACTCACCTGCCATCATTGGTTGGCTTCAAAATATAGTTAAGTGGAAGATAGTATCTCACTGCAATTACATGGAATTCATATGAAAAAGTAAACCTTACATTGGACAATATTGTAGAACACCAGAGTAAGCTCCATAAAGAAATACGGTATCTTCCAGTGTGTGTGTGTGTGTGTGTGTGTATAAAAATCACCAAAAAAAACCCCAAACAACTAACCAAAAGTCCCCAAAAGGAAGAACTTTATACAAGCAGTTATAGTAACTTTGTTTCAATTAAAGATGCAACTCTCTCTCACTCCTGGCAAGAATAAATTGGTAATGGCACTGCTGCTCCACAGTGGAAAGTATCCTGAGAAATTATTAAGAACAACAAAATACAGGGCTGTCATCACTAAGTTCTTGCACAAAACACAGCGATTAAATATCTTAAATAAAACAGCAGATAACCTATATTGTATCTATCACAAAAAGGGGATGTGACCTGGGACACTACTAATTCTTCCATCACTGATAATTAGAAAAGGATTGCATTCAGTTACTGCTAATATCTTTCAAGTTATCTATGGCCAATAATGTACAAGGAGGTAATTTGTAATTCAAGTTTGTTTGTTGTTTTTTTTCTTCAACTAGCTACAAGCTAAGTTCTAAATTTTACATTGAAATATGACTCAATATTTAAAACAAGCCCTCTCAGAGGAGCATTTTCTAATTTTGTGCAACTTTGATGCGGAGCCCAACACAGTCCTATGAAGAGAGACAGTGCATCTTTAAGCTGATTGGCACTGAAATCCCATTTTCTTTAGCTGCATTCTATTAGCTTGGCCAAGTTATCTCGTAACTCTGTTAGTTCAAATATTTTTCCATCAAGAATTTCTAAAAGTGTCTTCAAGTTATTGCGAAAAGCTTCTTGCTCATTCTGACTTTTCTCCAGACGTTGCTCTAGATCAGACAGCTGGCCTTCCAGGTCTTTGTTTCGAATTTCTACTTCCTTCAGAGAAAATACATAACATGTTAATGTGTTGTCTGCAAACAGAAAGCAGGCTAACCTCCTGCTGGTATTCGTGCGCTGTTTTTGTCAACTGGTTTTTGAAACAATTTGTGACCCTTTATAGTTTCCACTAAGCCAAAACCAGAACCCAAATTGTTATTAGGATTGCATATGCACTATCATTTCCTCCATTTTTTTCAGTAATTCATCTGAAGGACAGAAACTTTTGGACAGGGATAAAATTTAGTCAGTGAACAACGGATGTGATATTCAGGTAAGTTATCGCTTCTATCATTCAGAAATATGCCACCTACTGAAAACAGCTTCTCAAAGGTTTATTTAAGTTCAAGTATTCCTTTATTTAGACTATATGAATTGCTCAAGCACACAGTCCCCATTAAATGGTCTCATATAGAAGCTCATCCAGAATACTGCTTTATGGATGGAGGAGTACTACCTTACTCCTGTCCCACATTGAAAATTAAGACAGAAACATAAACTAGCAAGACTGATGTCAAGGTGAAATTTATTGTAACAAATTTAAACCAGCAAGTGCAAGCTGAATGTCTTGTCTCGTTGCACTGTGTCCTGGAGCTCCCACCTGCAGGCTCTGCAGTAGTGTAGCTGTGGGAGCAGGGAAAGTGTGCGAGCCATCAATGCTGTACAGACAAGCTGTTCCCATACAGCAGGTGGAAAGACGAAGCAGCAGCACGTTACACATAGCTGAGGGGATCTGACCCTGAGCAAGCTCAGCTCTCATTCACGAGGAACAGAAGCCCCCTTGTGCCAGCCAGCAGGAGGGGAGCACTGTCTGCTGGGACCCCTCACAGCTCTGGCTTGCGCGTGATGGGAGGGAGGTCACAGCTGCTCTGCTTTGTGCAAACTGGATGCCCTCTCTTTTATCAAATTACTAATGATGTAGCAGTCACGTGGATCTGGAATAGCATATTGTTATTTGTCTCATTCATTGCACGTCTCATAAATTCATGCTGAATTTCATAATTTCAGTTATGAAAAACACTCTCAAAGGTAGCACAGGGACAGTGTATTTAGTACACCATACACCCTGCGCAGCTGTTCTCTGGAAAAGTGCATCATGAATTCGTATTTACGTACATTAACAGTTTTTAAACACCGCTTACCTTTACAGTGGCTTTGTGTCACAAAGCTTTATGTCAGATGTAGGAACTTCTATTGATATTCAGCATAAGGTGTTTCCCTTTAACTCTCCATTGATAGTCCTTGCCCTGTATCTCTTCAAACCAGAAGAGTTCCCTTCTTTTGTTTAAACCTTCAGCTTGTGTGCTTTATTTATATTCCATTCTTGATATCTCTTTCTTAATCCATATACATTTAACTTTCCCAAACACTTCCTCAGATATACTTCCTCCCATACTTCCTTCTGTTTTATTTTCCCTAACCTGTGCTTAACATATTTAATGACTTATGGGAAGTAGAACTAACTGAAATATGCCATGAGCTGTTGCTTTTAATTTCTGGAAAACACTTCTTCCCAAATTTTACATTTGATCCTTACACATATTCATCCTAAGATTAGTATTACTGATTTTTATCACATTACAAGTTCATGTCCAGCCTGTGCAGTTTCCTATTACAAGTCAGCGTACCTCAAAACTGTTGCTTCTTGATGGGAAGAAATGGAGAGATGTCCATGTGATATAATCTATTCCCCTAGTTGTGTCATTTAACTTTATTTGTAATTAATCTCATCTAACGCTAAACTGACTCTTTTGATACATTCAGGCCCTTTACAAGGTTTATTTTACACTGTTTTTTTCAAGCTTTTCTTACAGCAGACACAATCATTTGTCATACATTGTTTTGTTTTAGAAAAGAAATAAATAAATTATTACCGTTATGTTTGTTGTTTGCACTGTAATAATATTTTGTGGAATTCAGTGCAAGGATCCGATTAAAATATTCAAACCATACACAACAGCTATATTTAGTAATCAGCCACAGTAATAAAGATATCCTGACTTACTGTGAGAGTCACACTGATCATGACTCATTGATAGGTCTTCTCTACATTGCTAATGAAATTATTAAGTAACAAGGGCCCCGATACTTACCCTTCACAGTGATAACATACTGCTCTTCACTGGAATTTGCCAATGATGTATTTCTAATTCATTCCCTGATATGAGTGTGTCAGAAATGTAATACACCTTGAAACAATAATTTCTTTGCATAGATTTTTTCATACAGGCTATATTCCAAAATATTTGAGTTACATAATCCATTTGCAAACACAAGAGGGAAAAAAATAAAGCAGAAGAAAAAAGAGTGAGACAAACAGATACGGACCCTGGAGACAATCACCCTGAAAACAGATGATGAGTCAACTAAGTGAACAGATGTGAGATGGTTAGTCTGGAGCTACAGAAGAAAACACCATTTCACTGACATCACAGATGTAGGGTGAAGTGGCTCAGAGAAAGCCAGTATTATCAAAGCAAGAAGATTATAACAAAGCAAAGATTCAAGATCTTTTAGATGGGCTGCATCAGGTCAGTAATAAGCTTTAAGCTGAAGAAAGGCAACTTTTAACTTGGATCCTAAGACAGCTTTAAATTTATTTGAATAGAATCATATAGAACCATTTTCAGAAACTGATCGCCTACAATGCGACATATGGTAACATATACATAATATATCCATTTGGTTACTAAAGATATAAATATATCAAAAGGAAGCTAGTGACTTTATAAAGTATAATTTTTAATAAAACCTTAGCATTTTCTAATTCTAAAACATCTTTCATCTCTTACTAGTCTCTCATAATTCTAAGGATAGCTAGTTCTCAGCTCATTATTACTTTTCATGTGATCTTACACTGAAATTATTGCATATGCTACTGCTAGAACAACTTTCATTATAATCTTCCTTTTGAGTCTCTCAGATAAGTTCCTTTTCAGCTGAAAACTCCCATGCTTAGTCTAAAGCCAGCAACAATTTTTGGAACAGTGGAATAGGCAAGCTCAGGTGTATTCAAAACAGTCTTTAAAGAAATACCGTAATAACATACTTTTTCCAAATAATTTGACTTAAGAATGGGGAAAAATGAATAAACTCATTTTGTTCTTATGTGGTTTATTCTGTAGGTTAAAATGAGATTCAAGGAAGTTCCAGTTCATGTAATGGATTTCAAAGAATATCTGCTTAATGATTTTTAAGCTCTGGATAGTCTGACAGGGCTTGTTTTCAGAGTGATTTAGGTCAAGCCGCAGAACAGCGAGGGTCACCTTTCAGCACTTTGGATTTGGAGCTATTTAATGCCTGAATATCCAGTCCTATCAAAACTCTGAAGTCTGAATTCAGAGTTTAAACCCAACTAAGCTTTGGATCAGCCTCATTCAGAAGACAGGTTTCACAAGGAAGGTATGTCTGTGCTGGCTGGTCAGCCCAGCGACAGGACAGGAGCTCAGACATAGCAAGTGAGGGTATACTGAGGGCATACTGTTTCCAGCAGACTGAGTTATCTGGCTTTACGCACAGTAAAGAAACAACCCAGAAAAAAACAAGAAAAACACAATTATTCTAATTCCAAGAAAATGTCAGAGTGCATTTTTGAAGTCTGTAGTACACAAGAATGCTTTAACCTTTCTCAAAGCACGTTTAAAAGCTGAATACAAACTCATCCTAACATGATGATACACAGCCTGACAGTTCAGTGGCACACAAGACCTATGGGAAGACACTGCAGTGAAAATGAGACCAGAATTGCCTAGAACATGTATCAATGAAGTACATCTGCCAGCCCAAGCCTATTCTGTGGACTTGTAAATGAAATTTGGGTCTGTTCCCTCAGGAAAAAATAACGACTTACAGCAGGTGGAAATTTTGGTACAAATTCCCAAGGAACATCCCAACCCACCACTTCACAACACAATGTAACTTACATATTTATCTGGCACCTTCAGTGAATATAGCACAAGTTGCTGATGTGAACTGCTCACTTGATGATCATTTTTCCCTTCTGTCTAAATTAAGATGATACACTATAGCTCACCTGTAACTTCTGGGTCAAAGAATCCCTCTGTGCCTGGAGCTCTCTGGCACTGTCGATTTCTTGTTTCAATCTTTCTATTTCCTAAGGGAGAAGAAACAACCTCACTATCAACACGTTACCTGGCTTGGCCTCAGTGCAGGTAAGCTAGCTGCTGCTGCTTCTCCTGAGCAAGCCATTGCAATGATATCAAAACTGGCATTTAGCTACTGCCCATCATAGCACATGAAGTTTAAGCCCTGCTCCCAATATTCCCGAATCACAGTCCCAAAACAGCAATTCTATTGTGAATAAACAACAATACAGATAAACATTTTCTTTGCTATAAAAGTCCAAGTCTTTCTCTCCCAAAAGATCTGAAGTAATGTTTTCCTAGAAAATTAAGAGTCCTTGTAATTAGAGAAACAATTTTATACTTTAAATTCTATTACAATCTATCCTCCATTTTTTCAAGAGAAAATTTTCACAGCTTTTCATCTGTGAGCTGCTTATTATGTCACTAGCGGCAGGGCTGAGCATCAAAAAATTGCCTGCTTTGACCATTGATTTCTGTAAAAAGAGAGTCTAAAAGAAACGGTATCTTTAATTTAGCAAGAAGAAAGTAATAAGGTATAAAAATAACAAATATAGATAAAATAAGGAATGGAAGAGAAACCTTTTCTTAGCTTACTTTCAGGAGACAAGAATAGAAACAGTTAATGAAACTAAAAGGTATCAAACTTTAATAAATACTTTTCCCCAGAAGGGCACAGTCACTTCCCAGAACCCCTTTCAGAAAGATCTCTTTGCATCCAACAGCTCAGCATAATTCAAAAGCACATGGGCACCAAAATGAGAAACATTACCAACCTGAGGCTAATCTCTTAAGTATGAGGGAGTTTGGAAAAGGCTTTGTTCCATTTTGGGAGGATATTCTGTAACTACTGTGCCTCTCATGCATTCTCCTCAGAAACACCCAACAACAGCCCCACTGGAGGCAAGACCCTGCAAGATACACTGCCCCTCCGAACATGCACACCAGTGCCCACTGTGTCTGTCATGGAGGGCTCAAGTGATCTGGTCTTACATGGGGCAAACAATCCTTCATACGTGGCTCCTTCCACCTCCTTTTTCCATCCATAAAAGGGTGATTCTCGATCATTCTGTGGCACAAATCTGCTTTCCTCTAGGACCTATGCCAGCCTTGTATTTTCCTGCTGCTGGTCCAGCCCAAGGCACATAGCACAATAAATATCATCAAGTTACAGGCTGGGGGTTTGGTATGCATTTAAAAAAAGGACTGATCTTAGGGATCATAAAAGTCAGCTATATTAACATAGCCTGAAAAACAGATTGGCCTGAAAAAGACATTGATCTATTACTTGTTCCAAACCCTACTCTCCAGAAAAAGGAAAGCATGCTTATGACTGCTTCCCTTAGTGAATTTGGACTGCATCAGTGTGATGACTGCTCTGTAGAAACTACATAGTCTCAATGCAGACTTACTTTTGCAAAGAGAGATGCTTGGTAAAAGCAAACATGAAAAAATGATACTTTTTTTTGTTGTTAAGATACCCAGCTCTATATTGGACTGATGTAATTATATACACAGAAAAATATTAATCATTTCAAAGAAGCTGAAAAATTGATTTTACTTTGTAACATCTATAGGAAATAATACAGTATTAACCAGCCATCACAAGTTTAATATTGAAAGCCTTTAGAAATGACATAACAGAAAAGCCAAGAATAAAATGTTAGCAAATACCTCCTCTTTTTTCTTCAGCGTAGACTCTAACTCCTGTATTGTCTGGTTTAATTCTGTTTTATGTGTGTGGACGGCATTGGCTTGACTGCTCACACACTCTAGCTCAGTCACCTGTTGAAATAAGTAGAAGCAACACATACAGAATTAATTGCAACAGATTCAAGGTACTATTACTTCATTGCATAAATAGCTGCATTTGAAATATACCCTTAGTTCTGGGTGACTTATGTTGATTAAAATGGTGAAGGTGTTCTTATGAAGTTAGCATAAAATTCCTTAAAAATTGTTTTGCATAAAATGGTTGCTATGACTTCTAACGTTTATTGTAATATCTTGGAAGCAATAAATTTAGCATGTTGCAGGCTGAAAAAACATTAATTAAAAGTTATACTTACTAATTATTGAAAATTTTATGAAAGAAGCTGAATTCTGTTTCTGAAATGGTAATCCCTTCTAGATGATTAAACACAGATCTGTCTGTCTAACTAACCTCTCCATCTGACACTTTTTAATGTTGCACTATCTTAATCAACTAAAGCCACAATGCTCACCTACTTCCTAGCAAACCAATTAACATTTCACAGACTCAATTTCTGACTCAGCATCAACAATGTAATAGCAGACACTCAGCCACCAATGTACAGGTGCCAGCTTCTTACTTCCTCTACTTTCGGATCTCATCTCTCAGTCACAAAGACAACAATTAATGGCACAATTTGGATTTGTACAGTTACTCTTTATTAGCAGGCAGCAAACACATGCCTGCATGGATGTTTGCACTAAAACCTTTTTCTTTAGTAACAAACTGTTAAAATATTAAAAATACAATAACTCATTTTTTTCCAGAAGATATGTGCCTGTCAATCTTAGTATATAGTCTTCAACAGAGCTGCATCATCTACCTACAGTAACTAACAAATCTGGCCCCAAAACTCCTTTGAACAAAGTATATTTCTGTGCTACCCAATACTGCAACAAAAACCTTAAGGTCTCCATTTACCTTTCTCAGAGAAGTAGCCCCTAGACAGAGGGCATGTATTCTCCAAGATAATTTTATTTCTTAGATAAAAGAACATCTTGAGAAATCAAGGTTGGTGCCCTCCAGCACCGATGTAGTCTAGCTAGTGAAGCCACTGTGATGCCAGTAATTTCAGACTCTGAATGGTTTGTAGCTCAAAAGGTAGATTACTGAGTTCAGGGAGAAGTTGAAGGAAAGCCAAGATGAAATACAAGAAAATTAAAACAAAATCCCTATCAGCTTCTGCTTTCTGAGTCACAGAGCATGAACTTCCCCTCTGTAACAGCTATGACAAGTCTAGTTTCTTCTACTGGAAAACTATGATTAGACATTTTTGCACATCAGGCTTATAAATGGAGAGAAACTGAGATTACAGCAAATTCTTGGGAGGGGTAAGGGGAATGAGGGATGAGGAGAAAGTTTGGTAACACAACACCCCACCCCTCACCCCCAAGACCTATCTTATTGGCTGGAATTGTCCCAAAAGAAATATTGGTCCTCATGGCAAAAAAGTAATAGCAGTTTGCTCAGTTTTATATGCCACTGAGCATTACGACTGAAGTCTTGGATAATTTTCTCAATTTGCTTCAATTACACAAAAATATATCTATTTAGATGATTTGTGACTGCTACCAATTGTGACTATTACAGTATTTGCCACTATAATTACACAAAAAACAAACAAGCAGAATTGCAACACACTGACTGGGATAAACCTATATCTAAACAGTGTCTGAACTAACATCTAAATACAGCAAGAATCACAGAGGCACAGAATAACTTAGGCTGGAAGGGGACCCTGGTGGTCATCTGGTCGAGGCCTCCTGATCAAAATAGGGCCAATTTTGAAATCACATTTGGTTGCTCAGGGTCTTTTCCAGTCAAGAACCCTTCACCATCTAGCATAGCTGCCACAGTTGTACATAGGTATTTCTGCCACTGTGGCTTTATGCAGAGCTCTAGTTCATTCCTAAGTTTTTCTGGAACTGTCACATTCACCCACCTCGCCCACCTTCACCCCTTCTGAAGTTCAACTTGTTAAACATTTCCATGCTTTTCTGCTGAACTGAGTCTTGAATTGGAGGTGGAAGCCTCTGTGAACCGAGGGCTAGGGTTGTTATGGGAACCCAGGGTCAGACCCTCTCCTACCCATTGGTAAAGACTGGAACGTTGCATGGTAACCTCCAAGAAGGTCAATCTGTCTTTTAAAGCTATTGCACTTGGCAATACCTGCTGGCTCTTACCAAGTACTGGCACAGTGAATACTCATTTACGCAAAGTGGAAGAGCCTCGACAGGAGAGACAGAAGAAAACCCAGTCCCTGAATCACCTCTGTCCTAGCGCCTAGTGCCCTAGAAGCAGGTGCAGAGGTGTCCCATCCTGTGACTAAGGAAGGGCTTGGACCCCACTGCTCTCCACATGGTTTCCTCTGGGCTGGTACACATGGTGAGGATGCATGTGTTGGCGCGAGCCTGAAGTCCAAGGAGGCTGGTGGATTGAACTGGGGTGGATGAAATGTTACAGCTCTCAGCTGCATGTATTGTTGCTGGCTGAAAACACCTCCCACTACAGCCCTGCCAGCTGTGTAGCTCACATGAACACTCCCCAGTGCACTCTGGTCCACACTAACTCAAGATGCCTATTGAAATTGCTTAAGCAAACACAGCTAATTTTGCCTGAGCATAGTAGGGAGTGCTCTCACAAACCTTCTTGCTAAGAGAGGCAACCACTGTCAGAAGGGCAATTAATTACCCACACTAAAGGGGCTGTGATGTCTTACTCTGGTCCAGCTTTTCTCTGGGCAAATGTCCATCTCTTACTGCTTATGCAAGAAAATAATACATTGTTCAACTGTTTTGTTCACTGTTTGTTGAAAAATCAGTAACTTGGAAAAAAAGAACAAATTCAATTAAAAAAATAGGTTTACTTTAATCACAGTCATATTTAAATGCCCATTCCTACAGAGATCTGAAAATATGTCAAATATCTTCATGATGTTCTCTTTTTGAATGTATCTGTAAAAAAGAAAATCATATTGTGACCCTTTCAAAAAATCTGTAGAGTAAGATGGGCTGGAAAATGATGTGATATAAAGAATATGCAATTGAAAACAGAAGCAACAAAAGATAAAGCTCTATGCAAAAATCTGGATAGCATTTACTTGCTCTATTTCCTTGTTTCAAATTGAATTTTTCTCATGACCAGTGGTCCAAAAGTCATTAAAAATAACTGTTTATGCATTATGCACAGAAGGGAGCATAAAAGGAAGCTAAAATGTTTTAGTCTGACCCTCCCACATGCTCTTTTCAGGGACATCTCCTCATTCAGTGTTTCATGTTTAAGAGCAAGGCTCAGTCAATCATTCAAGTCTTTGCACAGCAACACTAAGCAATGTACCTGTGATTAAGCCTTTTTTCCAGTACAGAATTCAGACCAAAAAAACAGTCTTTGAACAATAATTGATTAAACAAGGTTCTTCTATTGTGCTATCGTAGACTGCACTGACTTGCATATCTGAAAAAAGTCAATACTGTGGCTTCATATTTGAGACTAAAAAAGAAAAACAATATTGTTCTTAGCCTCTGCTTCTTTATTTTGCATTTATCATCCAGGTAAGGATTGTACGTAGGGAAAAAAATTCTGAAAGGGCTTTTTAGTGACTATTTAATGAGCTAACTGTTCTAGTATATGGCCATTATTATACTTAACTGCATACTTCAGTGCGAAATACATCAGCTGAAGTAAGACAGCAAGGCAAATTGTTCTGGCAGAGCCTAGAACTTCTCAGCAGAGGCCATTCAAGAGTTTTCTGGAAATTTTGATCTAGGGTCAACAGCCTACAAATAGAGGAGGATGCCAGGCAGAAGTTTTCATTGTAGCAAACAGCTAGCGCACACTGGGCTGTTGGGAAGACTGGAGGAGTGAGGCTTTGGGCCACGTAACACAACGAGGAGTTACAGACTTGATGTGAGCGTAAGACAGTGACTGCTCAAAGCTTCAGAAGACTGAAGAACCTCTCAAAGAAAACAAACCAAATCAAAGCACAAAGAAACCAAGAGAGGAGATTGCACCAAATCTCAACACAGACAACTGCTTTATGACTGAAGGCTTTGGTTAGACAGAGGCAAAGAAGTGGGAATGACAGAAATATTTTGAGTGGTAACCCTCCCTGAGCAATTATTGATGGAATGAATCTGAGCTGTTTGCTGCAGGTTGATTCATTTTTTCAAACCACTTTCTTGAGATAAATTTGTACACTTCTGATCTCAAGCAACAATAGTTTTTATTCAGCATCTTAAATTCAGTGCCAGCAGATCATGAAATTCCTTCTAAACTTCATACAGAAATTACTTCAACTACTACAGAAATGCAAAGAAAGACAGATTAGAACATATTTTCAGTGTTGCTGTAGCCTATTTTATAGATATACCTGACACTATTAACTTCTTGTTCCCTAAAGATATTTTTATCCCTTATATTTATTGTGGAAAGCAATATCTAAGGTCTACTAACCCAGGCTACAGTGCAGAACAGGCAGAGTGCTCACATGCAAGACTGAATTTAAGTATTAATTATGTATTTTTAGCTGGTTGAGTTACATTCCTAAATGGATCATAACTGTGACTGTGATAATATTATTCCATCAATAATTCAAGATGAACCTCCTACAAAGAAGAGCCCTTTGCTTTCCACAATGAGAAGAGAAATGATGTTGCATGGCTCAGCAAAACTGTGAATAACTGCATAAAGTTTCACATAATTTATGCAGAAGAAGCTTCTCAGTTCTTCATGGTGGACAGTAAGATGCAAGACAGCATGCAAACAAGCCGATCATAAAAATAAAAAGCATAGCTTTCAAGAATAAAACTCTGGAAAGATTTTTGGTGCTAAGAAATACGAAAATGCAGAAAACAAGGAAAATTGCTTTTCAAGGTTGTTGTTGAAAGAACAAAAAGTGCACCATAGTATTATTCATATACATCACTTCTGACAGCAAATTAATTATTGTAGTTTTCCAAGATTTACCCATAGATAAAATCATAACCTGGGGGCAGGGGGAGTTTTGTGCATTACCAACAATATAGTACTTTTTTCAACTGAGAAAACAATTAAAGATTTTGCTGAAAAGGACACATTTTTCTCTGTGGGCACTGATGCCTCAAGCCATGAAAATATCAAAATGTTTTCCACAGTTATTCATTCCTACAGAGATGAAAGAGGAATAATCCATCATCTGCTTGATTTTTGTGAAGAAAGTAATGAAAATGCAGTAGGAATATTTGAAAATATAAGAAGTGTACTAAAATCGATGCTTTGAGCTTCAGCCATGCATTATTATTTGCAGCTGATAATGCTAATACTAACTTCAGGCAACATCCCTTTCTCTGCAATCTAATTAGCAAATGTTTTTTTCCAGCTATCTGGCCAGCTCATGAAATACATGCAATAGCAAACATGGTACAGATATGCCATCCTTTAATCCTGAGGATTTAACTCCATTAACTCATTCTCCAATGGAGTTTTGGAATTATAGGATATATTTTATTCTACAAAGCTTTGACTACATAAAAATGTTGTGGCATGTTTGTGTATGTTCTTATGTATGATTTTAAAGCATTTTTTAGTTTTTTTAGAAAGATGATGAAGATGGGGATGAGGGACCCATCAGTGAAAACACTATTTTCCTTTCCCAGAGTGACAGCAGTTTGGTTGGTTGTTTTTATTTCTTTTCCAAATTATAATCTTGTATATGACACTTTTGTATCACCCCACATTCAGTGAAAGTGAATTCCCAGAAAAAAACCCCAATGAAATAGTCTTGGGTCCTAAATGCAAATCTGCTCTAAAAACAAATCAAGGCAAACAGAAAAAGACAGAAAGGACTTGCCTTCACTTCATCATCCATAAAAAAAAGCTGAATTCACATTTTGATTTCAGAAAACAAAACTACCATAACCTGGTTCACCTGCTCTGTCTGAAAAGGGGCCATCTTTTTAGTAAACTGTAAGTATGAACTAAGGGTTGAATCTTGATAAAGGCTAGATGTGGATTATTTATATTAAGAATCATGCATAGAAAGGGAGCTGTGAGTACGTGCTGGATTTCAGAAATCCTGTCCTAGGAAATGCTCTGATACTCTAACGTCAAGACTGACAACATATACCATTTCAAAATTAATATGGAACTTATGATAGCTGAAATGGATATTGGAGGAGCAAAAATGTACATCTGAGAGAAAAATACATATCCCCTGAAATAAAATGCTCATATTTTTTCTTTGGTATCCCCTAATTCCATGCAAAGAAGGTGGTCAGCCTCCGCAATGGTTTATCTTCTTAAGGATTTTTAAAATATTACTCTGGATTTTTTATTAGAAACTAGTTCCACTGTAAGAAGGATAACAGACCTCATGCAGATAATTACAGCCTGCTCTAAAACATAAACTCTTTTTTAAGGCAAGATTGTAATTTCAAAAATAAAAACCAAAGTCACTATATTCCCACATCTTCTAAAAACTCAACTATCACAGTTAGAACAATTAGCCTTTCCAGATCTTACTGTGTTGTAGAAAACCCTAATACTCCCCAGAACATCTTTTATGAACGTTTGGTCAATATTTAACATTATGACCTCACTTGGGCAAGAACTGCCCTTTTTTTTGCCTTTTTGGGAGTTTCTAGTGCAACGAGAATTTGCTTGCAATTCCAGATGAAAGGACTGCATATGTAAAAACATGGACTTAGTTGTCCATTTTTTGTGCACTCAGGATTGGTCCATCTGCACACACATTTGTTTCAATTAAATGCATAGACAAATACAAGCAAAATGGTAATCCCACTGTTTTGATTAAATTGCCAAACTAACCATATTTACCCTGCAAAATGCTCATCTATTTTCTTTATTAAACAAATGGTACCAAGCTACTATCTAGCCACAAGCTAATTACAATATCTTAAGAAGGAAGTTATACTTGGATAACTCTTTTCTTTTTCTCTAATTTTCTTTAATCAATCAAACCAAATTTAAATATGGGGGTAGGAGGGACACAGTCTTAAAGGGAAGATGACAAGAGATAGGCATCACATTAAAAAGGTGCATTGCCAATAAATTTTTGGATCAAAACTCCATTCATAAATTTCTTGTTACCACACTTTCTGTCACCTTATTTCATATTTCCACTTTTAGAAAATATCCTTCCTTGGTGATATAAAACCAAACAGTTATTCACAGTAGTCCCACAGTGGTGCTAATAAGTTGTTCAATAAGCACTGACTTCTCAGCAAGTAAGAAGCCCACAATATGGGCTCCGATTCAGCAAGCACACATTTAGCACACATCTGCATGTTCAAAATTGAGTTTTGGTTATTCAATTATTAATGCAGCTGGTAGAAACGTGGAGGTGACTGCAAAGATTTTCTATAGAAATTTTTTTGATAATCTGAGCAGATGGCTTATATGGCATCCCATACTTCTTGTGGACTTTAATAACTGCTTTTATAGATTCTTTTCTTTAAGTAGCCCAGAAATAGCCCAGTAAAATGACTATGGTTTTATTTCTGTATCTTCATGCATTTTTTTAATATTCACTTTAAAATGTCTTTTAACAGGAGTGAAATTAGGGTCCATTATTTGTCAGGTGTTTTTGATGACTACATAAGATGTCCTCATACTTATTTAATTCATTGAATGAAAGAACCGGAATATAATAAGCTAATTTTAACTTATTTCCTAGGAAATCCTGGCAAAATAAGCTAGAATTCAAGAGTTTACCTCTCTGTTCTTTCAGGAATACCCAAGAGCTTGATCACTTGCCTTCATCTCTTGTTATCTCAGGTTTCTTTTCCTGAAGATGAATGATCTTCAAGGACTGCAGCTCTTTTATTATGCACTGGTGTTATTACTCTGTGTTATTGCCCAGTGGCATAGGATGATTTACTTTAGCAGTTAGCATGCAAGAAAAAATGTATAATTTTCATTTTTTACATGACAAAGATGAAACTTTGGGTTACTTTCCATAATTCATATCACCATACAATCCTTTCCTTTCTATGATATCAGGATTAATGTTAGTACCAATGCTATTCTATTTGTCTGAAGTAGCTCACTTCAGGGCTTTTCTTTCTGTTACTGAGCTGTTCTAAATTCATGAACCCCTTTTGACTTTGAAAAACTATGCAAGGTGTGTTGGAGTGCTCCCCAACCCCATTTAAGGGAAATCCTTGTTGTTAAACTGCTTCTGAGCAGATTAGAGGAGAGAAGGTTGAGAGCTCTAAGTTAAGCTCTTGACTGTGCATCACATCTTCCCATAATTATTATCTCTTTGTATTTTAGAGGGAAAAATCCATACATTCATTTAGTAAACTTTTGAAAAATATGATGTCTGACAAAATATCAAAGTATGGTATTTTTGACTTAAGCTCACAATATATCAGAAGAGAGCACAAAACTTTAATTTATTGAGAACTTTGCACTCAGCCACACTGAATGTGTACTCTGTTTCTTCTCAGCTCTAGGCATTATTAACGCAGAGAACAAATGGGAGAAGGAAGATAAAGGCCTCAGAGAAAGCAAATAAATGCAGGTTAATATGAAAAACTGAACTGATAGATGAGGAAATCTTATACTTAATCATAAATGACAAATAATAAATTAAATTAATTTTTAAAAATGCAATCAAAATCAGAGAGGGACATTTTAGCTTTGTTTCTGTATTTTAAAAAGTGTTAACAATGTGATAAACAGAAAAACTATTTCAGTCAAATTTGAAAACAAGTATAGAATAAAAAATATTGAGTTTAAAATAATTTAAAACAAATTAAAAAGCAAAGTTTACAAGAAATACTGCACAAGCTGAAAGACTCAGTTTATCACAGTGAATGAGGAAAATGGAAAATACAAGGGTGAGATACAATGTAAAATCAATGGTTATTTATAAATAAACCATGACAAAGTTCAAACTGTGGAAAAAGGTACCATAAAAATTCAACTAATAAGACAGTATTAGCAATAAAAAATATTTTTTTAATATAAAGAGGAAACTATTTATGTAAATAAGGCTATTTATAAGGCTATTTATATAAAGAGGAAACTAAAGATGGAAATAATAATGCAAAGTTTACTAATCAATATGCATTACTTCCCCACATACACCACACCTGACAGAGGATATGAGTCTGCTGTAGCTTGCAGACAGATAACTCAGGAACCAAAACTTGTGTATAAACCTAAAGCATGTAAGGAGTGAATACCACAATAACATTATATATAAACCACATAATATATTATTAAATTGAACTAAATATAGCAGCTAGTGTTGGCAGTACCATTCTTCATTTTGGAGGCTGGTCTATTTTATAAAAGACTACGAGCTTGTAAGTGAGAGCATCCCTCCAATGCATACATATCTACACACATTCTTCTCCAGTGGGCAAGATGCTGTGACAGCCAACTTTTCCATATAAAACAACAACTACATTACAATTGAACATGCAAATTAATTTCCAAACTTTTGTTTCTCCTTGAAATAAATTTTTCTAGGTGTCCTGGTTTCAGCTGGGATAGAGTTAGTTTTCTTCTTAGTAGCTGGTATAGTGCTGTGTTTTGGATTTAGGATGAGAATAATGTTGAGAACACACTGATGTTTTAGTTGTTGCTAAGTAGAGTTTACACTAGTCAAGGACTTCTCAGCTTCCCATGCTCTGCCAAGTGCACAAGAAGCTGGAAGGGGCCACAGCCAGGACAGCTGACCCAGACTGGCCAAAGGGCTATTCCATACCATATGACATCATGCTCAGTATATAAGCTGGGGGAAGAAGAAGGAAGGGGGGGACGTTCAGAGTGATGGCGTTTGTCTTCCCAAGTAACTGTTACGCGTGATGGAGCCCTGCTTTCCTGAGGATGGCTGAACACCTGCCTGCCGATGCGAAGTAGTGAATGAATTCCTTGGTTTGCTTTGCTCGCATGCGCGTCTTCTGCTTTACCTATTAAACTGTCTTTATCTCAACCCACGAGTTTTCTCACTTTGACTCTTCTGATTCTCTCCCCCATCCCACCGGGGGGGAGTGAGCAAGCAGCTGTGTGGTGCTTAGTTGCCAGCTGGGGTTAAACCATGACAGTCCTTTTTGGCGCTAAACGTGGGGCTCGAAGGGTTCGAGATAATGACAGATCTAACTGGAATGTGCTAGATCAAATTTATAGCTGTTATTGCTGTTTAGCTGTTAATCGGCAGGCTTCTGTGCTTGCCATGGGGCTTGCTTGCCTTACTGTATATTAGAGTCTAGTGCTCGTTAGTGGCTGCCTTTTGCTTTTGCTGCTTGCTGCGCTGCTGAAGTGCTTATCATCTGACTCTGCTGTGCCTGGGAACATTTTGATAACAGCAACAGCCATGCGCCTGGGGTGGCAGATGGCCAGGACATCACTCCTGTTTCTGTGCTGCTGTACTGGACAGGCTGGAACTCCAGTATGAACTCGAGTCGAAGAGACTGTGAGCCTATGGATGAGTCCACGCGGGAACAGGACACCCCGAAGTGTCTGCAGACATGGATAAGCCCATGCCAGAGCAAGTATGTCTCGAAGCGTCTGTGGCCATGGTTATGTCTGTGCCGCAGCAGGTATACCTCTTGAAGGGATTGTGGCCCAAGGATAAGTCCATGCTGGAGAAGGCACACCTTGAAGCATCTGTGGCTGTGCATGAGCTCATGCTGGAGCACCTCAAAGCGTGTGGCCATGAGTAAGGCCAGGCTGGAGCAAGTTTACTTCTGAAGAGACTGTGGCTGCGGGCAAGGCCACGCTGGAGCAGGTATAGCTCTGAAGGCATTGCAGCCCATGGAGAAGGCCATGCTGGAACAGGTGCACCTCTAAGTGACTGTGGCTGTGGATAAGTCTATGCCGCAGCAGGTATACCCCTGGAGAGACTGTGGCTCATACATAAGGCTCCACTTGGAGCAGGTACACCCCTAAGGGACTGCAGTCTGTGGATAAGTCCAAGCCGGAGCAGGGGCAAGGGGAGGAGTCCATTGCAGTGTTAAACCCAATGGTCTGGTCCAAAGGGGCCAGGGGTGGAGATTGTAATGGAAATACCTTTAAATTGTTGTAACCCATGATCAGAGTTGCATGTTAAGGAATTACCATAGCAGGAACCACCTGAACCAATGGAGGAGAAACCTTACAAGAAGCAGTGCACGTGCAGCAGTGACCTGACCTGAGCTGGCTTTGGTGCCCAATAACTCCACGCAACACACCACCTCTCCTGTCCTGAGTGACCACCATCACAGATGGAGCCCAAAGTCATGGACTAAATTAACTCAATGGACATTTTGTGGACATTTGTGGATGTTTATGGACATTTTACAGACATTTCACAGGGGTGGTCCATAGACTGAGGGAATGATACCTGTGTATCGTATCAAAGGATGGGAAGGGGGGTGGTGGTTAATGAGGATGGATTGGATAATGTGGGACCTGAGCATGACGTAAATGGTATGGAATAAGGGGTGGATACTGTCCTGGTTTCAGCTGGGATAGAGTTCATTTTCTTCCTAGTAGCTGGTATAGTGCTGTGTTTTGGATTTAGGATGAGAATAATGTTGAGAACACACTGATGGTTTAGTTGTTGCTAAGTAGTGCTTACACTAGTCAAGGACTTTTCAGCTTCCCATGCTCTGCCAGGTGCACAAGAAGCTGGGAGGGGGCACAGCCAGGACAGCTGACCCAGACTGGCCAAAGGGCTATTCCATACCATATGACATCATGCTCAGCATATAAGCTGGGGGAAGAAGAAGGAAGGGGGGGACGTTCGGAGTGATGGCGTTTGTCTTCCCAAGTAACCGTAACGCGTGATGGAGCCCTGCTTTCCTGGAGATGGCTGAACACCTGCCTGCCGATGGGAAGTAGTGAATGGAATTCCTTGGTTTGCTTTGCTCGCATGCGCGTCTTTTGCTTTACCTATTAAACTGTCTTTATCTCAACCCACGAGTTTTCTCACTTTGACTCTTCTGATTCTCTCCCCCATCCCACCGGGGGGGAGTGAGCGAGTGGCTGTGTGGTGCTTAGTTGCCAGCTGGGGTTAAACCATGACACTAGGAGCATTTTTATTCAACTTTTCTCAACAAAGGTTCTTTTGGATCAAAAACTATTTTTCTTCTGAACTGGCAACAAATGCGAGTTGCAGCACAGCAAATTCCAATTAGATATTAGTAAAAATAATTTGACAAGAAGGGTGGTCAAACATTGGAATAGGTTGCCCAGAGATGCTGTGGGGTCTCCATTTTTTGAGACTTGACTCACAGCCCTGAGTAACCTGATCCAACCCTGGAGTTGGATCTAACTTCAAAGCTGGCCCTGCTTTCAGTGGGGAATTGGACCAGATAACCTCCAAAATCCCCTCCATGCTAAATTATTTGGTGATTCTGTGAACTAAGGATGGGGTTCCTTTCATCTGACTAAAAGTATGTTTATAGGACTATCTTGATGATTATCCTATGGGGAAAGACAAGCACGTACAGGAGCAAATTCAACGCAACACCTTAGTTTTCTTAGACTAGGACACTTATTCTTCATGCTTTTGTCTCTCCATGAATTGCAAGAAAAAAAGATGACCATCTTAGACTTGATGTATAACTTCTACATAATCTCAGGTGAGATGGATTCCAATTTGAGGAACATTTTTTTGATCAATTGCAGCTACGTGTTTATACTGAGTTTAACAGATAAACCTAACAAACAGAAAGATAACATGATACCGTGACTTAACACTGCTTGCTACCACATATACCATAACCAACAGTCTCCAGATCTGCCATTTCAACAGCACATTTTCTATCTGTGTAACAGAGAAGTATCTGACTTGCAGTTTCTTTTTGAATGGGGCACTATTTCAATTTGAAAAATCAGTCTCCAGCATGCAAGTTAGAACGGCTCTTGTATCAGACCGTATAGATAACAGATTGAGAGTGATTTTCTTTTACATAATCTGCATGCTTTTGCCTAGAGTTAGCCAAGTCTATATTTTTCTAAAAGCAATTCCAATAGAGGGCAGTACTATTGATGAACTATCCTGTCGTAATTTACAGGCATGCCCAGAGAGCCATAGGCACAGAGCATTCCTATATTCTATGTGAGATATCAACAAGCCCCAAGGTCACAGATTACAGAAACATTTAATAAAGGCATGTAAAAGGTGATCAAAAGAGCATAGTGTAGATTATCCCATGTTATAAGATTTTGCGTTCCCTCAGAAATACAAAATAATTGCAGGAAATTTGCTGGGCAAAGGTTATAAAAAATAATCAACTATTAATGAATGTAGCTACAAAGACTTGGTTACTACTTCTGTCAATTGTAGTATCAGGTACAAGCAAAGTGACATGCTAAAAATTCCTATATTTGTTAATTGTATTTTCCAATAACAGATTTTAAATAAGATTTTACTAAGAGTGAGAGTAACACCAAGAAAAAGGGTTCTTCTACCACAGTGCCTTGCCCGTCTTGTCTGATTGAGTCTCCCCGCAACAGGGCAGGCAAATAATTCAGCTGCTGTATTGTCTCAGCTTTGCAACAAGAGCTGTTAATACATTTTAGTATGAAGAATGCTACCTCATTATGTCCACGTTTTAGCAATGAGTTCTTCACTGTAAAACCTGAATCTGGTGATCAAATCCACCTGAACTTCTGCACTACAGTAATTACAATATAAGGTTATAATTTAAATAATTTTATCAACAATGACTATTATCATCTATTCACAAACCTGGAGCACAGGTTAGAACTTCCACCCTTCCAGAGGAGAAGCTTAAATGAGATGACAAATTCATATGAATAAAGATGAATAAATTATACAATATATAGAGAGTTACATGTGAAAAGAGAAGAGAAATAAAAATATTATATACTTGTTTTCATAATGCAGCCTTCGACCTTGCATATACTTTATTCCTCTCTCAAACACTGGCATTTCTGCCCCCATTGTGCTCTAATTTCTGGTTTGCCAAATGACCTCTGCAAACAAAATTTGCAGTGAAGGGAATGGGACCCTGCCCCTCCTGTATGAAAGCAGAGGCAGATCTCTAATTGTGTATAATGAGCTTGATTCTATGTTCAGTTTTCTTTAGGTGCAAGGATGAAAGGAAGCTGTTGGTTTTCGTTATATGTGGAAACTATAACAGGGCTCCTTTAACTTACAGATCTGATGTCAAGTTTCTATGGGCTTAAATGCAAGAGGGACTAAAGTGTAATGCTATGAGAAGGTCCTGAAACAGATGTGATACAGCTGGCAGCAAATGAAGAGTGAAAGCTGGCAGACATGTCCTAAGTATCACAGGTTAGATAACTCTTCCTGCAACAAAACCCTTTGCAGAAAAGGAACTGCTACAAAAGAAAGAATTTCCCAACTTGAGGAACCCTGTCTGCTTTAAAGTCATCATTAATTTCTGTCTCAAAGATTAACCTAAAGCCCCGACAATAAGCTTATTTTACTTTAAAATGAGCAAATACAGTCATCACCAGTATTTCCACCTCAAGGATCCTGGCCGTTTGCCTCGACTTACCCGCTTATGAAGACGTTCTGCTTCCTCCTGATATGCAGCAAGCTGTTGCTTCCATTGTTTTACATTGGCAGTGGACTCCAGCAGGGCTGCTGTGAGCTTAGCATTATTACCCTTGAGCGTGGCCAGTTCTGCCTCCCAATGCTTGCTGATTGTCGAACTGCACAGACAGAATGAGAATGGTCAGAGTCCTCAAATCTCTTCTTTCTCTTTTTTTTCTTAAAATGTCTTATAATTTTTTTTTCAAAATATCCAGGAAAAATAGAATTATGCAAAAATCCTATGACTGAATGGCCAAATGAGAATCCAAGTACTCAGATCATCAAACTTTAAATTCAGAAAATATTCATCAACAGATTTTTTAATATAGATATATCATTATTGGAAAACAACCAACAACCTCCCAGTTCAACAGGGTACTTTTTTTAAATAAAATGCTAAGGAAATCCATATCAGTTTCCCAAAAGCAACAATGTGTAATTCTAAAATATGTCTATGATCAGTCACCATTTTAATATATACATATTGAGAGTAAGTGCTTTTTTAATCTACTACTTTATGAAATATATTGTAAAAAAAGATTTGTCACCAACTTGATTAAAGAGAGCTAATGTAGTGCTTTGGAACTACAGCTTAGTTGTCTTAATGCAAATCTTCTATGCCTGAAATATACTTTCTTTATTAAATACCATATTTATTTTCTACTTACAAATTCAAGTCTTGAATTTCAACACCATAATACTGTTAATGTGCCTTTCTTCAGTAATATCAGCAAAGAGACCAAAGATCGAGGAGCACAGAGAGGTTCAACAAGGCTAAGTGCCAGGTCCTGCACTTGGGTTGCAACAACCCCATGCAACACTACAGGCTTGGGGAGGAGTGGCTGGAGAGCTGCCTGGCAGAAAAGGACCTGGGGGTGTTGGTTGACAGCCAGCTGAATATGAGCCAGCAGTGTGCTCAGGTGGCCAAGAAGGCCAATGGCATCCTGGCTTGTATCAGGAATAGTGTGGCCAGCAGGATGAGGGAAGTGATCGTCCCCCTGTACTCAGCACTGGTGAGGCCGCACCTCGAGTACTGTGTTCAGTTTTGGGCCCCTCACTACAAGAAAGACATTGAGGTGCTGGAGCACATCCAAAGAAGGACAACAAGGCTGGTGAAGGGTCTAGAGAACAAGTCTTATGAGGAGCGGCTGAGGGAGCTGGGGTAGTTCAGCCTGGAGTAAAGGAGGCTGAGGGGAGACCTTATTGCTCTCTACAACTGCCTGAAAGGGGGTCAGTCTCTTCTCCCTAGTAACAAGCAATAGGACTAGAGGAAATAGCCTCAAGTTGCGCCAGGGGAGGTTTAGATTGGGTATTAGGAAAAATTTCTTCACTGAAAGGGTAATCAGGCATTGGAACAGGCTGCCCAGGGAAGTGGTTGAGTCCCCAACCCTGGAAGTACTTAAAAGACATGTAGATGTGGTGCTTAGGGACATGGTTTAGTGGTAGACTTGACAGTGCTAGGTTAACGGTTGGACTTGATGATCTTAAAGGTCTTTGCCAACCTAAACAGTTCTATGATTATTGCTTTATTGCAAAGAGGAAGCTGATGTTGGGGTCTCTTGAAGTAGTCTATGGAGGAACAATCTTTGGATACAGTTTAGTTATTCTCTGAGGAAACACAGGGCTTTATTTTTCACAGATAATTCGTCTGCCATCATCCACAGACCCTATCCTTGCACTCAGTATGCAAGGGAAAAACATCTCAGACACATCAGGTGAATGTATTAGTATGCAAATAGTTCATTAATGTTTGCTTGTATAATGTCAACAGCATGTGAGGTGCACACCTATATGGAAAATACATATAGAAAATAATTAATTTTGTCTAATTAGCTTACTATTAAAGGCATCATTGAAAATCAATGATCTGTAACTGGCCAAAATTATTTTGTATATAGGTTTATGGTGAATTACAAGTAATTAGTAGAATATAATTATTTATTATTATAAATATATTTTAACATGCTTAATTTAATTATAAATTATTATATTATTTTGCATGTAATTTTATAGGTTTATTTGAACTTTGTACATATGAACAATTAAACATTCTGCCACCATTTTGCCCACTGAGTCTCTTTCGTCCACTTCATGCATATGCACAGCCCATCCCATAAAAGCATATTCCAAAAATATTATGGTTCCTATAAAAGCTCCTTAGGTGTTCAAAGCCAACCAGTCACTGAGGAACATTCATTACCAATTCAGATCACATCTACACTTTCACTAAAACATGAAATACACCGCATCAAATACACCACTTCGTCCCCTTGAACAGGAATACAAGTTCCTTCAGAAGAGGAATATGTGTTTGAAATTGCTCTAGCATTTCATGATCTATTCAACTAATTAGAAGTTCACCACTGGAAATTTTAAATCTTTAATGACTAAACTAAAATAACGATAATCCTATTTCATCAAGGAACACTGACTCACATATGAAAGAAGATGGGAATTAATTTTTGCAACAATGTCTACTCTTCTGTTTCTCTGATCAGATTTCCTTTTCATTTATAGTAGCACAGCAGATCAAAAAATTCCATAAAAAACGTGTGTCGTGGTTTAACTCCAGCCGGCAACCAAGCATCGCACAGCCGCTCACTCACCCTCCCCCCCCCCAGTGGGATGGGGGAGAGAATTGGTAAAGCAAAAGTAAGAAAACCCGTGGGTTGAGATAAGAACAGTTTAATAATTGAAATAACATAATAATAACAACAACAACAATAATAATAATAAATTGTAATGAAAAGGAAAACAACACGAGAGAGAAACAAAACCCAGGAAAAACAAGTGATGCAACTGCTCACCACCCACTGACTGATGCCCAGCCAGTCCCCAAGCAGCGATCACTGCCCCCCAGCCAACTCTCCCCAGTTTATATACTGAGCATGACATCATATGGTATGGAATAGCCCTTTGGCCAGTCTGGGTCAGCTGTCCTGGCTGTGCCCCCTCCCAGCTTCTTGTGCACCTGGCAGAGCACAGGAAGCTGAAAAGTCCTTGACTGGTGTAAGCACTACTTAGCAACAACTAAAACATCAGTGTGTTATCAACATTATTCTCCTACTAAATCCAAAACACAGCACTATACCAGCTACTAGGAAGAAAATTAACTCTATCCCAGCCGAAACCAGAACAACATGCTAAAAAAATCTAGTTCATTATCATATTCACAATTCCTCCTTAATGTTCTGATCCAGCAAACAAATATCCACACCATCAATTTCCCGCAAGCGAGTAATCCCATTTAGTAGTCCCACTATTGCAGGACTAGTAGCTAACTGTGTGTGCATGACATGTATACATGTTTACAAAATGTGCCTTATTACTCATTTTTCCTCACAGAAGAAATATTTTATATTGATGTAATGCAGCAGATGATAGATAAAAAGCTTTGTATCCAGGACAGTTACAGGATGAGAACTGTTTGGTCACTTAATATCCTAATTTAAGATGCAAAAAGGGTAGCAAATGGATTTTTTTTTCAATGTAATAATTTATATACCCACAATGATACAAGGTAAACTTATAAGCCATGAAGATCCCAGAAGACAGACTCCTAGTTAGTGCTGAGTAATAATGCAAGGGGGATTCATGGCGTGTTTCATCTTCACCTTTGCCCAGTGCCTTACTACCCTGCCAAGAAAACAGTCAGGAGCTCTGAAGTTATTGCTTGTATACTAGAATGTCAGCATTAAATACGAAACATGTATTTTCTATTACTGCTATGGCTACCCTGGTTCAAAGGCTAGAAGGTTTCTTTGGTTATTTCTAAATTGGTTGTTTTTAATAGGACTGCACTAGTATTATCTCTCAATTGTACTTTTTTATCCCTAAGAGATCTACATAGTGGGCATGAACATGTCTATTGTAATGCAGATGTTATTTGTTTGTAGCATATACTGTTTTCTTCTACAAATACTTTCTACTGTATCTTCTACAGATTGTACTATGGCTCCATAAAATAGAAATGCATTACTTAGTCTAGTTTTGTATCTGATAATACACAATGACTTCCCAACTATTTAGACTTATCCTGTTTCTTCTTATAAAACTCCACATCCTCTGACATAAACACAGCAATGTCATGGATATGACACTGGGAAACACAGAATCAAAAAGATGTGAATTTTTGTTTCATAAAATCATAATTTGATTAAAATAGCCCATAACCAATCCTGGCAGTGCTGACTTACTTTTTTCAAATACTTTCTTGACAAACTAAAAAAAAAAAGATAATTAAAATTATGCTTTGTGGATTATTTTGGTTAAAACTGGACTTATTTGGATTTAAATTAATTATTTTAGGACCAGATAAAAGCACACCTACAGCAGGCACACCTACAGCAGGCTGTTCTTAAGCTAGACTAAGAGTATCTGCATTGATGCCTATATCTGTAGAGCTACATTGGTTCAAATTTATCAACAATTCCAGATAAAACACTGAGAAACATATGGTTCAGGCACAATGAGGAAGAGAAGATGCTGGGGCTAACACCCGGGACAGGGAACACACAGGCCTAGAAGCTGAAAGTCCACACATGGAGCTCCCAACAACTGCTAGAGCCCATGGTCAAAATTTTGATCGTGAAAGAGCTGCACTACACTCTCTCAGGATAGGTATAGGAGGGCTGCATGTACTCTTTCTCTCTAAAACCTTTTACTTAATTCCTGTTTGAAAGGCTTTTTGCTAAAAGGAATTGATTCTGCCCTCAAAGCATTACATTGTGTCATAGGAAATACATGCACAGCTCTGTCAGGTTGTTTTAACAATTGTAAATATCTAAACAAAAACCAAATCATTCTTCGTGTGTTCTGAGATTATTTGCTCTAGGAAGCACATAAAATATGAACACTTATTCAGTGATCAAAATAATCCAAACTGCAACACAACTTCTGCCAGAAAACCTTTCAGTTTTACACTGTGGCACAAATAGCAGAGCTGTATGTATACATCGGGGGACACAGGCGCACACACATTTGCAGTCCTGTGGCACAAGAATTCAACCTGCACACATATTTTGCTTTGTTCTGTTCTTTGTGTTTTGTTTTGTTTTGTTTTGCAATGACAACTGTTCATGGGCAAAAGCTCAAAACTCTCCCTGAATCTCCGATCCTTGGTGCAGGCCACAGTATCTGGTACATGTGTAACATCAGACACGTCCACAGTCAGAACACCACATGGTACTCCATCGTCAAGGCAAAGAATTCAAAGTCAGATATTTAACATCTATGGCATCCAATAATTTGATCATTACCACAAAACACTCCTAGAGCAACTGCTGACTGGTATCATATGGCATTGTCCTGGATTCAGCTGGGATAGAGTTAATTTTCTTCCTAGTAGCTGGTATAGTGCTGTGTTTTGCATTTAGGATGAGAATACTGTTGAGAACACACTGATGGTTTAGTTGTTGCTAAGTAGTGCTTACACTAGTCAAGGACTTTTCAGCTTCCCATGCTCTGCCAGGTGCACAAGAAGCTGGGAGGGGGCACAGCCAGGACAGCTGACCCAGACTGGCCAAAGGGCTATTCCATACCATATGATGTCATGCTCAGCATATAAAGCTGGGGGAAGACAAAGGAAGGGGGGGATGTTTGGAGTGATGGCATTTGTCTTCCCAAGTAACCATTATGCGTGATGAAGCCCTGCTTTCCTGGAGATGGCTGAACACCTGCCTGCCGATGGGAAGTAGTGAATGGAATTCCTTGGTTTGCTTTGCTCGCATGCGCGGCTTTTGCTTTACCTATTAAACTGTCTTTATCTCAACCCATGAGTTTTCTCACTTTGACTCTTCTGATTCTCTCCCCCATCCCACCAGGGTGGGGGTGAGCAAGTGGCTGTGTGGTGCTTAGTTGCTAGCTGTGGTTAAACCACGACAGGCATAACTGTGACACCCCCTGAAAATTCAAGTAGGAGTCAATGATGTTCCACACTTTTAGTCATTCTGACCAATTAACATCAAGCCGATCTCCATTCTCAGTGGGGATTAGTTACAGCTCCAGGAAGTCACTGAGGAATAGCTTTGCTATCTGTCTATCTGTGACCTGAATAGAGTGCCAGAGGCTATAAATGCATGATTATCTTTCTCTGCAAAGTAGGTCACTTAAGGAAAATTAATCCAAAAAGCTCCAGTCACCACATTTAGCCAGTTGGAGAAGGCTTGTGAAGGCAGGGGGCGGGGAGCACACATTAATGAGTTGCATTCAGAATGAAGTTATTTTGAGATGCCTTCATGAAACAAAAAAATCAAAAGCAGTACAAATCAAGAGATGTTTTCTGCTTTTTGAATCAGTATCACTTATTCATTGTTTGCTGAGTTGTATGCAGTGCCAACACTATAAAATATGGTTTAAGCTTTATTTCAGATTTATAGAAATAAAGTATGTGCAGAATTATGCTTTATTTATATTTTATGGTTTTTAATATTGGATTCGTTGCTTAAAATGAACTAATTTAAAAATTGGATTTCTTACTCTACTGTAGTTATGGTTTCAAAGAACTACAGTTACTCAAGAGCACGTAAATTCTTTTCTTCAGGTGTCACTGTCATCTGCACTGTAGATGTATGGTGAGCAGTACTGTCTTGGGATAGCAGAAATGAGGAGGAATTCAGTTGAGTAGAGACTGGAGCACTTTCACTACAAAATTTGGCATCTGGTATAGTAACTAAATCCATAAGACTTGACAAATATGAATAAAGCAGATTCCCTGTAGCTGCTGCACAGATTATAGTGGCATGTGTTGGAAGCAGACCAAGAATCTGGTGGAGTGAGCATTACCAATCAGCAGGAGAGGTATGTCAACCAGCTGGTAACAACCCATTAGCTGTGCAGGCAGCAAGGGGTGATCCTTTCTGACAACCTTGCTGGTGAGCCTTACAGAGCAGCTCTTCATGCTTAAGGAAGCAAAGGGGGATTGTGAATGATGTATTCTGTTACAGTAGTATCTGAGAGCTCTACTGTAGCAGTGTAGCTTCTCCTCTTTGGAAGTGTAAGGCAAGTGTTTGGGTTTATGTAAAACTCTCTGGTGAATTTGGGAAGGAATTCTGCACAAGGTCCTTATGAAATCCTCCATACAAAATAAAGCCACAAAAGTGTTCTTCCACAGGGGCCTGAGAACACTTAACAGTCCTGGCTGCAATAATGAAAACTGAAAATGGTGCTGTGAGAATAAGATGGTAAGCTTTAGAGGGTGCCTTAAGATAGCTCCATAAGCTTCCAATAATGCTGAGATCCCAGGCTGGAAGGGTGAGATCTCTGCAATGGCCTACGCTTGCTATTGCCTACATTGGAATGACATGACTGTCCTATTAGATGGAGATGATGACTCTGTTGGCACAGAGGATGAGTGCAGCATCCCTCAAGGTATTCCTAAAAGCTTCCAAGAAGCTGCCTCTCTCATTCATGCCAAGAATAAGAGTTAAGCTCCTCACTTCATGTCCTGATTTAGAAGAAATTTTAAACAGGCATTTGGGGAATTTCACCCCTTTTCAGAGATTTCAAAGGGCATCTGCTGTGGTCATCTATTAAATGTGTAAAATTACATCATGATAGAAAGGATTTAAACATGATGGTTTTAGAGTTTGTCCTGCTGCTAGTCCAAAGTACCATATGCTCTAGGTAATGAAACTGTAATTTCTTCAGTCTCTCTCTCCCTCTCTCTTGAACATTCAAAGCAAAGTTGGAAACAGAAAGGGGTTTTGTCATTTAATTATACCTAATTAGGGGTCCTGGAGTGAGTGGGAAGCTGAAGAAAGAGCAGTGGAGCACATAGCCATCAGGTCCTCTTCCATTCCAGGAAGAGGCAAGAAAGAAGTTTCTTGAGTTGTTCTGCCATTTCAGTCTTCATACAAAGCTGCCTGCTTGTACAGGCCCAGGAGATTCAGCCACTCAAAAGACTCTGAACTTATGTGCATGAGGGATACAGTAATCTACAGTATAAATAATTTCAGTAAAAGACCAGCAAAAGAGAGAAAGCTATGGTAAGAATGACAGCTTTTGTAAGAAGGAAACTTAAGAAACAAAACAAAAATACCTCTTTACGGCTACTGCTTATTGTCTTTTTATTTGTAGCTGTGATTAACTGGACACATGCAAAAGGAAGTCTTATTTTATAAATTGGAATTTATTTAAAAAGGGTAAGTCCTCTCAAAGTTATAATCAAGAGACAATTACCAGGAAATTGCTTTGAGTTAAATATTTAGAGTAAGGCCAATGAAAAACTAATTACTATTCAAAGAGATCTTTATCCTTAATCATAGTATTCAAAAGAATTTTTAGCAAAGGAAGATAGCTCCCCTGGGGAGAGAAGTAGAAACATTAATGGAGCATGAAAGATCTGTTCTTCCCTTTGGGATAAGGAATATCTACATGATCTCAATGGAGTTACATCAGCATAAAACCAAGGAAACATAGTTGTGAATCAGCTCTTTAGATTGGAATAATGTGCACAGCTTAAATGACAAATTTGGTCATAGCAAAAAAGATGAAGGAGGCCCTTGAAGCACATTGTATTTAAAGTGAGGTGACTAATAACAAAGCCACACACATCTACTGGAAAGTGAGAAAGGCAGCTGAATGGCTGAAATCAGCAGGTGAGAGCACGACTTTTCTGATTCTATCATTTTCTACAAACGTTGAAGGTTTATCCCACTCCAGGTATATTGTTTTGTTTTGCACACCCCTTTGCTCAACTCGGAGCTACAATATGCTTGAACTCCCAATTCCTATGTCAGTGTAGAAGATAGAAATACAGAAGCTTTTTCTGCAAATTTGGGAAGAGGGGTGCTTATGGAGCTATTACAGATTTCTCTTTCAAGGTGTTTCATATATGATCTTTTGCTTGCATTTAGCCTTTCAGTTTGACCATGCTCTCAGATTCTGAATCATCCAAAGCACACGTGCAGCCTGTGGACAGAAGAGTTGCCTTTCCAGTTCTGTTACAGACAGTCCTGTTATTAGGCATCTCTTGTCCTATGCTTTGATCATTAGCTCACTAGGGCAGGGTCAAAATCTTTGCAGACTTGACGGATGAAGCTGACCAAAGAGGTTGAGTAATGGTACAGACTCTTTCCACTATATGGCAGACCACTATGCAATGCAAATCAGTGGCTATATTCTATTTAGATCCACCACCTAAATCCATGTTCTGTATTTCATAATGCAGCCTTAATTCATCACAGGGCCCACAGAAACCACCACAACACAAACACAGACCACCTTTCAATATGGAAGCTTATCACTGAGGAATAGACTGGAAATTAAATTCTTTTTAAGGAAGGAGAATTCCACAGAAATATTCTCTATGGTAACCCAGCATGGTACTCCTGCAGAAGATAACAAAGCCAGAGGAAAAAAATGCCTAAGTATGGTGGTGTTCACTGCTTATTGAAACACTAAGAGTCAATAGCAATAGAAGAGTTCTTGAAAAGCACTCCATAGGATGCCGAAGATTGGGTATTAACACAAAATTAATGCTTCAGTTACGATCCTTATCAAACAGGGATTTAGATCCCAGTCCTGACCCAAGTTAAAGTGGGGGACAAAGAGAAGAGTCACTCTTTTCCACAAGAAACAATGAAGTTTCCAAGCTTCTTGTATTGTCCACTAGTATACGCTGGATGTGGTTACATAGGTGACATTTAAACTCTGTTTCTCATTAAACTTATGCAGTTAACAACAGTTTTATGCGTGTCTTTCGTACACTGTATCACAATGCAAAAGACTTGTATTTAACCTGAATCATCACAGTAGCACTAAGAAAAACCCTGATTTCTCTGAAGAGGCTCAACTTTTATTTTATTTTTATTCTTTTAAAAAGATCTCATTTTTGTCTTAGTCATTTAATTTTATATAGTAAAGAGACACTAGGTTATCTCTTCATGAAGGCCATATAGCATAAACCAAAATCGATAACTCTGTCTTATAATTTTTAGCCCTTTGCAAGAGCAAGCATAGCTAATTAATTTCTAGCTTTTTTTGCACTAAACATTAAAACCTTGTAGACCTAACAGCCCTTGCTCCCTTACTGAAATTGCTTATCAGTATCACTGGAAGTAACCTAAGTTATTTAGGAACTTACATCCCATTTTCTAAAATGACTAGGTATTTGGCTGTGAAGAAAGTCAAATTGACTTGGGCTCCTATAGCACTTAATCATTTTATGAAAGCAATTAGATGATGTGGTTATTGGTAAGTCATACCAGAACACGGTGACCCTGACACTAAAATGATCTGAATTACAGCCACTTTCATTCTGGAACTCATTTGTACACTATCAGGAACAGAAAGACATGCTATAGAATGGCCTACAGAAATACTTATATGTGATTAGGCAGTTGCATAAAGATTCTAAATTATGACTATTTGGCCTCTGCCCAGCTAGTGCATTAGGTTATCTTACAATATCAAATAATAACTACTGGTGCAATTCATTTTTGCATTACAATTGCCAGTTTGCTTATCCCAGTAAATACAATGACATGCATTAATCACACAGGTAACGTAGGAGATGAACCGTCAGTTTACATGCTGACAACAAAATAATTTTATTCCATTAAAGGAACAGAAGCTATGTGAGAGCATGGCAAATTTAATTAAATTTCATTTGTCTCTTGTGATAGCCATACAATTACTTAGAGTCAATAGCCTATATATAAAGCCCAAACTAAACCATCTACGGAGCTGTCAGAAGTACTTTGAAAAACAAGCAGCAAGTCGCATGAACTATGTGATCACAGTAAACCATATATTGACTGCATAGGTTTGAACAAAACAACTTGCTAGTGAGTTGCAACATTTATCAGTGGATACTGCCACTTGTGTTTTTTTTCTCTCTCAGCTTTTTAAGAGAACGGAAGGAATAGATTTGCCTTGTTTAAACTGAATCTGAATCCAAGAAAAGACTAAATTTCTTGCACTATGTTGATCCTAGAGTCAAATTTACTAAAAGGAGATTAAATGGATGGAAAAAAAAAAGAAATTTGATACATGGGAAGTCTCTGATACTGGTGCTTTTTCTATGAACTACAGGTTAACACTCAGATGAAGCAGTCCCTATGTAAGTTTCTCTCTCTCCCCTATTGTAAAAACCACTAGTTTTTCTTTAAGAAAAAAAGCAAACACATCACCTTCCCTTAATTCAGGTGGTTGCTAGTTCTTATTTACTCAGTCTAGACTTGTGGTATCTAAGATCACTTAGGTTTGCTTCAGTTTCTTTTCAGAATAATGCATAGGGCAGATGATTTGCAGTTGGACTCAACGATCTTAAAGATCTTTTCCAACCTAAATGATTCTATGATTTGGCTCATAAGTCAGCTGGAAATTAAAAAAAAAAAATAATAATTTATAGACCAGTTCTTCCCAATTCAACACTTAATTGAAGCAACAGTTTCAAAGAAGAATATAAAGCTTTGCTCCTCACTTCTCTCCCCTCCAGTTTACAGAACTCATCACAGACCCAACAGGGATGCCAAGAGTATGAAATTGCACATGAGTTTTGCTAGTTGTGATTTCACAGACAGCAGAACAGATGCTGAGCTCCCATCCTTTCACTAGGCTATGCCTTTGTGCCACAGCACCATTAGAGCATGTTTGTTTTCTAACATTGCGAGCTCTATTACACTTTCCTTGATAAAGCACCTAGACTAGGAAAAGGGTAGGGCAAACAGCATGATGTGAAGACGTTTAAAATCCAGCTTTCCTGAGCCTGCCACTGTGCTGAACGTTAAGCTCAGCACAAATGATTCCTAAACTGCTAAAGTAGAATTAAACAAGAATACTAAAATCTCTAGAGAGTACAGAAAGAAGGTGCTACACAATCGGTGTTGTCGTGTAATTACGTTAGTTATAAATTACAGAGTATTTCCTAAATAAAGCGAACATGTTAAGTCTCAATCATACACAGTGATCAGATCACAATTCCTGTATGCAGGAAACTATTTTAGCTAGCCTCTTAAAATTCAGGCCAATTTAATCTGAATGTATTGCCTACATAAAAAAGCATTTGGCTTCAGACAACGAACCCATATCTTATTTCTATACCTATTCTTACCGTAGCGAAGGAAAAAAAAAAAACCTTTTATTTATTTTTTTTCCTTTAGCAAACTACAGAGTTGGATAACTTACTACAAGCATGAAGCTCAATTCAGTTTTAGGGTTTTGTTTTGGTTTGGTTTTTTGTCTGAGTCATGTTGTTTAAATAAAATTACTTTCTAATTTCCAATGTGGTCACAGTCTCCCAGAAGAACTGTTTCCACTACTCTAATTTCGAAACGGAACCTTTTGCATTTTGTGACAGGAAGACAGAACATCATACTGCAGTGCCACAGAGTAAAATCTGCAAAGGCAACAACCCTACAATCGAAGTTCTTCACAATGAATGGACCACTAGTAATGTTTCTTTATTGTGTACTTGAGAAAACAGAGTCTTAGACATCCCAAACATTTTATTTCAGCACCTTCATCCAGCTCCAGCTTCCTTCATTTGTCAAATAGCTTAAGAGCTGATAAAAAAACCAAACTCTTATATTCTACTTCATTACTGACAAAACTTGATGGCTGTTTGGTATCACTGTGAAATACTTTGATGCTGCTTATGAATTGCCAGTTGTCCACATCTCACCAAAGTGCTATTCATCAACTTGAATTCATCTCAGCAGAGCCCCCGTTATATGATTAAAACACTGAAAAACACAAACTTCTTTCTGCCTGTACTACAAAATGTCAGTGGCATCTACAGTGATATTAAAGGAACTCAAAAGATGTGACACTTTAGGTACAGAAAGCTTCCCTAAAGCATAAAGCTGATGTAAAATTACAGGAGACGTTGATCGCCATTTAACTGTATTCCCCATTTTATTCTTCAAGCTAACTCTTCCCTCAAAAAGAGAATATATTAAGTACTTTATATTTTTGACAGACAACATATTCCACTTCTGTGTTTATGTGTGCCTGCCCCTAACCTTTACCCATGTCTGCAGGAAGTAGGTCAATGCTATTGAACTTTCACTGCAAGGGGTCTGCCTACCACAATGCAACAGAAAATAATCAACGTGACACAATTATTTTCAATAACACAACTTCTGCAGGTAGAGACAGAACACTGTTTGTGCATTCAGGCACATTCTGAAATGGCTTGCAATAAAGTAACTTTGGACTTTTACTTGATCAATGAGCTTTTACTCTAGTCTTCTGGGGGCTTATGCTATCTGGATAGGAACCATCACCTGGAAAGTAGGCCGAGTGAATGAAACAGCCCACCAGGGAGCCATGGCAGGGTGACAGCAATGCCGGGGAACACGACACTGTGTTGCCTCCATAGAAAACAGGAAGCACAACTCTGGATCATAATATGTTGGCAGGAGGTACAATTTAAGGATTGACCTGGTAAAGAGAGCTTAGTAGATGAAATCCATCTTCCCCAGGTTTAGATTTTTAAAAGCTAAGAGAAATAAATATCCTCAGATGGCACTTCATCTGACCCATCTTGGGTGCCTGTCTAGGAAGAAATGCATCAGGCACTATGGAAGCCCCTCAAGCATACTTTTTTGGCCCCAGTGTCACGTGAATGTGTCAGTTCTCCCCCAGAGAACCCAGGCCACAGCATTGTCCAAAGGAATTACTACCTTAACCAAGTTTACTTGTAAAGCTTACCTCTAAATAAGGGAGAAATTGTCAGCAATCTTAATTCATCTGACAAAAATTACACACTCCAAAGAGTATCATATTAGTAAGACAGCGTGGGTCTTTTAGATTAGACTTAAAACCAAGCTTTTTACTTCATGTGAAAATTAAGAGCTCCTGGTCCTTGGTCCTACATCTCTTGCAGGGATGCAAAGTGATCCCTCAAAGCATACACAGCTACATAGTTTATGAAATTCTATTCCAGATAAATTCCAGCTCTATTCCAGATAAATTCTGAAAAACAAAACAAAACAAAACCCAACTTTGATGAAAGTTATTTTTTTATATAAGGGATTCATTTAAATATGAAACAATTCTTAAAAAAAAATATTAAGTTAGTACTCATGCTATGTGTTTTTAATATAGAGAGTTTTCTAAACTGCTTTTCTGTGCTTGTCAAACTTTAGTTTTTAAATATATCTTCTTTCAAGAAGTGGGCAGAGGTAATCCATTTGGCTGAATCCTATCAATAAACATATAGGATCAGAAAGTGGCTTCATCAAGTTCACCATGATTTCTTTGCACCACGCAGACAACTGTGTGTTGGTGATGAATTGGAGAAGTCAACAGACACAGCACAGTCAGTTCCTAAACCAGGCTCCACACATGCCTGGGAGTGAAAAATATTCCAGGGGACAGAAGTGTTCACTCAGCTCTATCCAATCATCCTTTCTGTGTAACCGCTGGAGGAGCCTGTATCAGCCGCTCAAGGTACAGTTGCTAATTCTGAAGCTTTAACTACAGCATGAGAGGGGTAGCAAATGAATAGGAGCCACCTCCTAAACTCATGCTCCATCTCTTCTGCCTTTTAACCCAAGCAGAATTTGGCACAGCAGGACATCTATCTTATACCTTCAACAGGAAGAGAATCCATAACTTAAATTAAATATTTCTTACCAGCTAGCATTGGCTCTGACTTCCATGGTCTCTAGGAGAAAGTTATCTAATTGATTAAAAATTAGCTAATTTGTAAGTCCATATAGGCTTCGTTAACACAACCTGAGCACTTTGCAAATGGCAAAACACTCCTCCATGGATCTACATAGCACATTTTAGGTGAATCCACAATTAATAATTCACCAAGACTGAAAATGGAAACACTCCATGACTTAAGATGTTTGGCACCTTCTAACTCAGGTCAGATGTAATGTAGATTCCCCTGCTCCATATCTAATAGTATTCTTATTAATGCCAGCAGGAATAAAATAAATTACTAATTCTCAGTGCTCAAATAACTGCAGAGGATGGTGCTAGCCAGACTGATTTCTGCTTCCAGAGTGTCCCTCTTCTCCAAGGAGAGGGGGCAGTTAACAAGGGAGTAATACAGAAAAGACTAAAAAGAATATATAAATCCATAAAGTAAATCAATCATTTGATCTCCAATGTGAGTTGTTAAAGGATGAGGGTACATTTATTTATATTCTGCTTGGAAGTTTGAGAAAAATTAGTTCTACACCGTTTCAAGAATAGCAACTTTTTAGTCATTAATGTTGTCACCATACTTGTATGCTTATCATTAGGCATTCCAGATGGCAGTGATACCATAACCACACAGCATATAGATACCCAGTTCTAAAATATTCTATCTATATATACGTGCAGCTTCTCACATGAGAAGTCCATGTCATTATCCACCACTACACCAGAGATAACACAGAAGGCAAGTAACTTGTTGGTATCAATAAATTAAGGACTAAATTGGTATCAATCAGATGCATTCGATGGAGCTTCAGCTTCACTAAAATGTACTTGGTTACAGGCTTTTTTTTCTTTTTTTTTTTTTCCCCTCCTCATTTTTTTAAAAATGCATCCCTCAAGTACTCCACTGGGATTGGCCGTGCTGCCTAAAACACTTAACATATATCCTTTCTCTTAAAGAGAATAAAGCGGACAGACGAGGTACAGCAACACAAAGAGCAGGTGAGCGGGCAAAACAGACACTATACCTAGTGTGGGGTGCAGGGGTGACTTTGAAACACAAAGCGCCTACATTTGAAAAGAGCCACTAGCTGAAAGGTTTAGGCTTTTTTTTTTTGTTTTGCTGGAGGTTTTTTTTTGTTTTGCTTTTTCTTTCAGGTGACTTAATTCTAGCTCCTGTATTCTCAGTAAAGCAGGAAATAATTCCTGGTATAGAATCATAGAATGGTTTGGGTTGGAAGGGACCTTTAAAGATCATCTAGTCCACCCCCCCCGCCATAGGCAGGGACATCTTTCACTAGATCAGGTTGCTCAAAGCCCCATATCCAGCCTGACCTTGAACACTTCCAATGATGGGGCATCCACAACTTCTCTGGGCAACCTGTTCCAGTGCCTCATCACACTCATAGTAAAAAAAAAAATTGGGTGAAGTTGAGTAATTGAACAATTGGAGATGTTTCTTCATTAAAAACACACACTTCAAAAATATTCAAGAAAGTATGGCTTTGGGGTGTAGGTTTATGTGGGCTTTAAAAGAATAAAGCTGTATTTTTAAAGTATATTGTTATGAGTTGTATATTGCTATGAGTCATAACAGATTTTAATATATCAAAACTGACAAAAAGCCAAGTTTTCACTTGTTTTCTGAGGTGGTTTTTTTAAAGCTGTTTTTTAGCTTGTGGACTTTGAACTCAAAATTGTTCAGTAACAATTCAATTTCCTGTACTTCTAAGGAATATGACAGAGGCATTTTACCATGACTACAATCACTATAAGTTACACAAGTTCATCCATGTTCTGTATATTGATTTTACACAATAATGCAAAGTTGACAATAAGTGAACACTGAGATGAGTAAAGTACACAAGAATCGAAATAAGATACTGATGCAGATTGTTCTGCAGCATACTTAAAAGTGATCAGAAGGCCACAAATCTTCAATTCTCTTTAATTTCCTTCCTCTAAAACTGTGTAACCTTTTCAATAATTTCCATGTGGATGGGAATATGTACCCTGAAACCCAAGCCTAGACTATTCTCTGGTTTCATAGAACCAGATTATGACTACAGAGTCCATTTAGAGACAGAAAATAGTAAATGAACAAGTCTGGAAAAGTTTGTGTAGCATTTGTCTAACAAAATAAGCATTATATTTTGTGTTGGTAAAGGTAAGTGGACAAAGTCTTGCACTTGAAATGAAGCAGCTACATACCATCTACAAGGAGCTTTTAATCTTCCAACATTATACTTTTGACTGGCTGTTGGGGCATAATTTAAGAGGTCCATTTTTGGAGAGGCAAAGCATGTGTGTGTGCAGACGGGTGCAAACTGCATGATACTCTTACCTGCACAAGAGACTGCCATAGGAAAGTCTTGTTACAAATAGTCAAAATTCCAGACTCTGAAGAAAGCCCCCCATCTCCTCATCAAGAATTAATCCCAAACTGAAGGTATGAGCATGAATGGTTCACGTTATCTAGGTCGTGAGATACTTTCACACATCAGTTTCCCTAACCAACCAGGATGAGACAGTGAAGTTTGAGCAATCAGACTTTGTGAAAAATATGTTCATATTTGTCCTGCAAAACATCCCCTCTGCCTTTGCTTTTCACAAAAGGCTTCTCTTTTCAAGGGTCATGACTGTTAGAAAATTCACTCAAGACTCAGGGGATGAATAGCTATGTGGGGGTTTTTTTCCTGATAACTTCAGATGTTATTGGCTTTCTGTTTCTGTAGAAGATATTTTTTTAAATGGGTGGCTGAAAAATATCTGTAAGTATGCACTGAGGCTTCCAATCCAAACAAGGCATGACATTTGTACTTTCAAAGTATTAAGTCTTTCCACAGATTATTATAAAATATAAAAAGCAATTCCACAAAGTGGCTATTTCCTCTCAAAATTTTTCACTGTGTTTTTTTCTGGAAAATAGTGCATTGAGTCCTGTAGCATTTCTTTGGTGTCTGTTCTCTTTGATTCTAATGACACTTCTCAGTTTTGAAAAAAATGTTTCAAAAGACACTGGTGCAAGAGGTTTCCGTTATAGTTGGAAATGCTGACCTAACTTCAGCAAAATTTACCCAGAGAGATCTCTGGTGTATTAAAGACAACACCTTGGACTCCTTCATGGTGCCTGGGGAAAGTTCAGTTTGAAGCTTATCCCTACTTACTGGTTGAAAAGTTTCCTATGATGACTCTCAGCAATGTCAAAGACGCTGAAAGATGGAAGTATGAGTGAAGAAAACATGAGGTATCAACTGTCTACATAAGATCTCCTATAACTATCATTTGAATTCTTCTTGAAAAGATGATTGCATGTTTGAGCTTAGAACTAACAAAATGGCAAATATTCTAAATAATATATGTACAAATCATCCCATAAAAGAAACCTCACAGACACTGCTCACAAATTTAAACAAGCATACACACCTGGTATCAAAATGCACAATAGGAAAAGTTCATTATTCAACTAAATTATTAGGAAAATCTAGAATAAAGAGAATAGGTCCTCCACCAATGCCTAAAGATGATAACAAAAAGTCACTGTGTGCTAAGAGTAGACTCCTAAAAGGAATAACACATTTCAGAAAACTGTATTATTGAAAATGCCTAACAAAATTTATGATTGTGAATTAATGGATGCAACAAAAAAAACCAAACCAAACAACATACCCCATAGAATCTGATTTAGTGTTAAGTATCACATATCCCAATTTATACAGGCAATGTTTACAGTTGCTGAAGTATTAACACACAATTTTTTAACGTCATCCATATTTTGGATTGCTTGAACACAATGGATATATTCTTTTAGAAAATGAAAGTTCCTTCCTTAAGCAAGACAGTTTTTTTTTTTCCATTTTTTATTATGCTTTTTTTAAAATTCTTATGCATATGATTAAAGGAGGAAAAAATTACATGTTACAAGTTGCATGTTTTTTAATATAAATTCCATAAGGATTATATTCTTCTTCTAACAACGTACTTGACAGATTAGTTAGAAGAGTGCTCACTTGTCCCTGAGGATGGTATTTACATAATCTAATTTCAAACACCCAGCTCACATCGTCTGAATCACCCCTTGGAGTTCTTACTAAATAAACAGCAGGAAGTAGGTAATTCACATACTCCAAACTAGAAGGGAGATGGTGATATTACTCTCTTAAGTGTTGGGCTATTTTTAGTTTTGGCTCTCATCCATTCCCACAGCCATTCAAATTAGCTCTATCAGTTGCAGAGTTGCTTCATTTTAAAGATATAAGCAACACATACACCATGACCATTCTTCTAATAGCAGATATGAGTCCTCTCCACCTCTCCTTCCATTATTAGAGATCTTATGAAAATGTTACAGTATGAGCTGTATTATGCTGTGTTTGACACAATACTGGTTTAAAACCATGTAATGGTTTACTACGTATTCCAGAGATTCCAGAATTTTCAGAAATTGTCACAATCAGGAAAATCAGAGACATGAAAAAATTTACACGAACACTAGGTAAGATTTTCCTTTCAAATTAAGAGTTTCCTAGCAAGAACTTTTATTTTGAAGGATAGCCTACTTGAGCTAAATCCCAGCAGCTTAGGCAAAAGTGCAGGAGTGCAGGAAGCAGTAGGAATTAGGTCAGGGAGAAAGAGGAGAACAATCCCTCTCCGTGTGCTTCTTCCTGGGACCACCAGGCTCTTGCTGGCGGAGCACAAGAGGCAAAAGAACAGCACAGCTAGGACCTTCGCAACATCAAACAAATGTTGGTTGAGGTGAAGTCAAGACTTACTTCTAAATTGCTATATTAACCAGTTCTTTGCTTACACTGACAGTGGGAACATAACACCTTTGAGTTTCTTCTCTGAGCGTACCTCAAGAAATAATCTTTTCTCAACGGAGTAATTGAATTTACCAGAGTTCCTACAGTGTGCACAGTCACGGTTCATTATAGTACTGTGCAATGTGAAGACAGTTATTGTCTTTTATGTTATAGAGAAACCTTTTTAAAAAGCCTAGCTTTATCAGTCTCCATTCTAGGAGGTTTTCAAAACCCAACTGCATAAAGCTTAGAGCAGCCTGGTCTGATCTCATAGCTGACCTTCTCTGTGCAGGAGCTTGGATTAGAGACTTCCTGAGCTTCCTCACAACGTGAAATTATCCTGTCATCACGCTAAATAGCATTCAAAAACAAGAATTAAAAACAAAAAAGTAATACACACCCCCAGAACTACTTCGTAAGGAAGCTACACATAACACTAAAAAGAACATCCAAATACTAGGATTTGAATATAAATTCAAATCACAAAATGCCACAAAAATTAACTCAAAACTTTTCTTTAAAGCCAACTTAACAGTTCAGCATGATTCACAAAGTATCTTTACTGTAACATAACTAAAATATTTAAGCTTGTAGAGGTGAGTAGTTGTAATACACAAAGTGAAAAATCTCCTAGATTTCTGCATACAACTTTTAATGAAAACTCAGTGAAGGAACATAAGCTAGCAGCAAGATTTTTGGGTTTTTCTTTGTTATTACAGCACTGGATTTACTTGCAGCACTATTAAATGGTAAGCTATCTAGACAATAAAATACCTAATCATAGAATCATAGAATCATTAAGGTTGGAAAAGACCCTTAAGATCATCGAGTCCAACCGTTAACCTATCACTGCCAAGTCCACCACTAAACCATGTCCCTAAGCACCACGTCTATCCTTCTTTAAATACCTCCATGGACGGAGACTCAACCACTTCCCTGGGCAGCCTGTTCCAATGCTTGACAACCCTCTCAGTGAAGAAGTTTTTCCTAATATCCAACCTAAACTTCCCCTGGCGCAGTTTGAGGCCGTTTCCTCTTGTCCTATCACTTGTTACTAGGGAGAAGAGACCGACCCCCACCTCGCTACAACCTCCTTTCAGGTAGTTGTAGAGAGCAATAAGGTCTCCCCTCAGCCTCCTCTTCTCCAGACTAAACAACCCCAGCTCCCTCAGCCGCTCCTCATAAGACATGTGCTCTAGACCCTTCACCAACTTCGTTGCCCTTCTCTGGACACACTCCAGCACCTCGATGTCCTTCTTGTAGTGAGGGGCCCAAAACTGAACACAGTACTCAAGGTGCGGCCCCACCAGTGTCGAGTACAGGGGCACTATCACCTCCCTGGTCCTGCTGGCCACACTATTCCTGATACAGGCCAGGATGCCATTGGCCCTCTTGGCCACCTGAGCACACTGCTGGCTCATGTTCAGGCGGCTGTCAACCAACACCCCCAGGTCCTTTTCCGCCAGGCAGCTCTCCAGCCACTCCTCCCCCAGCCTGTAGCATTGCATGGGGTTGTTGTGACCCAAGTGCAGGACCCGGCACTTAACCTTGTTGAAGCTCATATGGTTGGCCCCGGCCCAATGATCCAGCCTGTCCAGGTCCCTCTGTAGGGCCTTCCTGCCCTCCAGCAGATCGACACTTCCACCCAACTTGGTGTCATCTGCAAACTTACTGAGGGTGCACTTGATTCCCTCATCCAGATCATCAATGAAGATATTGAACAGGACCGGCCCCAACACTGAGCCCTGGGGAACACCACTCGTGACCGGCCGCCAACTGGATTTGACTCCATTTACCACCACTCTCTGGGCTCGGCCATCCAGCCAGTTTTTAACCCAGCGCAGAGTGCACCCATCCAAGCCGTGAGCAGCCAGCTTCTCCAGGAGAATGCTGTAGGAGACAGTGTCAAAGGCCTTACTAAAGTCCAGGTAGACAACATCCACAGCCTTCCCCTCATCAACTAAGCGGGTCACCTTGTCATAGAAGGAGACCAGGTTAGTGAAGCAGGACCTGCCTTTCATAAACCCATGCTGGCTGAGCCTGATCCCCTGGTTGTCCTGCACTTGCTGCATAATGGCACTCAAGATGATTTGTTCCATGACCTTCCCCGGCACCGAGGTCAGGCTGACAGGCCTGTAGTTCCCTGGATCCTCTTTCCGACCCTTCTTGTAGAGGGGCGTCACATTTGCTAGCTTCCAGTCATCTGGGACCTCCCCGGTTGACCAGGACTGCTGATAAATGATGGAGAGTGGCTTGGCCAGCTCCTCTGCCACCTCCCTCAGTATCCTCGGGTGGATCCCGTTTGGCCCCATGGACTTGTGCGCATCCAGGTGGAGGAGCAGGTCAGTGACTGCCACCTCTTCAACAACTGGGACTTCACTCTGCATCCTATCTCCATCTCCCAGCTCAGGGGCCCGTAAAACCAGAGGATGACTAGCTTGACTATTAAAGACTGAGGCAAAGAAGGCATTAAGTACCTCTGCCTTCTCCTCATCCTTCGTGGCAAGGTTACCTTCTGCATCCAACAAAGGAGGGAGATTCTCCCTGGCCCTCCTTTTGTCACTGATATATTTATAAAAACTTTTTTTGTTGTCTTTAACAGCGGTGGCCAGTTTAAGCTCTAGCTGGGCCTTCGCCTTTCTGATCTTCTTCCTCCATATCCTCACAACATCCTTGTAATCCCCCTGAGTCGCCTGCCCCTTCTTCCAAAGGCGGTAAGCTCTCCTTTTTTTCTTGAGTTCCAGCCAAAGCTCTCTGTTCAGCCAGGCCGGTCTTCTTCCCCGCCATCTCAACTTGCAGCACATGCGGATGGCCTGCTCCTGCACCTTTGAGACTTCCTCCTTGAATAACGTCCAGCCTTCCTGGACTCCTTTGCCCTTCAGGACTGCCTCCCAAGGGACTCTGTTAACCAGAATCCTAAACAATCCAACGTCTGCCCTTCTAAAGTTCAGGGTAGCAGTCTTGCTGACCCCCTTCCTTACCTCCCCTAGAATTGAAAACTCTGTCATTTCGTGGTCACTGAGCCCAAGACAGCCTCTGACCACCACATCACCCACCAGGCCTTCTCTGTTCGTAAACAGCAGGTCCAGCGGGGCACCTCCCCTGGTTGGCTCGCTTACCAGCTGCGTCAGGAAGTTATCTATCTTCCACACACTCCAGGAACCTCCGAGACTGCTTTCTCTCTGCTGTGTTGTATTTCCAGCAGATATCTGGTAAATTGAAGTCTCCCACGAGAACAAGGGCTAGGGATTGTGAGACTTCAGCCAACCACTTCTAGAATACTTCATCTGTTTCCTCGTCCTGGTTGGGTGGTCTGTAACAGACTCCCACCAGGATGTCTGCCTTGTTAGCCTTCCCCCTGATCTTAACCCATAAGCACTCAACCTTATCGTTACTGTCGTTGAGCTCTAGACAGTCAAAACACTCCCTAACATACAGGGCTACCCCTCCACCTCTCCTTCCTAGCCTGTCCCTTCTAAAGAGCTTGTAGCCACCCTAATATATAGGTATTTGAAATAAGTCCATTTTCACTAAGGCAATGAGTCAAAATTTCATATTAAAAACTTGTTTGAATATAAAAATAGGAATTTTAATGAACAAGCAACAAACATATATTGTCTAATCAAAACATTATGTAATAGAAATTCCAAGTTTCATTAAATTTAGATGGAGCATCTTTATGTATTACATGAAAAAATTAGGTAAAAGGTACAAGTCACAGTTGACAGAAAGTTGAAGACTTTCAAGATTTGTCCCAGAAGAATCCTCTTATTTTAAGTTTTGTTTCTGAAAGTGTTTTATCCCACAGCGTCATGAGGTGCCAAAAATGGAATAAAACTTGTTATAAAAAATGTATTTTCTTCAAAGGCAAAAGAGCAAGCTCACCAAACAGTTACCAAAAAGCCCCAAGCAGCAGTTGCAGAGTTCATCAGACACAGTATTCAGCTTTAATATTTGAATTATATTCTAAGGCTAAATAAGCTCAGTATAGTATTTCTTTGGGCTCATTCAGGCAATCAGGAATTGTATACTGTGCACCAGCAGGATTAAAACTTACATTTAAAAGCCAGGTGCAGTCACATTGGAAATGGTTACAAATTTTTTAGCAACATTTTTCTCTCCAAATGCCTTTTTATGGTCAACTTTTTTTAGATGGGGGGGGAAATCACAATTTAAAGAATGTGGAAAATACTTTAAAAAAAAGGAAGATGTCTGAGGAAACTAAGACTTAGTTAAGAAAATACACACTTTTTTTTAGTCTTAATTAATTTAAATATTAGATTTTATTAACTAGCTTTTGTTAGAAAAAAGCCTTCCTGGACTAGCCATCGTTCAGAAAAATCAGACTCGATCAGTCTCTCAGCCAAGACTTAAAAATTCTAATGCCAGGCTTAGGTTACATTTTACTTTCATTTGTTTTGGCAATGTTTACTAATGAGAGCAGTGCTCAGGCTATATTATAAGATGTGGGAGTTCCCAAGTAATATTACTTCATAATTCAACATTAACCATCATAGTTTAAAAAAGGCAAGAGGTTTACTTGCAAGAGTTTATCTTTCCGTGCAAGGTTCATAACCATTTAATATCCTTATCTCTCAAGCAGTTGACTAGAGTCACACTGCTTGTGAACAGCATTAGGACTTTCCAGATAAGGATAAATTGAACCAACTAGACTTTTGCTCTATTATGCTCATGGGATATGAATAGGATTGTAGACATATACTGGAGAATGTTCATTTCAATACTTACAATTATTTACTGAAATAATAAAAAATTAAAGATCTAATAACAAAACTCTGGTGACTTAAGTAATGCTTTTTTTCAGCTTTTGGGTATAAATGGTCAGAAAATAACTATAAATACCAAAGTAGTCTACACTTACGCTGCTTAAATAACACAGCCCCCAACTACCTACACTAAGACATACAAAGCACAGAGAAGAATGCTTGCAGAAGAGGACATATCTGGCCAGAGAGGATGTGTTATAACAAAATGAAATTGAACATTTTTCGGTGTGTGCAGATTAAAAATGACAAGTAGTAAGATGTAGACTAAAGCATGACCTCCACACCTCTCATTTTGACCTTGTTAACTCCTGTCAGATCCTTCCAGTTCATACTGACATGAAAACCTCTTCCCTAGATCACTGTCTTGACAACAACACCCTTCAAACCTTTACTCCTGTCCTCTGCTGCAGAGGTGCCCGCACTCAGCTAAGCTTGCCGAACCTCTTGGCAGCAACGCAGCTCCCACCTCACCAGCCATCCTCACTATGCAGTGGTGTGGCACCTCGTCCTGTCCATGAAGCTCCAACCTTTGCCTCATGGCTGCCTGGGCTGGGCTCCTGCCAGGTAGCCCCACGCACGCCTTTCCCTGTGCTCCAGCCTACACTGAGGACCACTCCTTTTGGACCTTCACAAGGTAAGTATATACTGTCACACCAGAGCAGAATATAGCTTTCCTAATCATAGAAGAAATGAACTTGTTACGCTAGTGTTATTTCAGTGAAGCATGGCCAGCCTCAGCAACTCTCATGTCCCCTATAGCTGAACTCATTGGAGGGAAGACCACACCATCTTTTCTTTTGAAAAGCGCCTAGCGATTGATCAACAGTTCCAGGAGTAAAGGCAAATACGTAAAAAGCATTGCCATGCACAAGACAACACTCGCATGCCCTTCCAGCGTTATCCTTCTCACCCAGAAGCACTGGCTAAACTTTAACTTTGCTGAAATGCAGGGTGTGGAAGAGGCTCAGCGATCGGCAGGAGTTACCAGAGCACACAGGGAAAGGGCTCAGTGTGGCAACTCCTCTCCATCACACATGGAGTGTCACCAATACACAGCAGCATCAAAAGGGCAGGGAATGAGGAGGAGCACAATCCCTTTCTGTACCCCTGACACGTGAAAAGCCCAGGGAGTCTCCAATGATAAGGGTGTAAGGTTTTGTTTAATTTTATTTTATTTATTTATTTTAAATCGGGGCAAACAAACTGCCTGCAGAGAGCACCCTTCCAGCCAGCACAAGCAACTAGATATGTCTACCTAGTTGCCAATTCAATATTATGAAATGCCTCTACAAAAACATGCCCATTTAACCAGCACTAACACAATCCTGGAAGCTTCACTTTCCATCTCTTTCATGCATGTGTTACATAGTGCTATTTTAGAGAGCCTTCATTACAGCTAACAATTAAATCCAATCAAAGCAGCTGACTTCCAAATTAAGTTCTGTCATCAACTTGAAAAACATAATGGTGCCTGGGAAATAACTGGAATCTTTTGGAATATACATTTTTTAAAATGGTAGTTTCCCTATGATTGAGACAGAGTTCCTTGACTCTCACACACACACAAAAGGATTTTATTTTTTTTATATGAAAAAATTGTCAGAAAGCACCTGAAAGCATTTTCTGTCTGGGTTAAATAATAATATATAAATGTTCTCACTTGAGCTTTTCAGTATCAAAAAAGTAACCTATATGAATCTTCATTTATTTATTTATAATAAAAACCTTATCTAGTCCAAAATTTCAAAGGGTTTGAAAAAATTTGCAGTTTCTTTGGTAATAGCTCACTAACAAACTTGAAGCTTCCATTAGCAAGACAAATGATTCTCATGAGAATCATCATGAGAAGTGACCCTCAAAATGCAGTTATTGTTGGAAGACCAATTCTAGCTAGTGGTATTTAACAGGACAATAAACTAAAACCAGGCACTCACACTGCATACATGAAGTAGATAGAAAAATGCAAAGCATGTAAAAATTTTGTAACCTCTATTTTACACCATCAAAAATTACAACTGGGTAGTTTCAAAAAATATCTTCAGTCATGGTCAATGCAGAGCAAAGCATAGTTACTATATTGGCATACCAGAAAACATATTTACATATGCAAAGCAAGAGGGAAGATCTTGCAGCTGTCATTTTTTTAAAAAAAACAAACACCACTACTCCTGTGTGGACTTTATCACAACCCCTTTTCACAAAAATATTGATAGTGAATTCCAACACACAAACAGTAAGTTTAAATGAACTTGTTACAGAACACTGATGTGCAACATTTGTAACACTCCTTCAACATGCACAGAGCTCTCTTACAAAGCACCATTTCTTGTAAAACATGTAATAGATTGTCGTGGTTACATGTGCTGAAACCAGGACATAGATGCACTGGTGACAACTGAAGTATAAAAATGAACACAATCACTGCTAAAAAAGTATAATTTTTTTTCTCATTTGAAAATGTAAATTATTTTTTCCATATATGTTTAATAGCATTATTCTCTTACAAAAAATGAGAAGTCTTGAACAATTCCAATTCCATCTCTGCTCATTCTGAATTATTTGCATGACATATCTGACATCCTAGTGTTCCTCAACTTTTGATCAAGAGCTCTTAAACTCTATTTAAACTGATTCAGACCATGTTTAAAAAAATAAATCTAGTATTTCTAGCTTTGCTCTAAGTTTATTAAATATTTAAGTTACTCTCCATGGTCTCAGTACATAATGTGTTTTATTGAGTGTCCCATTTACAATCATTTCTAATAGGCAAGATATACCCATCTTAACTCATCATTTGTATCATTAAATTAAAAGTGCTAGTTTTCCTAAAGAACAGAGTACAGTATTCCTAGTGCAATGAATTATAATTCAGTCTGAAGCAGAACTACACTTCTCTCATGTTTCAAAAAAAAGTTGAAAAATGTTTTCAACTGTCAGAGAACTGTTCAATTAAAGGCTGCTTTAAATTTTATAATCCAAAAGTGTTGTAAGAGTCCCTTTTCTTCTAACAACTCATCAGTGAAAGGCTGACATCCAATCCTATCAGTCATTTAAAGAAAATGTGTGCAAAAATAATTTAACTGGAATATTCTAAGCAGTTAACTTCACTAAGATCTCAAATACTGAAATAATGCTTCCTGTTAAAGGGACACCTGCGCTAACCAGTGTTCAAGGGCTCACATTCAGCTAATTAAACTATAAAATAACGCCCCCCCAAAATCTTATTCGAAGAGATTTCCTCATGTTTTTTATGAAAACAAAGATTATACTGCAAATCTGAAAGCCAGTCTTTTTTTTTTTTTTTTTTTTTTAGTCACGTAATTTAATTCTTAACTTTGCTAGGTGGAAGCCACAACATGGGAGAAGGTCCCTTTAACGAGGAAGGAGATAGTTATCACTTAATCAGGATGTGGGAATGGAATCTGTACCTATGGGTAAATGGCAATGCATTCTGGGTTAGTTCAGCCCTTGGTTCCGAGTTCTGCGTCACTTCCGGCATCACTCTCTCGTCATCTGTCCCATTAATACTTTCTGGCGTTAAAGGAGACTGAATATCCCCTCCAGCTGATTCCTTAAGTAAAACAAACAAATGACACATTAGAATTACCAAGTGACCTGCTCAGGAAGGCTATGTGTATATAAGCACTAACATTAATTCTTAAATGAGATATGAACTTTAGGCAGTATTAATGTGAGGCTCACAGATTTCCAGCATCCCTCATGGTCATATTTCATCATGTCAATTTAATTTAGAAGTGTATTACCATAGGATTCACATTATCTTGCACAAAACACAACTGACCTATGATTTATTTGCAAGTATCCAGCCTCCTGCTTATTACAGACCTCTCTCTCTCACCTGATATTATATTCAGCCCTCAGCCAGCTACACAATGGGCAACTATTGACACCCAGGATTCTTATCTCTTACTTTATATTCTAAGATGGTGAAACAAACAATTCTGATATTTGTTTCAAAATCTAGCTTTCGTTTTGTGTATTAACCAAAGTAAACAGTGGAAGGGACATCGATGGTGCATTCACAGTTTCACCTATGAGCCATCTGTAAAGAAAACTTGTTCAGCACAGTCCTTGCAAAACTTTTGTAGACACGTTAGCCTGGCCTAGCTCTTGCTAGCCATGGTATTATCTGGGAAGGAGAATACTCCAGTTATACCCAGGCAGCTACTGCTACGCAACTGGACACCTGAAACTGTGTCACTTACTGGCTGTCTTCCTAGCAGAAGGCACTGGTGCAGTTTTAATCAGCCTTCATCACGCCAAGACGTACATTTATGTTTTGGCCAACAAACACTATTTTCCAATTTCTAGTCACTGAAAAGTACTTCCTTTTTAAAAAACAAAGTGCACTGTGTAGCCCACATCCTAAGTTAGAAGATTGTAGGCTTTTCAGTCCCTGTATGTGGTGTAATTTTAATATTTTATTTCCTATTATATACTTTTTCAAGTAATGATTTTTGCAGGAGATAAGCAAGTCATATAAGCTAAGTAGCTCATCTCGATTTTAAAATGTCTTAGTAATCAAGTGGTAACATTTAACTCTAAGATAGAAGAGTTTCATGAATAGACTTCAATGGATGTCATAGAGGGGTGTCTGTACAGCAGAGGACTGGTTGAATTACAGAATTTCCAAAAGCTAAGCACCTCCTATAGCCACACAACCTTTTACCATCTGCATGGGGAAGAGATAAAACTGCTATTTAATGTTATTAAACTGAAGCACAAGCACAGTCTCTGGAAGGCCAGCAGCTCCTCTTCCCAGCTCTTTGACACTGCATAGAAAGCTGAAGAACAACAATCTCAGAAGAAATTGCTAAGTATCTGAAGATGGTCATGATCTTACAAGATCAGGGTCTAATTTTGAGCCTTCACTTGTAGCCTTCTACTAGTTTACAAGGATAAGGCTTTTTGAAAGCCAATACTGAATCTGATCCTATATCTATAAGAAATGTTGCCCTTGACTTTGAGACTTGACCAGATGGAAAAACTCAGTTCTTTTAAAGAAAATAAGATCTGGCTGTCATCATCACCTTCCACAAAGCACTGGTGTCACTTAACCAAAAATATTGTCGTTCAACATTTTCATTACACTTTAAATTATATTAAGTATTTGCAGCACAACAATTGTCAAAATTTTGCTTTTATTCTACTGTATTTCTCACATAGTGAGAGACATATCTCACCCTACAACTAGAATTAGTGGGTGATACGGAGTTATATTAAAACATTTTAATAATTACTTCAAGTTCTATTATATTTAGCATACATCAAGTTATACAATGCACATGCACAAGTGTCTCCATTCTGCATCCTCTTATTAAAATCCTACTGATTAAAGAGCAGAAAATAATTAGCTTACACTGATTTATTACAGAAATATAAACTGTTATTTATAATATAAATGTAAATTATTTATTTTATGAATGTAAATTGTTACCTACTTTCAGGAAGAATCCTCTTAATTTTAAACTCAAAACTATTATCTTAAGTTTTAATACTATAGAAGTCAAAATTAAATCTTGATTTTTACAGAACAATTTTACTGAACTGAAACTGAACTGAAATTAAGTGTCAAAGGAGAGCAAAGTTAGCAAGATAATCAGGCATGTGAATTATTTTATACAAATTGTGTGGTTTTGTCTATTATTATCCTCTGATTTGATAAACAGTTTCCACTGCCATTAAATGAAAGGCATTATAGACCCAAGAGTTTCTCTTTTATTTCCTCCTCTTCCCAAACTACATTAGATGTTCTAAAAAGCATATACCACATCCCACAAAATCTGGGTTACTTGTATCTTTAAGCTAAAATTCCTGCAACACTATTATTAGATACATAAAGCCAGAGCTATATTAAAATATTTTAAGTATGAATGCATAAAAATTATTTCAGCAGAAGAAAAACAAATGTGCAAGTTCCATCTAGGCTTATTTTTCAGTAAAGTACTTTCATAGATGTCTAATTTGAATGAAATTCGAGACAGCCAGCATGGCTTCACCAAGGGCAAGTCCTGCCTGACCAACCTAGTGGCCTTCTATGATGGAGTGACTGCATCAGTGGACAAGGGAAGAGCTATGGATGTCATCTATCTGAACTTCTGTAAGGCCTTTGACACAGTCCCCCACAACATCCTTCTCTCTAAATTGGAAGGATAGGGATTTGATGGGCGGACTGTTTGGTGGATAGCAAACTGGCTGGATGGTCGCATCCAGAGGGTAGTGGTCAATGGCTCGATGTCCAGATGGAGAACAGTGATGAGTGGTATCCCTCAGGGGTCCATACAGGGGCCAGTGCTGTTCAATATCTTCATCAATGACATAGACAGCGGGATCAAGTGCACCCTCAGCAAGTTTGCAGATGACACCAAGCTGAGCGGTGCAGTTGACACGCCTGAGGGACGGAATGCCATCCAGAGGGACCTGGACAAGCTCGAGAAGTAGGCCCGTGTGAACCTCATGAGGTTCAACAAGGACAAGTGCAAGGTCCTGCACCTGGGTCGGGGCAATCCCGGGTATCAATACAGGCTGGGGGATGAAGGGATTGAGAGTAGCCCTGAGAAGGACTTGGGGGTACTGGTGGATGAAAAGCTGGACATGAGCTGGCAATGTGCTCTCGCAGCCCAGAAAGCCAACTGTATCCTGGGCTGCATCAAAAGAAGCGTGGCCAGCAGGTCGAGGGAGGTGGTTCTGCCCCTCTACTCCGCTCTGGTGAGACCCCACCTGGAGTACTGCGTCCAGCTCTGGAGCCCTCAGTACAGGAAGGACATGGACCTGTTGGAGCGGGTCCAGAGGAGGGCCACAAAAATGATCAGAGGGATGGAAAACCTCTCCTATGAGGAAAGGCTGAAAGAGCTGGGGTTGTTCAGCCTGGAGAAGAGAAGGCTGCAGGGAGACCTTATTGCAGCCTTTCAATACTTAAAGGGGGCCTAACAAGATAGGGATAGTCTTTTTAGCAGGGCCTGTTGTGATAGGACAAGGGGTAATGGTTTTAAACTAAAGGAGGGTAGATTTAGACTGGATTAAGGGAAGAAATTTTTCATGAGGAGGGTGGTGAAACACTGGAATTAGGTTGCCCAGAGAGGCTGTAGATGCCCCATCCCTGGAAACATTAAAGGTCAGGTTGGATGGGGCTCTGAGCAACCTGATCTAGTTGAAGATGTCCCTGCCCATGGCAGAGGGGTTGGACTAGATGACCTTTAAAGGTCCCTTCCATCCCAAAGCATGCTATGATTCTATAAATTCAAGTGACAAAAATTAATGCAGACAAACATCACAGTCTATGTAATACCTAAATGTTTACTCCCTGCAAATTCATGAGGGGCTGATCTGTATGTACAAGAGAAGCTTCAGATTCTAGTATGTATTTCTTAGAATCATAGAATCATTAAGGTTGGAAAAGTCCTCTGAGATCATAAAGTCCAACCATTAACCTAACTGCCTGGTCCACCTCTAAACCATGTCCCTAAGCACCACATCCACATGCTTTTTGAACACTTCCAGGGACTGTGATTGCACCACTTCCCTGGGCAGTCTGTTTCAATGCCTAACCACTCTCTCCATGAAGAATTTTTTCCTAATATCTAATCTAAATCTCCCCTGGCACAACTTGAGGCCATTTCCTCTCGTCCTGTTGCTTGCTACCTGGGAGAAGAGACCAACCCCCACCTCGCTACAACCTCCTTTCAGGTTGTTGTAGAGAGCGATAAGGTCTCCCCTCAGCCTCCTCTTCTCCAGACTAAACAACCCCAGTTCCCTCAGCTGCTCCTCATAAGACTTGTGCTCTAGACCCTTCACCAACTTCGTTGCCCTTCTTTGGACACGCTCCAGCACCTCTTCCACCAATACAGGTTAATCAGTGCTCTCACACACTCACAACTATCCCTGCCTGGTAAATAATTAAAGCTGGCTATGAATAAAGCACCAAATACAACAGGAAAAAAAAAAAAAAAAAAACCAAACCCCAAACACACAGAACAAAACTAAGTTTACAAATATTATATTCACATTTTATATTATTTAGAGAGAATAAAAGAATTCTAGAAACATTTTTGTGAGACATTCATAAGTAATGAAGTTTTTATTCCGTATCATTATAGCTTCACACATCCACTTCAAATTTTAGAGTTGGTCAGCTGAAAAAGATTTTCACCCCTCCCTCCTAGCTGGAAGAGCAGGTTAACCAAGATCCAACTGTGTAGACTCTATATGGAAAAAAAACAGTGCTTAAATTGAAAGTCTTCCTGTAAACCAATGACATATTTTAAGCCCTGATATTTCCCACTCATGACAGCTACAAATAGATATTTCATACATTTGAGAAGAAAGGATTAACAGCTCTCCTGTGGTATAAAAACATTATATCATATATAGGTTTTTGGAGGATATTGAACTTTAAGTCACTCACCAGTCCTGGACTTACACATGGACTGAGGATTAATATTTTTCAACATGACAAGTAAATGTAAGAGTCTGCTATTTAAGAGTTTTTAGCGATCTGCACTGTCTAAAGGAGCCCTGGCCCTACTAATAAGTACCCAGGACTAGTGATGCCAAGCAGTATAAAAATGACGGTTGCCTACAATATACAAACTAAGCATGATAGAGGGGAATTCATCAAAAGATGCCTTAAATTTCAAAATCTTATAAACAAGATGCATGCACTCACAAAAGAGTCTCTAAAGTAAAACATGCAGACTTCACAGCACAGATCAAGCCACCTTTTAACGGTGACTAAATATGGAATAGAAGAAAAGAAGGAATAGGTGATTCTAAAACAATGAACAAACCAAACCAATTCCAGCTTCTTTTAAAGTATTCTATTGTTTTCTCATTAAGTATTCCATACACTTCCCTGGCATCGCTGTTCTTCATAGAGCTCTGTTCAGTACTGACTGGCAATGGCATAAGGCTGCCCGCTACTGATTCAGATACCATAACATCTGAAACATTTGTTCCAGTATAGAAATTCACACAATATCCCAGAAAGTCACTTTTCCCACAAGGTTCAGAAGTAAATTGTGTACTTCTACAAAGAAAAAGCCAATAGATGATAAAACCATGATGATTTTGCCAAAACCAACCCATTCCTTGCACTATAAAAATGTTGTGACGCTATAACTTTTCAGGCAATAGCTATTCCTAATAGTATAGGAGGGTCTCAGAATCACAGAAGAAAGAATTGGATTATTTTGATTTATTTGACTATTTTCATTTACTCACCACACAATTTCAGAAATTAACAGAGGTCTTTGAAATGACCGGGGTCACAAGAAATATCTGAAGACAGATTCTTGTTTAGAGGAAAAAAAAAAAAAAACCAAACAAAACAAACAAACTGAGGTTCAGACTCCAGTTGGTTGTAAGACCGATGGGGTGAGGGTACAAACCCCACAACCTGCACTATTTGGTTCTGTACTTGAACCTAATTAACATTAGTTTAAAAAAGAAAGAAAAAAAAAAGGGGGGGGGGGGGAAACACACAGTTTCATGCTGCTCAGTGAACTCCAGATCAAAGTGTTGCTCTTTCAGTGCATAGGCAAGCCTGTAACTGAAAATAGACCATGGGTGGCTTGTCACTGTAAGATCCATGGGTTTATGACATGAACAAAATAATTCCCTATATTAAAAGATGGGTCTGGGAAATAGGAGGTGGTACAGCAGGGGAGCCAGTATTTTAGTTTTATGTAAACAAGATAAGAGCCTTGCAAAGCCTTATTACCTAAGCCTGAGTTAAAGGGACACTAGATGGGGTACCTATGTGCACAGGTGGTCTTAGAAGTACCAAAACAGACAACTTCTTTCTAGTCCACTTCAGACCAAAGCCTCCAGACAGACCAGATATAAATAAAGTGTGTATTATTATATGAAACCATCTTAATACAGATGGGTAGAAGGTACAAGTTCTCTGACACAGAAATAATGCTTTCCTCTTTATTTGAAGAGAGCACCGTGCACTCAGTGGGACTTACACATAACAAAGCAGCATCTCTCTTGTAATTTGTTGGTCCAGGCCATTGTCCTTCTCTGGACAAGTTAAGTTCTTTTTAGAGTCAAGGTAAATGGTGATTTTATGTATTACCTGATATTCTGGGAAATTAAAGCAAAAGCTGCTGATAAACAGGGTGAGAACAGGTAGTATTAAAGAAACAGTAAGAATGCAGAGTTTAAATTTAGCAGCAGGATAGCTTAGGGAAAAAGGAACTCCTGCTATTAAGTAACTGGAAATTGGGCTATGTATTGTTTTCTTTCTACTGTTTCACAAAAAAACCAAAAAGAAACAAACAAAAAAACCCAGTAGCCAAAGAATATACATCATCAGATGAAACGGCATATCCAAAAAAATACTCGGCATGGAACTACTACTTCCTGGCCACTGAGGCACTTCTCTGGTGGAAATATCTAGCTAAATAGTACCAACACTTTGCTAAAGTTTGTAACACCTTAGAGAAACAGCCTAACTTCAGTGGACTTATACAAGATTGTTCTTAAGTTTTAACATGGCTAACTCTGGGAAGTACTCGAACTATGAATACATATTCTATTTATGAGATATTTCTGTTGTTATCTCTTGTTTTCTATTTCTCCTTAGTTTCACAAGTTTTTGCAGGACATTCAGAATTGAAACTCACACATACCAGTAATATTTGCAGGGTTACATCAAACAATGCTGAACAGCAAATATCTCGTGCAGGGTTTTGTTACACTAGTTGTGGAGATATTTTAATAAAGATTCAACCTGTAGGGACATATTGAGTGCAGAAAGAAGCGCATGTAATTTTTCTCTTTTTACCTTCTAGAATTGTGTAGCAGAGAGGGTAGGCAATGTACCATATCTGGTAATTTAATTAACTGGTAAATAATAAGGGCATTTTTTAAAGCAGTACCAAGAGAAATGTAACACATCTTATGTAAGTTTTACATGTATATTTTCCAGTTTTGTTATGCAGTATCTTCCTACCTATTATTAATTTAATGCAGAATGATATCTGCAAGTCCAAGACAGCAGAGGGATTGACACTTGTAGCTAACTGAGCTACTGTTATAGAGCTCACTACTCACACGCTACCTCCCAATGCCTTTCCTGTCAAAGCTTCTTAAAAAAGCCAGGTTCCTACAAAGTCTTGACTGGCCACTGAAAATCTCTCTCCTTCCTCTTACTCTCCCTCTCTGCAAAGGATCACTATGCAAAAGGGAAAGAAGAGCTGTAAAATGATTGAGAAAGGCAACACTGGAATTACATGCCTTGCAGTCACTTTTTGGCAGATGATCAAAATGACAGCAAGTGTTCCTTCAAATGTCTCTAGGGTTCCACCCTCCCTCCCCACTACCAAGCACCCGTCTTCCCCCTAGTCATAAATCTCTTCAAATAAGCCCCAGCACTATGGAAGCACTGCAGTCTGCCATGAAGTCATTGCTTCTCATCTGCTCCAAACTCCCTTCTTTCTGGGGAACTAATGAGAAGCATTAAGTATGTGAAGACTGACACTTGCACTAACTGTATCTTTTGGAATAATATGCTAACTTATCAACACAGCTAAAAGCCAAGAGATGAAAAGTAAGGCCTGAATATGAAATTATTCCTAAGTGTGCAGTAAATAAATCACAGCTCTCAATGTGCATTATAGAATCGCTCAAGGTAACATTTCTATAACTTCCTACAGTATAAAATGTTAGGCTCCAAGTATAAAGGGAAATCTGTACTGAAAAATGAACAATATTAATAGCTTATATAGATTAAGAGAAAGCTTTAACCCTGGGCAGCTGCTAGACAAAAGCATCTTGTCTCTGAATGAGTAGTTCAAATTTATGTCCAAACTAAATAAGTCACTCCATTCAACAGTGTCAGATTTAACTTCTGAGTGCAGACTATTAATCATCATGTCAAAAGAGAAGCAGAGTAATTGTTTTGCCTATAATATTGAGTAACTAGAGGCCTAGCTGAAGCACTTCACTGTTTCTAAAGTCCAAGTATATACTAGGTTATAATACTGAAATACCTACTTCCATTATCTATGTATTTATTAATGGAAATTATCAGAAGTTTAGAGACTGTCAAGAAAACTAATTAAAAGACTGCCTTATTTTTCTCCTGTTACAGTAGAGCAAGCAGTTTCCCTTTAATAGCAAAAGCCAACCTAGCACTTGGACAAAATGCCTACTGGGAAAACAACATGAGGTTGGTACATTGTGTATTCTTGTGGTTTCCACTGACTTCTCTTGGAAGGACACCAGATGCAGCTTTCTGGTGGCAATAAACCTATTTATATAGGATGTTACAAACTGCCTGCCATCCTTGTTCCATCAAAGATCAGGAGCATATTGCAGTGCAAAGCACTCAAGAGATGCACTGATTCAATGAATGAAGATGCACCCCCCTCCCCCCCCCCCCCCCCCCCCAAAAAAAAAAAACAACCACAAACAACACTCAGCCTCATTAATCCTACTCAGCTCAGGAACCCCTGCTGTAGTTTTAAAGCTGCTTCATCCTCCAAAAAGCAAATAGCTACATGCACAGCCAGAAACACTGGAGGGGCATAAAAACCTCATGCAATTTCTCTTTTCAAAGCAAATTCAAAGTATCCATTTTCAAGTAAACTAATTTTAGGCATGACTAATGTAAATATGACTATATTCATTTATCCTCCTGTTAGGCCTATATTATCCAAGTTCATGTTTTGAGATGTCTTTTATAAACTCTTCTTTTACAACATGGCTAACTGCAATAAAACTCCAGAACCCACATGTGAATCTGTCATCTTCCTTCAACACATTTCACAAGTGAATACTACAACAGGAGGAAATAAGTAAAAATAGTTTGCTGGTTTAGCTTAAATTTGTGTTGTAATGATTCTTATATCAAGTCCTTTACAGTGCATCGCCTGAAGTTTCATAGATACAATAAGAAAAAAAAAAGGATTCAGGGAAACTGTGAAGTACCCTGCTCATTTTTAATACAACATGTGTATATAAGATACATTAAGTAGCACAGATTATGAAGTACTAGGCTTGAATCAGGCAATAAGACTCACTTGAGAGGGTGTACTTGTTAGCTCCATCTTTTCTTGGGATTTTTCCTTTGCTAGTCGTGCAGCTTCTTTGAATTCCTGAAATTTTTCCGCAAACTGAAGGTACATATGTTTAAAAAATAACAGGAAAAAGAGAAAGAATAGACGTGAAGTAGTTATATTACATGCGGAACAGAATGCTGTACTTAAACATTTTACAAAGTCAAATTGTCAGTAGAATTTTTAAATTTTTCTCTTTATTAGATACTCATTTAAGAGAGTTACACAGTGACATACCTTTGAGACATAATGTACTCTGTTTATATGACAGGAAAATTATGATGCAACAAAGTTTAATTTGTTGCTGATAGTGTTAAAAAACCCACCTCATATATGGCTAATAACAGTGATAAGCTGCCTTGCACAGCTGCTTTCAGATTCAGGTTTTACTGTCTTCCTGACAACATTTTTTGTAATAACAAGCTAACCATTATTCATTCACTCACATATACTGAACACTAAATTCAAGAATTCCACATTGAACTGCCATATGAAGCTTGATTTCTCTGCTACACGTAGCTCTTCCAGAAAATAGCTAAAGCAGCAATTTAGAAATACATGCACCCTTAAACTTGATAGATTAAATTAATTTATTAAGAATAGGGCCTAGATTCTCTGGCTAGAGAAAAATTTGGCTTTGCAGATCTCAGCTTGACACTACACTAATTGCTATAGTAGCCAAGCATTCATTTTTACTTGCTACTGCTTTTATACAGAACATGATCTTATTATGATCAGCTTAAGACTGAAATAATTCTGCAAAAACATTGGAAACTTCACCAACAGCTTCGAAATCTCTCCAGCAGCAGCATACAAAGAAATTGTTTTGCACTGCATGTATTTAGAAGGGATGAAGGCTACCTTTGTGTGACACAACCTCCTTAACTATTTTCAATCAGAACTTCACTTGCTATTCAGGATCTAAAAAACCTCATTGTCTTTAGCCTACCAGGAAAAGTAGTTTATTAGTATTTGAGGAAATATCATTTCTCTCCACTGGTATCCTATATTTCAGCTGTCAGGTTATTTAAAAGCATACGTTTCCCCGAATATAGAAGGATAAAAAAAGTATACCATCCTGAAACTCTAATTCAGCATCAAAAAAGGTCTCAGAACAGATAATAAAATTGGCAACTGATCACCAGAACTGGATGATACTCATTTAAGAGTTGTAGATAGACCTCAAAATCTGATGGATAACCTATTATTTAAATCAGCTTTGATTGGTAAGGATTGGTAAGTGAGAAAACATGATGCTGAGGTTTAGAATGGCTGAAGACATACAAGGCAGTAAATATGATCTTCTGTATCACAGTGGTAGAAACTGTAAAAAAAAAAATATACATAATGAATAGACAGATAAATAGATAACATTCTAAGAAAAAGCCAACAAGGCTAACAGAGGAAATTTTCACAAATTTACTAGAATTCCTTGAGGCAGTCAGGTGATAGATAGTAGCAATCTCCTGATAAAATTCCTAAATAACAAAGATGAGATCTTATGGTATGAAAGGAAGGGTTCTCTGGAGGATTAATAATTTAAGGAAAAGATGGAAAAATTGTGGAGGGAGACTATGGGAGGATCTCACAAGTACCTGTGATGGTCCTTTTGGCATTTAGCATACTCTTAAGTTATTTGGAATAAATCAGGCCAACTAATTCAAAGGGATAAAACAGACAGCAATCCTGACAAGGAATATTTCTTCCCACACAGCGGGATACTATCAAAACCACAGATTTATATTCTGGTTGAGAAATTAGCCTCAGTTTTCTCTGAATATCATGGGACACTCTGTTCCTCCTACTACAGCAGCAAGAGGGACTGTGCTAGGAAATCCTGATCCTGTGAAAGGAATATTCTTCAACATAGGAATCATCTTTTAGGTATCACTGATTTCTGCCTGACTCTTGATGGAACAATCTTGAGGTGAATTTGTGGTCTGACATATTGAGAAAAGGTCTAATGAAGATAAACAAATGTTTAATTAATTATTCTTCTATACTATTTGCGTGTGAAGTTGATTAGAGTGCCTTTATTTTTATACCGGATAGTCTAGCTCCACCAATTCTCACAGTCACAATAATCGTCCAGAAAGAGGTTACCACTGTTTCACTCTACCCTAGTAATCAGTTTAGGAGGACAAAGGCACACAAACCAAAAAGGAATAGTCCAAAAGTCAAATACTTGATATATGCTTTGGAAATCATCTGCTTGTTTAGAGTGACATAGCTAAGCAGACAATGATCTGAGAATAACCAGTTTATTAGAAGACATGACTTTTATTATCTCTGCTCTGATTATTTGCTTCATTAACCTGTTGATATCAGTCACAGACTAGACTAAGTTTTTTGTGGTTGCAGGCTGTCCATTGCTCCCTGGAACTTGAAATATTTCATTGGGGCCCAGAGACACTACTGCAAAACAAATTACATGCAACAGGGCTGTTCGCTTAGGGATTTTGATAAACCAAGTACAGAAAAGAAGTTCCAGAATCAATTTTTAAGGCAACTTCTAGAAGCAACCTGTTTCTGAACAAATCCATTAATACAGTTTATTTGTTAGCACTATTACTAATATCCAGTAGTACCTTGAGTCCTAAATTAGATTTCATGTCCTACAACACTAGGTGTACCAAAGAACGCTCTAGTAAACCTGACTACAATGCCAGTGCACAGAAGTGGGAGTTAGTAATCTGAGCAGAGACATAAGACAAGAAAGAAAATAGATGTGATTTCTCTGAAGCTACACAGCAGATCCAGGGTTTCTAATTCAGCTTTTCTGATATAAGACCAATATATCTACCAATTCCAGTGACTGAATAGACTGTAATCTAAACAAGTTTCTTTTCCCTCCATCAAATATGTTTGCTAATTTTACAATAACACAAAAAGTTTCACCTTTATGAATTTTAGTAGCAATGATCAGCAATTTTAATTCACATGAAAATCACAATTTGATAATTAAGATATAATACAAGGGAAACAGTTTGCTGAAAATGTCCTGAAGATTCATCACCATAAGCTTCTGAAAAGGTCTGTGACTTGGCATTTTTCTCAACAGATCTGTGTATTCTTCATAAATCACAGCAATCTGAGTAACTGCTAATCAAACGTACTTAAGACAAAATATCTACTGTAGCTTTTCAGATTATTTTTTCAACAGCAATATAATGTTTTAAGCCAAGGGCATACTGAAAACTCTTAGACATCAGTTTGAGGGCAGTGAAAGAATGGGATTGAAACAACTGTAATTAAGAAGGAAGTATCACTTGAGGAGAGCAAGGAAAGAGTGAAGGAAAGGACAGATGAAAAAATCAAAATATTTTCACTGGCAAGGACAACCCAGTGTTGAAAGGCAGGCAAACACAGGCTATGCATGACTACAGCATGATACTTTGCCTCCAAAGAAGCATTCCATGATTAAGGAAAACAAGCTAGTATATGAGAGAGGTAAACTAAATTAGGATTTATGCTAAATCCTTTGAAATATTAACAAAAGTTATTACCATGTTGGTAAGCAAGTGCCTCTAGGACATACACGCCAATTTAAATAAATTACAAAGTTTCTAAGTTCACTGAAGCAATGACATGTGTGCACAAATGCACATGCATATATTAATATCACTCAGAATTTCCTGGGTTTGTGTTGCTTCATAGAAATGAAAGCTATCAGATTACAAAAGGAAGAAATCTTACAAGCTTATCACACTGTCCAAATAAAGCAGATGTACTGGTTCTCTTTTTAATGGTTTTCTGACAAGCCCATACTTATCCTTAGATAGTGACAATTACTTTCTCAAAAGGGCCGGTATGATTTTTTTTGTTTATTTAGGTTTTTTTTAATAACAAGCCAACCATTATTCCTTACTCAAACATGTATTATACATTCCTTTTTATTGCATTTGGGTTTCCAGATCTCTTGTATATTTCAAAGATGAACATTCTCTGCTTAATGTAGAAACATGTTTTTAAACTGAAAATGAAATTCCTCATCTGGAGAAAAACAACATTGGCTTTTACAGGTTCCTGGACTCATCTACCAGAGTAGTATCAATAACAATAGGGACTGTAGAAAGGGTGCTCACAGGAACCATACCATCACTTTGAGAAAAAGGAGTTACTGCTTTCCTTGGATTAAGGTGGACTTCCCTCCTGCACAAGCAGACCAGAAAAACACCTCATAGGGCATTGAGTTTCTTTAGTAAAAATTTCAACTTTTGTATTCCAACAAGAAAATGTAGTTTTCTTTTACATGGAATATTTTTCCCCACTAGCTTTACTTTAAGCCTGCACATGTTGAAATATCTGTAATTTGATGCACTACACAGCAGAAAAGTGAAAGTGAATGTGGCTTAAAAGACAAAAATGCACCTGAAGACTACCAACAATTTTTTTCTAGGAGATTTAAACACAGAAGAAACACTACATAGTCTACTCCTTTAAATTCTATCATGAAAAACTGTAACGGAAGAACAACTTTAAAGAAGAGAAACCTAACAAAACCTAACAAGTGAATACTTAGAAAGCATTAACAGCATACACTGTGATAGCTTAAATATCCCTCCTTTCCTCAATCAGTTAAAAGAAAATTCATAGGCAACAAAGTGTTATAACAATATTGGCTTGTCTTTTTACATTTACAGAACATTTTTTGTAAATTATTTTTAAATAACAACAGTATTGAGCACTGAGTCAAGATACAACCAGCAGGAATCAAATACTCTTAAGCTGCTTGACTGGCCGAATAGTTGTCATTGTTCATACTTACTTTTGAAAGGTGATGTTCAGATGAAAATCCCAAGCCATAGACTGTATTTGCCCTGCTGTCTGCCCATTGGCCAAACTTCTGGGATGTTTTAGTAAACGTCATGTTGGGGGTGATAGTGCTATTTATTATTGCCTGAAAAAAAAGTAATAGTTGTAAAAAAGGGGTTCTGTGGTTTTGATTTTTTTTTTAAAAACTACTCAATAATTGAAAATGTCAGTATCAATCATAGACAAGTATCTGTGTATGCTGAATGAGACAAACCTGCAACTAGGGAACAGTTTTCTTCTAATTCAATCACAGCTAAAATTACGAAAGCATATATTGGCATGCATTCTTTAAAAGGAGCAAAAGGGGGGAGGGGCACCTGTTTGCAATTGCAAGCAGTCATTTAATAGTTAGCAAGTCTAAAAAAAAAGTCCTTTAAAGCATCCACATAGGCTAATGAGATCAGAATAGAAGAACTAGCAAAGTCATCTTTTGTCTCACAAGTGTATTTCTTTGTCCCCTAAAGCAATGCCTCTCAAGATCCACTGTAAGCTCCACAGTTGCATTCCCCCCATTGCATATGCAATCCTCACTGGAAAACATGCAATAAAACAAGAAGCACAATTTCTTTTTAAGTTTCTGTATTGCAATAATCTGTTTTTCATTTATACACACACAAACATGACTAATAGTGACAGGGTCATATACCAACTACAGAAGAAGAGCTACTCTTAGAATAGATTTTTCTTCTCTAGTTCTTGCTACATACAGGATAGAAGCAGTGCATCTTCCAGCATACAACTTCTGCTAATGTAAACAAAAAACTACAACTATTCAATTATATGCTGGTTCCACTAAAACCAACTAAAGTTTTACCATGAATTTCAACAGTATTTTCATCACATTAAAGTTTGTCTAACATATTCTAAATCTGTGATGTGGAACTGTCCAGTTGACTTAAAGTATGCCAGGATAAAGTCTTATAATGACACCAATGGGTTCCATTTAACTAAAAAAATTGATGGTTATTACAGCTTATAACCAGACAATATGAACAAGAAAGACTAGCCATAAAACCAGATATGTGTATTGGAAGTGAAATGCAGGCATGCTTTTTCATCTGTCTGGTGCTACTAAGAGTTTCAGACACATTTGTTAAATAATTCACAGCCCTTTTCACAAAACACTGGTTAGTAGGTGCTTTGTAACACCCATGTGAAAGAGAATGTCCTTAAAACTTCCCAGAAAATAGCATACACTGTGAGCAGAAGAGTTCAGGAAGAATCTTTCTTACATACCAGTTATTGTGCTCCAAAGGTTATTGTCAATATGGGTCCTTACTGTCTCACACTACAGAGTTGGGAATCTTTTGAACATCAGTGTGCACATGCTTTGTTCTGCTCCCATGAAACCATAACCCCTGCCTTAGCCCCAGCAGTGCAAAGCCAGTGATTACTGTAGAATCCTAGAGCAGCAACAAAATTCACAGGGTCCAAACCAACTTCTCTGTTGGAGATAGATAGAAATCTTAATTTTATTCTTTGAGTAGCAGGAACTGGACTGATGCATAGAGAATAACAATATTTTCTCAGGATGGTGACAGTGAGAAACTTCAACATCAGAGAGACCAAGTACTGTTCTCCCAAGCCCGAGATCTTCTAGAAGTCAAATCCAGCCTATACTATTGTGTGAGATGGCCTTCTGGATGGATATTAGAGTAGTTACAGAGTTTACTTAGCATCCTTTGCTTCTGCTGAGATTTGGGTAGCACTGGAGCACAGCTACCATCAACATCAAATTTTCTCTGAATTCTACAGGGCAAGCCTGAAAAATTTACAGCTGAGGGGCCAGCTAAGCCCACAAACAGCTTTCATGTGCATATGCTGATTCTCAGATGAAGTGGGGGAGAGGAGTATTGCAAGAAAGTTCAGAAAAATACATTGTATCGCAACATGTAGAAAGGCAAGCAAAGATACTGCAGCACAGATTAATTTAACAAAACTGGCATCTTCTGCAGTGGCTTTGGCAGCTCCATTATGCTCGCATTAAATCGGAAGAGCAAATCTGGATGTAGCTGAGGATATCAAACAGGCAGTTCTCTCTGATAACCTTTGCCTCAAAATGCAAGTTTTGGCTACCATTGTGAACAACTCCTGGATAATTTCATAATGCCTGAAAGCTTACATTTGAATCAACAAGCCTCATCAGGTCAGGGACAAGATTTATTGTGTGACTAGAGACTGAAGAACCATCTCCAGAATTAATTGTCCATAAAACTTCTCCTCAGATTTTCATATAGGAGGAGCTGGTCAGCAAAGTCACTGCTAATTCAGTCATCCTCCTTTCTTTAGGTATATGGTTGGGGGCCCAAATAAAGCCAGCAGGCTTGCACTTGCACCAAGGCCTCCAACTGACCTCATAGGAAACAGCTGTCTATGCCATGTAGGACAGAAGAGAGAACATGAGAAAGCAGAGGTGGACTTCTTAGAAAGGAGGTGTTCTAGAGCTCCATTTTTCTTGTATGCTTCTTGTCTTCTTGTGTACTGTTAGCGCTTGGAAGCCCTCCTTTTGAAATAACCTGGTGGAAGCCCAGAACAGAGCTGTGCAAGTTCACTTAATGCTCAATCTCTCTTGGTGTGGAAGCTGTCAACAGTAACATGTTTAAAATTAATTATCCTGGGGACAGTGTAGAAGAGTCTTCCTCCCAACTCAAGCTCTAGCTATGTTGTCTCCTTGCTTAAGCCCTAGTTCCATCCATTGCTTGATAAATTTGAACTTGTATCACAGATTTGAGAGTGCAGGTAATTGTCACAGATGTAACTTTCTCAGTGCAGAAGAGGACTCTGAGGACAGGGACTTATGACCTCCAAGAAACAGGCAGCTTTAAAGCCTGCAGGACTGGCATTTGCTGCAGTGACAGTGGCATATCTGGTTGCAAATTAACCCAGTATAAAACCTTGGAGAAACCAACCAGTTTTCAGCTGAGACTGCTCACTGCTTCAGCTGACCACAAGGGCTGGCTGCACAAGAGAGAACCTAGAACAGGCTTCCTGAACCAATTGTTCACCCAACGTATCATGGACTTGTCTAGCTGTATGCTGGACATTTTGTTCAGAAGGATACTGTGAGAGACAGTATCAAAAGCTTTGCTAAAATAAAAATAAATAAATAAATAAAAACCACACCACCACATCTACTGACTTCCCTTGGTCAACTAGATGGGTGACCTTGTCATAAAAGGAAATTAAGTTAGTTAAACAGGACTTTCCCCTTGTGAACCCATGCTGGCTGTGACCAATAACCTTCTCCATAATTTTACCAGGCACTGAAGTGAGACTGACAGGCCTGTAATTACCAGGGGCTTCCTTCTTACCCTTCTTGAAACCTGGGACAACATTTGCCAGCTTCCAGTCAACTGGGACCTCCCCAGACTGTTGAAAAATAATGGAGAGAGGTCCCGCAATAACATCGGCCAGCTCTTTCAGTACCCTGGAATGAATCCCATTGGGCCCCATAGACTTATGCACATCCAGCTGGAGCAGCAAGTCTCGAACAAGTTCAGGATCGGCTGGGAGTTTATCATCCCCCCAGTCACAGTCTTCCAACACAGGGCTCCGGGGATCCCAGGGCCCGTCATCGGTGTTAAAGACAGAGGTGAAGAAGGCATTAAATGTCTCTGCTTCGTCTCTGTCCCTATTTTTGAGGTGACCAACCTCATCAAGTAATGGGACAATGTTATCTCTGATCCTCCTTTTGCTGTGAACATATTTTAAAAAGCCCTTTTTGTTGTCCTTCACAGTGCTGGCCAGCTTGAACTCTAATCAAGCTTTGGCCACACAAATTTTCTCCCTACAGTGGCAAACATCATCTCCATAGTCCTCCCGTGTCACCTGTCCTTGCTTCCAATGTCCATACACTTTCCTTTTCTGCCTAAGTTCTAGAAGGAGATGCCTGCTCATCCCAGCTGACCTTCTGCCCCACTGGCTTGACTTCCGACACTTTGGAATTGCCTGCTCCTGCGCTCTTAAGAAGCGACCAGCATTCATGGACCCCAATACCTTCAAAAGCAGATTCCCAGGGGACCTTACTAACTAGCTCCTTCAGCAGCCTGAAGTCTGCTCTCCCCATATCCAGGGTCGAAATTTTGCTGGCAGTTTTTCTCCTATTGCCAACAATTTGAAACTCAACTACTTCGTGGTCACTGTGACCAAGACAGCCACCAATCACCACTTCGCCCATGAGTCCCTCTCTGTTTACAAACAAGACCTGTGCTTACAGGCCTTACTTAAAACCTATATTAGCATTAAACACTTTAATGTGTGACTAGTTTATTTTACAACAGTCATTAAAATGTAAAGATCATCTATTACAATAACACTGATGGGAGACTTGACACAGAAATATGAAGATCATGTCTTAAAAATGTCCTTTTGTTTTCAAGAAGAAAGATTTAATGATGTTCGGACAATCAGTACAGAAGTTAAATTTTATCCAGGAATCCTACTGGAACCTACTGACCTAAAGAGGGGGAAGGGTATGGGACAGAAATGGGATTATCACTCAAATCTCAAGTGTATCTCTCTCAAACTTTCCTTACTGCAGTCTAAGTGGACATACACATGAGTTGTCATCACTTACTGGCTTACTGCTCAGCACCTGAGCCACTGTAACTGAGCAGCAACATGCACGTCATTCTCTACAACGTACAAACCCACAGTGTGCTGTAAACCCCATCAGCATAGAGGTTTACAAGTAAACCTAGTTGGATCATGCACTTTGAAATTAAGAATGCTTTATATTTATATTTAGCCCTTTGTACATACTACATTATGTGTGTGCAGACATGTTAAAAAAGATGGGGCTATAATTAAAAATAAAAAAAAATTCTCAGGGAATTATGCTGAAAACCTCCTAAAAATAGTCCCCCTGCTATTCACCTGTATATGTTTCAGAGCAATGTTGTGATGCCTAAAACAATGGCTTGCTCTTAATCATGATTTGGATCCTAGATCTTAGACATATAACGCTTGGATGAAAACATTATTAGAATTGCAGCAATCACAGAGAGAGTAAATAAAAGTAATAGATTGCATTATCAATATACCTTGCAATAGTACTGCAAGTGCAAAGGAAATGCTGCAATAGACAAAAGAGCAAATAAATAGGTTAACAACTGCTTGACAGTGCAACTCAGCAGCCACTTTTCAAGAGTTGCAGCTTCGGACAAAGGCAGAGGAACCCCATTGGATACCAGAATAAGGATTTTGTAAACTGTGCAGATCAATTAAGATGCTACAGATAACTAGTAGCTTTGATTTCATACAGCATCTAGTCCCAATCCCAAAGTCTTTTATAAACAGTCACGCAAAAGGTATTTTAATTATTTGACAGAATGAAAAATCATTTGAAGGAGTGCTGAGAAGGTAAGAAACAGTCAGAGTTAAACTTGGAAAAAATTGGTAGGCTTTGATACCAGAGTCTCAGTCACCTAAAGTAGTATCATATAGAGATCTTTAACAGAAAATTCCCATATACTTCTGTACGATAGAAACTCTCCTTCCTCATTTAAAACATCAATACTCTGGATTTAAAAAAGAAAAAAAAGAAAACAAGCAGAGTAATGTTTTTCAGCTTTCAATAAATAGCCAAGAAATCTCTGTGAATACTGCTATGATCTAACAGAGTATTTTAGTTCCAACCATCATGAACTGACACATCTCCATAAGTTGCAAATTAAAGTATCTCGAAAGGATTATAGCTTTTGATTACACTCTGTGTATCTTTAATGTCCTTATTGCAGAGATTTCTTACATGCCATTTGTAAAGTTACTGTTTTTATACTCACTTGGGGTAGAACCTAAGGAACAGTCAAAATATTTTCTCCAAGTCTTCCAAATTAATTTCTTAGACAAGGTTTCTTACAATAGCAGCTCAACACATTATCTTTCCTAATTAAAAACAAACAAACAAAACCCACCCTCCAGAAAAACCAAACCCAACCCAACTGAGTTTTGATAAAAGCTTACCATGGAGAGCTTTATTAGGAAGGAATCACCATGTTCTCTACAGCAAAAAATTGGAAGATTACATAACAGAGAGGATTTACTATGTGATTACGGGCACTAAACAGATGTCCTTCATAATGCTGAAGCCAATGATATTGATAACATCATTGAATGCAGAGATGAAAAAAGGTTATTGTAACCCTATTTGTACTTTTTAGTGCACCTCACAGGGAATGCCTTTTTAGACTGCTCAAAATATTAACTAAGTAACAGGTCATTGCTTAAATTCAGCAATAGATTTATCAAAGTAAATATGAATGCATGGAAAATAGTATTTTCCAATAAACACTTAAAATATGTAATGAAGCAATGTAACCATTTTAACACATCAGTAATCCGTTACTCAGATAATGACAAAAGCATCTGATAAGATACATGAAGGACATCAGACTAGAAAATAAATACAAAAGTTGATCAGCAAGCAAGTTCTCTGAAATAAAGCTTACCTTTGAGCCATCCAAACTGATTATCCTGTAGACATTTCTTGTGCTGTCATAGAAGTAGGACACAGTAACAGCATGCTTGCTGGTGGGAACCCAGTTCTTCTTAGTGTTTGGGTCAATCTGGAAGACATGAGCTCGGGTGCTGAAGATGGGTTGTTCCCTGAAGTATAGAGAGTAAAAGTCATGAATCTGATTTGTATGTAATATTGTTGCACACAAGTTATCTGCCAGTTGTGCCCACTGGGATGTACACATTTCACTTTGCATGATAAATTTTTCCTAAGAACTTTTGTATGTGTTGCTGCATAGAGCAGATAAGTGCATTAATATACATATGCAAGCAAAATGCAAGCCTTCTAAAGCAAAAATCAGCACCCAGCTGTAGAGTCAGATAAAGACAGCCATCTCTAAATATAGATTCAGCCCTGTCCCATCACCTCCCCAGCCCTCACCCTCCATCTATCCCTTTAAACTAACTGGCATCAATACATGTGTAGCTTCATCTCATTACACTGCATGTTGCAGAATGTGTACTACTTCAAACCCCCATCTTCTCAAAAATCTTTTAATACTCTGATTATTCTAATCAATCTTAGGCCATAATCTGAAATTGAACTGGCTGATTCAATGAAATTATTATTCTAAAACTAACATTAATTAGGGTCAGGAACATGTGTTATGAAACCCTCACTCTTTGGAGCTTCACATCTGAATGTTTTCATAGCACCACTAAATATGTATAACATACATGGTTCAAAGTTAACTGCTTAGCAAATAAAATTACGTAAGGTAAAAAAAATTACTGTACTTCAGAATTTACAACTTATTTTTCCCCATGATCATTACCAAGACATATAGTATTGCATAGAAATCTAAAAATATTTTAGTATCACTAAGATAGTTGTCAGTTTAAATTTAGCTACATTTTACTGACAAGTAGATTGCTGTATTCTTCAGGGAATGCTGCCATCAAAACCCAAAGATATTAAGTACTAGAATTTTAAGTTGAGTTTAACTTTGTAGGTTTTTGAACTCTCTTGTTTTCTCCCATTTCCAGGATGTGAAGAAACATATCCTTTGTCCCTGCCCTCATCTCCCTTTAAGTAAGAGGTAAGTTCTTAATAAATTTTTCTGCCCAAAATAAAAGCAAAAGAAAAAATTAGGATTTTGGGTACTCATAGTCAAAGGGTTTCAATCTGGCCTCATTACAAAGGGGTACATGTGAACTCTCAGAAATCTCTCTACTGCTTGGCAGCGAGAGCAGCTGAGACCAGTTGCTTTCAGCAGCAGAATCGTATTACTCAGCTAGGAGTTAAGGCTCCTTGAAGCCCATCTGCCAGAAGATGAGGTGTTCTCCTATGCTGAATGTTAGAAGTGATACAGAACAGACCAAAGAGAGCACTGTTTCAGTGAAAGCTAAAGGAGGAGGAAGGTAGGCCAAGGGAATCAATGCACATGCTAGCCCTCCATACAAACGTCACTATACCCTCAGCACCAACTCATCTTCTCCTTCTGAATCACCAAGCTATAGGAGGTTGGGTAACTGTTTTCCTGATCCCAATCCCTTGCACAAACACAAAGGCTATGCAAAGGTGACTTTTATAGCCCTTTTGTTTAACATAACCTTTACACTAATTCTTATCACTCTTTTGAATCTCTACAATTACTTCTTCAGTCATACCTAAACTTTAGTTCTTGTCTTCAATATTAGATACATTTTCCATTTACCTCCCAATTAAGCATACCCAAATGTAATTTGATGCATGTTACCATAGTGCAACCAGTTCTTTAACTCCAGAAAGTTAAAGAGCCCATCAAAACAAAAGTCTTGGAAGCCTGACAATTATTTGGATGAAGATTGACATTGGAAGGAGAAAATAAAGGCTCTGACCACATTAACTAGAAAGACAAAAGAACTGAATCCAAATCATAGATGTGTGGTTAATGAATACACATTTGACCAGAAACGCTATTCAGTTCTGTCACAGTACAGTATATCACACAACTGAGGCTTTCAATATACCATGGGTTAGGATTTTCATATGTAAAAGGTAGGCAAAAACTATACAACTAAAGCAAGTGGGAGTGTCAGTAGAAGTCCAATTGTTCAGTCTTGAGATGCTCCTCTCCTGCACTATCAGCACAAAAATCTTCTATAGCCCCAGCTAAACAGCCTCAATTTGTTTGATGAGACATCCTGCATATTCCTGCTGATTGCTCAGCAGTGTTTCGCAAAGACAAACGAGAGCACTTTGCAGGGCACGTATTTGTGTCTGGCATAGACATTACAGTTAGGTACAGAACAGCATTAATAAAGCTTACCTGCACTTTTTTAATCACTTCTGATAAACTAGAGTTACAGTCTTTTCTTTCCATGTTTTAACTGAAACTACAGTTTTGCTGAATAACAAGCTGTCTACACTCTGTGGCAAAAAACATAGCCACCTTCGTTAAACTAGTTGGAGAAATCATGATTTTTCCAAATTACTGGAGTAATTAGGAGTTTTTTTCCAATAACGATGCTAAACTTCAGATGCCTCTAGAATTAAACCAACTAGAATACATTTTGACACTTGATGATGAACATTTATACTGATTATTTCTTCAAACAAATGGAAGTTACACACCTTATGTCTACAGGATGAAATGTGTTATAGAATCAATCACTGATTTGCCACTAAAGCCCTTCCAAGTTACTGTACAATTAGGTCATCTGTACTTTTCTGTGGCAACACACTATAGAGCTACTTAAATAACTTAAATTTTAGATTTACTAAAACATTCAGAAACAAGCAAAAGTTAATATGTAAAACACACAAGATTTACAACTTCAGCTAAACAATCTTTACTATGAGACTTTGTTTTTTCCATTATCCACACAGGACGTGATGCCCTCCCAATCTAGAAGTTTCAATTAACTCAGTTGAAGTAGTATTAGTTATATTAAATAGGAGAGTAGTTTCCTTTTTCCCTTGCTAAGTGTTCAGACATATATATATAAAAAATATAAATGTACTTGTGCCTATATAGAGTTGAGAAAGAAAGAAGAAAAGAACAACAAATAAGAAAAAACAATCCTGTAAAAACAACTATCAGTTCCTTCTTTTCCCCTTTCAGCTTTCTCTTACCGCTCCTTCACTACCACAAAGTATTTAGCATTCATTAAAAACACTAATAGGAACTAAGACAAGAACTCATCACTAATTACAAAGAGAAGCACTTCATTTTTCCAGAAATATCCTGATGCTGAACAAAAAGAAAAAACTAACAGAATGCCATAGTAACACAGTTTGACTATTAGAAATGTCTGCTCAAGCATGGCAGAAACATTAAGGCTAATATGCTGTTGTTCTTAATTCACTTTGACCATTGTAATGTTGAGGTCTAATGCAAACTAAAAAGTAGTAAGTGCTAAGTCCTCCTTGACTTAAGTGGGAATGTGAGGACTACAGAAGGATGAGAAGTACCACTTAAGGAGGTAGAGTCACACCAGTTTATCAGATACAGAAATCCATTTATTGATATGTGATCAGTCCTAGGCTAAGCTTAGGAGAAAAGCCATTTTGTCATCTTAATACATCCTTTTCAAAAAAATGCAGACTATTGAATATAAGAACCTAAGGGTTCCTTTCTCCACATGCAAGATTGATTAAAGCTTTCACAAAAGCAGCTTAAGTTAGTACAGAAGGTGAGAAAGAACTTTCCTTGCTAATCCATAATTAACATTTGCTTTTAAAAAAAGTATTATTCTTTGATGTGTCTGGCACTTCCAGATCATGCCAACACTAGTGCTAAAGACCTCCTTCCTCTTACTTCTTTCCCCACACTGTTTACCATGACTCCAAAGTTATTTTCATTGCCATAATATCTACAACTTCTCAAGGCTGGGATTCTGTTGTCTTAGTTACTGTAAAAACAGTAAGGCCACTGAAAAGAAGGTATGACTTCTACAACATTAGTTGATGTCCTACTTGCCTCCCCTTTTGGTGTGTTAATGATGCTAAAAAAGTAAATAAATTACACACACACTCCCCATATCAGGATAAATTGATGGGGTTTTGGTAGTGAGGGTGCTGCACTGTGCGGGAGGAAGTCAGGGACTGCCCTGTGCAGACACAAGAACAGAGCAGGATTGGGGCTAGAGAAAAAAAGAGACACGGGGGCTGGAGCAAAGAGCTGCCCAAGCAGGAGTAGAGAGCAGACATGGGAGCAGGTACAACACTGAGGGGACTGTGGCCCATGGAGGAATTGAGAGGAGAGAAAAAAAAAAAGCCACCAGGCACTGACCACCATCTCTTGAGTGCCACCTGTGGCAAGGGGATGGGAGACCACGATGGGCACAGCAGACCCTGCCACGTGGCAGCCTGCACGCTCAGCACACATGCTCTGGCAGTCCCAAGGACTGCAAACTCTCTTGGTAGGCATCACACACAAGTTTTTGCAGGTAGTAATTTTGCACACAGTGAGTTCTGAGCCTCTATAATATCTATCATCCAAGGTGATTTCTCCCCATATCAGACAACATGAATCCCCTACGTGATCTCTCAGGCATTTGCTGATTAAAAGGACAAAGACCTTTTTGCTTTTTCAAAATGACAGCATACCAAGACTACAGCTTCCTCCCAATGCCCAGCTACAGTCTTAAAAAATACTCTCCCTGGCTTGTTTTTAAAGCTGTAGCAAGCTTTTGTTACTCTAAGCAGCTTCATGAGGGATCCATGAAAAGAAATAAGGAGTGTGATTAAACGTGCAGCTATAGTCAAAACTAATTTGTCAACTATGGCATCCAAACATGACCAATGGTTTCTCAGGAGTCTGAGTCAACAAGCTCTGTAAACACAATTCAAAGCAATAGAAAAACACAGAATTTTCCTTATTCCTAAAAATGCTCTGAAGTCTGATAAATACTGTATACGGTAGCTTGTGGGACAGTATTGCATAACATTGGCTTCTTGTTGTATGGAAACTGCTCTGAAATAAAAATCTTTTTCTGGACAGAAAGTGACTGACAACTTGAACAAAACATACTCAGCATACTTGTGAAATGAATACATCTTAAGATTTTGCTTTCTATATTACATGCATATAATAAGAACTTTGATGTCTTAAAACAAGCTTTGAGATAGTAAAAAAGTAGAAGCTACAATCGAACAACCAGATCGAAATCTCTCCCATACCACCAGCGGTTTATCTAGTTTTACACTTACATTCTTAGACTTACTTTTGCTGTTGTGTTTTTTGTTTGAGTCAGGTTTACTCATGGTCAGTAAAAGCTTAGGAAGTTGTTCCTAAAAAGCTTGGAAAGTTTTCTGTATTCAATTAGAAGTTAATACATATATGCACCTATTTACCTATAAAGTTCAATGCCTTAGTTTATAGAATATGTTTTATAGCTACATAATACTGCACAGAGCAGTGCCTCCAAGCTGTTTTCTAAACTGTTTTGTTCCCATTTAACAATCAGCTTTTAGCATTAGACCTTTGACCACTTCTGAGTTAGCGTACCAAGACAAATAATACCAGCAATTTTTCAGGAGCTGAGGGGAGGAAAAATAGGCTAGAACCTTTCATTAAACCTATAAGGTTAAGAAAAAAAACCCACATTTACCTTCACCAAAAACATCATTACATACTGTATGTTAGATTTTCAAGGATCTGAAGTTTTGAGCAACTGCAGTGTTTCAGCTTGAAATCAGATATCATGCAGTACTTAATGGACATAAGATACAGCAAGTCAAAATAAAAGTGGTTTAGTGATCTGCTCATATTTTCATTTCTATGAAATTTATGTTTTGTCATGGGTGATCAGAAGACAAGGCCTTGCTGATATGCCACAAGACAGCTGCTAGGCCTGCTGGCTTAATCAGCTTTGGCCAGCTCCAATACTTTGCTTTTCCGAGGGTAAGTTGTAGCCTATGTTTTTAACATTTATATTTATAAGTCTACAATAGACATTTTGATGCCCAGTATTGCCTATTTTTAGGAAGGAAAGGTTCAAACCCCAGCCCATAAGCTCTGTCCCTTCCCCTCCTCCCTTTGCCCACACTACAGCATCTACGCTTCATCCACGTTCGTTCTTTGCTCATTAGCTCTACTCTTACACATGAACAAGGAAGTTTCAAAGACAGTAGAAATACAGAGCATGGTTTGAAATAATTCCAATCCTATGAAATTACAGACCAGACTTTGAAAATACTGAAGAATTATTCAAACATTAGATTTTTAAAGTTCCTTAGATGTCAAATAACTTTAGAAGACAATGGCAAACCCCTCACTGAATTGATGAAATGGCTTCTAACATTAAAGGGTATATAAATAAACAAAAGCATTGCTGGACTCCCCTCTTTCTTAGTCAAACTGCACTGCACAATGGTGACACTAATGTTAAATGGACTGAGTCATGGCTGGTTTTAAAATCCAAATTGACTTAGTAGCTTTAGTCCGGTGAATGGGAAATCACAACATGTTCTAAGTTACTGTCCAAACTGTAAAAGTTGTTTACTATTGGAAATGATTCTGTGACTGGTTCATATAGAAGTCCCTGGAAAATATCTTACAGGAAAAGACTCCAGAGCAGTGATATTACTTCTAGTGAAGGAAGACAAGATTTTGGCCATGGCAACCTTAAATTATCATGTGGGTAAGTACAAATCAATGTCAGAAAAACAATCTGAGTACAGGGATTAAGGAAGGGAGATAGGCCTGTGGAAAACAGAACAAGAAGAGAGAATAAAGATGTAACAGAAATACCATGGTACCCATTCCAACAGAAATGTGACAGAGAACTTCATATTCATCCAATTTTATACCTGCATCATTTTGTATCATCCTAAAGAGACAGCATATCACACAATCCCACATGGTTAATTTAATAAGGAGTTGTTGGTGATGCTGGCAACCCCTTTTCCTCTTCTTTACCAAGTGTTTTTTGTTTTGTTTTTTAAGTATTTGTACAAATAGCAGAATTAATAAAAATTGGTCTAAAACCAAATTCTAAGTCGCGGTTGGACCTCCAGTGCCTAACAAAAGCAAACTTCCATCTGAAACCTTCCTGGCTTTTGAGGCAGAACATCTGACCCAACAGATTCCCCTGTGACTATTAGGAGTAGAGTGCTTGCTCTCTCAACAAGCACTCTAATAAAGTCTTTCCAACCTGGCTCTTTTATTTTATCTTTGATAAAATTCTCAGAAATCTGTTATCTTTGAAATGTTGTATTGAGTTTGTGTGGCAAGGTTTTGGTAGAAGGGGGGGCTACAGGGGTGGCTTCTGTGAGAAGATGCCAGAAGCTTCCCCCATGTCCAACAGAGCCAGTGCCAGCCGGCTCCAAGATGGACCCGCCGCTGGCCAAATCTGAGCCAATCAGTGACAGTGGTAGTGCCTCTGGGATAACATATTTAAGAAGGGAGAAAAAAAACCTGCTGCACAACAGCAGCTGGAAGAGAGGAGTGAGAATATGTGAGGGTAACAACCCTGCAGACACCAAGGTCAATGAAGAAGGAGGGGGAGGAGGTGCTCCAGGCGCCAGAGCAGTGATTCCCCTGCAGCCCCTGGTGAAGACCATGGTGAGGCAGGTTGTCCCCCTGCAGCCCATGGAGGTCCACAGTGGAGCAGATATCTACCTGCAGTCCATGGAGGACCCCACACTGGAGCAGGTGGATGTGCCCTGAAGGAGGCTGTGACGCCATGGGAGAGCCCGTGGTGGAACAGGCTCCTGGCAGGACGTGTGAACCCATGGAGAGAGGAACCCACGCTGGAGCAGGTTTGCTGGCAGGACCTGTGGTCCCACGGGGGACCCACGCTGGAGCAGTCTGTTCCTGAAGGACTGCACCCCATGGAAAGGACCCATGCTGGAGAAGTTCGTGGAGGACTGTCTTCCATGGGTGAGACTCCACGCTGGAGCAGGGGAAGAGCATGAGGAGGATGGAGCGACAGTAACAACATGTGATGAACTGACCACAACCCCCATTCCCCATCCCCCTGCGCCGCTTGGGGGGAGGAGGTAGAGAATTTGGGAGTGAAGTTGAGCCCGGGAAGAAGGTGCTTTAAGATTTGTTCTTATTTCTCATTATCTTACTCTGGTGTTAATTGGCAATAAATTAAATTAATTTCCCCAAGTCAAGTCTGGTTTGCCCGTGACGGTAATTGCTGAGTGATCGCTCTCTGTCCTTATCTTGACTCACAAGCCTTTTGTCATATTTTCTCTCCCCTGTCCAGTTGAGGAGGGGGAGTGATAGAGCAGCTTGCTGGGCACCTGACAGCCAGCCAAGGTGAACCCACCACAAATGTCAATATCCCTATAAGAACTAGTTGAAATTTGAGAGTTATTGAGGTGGGAGGGGGAACAGTTGCACTGTATTTGCATACTTTAAAACCCTAGGTTTAAAAAAAAAAGAAAAATATCTCAATATTTTTTATACAGAAGTCAGCGATTATGGACTCTCATTAGTAGAAAAAATGTCTACTTATGATTATTTGTATCAATGAATAAAAGCTTCTGTATGACACAGGAGGCAAGTCAGGAAAGCAGATAACTTCAAAATGTAGGGCAGAAAAGATGTTTTAAATCAGATTCCTTCCGATAATGTTTTGGCACATCCACTGATGTGGATGAGCATATAACCCTATAAAATAGTCCATTTGGGGAAAAAATTAACCACTGTATACATGCTAATCTCAACTAAATGCTCAGTAAGCCCATACATAAGACGTTCCAGAGAGGGAAGGGAGAGAAGAAAGGCAGAAGAGTATCCTACAAGCATGCACTGTAAGACAATTGCAGACAGCACTAACAATTTATAGTCATCATATAAAATTGCAAGAGCTAGGATTACCATACCTGGGGAAATAAAAAAACCTCTACAAAACCCAAAAACAGAATTATGAAGAGCAATGAGAAAGTTCATTTAAACTCATTCCTCTTCTGTCTGAGCTTCCCGTTCATAAGAGACCAGTGAAGGATAGTAGTTACTGGTAAAATTTAGAAGAGTAAAGAGCTTCTTCCACAGCATAGATTTTAAATTAACTGTAGCACAGCATAGATTACAGTCTCACAAATTTAATAACATCAGCAACATGGAAGCAGGCTGTCGTGGTTTAACCTCAGTCAGCAACTAAGCATCACACAGCTGATCGCTCACCCTCCCCTCCCCCCGGTGGGATGGGGGAGAGAATCGGAAAAAAAAAGTAAAACCCATGGGTTGAGATAAAGACAGTTTAATAGGACAGCAGAGGAAGGGAAAAAAATAATAATGATAAAAGAATATACAAAACAAGTGATGCACAATGCAATTGCTCACCAACCACTGACTGATGCCCAGCCCGTCCCTGAGCAGTGATTGGGGGGGGGGGGGGGGGGAAGAAAACCCTACAACAGCAGAACAAGCACAACAAGCACAGCTCTCCAGACATAGAAGCAAACAGGGTGAGAGCACAAAGTTGCTTTGGGATCCAGAGATGCTGCTGGTGAGCCAGAACTCCATGCTTTGCCTTACAAGCAGGCCCAGCAACCCTCTCCTTTCCAGGGGCCCAGAGGAGGAGGATGAGGAGGAAGGCTCCGACAGGACATGATTTTCAATCTACTGCAATCTCCAGAACACAAGCCTATTCCCATCCAGCATGTTTTCCTTGTCATGTTTCACAGACACCCTCAAATTAGTTCATGGGCTCTTTGAGATGTAAAGTTCAGTAGTTTCCTTTGCAAAACAATTTTCAGCCTGTGAGAAGAGCTGTTACTGCCACTTGCAAATGACTAATTAGACCAACTGATGCTAACTGAACAAGGTGAGAATTAAGCCAAATTGGATGAGGCTACTTAGGTGCTGTTGCTGAGGCACAGATGGGGAGGAATAGCACCCTGCAAACACATGAAGACTCTTTTGATGTTAATCGTGCTGTTTGGTGGGATATAAGGGTCATAAGACAATAGTGGTAGAAGTACCACCCACAGTAGCACATTCAAACAATTGACAGACTGAACCCCCATGCTTTGTCCTGACATGAAAGCATGAGACTGTCCAAAAATCAACACCCTCTGTTCTAAAGTTTGGTTAGATCAATTTAGTTGCTGCAATTAAATCCTTCGGCAGCACTGACAAGTGTCACTGCACATCAACAAGGAACCAAGAACAGAGGATTGACACTAGGACTAGTGCTATATGTCACAGGTATATGGCAACAGAGACAAAGCTGAGGCATTTGACAATAGAGACAGATGAGGATTTTGGAACCTAAAAAGGAATAGAAGGAAGACAAAAATCATAGAATCAATTCATCAAGTGTTTCCACTGAGATAAATCAGCAATTATATGGTAAACAGTGATAGTATTTAAAAATTAGTATTTTTAGATGAAGTTTAACTGATGTTTTTCAGATCATCTTTGACTTTGAAAGAAAACACTCAACTAATACTAGTCATAATTTTGCTATTCTAAAGACTAGATGTCTCAGCAACTTGTTCACAACAGAAAAAACAAGGAATACATATCTTCTTTGTTTATTATAAGACACTTGGAATTTGTCTCTAAGATATTTCTGTAGTAAAATAAGGTTTCCTCACTTGGCACCACAATCTTTAGCAACCCCTCCTTGTAATGCTTCTTACTAGCTTTCTTTCATTACCTTCTTTATTGGCTTTAAACTTCCATTTGCTTCCTTGTAGGTCTTCATACAGAAATGATCACACTACTTCTCACTCCATCAACCAAGTCCACCTCACATTTTTCTGCATCTCTAAGTTACTAATTTTGACATGCCTTCTATGCGTGAAAATGCTTTTTATTTTAGTGGGCCTGGCACTTGTCATTCCTTTCATTTCCAGTTTAAAACCCACAAACCCCTTATTTAACATTAAGAAGTTGTCAGTTAACAGTTTTGAGAGCTTTTACACTTAACCCTCAGAAATAAACACCTTTAAATAAATTATTAGTGCAACCTGCACTTTGACTGCAGACAGCTCAAAGCTGGAGTCATGCCTTCACCAGCACCAGTGGAAGTATCAGAACTTACATATGGAGTGAGTGGAATGAACCAGGCTGAATAAACATGCATTTCATCATTATCACCATCAACTGATCTTCAAACAATTCACAATTCCTTCAAGACTGCTACAGCTGCATGCTAAGTTTCAAAAAGAATCATTGGTCCACGTCACAAGATGAGAATTGAATTGTATCAAGGAACTGAATTAGACTCCTAGAAAGGTAAACAAATTAATTTTATATTCATAAATAACAAATCAATTTGAAACATCCCACTGAGCACTGCAGGAACTATAAAGCCTCTTTAATTTGCTTTGAGTATGCTATTACCATACCAGCAAGTCCCTCCCTTCTGATAACTTACAGCCTAGTAAACACTACTGAATTTCAGCAGCAGTGGTTGCATCTATATTGAGCTGTAGCTGGAAGTGACAGATCACCGTTTCCTTGATTGTTCATACCACATGTATGCCAAACAGGTTCTGAGATTCCTCCTAAGGCTGAACACCCAAATCCTGTCCCTGACAGGCCTCCAGAGCAGTTTGCTCATCAGATCACTCAAGGCATTCCTAGGACGGCTCCAAATCCCATTTCCCCCAACAACATGCCTTCCACTGTCAGGCCACTTCCCACCATAATGGCAAGATTCACAGCAAGCATACAGGGCACAATCCGTTTTTAAATATACTAGTACGACCATACACTGTGCCTGGAGCAAACGGTGCCCTGCACAGCCTGCTACAGAGGCTGATGTGGGAATAGGTACACAGGTCTGCGCAGTAAGTGTCAGCCAAGGGATTGTGCCAAGTACTGTGCCATGGGGACAGGCCCCTACTACTGGAGAGGAATGGCCATACCTGGACTAGACTGTCTCACTGATGAGCAGCTCATAGGGAAGACGACTGTGCTGGAAGCAGAATGGCTGCATCAGTACTACCCTTGGGTATTGCTATCCGAATAACATAAAGAAACATTTCTTTACTGACAGCTCATGCCCTTGCTTTGATTGCGCTGGTGGAGGCTGGTAAAGACAAAGTATCATGTATTAGTTGTACTGGAACTAGATTATCAACTAGTTGCAAAGGATACTTTAAAATATAGTTTATACTTCAGAAAGGCACCTACAATTACTGTAGTTCTAACCCCAAGATAGCAGGTAGGTATCAGGGCTCTACCAGATGGAAGTTAGTTTACTTGTTGGAAGTGTAATTACAGGACATCATCAGATCTCAGGAAACTGCCCAGCATTTTGACAAACTAAGCAACAAAATGCATACTATACAGTTTGTGCATAAGTGTTGGCTCAAGTGCCTGTGTGACAGATAAAACTGGAATTTTCTTATTTATTTCACATGGAATTGCCTACATTAAAGGCCTATACTTAATAGCTCAAGCAATAAATACATGCTACTATGGTTAGGAAGCATCTAATTGAAGACCAGGAACCAGTGCTTTTTAAGAGCTAGTTAGTTATTTCAGTATGGCCTCTTTTTATGAACAGGAACTATGTTCCTTACACGGTACCTGAATGAACTGGTAGGGTTCAATGCATTCAAAACCTATGTACGAACCAAGAACTAGAAAAGCCTCCCTCACTCACTCACTCCTTTGCATAAATATCAGAACAGATATTAAACAAAGAAGACAAGTCCTTGAAATAAACAGTGGCCAGAAATGAGCAGGTTTACTTACAGAACACTTGCCATTGCAAAGTCAGTTTTAAAGAAAGCTGTGTTTAAAAACATTTTACTTAGGAAAGACTATACCATGCTTTGCATAACTGGAGCACTTAGATGCTCACATGTTTATGTCCAAAAGAGGCTTAACTGAAGCATCAAATACAAGTCCATGTAGCAGAAACTGCCATTTCCCACTCTCTAACAGGTTTTGTGTTTAGAAACAGAATGCCATGAGTAGGAAGTACTAAAATTATACTTAATTGGAAAAAAAAAAAACCCACATCCAAAAAAACACCACAAAAAAACCCCTCAATGTTTACAAGCAAATGAAGATGAACAGTTCTTTAGGAAGATAAACAACATACATATAAGACAAGATGATTTAGAATAAAATTTTGTATTTGCTAGTTAAAATATCAGTTTTAATCATTACTTAGTCTGTTCTGTGTGAAGTTTGATCATGACCGCTAATTTCCCAAACCTCTAGCATACGAGCATATTCGTTTATAAGCTCAATGGTATCTGAAACCAGAAGTCTTGTCTTTTTTTGTTGTTGTTGTTAATTGCCTTCATTAAGGTGTCAGGTGACATAAGTGAGTCACAATGACTGTCAAGTTTCAATTAAGAAGGTTGATTGCTATTGTGCCACTCTGGTTAGGGATATTTCTTGTTCAATACAAGCTTCTCATAGAAGAATACTAGCCACATTTTTCAAATGTGAAAGACAAAATTTCACTTAGTGATCATAACTAGCAATGCTAATCATAAACTTTGTGTTCTAATCAAGTTCTTAATAGCAGCACACAGTCATCTACTTTGCTGCAAAACTGGTATTCATATGAGGTAGCATTCAATGATCTGGTTTTCCAAAGATCAGTTAACTTACCCACAGTCTGAAATCATCATTCTATCCCTCCCAATATTTCTCCTCTACAATGAGGAAGCTAGCAAGACTTGTACAGGGTAAAGACAAAAGTCTGTATTTTAATAACTGGGTAAATACCACCCATATTCTTACTGAGGGAATTCAGAAAAGTAGTTTCATATGTAAGTTGCAGGATCATCAAGCCAGCTATTTTTAGGGTCTAGACTGACTCATTAGGATTTGTCCAGAGCCATATAGGACATAAAATCAAACCTCTGTTCCAGGTTCCCACTACATAACTAGCATTTTTCCAAGGTTGCAGAAATGTTTGGATGGTTGGATTTTGTAAAACCACTTTGAACTCAAACATAGTGTTGACAGTTAATATTCTTCCTTGAGAGAATCCTCCTGCCAGGGTGTTCAACTATTCTTTTCCAAATTAATCCAGATACATATGCAACATCCAACCCATTGCTGTAAGTGACAGCAAAGTCCTCTGAATCAGGAAGGTCTTGAGTTTTACAAAAACAATAGCCAGTGGCAGGAGTAACAAGACAAGTGAGAAGGTGAAACAGAAGGTAATCTTTACAAGATCTAAACTTGGGTCCTATCTGTAATGGTTGAATTAGTGCAAGCAATTTGAGGATTACCATGTTCATCTTTGAGCACTCAAGAGCAGCAGTATTCCTTAAATATAGGATTTAAGGTTGTTACTGAGGAGCAGAAGAGAAGGACTCTCTAAACTTATTTTCATGCTAAGTAAAGGTAGTACTTTGTAAGAACAATAGGGGAAGTAGCAGATTATTTTCCTTTGTCTAAGAACTTAGCTCCAGAATTATATTAATTCTCAAATCCTGCCAATGATAAGTCAGTCACAAATGTTATAAAAAAGGCCCCTATAATGCCCTCCAGCCCATCCCAATAATAGACATATTCTAGCTTTTGTTCCAACCTGATTTTAAAAATCCATAATTAATGTGGACAAAAAGGGAGGATTTTTTTTTAAAAGCTGTATTGCACATTTAAGGTCACCAAATACATAATTATCAGTAAAAATTATCTCAGATCTTGGGTGGCCCATTAAGATCTGTTGTGAGAGACATAGACAGCATTTGCATTCAGATGTGAGGTAACTAGGGAATCTAGAGTTTAGCGCTCACCTTTCACAGAAATCCCATCAAAAATGGATCATTACTTAACCATGTGCTTCAGCACCTGTGTCTTTTTCCAGAAAACTTCCCAAAGATCCTGGGAGTTTTACTATTGTGCATAGTCAGACATGCTGCAATCTGAGCTGTGCAGTGCTTCTGAAGAACCAAGTCTATCTAGGACTCAAACCAGCAAGACACCACCTATTCCCGAGCACTGCCAATCATTTCCTGGTAGGAATCCAGTTCCTATCTATGTCTAGATGCAGAGAGCTCTGGATGTCTGGGTAGTAGGCTTGCTAAAGCAGACACAGGGAATCCCTCTGTTTTGTAAAAGAACAAGAACAAATATTGACATGGAAGGGACATATACTGTGATGTTGAAAAAGCACTTAGAAAACAATATCCAGAAGCTGAAAATAAGTTAAGCCAAGATAACCTGCAATTAGACAGGATCAATTTAACTCTTTTAGTCACACACAAAGTGAAAAATACAGCTAGTGCAAAAGCACAGGTCTCCCAATTTCAAAGTCAATTGGCCAAGTAGCTGTTTAGGGCCCCAGTTACTGTATGCAATGATTTGACAACAGAGCTACATAGCATACATTATTCCATATGCTTATTTTTTTTGGTATGGAAAACACTTCATACCCTAAGAAGCCCTGAAATGGCAGCACACTCCACAGTCACATGTTGGAGAAAACACTGTTTTCTCCAATATCACACAGTACATTCTTTTAGCTTTTTGTACAGACAAGCCAGGGCTAGCAGACTATTGGAAATGAACAGGCACAAGAAGTAGGGATTGCAAGAACACATGTCAAAGATTATTTATTTCACCAACGCTTCACTGTAAAGTGTTGACCATTTAAAGGTCATTCTTCAGTTTTCAAAACTCAAGGAAGATCTCATTATATGTCCTGTTACAAGAATAGCTTCAAAATTAACATACTGTTTACAGAATAAGTCATTTAAATGCATTTAAAAAAAAAATTCTAAAACCCTGGCAATATTACCTATTATGGTTTTTACTATGAAAGACACTATGAAAGTGGGAAAAAAATGCCATTTCTCAACAAGCTGAGACTCAACTTAGTTGACAGTCTCAAAAGAAACTTTCCAGACTTCAGCTTCAGAACTGAGGAGCAAACTCAGACAGGGATAGCTATGAGACTGGAATTTTTTTTAAACACTTCCTGCCAAGATAAACAGACACTGCTGTAGCAAAAAGTAGATCTATCCCACCTGTAATGACACTTCCCTTGTGCCAACCCTGTATTTGTACAGCTGTGTAGTCAGCTAGGTTACAATACTTGATGTGGCTCACTGCATAGTCAAATGTTTGTGCTGCAGTACAGACAACAGGAAAAAGCAGCCCCCATCTTCTGTTGTCCCCACTTTTTGGTGGCAAGCTCAGTGAAAACTTAATGATCAAGATGTTGACAAAGAATGCAACCACAAAGATGGACAAAACAGTGCCTGTGAACCATTTGCAAATATACAGAGGAAGAAGAAAAACTTGAGAGGAACTATGTACTTCAAGTTTTTCCCTCTTTATTCAGGTAAAAGCCATTAGTCAAAACCAGTGATACTGACTGCTTCTGCTTAAGTTAGCTAACTTGATATCTGTAGCGGGGGGGGGGGGGGAGAGAAAATGATGCCAAGATACTGGAAATGTCAATATATGCTTGTACCCTAGAGTAATTTTTTTTTAGTGATGATGGGCATTCACCACTACTTGCCACCAGAAAAATGTGTCAGAATGCAGTGTGTTGCTAGAAGCATATTTGTGATGCAGTTCCAGAAAATCAATACAGCATCCAAACACAGTTCCATTACTTTGCAGAATGGAGTAGACGACATTAATACTACTACCACGGCTCTGTGTAGATGCAACAGAGCCCAACACTGCACGTGCAAGGCCCAGGTGGAATAAAACCACAGCTCCCTCTAGCCTCATCTCCCCTCTAACCTCCCTGTTCTGAGCACAATACTAATTTTGGTGGATCCCAAATGGCCCAGCCTTGGAAAAAATAAAAACTAAGATACTCACAACAGAATGGGGAAAAGAAACCTATTATCAAAATTAGATCTAAAAGCAGATTTTTTCATAGCGCAATGCTTCCACACCCATTGCACCTTACTTTAAGACTGAATACATCTGAAAGCCTTGCAGGGAGAGCAGCACGAAACCCTGAACTAGAAAGCATGTTCTTGCAAAATTTTTTACAGAGGGCTTTCACATAAGTAGAGCCTTTAAATACACATTTCAACTGAACATGGTATCTTAAAAAAAAAAAATGGACTGAGTACTCCAATTTTTATTTTTACTTCAAATAATACAGAATACTTTGTCCCTTTGTTCATTGTTACAGTTTCCTGTTGCTAAGACTATAACCACACACGTGGGGAAGCCTGAGATTTTTCTCTTGAGAGCGTGCAGGATTGTCTCAGATACAAAGGGCACATTGTTAAAACACAAGCACACTGAATGTCTGTGTGTGTATATATATACACACACATATTCATGTCAGTTCCAGGTCTGGTCTCAACCTCATTGGATATCTCTACACCACACTCACTTCCTTGCCAGATGCCTCTTAAACTGTAACTACTGGACTAGAAGAGCCATCATTTCTTGGAAATTACTTTAGGCTTAAACAGCTTCAGAATTAAAGATATCTAAAAGAGTGGAAGAGCTAAGTTTCTGATCTGTATGAAGTGTTTGCATTGTTTAGATGATCACTGATCTGGAATACATTGGAAAACCATAGGCTCAGCTAAAATCATGTCCCAGGCACCTATACTAATGAGAAACTACTAGCAAATTAGTGTTACATCACGAGATAATGCTCTTCTCTTTGTAGTACACTAATGCGTAGACATAGATTTGGAAAGCTGTGATTTAAAGAGTGATCAGCTAAGAGCTTTAAATCAAATTACAGTCTTAAGAGACAATCATAAAGAATAAATGTTTTCCAACAAAATTCCCATAAAAGTGATATCCGAATTCTACTTATTACTTTTACTAATTAGCAAGCAGAAACGCTCTAAAGCCAGTTAGGTGTCATTGCCTCCCCTGATTAGAAGTGATGGCCTATTACAGTATTTCAAGCTATTGCAATCTCTATGGCTTTGAGACTGCATACTTCCTCAAGTATTGGCTTGACATCTGCAAAGATAATGGAAATTGTGGTAGGGTAAGCACTGTTTGGGAAGGAGAAATCACAAGCACACACAAAACATTCATCTGATGTTTGCCTTGAGACACTGAGAATAAAAAATAATCTCAACATGATGAATGTGAAGAACTGAAATGTTTATTTTCAGCAGAACTAGGATTTCACCCAGAGAGCTGGTCTATACAATCTTTATAATGCATGGAAATACTGAAAAAGATCAGTCGCAACCTTAAGGTATTATGAATACCTTCACTGGATCAGCATGGAAATCATCCCCCATGGTGTTCAGGACACCCATTTATGTGTTGCCAGGCCAGAAGAGCTGTTTTAGATTTCTCATGCTTATTTCATGGTCATAAAACTACTGTGACAGAAGATAATTTAAGTATGGTAGTGGTGCCATGATAGCATGGTCCATGCAATTGCTGCCTGACAAAGTAGTTTATTAACCATTTCAAGCTGATTTACATACAGTACATCTGTCTAGGTATTTATACCTTACTAACTTTTTTCAGAAAATCAAATTTTGTGGGTGTTATCTATAGTAAGTAATGTTGACCTGGTTTTGTTACACTACACACTGCTACAGAAGACAGCATGAACTACTTTGCTGCCATTGCTTTCCCACAATAGGCGTCTCATTTTACCCTTGAGATAGCAACATGACCAGGAATTGCAGTAACACTAAACTACTGCCAAGAAGCTGTACCTTCTGCTCTATTATCTGCAATATTTCTGTGTCAGAGGAGCACAGTTGATGGAACTGTTGCTAAGACAAAGTCTTGGGAGAGCTATCATTAAGCCTTGTGGAAAGGGAAAAAGACAGGTTAAAGAACCTGAGTCAGGTCAAATTCAACAGTTAACAATATTTCTGGCTCCTAACAGCTTTATAGTGCTAATGTCTTGTTACCCAGCTAGGGAAAGGAAACCAAAAAGTTTAAGGACAAGACTTTGGTTTGGAAACACCTAAAAAAGCAAGTCAACAGGTAGCAAACCAATTTCCACAGCAAGATTTGTCTATCCCATGTGCTCAAACAGTATAGATTTTCACATATTCTTAGATTTTAAAGCTTCAAACTGGCTTTGTGTCATGGTTTAACCCCATTCGGCAACTAAGCACCACACAGCCACTTGCTCACTCCCCCCTGGTGGGATGGGGGAGAGAACTGGAAGAGTAAAAGCGAGAAAATTCATGGGTTGAGATAAAGACAGTTTAATAGGTAAAGCAAAAGCCATGCACGCAAGCAAAGCAAAGCAAGGAATTCATTCACTCCTTCCCATTGGCAGGCAGGTGTTCAGCCATCCCCAGGAAAGCAGGGCTTCATCACGCATAATGGTTACTTGGGAAGACAAACGCCATCACTCCGAACGTCCCCCCCTTCCTTCTTCTTCCCCCAGCTTTATATGCTGAGCATGACATCATATGGTATGGAATATCCATTTGGCCAGTTGGGGTCAGCTGTTCCAGCTGTGTCCCCTCCCAACTTCTTGTGCACCCCCAGCCTACTCGTTGGCAGGGCAGTCTGAGAAGCAGAAAAAGCCTTGACTCTCCGTAAGCACTGCTCAGCAATAACGAAAACATCCCTGTATTATCAACACAGTTTTCAGCACAAATCCAAAACATAGCCCCATGCTAGCTACTATGAAGAAAATTAACTCTATCCCAGCCAAAATCAGCACACTTTGTGTGTTTAGAATTCGCATGATTTGTCAATTCCCCTACAACTACAGTATCCTCTCTTCAAAATGGGACTCTGCATCCTGAATGCTTTGAAGAAACACATTTGACTAACTCCCCATCCTTCAGCAAGGGTAAGAGCTAGGAGTGGATCAACCAATAACAGCCATTTTCCTCTAACTGCCAAAAATTAAATTAAAATACTTATTTTAGGTAACTACGATGCTAATAAATACATCCTAAAATACTCATCTTCCACAATATTCTCTAGCCAACTTAAGAACCCTAGTATTCTAAATCTGCCATCTCAAATTGACACATATCATAACCATCTTTATGAAGATAAAATACTAAATATAGTCCAAGAAAAGTGAAGAGAAGCTAAAGTCTTTATAAAAAGATACCTTGATTAACGTGACATGATAGAGACAAGCACATCTTACAGAAGCTTTGCTGAATGATGAGGAATTATAAGGTAAAGAGTGAAGGGAAAAGCTAGTAAGATGAATTTGGATACTTGTCCACAGCACAGAAGACCAGAAAGGAAAGTAGTTACAGAGAGAATACTCATTGATAAACCAGGAATTAATCCAAGAGATTAAGTTTAACAGGACATCAAATTCTCAACCTTACCAGAATTCATGGCTGTGCAGTTTCCATACTGCTTCTAGCATGAAATGCATTCATTCCAGCCTGAGCAATGACTGCATCATAGTCCACAAATACTAACCTCTAATTCCCCTGCTAGAAAGTAAAAGCAGTACCAATGACCAGTAAAATAAAGTGATGGTTTGCAGCTTTCAACACAGAATTTACCTGGTCAATGTATACAATAATCTGGGCTGCCAATACACATCCTGAGTATGTTTACTTAAGATCTATTTCTTAAGGATTTTTAATATAATCAAATCTCTGCTCAAAGACAACCAATTGCGCAATACTGACAAATTTTGTGTTTCTCAATACTGGCAATACAAAAGAGACACGTTATGAACTGGGACAGAACATACTAAGGTCATCTTATTTACACAAAAATCAATGTTTTCCTATTGAAGAACGCTATATTCAGTGTGGTCAACCCAACAGAAAGGCCCGCACAAATACACGGGTATATCACTCAATAGTGACTATTGATAGGAACTTGTCTTTATGCAACAGGGATGAGGAACTAGGAGAGAGGGAGAGCGAGAGACTGGCAGGTAGAGAATCAAGAGTGGACATCCTATGCTAGAGTGCCTGGCCTGTACAATCCCCAGGGCTTGATTTGTTTACCTTCTCCTGTGATATGAGGGACACCCACAGACATATGGGATACAGCACTAAGAGTGGCTCCTAAACTACTGGACCCTATAGACCATTCTCAAGTTTCAAGTTTCTGAAAACAAATATTTAATAGCAGCACAGCTTCAGAGACCAGTCACCCACAGCTTGGTATTCACCACATACACAGTGCATAATTACCTGGCTTGCCTGATGGTATTCAATGAGCCAAGCAGGCTGAACTACACTGGCAGAACAGTGAATTCTTCGCTATAACAAATGAGACTAAGCCACTGTTGGTATGGTAAGCCAATTCCTCTCCCCCATCCCAAGTTTTCTGTGTTCTGACCATTGGAATAGGCAAACTCTCCACCAGCCGGGTACTACAAGCTCACTGTACAAGCTTATGTAGGATAGCAGTACCCATTAAATATTGAATACAGTACACTGACCCTCACGTGGCCAGGTACATGGATTATCAATCATTTTGCAACTTGCTTCTAGAGCACTCAATTTTAAGACCTTAGTAGAGCATCAGAAGACTATTTTTATAACCACAGTGTTAACAGTCCAGTACATCTTGATCTAGAAATAGTCTGAAAGCCATGGGCAATTGCATTTAGATGCTAATACAAATAGCTACTGAAACAAGACCTCTATTCTGAACATTAGCAAATGTCTGATACTTAACCACAGATCCACAGAGCTGGTGCTGGCCCTGGCTTGGATGTGCTCACTCACTCATAGAGAGCAGAGAGCTTATCAGTAACACATACCTACATTGCTGGTTTTGACCACCTTGTTAAAAGATAGTCTGCAAAGGAATGCTATATTGCAATAACCCAGTGTGTACTGCCTAAAGAGTCTTCAAAATATTTACAAGTTTTGTCTTCTTGACCTTAACATGCCAAGATACTACTTAAAAGTCATGACACCAACTTTACACCCTTTCTCCAAATAATTTTTATAGTCCTTCAGTATTTAGGATTATTTCCACTCCCTCTACAGATATGGATTTGCACTGTTCATTAAGAAGCTACTATGCTAAAACACTAGCAGTACTGGAGTTTATGAAATGGAGAAATTAAGGATTTTTTTTTTGTAAGTCGGGTTTTTGTTTTCAGAAGTGCTCAATTTAATTCTGGAGAAAGTACAAAGTTTACTCCTCTTCAACAGTTCTCTGTATTTGTAATACGATACACTTAACTGACATATGTACAAACACAATACTGATTTTAAATAAATTAGATGTTTTCCATTATTTGAATTTTAAAAGCTACATAATTCTGTGTCTGCTTAGCAGTTTTAAGAATATATACCAAAACCACTATAACTTCATTTAGCCTTTTGGCAGGTTTTTGAAACACATTATCACTTTCTTGAATATGTAGACAGCTGCAAGCTTGGGTTTATTCTGTTTGGGATTTTTTTTTTTTTTTCAAATGGAAGGGAAGACAACAGGAAAATAAAAGCTAGCCTAAGAAGTCATTCCTTCCTACATCTTGTACAGTGAGCCCCAGTGACTAGGACAGAGCCGAGAACACAGCTGTTATCACCCTACATGCAAGGAAGTTAATAAATTGGAGAATTCCAAGTGTCCTTAACTGCTTGAGGAAAGAGACGCTTTTAACTTCCATATTACTATATCAATTTCACATTTGAATTCCTGAATAACCAAAATACAAAAGGACATGAGTTATAACTTTTATAGTCTGAACTATGTCATAAAGTCTTAGAAAACCAGCATCTTGTTAATGCATTAAGTCTGCCTCCACCTTGCAGTTAGCCAAATCATACTGAGTTTCTGTTGCTTTTGAACATGGATGAGTTTCCATTCTATTGAGAGGTTATCAGGCAAGCACAAGGTTTATTTTTTCATCTCACTATACAAATTACTAAGAATACAACTGTGGAAAGCTTTCACAGGTATCTATAACACTTTTATAGCTACTAAATTAGATGTGATCAGGTTCATTTTAAAGATTTTATTCCTTCTAATTTCCTTAAAGCCTCAAGTGGATGTCCCAATTTACTTAGGGGACCTGCTGTAAAGCAGATTTCCCTAGAGCCTTCTTCACTATATTGGGAAATTCACACCTTGTTTTTATATCCTCTGAAAACTCCAGAAGAGTTAAAACGAGCCTTCGCTGCTCTTAAGTTTCACCTTGTCACACTGAGCTTAAAGCAGTCGTTTTCAGGACTGACCAACCCTAAAAGACCAGGGGAAGGTCCTCACGGTGGGGATCTGGAAGCCAAGGCGGCTCTTCCAGCGATCCGATGTGGCTACGGCGGGGGAGCAAACCTCTGCAGATCACGGTGCGCCCCGCTTTTCTTTCATCAGGTGGATGCACAGCATCGATCGCAGCAGGAATCCTGCTCCTTATGCACCCAGCCAGTAAAACCACTCGCCTCCGTGCGCATTCAGCAGCGCCCGCTTGAACAGCAACAGCTCGCGCGGGCAGCCGCTTCCACCCCCCCGCCCCGGCACCGCCCCGGCGGTCCCCGCGACATCCTTACCCCATGGCGGCCGGCGGTGCCGCGTCCCCGAGGCGCTCCTCGCCGCGCCTCGCCGCAACGGCAGTTCCGCAGCCCCGTGGCGGCAGCAGTCCGCTGGGCTGGGCTCGCCACGCCGCCGGCTCGCAGCTGCCGGGCCGAGCGGAGCCGACCGCGCGCTAGGGAGCGCCCCCCGCGGGCCGGGCTCCCATAGCCGCCGGCCTCGCCAGGCGCCCGCAGGCAGCGGCTCCGGCCCTCGGGCGGGCGGCAGCGGCGGCTCCGGGGGCAGACGGGTCCCCTCCTGCGGGCGGACGGGGAGACGCTCGCCTTCTCCGCGAGGGCCTGGCAGCGGCCGACGAAGACTCCGTACGACTCAGAGGCGGAGCGGGATAGGGCAGGCGGTGCGCGCAGGGCTCCACGCCGCCGCTCCTCCTAGCACCCCCGCCAGCAGCATGGCGGGCACCAATGCATTCTCTCGAGGAGGCAGAGCGAGCCGCGGCACCGGCGCTGGCATCAGGCTCCCGGCGTGCGGCGGCCGCGCGTCCCCCGCGGGCACCGGGGCGCCGCGCTCCCCGATCCGCCCACCCCCGGCTGCAGAGATGCGGAGCGCCGCTCCTCCTTCCCGCGGCGGCGGGTCCGCTCCTCACCGTCACGCCTTCTTCTGCGGCGAGCGGGCGGGCATCGTCCTGGGGCGCGGCGAGTCAGCCACCGCCAGCGGGAGGGGCCGCCGAGCCCACGCTCCTCTGCGGAGGGGCCGCGGGCTCAGCCCCGCCGGTGGGACGGAGGGAGCGAGCCCTGTGTCAGGCGGTGCCCGGCTGCTCCAGCGCCCTCGAGCCGCTGCCTCTGCCCGCTTGCATCCTCCGCCTCACGCCTCCGCCCGCCCCCTCGCGGTGAGAGGGAAGGGAAGGGAAGGGAAGGGAAGGGAAGGGAAGGGAAGGGAAGGGAAGGGAAGGGAAGGGAAGGGAAGGGAAGGGAAGGGAAGGGAAGGGAAGGGAAGGGAAGGGAAGGGAAGGGAAGGGAAGGGAAGGGAAGGGAAGGGAAGGGAAGGGAAGGGAAGGGAAGGGAAGGGAAGGGAAGGGAAGGGAAGGGAAGGGAAGGGAAGGGAAGGGAAGGGAAGGGAAGGGAAGGGAAGGGAAGGGAAGGGAAGGGAAGGGAAGGGAAGGGAAGGGAAGGGAAGGGAAGGGAAGGGAAGGGAAGGGAAGGGAAGGGAAGGGAAGGGAAGGGAAGGGAAGGGAAGGGAAGGGAAGGGAAGGGAAGGGAAGGGAAGGGAAGGGAAGGGAAGGGAAGGGAAGGGCCCTACAGTCCACCGTGCACACCGCCACAAGCAGCCACCTCACTACTACTCGCGACGACACCTGCTCACTCTGCCTCCATCCTCCACCCGGGGAGCTTTAAATAGCACGCGTCACCGCGCTCCCCTACGCACCGACGTTACGCACCGCTCCCGGCGCAGATGTCACCGGGGTACGGAGGATGATATCAGAGTGGTCCATGCCGCCGGAAGCGCTTCTATAACAGGGAATGACGGCTTGGGGGAGGGTTCGGGGCCCGCCGCGGCGCGGCTGCCTACGGGGCCCGGACCGCCTCCTCCCGTCACCGCCCCCTGCGGCGCCGTCTCCACGGCAACGCCGCGCGCGCCCGCCGCCGCACCTCGCGCCCGCCCGGGTGCCGCGGAAGCAGCGGTGCGCCCTGAAGATCGGCGGGGAGAGCCGGGTGTGAGCTCCTGCGCCTGAGAGCCACGGGTGAAGATGGCGCGGAACCCACCGTGGAAGGCGGCTGCGGCAGCTTTCTAGCCCTCTGCCCCGGGCGTGGGAATGGCAGGGTGCCAAACTCCAAAGGCAGCTGGTCCCGTGTCCGAAACACATGCCTGCATCCCCCTGCTTTGCAAACACTTCAAACCTGACAGCGTTACTGGCTAAACAGGAAAGAAACACAGCAGACATTCTAAAATAAAAAAAAAAAAAAAAACAAACTAGATTCCAGCACATCCATGCTAGTAGTATTGCAAAGAAACAGCCAGCACCATGAGCTTGCCAGATCCCATTTTTGGCTCAGTCCTTCAATGGTACCATACAAACAGATAGCATCTGTTGCTACTTCTAATTCAACAGAGCAGACTAAGCTCCAGGACTATCTACTGCCTTGCTGGGCACCTACCTCATCTTAGGTTCAGCAAATATTTCCATTAATTCTCCAAGTTTTCCTGAATTTATAAATATTAGGTATAACTGCTCCTATACAATGCCAATAGCATTGGGATACTGTATTGGGTTTGCATGGCAAGGTTTTGGTAGAAGGGGGGCTACAGGGGTGGCTTCTGTGAGAAGATGCCAGAAGCTTCCCCTATGTCTGATAGAGCCAATGCCAGCCGTCTCCAAGACGGACACACCACTGGCCAAGGCCGAGCCAATCAGCAATGGTGGTAGTGCCTCTGTGATAACATATTTAAGAAGGGGGAAAAAACTGTGCAACTGCAGCCGAAGAGAGGAGTGAGAATATGTGAGGGTAACAACCCTGCAGACACCAAGGTCAATGAAGAAGGAGGGGGAGGAGGTGCTCCAGGCGCCAGAGCAGAGATTCCCCTGCAGCTCGTGGTGAAGACCATGGTGAGGCAGGTTGTCCCCCTGCAGCCCATGGAGGTCCACAGTGGAGCAGATATCCACCTGCAGTCCATGGAGGACCCCATGCCAGAGCAGGTGGATGCACCCAATCATAGAATCATAGAATCATAGAATCGTTAAGGTTGGAAAAGACCCTTAAGATCATCGAGTCCAACCGTTAACCTATCACTGCCAAGTCCACCACTAAACCATGTCCTCGACCACCACGTCTATCCTTCTTTAAATACCTTCAGGGATGGAGACTCAACCACTTCCCTGGGTAGCCTGTTCCAATGCCTGACGACCCTTTCGGTGAAGAAGTTTTTCCTAATATCTAAACTAAACTTCCCCTGGCGCAGATTGAGGCCATTTCCTCTCGTCCTATCACTTGTTACTAGGGAGAAGAGACCGACCCCCACCTCGCTACAACCTCCTTTCAGGTAGTTGTACAGAGCAATAAGGTCTCCCCTCAGCCTCCTCTTCTCCAGACTAAACAACCCCAGTTCCCTCAGCCACTCCTCATAAGACATGTGCTCTAGACCCTTCACCAACTTCGTTGCCCTTCTCTGGACACACTCCAGCACCTCGATGTCCTTCTTGTAGTGAGGGGCCCAAAACTGAACACAGTACTCAAGGTGCGGCCCCACCAGTGCCGAATACAGGGGCATTATCACCTCCCTGGTCCTGCTGGCCACACTATTCCTGATACAAGCCAGGATGCCATTGGCCCTCTTGGCCACCTGAGCACACTGCTGGCTCATGTTCAGGCGGCTGTCAACCAACACCCCCAGGTCCTTTTCCGCCAGGCAGCTCTCCAGCCACTCCTCCCCCAGCCCGTAGCGTTGCATGGGGTTGTTGTGACCCAAGTGCAGGACCCGGCACTTAGCCTTGTTGAAGCTCATATGGTTGGCCCCGGCCCAATGATCCAGTCTGTCCAGGTCCCTCTGCAGGGCCTTCCTACCCTCCAGCAGATCGACACTTCCACCCAACTTGGTGTCATCTGCAAACTTACTGAGGGTGCACTCGATCCCCTCATCCAGATTATTAAGGAAGATACTGAACAGGACCGGCCCCAACACTGAGCCCTGGGGAACACCACTCGTGACCGGCCGCCAACTGGATTTGACTCCATTTACCACCATTCTCTGGGCTCGGCCATCCAGCCAGTTTTTATCCAGCGCAGAGTGCACCCATCCAAGCCGTGAGCAGCCAGCTTCTCCAGGAGAATGCTGTGGGAGACAGTGTCAAAGGCCTTACTAAAGTCCAGGTAGACAACATCCACAGCCTTTCCCTCATCTACTAGAGCGGGTCACCTTGTCATAGAAGGAGACCAGGTTAGTGAAGCAGGACCTGCCTTTCATAAACCCATGCTGGCTGAGCCTGATCCCCTGGTTGTCCTGCACTTGCTGCATAATGGCACTCAAGATGATTTGTTCCATGACCTTCCCCGGCACCGAGGTCAGGCTGACAGGCCTGTAGTTCCCTGGATCCTCCTTCCGACCCTTCTTGTAGAGGGGCGTCACATTTGCTAGCTTCCAGTCATCTGGGACCTCCCCGGTTGACCAGGACTGCTGATAAATGATGGAGAGTGGCTTGGCCAGCTCCTCTGCCACCTCCCTCAGTATCCTCGGGTGGATCCCGTCTGGCCCCATGGACTTGTGCGCATCCAGGTGGAGGAGCAGGTCAGTGACTGCCACCTCTTCAACAACTGGGACTTCACTCTGCATCCTATCTCCATCTCCCAGCTCAGGGGCCTGAAAAACCCGAGGATGACTAGCTTGACTATTAAAGACTGAGGCAAAGAAGGCATTAAGTACCTCTGCCTTCTCCTCATCCTTCGTGGCAAGGTTACCTTCTGCATCCAACAAAGGAGGGAGATTCTCCCTGGCCCTCCTTTTGTCACTGATATATTTGTAAAAACTTTTTTTGTTGTCTTTAACGGCGGTGGCCAGTTTAAGCTCTAGCTGGGCCTTCGCCTTTCTGATCTTCTCCCTCCATATCCTCACAACATCCTTGTAATCCCCCTGAGTCACCTGCCCCTTCTTCCAAAGGCGGTAAGCTCTCCTTTCTTTCTTGAGTTCCAGCCAAAGCTCTCTGTTCAGCCAGGCCGGTCTTCTCCCCCGCCATCTCAACTTGCGGCACATGGGGACGGCCTGCTCCTGTGCCTTTGAGACTTCCTCCTTGAATAACGTCCAGCCTTCCTGGACTCCTTTGCCCTTCAGGACTGCCTCCCAAGGGACTCTGTTAACCAGACTCCTAAACAATCCAAAGTCCGCAAAGTCCACCCAAAGGAGGCTGTGACCCCATGGAGAGCCCGCACTGGAGCAGATTTGCTGGCAGGACCTGTGGTCCCATGGGGGACCCACGCTGGAGCAGTCTGTTCCTGAAGAACTGCACCCCATGGAAAGGACCCACTCTGGAGCAGTTTGTGGAGGACTGTCTCCCATAGGAGGGACCCCACACTGGAGCAGGGGAAGAGTGTGAGGAGGAAGGAGCGGCAGAGACAATGTGTGATGAACTGACTGCAACCCCCATTCCCCATCCCCCTGTGCCACTCCCAGGGAGGAGGTAGAGAAAATCGGTAGTACAGTTAAGCCTGGGAAGAAGGGAGGGATGGGAGGAAGGTGTTTTAAGATTTGGGTTTATTTCTCATTATCCTACTCTGATTTGATTGGCAATAAATTAAATTAATTTCCCCAAGTCGAGTCTGTTTTGCCCGTGACGGTAATTGGTGAGTGATCTCCCTGTCCTTATCTCAACCCACAAGCCTTTCATTATATTTTCTCTCCCCTGTCCAGCTGAGGAGGGGAGTGACAGAGCGGCTTGCTGGGCACCTGGTGTCCAGCCAGGGTCAACCCACCACAGATACCCAAGGTGGAACATACATCCCAGCTCCTTGCTATTTCTAGGACCACTTTCAATATTTTCATAGTATTTTCCTGCTTAAGTGATGTTGTAGCAACCAGAGGCATATTAAACTATGAGTGTGAGAGGGAGATATCAATGAGATACTAGATGTCAATCCCCATATAAAAATGGAAGACCCAAGTTTTACCAATGGATCTTATGGCACTGTAAAACACGACAAAACCAACAATGGTATGCTCACAACTGTTGCTTTAACAAAAGGTTTGTCCTCTCATAAGATCTCTACTACCTGAGACCAAGTGTATCCCAGGAAGAGGCTGGAATGAAAGACACCAAAAGGATTTATCTAACAAAAGGCTTTACCTACCTTACCCAGAGTAAGCAAAAGGATTTACCTACCAAAAGGATTTACCTACCTTACCCAGAGTAAGGACAGATATTTTCAAAAGTTATTTTAATTCATACATGCATGTGTTTTACAGACCCTTGCTTCAACATTTTGACCTATAAAAGTAATCAGCTATGGGAAGAGTGAAGATGATGATGACAAATTAAATAGCAAGGGAAACCTTCTCCAAACAAAAATAGGTATAAGAAACCTAGCATGAATCATTCCTACTGGTAGCAGTGAGGCAGATTGCCTCACAAGGGAGAAAACAACAGCTTCCTCAGTTTCCCATTTCTCACACACTACCTCATAACCTAAAGTGAAGGCACTGAGCTACAGAAACTTTAGACTCAGTGGCAACAGTCTAAGGTTTGTTGTGGGCAATGCTCAGAACGTGCATGGTTATGATGAAGCTGCATTACTTTTCTAGACTGCCATTGTCATTTTTTGGTTGGGTTTCACGTGCTAACTCTGAAACATATGAAGCTCTATGTATTTTCCACTAAAAATCAAATTAGATGTACAGGCTTCTAGCAGTAAAACTGTTTGTGGTAGTCCCCAGTGTTGTTTGGGGAAAGATGAAGATCCACAACAGTTCTTTCTTCCATATGATAAGAGTGATAAGATAAAAAATAATTCACTCTAGGCAAGTGTAAACAACACACAGCTTATAAATATATTCCTTGATGTCAAGTAATTAGGAGCCTAGATTCATTAGTTTCTAAAAGTCCCACATGACATTTTGCGTGCAGTAACGGCAGGTCAAGAGCAAAGAAACTAAGGCTCTAAATCCACATATGGGTAACTCTGTTGCATCAGTTTTGTTCTTTCAGCTCAAGCTCACACACTAATGCAAATGCTTTAGTATTTCATTATGTCCAAAGTATTTTGCTTAGATATCACAGAGATGGCTCCATCTGTCTCTGCCTTTCAACTTGTTCACATATTTGGCTTGCGTGAAGTATGATGTTTTCCCATCACATGAGTGCAAAAACAGAACTCCTTGTGACTGAAGATAAAATAAAAAATATAAAAGAAACTGTCATGGTTTAACCCCAGCCAGCAACTAAGCATAACGCAGCCGCTCGCTCACTCCCCCCCGGTGGGATGGGGAAGAGAATCAGAAGAGTAAAAGTGAGAAAACTCATGGGTTGAGATAAAGACAGTTTAATAGGTAAAGCAAAAGCCACGCACGCAAGAAAAGCAAAGCAAGGAATTCATTCACTCCTTCCCATTGGCAGGCAGATGTTCAGCCATCCTCAGGAAAGCAGGGCTCCATCACGCGTTACGGTTACTTGGGAAGACAAACGCCATCACTCCAAACGTCCCCCCCTTCCTTCTTCTTCCCCCAGCTTATATACTGAGCATGATGTCATATGGTATGGAATAGCCCTTTGGCCAGTCTGGGTCAGCTGTCCTGGCTGTGCCCCCTCCCAGCTTCTTGTGCACCTGGCAGAGCATGGGAAGCTAAAAAGTCCTTGACTAGTGTAAGCACTACTTAGCAACAACTAAAACATCAGTGTGTTATCAACATTATTCTCATCCTAAATCCAAAACACAGCACTATACCAGCTACTAGGAAGAAAATTAACTCTATCCCAGCTGAAACCAGGACAGAAACCAAACATGCACTGAGCCCTGGGGGAAAGAATTGCATGTTCACTTGAGAATCAGAGGTGTGAACAGATTCAGGGGCAAAGAAAAAATGCTATCTCCAGAACAACCCTGTGTGGGATACCAAGAGTGTCTTTATTAACTTATGAAATGCCCTATATATTTCATGCTCCTCTATAAGTAATAAAATGTGAGTACTGGGACAGATAAGATCCCAGGTGGGGAACAGAGCTGTAGGGACAAAGAAAGCATCACTCCAAGTAAATCTTATGGTTAATCTTTTTTTCTTCTTAATTCTTCATTTAAACAATGTTAATTGATTATTACAGTTAAGTGTAGCAGCTCCACATAATTGATTACTTCCATATTTATTGTTACTGTTCCTCCAGATCTCACCGAGCTTTCTCTAAGCCTTAAGATTTGTCTCAATTATACCCTTTTACAATTTTGATCAGTTTTCAGGTTGATTTGGTTGAGTTAACATTATTTGTCTTGTGGAGAAAGCCTTTGTTTATGCTTGCCAAGCTTACTGAAATCACTTCTCTGTCTTGCCATTCCCCAAATTAATATAAGATACAAAAACATGGTGACATCCATCAGCTAAGGCTGAACTGTACATGCAGATATAAAGAAAGCAAGCTAGGAGATTAAATGATAGACATTAACAGGAGAAATGATACACAGTCACCTCATCTTGAAGACTGAAGTAATATAACATGGAGAAATTTAATAGTGATGACAAAAGGCTCAGCTCTAAGTTGGTTGTTTGGGGTTTTTTCCCTGCTGTTTTAGAACACTTTTCTTTGTCTGGAGCACTCTGATGGAAGCAGTCTTGAGCTGTAGAGCGCACTGCCTGATGGAAACTATGAGCAGGTCAGTGGCTGTAACTTCGCAAGATACCAAGCAATGCCACCATCAAACAAGAGATGGATGGCTTCAGGTGGGGCAAAGCACAGGATGGTGCAGGAGAAAGACTTGTTTGCTGCTCTGAAGCAGCATATTCCTGGCATGTATATTCATAGCCAACGACTGAGCTGCCAAACCCTGTTCCGGCACCCTTGCCCTGAATGGCCAACCAGCTGGGGCAACACCTGTAAACTTGGCAGCAGTATCAATACCTCTGAAAGGAGTGTTGGGTTGAACCTCCTGGTGGGATACCTGTAGATGATAAAAAAACAAATGGCTGTGCCATCTGAATCTCAAGCCTGCTGAGTACTGACATGGCCATTGGCCTGGCCAAAGTCCTTGAACAGCAGCAGAACAGAGCTGGAAAAGCAAGAAGTACCAGAAGAGTCTGCATTTTGACTAACCTTCCATGGTACCTCTGTATTCTCCATGCAAAACCAGATCTGTATTGGTTGATCGCACATTGGTTATGAGCTACCATTCCTATGGAAAAGACAAACGTGCTCGTGAGAGAGACAGGGAAACCCCATTTCTCTGGATAAAGCACTGAAAAGATTTGAACTGCAATTCCTTGTTCAGCTCTAGTCAGCACATTCAAAAAAAGGAATTCTAGCTGCACCAAAACCAGATAGAAACTCTAAGGATGTTTAGGGAATCTCAGAGCTGTTATTTGAGAGTAGAAAAATAAAAATTGGCTTGTTCGGTTTATCAAACTAAAATCCGATACAATATACTATTATGCTCTCCAAATACTTTGGGTGAGGCTAAAACAAGCAGGGGAGCAGATTCGCTTTTGAAAGCAATTGTATGACATAATTCCCTGAGATGCCTTATGGTCCAATATTTCTAACTCTGTCCTGTTGCCAGTGAATGCTAGTTTTCTGGCACCCACTTCCAACATCTCATTCTCTAACCACCAGAAATAGATCACATATCTCCTACACAGCTCTGTGGCACTACACTCCTACAGGAATTTTTTAAAGATACTGAGCCCTGAATAATGCTTTCGTTTCTTAGTCAGGTTTATTAGTGGTTGCAATTTCCTCCTGTTTTTTCTGACCATAGAGAAAGAACAGTTTATGCCAAGCGACTGATTATGTCAGCTTGTCATTTCTGTCTAAGTACTCTGAGTTTATCTAGATACATTACTCAGCTTTGCTTCCCAAAATCCTTGCAGATATTTTTGCAGTTTCAGCTGAAGATGCTGAAAATATTGTAAAAAACAGTGTATTTTTTACTTATGAGTTTTGAAATGTAGCAATAATGGCACTGTGGATCTGAAACCTCTACAACAGCATTCCTTTCTTGGCAAAACTGTACTTGCACACAGAGTCTTCTTTTCTAGTGTGTCCTCTGTGGATCACATCTGAGAAAACACATACTTATAAAAAAGCTTTTTCAGTCATATTTATATTATAGAAAATATGATCTGTGTTTTCATAAAGAGTAAGTCATAGCAATCATATGGCATTTTTCTTTTTGATCACTCCTGCCAAACAAGAGCAAGTTGATTTCTAGTAGAACTCCTAACAAATTCCAAACATCATCTGATTTCTGTATCTGTTCTTCCTATTATTCCTATCTTTGAAATAACAGGTTAATATTTTTACAATTATTTCTCAGGGTCTGAAAGCTTGTAGTATATGAAGTACTCATTCACTAGTGAATATAAGATTGCCTTAGAATAATTAGGTTCTGTTTTTAGCAGTTCTTTCCTACTTATTTTTTAAAAATTCTTGTAGACGTTCTAACAATAGAATCTCTCTGAATATTTGAAGAAACTGCTTAATTTTCTGCCTGAGTTTTCCTTCTTAGAGATTATGAGTTTTTCTGAGACCTTCAAAGAGTCATATTTGGAGAAAATTATGCTATATTTCTGTAAATCCTTCCATAAAGAACATCTGGAACTTCCAACTATTTCCACAGAGTTTCCATGCACCTGGACTTCAGCTGCTGCTGAGAATGAAGTCCTAGCATATACATAATTTTTTGTTTGTGTGAGAAAATTTTGCCCAAGCTTCCTTTGAGAAGCACTAACATCTTCATGCTGTGAAGCAGAAAATTGAAATTTGGCCATAAACATTCTGAATATCTTTTTTTTCACTTTTAGTCTTCTTCCATTCCTCTGGCAGGTTGGTCCAGTTTACACCAGGCTAAACTTTGAAAAAACAATGACTTTGCACACACACTTGGGAAATTTACCTACAAATTTCTAAAGATTGCTCTAATGCCATTCTACAGCTCAGGCTTAAGAGAGAAGATGACTTTGAGACTGGGACCAGCTTGACAAAAAGTCAGACCAGCTTTTGACATTATGGGAAAAGAGTCAGAAGTCCAAGTGGAAACCATGACTAAGGGCCAGAGAGAGAAATGGCAGGTAAAGGAGTGGGAACCAGTGAATCAAGAATGAAACAGAGATCAGATAAAGACCCAGGGCTAAAATCCAGTGAGAGAAGCTTGGAAAAGGTAACAGGCAGGGAAACTGATTGAATGAAAAACTAGGATGGGGAGAATCTAAGGTGGAGGGTAGAAGGGAGGCTTCAGACTGGTAGGGCAGTGAATAGAGAAGTCTGATGTTTAGAAGCTGAAACTGGCAAGTCAAAGATAAGAATACAGACCCAAGGAGTCAAAAGAGGAGAGAGTGAAACAGGGTGTGATAAATGGGGCAGAACTGTTCAAATCTGATGGGTGAAACTGGATGGGAAGTGTGTTCAGCAGGGCAGGCGTTTCCTCTAGATGCAGGTAAAGGACCCAGCATGTCATTCCTCTGTTGTCAGAACACAGCAGTGAAACCCACAGGCTCAATCTGCATTTCACCCGTGTCCAGTGCTGTCTGTGTAACAGTGGTAAATTGCAAATTGTACTGGTTATTCTGAATAGTCGAGTAACAACATGACTCCATCCTGTTGGTGGCCCATGTGGGGCCATATGATGCCACAGGGTGGGATTTGTCTTTTATGGTTCAGATTTTTTTAAGGACATTCAGAGATTGCACTGAAAGGTTGTATCATTAGGCTCTCAAGGGTTAGAAATTCCACAACTGAGGATGCACAGGCAAACTTTGTAACTTCCTTGTGTATATACATTATGATAAAGTAATTACATGACTGTAGATATTTTTTGCACAGAATTCCTACCTCATTCAATGAATAGGATGGATCTGCTTGGAAGACAATTTGCAGTGAAGGAAAACCTCCCTCTAAGAAGTCTTGCGTATTGCATTACTCAGAAAGTATGCATTTCCTAGTGGAAACTTAGTCTCTACCTGCCTGGAACAAAAGGCTTGTACTATAAAGGCTATAGGAAGAGCCACAGAAGTAGGTTTTAAGAGGAAAAAGAGGAAGAGAAATGAAAGGAAAGAGAGGATGATTTTACAGTTATAGTAGCTGAATTCTGTTCAGGGGAACCTAACTCCTCCTTGCTACACTACCTGTGTAATTCTAGCTGAGGGATGACTTCAAAGTTGGCATGAGTGCTCTCCATCTTCTGGGAGGCTCGAGATTTTGAGAATACTAACAGTTAGGATTGTTAATAGGATTTTTGTTTCAACAGACTAAAGGATATATTAAATGAGCATAATGCATACACACAAAGCAGCTGAATTAAAATTACACAAGCAACCTCATTCCTGTCATTTCCTAACTCTGAATACTTGGCTTTACATTTGAATTCTATTGGCATGGTTTGGCATACTCTAAGATTTATGTAAAGGGGTTGAGGTTTACCTTCTTACAAACCAATGAAACAGAGAAATCAGATTGGGATGTTACCTTTCTCCTCCATCTCTGTTCCCATTTTCTTCTATGTTTTATTATTTCCTTTGTCTTTTCAGTGTACTTTTACACTCTTGGTCCTGCTCATCTAATGACCTTAACAAGCCCTGTAATAGCCCATGTCAGCGCCCGCTGTCTTGCCCCACCAGCAGCCAGGACACTGCCACCCTCATATTGTTTTCAAAGAGTCCAAAGAAAAATCCATTTCCCCTCTCCTCCTGATGGGGCCAAATACCTCATCCTGTCCTTTCAGCTACTCTGCCTTGTCTTCTGTTGGTCAGGCTCACAGCTCATGGGCTGGGTAGGGCAGCCGATGCAGCCTTCAGTGCAGTCCCATCCAACCTCCTCCTCCTTTGGCCATGGCCTCCTGGCAGGCCAAGATGAGACAAGGCATTGCTGCTCAGAGACTGCATAGTGTCCCACAGTTGCGCACCTTTTCCTGGCCCTGTGTACAGCCAGACATTTGGGCCCTTAAGCTTGTTTGTCCACGTATCTATCTCAGACAGAAGTGCTCAAAATCAGTGCAAACCACCAGGACAGAGCAGGTTGAACCACCTTAACTAAATATTTAGCTTTCAGCCTTAAATCTCATCGGGTGCTGCTTGATATTAATTTTAGCCATATAAATGTAGACACTCCATTATGCATCAACTGACCAGTACACACAGTCTGAAAGTTAAAACAGGCCACAGTACCTTGACAGATGCCATAGGGAAGAACTCCTCCCCTTCCCACTCTGTTTTCTACTGCAGTTAGCTCTTTAAATTTTTATAGCAGATTCACTTACTTCATAGGAACTATATAAACCTTAGGAAGCTTTCTTGTACAAATTTATGTCTTTGCCTTATGGGAAGCACCATAAAGAGCACAACTTGCACTTTGAGAAATTAAAAAAAAAAAAATCCAAGCTGGAAGGCCAAATCTGATTTTCAAAACCAGCATATTAATTAACTGTACAATATATAAATATATATCCTTGTACTTGTCACAGAAGGAAATCTAAAACTTCTGATGCATTCCCTGCAATGATACTATGCAGTGACCTCAAGGTTAAACTGTTCCAGTTCTTGTGGTTCCACAGCTGAACAAACTGTTTTCCTAAATGCATAGATTTTCCACCCACACACTCTCTGAGGCAGGGCAGCATTTTGCTCTTTCTTAAATAACTTCTCACAGAGGTGCCACTGGCTTCTCTGATTGGCTCAGCTGTGCCCAGGGGTGGGTCTGTTGGAACCATCTGGAACTGGCTGGAACCAGCTGTGTCCAGCACGGGGCAGCCCCAGCCTCTCCTCACAGAGACCACCCCTGTAACCCACCCCCGCTGCTCTCTATATTAAAAATGATCATGATGGACCAAGCCAGAAAATTTAGTGTTTTAAAAGAGGGGTGGGAGCAACGCTAAGCACTGAGTCAGCGCTCTCAGCAGATGACTAGTGCGACAATACCATGGGCAAGCTTGTGGCCTCCCTCAGCATGGTTGTCAGGTCCTCCTGATGAGCCCACTGGCAGAGGGCTTGGAGAGGCAGCCACCTCAGCCATCAGGAGGCAGCGAGATGCTCTCGGTCCGCAGCTGTACTCACGCTTGGAGCAGCGACCCCTTCAGAAGCTCTAGAAAAGGCAGGAATTTTACAAGAGCTCATTAAGGAGCTCTGTCAGTCCTCTTATAAGGGAGAGCAATGCGCCCTCTCCTCAGCCACAGCTGGCTGCGTGAAAGAGGTGCGTGTGCTCTTTTTTTTAAAAAAAAAAAGGAAGCAAGCACTTCCTAAAGAACCTCCTTAAAAATTCCTTTTCTCTCTTACATTTTAAGGGTTTTATCTAGACACTTTCAGAAGACTTTTTCTATAATAAAAAAGTTCTGTGGTTTGAGTAGGAAATATGATACAAAAATTCACGGATGCTTCTCCTCACAGTCCGAATCTCCCCAAGGGAGAAACAGAGTATTCAGAGAGTCCCTGAAATGAAACTCAATAGCAACAAAGTTACTATTAAGCAGGTATTCTTTATTGCAGCGCTGGGCAGCACTGGGGATTCTCCACCATGAGTGCTCCACCGATTTGGTAAACTTTCAGAGATTATATACTATAAAATCCTACATATTCACAGGATTTCCGAGAACTCATTTACATAAACATGAGATTTCCTGGAACTCATTAACATATGCAAATGTCCGATCCGCATGGGCAGTTGTCTCCCGTGGTGGTCTTCAGGTGGTCTTTGGGGGTCTTCAGATGAAGGCTCGTAGTCTTCTTCACTGTGTTCGCTGATTGACCTCTACTTCTGCGCAAACTCAGTCCTAGCATTATGTAAACTGTGTCCTTCAAGGCTGTCGTCATCCTGTTGTGACCTCCTATCTTCCATGCATTGTTCTCCCAAGGCCCAGTTGTCTGGGATGGGATTATCCTGGAGCCCCCCTTATCTTATAACTATTCTTCTAGCTACTCCTTGAATCACATCAAACTGTAAGGCACCCTTAAATCACACCAGGGTGTCTTCTGATCTAATTAGGTGGCTAAGGTATTTACAACATCTTTCTTGCTCTTGTGTTTTTAACCCTTTCAAATATGCTATGTTTTTTAATAAATCCAAACTGACTGAATCCTCCACAAGCAATAAAGCTGAATCTTAATGTGTGACATCTTAGTTGTTTAAAAAGAAAGTAAATGATATTTTGTTATCGTTTTGGCATTCAAGTTGTTTCTTCGATGTGTCCTCATTTTATAGCTAGCTCACCTCTCAATTTCTTGTAGGCTAATACTAAATTTATTATTTATTCTTTATTTATTTTCTTACCCTCTGTACCAGAATGGTGTCATGGCAGCAGTTAAGATCTTAAAGAATTTACGCCTATTCAATAGGAAAAAAAGCATATCCTGAAGGTTGTCTTCTTCCAGCTTGCAGTAGTTACATCCCAGCTACATGTATTTAAGCTTATATTAGATCTTGAGTGTTATGAGTATAAAACAATGTTCAAATGAGGATGGAAAATCATGATGTGTCCTTTGAAGAAGAACTAGTTTAATACCTTTTTACCACTATGGTTCCTCAAAAATCCAAAAAACATATCCTTAGCAAGTGATGAGAAATAGAGAAGTCAGCACATTTACTTATGCTCTTGGATGTCTAATGCCCTCAAACTGCAAATAGTTACGTACACGAATTGTCCAGTATATGTGATAGAAAAGTATGTGCTTACCTGTTTGTAGTATTCAAGTCTGTGTTATTTCTGAGGGTGAGCAGTCAGCTATTTTATTACCTCAGTTCTAAGAGGGAGTATATAATTGACAGATGCTTATGCCATTGAAAGTTATGGTTTATCCAAAGACTTGACAGCATATAAATATGCACAGAAAAAATATCACTCCCACCTGTACTCCCTTACTGGCATCTAACAAAGAGTGTATTAGGATATTATTTCCTACATCTCTTCACCTCTCCGAACATGGATGACATTTGGAAATTATATGGAAAACATATAATTACAGATTACATGATTTTACCTCTTGCATATTTTTATTACTTTTTGCTCTTCAAAACCTCTTACTGTAGTTTTGAGTTCCCTTTGTGTAAGCAAAACACACCAGCTTCCCTCACATCCCCATGCCCCCAAATATAAGAGCAATCTCTCATAAAAGTAGCATTCACAGATATGTTACAGCATTAGTAAGGAAGAATACTGGCATTAGTTTTGACCTTTTGTGGAAACTCTGACATAGAGGGAACAGGATTTATTGCGTAATAAATTTTAGCCAAAATGTTCTGGCTAGTTCAATAGCTTTCAGCAAACCACTACCCCTGAGTTCCTTGAACTTTGTGGTATCAAGAGTAACAGAACACCAAGTTCTGCAGCCCTCTTTCATAGTCTTTTCCTATATTGTGGAAGACCTGATATCTTCATGGGCAATAAGCAAGGGAATAGCGAGGGAAATATGGGTAAACTTTGCTCAGTGAGAGAAAAAAAACAATAACCTTAAGTTGTACTGGAATGCTTCTAAACAGGATTCTGTGAAAACAAGTTCTCTATCTATCTATCTATCTATCTATCTATCTATCTATCTTTTCTGAAAGGTATTTTGCTTGCTTAGAACTAGGGATTTTCTGTTATGATTCATACCATCAGTGATATTTGGCTGATACATCCCTTATACTAACTTACCTCTTAGCCCTACCTAGGCAAGTGGAGAGAACTCTACTTAATCTATAACATTTAAGTTACAAACACCAGCCTTTTCCTTACCCACTGCATGCAATCAGGTACATCACAGGAGGAAGGACACAACTGCAATCAGGGAAATGTAAGACCTTGCTATACTGCATGCATTGCCCCATTGCTATGCAGTGCTGCAGCTTTACTCGCATGGTAGGAGTCAAATTACCAAATGACCTGTGCTTAGCATGTCCTCCTCATGACAGGCACCAAGACTCTGTGCTACCAGTACACAAAATATGGGTTCTCAGAACCTGCATTGTGGGAGACACTAAAGAAATCTTGTACATGAGAAGGATGTGTGGGCAGTAGCTTATATGGTTGTGTAACAGGTGTTGCCTAGATATTTGTTTAATATATTTTTTCAGGGGCACATTAGCAAATAGACTCATATGTTTCACGTTAAATGAAAAAATGCAGTTGAGGAAAAAGTATCCGCAAGATTATTCTACAGAAAAAGTATTGGCGGCCTCTCTACCCAATGCCAGGGCAGAGAAAGAAAATGATAAAGGGTAATTATCCTCTGTCCTGGTTTCAGCTCGGATAGAGTTAATTTTCTTCCTAGTAGCTGGTATAGTGCTGTGTTTTGGATTTAGGATGAGAATAATGTTGAGAACACACTGATGTTTTGGTTCTTGCTGACTAGAGTTTACACTAGTCAAGGTCTTTTCAGCTTCCCATGCTCTGCCAGGTGCACAAGAAGCTGGGAGGGGGCACAGCCAGGACAGCTGACCCAGACTGGCCAAGGGGCTATTCCATACCACATGACGTCATGCTCAGTATATAAGCTGGGGGAAGAAGAAGGAAGGGGGGGACGTTCGGAGTGATGGCGTTTGTCTTCCCAAGTAACCGTTACGCGTGATGGAGCCCTGCTTTCCTGGGGATGGCTGAACACCTGCCTGCCGATGGGAAGGAGTGAATGAATTCCTTGCTTTGCTTTTCTTGCGTGCATGGCTTTTGCTTTACCTATTAAACTGTCTTTATCTCAACCCATGAGTTTTCTCACTTTGACTCTTCTGATTCTTTGACTCTTCTGACTCCCCCATGCCATTGTGGGGGAGTGAGCGAGTGGCTGTGTGGTGCTTAGTTGCCGGCTGGGGTTAAACCACGACATCCTCCCCCTACAGCAAAATGTTGGAAGACATGGCTAGACCACTTCTTCCTTCCAAGGCCTTGCTAAACTGTTCCTGACACCTTTAAGGTTTGACTAAGCAAGTAAACATAAGGTAAAGTAAAAGTGTCCTTTTTCACTTCTTCCTTTGGTCTGCTCTGTAGATTACCTTTTAAGCATGAACCTTCCTTTCTCCTGGTGATCTACACGGCACAGTAGAAATGGAAGTGGGATGTAGGATCAGTCAACAGTCAGAGAGTGCAAAAAGATAGCTAATGCACACTAATGCCCCCTCCTTTTCTTTCTATTTCAGCTTAAAAAGAAGGCTAGCATCTTCAACGTAATTGAAAATTGAATAATTATGACCAAAGATTAAAATATTTTGCACAAAGTTGAACTTCAAATCTCTTGTGTACGAATTTTGAATACAGATAGACGTAAGCAGCTACCAGACATTTTCAGAGATCACAGAATAGTGTGACCATGCTCACAGTGAAAACATTTCTTCCCATCTTTAAATAAAATTTCCTGTATTTCAATTTGTGCCCATTGCCTCTAGTCTATTCACTGAATACCACTGAGAAGAGTCTCTCTCTGTCTTCTTTAATCCTTCCCATCAGGTATTTATACACATTGATAAGATCCTGAACATGAGGGTTAGACAAGATGACCTCCAGATGTCCCTTCCAATTTCAGTCATACTGTGATTGTGTGACTCTGTGATCCAGGTAAAGGGGCTCAGGAAGAAGTCGCAGCTCTCAGCCTTTCCTCCTATGGGAAACGTGTTTGGGGTTTGGGGGTGCCCAAACATTATGAGGGGATATTGTTCAGGGGCTTGTGGAAATGTGCAAGGCTCATGCCAGGGTTTCTGGGGGAAGGCTCAAAGGCGGGAGACTGCCGGATGGGGGAGGAAGCAGCACTTTTCAGCTTGTGGCACAAGTGTGCTTTGCCTTTGCTTGAATAGCAGTCTGCTTCTGGATTGCTCCCGAAATCCTGGGATGCTCAGGATTTGGAACTTTGCTTTCCTGACTGAGACCAAGCCAAGGCATGCAGATCAACAGACAAGCCTCATTCCCCTGCAATGGCTTTTGGGAAGCAGGCAGCCAGTCCCCAGAAGAGAAGAGCAACCCCCTCCTGCCTCCCATCCATGGCCACAGGGTTTGGGGCTGGAGGAGTTGGGCTGCTATTGTAGAGAAGTGTCAGAGAAAGGCTCAGAGGGCTGTGACTAGAGGATGACAGGGGTCATTTGGGTGCAGAGGCAATGACAGGAGGACCCAGCAGGGACAGGTCTGTCAGCATGGCCTCTGTCCATGGCACCTGGTTTTGAAGGGCTTCAGGACAGGCAGCCCAGATGATGCTCAAAGGGGCTTGGACAGCCTTGCCCTGGTGCTTGGAAGGGGGAGGCAGGGAGAGTGTGAGCGAAAGGGGCTCTGTTGCAGCATTTACCATTTTCAGTTTACCTCCTGTAAATTGCCACTGTTTTCTAAGATTTCGCTCTTCTTGTGATGATACTCTGTAATGTGATGTCCATATTGTGCTATTCTAACTCAGAAAAAGCACTTGTTAATACCTTGGCCAATAAGTTAGCCATAATAATCTTTTCTAGATACACATCATACAGTCACCTTAATAATAGTGTGCAAGATATTTCCATACAGTCAGCCACAGCTAATGCCTGATTTCTAATGTTTGTTGAGTAGCCAGTGCAATTAATATGTATTATAAATAGCATTCAATATAATTAGAATTTATATAATAAAAGGAGGACACCTATATAGAGTTGTACAAAAAGGAAGTAATTAAAACCATAGCATACTACCTACCTAAAGGTGTAAAGTTAAGGTTTCCACGGCAACCTTAACTCTGCATTTCCTGCCTTTTGTGATTTCAAAAGCTCAGCTTCAGTGTTGCTTTAATATAGTATTTCACACCGAATACTTTTACCAATAGAAGGATTATTTTGAAACCTGACATTTCTAGGGCTCCTAATACTAACCCAGTTTGCACAGCAACATTATAAATTATTCAGAAGAAACTGTACTAATACATAGTTCACAACAAAGACTGAACTTGCTTCAAGCTGGTGTAATGTATTATGGATATGTGGTAGCCTCTTCATAGATAAGGTGCTGACAGCTTCCCTTTGGAGCCCTGTTTCATTTTCTCTATGACACTGGCTGAAAAACTATCTATCTGGCCTGAAAAATGCCAGATTAAAACTGAAGGCAAGAAGGAACATGTCTGCAAATGTAAAATGGGAAAAAATAGTTTATTTGAATTGCAACTCATTAAAGAATATATACCAAGTGCATCTGGAAAAATGCTGGTTGTTAATAAAAGCAACACTGTGGATTACTTCGGTAGACAGAAATGTTCCAATTTTGAACCTATAACTTTTGATTAGACTTCTGTAGCTGCCTTCAGCAAGAGTGTATATGGGCATTCCATGCACACAGATATGTCTCCATCTCTTGGCTGCCTGCATCTTAAAATGAAAGTCACTTCTATAGCTTACTAGTAACATATATGCTAGCAACTTGAGAGAGAGAGGCCTGGGTTTTCAGAGCCAAAGTACATAGGTCCAACTCTTTATAGGCTGCTTTACTTAAATGCTAAGTAAAACCCATTTTTTTAAAAGTTATGCCTATTTTAAGGCTTCATAGAAAAACCCTGAAGAAAACAAATGTACACATATTATAAAGTTTAAACTTGATAACAAAAATGTTCAGATTTCTTAAGTAAAAACTCTTAAATACTAGAACATTTTATTTCAAAGTTTTTATGGTACATAAAAACGTTCCTTATTCTGCCAAGTGTATTTGAAATTTGGCAAACTTTACAATAACTTTGGTGTAAGGACACTTTTAATACCCAGAATAGTAACATCTTTAATAATCTGCTGGGGGGGCTAAAATTAAGGAATTGCTTGATAGACAGGATTAGTTGATAGACACACATCTTTATCAGCAAAGCCACTACAAAAATGTTTTTTTCCATAAAATACTGTCATAATTTACATCCAACTGATCAAATTTAGTTCTTAAACATGGGAAAACTCCTGAATCAAATAAACTGAGTGTTCAGCTGCATTTTCCACAAACAAGGAAGCAATCAAAACCAGACAAAAAAACCTGAAGGAGACAATGAAGAAATGTAATACAACAGAATTCAAGTTGACCACCAACAGCTAGCTCTCACACCCTTCTCAACCTTTGGCAGTGCACATAGGAAATGTTAGGAAAAGAACTCAAGACAGCAGGTAGCAAGTTATATTTTATTTATTAGCTCATAGTAGGCCCTTCCTAACTTGTTCAAATCTCAATATGCTCATTGAGACCTCATAAATTCTAAGTGTATGCTTAATTTAGTAAAGTCAAATATAAAATAGAGGTAATACTTACTGTCTCTATAAAATGCTTAGTTCAAGAGAGAAAAAAGATTGCATGTCTGTCCCCCAGTTTGGGGATGTTAATATATGCACAAAGTTAAGTTAATGATTAGGTATTGCCTCCAGATCCATTAACCCTAAATTGTTATTTCTCAGCCACTGATAAAAAGACCAACTGGGCCACAGTGAAATATCTACTAGACCTTTGTAACAATAATCAAATTCCTTGTTAAAAATCTAACCCTCGGGAACTGACTTATCAGGCAAACCCTTCAAAAACTTTACTGACTAGTTTAGGACTTGGGGAACATTAATATCTTCCCAGGATTACAATGGATTAAAACAAAACAAAGTGAAAAGAAAACAGTTTTGTAGAGTTGTGCAGAATTAACTGGCATCATCCCCTGTTTTAGATCAAAATTCATGACCCCATTTATTTATTTTAAAACTTGTCTTTATTCACACAAAAGAGAAAATATTAAATTTAGGAAAATCCAGAACTTAGACCTTCCTTTAAAAAAGTTGTGTCTAAAGGAGATTAAATACAAAATTTAAAAAAACAAAGCACTGAAGTAATGAAATTACTAGCAAATACACTCATTAATCTAACTGATGCACAGCATTAACCATTTGTCACAACAGCCTTAATTCTTATCAAAACCAAATACTGTATTTTCAATAGTAATCCAAAATGGCATAGTACAAACAAATCATCTGAAAAAAATACAGGGATCATTCATATGTAGACATGTTTTTAGATCATCCCAAATAAAAACATATACATATTTTGCTATAAATCAGTACAATAGATTTATAAAATCTGTATTTTATAATTTTAAGTTGGAATTCATAGATATAATATACATATTTGTATAGTTACTCAACATTTTCATATCAATGTCTATGATACACTAATTACATTTCATAGTGCACTGTATAGTATGTGATATGTATATACATATATAAAAATTACTGTATTGTACTTAATAAATATACCAACTGATTTCTCACTTAAAAAGCACTAGAGAAAGCATATAAAGGCATACATGAAAATCACTGAACCTGGCTGAAGGCTGAACATCAGAACTAGGCTGTTGCACAGTGGAAAAAAATTATTACATTTGTTTAATTAAGAAAATTATTAATTTTACCTTCAGTATTTACTTGCTAAACTTTTGAATCTTGCTTTTAATGCAGTGGATATTTACATGGACACCTGCCAACCTTTAGCAACTGAATTGTGTTTTTTTAATATTGTTTGAATGGTTTGGGTTGGAAGGGACCTTAAAGACCATCTAGTTTCTTAATGTACATCTGATTTAAGTTCTTTGTATTATTATTAAAAATCTTGTATTGCTTTCCTGAGGAAAGCTGCTTTTTGCTTGGTATATAAGATTTATTTTAAACCAAAGTCTCTGGTTTGGCTTCAATCCCAGAATATCCTGATTTCTAAACAAACTTCAAAGCATATCATATGGGTATCATGATTAAAAAGCTGCAGTCTTCATTGTGGATCCTGCACCATATTAATCTCTGTTATAGCTCCATTTATTTAATTGGAGTTAAATTTCTTGTTTTAATATACTTGCCATGTTTGGTCTCAGTACAAAATATGAAAATGGCATACTTAAAATGAAACCCTGTACTGATACAAGATTCATTATTTTAGACCTGGTTCTGGAGACTAGCAACATAATAAATGATCATATACTACAGCTGGTTTTGAAACTGAAAAATGTTTCAAGTAATTTGAATAATTTCCCACTAGGGAAAGGATGACTACATGAGTACATGTTTTTAATCACCCTTAATCAAGTAACACTTTTAAAAGCAGTAGTATCAAATGCTCTGTCATAAGACTGTTTGCTATGGTAAAGCATATTCTAAACATACACCCAGCTCAGTTCCCATAGGTCTTGTCTGGTGCTAAGAGATATAGAAAAGAGCCTATAGACTTTTTAAGATTAGACAAAGGTTTCCATAGAAGAATAGGGGTTTTTTTCTCCATTTTTTCTACTTGAACTATGGAATGTTGAGCCACTTTTTGACTAAACTTTCCAGCACTATTTACCTTCAGACAGCACCTAAACCTGGAGCACTTCAGCTCTAAAAGTTTCAGAAAATTGCAAATAGCACCAAACATGAACTTTAACGTTGCATAATTGTTTCCATTCTATGACAGATATTGCAGCTAGTGTATCAGAGACCTCTTTGCTAATGACTTAGAATCATAGAATCATAGAATGGTTTGGGTTGGAAGGGACCTTTAAAGGTCATCTAGTCCATCCCCCCTGCAATGAGCAGGGACTTCTTCAACTAGATCAGGTTGCTCAGAGCCCCATCCAATTTGATCTTGAATGTTTCCAGGGATGGGGCATCTACCACCTCTCTGGGCAACCTAATTCCAGTGTTTCACCACGCTCATCGTAAAAAATTTCTTCCTTATATCTAGTCTGAATCTACCCTCTTTTAGTTTAAAACCATTACCCCTTGTCCTATCACAACAGGCCCTGCTAAAAAGTCTGTCTCCATCTTTCTTATAAGCCCCCTTTAAGTACTGAAAGGCCGCAATAAGGTGTCTCTGGAGCCTTCTCTTCTCCAGGCTGAACAACCCCAGCTCTTTCAGCCTTTCCTCACAGCAGAGGTGTTCCATCCCTCTGATCATTTTTGTGGCCCTCCTCTGGACCTGCTCCAACAGGTCCATGTCCTTCCTGTGCTGAGGACCCCAGAGCTGGATGCAGTACTCCAGGTGGGGTCTCACCAGAGCAGAGTAGAGGGGCAGAACCACCTCCCTCGACCTGCTGGCCAAGCTTCTTTTGATGCAGCCCAGGATACGGTTGGCTTTCTGGGCTGCGAGAGCACATTGTCAGCTCATGTCCAGCTTTTCATCTACCAGTACCCCCAAGTCCTTCTCCTCAGGGCTACTCTCAATCCCTTCATCCCCCAGCCTGCACTGATACCAGGGATTGCCCCAACCCAGGTGCAGGACCTTGCACTTGTCCTTGTTGAACCTCATGAGGTTCACACGGGCCTACTTCTCGAGCTTGTCCAGGTCCCTCTGGATGGCATTCCGTCCCTCAGGCGTTTCAACTGCACCGCTCAGCTTGGTGTCATCTGCAAACTTGCTGAGGGTGCACTCGATCCTGCTATGTCATTGATGAAGATATTGAACAGCACTGGCCCCAGTACGGACCCCTGAGGGACACCACTCGTCATTGATCTCCATCTGGACATTGAGCCATTGACCACTACCCTCTGGATGCGACCATCCAGCCAATTAGCTATCCACCGAACAGTCCACCCATCAAATCCCTATCCTTCCAATTTAGAGAGAAGGATGTTGTGGGGGACCATGTCAAAGGCCTTACAGAAGTCCAGATAGATGACATCCATAGCTCTTCCCTCGTCCACTGATGCAGTCACTCCATCATAGAAGGCCACTAGGTTGGTCAGGCAGGACTTGCCCTTGGTGAAACCATGCTGGCTGTCTCGAATCACTTCCTTGTCCTCCATGTGCCTTAGCATAGCTTCTAGGAGGATCTGTTCCATGATCTTCCCAGGCACAGAGGTGAGGCTGACAGGTCGGTAGTTCCCAGGGTCCTCCTTTCTACCCTTTGTAAAAATGGGTGCAATGTTTCCCTTTTTCCAGTCACCAGGGACTTCAGCTGACTGCCATGACTTTTCAAATATCACGGAGAGTGGCTCGGCAACTACATCAGCCAATTCCCTCAGGAATCGGGGATGCATCTCGTCGGGACCCATAGACTTATGTGTGTTCAGATTCCTCAGGTGGTCTCGAACCTGAGGTCTTCTCTTACAGCAGGAGGGACTTTGCTCCCCCAATCCCTGTCTTGACGTCCATCCACTCGAGAGGTGTGGGAAGAGAGATTGCCATTGAAGACTGAGGCAAAAAAAGTCGTTGAGTACCTCAGCCTTCTCCTCGTCTGTTGTTAACAGTTTGCCAGTCATCTTCATCAGTGGGGGGTACACTTTCTTTGACCTTCCTTTTCTGGTTAACGTATCTGTAGAAGCCCTTCTTATTATTCCTTGCGTCCTTTGCCAAGTTCAGCTCCAGCCGAGCCTTGGCCTTCCTGACCCCATCCCTACACAGCGTCCCTATACTCTTCCCAGGATACCTGTCCCTGCTTCCACTGCCTGTGCATTTCCTTCTTGCCCTTTAGTTTGACCAGCAGGTCTTGACTCAGCCATGCTGGTCTCTTGCCTTCCTTTCCTGATTTCTTACACATGGGGATCAAGAGCTCTTGTGCCCTATGGAAAGCATCCTTCAAGATCTGCCAGCTCTGTTCTGCTCCCTTGTCCCTGAGGGCAGTTTCCCAGGGGGTCCCATTGACTAACTCCTTGAACAGCTGGATGTTTGCTTTCCTAAAATTCAGGGTCCTGACTTTACTCTTCGCCTGTCCCATATCCCTCAGGACTGCGAACACCACCAGTGCATGATCACTGCAGCCCAGGCTGCCTCCAATCTTGATGTCACCAATTAGCTCACTTGCGTTGGTGACCAACACGTCTAGTATTACGGCCCCTCTGGTAGGGCTGTCTATTACCTGGCCTAAGATGTTATCCTCGATGCACTCCAGGAGTCTCCTGGATTGCCTACAGCTCCCTGTGCGACTTTTCCAGCAGATGTCAGGGTGGTTGAAATCCCCCAGCAGGATAAGAGCCTGCGAGCGCAATGCCTCCTGTAGCTGGAGTAAGAAGGCTTCATCAATAGGCTCCCCTTGATTGGATGGCCTGTAGTAAACACCATCCACAAGGTTCCCTTTGTTGCCTCGGTCTCTAATTCTTACCCATAAGCTTTCAACCTGCTCGTGGCTATTCTTCAGAGACAGCTCTTCACAATCTATCCATTTCTTGGTGTAGAGGGCAGCCCCTCCACCCCTCCTTCCTCACCGGTCCCTTCTGAACAGCTTGTAGCCATCAATAGCCGCACTCCAGTCATGGGATTCGTCCCACCAAGTTTCTGTTTCTTCCAATATCGCTGCCTGCAACTGGAAGGATAGAGGAAAAAATTACCTGTGTGAAATTGAGCCTTTGCTTCTGTTATAGATCATAAATTGATTTCATTGTTCATTCAGTTTGTTTGTTGTTGTTCCAATAAATTTGTTTTACAAACTGCTCTGTTACAATTAATATACCATTTCCATTCTAAAGTAATATTTCTCTTTTGTTAAAGGAGCAGCAGCTGCCCGAGCATTCACACACCATTCAGGGAGTTGCACAAGTTGCACACACACCACCCGAGACTTTAACTGCTAGGACCAGAGTCCCTTTGCAGCGGGCAGCTCCACTGAGCTGACGGGTGCCCCTTTTTGACTCCTCGCTCACACACTGTCGTGGTTTAACCCCAGCTAGCAACTAAGCACCACACAGCTGCTCGCTCACTCCCCCACAATGGGACAGGGGAGAGAATCGGAAGGGAAAAAGGGAGAAAACTCATGGGATGAGATAAAGACAGTTTAATAATTGAAGTAAAATTAAATAGAATAGCAGTAATAGTAATAATAATATTAATAATATAATACAATAATAATATACAAAGCAAGTGATACATGATACAACTGCTCACCACCCACTGACCAATGCCCAGCACGTCCCCAAGCAGCGATCGCTGCCCCCCAGCCAACTCCCCCCAGTTTATATACTGAGCATGACATCATATGGTACGGAATAGCCCTTTGGCCAGTCTGGGTCAGCTGTCCTGGCTGTGCCCCCTCCCAGCTTCTTGTGCGCCTGGCAGAGCATGGGAAGCTAAAAAGTCCTTGACTAGTGTAAGCACTACTTAGCAACAACTAAAACATCAGTGTGTTCTCAACATTATTCTCATCCTAAATCCAAAACACAGCACTATACCAGCTACTAGGAAGAAAATTAACTCTATCCCAGCTGAAACCAGGACAATATCCACCCCTTATTCCATAGCATATACGTCATGCCCAGGTCTTATACTTTCCAATACATTCCAGTTAATCACTACCACTTTTCCAGTCTTTTGATATATATATATACACACACACTCACACACATATATATATAATTTCCTTAGTCTATAGGCTATCCCTCTAAAATGTTTGTTGAGTTCATTTAGTCCATGACTTTGGGCTTCATCCGTCATAACAGTCTTTCAGGGCAGGAGAGATGGTGTGTGGTGTTGGATTGTTGCCCGCTGAAGCCAGTTCTGGTTCCATCACCGCTGCACCTTGCTTGGTTTCCTCAAAGTTCATTCTTCATTAATTTGGGTGATTCTTACTGTAGTACCGTTGATATGGCACATAGTAATCATTGAAGTGATGACATACAGTATTATATAGCAATTAACATCATACAATTCAGTTCATTGGCTATTTTCACCCAAAATCACATCCCCTTGAGGCACACATCGGACTTCCCCATCCTCCCGCATCACCCACCAAGTGCACCCAGGTCCTTGAGCAAAAGCAGTCCCATGAATGGGTTTACCTCTGCCTGAGGCAGGAGTAACCCAGACTGTCTTCCCCAGCATATTTTTTAGGTGCACTACGGGGACTTTATCCCCCTCTACAGTATGTAAAAGTCTTGATTGGGCAGGGCCAGCTCGATTGGCAGATCCCCTAGTGTTGACTAACCAGGTGGCCTTTGCTAGATGTGTATCCCACTGTTTGAATGTCCCACCACCCATTGCTTTCAGTGTAGTCTTTCACAGTCCATTGTATCGTTCGATTTTCCCGGAGGCTGGTGCATGATAGGGGATGTGATATACCCACTTGTAGTAAAGATAAGGGCTGGCGACCGGAAGATCACGTGCTGTACGGAAAGAGTTAAGGGTCGACCCTCCCTTGTCTCCGCCCCTTATAACATGACACACCTACTGCTGGGGGTATAAAGCCTGTGTTGGCTGGAGATCTGGTGGGATAACTTTGATGTGTAGTGTTTGCTACACAGTGGTGACCCCGACGTGATCAGGCAACAGCGATGGAGCTCGCGGAACTCATAAAGGTACTAAAGTCGGTAATGACAAGGGTGCTCAAGAGGGGGTTTGCGGCAAGGCGGTGCCGACCTGCTGCAGGTGGTGTGCTGATGGGGCAGGAATCTCCTGGGAACGAAAAGCCAACAAGTTTAGTTTCGGAGGGGACACAGGCTGGCTGGGAAGGAGTGGCCTGTGGGACACAGATGGAACCGTCGTTACTGGGGGCTGAGCCAACGGAGGAAGGGGAGGTGCAAGGAGACTATGGTGCAGCGGGAACAAAGGAGTCGGGAAAGGTGTTCCCGATACAAGTGGGGAGTTTAGAGCGGCCGCCCACGGAACCTTCGGCACCTCCTGCACCGGCGGATCTGCCACTTCCTCAATACCCCTGGGGCGAGTTGCAACAATGTGTGGAAAGGGAGCTGACTGATAGGTTGCTGGATTGGGTCCCGGGGGCTGATGTGGGATCCCAGCAGTATCGTGAACTACGTGAAGGAAGATGGCGGGAAGGAGAAAAAGAAGGCAAAACACCTGAGGACGCCCCATTGTATCCCAGTGATCGACGAGTGCTGGACACACAGAGAGCGGAGCGCAGGACATCGAGGGGGGGTGGTAGGGCTCCCCCGGCACTGCCAGTGATACCTGAGCCACCAGAGGGAACCCCTATCCCTAGGGCAATGGGAAATCAAACTGGTATTCCCTCACAGTGGAGGGAGCCTGTACACGATTACCCCATGAGCTCTGATAGCAGTGAGGGCGAAGGGGGTGACGAGGGATCCTCGATTGTTGCTCATCCGCCCCCGCTTCCGAGACGGACTAACGAGGTTTCAAGGGAACTCGAGGCATTGATCAGCCGATTGAGAGGGGTGGTGGCAAATGCGGAAAGTCTTATGCCAGGGGGAATGCCGAAAGAGAGGGCAAACGGGACGGATTGGCAGATGATTGCAAAAAATTGTGTCTTGGAAGGAGTGCGATTCCAGGCCCCTCCGATTCAAGCATTTCCTATCCGAGCAGCCCCAGGTGGAGGATATGAGTGGCAACCGTTAGATGCAAAGTTGGTGAAAGAATTGGTCACAACGGTGAAAAGTCATGGATTAAATTCCCCAGAAACCCAAGTCCTACTATACTGTGTTTTTGCAACGCCGCTTGCACCTTTTGATATCATTCAGTTGATGCGGGCCGTATTGACCCCCTCGATGATGGTATTGTTTAGGGAGGAGTGGAGGAATCGGTGCACCCAAGTTGTTATCGAGGCGCAACAGGCCGACCATCCCATGGCAGGAGTGACTTTAGAGCAGCTGATGGGTGAAGGGCAGTTCGCAACTCCTCAGGCTCAGCGAATGCGGGGGCGCGATTTTGCTGCATCTTCGAAAGCTGCCCAGGAAGCGATACGCATCATCGCGGCTCTTGATAAAAGGGAGCCTCCATGGGTCCAAATACGGCAATCGTTAAGTGAGCCCTTCACAAAGTTTTTAGACCGGCTGCAAGCGGCGCTCCAGGTTGCTCGACTTCCTGAGCAGGCTAAGGAGGCGATATTGCTTGACTGCGCACGTACGCAAGCAAACCCACAAACTGCAGTGTTGCTAAGACAGTTACCCATAGGGACCACGCTTTCACAGATGATTCGTTACGTGCTGGAACAGGAACAGGCGCAAAGTATGCAACCGGTAGTGGCCGCAGTCCATGCGGCCTGCCGCGGCGCACGACTTACGTGCCATAAGTGTGAGGGGCAAGGACACATGGCGCGACAATGCCCTTCAAAAATAAACACCCCCGGAACAGGGGAAGGAGAGAGAGACCTACGATGCTGGCGCTGTGGGCGACTAGGCCACAGAGCTCGACAGTGCAAATCGGGGAGTCAGCAAAGGAGACCGGGCTGGGGAAACGAGAAGAGGGGATGGCTGAGGGCCGTGCCATCCCCACCTGCCCCAGTGATCAGCTCAACAGGCCCGACGACAGCAGCGCAATGTATGGCACAGGGAGTCTTTCCTTCCCCGGGACCAGCACAGTCGCCTGCGGTCCCAATGATGCAATATCCAACTCAGCTGCCTTGGGGAGATGGGAGCGCGCAATAGAGGAGGCTGGGGATAGAGCCTCGCCGTATGTGGCACTCACCCTAAACATGACCACACGACCAGAAGTAGATATTATAGTTACCCCATGGCTCCCAGAGTTGGGGGGAACACCACGCCTCGTGTTAAGAGCCCTTTTAGATACAGGAGCGGACGTTACAGTAATCCCATCACATCTATGGCCAGATGATTGGCCACTCGAACCGAGAGGTTCGCTGCAAGGCGTGGGAGGCATGCAGACCTCGCATCAAAGCAGGAACCCAATGCAAATTATGTTGAAGGATCCGGAATCCGGACAAGCTAGGGTAGCATGGTGTAACCCCGTCATTGCTGAGTTACCCATTGTCATCTTGGGACGATGTTGCTTGCAGAAGATGAATATAGTGCTGCGTACAAATTTATCATAATGGCCACTGCCTGTGTCCGCCCATTAAAACTCACCTGGTTGACAGATAAACCAGTGTGGGTAGAGCAGTGGCCATTGACAGAGGAAAAGAGGGCGGCTGTTCGACAATTGGTACAACGAGAACTTGACGCAGGACACATCGAACCCTCTACAAGTCCCTGGAACACCCCCATTTTCGTGATAAAGAAAAAATCGGGAGCGTGGCGACTGCTACATGATCTACGCGCAGTTAATGCATGTATACAAGACATGGGTCCGCTACAAGTGGGCCTCCCTTCTCCGGCCATGATTCCACCTGACTATCAAATAGTGGTTATGGATATTAGAGATTGCTTTTTTAGTGTTCCCTTGCATGAAGAAGATAGAGTACGCTTTGCCTTTACTGTTCCTGAGCCTAACAATCAACACTCGTGTGCGCCAGAGATCAATGGAAGGTGTTACCCCAGGGCATGAAAAACTCACCAGTCTTGTGTCAAATTGCTGTAGCTGCTGCGATACGTCCTATTCGAGAAAATTTCCCTACGGTCATCATTTTCCATTACATGGATGACGTGTTATTGGCGTCCAACCAAGAGGAGTTACTGGAAAAGGCACGCGTGCAGCTGATAGTCAGTTTGGAGCGACATGGGTTACACATTGAGCCTCGGAAAACACAGGTAGGGCGTGCAGTAAAGTATTTAGGTACTCAACTGAGGCCACGAAGCGTGACAGCACAATCATTTGAAATTCAGACTACAGTGACAACACTCCATGAGGCACAAAAATTAATTGGACAACTATTGTGGCTTAGAAACTTTATTCCAATATCTGAGGCAGAAATGAGTACCTTATATCAACTCCTGAAAGGAGGAGATTCCCCCCTAGCTCCAAGGACTCTTTCAAGAAACCATCAGGAGATTCTTAGGACAATTATGGAGCGAGCCCAGCATTGGGGTCTCGCTCGATTTATACCTGAACAACCGGTCGCTGCCCTGATTTACATGACCGATACCGCTGGCCATGGTTTACTAATTCAAAATAATGGTGAAAAAGGCTGGCCTTTTGCTTGGTTGTATCAAGGCAAACCAAAGACGGCTTTAATTTCTTGGCCAACATTATTATCCCAGCTTATTCTCCGCTGTCGGAAGCAAACTCAACACTTAACAGGGAAGGACCTGGAGGTCATCGCATTGCCCTGTTCTTTGGCACAGTGGGAGTTGGTACTTCCACAAGTGGGGCTCCTGCAAGCGGCGATAGCTGAATTTACGGGTCGTATTGAAGGTCTAAGACCACACCCCTGTGGGGAGATAATCCAGGTACTCCATTTTTTGCCAGCTAGTGCCATAGTTGAACAACCCACCGGAGGCCGCACAGTTTTTACCGACGCGTCATCGATTACTGGGAAAGCTGTCGTTACATGGCAGGAGGATGGTCAGTGGACCCACATTAGTTATCAAGATCAAGGGCAATCCGTGCAGTATCTTGAGGCCAAAGCGGTATGGATGGCTCTCACTCAATGGCCCAAAGAGGCCTTGGATCTAATCACAGACTCTTGCTATGTATATAAGTTACTGAAGAAGTGCCGATGGGCACTTGGGGCAACGTCGGAGATTGCCGGAATGTTGCTCACCGCGCTGCAAATGAGAACCGCTCCTGTCTGTCCTATCCATGTTAATAGTCATAGTTCCATACCGAGTTTTCTTTCTGCTGGGAATGAAATAGCGGACAGCTTAGCAAAGAGCGTACTGGCGGTTGAAGAAACTTCTAACCTAAGGCGAGCTTTCCGCCTGCATGAGCTCCTCCACTGTGGAGCTCGCGGTTTAGCTAGGCTCGCTGGCATTACGTTGCAAGATGCTCGCTCTGTGATTGCTGCTTGTCCTGTGTGTTCCAAAGGTCCCCTCTGGGAGGCAGGGGTAAACCCTCGAGGGTTGCAGCCCAACCAAATATGGCAGTCTGATGTTACGATTTATGAACCCTTTAATCCACGTAAGTATCTGCATGTCACAGTTGATACCTGCAGTGGAGTTATTTTAGCGACTATGCATGCTAAACAAAATGCTCTCGCAGTTATTTTACATTGGCAGGACTGTATGGCGCAACTTGGCATCCCACAAAAAATTAAAACAGATAATGGAGCGGCATATGTCAGCAAGAAGACAAAGGACTTTTGCGCGCACTGGGATATTCAGTTGAGTCATGGCATTCCCTACAACAGTACGGGCCAAAGCATTGTAGAACGCGCGCACCGCACATTAAAAGAGTTACTCAACCGACTTAGGGAGGGGGAAAAGATAAGCCCAGGAACAGGGGTTCCCCCTCCCCTTGACCCTCCCTTATTTCGGGCACAGCGTCTGTTGACGACGGCACTAATTACCTTAAATCATACCATTCGAGGGAACACCTATAAAACCCAGACAGCAACCCAGGCACATTTCCGGCTCGATGAGAACGAAGGGCCTTACCCTTTGGTTCAAGTACGGGACCTGCAAACCCGTGAATGGGGGGGCCCTTATTCCCTCCGTTGCCTGGGACGTGGGTATGCGTGTGTGCAAACCGAGAAAGGGACGCTAGAATGGGTACCCAGTCGAAATATTCGACCGTATAGACATTAATCAATCTATTGAGTCTTATCTTGACAGGTTACCATTTCCCTATGCATCCTGATGGTGTGGGGGAGTAATGAGGGAGCCGCGACGAACTACTGGCTGGACTGGGCAAAATCTATGAACGTAACGGATGCGTGTCTGTATAAGTCTTACCATATATCGATTATTTTACACGCAGCTTCCCCAGCAAGATCCAGAACTACTGGAGCTAAGGGAGGGGGAAATGTAGTAAAGATAAGGGCTGGCGACCGGAAGATCACGTGCTGTACGGAAAGAGTTAAGGGTCGACCCTCCCTTGTCTCCGCCCCTTATAACATGACACACCTACTGCTGGGGGTATAAAGCCCGTGTTGGCTGGAGATCTGGTGGGATAACTTTGATGTGTAGTGTTTGCTACACCCACTCAATGCCATGCTCTTTGGCCCAGGTGTCTATGAGGTTGCTTCGGAAATGAGTCCCGTTGTCTGACCCAATTCTTTCTGGAGTGCCATGTCGCCATAGGACTTGCTTTTCAAGGCCCAGGATAGTGTTCCGGGCGGTGGCATGGGGCACAGGACATGTTTCCAGCATGGTGCTTGCCTTGGTGGGTTTGTGGGAGTGTGATATAATCAATCTGCCAGGCCTCCCCATACTGATATTTCAGCCATCGTCCTCCATACCAGAGAGGCTTGAACCGCTTGGCTTGCTTGATTGCAGCGCATGTTTCTCATTCATGGATAACCTGTGCAATAGTGTCCATGGTCAGGTCCACCCCTCGATCACGAGCCCATCTATATGTTGCATCTCTTCCTTGGTGGCCTGAGGTGTCATGGGCCCACCGAGCTAGAAATAATTCACCCTTCTGTTGCCAGTCCAGGTCCACCTGAGCCACTTCAATCTTATCAGCCTGATCCACCTGCTGGTTGTTTTGATGTTCTTCAGTGGCCCGACTCTTGGGTACGTGAGCATCTACGTGACGTACTTTTACAACTAGGTTCTCTACCTGGGCAGCAATATCTTGCCACAGTGCAGCAGCCCAGATGGGTTTGCCTCTGTGCTGCCAGTTGCTCTGCTTCCATTGCTGTAACCACCCCCACAGGGCATTTGCCACCATCCATGAGTCAGTATAGAGACAGAGCACTGGCCACTTTTCTCATTCAGCAATATCTAAAGCCAGCTGGATGGCTTTCACCTCTGCAAACTGACTCAATTCACCTTTTCCTTCAGTAGTTTCGGGGACTCGTCACACAGGACTCCATACAGCAGCTTTCCACCTCCGATGCTTCCCCACAAGACGACAGGACCCATCAGTGAACAGGGCATATTGCTTCTCATTTTCTGGTAGTTTATTATACAGCGGGGCCTCCTCAGCACGCGTCACCTCCTCCTCTGGCGATATTCCAAAATCTTTGCCTTCTGGCCAGTCCATGATCACTTCCAAGATTCCTGGGCGACTGGGGTTTCCTATTCGAGCCCGTTGTGTGATCAGTGCGACCCACTTACTCCATGTAGCATCAGTTGCATGATGTGTACAGGGGAACTTCCCTTTGAACATCCAGCCCAGCACTGGCAGTCGGGGCGCCAGGAGGAGCTGTGCTTCAGTACCAACCACTTCTGAAGCAGCTCGAACCCCTTCATATGCTGCCAATATCTCTTTTTCAGTTGGAGTATAGCCAGCCTCGGATCCTCTGTATCTCCGACTCCAAAACCCTAGGGGTCAACCTCGAGTCTCCCCTGGTGCTTTCTGCCAGAGGCTCCAGGTAGGGCCGTTCTCCCCGGCTGCAGTGTAGAGCACATTTTTTACATCTTGTCCTGCACGGACTGGCCCAAGGGCGACTGCATGAACTATCTCCCGTTTAATTTGTTCAAAGGCTTGTCGTTGCCCAGGGCCCCCTTTGAAATCGTTCTTCTTCCGGGTCACTTGATAGAGAGGGCTTACGATGAGACTGTAATTTGGAATATGCATTCTCCAAAAACCCACAACGCCCAAGAAAGCCTGTGTTTCCTTCTTGCTGGTTGATGGGGACATGGCTGTTATTTTGTTGATCACATCCATTGGGCTCTGACGACACCCATCTTGCCATTTTATTTCTAAAAACTGGATCTCCTGTGCAGGTCCCTTGACCTTACTTTGTTTTATGGCAAAGCCAGCCTCCAGAAGGATTTGGACTATTTGCTTCCCTTTCTCGAAAACAACTTCTGCTGTATTGCCCCACACGATGATGTCATCAATGTATTGCAGGTGTTCTGGAGCCCCACCCTGTTCCAGTGCAGTCTGGATCAGTCCATGGCAAATGGTGGGGCTGTGTTTCCACCCCTGGGGCAGTCGATTCCAGGTGTACTGAACGTCCTTCCCAGTGAAAGCAAACTGTGGCCTGCACTCTGCTGCCAAAGGGATTGAGAAAAACGCATTCGCGATGTCAGTGGTGGCATACCACTTGGCTTCTTTTGACTCCAATTCGTATTGAAGTTCTAGCATGTTAGGCACGACAGTACTCAGCGGTGGCTTGACTTCGTTCAGGCCCCGATAGTCCACTGCTAATCTCCACTCTCCATTAGACTTTCGCACTGGCCATATGGGACTGTTAAAAGGTGAGCGAGAGTTGCTGATCACTCCTTGGATCTCCAGTCGATGAATCAGCTTATGGATGGGAATCAGGGAGTCTCTGTTGGTGTGATATTGCCGCCAGTGCACTGTTGTGGTAGCAATTGGCACCTGTTGTTCTTTGACCCTCAGCAACCCCACAACAGAAGGGTCCTTTGAGAGACCAGGCAGGGTAGACAGCTGTTTAATTTCCTCCATCTCCAAGGCAGCTATACCAAAAGCCCACCAGTACCCTTTTGGGTCTTTGAAATACCCTCTCCTGAGGTAGTCTATGCCAAGGATGCATGGGGCCTCTGGGCCAGTCACAATGGGGTGCTTCTGCCACTCGTTCCCGATTAAGCTTACTTCAGCCTCCAATACAGTCAGCTCTTGGGATCCCCCTGTCACTCCAGAAATACAGATGGGTTCTGCCTCTTCATAGCTTGATGGCATTAGGGTACACCGTGCACCGGTGTCCACTAGAGCCTTCTACTCCTGTGAGTCTGATGTGCCAGGCCATCGAATCCACACAGTCCAGTACACCCGGTTGTCCCTTTCCTCCACCTGGCTGGAGGCAGGGCCCCTCTAGTCCTGGTCATAGCATTCGTTACTCACTTCTTGTCAATGCGAATCAAAAGTCCCTTTCTTAGGATTGGAAGTAAAATCAGCCCTTCTGCTCTGTCTGGGGAACTGCTCACTGGAAACTGGAGCAGCAATTTTCCTGGAAAAACCACCTTTTGTAATTGTTTTTCCTTGCAACTCACGTACCCGTGCATCTAGGGTAGGTAGATTTTCCATCCCACTTCCTCATGTCCTCTCCATGGTCATGCAGGTAAAACCACAAGGTGGCCCGTGGTGTGTATCCACTATATCGTCTCTCTTGAGCAGAGGGACGCTTACTCCTAATGGCTGAGATACTGGTCCGTACAGGTGAGGAGTAGGACATGTCCTCTTTGAATCGCTGGAACTCCCGGGATAATTTCTCAGCTAGCACATCAGGCAGTTTCTCCACAGCTGAGATGCAGGCCTGTAGGGAGGAAGAGAGACTTTCTTCGTATTGTCGGAGTTGGACAGCCAATTCATCCACCGTTGGTCCCTCTTCATCTTTCCAGGTCATTACTGCCAATGAGTTTGCATACGACGATGGTGCGCTCCATACAAACTTCTGCCACATGGGTCGTGTGCACTGGACTTCATCTGGATCTTTAGATAACTGCTCATTGTTCAAGTCATTATGCATCACCTCCAGCACGGCTAATTCCCTCAGGTACTGGATACCTCTCTCCATGGTGGTCCACTTGCCTGGGTGACAGAACATCTGCCTTGAAGGGATACCTTTCCTTCACGCCTGACAGGAGTCACCTCCAGAGGCTGAGGGCTTGTGCCCCTTTTCCAATCGCTTTGTCAACGCCCCCTTCCCTAGAAAGGGATCCCAGCTGCTTGGCTTCCCTACCCTCTAATTCCAGGCTACTGGCCCCGTTATCCCAGCATCAGAGCAGCCAGGTGATGATGTGCTTGCCTGGACGACAACTGAAATCTTTTCGCATATCTCGCAGCTCACTCAGGGATAGGGATCGGGTGATTACCGTCTTGATTATGAGTTCTTCCTCTTCCTCCTCCTATTCTTGTGATGGCCCTGGTTCATCATCAGCCCTTATTAAACTGGTTTTCTTGTGTATTTTTTCTTCTGTATAGGGGTGACTGATACTGGCACAAGTTGGTTCTCTGGCGTAGCCACAGTGCCTGTCACGGGGGCTGGCGTAGCCACAGTGCCTGTCCCCGGGGCTGGTGTAGCCACAGCACCTGTTACCGGGACTGGCATAGCCACAATGCCTGTTGCCGGGACTGGCATAGCCACAGAGCCTGTCGCTGGGGCTGGCATAGCTGCAGCACCTGTCGCTGGGGCTGGCACAGCCGCAGCGCCTGTCACAGGGGTTGGCGTAGCCGCAGCGCCTGTCGCCGGGGCTGGCACAGCCGCAGCACCTGTCACAGGGGCTGGCATAGCTGCAGTGCACGTCACCGGGGCTGGTATAGTCGCAGCGCCAGTCATTTTGTCGTCAGATCCAGAGACCTTCTCTTCTTCTTGAGGGTTCTGAATAGTGTTTAATAGGGCTCGGTAGGCATGGGCCAGGCCGCAGCACATTGCAGTGATTCGTGTCTCCCTAGAATAGTCAGGATGACAGCATACTTTTTCCAAATACTTTACTAATTTTTCAGGATTCTGCACTTGTTCAGGGGTGAAGTTCCGAAACACTGGAGGGGCCCACTGTCCTAGGCATTTGCCCATGCTCTCCCACACACCCTGCCACTCATAACTATCCAGCCTTGGAGCAGATCTCTGGATGATATTCTTAAAATGCTTATTAACCTTAGACAAAACCGAAACAATATTCCCAAGAAATACCAATAGATGTATCTTAACTACCCAAGGATGTTCCAGATACTGAAAAGTTGTTGCAATGAAGGAGGAAACATCATAGAAGAAAGCAACGAAGGTGCCATTCTGTATGTCCTCCACAGAAAACCTCTCAGAGGAAGAGGTATAATTGCTAATTGTCTCCATGAGGTGGTACCCGAAGTACAGTAATGACTTTGCTACAGAACCCAAATACCAAATAATGCTCAAGGTCAGTGTTTTAATAATAAGTCTCCAAAGCAAAACATCACTAATCACTGCAGAGCACAACAAACTGCAAAATCCAACACCGATCTTTGTAGGAATAAATGAGATTGTGTTTTACTTTGACGAGATCCAGCTGTGCCCTTGAGGCTTGTTACAAACAAGTTTGTGAAACTTAGAGGCAGAAAAATAAGGATGAGATTGGATACATCCCTGAAAGAGGAATTCACGTGCACCAGCTTGAAGAACCAATAAGTAACGCTGAAGAGACGCGTGGACGAAAGACAGTAGCCAATGAAATGGGTTTTGCTTGCTCGTGAACACTAGATCATATTATAAAAGGGACAGATTGTAAAAATAAAGGGTCTTCGCTTGTCTTCGCCTGAACTCATATGCGGAGTCCGTGTCTCATTCCCTTCAAATGGTGACCCCGACGTGATCCGGAGGAGGCAGCGCTGCAAGTAGTGTCCGGAGGGAACCCCAGCTGAACGACAAGCTCATGGCAGGACCGCAGCTTTAATCCTGGGACCTCACCTTAAGAAACAGGTGAGCAGCTGGGCAGTAATCATGGGAGCTAACATATCAGCTGAAGAAGAAGCTATAGTTAAACTTTTAATGCAGCTATTAGTAAAACGAGGAGTGAAGTATGACACATATAAAATAAAATTATTACTGAAGTTCTTACAAAAGCAAGGGGCTCCCTCTACAGTCTCTGCAGTATTTCATGTGAAAACTTGGGAACAGGCAGGGGAGACGATTTGGGAGGCGGCGTCCAGAGGGGACACCACCGCCACTGAAGTCATGACCACTTGGCGATTAGTGACTGAGACCTTGCGCTCATGGCAAGCTGAAAAAAAGGTACAAAACATAGTTGCTCAAGCGGCGCAGATAGGGAATAATGAACTGAGTGAAAGCAAGCCCCAAGATAAGGAAGCTCTTATAGACTTGGGGGAAAATGAAAAGAATGAGAACTTGGGTGAAACAAACAAGGGAACAGGACTCAGACCGCCTCCCCCAAGTTCCACTCCAATGAAATCCACTCCGTCCTGTCCCCCGTGTCCGATGCAGCCTCCCGCGCCGCAGGCTGTACCATAGCCTGAGCGAGCCTTCGACCCCCGGGATCGGTGGGAGCAGCTCTGTAGGGAAGCATTGAAAGATGAAGAAACCGTGGGGTTCGTGTTTCCGGTGCGGGTACAAGATAATAGACCAAACGAATGGATCCCCTTTCAATGGGATCTGATTAAGGAATTAAGGAAAACCGTCACTGTGTATGGTTTAAACGCGCCGTTTTCTCCTTCACCTGCTCCTATGCCTTCAACACCTCTGCTGGACCTTCCGATCCCTGCAATCAGTACCCCTCCACTTTCCCGCCTGCCCGCCCCAGGCCCCTGCTGCGTTGGCACTCTTACCGCCTTTCTCTACCGCTCCTGATGCCGATACTCCACAAACCCATAATCAATTGCCGCCCAAGGAATGGGGGGCGTCAGCCGCTGCTACGAGGTGGCAAAAGATTAGACACCAAGCATTGCAAGCGGGGGATACAGCTTTTTGTTCAGTGATATCGTGTCCCATTGTACGCAGCAATGCAAATGTCCCCGATGAGCATGAACCTTTTGGCTATAATGTTTTAAGAGATCTACGACAAACAGTTGCCGCGCATGGACTGGGTTCTCCTTTTACACAATCCCTGCTACGGGGAATATTTACAAATGAAATAGTACCATTTGATATATGCACGCTTACTAATCTTATATTGACTCCAACGCAAAAGGTGATCTTTGAAAGCACCTGGCGTACCGCCTGCCGAAACGCCACAATTATCAATATGCAGCGACAACAAGGCGACCCTTTACAAGGGGCAGGACTCCCACAACTTATGGGGGATCCACCGTTAAATCACCCAACGTTACAGGCACGGTTACGACCAGAGATATTAGCACAAGGCAGAGACCTTGCTTTACAGGCATTACTAAGAGTGCCAGATGCCAGAAGAGCGACAAAATAATTTACATGAATAAAGCAAGGGAGAGGAGAGGGATATATCTCATTCTTAGATCATCTTAAAGAGGCTTTGGAAAAACAAGTTGAAAATGCAGAAGCAAGAGAGGTCCTACTCCTAAAATTAGCCTTTGAAAATGGAAATACGGACTGTAAAAAAGTGCTTTTGCATCTAAAAAATCCCTCCTTAATGGATATGATAGAAGCTACCCAGAAGGTGGGGGTCCCATAATATGGAAACATTAGCTACAGCTTTTGCCACCGCAATAAAAGTACAGAAATCATGTTTCTCCTGTGGAAAAACTGGACATTTTAAAAGAGATTGCCCACACCTAAGAAAAAGAGACACAACGAGCTCTAAACAGATATGGACTTGAAATAGTCCCTGAAAAAGTGCAAAAAACTGAGCCTTGGAAATATCTGGGCTGGAAAATCTTGCAGCAAACAATTGAACCTGCAAAAACAAAAAGGGGGAATGCCAGGAGCCACTCCAGCAGACAGACTAAGTAAAGCCGTGTATGTGTTAAACTACCTGAATATGTCTGAAAATAATATTCCAGTTATTATCTCTCATTTTCTGTCTCTTCAATCAAAAGATTTAACAGCCACACCACAGAAGGCCCGAGTTTTTACAAAATCACTACAAACAGGTAAATGGGAAGGTCCTTTTGATCTACTAACCTGGGGCAGAGGGTACGCTTGTGTCTCAACAGATGTAGGACCTAAATGGGTACCTGCAAGGTGCGTAAGACCGGCTCTTGCATTGGATAACAAGAACTAACAGCAGAAGACACTGAACTCTGAGAAGACTGATGGGGAATGACTTATCAGATAACTCCGAATTAATCCATAAAGCAATCAAAGATTTGAAGTTAGCAAATTACAAGTCAGTGATGGATTTGGTTGGCTGAATCACTTACTAACAAGTTGGGGAATTGGCGGGTGGATAATGTCTCTAATCAAAATGGGTCTTTTCTTGTTACTAATATTTTGCACTATAATAATGATAGTTTCTTGTCTAGTGTCTTGGGTACAGAAAATGCTATAGAATATGATTAAACAAGCTTTTGTGATAGAAAAACAAAAAGGGGGATTTGTAGGAATAAGTGAGATTGTGTTTTACTTTGACAGCATGCAGCTGTGCCCTTGAGGCTTGTTACAGGTTCACAGGAATGCAGCTGTGGCCTTGAGGCTTGTTACAAACAAGTTTGTGAAACTTAGAGGCAGAAAAATAAGGATGAGATTGGATACATCCCTGAAAGAGGAATTCGCGTGCACCAGCTTGAAGAACCAATAAGTAACGCTGAAGAGACACGTGGACGAAAGACAGTAGCCAATGAAATGGGTTTTGCTTGCTCGTGAACACTACATCATATTATAAAAGGGACAGATTGTAAAAATAAAGGGTCTTCACTTGTCTTCGCCTGAACTCATATGCGGAGTCCGTGTCTCATTCCCTTCAGATCTTTAACATGTACAGCAAAAACAAGATCATGGTGCAGATCAAGTAGACTAATACCGAGAACAGATGAATCAATATTATGACCGGCAACTGTTAACAGATACAAATTCCTTAATACACTCTGGTTAATCTGTTATTATCTCAAACCCTTCGAGCCCCACGTTGGGTGCCAAAAAGGACTGTCGTGGTTTAACCCCAGCCAGCAACTAAGCACCACACAGCCGCTCGCTCACTCCCCCCACCCCAGTGGGATGGGGGAGAGAATTGGAAGGGAAAAAGGGAGAAAACTCGTGGGTTGAGATAAGAACAGTTTAATAATTGAAGTAAAATGAAATAGAATAGTAGTAGTAATAATAATATAATACAATAATAATATACAAAGCAAGTGATGATACACTATACAACTGCTGACCACCCACCGACCGATGCCCAGCCTGTCTCCAAGCAGCGATCCCTGCCCCCCGGCCAGCTCCCCCCAGTTTATATACTGAGCATGATGTCATATGGTATGGAATAGCCCTTTGGCCAGTGTGGGTCAGCTGTCCTGGCTGTGCCCCCTCCCGGCTTCTTGCGCACCAGGCAGAGCATGGGAAGCTGAAAAGTCCTTGACTAGTGTAAGCACTACTTAGCAACAACCAAAACATCAGTGTGTTATCAACATTATTCTCATCCTAAATCCAAAACACAGCACTATACCAGCTACTAGGAAGAAAAAATCAACTCTATCCCAGCTGAAACCAGGACACACACACACTCACCCTCCCATGCTTTCTGTCCCCTCAGGCTCGACCCTAGGTTTTCCCTGAAGCAGAGTCTCCGACATGACGTACGCCAGGCAAATTTATTCAGTGGTACAGTGGTGAAGAGCAGCTCGAGCTGGGTGCCTCTGGAGAGGGACCCCAAACAAAGAAATCCCTGGGCAATTGTACTCTTATAGTTTAAGTTCCCCTCCCCTCATGTGATGGTTCGGTCCAATAGTAATATTCGGGTCTGGGGTCTTCTTGTTCCTTATTGGATCCTTTCCCTATGTCCAGGCAGGACATTCCTTTTCTTATCTTGATAGTTGCAGCTTCTGCCGATGGTTTCAGCTACCTTATCTTCCTGGTTTGCACCGGTTTCAGGGCCTTCCTTCATGTAGCTAGGTAAGAGTTCAGCATATGGTAAGCGTATCTAGGTGAAAGTTCACAGTTTGCAGTCTAAGGCTTCAACAGGTCTTTAGATTCTTATGTGAGCTAAAAAGTGACTTCTACAACAGTTTGGATCAGAAACACAAGACCAGTCCTAATCCTATTCTGTTAGGGATCAGGTGAAATCTCTAGTGCTAGTTCTCAAATTCCTTGTTGTACATATGTTCAGCTGAGTATCTCTTGACCAGCAGTCTGATTCTTTGCATGAATGACTAAAACCAGAAGTATGGCTTTGTAGGTCTTTTCTGACAGAAGAGAACCTAACCTATTTGTTAACTTTCTTAGATCACAGTCAGGGTCAGGAAGTAAGAAGGCACATATTGAAAAAAATAGAACAATAGCTCTCTGCATGTCAAAGCACAGAGATTTGTCTTGGAAGGCTGTTGGTGATTTGTAAAACATCAGGTTATTTCAGGTACCTCACTGAAATGTGTACCTATTTTGACAAATAGATGCAGGTAAGACATGGGGAAAAATCCTTAAGAGTGAACAGTCAGTGCCAAAAAATTTGTGAGTTTTAATATCTAGATTAAAGTAAACACAAAATATCAGGGTGTGCCAAGGAGTGGAGGAAAAGGGGACAAGGAAATACATAGCAACACAAGTTACTTCAATCAGGTAAATGCATTTCTAAATCTTTTCTTTTCTTTTAGTTTTACAAAAAACATTGATGCTTAATACACTGCTCTAAACACTGCCTGTTACCAGGCATATTTATTGTATCAGGTCATATTTATTGTAGGCCCCATGGCAAATGTGAGAAACCTTGAAGAATGACATGTTATTGGTTAATGGATAGATTAAGGTAAGAAGACTGTTCAAATGGTCTGGAGAACACTGTTTGAACGGACTAAGTGGGGAACTCCTGCTATCAGGAGTAGTATCACTGACTTTAACAGTTAAGACACAAAATTTCTGCCTGGTGAAGACTTGAGCAGGACTGGAAAGTTAAGTTATGATTCCAAACAAATAGGATAGCATATAAACAGGGCTAAGTTCCAGATGAAAATCGAAGTCCTGCGTAACTGGGCATTGCTAGGATTCTCATGAAACTAAAGATCTATTATACTACTCATCCTCTATTTAAGCTCTCTTAGGGCTGAATTCCTTCACAGGGGAGAACCCTTTCTTCATCCCAATACCTCCCATTTCAAATCCTTAGCACCCCCTGCCCCCCCAAACAACTCATACCTGGGCTTTGTAACACTTAAAAACCATATTCCTTACTGTGGTGGGTTGACCTTGGCTGGATGCCAGAAGCCCACCAAGCTGCTCTATCACTCCCCCTCCTCAGCTGGACAGGGGGAGAAAAATATGATGAAAGGCTCGTGGGTCGAGATAAGTACAGGGAGAGATCATTCACCAATTACTGTCATGGGCAAAACAGACTCGACTTGGGGAAATTAATTTAATTTATTGCCAATCAAATCAGAGTAGGATAATGAGAAATGAAACCAAATCTTAAAACACCTCCCCCCCACCCCTCCCTTCTTCCTGGGCTCAACTTCACTCCCGAATTCTCTACCTCCTCCCCACAAGCGGCGCAGGGGACGGGGAATGGGGTTGCAGTCAGTTCATTACACGTTGTCTCTGCCGCTCCTTTCTCCTCACACTCTTCCCCTGCTCCAGTGTGGGGTCCCTCCTATGGGAGACAGTCCTCCACAAACTTCTCCAATGTGGGTCCTTCCCATGGGCTGCAGTTCTTCATGAACTGCTCCAGCGTGGGTCCTTTCCACAGGGTGCAGTCCTTCAGGAACAGACTGCTCCAGCGTGGGTCCCCCGTGGGACCACAGGTCCTGCCAGCAAACCTGCTCCAGCATGGGCTCCTCTCTCCACGGGTTCACACGTCCTGCCAGGAGCCTGCTCCAGTGCGGGCTCTCCCATGGCGTCACTGCCTCCTTCAGGGCACATCCACCTGCTCCAGTGTGGGGTCCTCCATGGACTGCAGGTGGATATCTGCTCCACTGTGGACCTCCATGGGCCCATGGTCTTCACCAGGGGCTGCAGGGGAATCTCTGCTCTGGCGCCTGGAGCACCTCCTCCCCCCCCTCCTTCATTGACCTTGGTGTCTGCAGGGCTGTTACCCTCACATATTCTCACTCCTCTCTTCCAGCTGCTGTTGTGCAGCAGTTTTTTTCCCCCTTCTTAAATATGTTATCCCAGAGGCACTACCACTGTCACTGATTGGCTCAGCTTTGGCCAGCGGCGGGTCCATCTTGGAGCCAGCTGGAGCTGGCTCTGTTGGACATGGGGGAAGTTTCTGGCATCTTCTCACAGAAGCCACCCTTGTAGCGCCCCTCCCCACGACCAAAACCTTGCCATGGAAACCTAATACACTTAGAATCATAGAATCATAGAATGCTTTGGGATGGAAGGGACCTTTAAAGGTCATCTAGTTCATCCCCCCTGCAATTGGCAGGGACATCTACAACTAGATCAGGTTGCTCAGAGCCGCATCTAGCCTGTCCTTGAATGTTTCCAGGGATGGGGCATCTACAACCTCTCTGGGCAACCTAATTCCAGTGTTTCACCACCCTCCTTGTAAAAAATTTCTTCCTTATATCTAGTCTGAATCTACCCTCTTTTAGTTTAAAACCATTACCCCTTGTCCTATCACAACAGGCCCTGCTAAAAAGTCTGTCTCCATCTTTCTTATAAGCCCCCTTTAAGTATTGAAAGGCTGCAATAAGGTCTCCCTGCAGCCTTCTCTTCTCCAGGCTGAACAACCCCAGCTCTTTCAGCCTTTCCTCACAGCAGAGGTGTTCCATCCCTCTGATCATTTTTGTGGCCCTCCTCTGGACCCTCTCCAACAGGTCTATGTCCTTCCTGTGCTGAGGACCCCAGAGCTGGACGCAGTACTCCAGGTGGGGTCTCACCAGAGCAGAGTAGAGGGGCAGAACCACCTCCCTCGACCTGCTGGCCAAGCTTCTTTTGATGCAGCCTGTAGCGTTCGTTACATATCAAGGTTATACCGGTGGATCTCCAGCCGACCCGGGCTGGGGAAGGAACAGTCAGCACACACAGTGTGGGTGTTCAGCCTCAACGGTTATTGCTATTGCGCAGTAGTTTACCTTTATATTCCCAGCAGTAGGCGTGTCATGTTATAAGGGGCGGAGACAAGGGAGGGTCGACCCTTAACTCTTTCCGTACAGCGCGTGATCTTCCGGTCGCCAGCCCTTATCTTTACTACATTTCCCCCTCCCTTAGCTCCAGTAGCTCTGGATCTCGCTGGGGAAGCTGCGCGTAAAATAATCGATATGTGGTAAGACTTCTTAATATACGACTCATAGAACGCATAATTAAGCGTAACAGACAGGGTAATAGCACAACAAGGTCAAGAACAAGTAACAAGACTATGAGCCCAGTTATTAAAAGTTTGGGCGTTATTAACATTCCAGTTTTGTAAGCCTGGGATAGTGGAGCTCTGGTTTGACTTGTGGCAGCAACTGTCCTCCTTATCTCTAGTGAAGTAGGGGGTGAACAATAGACAGGTAGAGGCTTGTCCAATAGCCGGCATATACAGACACGCATCCGTTACGTTCATGGATTTTGCCCAATCCAGCCAGTAGTTCGTCGCGGCTCCCTCATTGCTCCCCCACACCATCAGGATGCATAGGGAAATGGTAACCTGTCAAGATAAGACTCAATAGATTGATTAATGTTTATACGGTCGAATATTTCGACTTGGTACCCATTCTAGCGTCCCTTTCTCGGTTTGCACACACGCATACCCACGTCCCAGACAACGGAGGGAATAAGGGCCCCTCCATTCACGGGTTTGCAGGTCCCGTACTTGAACCAAAGGGTAAGGCCCTTCGTTCTCATCGAGCCGGAAATGTGCCTGGGTTGCAGTCTGGGTTTTATAGGTGTTCCCTCGAATGGTATGATTTAAGGTAATTAGTGCCGTCGTCAACAGATGCTGTGCCCGAAATAAGGGAGGGTCAAGGGGAGGGGGAACCCCTGTTCCTGGGCTTATATTTTCCCCCTCCCTAAGTCGGTCGAGTAACCCTTTTAATGTGCGATGCGCGCGTTCTACAATGCTTTGGCCCGTACTGTTGTAGGGAATGCCATGACTCAACTGAATATCCCAGCGCGCGCAAAAGTCCTTTGTCTTCTTGCTAACATATGCTGCTCCATTATCTGTTTTAATTTTTTGTGGAATGCCAAGTTGCGCCATACAGTCCTGCCAATGTAAAATAACTGCGAGAGCATTTTGTTTAGCATGCATAGTGGCTAAAATAACTCCACTGCAGGTGTCAACTGTGACATGTAGATACTTACGTGGATTAAAGGGTTCATAAATCGTAACATCAGACTGCCATATTTGGTTGGGCTGCAACCCTCGAGGGTTTACCCCTGCTTCCCAGAGGGGACCTTTGGAACACACAGGATAAGCAACAATCACAGAGCAAGCATCTTGCAAAGTAATACCAGTTCGCTTTCCCACTGCCCCAGGGCTAAGGGATCCCTCTGGTACCTCAGGTATCACTGGCAGTGCAGGGGGAGCCCTACCACCCCCCCTAGATGTCATCAGCCGTGACGCCGGTTCTCCTTGTTCCTCAGATCTTTTCCTGCGCTCTGCTCTCTGTGTGTCCAGCACCCGTCGATCACTGGGATGCAACGGGGCGTCCTCAGAAGGTGATGGTGTCTTGCCCTCCTTTTCTCCTTCCCGCCATCTTCCTTCACGTAGTTCGCAATACCGCTGGGATCCCACACCGGCCCCCGGGACCCAATCCAGCAACCTATCAGTCAGTTCCCTTTCCACACATTGTTGCAACTCGCCCCAGGGGTATTGAGTAGGTCGCGGATCCGCCGGTGCAGGGGGCACCGAAGGTTCCATGGGCGGCTGCTCTAGACTCCCCACTTGTAACGGGAACACCTTTCCCGACTCCTTTGTTCCCGCTGTGCCATAGCCTCCCTGCGCCTCCCCTTCCTCCGTTGGCTCAGCCCCCAGTAACGACGGCCCCGTCTGTGCCCCACAGGCCACCCCTTCAACTCGAGTTCACACTGGAGTTCCAGCCTGTCCAGTACAGCAGTACAGAAAAACAGCAGAGATGCCCTGGCCATCTGCCAGCCCAGGCACATAGCCATTGCTGTTATCAAAATGTTCCCAGGCACAGCAGAGTAAGATGATAAGCAGTTCAGCAGTACAGCAAGCAGCGAAAGCAAAAAGCAGCCACTAACGAGCATTAGACTCTAATATACCATAAGGCAAGCAAGCCCCGTGGCAAGCACAGAAGCCTGCTGATTAATAGCTAAACAGCAATACCTGCTATAACTTTGATCTAGCACATTCCAATTAAATCTGTCGTTATCTCAAACCCTTTGTACCCTATATTGGGCGCCAAAAAAAACTGTCGTGGTTTAACCCCAGCTAGCAACTAAGCACCACACAGCCGCTTGCTCACTCCCCCACAGTGGGATGGGGGAGAGAATCGGAAGAGTAAAAGTGAGAAAACTCATGGGTTGAGATAAAGACAGTTTAATGGGTAAAGCAGAAGCCGCGCGCACAAGCAAAGCAAAGCAAGGAATTCATTCACTACTTCCCATCGGCAAGCAGGTGTTCAGCCATCCTCAGGAAAGCAGGGCTCCATCATGCGTAACGGTTACTTGGGAAGACAAACGCCATCACTCCAAACGTCCCCCCCTTCCTTCTTCTTCCCCCAGCTTTATATGCTGAGCATGATGTCACATGGTATGGCATAGCCCTTTGGCCAGTCTGGGTCAGCCCCCCCCCCGGCTGTGCTCCCTCCCAGCCAGCCTGTGTCCCCTCCGAGACTAAACCCGTTGGCTTTTCGTTCCCAGGAACTTCATGCCCCATCAGCGCGCTACGTGCGGCAAGCCAGCACCGCTTTGCCGCAAACCCCTTCTTGAGCACCCTTTCTACTGTTCCCCAGGCGCTAAGCCGGTCACTGGCTCCTCCAACATTGCTTATGATCGCTTCTGTCAGCTCGTTGCGTATTTTCCCCCAATATGAGGTGTCAAAAACTTCTGTGGGAGCGCCGAGCACTCCCCGGCGTAGCATCCATTGGATGCAGTCGCCCATGGGCCTTTTCCTTATCACCCTATCCTCACCCACCTCCGTCGCTACCGACTTTAGTACCTTTACGAGTTCCGCGAGCTCCATCGCTGATGCCTGCAGCCGATCACGTCGGGGTCACCACTATGTAGCGTTCGTTACATATCAAGGTTATACCGGCGGATCTCCAGCCGACCCGGGCTGGGGAAGGAACAGTCAGCACACACAGTGTGGGTGTTCAGCCTCAACGGTTATTGCGCAGTAGTTTACCTTTATACTCCCAGCAGTAGGCGTGTCATGTTATAAGGGGCGGAGACAAGGGAGGGTCGACCCTTAACTCTTTCCGTACAGCGCGTGATCTTCCGGTCACCAGCCCTTATCTTTACTACAGCAGCCCAGGATATGGTTGGCTTTCTGGGCTGCGAGAGCACATTGTCAGCTCATGTCCAGCTTTTCATCTACCAGTACCCCCAAGTCCTTCTCCTCAGGGCTACTCTCAATCCCTTCATCCCCCAGCCTGCACTGATACCAGGGATTGCCCCAACCCAGGTGCAGGATCTTGCACTTGGCCTTGTTGAACCTCATGAGGTTCACACGGGCCTACTTCTCGAGCTTGTCCAGGTCCCTCTGGATGGCATTCCGTCCCTCAGGCATTTCAACTGCACCGCTCAGCTTGGTGTCATCTGCAAACTTGCTGAGGGTGCACTCGATCCTGCTATGTCATTGATGAAGATATTGAACAGCACTGGCCCCAGTACGGACCCCTGAGGGACACCACTCGTCATTGATCTCCATCTGGACATTGAGCCATTGACCACTACCCTCTGGATGCGACCATCCAGCCAATTAGCTATCCACCGAACAGTCCACCCATCAAATCCCTATCCTTCCAATTTAGAGAGAAGGATGTTGTGGGGGACCGTGTCAAAGTCCAGATAGATGACATCCATAGCTCTTCCCTTGTCCACTGATGCAGTCACTCCATCATAGAAGGCCACTAGGTTGGTCAGGCAGGACTTGCCCTTGGTGAAGCCATGCTGGCTGTCTCAAATCACCTCCCTGTCCTCCATGTGCCTTACCCTAGCCCTGATCTTAACTGTGGGCTGACCTTAGCCAAAGATCCCAAACCACGGCCAAGATGGAAAAGCTCTCAGAGGAGAATTCTTTGTGATGCACAAACCTGCCCTTGGTAGCCCCTTTGCAGCCCCACCACTACAGGATACATAAGCTTTGTCTCCTAACCCTAAAAGTGGCCAAGTAGCCCGTAACCCCAGAAAACCAACCCGTGGCACACAGGAAAAAGTTCTCAGGAAAGAACTGGTTTGGCAGCCCATGCCTTCCCTTGGCAGCCTATCTGCAGCCCCACTTCATCTAGATCCATAGGTTTTGTCTGTCTTCAAACCATAATGCTAGAAGTGCATAGAGCTTTAACCCCATACAGCCCCAGACGTGGTCTAGATGGAAAAGTCCTCAGATAATTCCTTCTGCAGCCCAGACCTTTCCTCAGCAGCCCCACTCCATCTAGACCCCTAGGAACTGTCTCTCTCCTCACCCTAAATGTGCCCAGGGCCTTAACCCCAGGTAAACCCAAACATGACCCCAATGAAAGTCTTCCAGGGTAATACTTCTGCAGACCAAACCTTCTCTAGGCAGCCCCTTTGCAGATCCACCACAACTAGACTCCTGTCTCCCTTCTAACCCTAAAATTTCCCAGAGCCTTAACCTGAGCCATGCTCTGAGCCTTAGCCCAAGACCGCAAGCCATGGCCCAAATAAAAAATTGTTAAGGGAAATTTCTTTTTGTAGCTAATCTTTCCTTTGGCATCACCTTTGCAGCTTCACTCCATCTGTGCCGCTAGGGTTTGTCTCTCATAAGTGTAATGGTAACTCTAGCCATGGGCTGACCCTTACACAAGGATCCCAAGCCATGGCCAAGATGAAAAAGTCCTGAGGAAAGAATTCTTTTTGCAGCCCAAACCTTCCCTTGGCAGTCCATTTATATATATCTTTATATATATATCTTTATATATATCTTTTATATATATATATCTTTTTTCTATATATATCTTTATGTACAGTCCATATATTTATATCTTTCATCCATACAGACGAAGTATTCTAGAAGTGGTTGGCTGAAGTCTCACAATCGCTAGCCCTTGTTCTCATGGGAGACTTCAACTTACCAGATATCTGCTGGAAATACAACACAGCAGAGAGAAAGCAGTCTCGGAGGTTCCTGGAGTGTGTGGAAGATAGATAACTTCCTGACGCAGCTGGTAAGCGAGCCAACCAGGGGAGGTGCCCTGCTGGACCTGCTGTTTACGAACAGAGAAGGCCTGGTGGGTGATGTGGTGGTCAGAGGCTGTCTTGGGCTCAGTGACCACGACATGATAGAGTTTTCAATTCTAGGGGAGGTAAGGAAGGGGGTCAGCAAGACTGCTACCCTGAACTTTAGAAGGGCAGACGTTGGATTGTTTAGGAGTCTGGTTAACAGAGTCCCTTGGGAGGCAGTCCTGAAGGGCAAAGGAGTCCAGGAAGGCTGGACGTTATTCAAGGAGGAAGTCTCAAAGGTGCAGAAGCAGGCCGTCCCCATGTGCTGCAAGTTGAGATGGCGGGGAAGAAGACCGGCCTGGCTGAACAGAGAGCTTTGGCTGGAACTCAAGAAAAAAAGGAGAGCTTACCGCCTTTGGAAGAAGGGGCAGGCGACTCAGGGGGATTACAAGGATGTTGTGAGGTTATGCAGGGAGAAGATCAGAAAGGCGAAGGCCCAGCTAGAACTTAAACTGGCCACCGCCGTTAAAGACAACAAAAAATGTTTTTACAAATATATCAGTGACAAAAGGAGGGCCAGGGAGAATCTCCCTCCTTTGTTGGATGCAGAAGGTAACCTTGCCACGAAGGATGAGGAGAAGGCAGAGGTACTTAATGCCTTCTTTGCCTCAGTCTTTAACAGTCAGACTGGTCATCCTTGGGGTTTTCAGGCCCCTGAGCTGGGAGATGGAGATAGGATGCAGAGTGAAGTCCCAGTTGTTGAAGAGGTGGCAGTCACTGACCTGCTCCTCCACCTGGATGCTCACAAGTCTATGGGGCCCGATGGGATCCACCCGAGGATACTGAGGGAGGTGGCAGAGGAGCTGGCCAAGCCACTCTCCATCATTTATCAGCAGTCCTGGTCAACCAGGGAGGTCCCAGATGACCGGAAGTTAGCTAATGTGATGCCCCTCTACAAGAATGGTCGGAAGGACGAAGAAGGTCGGTGCCGGGGAAGGTCATGGAGCAGATCATCTTGAGTGCCATTATGCAGCAAGTGTGGGACAACCAGGGGATCAGGCTCAGCCAGCATGGGTTTATGAAAGGGAGGTCCTGCTTCACTAACCTGGTCTCCTTCTATGACAAGGTGACCCGCTTAGTGGTTGAGGGGAAGGCTGTGGATGTTGTCTACCTGGACTTTAGTAAGGCCTTTGACACTGTCTCCCACAGCATTCTCCTGGAGAAACTGGCTGCTCACGGCTTGGATGGGTGCACTCTGCGCTGGGTTAAAAACTGGCTGGACGGCCGAGCCCAGAGAATGGTGGTGAATGGAGTCAAATCCAGTTGGCAGCCGGTCACAAGCGGTGTTCCCCAGGGCTCAGTGTTGGGGCCGATCCTGTTCAATATCTTCATTGATGATCTGGATGAGGGGATCAAGTGCACCCTCAGTAAGTTTGCAGATGACACCAAGTTGGGTGGAAGTGTCGATCTGCTGGAGGGTAGGAAGGCCCTGCAGAGGGACCTGGACAGACTGGATCATTGGGCCGGAGCCAACCATATGAGCTTCAACAAGGCTAAGTGCCGGGTCCTGCACTTGGGTCACAACAACCCCATGCAACGCTACGGGCTTGGGGAAGAGTGGCTGGAGAGCTGCCTGGTGGAAAAGGACCTGGGGGTGTTGGTTGACAGCCGCCTGAACATGAGCCAGCAGTGTGCTCAGGTGGCCAAGAGGGCCAATGGCATCCTGGCCTGTATCAGGAATAGTGTGGCCAGCAGGACCAGGGAGGTGATAGTGCCCCTGTACTCGGCGCTGGTGAGGCCGCACCTCGAGTACTGTGTTCAGTTTTGGGCCCCTCACTACAAGAAGGACATCGAGGTGCTGGAGTGTGTCCAGAGAAGGGCAACGAAGTTGGTGAAGGGTCTAGAGCACAAGTCTTATGAGGAGCGGCTGAGGGAGCTGGGGTTGTTTAGTTTGGAGAAGAGGAGGCTGAGGGGAGACCTTATTGCTCTCTACAACTACCTGAAAGGAGGTTGTAGCGAGGTGGGGGTCGGTCTCTTCTCCCTAGTACCAAGTGATAGGACAAGAGGAAACGGCCTCAAACTGCGCCAGGGGAAGTTTAGGTTGGATATTAGGAAAAACTTCTTCACTGAGAGGGTTGTCAAGCATTGGAACAGGCTGCCCAGGGAAGTGGTTGAATCTCCATCCCTGGAGGTATTTAAAAGAAGGATAGACGTGGTGCTTAGGGACATGGTTTAGTGGTGGACTTGGCAGTGATAGGTTAACGGTTGGACTCGATGATCTTAAGGGTCTTTTCCAACCTTAATGATTCTATGATTTGCAGCCCCACTTCACCCAGGCCCCTGCGCTTTGTCTCTCTCTTATTCATTAAGTCTATCTGTGAGTGGCCAGAGACTTAAGCCATGACAACTCTAGCTGTGGCCAAGATAAGAAGCTCTCTGGTGAACAAGTCCTCAGTTTACCCCTTCCCTCTCAAAGATGGAAGCTTCAGCAGTGTCTCTGTGTATGCATAAACTCATTATTTTTGTACCTACTCAACGCCAAGAGTTCAGTTATGGTAATTGTCCTGGACAATTCCCTTGTCCTAGGCTGGAGAAAAGGAGGCTGAGGGGAGACCTTATCGCTCTCTACAACTACCTGAAAGGAGGTTGTAGCGAGGTGGGGGTCGGTCTCTTTTCCCAAGTACGAAGTGATAGGACAAAAGGAAATGGCTTCAAGTTGCACCAAGAGAGGTTTAGATTGGATATTAGGAAAAACTTCTTCACTGAAAGGGTAATCAGGCACTGGAACAGGCTGCCCAGGGAAGTGGTTGAGTCTCCATCCCTGGAGGTATTTAAAAGACAGGTAGATGTGGCGCTTAGGGACATGGTTTAGTGGTGGACTTGGCAGCGTTAGGTTAACAGTTGGACTTGATGATCTTAAGGGTCGATTCTATGATTCTCCCCAGGAAGGAATCAAATCTTGCATTGGCTCATATCTTCTGAACTCTTGAGTCATCAGGGTGCAAGCATTTTAGCTCATTCTTGGCTTAGGGTTTATCCTAGCACACCTATGATGTCTGGTAACCAAATCCTAACTTATTTATTCAAATATTATCTTTATAACACACTTCTGAACTGTAGTTCAGTTACAGTCGGTCAACAACTTTAGAAAGCAAAATAGCTGTATTGTCATTTGTATCGTTTGGCTTTAGCCAGAATTGGTTGTCAGTGGAACACTGTGAGCTGTAACCTCTTCCTTTTATTCCTTTGTCAGCACAGAAAGGTCGTTAGGGTTTTGTCAGACAAAACACTTGCAAATAATGAAAGCTAAGGACAGAGAAAAGACACGCCGTGAGGCCGGACTTTCGGTCTGGGCCTTTACAGGGACGCGATGTTGTTCCAGCCCCAGCCTAAGGACCGAGCCTATACCTCCGCAGCCTGACAGAGCTGCACAGGAACATGGCGGCCGCAGGCAACTACCCCCCGCCCCCCACACAACACACAGCGCCAGCACCTCGGCAGGCAACTGCCCCAGTCCAGGGCTGCCAGCGCGGCCTCGCACGTCGCCAGCCTGACGCAGAGGCGACCACCCTGGCCGGCTCGCTGCTGGTAACGACCACCGACCCTAAGGTCACGCGCCGCCGCTACAACCCCCCACCCATGCAGCACAGTGAGGGGGTGAAGAAGGCGCGTGCGCAGGGACCGCGCTGTGGGGGAGAGGCAGTGTGAGAGCTGGGTGGGGTGGTCACTTCCTGCCCGCGTTTCTGTATCTGGGTGAGAGGGCAGCACTCGGCTGGAGCGGTTGTTATCTGCTTCTGGTTCGTGCTGCTTTGGGGGGAGTGTGGGTAAGAGGGTTGTTTGGTGTTATTTTGCGGACTTGCTTGTGCTTAGGCCTGGTGTGAGTCTCCCGGCTGGGTGCAGGGGTCTCGTGTTGCTGTGGGGAGAGGTACCAGGGGAGTCGGGGCCCAGGAGGTGAGAGGGGGGCCCCAATAGTGCTTGTCTTGTGGTCGAGTGTCCTGGCCGCCTCTCGCTAGGCCGCCAAGCACTGAGGTGGGGGGCGAGGTGTGTGAGCACTGTGGGGGCTGGTGAGGCTCCGGGCGCCGTGGGAGCTGCGTCCCCTCAGGGGCTCCGGGGTCGTGTGCACTTGGGCTTGCTTATACGGAAAGTGTACTGGTATTTACTTGTGTGCTTCCCTCAAAAGTACACGCTTACTTGGAAAAAAGTTGCCCGCTGGGGGGAAGTGTACCTGAATTGTAAAGCTTACGAGACTCTTTTTGGAGAGCCTAGCAATTTCCGCCACGGTAATCTCTACTGAAAGTCACTGTAAATGCTGTTATAGCTACTGTGAGACAATAGTGTTGCTATGCTGTTTTGTTTTGGGTTTTGATTTAGGGAAAGTAACTTCTCCGTTGCTGTTCTTTCTGGTATTTACAACTTCAAAGACTAAAAAAAACCTGTTACTTTTACAACTAAATCTCAAATTCTGATGCTGATGAATTATATCTGTTATCTCCTTATGTGTACCGTATGTAATGCTGAGAGTGCCTGGGATGCTTAGAGATGAATGAGGTGTGTTAACAGTTGTTACATTGCCTGTCCATACTAGAAATGGGAAAGTTTTAAGAGATTTGTTTCTGTGAAGTGTAGGTCCTTTCTCTCTGTTAGAAGTTATGAATGTCTCACTGGAGCCCTTACTATGTCCACTTCCTTCCTTCAAGTGACTAAATTGGTGTTTCTGCATCTGTGTGTTTTGGTTTGTACTGTTTTATGATTTTTGGACTGCACATAAATATTATTCAGACTAAATGTAAATGTCAGGTGACTTTCTCATCATGCAGTTCGTTTTCTCTCTTCAGCAGAATTGTAAGTAAGCATCTCAAAAATAACTTTCACTAATACATAATACTTCCCCCCCACCTCCAAACAAAAGTGAGAGAGAAAACTGTAAGAACAGTTATCTTAGCTTTTTCTTGGAGCTAGTACAGCAATGTCAATGTAGGTAGTACCAGTTTTTCACTAGTGTGGGCTGTCATCACAGGAAGTAAGGAACAATATCAAACCTGAGCAAATAAACTCCTTGGAATTTATTTGCCTAGGTTCCATGCTAATGCTGCCTGCAGTGATAGTCGGAGCTGTCTGAGGAGGTAAAATATATGACAAGAGTCCATAGTGGTAGGTGAAAGAAGACTTCAAGGCCAATGAGACCTTACTACAATAAAGTTAGGAATAACTGATTTTATTTCAGTGTATGAGAGAATGCCTATTAATGTAACTGTTAATACAATTTTTTATATATTTTTTTTTTAGTTTGGTAATGGAGAGAGAGAACCTAAAAGTGATACTTTAATTTTATTCCAAACTTAGACTGCTGTGTGGTGATAGGATTTCCATGCTGGTGCATGGATCTGTCAGTGCTTTTCCCAAGTGTATTACTGCAGCATTGGGTTGATAAAAAGGTTTTTATGTAATAACTAGTGAAACACTGCCATTGCTCTCATGACTTCTAAATGTTCCACTTGTTTGAAAAAACTTCTTCCTCTTGTATTTGTATCCCCATATTGTACTAATTGGGTAAATATTTATATGCAAAGTATTGAGATCAGTCATGAACGACTGTGTTTCAGTGACACATCTTTGTTTGCAGGGTTCTTATTTGTTTTTTACTTCAGTCTTAAATGAAGAAACTTGAAAGTAATGTCAGGTTTTCACTGCAGCGAAGAGATATATACAGTATTGATAACTGGTTTTAAAAGTCTTATAATGTGGTCTTGCCATGTAAAGTCTGAACTTAATTATTGTTTCCAACATATAAGTTGATCTTAAGGTAAAATACTGATCATTTGCAAAATGGATGCAACACATAGTTTAACCTATTGTAGAGGCAAAGATTTTCATCCAGCCTTTCTGCTAATGTATAATGCATATAATGATACAAGATCAAACAGCAGTCAGTTGTGCCAGAATCAATTTGAAATATAGAAAAATGCAGATTTACTATCACAAGCTCCATTCTGTTAGCATGCACATAAAATAACATTATGTATATGATATTCTTAAAGCATGAATAGATTAATTGCTGTCACCATTTGGCTGCTGCTTTGCTTATGTTATAAAAAAACCTAATTTTGATTATAGTTTGTGATCAGCTGCATCTTCATGTTCTTATGAAGAAGTCAAGTGTTCCTTCCCTTATATTGTGAACATCATCACAGAACATTTGAAATAAGAAACATATTCCACTAAAACATGTTACTTTTCCTTGAGATTAAAACTCTTATGTTTTGTTTCATGTAACTTTCATAAAATTAAACTTAAAATGGAGGGGAGCAAATCAAAATTCACTTTTAAAAATAAGTAAATTAAGTAGTAATTGTGAAACTTAGAAAATATAGTACTTTTATTTAGCATCTTGTCCTGATTGGAGATAAAAGTAGCCCACAATCACAATTCTTTTAAGCAATCCGTGGAAATATATTCTAGATTATTTCAATTTTTAAACCAGAAGTTTAAAAGGTTACTAGTATTTCTTGTTGCCTAATTTTGATTTTTTTAAATTTTTTTTTAAATGTAGGTAAAAGGCTACATGTTCACTTCAAGTAGAAAGGAGCATGTTCCCAAATTCCTCCAACTTGGGTTGTCCACCCTTCCCTCCAAAACATCATCAACAAAGTAATTTCTTCAATAAGCTTCCTCTAAATATACCACCTACTCTTTTCTCTCACCAGCAAATTATTGATGCTCAGTTTAACTTTCAGAATGCAGTGGAAGTACAGTAAGATTCAATAGTGGGGATTGGGTTGAAAGAAGTATTTCTGTTTACGGAGGATGTTTTTCACTGTTTTTAAGATTAGACTGCATTAAACTTGAAAAAATAGGAAGGTGTCATGTAAAACAGAGCTGTATCACTTCTGTTGGTGACCTGCAAGTTTTAATGCTCTCCTGTGTTGTGCATAATGCATGAGATGCTGTTGCACTGGTTAGATTTAATAATCCACAGTTCAGTTTTAAGGATCTTCAATTGTATTTGTTTACTGGGGAAACCAGGGAGGAGATGAGAAGGAGAAGAAACATTTATTCTTGGGGTTAGGTCTGAAGACACGATGGTGTTCTTTAGGCTCTTAACTTTAATGCTGCCTTAAGTTAAATTTTGCTAACCTCTTCTTATGCGTGTGCTCTGAAGAATGGCCATCTTGTATTTATTTATTTTTTATTTTTTTAAATGAAAAATACAATATATACTAAAACATTTCTTCATTTTGAATAGAAAGGACAGATGTATTGCTTCTAAGAAAAAAAAAATGGCAGGTCTTACTGAGTTTAGTATTTACTTAAGAAAAAATGCCAACTCCAAAAAAGCATCTTGGTTATTATATGAATAACAGTTATGGAGTGTAGTTTTTCCAGGGCTCTGAGTGGGAACCTTGCAACTATTCCAGCTGTTACACTGCAGCTGTTGACTTATGGAAATGGCAGTCCAGTATGTATGTCTGCAGCCCCTATGTCATTCCGAGGAAGAAAGCAAGTTCTTTGTGTGTGATTAATTCTGGTTGTAATGTACCCATGATGAAGTTTGTCTAATATCAATTTCTTGTGCAGCTTGACTTTTGTTAGAAATTGCAAGAATAGTGAATAAAACTTTTTTTATGCAACAGGCCATGTCCTGGATCTTTAAAGCATTCATGTATCTGCTTTTGAGAATTTTAGTACTCATAAGTGACTTAGTATGTGTAGTTTTTCTCTTCCAACAGCTGTGGCCTTAAAGAACTGTGACTTGCATATTTTATTTTAATACTATAGTAGATTGTAGTCTGTGTGTGCTTGACTACAAGAGGGTTTGTGTCAATAAAGTGTGTTCTCTTCCTGTTAATTTGTCAAATTAAGACTGCTCCTTCAATGTTTTATGGGAATTGTGATGTTTTTCTTAATCATATGATGTTTTATTTTTCAAATACAAAGTGCTAAATTCAAGCATATATAAGTTCTTTTTTTTAAGGGGAGGTTTATGGAAACATAATTTTTCTACTTTTCAAAAAACTAAACTTACTTGAATTTACATGGCTTCCTTCATTACCTTAGTTGCAACAGAAAGAGGAATTTCAGATGAACGTGTAGTTTTAGTTTCTCTTAACTTTCTAGGAAAAAAATTACTTTCTTCTTATTATCAGTTCAAAAATACTAGTTGATATGTATCTGCACAGTTTTTAATAGTTCTGTGAATCAGCTGATAGGGAGGGAGCCTTATGTAATCTGTCTTCAAAACTTTCCTGTATGCTATTTCTCTTCCAGATTTAACAGATGAGAAAATAAGTACATTTAAATATATTGTATTAAGTTATAGTTGAATATATAACCATCACATGAACTAAAGAAGTTCCTGGTTTCATGTTATATGCATGTCTTCCTCTTGACCAGTCTGGTTTATGGAAAGCTATGTTGTGTTAAGAGATTTGTAATCAACTAGTTAATCCTTAGATCTTGAGTCAACTCTTCTTAAGGTTATTTTTGCTGAAGATGAGTTCATGTAAGTTCTTTTCAGTTAAAATAAGCTGAAACAACATCATGTTTTGATTTAATGTTACATTGCGAGTTCCTTTAAGGCTGTGGGTGGGTAATGTTATCAGAACTTCTCTCAGACTTGAAAACTAAAATGGTGACTTGAGGTCTCTTCAGTTAAACTTGTGTTTAATTAATAATACTATCTGTTCAGGTTCCCAAAAGCTGTGCCAGCTTTTCTGACTACGAGAAATAACTGTAGCTTTATTAATAGTTAATTCATTTATACATATTTGATTTCATGCTTTTTTTTAATTTAAAAAAATGTGTGAATACCCCCACACTGGTTAGCTTATATGCAATACTTGATGTATAAACAAAACATGAATGTCCTCTTTTATTCTTTACTGTGGATAGACCACAGTATTCAATCACTGATCAGCTTTCAGTACAGCTTTTTCTTAATGAAGAGTTCAGATGCCAAGGGGCTGTCTGTAAGATCACTATATCTCTTCAAATATATTTGAATTCCTGTGATAAATGACTTAATGAGGAGATACAAGCTTGTGCTTGAAAATGAGACATTAGTTTTATGACCTGTGTAGCTTAATACAATCATTAGTTTGATTTGTTAAATGAATAGTGGCTCTTTTTTTGCCCAGATTACACATTTCACTGTCTGTATGATCTAAGCCTACACAGACAAATGCTACATTTTGAATGGCTGTTGTGGTAAGTTTCTTTTTCTCTTCTCCCTAGTACTGAACTTATCTTATTCATCACTGGGTAGTCAGAACTCACAAAATTTTCTCACTGCACTTCTGTTGATTTTAAAGAAAAGTTCACTTACATAGTCTGTATGTATCTTTAAAAAAACCATATATGGTTATGAAAATAGTAATACCAGCATTCATCTTTGTTGTCCTGCTTAATTGAACTTGTCATTTAGATTTCAATTGGTTAATATAGATACTCTTGTAAAGTAATGGCATCAATTCACTTCAAGGGTATCTGTACTTTTGTAGTTGTTTGTTCTCTTTCCCATTCCAGGTTCATTTCACCTAATACCTAGGATGAGCATGCCTTTTGTTTTGTAGAATACTTGCTTTTAGTGAAATAGTCACATAATTTTTTTTTCCTTAAGAGACTAAGTGAACAAAGTGTTCCATGTGATGTCAAATGGCAGCGATTTCATTCACCTCATCATGAAACAACTGTAGTTAACCAAGCAGTGCCTTTACCAGAAGAACGTAGATATTCCTTCCCAGGATCAATTCCATCTCCACTGTTCCATGCACATCATATACCACATTAAACTGGATGTGTCCCTCTGTTGCAAGATACTTCATTTCCAGACCCTATAGAAACCGTGCTCCCTGAGGCAAAAGATAAGGTAATATCTTTCTATGCCTGTGCTTTACATCTGCCTTCTGAGTAGGCAGGGTCCAATGGTTCTGTTGGAGACCACTAAACCATGTCCTCAAGCACCATGTCTACCCGTCTTTTAAATACCTCCAGGGATGGAGACTCAACCACTTCCCTGGGCAGCCTGTTCCAATGCCTGACTAACATTTCGGTGAAGAAGTTTTGTAGTAAAGATAAGGGCTGGCGACCAGAAGATCACGCGCTGTACGGAAAGAGTTAAGGGTCGACCCTCCCTTGTCTCCTCCCCTTATAACATGACACGCCTACTGCTGGGAGTATAAAGCCCGGGTCAGCTGGATTTCTGGGGGGATAACCTTGATATGTAACGAACGCTACATAGTGGTGACCCCGATGTGATCGGCTGCAGGCAGCAGCGATGGAGCTCGCAGAACTCGTAAAGGTATTAGGGCTTCGCGCCTGGGGATCAGTAGAAAGGGTGCTCAAGAAGGGTTTTGCGGCAAAGCAGTGCTGGCTTGCCGCACGTGGCGCGCTGATGGGACATGAATCTCCTGGGAACGAAAAGCCAACGGGTTTAGTCTCGGAGGGGACACAGGCTGGCTGGGAAGGAGTGGCCTGTGGGACACAGACGGAACTGTCGTTACTGGGGGCTGAGCCAACGGAGGAAGGGGAGGTGCAGGGAGACCATGACATAGTGGGAACAAAGGAGTCGGGAAAGGTGTTCCCGTTACAAGTGGGGAGTCTAGAGCAGCCGCCCACGGAACCTTCGGCGCCCCTTGCACCAGTGGATCTGCCACTTCCTCAGTACCCCTGGGGCGAGTTGCAACAATGTGTGGAAAGGGAGCTGACTGATAGGTTGCTGGATTGGGTCCCGGGGGCCAATGTGGGATCCCAGCGGTATCGTGAACTACGTGAAGGAAGATGGCGGGAAGGAGAAAAGGAGGGCAAGACACCATCACCTTCTGAGGACGCCCCGTTGCATCCCAGTGATCGGGTGCTGGACACACAGAGAGCAGAGCGCAGGAAAGGAGCTGAGGAACAAGGAGAACTGGCGTCACGGCTGACGACATCTAGGGGGGGTGGTAGGGCTCCTCCGGCACTGCCAGTGATACCTGAGCCACCAGAGGGAACCCCTATCCCTAGGGCAATGGGAAATCAAACTGGTATTCCCTCACAGTGGAGGGAGCCTGTACACGATTACCCCATGAGCTCTGATAGCAGTGAGGGTGAAGGGGGTGATGAGGGATCCTCGATTGCTGCTCGTCCGCCCCTGCTTCTGAGACAGACTAATGAGGTTTCAAGGGAACTCGAGGCATTGATCAGCCGATTGAGAGGGGTGGTGGCAAATGCAGAAAGTCTAATGCCAGGGGGAATGCCGAAAGAGGGCAAATGGGACAGATTGGTGGATGATTGCAAAAAGTTGTGTCTTGGAAGGAGTGTGATTCCAGGCCCCTCCGATTCAAGCATTTCCTATCCGAGCAGCCCCAGGTGGAGGATATGAGTGGCAACCGTTAGATGCGAAGTTGGTGAAAGAATTGGCCACAACGGTGAAAAGTCATGGATTAAATTCCCCAGGAACCCAAGTCCTACTAGACTGTGTTTTTTGCAACGCTGCTTGCACCTTTTGATATCATTCAGTTGATGTGGGCCGTATTGACCCCCTTAATGATGGTATTGTTTAGGGAGGAGTGGAGGAATCGGTGCACCCAAATTGTTATCGAGGCGCAGCAGGCTGGCCATCCCATGGCAGGAGTGACTTTAGAGCAGCTGATGGGTGAAGGGCAGTTCGCAACTCCTCAGGCACAGGCTCAGCGAATGCGGGGGCGCGATTTTGCTGCATCTTCGAAAGCTGCCCAGGAAGCGATACGCATCATCGCGGCTCTTGATAAAAGGGAGCCTCCATGGGTCCAAATACGGCAATCGTTAAGTGAGCCCTTCACAAAGTTTTTAGACCAGCTGCAAGCGGCGCTCCAGGTTGCTCGACTTCCTGAGCAGGCTAAGGAGGCGATATTGCTCGACTGTGCACGTAGGCAAGCAAACCCACAAACTGCAGTGTTGCTAAGACAGTTACCCATAGGGACCACGCTTTCACAGATGATTCGTTACGTGCTGGAACAGGAACAGGCGCAAAGTATGCAACCGGTAGTGGCCGCAGTCCATGCGGCCTGCCGCGGCGCACGACTTATGTGCCGTAAGTGTGGGGGGCAAGGACACATGGCGTGACAATGCCCTTCAAAAATAAACACCCCGGAACAGGGAAAGGAGAGTGAGACCTACGATGCTGGCGCTGTGGGCGACTAGGCCACAGAGCTCGACAGTGCAAATCGGGGAGTCAGCAAAGGAGACCGGGTTGGGGAAACAAGAAGAGGGGATGGCCGAGGGCCATGCCATCCCCACCTGCCCCAGCGATCAGCTCAACAGGCCCGACGACAGCAGCGCAATGTATGGTACAGGGAGTCTTTCCTTCCCCGGGACCAGCACAGTTGCCTGCGGTTCCAATGATGCAATATCCAACTCAGCTGCCTTGGGGAGATGGGAGCGTGCAATAGAGGAGGCTGGGGATAGAGCCTCGCCATATGTGGCACTCACCCTAAACATGACCACACGACCAGAAGTAGATATTGTAGTTACCCCATGGCTCCCCGAGTTGGGGGGACCACCACGCCTCATATTAAGAGCCCTTTTGGATACAGGGGCGGATGTTACAGTAATCCCATCACATCTATGGCCAGATGATTGGCCACTCAAACCGAGAGGTTCGCTGCAAGGCGTGGGAGGCATGCAGACCTCGCATCAAAGCAGGAACCCAATGCAAATTATGTTGAAGGATCCGGAATCCGGACAAGCTAGGGTAGCATGGTGTAAACCCCGCCATTGCTGAGTTACCCGTTGTCATCTTGGGACGATGTTGCTTGCAGAAGATGAATATAGTGCTGCGTACAAATTTATCATAATGGCCACTGCCTGTGTCCGCCCATTAAAACTCACCTGGTTGACAGATAAGCCAGTGTGGGTAGAGCAGTGGCCATTGACAGAGGAAAAGGGGGCGGCTGTTCGACAATTGGTACAATGAGAACTTGATGGAGGACACATCAAACCCTCTACAAGTCCCTGGAACACCCCTATTTTTGTGATAAAGAAAAAATCGGGAGCATGGCGACTGCTACATGATCTACGCGCAGTTAATGCATGTATACAAGACATGGGTCCGCTACAAGCGGGCCTCCCTTCTCCGGCCATGATTCCACCTGACTATCAAATAGTGGTTATGGATATTAGAGGTTGCTTTTTTAGTGTTCCCTTGCATGAAGAAGATAGAGTACGCTTTGCCTTTACTGTTCCTGAGCCTAACAATCAACACTCGTGTGCGCCAGATATCAATGGAAGGTGTTACCCCAGGGCATGAAAAACTCACCAGTCTTGTGTCAAATTGCTGTAGCCGCTGCGATACGCCTTGTTCGAGAAAATTTCCCTATGGTCATCATTTTCTGTTACATGGATGACGTGTTATTGGCGTCCAACCAAGAGGAGTTACTGGAAAAGGCACGCGTGCAGCTGATAGTCAGTTTGGAGCGACATGGGTTACACATTGAGCCTCGGAAAACACAGATAGGACGTGCAGTAAAGTATTTAGGTACTCAACTGAGGCCACGAAGCGTGACAGCACAATCATTTGAAATTTGGACTACAGTGACAATACTCCATGAGGTGCAAAAATTTATTGGACAACTATTGTGGCTTAGAAACTTTATTCCAATATCTGAGGCAGAAATGACTACCTTATATCAACTCCTGAAAGGAGGAGATTCCCCCCTAGCTCCAAGGACTCTTTCAAGAAACCATCAGGAGATTCTTAGGACCATTATGGAGCGGGCCCAGCATTGGGGTCTCGCTCGATTTACACCTGAACAACCGGTCGCTGCCCTGATTTACATGACCGATACCGCTGGCCATGGTTTACTAATTCAAAATAATGGTGAAAAAGGCTGGCCTTTTGCTTGGTTGTATCAAGGCAAACCAAAGACGGCTTTAATTTCTTGGCCAACATTATTATCCCAGCTTATTCTCCGCTGTCGGAAGCAAACTCAACACTTAACAGGAAAGGACCTGGAGGTCATCGCATTGCCCTGTTCTTTGGCACAGTGGGAGTTGGTACTTCCGCAAGTGGGGCTCCTGCAAGCGGCGATAGCTGAATTTACGGATCGTATTGAAGGTCTAAGACCACACCCCTGTGGGGAGATAATCCAGGTACTCCATTTTTTGCCAGCTAGTGCCATAGTTGAACAACCCACCGGAGGCTGCACAGTTTTTACCGACGCGTCATCGATTACTGGGAAAGCTGTCGTTACATGGCAGGAGGATGGTCAGTGGACCCACATTAGTTATCAAGATCAAGGGCAATCCGTGCAGTATCTTGAGGCCAAGGCGGTATGGATGGCTCTCACTCAATGGCCCGAAGAGGCCTTGGATCTAATCACAGACTCTTGCTATGTATATAAGTTACTGAAGAAGTGCCGATGGGCACTTGGGGCAACGTCGGAGATTGCCGGAATGTTGCTCACCGCACTGCAAATGAGAACCGCTCCTGTCTGTCCTATCCATGTTAATAGTCATAGTTCCATACCAAGTTTTCTTTCTGCTGGGAACGAAGTAGCGGACAGCTTAGCAAGGAGCATACTGGCGGTTGAAGAAACTTCTAACCTAAGGCGAGCTTTCCGCCTGCATGAGCTCCTCCACTGTGGAGCTCGCGGTTTAGCTAGGCTCGCTGGCATTACGTTGCAAGATGCTCGCTCTGTGATTGCTGCTTGTCCTGTGTGTTCCAAAGGTCCCCTCTGGGAGGCAGGGGTAAACCCTCGAGGGTTGCAGCCCAACCAAATATGGCAGTCTGATGTTACGATTTATGAACCCTTTAATCCACGTAAGTATCTGCATGTCACAGTTGATACCTGCAGTGGAGTTATTTTAGCGACTATGCATGCTAAACAAAATGCTCTCGCAGTTATTTTACATTGGCAGGACTGTATGGCGCAACTTGGCATCCCACAAAAAATTAAAACAGATAATGGAGCGGCATATGTCAGCAAGAAGACAAAGGACTTTTGCGCGCACTGGGATATTCAGTTGAGTCATGGCATTCCCTACAACAGTACGGGCCAAAGCATTGTAGAACGCGCGCATCGCACATTAAAAGGGTTACTCGACCGACTAAGGGAGGGGGAAAATATAAGCCCAAAAACAGGGGTTCCCCCTCCCCTTGACCCTCCTTTATTTCGGGCACAGCGTCTGTTGACGACGGCACTAATTACCTTAAATCATACCATTTGAGGGAACACCTATAAAACCCAGACTGCAACCCAGGCACGTTTCTGGCTCGATGAGAACGAAGGGCCTTACCCTTTGGTTCAAGTACGGGACCTGCAAACCCGTGAATGGGGGGGCCCTTATTCCCTCCGTTGCCTGGGGCGTGGGTATGCATGTGTGCAAACCGAGAAAGGGATGCTAGAACGGGTACCCAGTCGAAATATTCGACCGTATAGACATTAATCAATCTATTGAGTCTTATCTTGACAGGTTACCATTTCCCTATGCATCCTGATGGTATGGGGGAGCAATGAGGGAGCCACGACGAACTACTGGCTGGATTGGGCAATTTTACGCGCAGCTTCCCCAGCAAGATCCAGAGCTAAGAGAGGGGGAAATGTAGTAAAGATAAGGGCTGGCGACCAGAAGATCACGCGCTGTACGGAAAGAGTTAAGGGTCGACCCTTCCTTGTCTCCGCCCCTTATAACATGACACATCTACTGCTGGGAGTATAAAGCCCGGGTCAGCTGGAGATCCGGGGGGATAACCTTGATATGTAACAAACGGTAACGAACGCTACAAAGTTGTTCCTAATATCTAACCTAGTCTTCCCCTGGCGCAGCTTGAGGCCATTTCCTCTTGTCCTATTGCTTGTTACTAGGGAGAAGAGACCGACCCCCACCTCGCTACAACCTCCTTTCAGGTAGCTGTACAGAGCAATAAGGTCTCCCCTCAGCCTCCTCTTCTCCAGACTAAACAACCCCAGTTCCCTCAGCCACTCCTCATAAGACATGTGCTCTAGACCCTTCACCAATTTCGTTGCCCTTCTCTGGACACGCTCCAGCACCTCGATGTCCTTCTTGTAGTGAGGGGCCCAAAACTGAACACAGTACTCGAGGTGCGGCCTCACCAGTGCCGAGTACAGGGGCACTATCACCTCCCTGGTCCTGCTGGCCACACTATTCCTGATACAGGCCAGGATGCCATTGGCCCTCTTGGCCACCTGAGCACACTGCTGGCTCATGTTCAGGCAGCTGTCAACAAACACCCCCAGGTCCTTTTCTGCCAGGCAGCTCTCCAGCCACTCCTCCCCCAGCCTGTAGCGTTGCATGGGGTTGTTGTGACCCAAGTGCAGGACCTGGCACTTAACCTTGTTGAAGCTCATATGGTTGGCCCCGGCCCAATGATCCAGCCTGTCCAGGTCCCTCTGCAGGGCCTTCCTGCCCTCCAGCAGATCGACACTCCCACCCAACTTGGTGTCATCTGCAAACTTACTGAGGGTGCACTTGATCCCTTCATCCAGATCATTAAAGAAGATATTGAACAGGATCGGCCCCAACACTGAGCCCTGGGGAACACCACTTGTGACCGGCCGTCTTAAAAGGGTTAGCATGAGTGCATGTATGCTGCTGCTGTGTACAAGCAAGCGTAAGACTTGTCTGTACCAAGCTTCTTTAAGAATTGCAATTTCATTCAAACAGTATTTTGTATTTTATTGCATGTGCTTTTTAACAACCTAAAAGGTACGAAGCTTCTTCTGATCATTATTTTTAGGTTTCGTGCTGTCCAGTTAATACATATGCTATCCTGTAATCTTACTAGTTAAGTAGTTCCTTCTTTCTTTCTGCTGTGGAAGAAAGACTGCAGCATGTTCTCAACAAGTGTGTGAGCTGTCATTAAACATATTCCTCACTTTACACAAGAGAACAGAAATAAACATAGTTTGGGCCAGACATGAAAGCTAACTAAATATATCTGCCAAGATGTAAGAGAAACAAGAAGGGGGAAAGACAAAATATTATTTAAAACTAAGTTCTTGGAGTGGTTTTGTGAAAGAGTTAAAAGGCTGAAAAAAATTATTTTTCATAAGGAGATTTGTGGCATAGGTAATGTTCTAGAGCTTTTCTAGCCTTTTCCCAGACCACTGCAGTTTAGGAACTTGGGAGAAGTTTTTTTCTAGCTGTGCCTCTGCTAACATCTTCATCTTTGTTCCTGCACTCTGTGGTGTTCATGTACATTCCATAATAAGGGCTATAAGAAGAGCTGTTCTCTGCTTATTTCACCTTAATTCAATGATTGATTGATAAATTGGAAAGCATTCTGAAGAAAAGTCTTTCTTTTAGGTAAATCATCTTCAGAACTTTGAGTGCCATCTCTCTTATCCTTTATATACAGTTAACTGTGATTGTTAGATTAGTGTTTTGTTCTGGGATGTTTGGGAAGTGGATTCAAAACTTATCTAAACTCCAGTTTATTTCAGTTTCAGGCTTGTAAAAGGTAACAATTCTGAGCAAGGAATTTGAGCCCATCAGATTTAAAGTCTTATAGCAGAGGCTTTTCTGTGTTGCCATTCTGCATATAGAATACTGACTGAAATGAAGATACTTTTTTTTTTTAATAGTCTAGTCACAGAGTAAAGTAGGGAAAAAACTTCTGATATTTATTCACTGTCTTTATGGGATGTGTTAGTCTTAAAGGTATTGTGTTTCTCCTAGAGTAGAGAGATGTAAGGATAGCAGTAATACATCTTCTGTTTGAAAGACTAGCAGAGTACATGTAACTTCCACATATTTGTTCAGATACCTGCACATATCTATTTTTTACAATACTGGCTAACACTGCCAGAACTGTACACTCAAGGTAACATCTTTTAAAAATGTGAATTTGGAGTGATAACTGTTAATAACGTATCAAAGAGAGTGTAATCCAAACCACTGAGAGTAAACATAAAAATGATTACTCTCTTTAGATTCATCCAGTCTAAGCAGGATTCATTTGAACAACAGCTTAGCAATACTGGGTTGACTGGTGTTTACTATTTGCATAAATAACAAAGAGCTCATTTTCTTAGTTATACAAAGAGGTGCTGAGACTAGGATATCAGAATGGAATCCGCATAACAGTTGTCTAGTGGGGAATGTGCAACAGCTAGGACAAGCAAGGTAAATTGAACTCATGTCCTGGTTTCAGCTGGGATAGAGTTAATTTTCTTCTTGGTAGCTGGTATGGGGCTGTGTTTTGGGTTTAGAATGAGAACAATGTTGATGATACACTGATGTGTTGTTCTTGCTAAATAGTGCTAAGTAGGGCTTACACTAGTCAAGGACTTTTCAGCTTCCCATGGTCTGCCAGGTGCACAAGAAGCTGGGAGGGGGCACAGCCAGGACAGCTGACCCAGACTGGCCAAGGGGCTATTCCATACCACATGACGTCATGCTCAGTATATGAGCAGGGGGAGTTGGCCGGGGGAGGGGCAACGATCGCTGCTTGGGGGGACTTGCTGGGCATCAGTCGGCGGGTGGTGAGCAACTGTACAGTGTATCGCTTGCTTTGTATTACTATTGTACTATTATTACTTGTTTTTATTATTGTTATTATTACTATTACTACTGTTCTATTTTTATTTTGCTTTAGTTATTAAACTGTTCTTATCTCAACCCATGAGTTTTCCCCTTTTGCCCTTCCGATTCTCTCCCCCATCCCACCGGTGGGGGAGTGAGTGAGCGGCTGCGTGGTGCTGAGTTGTTAGCTGGGGTTAAACCACGACAACTCAAATGAATGACCTTGAAGGACTTTACAGGTAGGTGAGAACAAAGTACTGCATGGTGATATAGACACAAATCTTTCTTTTCCAAACATTGTATGGAAAGAAAAACATTCTGTTTAAAAAAGGACCCTTGGTCCTCTGTGCATTCCTATGTGGCTAGGGTTAAGATCATCTTCAACATTTTTCTTCCCTCTGTCTCACTCATGGTAACATTGTAAATGAGGTAAAACAGTCAGGGGGCTGTAATAAAAGTGACTTGGAAACACTGTTTCTCAAGCTTGACATGTCTCCCTGGGGAATTCTTTATAACTATACAGTTATCTCTCAACTTCCTGCCATAGATGCAAAAGTTAACTTGTTAACTATACTCCTTGTCCTGGTTTTGGATGGGATAGAGTTAACTTTCCTCCTAGTAGCTGTGTTTTGGATTTAGCATGAGAATAATGTGATAGCAACAACTAAAACATCAGTGTGTTAAGCAGTGCTTATACTAGTGGAGGACTTTTTCAGCTTCCCATGCTTTGCCAGGTGCACAAGAAGCTGGGAGGGGCCACAGCCAAGACAGCTGACCCAGACTGGCCAAAGGGCTATTCCATACTTTATGACATCATGCTCAGTATATAAACTGGGGGGAGTTGGCTGGGGGGCAGCGATCGCTGCTTGGGGACTGGCTGGGTGTTGGTTGGCAGGTGGTGAGTGGTTGCATCACTTGTTTTTTCCTGGGTTCTCCCTCCCTCCCTCCCCCTCTCATGTTGTTTTCCTTTTCATTACAATTTATTATTATTATTGTTTTGTTTTATTTCAATTATTAAACTGTTCTTATCTCAACCCATGAGTTTTCTTACTTTTGCCCTTCTGATTCTCTCCCCCATCCCACTGGGGCAGGGGGGAGGGTGACTGAGTGGCTGTGTGAGGCTTGGTTACTGACTGGGGTTAAACCACAACACTCCTGTTTGCTTTACTTCATCATACTGATGATAAAACTTAATGAGTTTAGAATGGCATCACATAAGTGTTCAGAATGTCTTATTCACATGCAAATATTCCTCTCAACTGAAAATGTAGTCAGATAAAATTAAAAAAAAAAAACAAACCACAAAAAAACCCAAACCAAAACCACAACCTAATTCATATTGCTCCCATTCAGACTGGTTTAGAGTAGATACTCCTGGTATCATGTGATTATTAAGTTTATCATACGATGTGAGCAATATATGTTAATTATTCATGGCCTACTACCAATTCATTATATACTTATGTCTTATTCTGTGTTCTATTAAAGGTACGTAGTTCTCTAAGGCTTGTATATAGTCCTCATTCAGTTTATAAAATATTCTTTAACATGGGTGGAAGATAACATTTCTGTTTAGTCACAGACATGGTTTTCCGAAAAGATGTCGCTTTGCAAGAAAAGTGAGTGAATTCCAAACATCAGCAATGAATTCATCCTGTGCTGGGTTGTACCCTCCTAGATTCTTCATGACTCTGGATTCAGACTTCTGCGTCACCCAATTTCTCTTTCCGTAGTATAACCCTATCAATGAGACCAGGCTACATGTACAGGATGCCAAAGATCTTTTTGGCATATGCCATGTTTGGGATTAATATTTTGTACAATTGCTTAATCTTTTATTCTGCGAAAGAAAAGAGATTTAAGCTGTTTAATCTGAAATTCTGCATGAATGGGTTATTTATTAAATAGCGTTTAGTCATCTTTGATAATATTCTTTTTCACTACAGCTGAAGTGGCATCTGTGACTCTATCATAGACATGCCTAAAACTGTGGAGCAGCTATGTGGAATTCTTTGCGTATTTCTTGGTGTAGCCCCTCTGGTCATAGCATCAGGATCAGAGAGTCAGTTTACTAAGGCATTTATTCAATCTATATGTATTTCAGAATTTCACATCCTGTGTTTGTGACTGTTTCTTCCCTGGTATATGTGACAATCTAATGCTTATGTACAATAGAGATTCTGCTAACAGTGTTATCGGTGTGAGCCAAGAAAGAGGGTACCAGCAGCAAGTCACTGCCTTCTAACATACTCTTTGCTCTGTTTCACCCGTGGGAAACAGATCGGGACTATGTTGGACTGGATTTTTTTTTTTTTTTTTTTTGTTAGCCAGCTGATTTGGCACGAGTACCCATCAAGTGTTGGGATGCACTTGCAGACAAGGATGTATTTGGAAGTGGGTTGTCACTAGAACGAGTCCAGTTAATTTCTCAAGAGCCCTTCAGAAATTGTCATAGTGAGGAAAGTTTAATTGCTATGGCATGCAGATAGATACCCACAGTTGTCTCCCATAGGCTATGTGTTGGGCATCTTTTGTCTTGAATTTGGTAGTGAAAGGAAAGAAGGCAGAGAGCTCTACATGCTTTATTGCTTCACATTCAGAATGTTCTGGGATGTTAGAAGAGGGATGCTTGGAAGAGGGATGCTTGGATGTGTCTGCAGGTGCAGCTAGAAAGAAGGGACGCTTGTGTAAGTTGTACTAGATTGTATGTATGTATATACTGCGTGGATAATAATCTGAAGTACAGTCCTGTGATAGTGTATTTATTGCATGTCCTATTGTCATTTAAAGCAAAAGACAAATAAAGCTTATCCCATCTTTGATGTAAAGTGGTGTCCTGTTTTTCAGTAGTAATTTGATAAAAAATGTCTTTCTCTAGTCAAAGAAACAGTTCTTGAAGTTTTAAGCATAATCAGTGCATAGTGATGATACAGTTATGTTAATATTTTTTGATCAGTAAAATGCATAACTTCAACTGCAAGCATTCTAGACATGATTAACAAGTATGCAGCTGATCATGTGCCCCTCACTACAATGTAATGCTGGGCTTAAATATCTGGCCATCCTGGATGGGTCTGTTCTTGCTCCCTTCTTTTTGAACCTTAATTATTCAGGATTTCTATTACAAGGTACTGCTCAGTGAAAGCATTGTAGAACTGCATTCCTTATGTTCAAATTTCTTGAATATGCTTCCCGCAGAAAAATCTTCCACTAATGTTTTTCTCTAATATTTGGTGTGTTTTTTCCCCACACGCTTTCCTAGATTGTATTTTTGCTGCAGTTGCGAAAGGTTACTTAGTTTAGCACAACCCTTCTGAGAATATTTTTGCTAAATTTAATAAGCTGCTATTTGCTATAGATCAGTCAGTTTGACTCTACTTTAGGATTTTTTTTTTTTAAGATCAGCATCTTACATGAAACTTAATTGCATATTTTTCTCCCTTTCAGCAAGCTACATTGAACGACCTCGGCTAAATAAAACTGAATAAACTCAGATAAAACTGAATCTGTCATGTTTACAATTCAAACTAATAAATATCATCCATTTAAGCTTTTCTTGCATCTGAGATTATATAATGCTTGTTAGGGTTTTGCTATATACTTTTTTCATTTACACCTAATCCCATATTTACTTCTGTATCTGCCTATCTTTTAAAAATTTGAATATTTTTAATCTAATAACTTTCTCCTCTAACAGTACAGAAGGTTGTTTCTCCCGTGCTTTCTGAAATTATTAAATTTGTCAAGCTAAAATTTGGGTTAATGTGGCTTAGCTACATGTAACAAAGCTAGTATTCATAGATAAGTTAAATGGTAATTCCTGGTAAAAATCTTGAATAAATCATGGAGCTATAGCAAGAATATTTTTTCCAATTTTAACATCAGAAAATAAACAAATAAACTTTAAAAAGAAACCTTAAGTATGGAAGTGATTACGTCAGAAGATGGAAGTCTTTTGTAGGCATTTATAGTCCATACTATGGTCATTTGCAAAAAAAAAAAAAAAAAAAAAAAGTCATGATATTCTTATACCTTACAGACAGGATTTAAAGAATTCTTTAAAGAATTCTTTATTTCCTACTAAATCAAAGTATAATCTTAGACTAGAAGCTGCCTATTACATTTTTCAGAGAAAAAACAGTGCTGTTCACCATCTGGTTTTCTGTGTTGGCTTTTTTGGAAGAGGGGAGGGGGGTGGGGAATGACATGACTTTGGGTTGGGGGTTTTTTGTTTGTGTTTGTTTTTTTTTTTTTCCCAGTTATCTTTCTCTTATGTACCCTGTCACCTCCATCCATGTTTTGTCTTTTTATTTAAAGCATCTGTCTCTTTCTAATCCTTATCAGCCTCTGTCTTTTCCTAGGCTCATACATACACATACACACTCATTTGTTTTTTCACAGAGGTCTTGGAAAAATGGTTTGGATATTCTGTACCTAGGGGACTAAGCTTGTTTTGGTCAAAACCAGAAATTAAACATGGCAAGTTTCCTGTGAAATCCAATTCTCTTGATGCCTGGCTGCTGGGAGAAGGTGGTAGAATTCAGTGGGTGCTATCTCTGCATCTGGATTCTAATGTGTTGTCAGTGGTCCATATATACTTGAAAACTGCCATTTCCTACTTATTTTGATTTGGTGAAAGGAGAAAGCATTCAGTTTGTATGTTCTCCTTTTTCATCTTAAAAGTTTTTTAATGCTATAACAGTAAGGGAAGATCCATTGCACATAAAGACTTATCTTTTTTTGTAGTCTTTCCCAGGAAATAATTTCATTGCTGGCTCTGCTATCAGACAAGCCTTTGAGTAATTAACAAGATTTCTGTACTACGGAGGATGAAAAAGCTTCCTCTTTTGCTACATTTGATGTGCAGTTGACTCTTTTCCTCTCCTTTAGCACTTTTGCTAGAACTTGAGTCTCAACAGTATGAAACCTTGTTCACTTGCCATAATTGCAACATCTATTAAATGTTCATATTAAAGTACAGTATAACTGCAATGGAACTTCTTTAATCAGCATCTGGTAAATAGTAGTCTTGTCAATTGGGGTTAATTAGAATAACATAGGCAGCTTGACATATTTCTTTATTATATTTGCATATACAACTGATATTCCTACTGGTATTTATGCTTATTTTTACATTTGTCAGGCAGTAACTCAAGCTTGTTTATTTATTTCATGTACTGTTAGATGTTTTAAGATGGTAGTACCTAAGAAGTCGTGCTTGATATTAATTCAGGTTTAAAACTGTGTAATACTTGTGATGCAAAGAATGTTTTAATGTAACGATGTCAAAAACTTTTTGTAGGCATCAAATTAATGTGTTTTATCCAGTTTAATAAATTCTAGGCCTATGTTCCCCTTATAATAGTTCGAAGTTCCAATGGAATGTCATCCAGAGGGACCTGGACAAGCTGGAGAAATGGGCCTGTGTGAACCTCATGAGGTTCAACAAGGCCAAGTGCAAGATCCTGCACCTGGGTCAGGACAATCCCCAGTATCAATACAGGCTGGGGGATGAAGGGATTGAGAACAGCCCTGCGGAGGACTTGGGGGTACTGGTGGATGAAAAGCTGGACATGAGCCGGCAATGTGCACTCGCAGCCCAGAAAGCTAACCGTATCCTGGGCTGCATCAAAAGAAGCGTGGCCAGCAGGTCGAGGGAGGTGGTTCTGCTCCTCTGCTCCGCTCTGGTGAGACCCCACCTGGAGTACTGCGTCCAGCTCTGGAGCCCTCAGCACAGGAAGGACATAGACCTGTTGGAGCAGGTCCAGAGGAGGGCCACAAAAATGATCAGAGGGATGGAACACCTCTGCTGTGAGGAAAGGCTGAGAGAGCTGGGGTTGTTCAGCCTGGAGAAGAGAAGGCTGCAGAGAGACCTTATTGCAGCCTTTCAGTACTTAAAGGGGGCTTATAAGAAAGATGGGGATAGTCTTTTTAGCAGGGCCTGTTGTGATAGGACAAGGGGTAATGGTTTTAAACTAAAGGAAGGTAGATTTAGACTGAACACAAAAAATTTTTCACGATGAGGGTGGTGAAACACTGGAATTAGGTTGCCCAGAGAGGTTGTAGATGCCCCATCCCTGGAAATGTTAAAGGTCAGGTTGGATGGGGCTCTGAGCAACCTGATCTAGTTGTAGATGTTCCTGCTCATTGCAGGGGGGATGGACTAGATGACCTTTAAAGGTCCCTTCCATCCCAAAGCATTCTACGATTCTATGATCCTAAAGTTATTTCTCTATCTCTGTCACTAAGTAGGTAATAAATATTCTGAAATTAAATATCTGATGCTTGATTCTTCAGCTGTGTGGAGTTTGACTTGAATGTAAACAATGTTGTAGGAATAAGAAATACGTTCCTTCTGAGAACCTATGCATACAGTAAGTTTTTAATATTATTTCTATAAACTTTGCTTTTTAAATTTGTATTTTGGTATTGTTAGACTATTAAAATTAAGTTGAATATATTAGGTTACTATATATAATTACCTAATTAGCTGCATTAGATAGCTTTAAGCTAACTCTTTGTTGTTCACTATAAACGTATGGAGGAAACTGATATATCAGCTAAGTATGTTTTTAGTTGAATATTATAATATTCAGAAGATAACAAATATTCTTCATATTAAGGTCCACATATCTACTACAAGGGCTGCTTTGGTCTTCTGCAGATAACGAGATCATTATACTAATGATCATCTCATGGTATAATCTCCAGTTTCTTTTATTTTTTTACAGCCACTGATAGGTATGTGTGGCTGATAGCTAGCTGTAGCTGTATGCTGTTAGAGTCTTTCCTTGGAAAATCCAAAATACTGCTTCAGTTTTTATACTAACCCCAAAATAAAACTGGTTTGTGTCTCCTCAGGAGTCTGTCTCACTATCTCTTCCTGAAATGCAGACTTCTAAAAGGGAAGTAATAAGAACAGCACTCTTAGTGCTAAGCTAAGCTTTTCTTACTTAGCATCACAATGTCATTTAGCAGATAAATACATAAGGAGTGGACCTCAGGCTACTTCTTCTAGGCCATCTGCGCTTCTTCTTTTACCACCTTCTTCAGTTCTTGCATACAGGAATTCCTTTCTCTTTAGGATAGGAAGCTGTTAGAAGAAGTTACCTTTACTAGTTAATTTTGACTATTTCAAGCAGAGTAGTTTCAGTGTTCCATGTTCACGTTACTAGGGGGCTCTACAACTTGTCCTGGGTCAGTTAGTGAACTATAATTTCTTCATATATCCAGGAAAGTGTATGCCTGGGAAAGATTATTTTTTAAGCTTGGAAGGAAATCTGTTGTCACTCATGGCTACAGGTGAGGGGTCACTTTCACCAAGTCTAATGTTGATACAGTTGTTCCTAGCTTCTGCCACAGATTTCCCTTATTCCTCATAGCAAATCACTGTAGGGTAGATAAGAGTCCAGATGTGAAAAAAGCAGTGGAAGGGGTAGATCCTAGTGTCCCACCTTTTCTTTCATTCTGCTTTGGTGCCCGCTTTAAAGCCAGCAAAATTAACTTTGTCTCCTGATGAAGGATAAATACTGTTATTTTTCTTGAGGTCAAGGAGTGAGTGAGTAACTAAGGGAGACTTGTGATTGAAAAAATTATCTCCTCAATGTGCGAGACCTTCCTAAATAGGCAAGCTATATCAAGCATAGTCTGTCGTCTTGTCTTTGGACAAGAAAACTCTCAGGTGACATCAGACAAACAAAAGTAAATGGAAACTCTTATCAGACAGTCTTTTTACATACTTTTAGAAGTCATATCAACCAGGGTGTATAGCATTAAAAGTATTAGCCTGCTCACTTAAAATTTGTGTGGATGAAGGGCTTCACCCTGCATGGGAGGAAAAAAATAAAATTATCCATACATCTTCCACGTGAGAGGTATCTCTTCCATTAGAACAAATTAGATGCTTAGGTAAGCAAGGGACTGATTATCTTAGTGAGCACGATAAAAATATTCATAAATATTTCTGTGGATGATCTTCTATCTTTTTTAAATCAGCCCTTCTATGTTGGTGCATAGGTACTGTAGAAAACATCAAAGATGTTATGGCAAAGTGAAGCAGAATGCCCCCAGAAGGGGAAAATGTAGGTAGATTAAGCAGAGCTAGCAACTGAAGTTGATGCTGTTGTGTTATCAGTTGGTTGCCGAAGGAGGCATGTCTGCAATTAAATCAGCAATTGATGGTTGGGATTTTTCAATTAGTGGAAGCTGGACCTTTTAGCTTTGAGCAAATGATATTACTGAGCATTTTCTTGAGGGGGTAGCTTGTTGACTGATGAAAGAGCATCAGGAAAAGTTTACTGGCTGTGTTGCACACTAACTTTGTTATATACTAATTACGGGTACTAGCAGACAGAAAACTTTATCTCAGAATGAGGTCAACTAAAAAGAGATTTCTTCTATTGTGCCACAAAACAGAGAGTTCAGTTTAGAATTTGAGCAATTGGATTTGTATTTCTCTCTCATGGAAAAATCCTATTTCAGTTAATGATGCCTGTACAGTAATTCTTCTGCATCTCACAGTTAATGTTGTAGTAGTCATATCTTTTACTTCAACTGGTGCATAATGTAGAGGATGAGGTGACTGGTGGTAAGGAGTTTTGTTTGTTTCTAAGAGGTCTCCCAGATCTAGGACATTCGTTCCAAGAAGAAGAGTACCACTTTCAGGGGCACAGAGCCACTGTGAATAGGTTGTGAGAAAATCCCATGCTTGGTAGGATTTTCAGAAAAATGGAGAACACAGCAACTGGTGCTATTGTAGGATGTTTTTTGTCCTGGATGAAGTAATTACCTATTGATGTATTCCTGTCCTGATGTGCAGAATACGAAACTTTGTACAATGATGTCAGGTTAGAAAAGATATTCCAAAACACATAAGGCATTGTAAGGCAGCTGACTGAGCTGATGATCTGTTTCCATGTATCTGCAAATAATAAATTATGTTGCAAGGTCCCTAGGAGGTAGTGGTGAGTGACATCTCCCTATAACACATTATGACGTTTGTTAGAAGGCTATCTATATTCCCCAGAAATTCAGATGATCATAGCTGGAATATGACTGTATTTATGTCTTTACTCATGAAAAGCACATGTCTTGATTTAATGTGTTATTGTATCTAACAGATCTCATCTACAAAAAAAAGCTATTGAGGACAAGGCAAATTTAATGTTTGGATCCAGGGATTATTGCTTTCATGGATCCTGAGGAAAACTTAAGAATGAGCTCTGTGTCCTCCAACCAGAAGAATTCTTTTCCTTGCCCTCAAAGTTTATATAACCTAAATAAGAAAAATTTAGATTTGGTCTGGCAGCAAGTTAATTCAGGCAATTAATGCAGTGAACTGGAGAGAACTTAGAAGTAGAATGTGACACTGCTTCATTGACTGATGCATCCAGTTTTGTCTTATCTGCAAGTTACCTGGCATACTCCTTGTGATGTATCTGTGGATCTTACTATTCAGACTGTTTTCAAATGTAAATATTTTTTCTGATTTTTATAAGATGAATAGTAGTTGTAGAATAAGTAAATTCTATAAAATATTTATAAAAGGTAATCTTAAAATACAAGAATATCATGTTGATCAAGTAAGAACAAATATTGATTGATTGCTGTCTAGTTAAATGTGCTTTTTTTTTGAGAAGCATTTATTTTATTCGCAGTTGAGAACAGAGTTCGTCTATTAGTATTGGTTGTTAAGAAGTGGGCGAGTTATCGTGACATAAATGATGCCAGTCATGGTACTTTAAGCAGCTATAGTCTTGTGTTGATGGTTTTGCTCTATTTACAGAGTAAGTATTTTTTTTCTTGTTGAAACCATCCCTTTTAAGTTCATATTTGTGTAGTTTTCCTCTTTAATTAAACACTGGCAGGAGTTATCTTCTACACAGAAAAATCTGAAAATAAAGTGCTTTTACTCCATTTCCTTAGTGCTGCATTTTTATTTAACAAGTGGACCTCTTCTCTGGAGGTAGTTACCAGCTTTAAAAAGAAAAAAAAATCTACATACCTGCAGGACACTCGTGTAACTATAAAATAAACTCAAGCTCTAGTTAACAAAATTTTGCCTTTTAACAAAGGGAAAAACCTAAAATAGATAATAATAAAAACCAAACAAAAAACAACAAAAAACCCAAAAAATCACTGAAATTGTTATGTTTATTTGAAAGCTTCCAAGAAAATTCAAAGGGACAACAAATGCTGTGGGGTCATTTTTCTGTGTTCTGATGAGTGAAGGACTGAATATCGGGGGACATGTAGTGCATTCTTGCACGTACCATGTGGTTAGATTTTTTTTTTTCCACTGATTACTGCCTTCTGTAAGGTGACTGATGTCGAAGACCATTAGAATTTGGGATATTTGACTGCCAGTGGCAGTATCTTTTCTTGTGACTTCAATATATTGAAACATTGAACATCTGCATGGAGCTGGAGAGCTTTACCTGAGAAACTAAGGATCCCTGTTGAGAATTCAAGAAAGCCGTGCAGTCCAGAAATGTTCTTGAGGAATAGATTGAAATGAGCTTATCCCCTATTACTTTCTTTCATGAAAAGAAATCCATGTTTGTGATTTTTGTAGTTTGCAATTCTTGCTTAAGACTTAAGGAATCATTTAAGAAATCATTTAGATCAGTATGAGTATCTTGATTGTTTGTTGGGTGATAAGCGGCTTCAGAAAGGAAGGCAAGGAACCCCTGAAGTGTACATCTTGTGGAGTAACATGCCTGTAGAAGTATTTTCTTAATTCCTGTCAGTTCATATATAGACTTGTGTATCTTGCTGCTTGTATTCATTCTACATCTTTGTTTTATTTTTTTTGTAATGTGCTGATTGTTCTTGTTCATGTTATTTTAATGACAACTGGTTCTTAACATCTTATGACTATATCTGTGGACAAATTGGGTATGCTCTCACTTTAGACTTTTCCCTTTGTCAGTTTGTGTAGGTTTTAATTTTTTTAATCAGATGGAAAGATCAATGTTTAGTTCCTCTGACAGCTTGTTTGGCCTGGAATGTAGATACTTGCTGTAGAGTGGGTAGCCAACTATTTGTTAGTTTCAAGATCATACTACACCCACTCTGTACTAGGGTGGAAAGCTTTTTATGATAGTTGACTCAAGCTGATGGCTTGCTTTCAGCTGAACAGTATCTGTAGTAGAGGACCTAGGAGGGTGTTTTGTCTGTTTGGGATTCAGTTGGCTGGGTTACTTCTCAATTCTTTGACGCTCATACTGTGTGCTTATTGTTAATGTACCAATCATGAGGATAGTAGGACATAAGCTAGTCTATCCAGCGTCTGTTGTCTTCTCTACGCCTGCTATTGTGAAATTCCATAGATTTCCTGTGGAAAGTAAAAAAAATGTGGCCAAGTCTGTCACAGCTCTGAAACCATACTGTAGGTAACCTAGTACTTCAATATTGATCCTTAACAAAAATAAAACAACAAAACCCAACCAAACAAAAATTGTTGATTTGGAGGAGATGAAATGACAAGCAACTTAAAAATAAAAAGACCAAAGTAATTATTAGATGCAAGATTGAAAATGTTGGGAGCAACTGGATGTTATACAAAGGTGAAGCACAAGCAGGAGAGGAGAAAAAGTATCTTTATGTGGTCTAGCAATGAGTGACCATCTCAACAGCATTTGATAGTTAGTGTTACATTTTTAATGGAAAAGGGCCTTTCCACTTTGAAAGTAGATTTGGAGAATAAATTTCTTTGTATCGCAGTAACTCTAGAGACTTGTATTGGGCACTGTGTGCAGTCATGAATAGCCAATTACTGAGCTGTACATAAAAGTAATGCACAAAAGGGAAGAGAGTAGGAGTTACAAGTATAAATGTGTAGGCTTGCCACAATGTTAACAACCCTGCAAGCATGAGGGCATTTGCTGTAGTCATGTGTGGCAGCTGCCACAGCTGTCTGGGGAAGGAAAAAATAGTTCAAATAATTCCTTTCATGCAAAACCATGATCAGTTGGCTGCCTGGGGAGGATCAGCAGTCTGTAGGCCAAAGAGGAGCTGTTACCAGTGCTTCATCAGCCTTTTCTGCTAAAAAAGGCTGAAGTGTGGCTCTAGACATGTATCTAGCACCAGCTGTTTAGATTTTGATGTTTTATTTGTGCAGATTTTAACTTTTTTCACTTCTGCTACTGAAAGCAGCTTGTGTCCTAGTCATAGAATTTTCTAATAGGGCTTTTGATGTTACTGGGGAGGAGGGAAAAAAAAAAAAAGCTTTCTTTAGCAGTAAATAGTGTCCCTGTCTTCACTAGGCAAATTTCTTTCCTTTATTAATCCATTTCCATATTCTCATACTTGTGTGGAAGTCTTTGAATCTAAGGTTAGTGTGTCTTGAGTTTATTTTGTAGATACATCGTCTTGTGCATGAACTTTCCTCCAGGTAACAGGTCCAACTATCTTGTACAGTAGGAAAAGGAAAACTCATGTGGCAAATGATAGTGGTAAGGGGTAACTTTTTCCCTTAACTCCATCCTCCTAGTATATTATGCAGACCCAGATGAAATATCTGGATTGCTTATATTGCTCAGATTTTGTTGCCTGTTCTTTCATTATGGCAGAGAATTGGAAAATATCCAAGTTCTTGTAGAAATAAGATGCTCTTTCCTATTTCTAAACATCCACAAACAAAATAAAATTATTATTAAAGCAGCTGTGATCATATTCTTAGCAGTCCTGCTAGTTAATACAGTATACTCTTTGAAGATATCCCAAGCATGTTCTGAGAATTCTGCTGTTCTGATTCTTAGTCCTTATGGAAAAAGGATTCTGTAACATCTCTTACCCTGTGAGACCTTGTCTGAAGGGTGAATTAAGTCCCAAGTCAAAGTCCTGTGTGCTGAACTTAATTATTGTTTTCCCTAGTAAATGATGTAGACCAATTGTTTAAAAAGACATGCTGAAGACATGATGTTGAAGCTTTAGTATGAGGAGTGCTCTAACAGTTCTGTAGCTGCTCTAAGGCTCGAGTAGGATGTGAATACTTTAGGATTTTTTTTCTGTCTGTCTGTGGCACCATCTAACCTGAGAGAGAAGGGGTTTTTTCCCCTGTTACTTGCATTGTGCAATATATGCTTTCCCCATCCATGACTTTAATAAGTTAGACATTAATGATACTAACAAACACAAAATATACTAAACAATTGTATGACCTTTATAACCTGTTTGCCATTCAGTAGACCAGCTAACAGCATTAGACTGTATTTATGTGTGTTATGGGGATTTTGATAGCAATTGCTGCTGAGTGTGTTGGGTGTTACTTTTATCTTTAGGTTACTTTTGGAGACTCAGTATGTAATACTTTGCAACTGAAGAATGTGTACTTATGCAGTATTGGGAGACTTCCTGTGCTGTGATAGAATCATATTATATTAGATGTAGGGAAAAAAATGAATGAAGCTCTGATTTTCATTTAGGGAATCTAGATGAGTTTCTTATAGCCATGAATTAACATGAATTTTAAAAGTCAAGTCATTCCCAGCTGCTGTAGAATTTTTCATGTCTTCTACAAATACATGTCTTCTACAATTACATTACAAATACAAAAATACATGTCTTCTACAAATTTCATGTCTTCTACAAACGCAGCTTAACCGCCAAAGGCACTTAGTCGGCGAAGAGCACAGTGGTGGCAAGGGTAAGTCCTGTGGCTCAGCGCTAGATTGGGGCAGGAGAGGGGGTTCTCAGTGCCTCTCGTGAGTGAGGCTGACCTGCATCTGACGCAGAGTGGGCGTTGCCAGGAGTCAACGGCGGGAGATTTAAATGGCCCCTAGGGAGCACACGGGCAAACAGGGCGTGGCGCGGCAGTTTGCGCAGGCAGGGCTCTGCAACCCGCTTGTAGGTCCACAGCCCAGGGAAGTGCTCTAGACCTCTGGCAAAATGGTGGGCACTCGCCTCAGGGCCAAAACCACTGTTCCTACAGAGAAAGCCCCTGAGACATCTGATGCATCCACCCAGACGGATCTGGTAAGAAAAGAAACATCAATACAGGTGGTAGGTTGCAGCAAGTGCCCAAACCCTTCCCCTGATGAAGAGGTAAGTACCCGCATAAGGTGCGCACAGGTCGATGATGTGTTACGTCAGGTGGCCGAACTGCAGGAAACAGTTAAAAGGCTGTGCAGTATTAGAGACGAGACAGAGATAGATAGGTGGCTTCAGAGCCATGTTCCTGTGGCAGACACCACTGAGAATGAGGCACCTTGTACCCTGGTGACTCACAAAAGCAGGACTCCACATCAACCTGCACCCTCCACCATCAAAATCAAACACACATATGAAGCCTTAACAGCTGAGGACACCCATGAGCAAGGCCGGCAAAGCCCCCTGCAAGGGGAAACTGTACCAGCAACACACAGTGGACACCGTAAAAAGAAACGATGAGTACTCATAGTGGGTGACTCTGTTGAAGGGTACTGAGGCACCCATCTGCTGACCTGACAGGGAGTCACGAGAGGTATGCTGCCTTCCGGGAGCTAAGGTTCAAGACGTGGCCGAGAGGGTGCCACAACTCATCAAGAAAATGGATTACTATCCGTTGTTACTATTTCATGTAGGCATGAACAACACTGAAAGCCGAAACCTGGGTAAAATCAAGGAAGACTTTCAAGCCCTGGGGGTGCAAGTGAAAAACATTGGTGCCCAAGTTATCTTTTCCTCCATCTTGCCAGTTCGAGGGAAGGGGGTAGCCAGAAATAGGCGCATAATGCATATCAACTCCTGGCTATGTGGCTGGTGCCGTCGTGAGGGTTTTGGCTTTTACGACAATGAGGCATTCTTCGATGACTATAACATGCTAGGGAGGGACGGAATCCACCTGTCTAGAAGGGGCAAGGGAATCTTCAGCAACAGGCTGGCCAACTTGGTGAGGCGGGCTTTAAACTGAAGGACTCGGGGGGTGGGGTCCAAAACAGAAATGCTCATGCCACCACATCCAACTGGGGAGTAAGTCAGGCCAACCAGAGCGGCGACGGGTGTTCCTTAGCTGTCTCCCAAGATGTGTACCAGAGGAGCAACCACCTCAAGTGTATGTATACAAATGCACACAGTCTGGGAAACAAACAGGAGGAACTGGAGCTCCGTGCCCGGTCAGAAGGTTATGATATCATAGGAGTAACTGAGACATGGTGGGACAACTCACATGACTGGGGAATCGCGATGGACGGTTATAGGCTGTTTCGCAAAGACAGGCAGGGAAAAAGAGGTGGAGGAGTCACACTCTATATTAAGGAAAACCTCAAACATATCGAAGTCAACTATGGTGATTGTGAGTACTCTATTAAATGCCTCTGGGTTAAAATTAGAGGGGTCGTCTCCAAGCAGGACCTTACAGTGGGCATCTGTCACCGACCTCCAAACCACGATGATAAAGCTGATGAAGCAATATTTGGGACACTAAGGCAAGCTTCTGGTCAACAGAATCTGGTTCTCATGGGTGACTTCAACTACCTAGACATTTGCTGGAAGAACAATACAGCAGCTTGCATGTCATCCATCAAGCTCCTGGAATGCGTAGAGGACTGTTTCCTCTTACAAATGTTAGATGTGCCAACCAGGAATGAGGCACTGCTGGACCTGCTATTCACAAACCAAGAAAACCTGCTTTGTAATATCTCGGTCAGTAACAACCTGGGCTGCAGTGATCACAATATTGTGGAGTTTGGGATCTGGCTGAGCATGCTGAAGGTTAGCACCAAGACAAGGGTTCTAGAATTTAGAAGAGCAAACTTCAGCTCGCTCAGAGCTCAGTTGGGAGGGATTCTGTGGGAAGCTTCCATGGAGGATAAAGGAGCCAGCGAGTGCTGGGAGTTCTTCAAGAATGCTCTCTTGGAAGCACAAAACCAGTTCATCCCCTATAAAAGAAAGGGAAGGAAGTGGAGCAAGAGGCCCTCTTGGCTCAACCATGAGCTCCTGGGTCTGCTTAAAACCAAGAGATGCGTACCAGAGATGGAGAAGTGGAAGATTGTCCACTGAGAACTACAAGGTCATTGCCAGAGTGTGCAGAGATGCAGTTAGAAAAGCAAAAGCTCAGCTTGAATTGGAACTGGCCAGAGATGTCAAAAATCACAAGAAAGGGTTCTTCAGGTATGTAAATTGCAAGCAGAAACAGAAGGAAAACCTAGGCCCACTGTTAAACAGCAGAGGTGAATCAGTCACCAACAATGCTGAAAAGGCAGAGGTTCTCAACACTTTCTTCACCTCTGTCTTTACCAACACTGTTGGATCCCAGGCGTTGGGAACAAAAATCCAGGAGGATCCAAACATAGACCCACCATCAGTGAAGGAGGAGTTAGTACGTGAATTATTACAGGAGCTTGACCCCCTACAAATCGATGGGCCCTGACACCATCCACCCGAGGGTGTTGAGAGAGCTGGCTGATGTCATTGCGGGGCCACTCTCCATAATCTTCGAGAAGTCGTGGAGATTGGGGGATGTCCCAGAGGACTGGAGGAAGGCAAATGTTACCCCTATCTACAAGAAGGGCTCAAGGGAGGATCCGGGTAATTATAGGCCCATCAGTCTTACTTCAGTCCCCGGGAAAGTTATGGAACGGATCCTCCTGGGGGCCATCATGAGTCAAATGAAGCATGTGATTGGGAAAAGCCAACATGGCTCCACTAAGGGCAGATTGTGCCTGACAAATCTGGTGGCCTTCTATGATAGAGTGACCTGCTTGGTTGACATGGGGCGAGCGGTGGACGTTGTCTACCTGGACTTCTCCAAGGCTTTCGATACGGTTCCCCACTGCCTCCTCCTGGAGAAATTGATGCATTATGGCCTGGACAAGTGGTCTGTGTGGTGGGTGAGGAATTGGCTGGCAGGGTGCACCCAAAGGGTGGTGGTAAATAGCTCTTTTTCAAACTGGCAACCTGTCACAAGTGGGATCCCCCAGGGATCGATACTGGGCCCAATGCTATTCAATATCTTCATAAGTGATCTGGATAACGGGATCAAGTGTAGCCTGATGAAGTTTGCAGATAACACCAAATTGAGTGGGGAAGTAGACACTCTGGAAGGGAGAGCCACCCTGCAGGAAGATCTGGATAGGCTGGAAGAGTGGGCTAACAAGAACCTTACGGAGCTTAACAAGGACAAGTGTAAGGTCTTGCAGCTGGGAAAACATAATCCAGGAGTGCAGCTCAGACTGGGATCCACCTGGCTGGAGAGCAGCTTCGTGTAAAGGGACCTGGGGGTCCTGGTGGACAGGAAGCTCAATATGAGTGAACAGTGTGCTGCTGCAGCCAAGAAGGCCAATAGGATGCTGGGTTGCATCAACAAGTGCATCACCAGCAGAGATAAAGAAGTCATTACCCCACTCTACTTGGTGCTTGTCAGGCCACACCTGGAATACTGTGTACAGTTCTGGTCCCCGTTATACAAAAAAGATGTGGACCGGCTGGAGGGGGTCCAGAGAAGGGCCACCAAGATGATCAAGGGTCTGGGAAGCCTGCCATATGAGGATAGGCTGAGAGAGCTGGGCTTGTTCAGCCTTGAGAAAAGGAGGCGTAGAGGTGATCTCATCACCATGTACCAGTACTTAAAGGGGAGCTACAAAGAAGATGGAGACTCCCTTTTTACAAGGAGTCACATGGTGAGGACAAGGGGTAATGGGTACAAGTTACTCCCAGGGAGATTCCGATTGGACGCAAGAGGTAAATTTTTCACAATGAGAACAGTCAATCATTGGAATAATCTCCCCAGGGAAGTGGTTGACTCCGCTATGCTGAACACGTTTAAGACTCAGCTGGACATGGTGCTGAGCCATCTCATCTAGATTGTGCTAGAAAGGTTGGACCAGGTGATCCTTGAGGTCCCTTCCAACCTGGTATTCTATGATTCTATGAAATAGCAGTATCTTAGTAACAGCTTCTCTTAGCTGAATTAACTCCTTATACTACTATAGACAAGATATAGTAATAGAAAGATTTGTGGAATGATTTATTTTACAAAATATATGAAAGTGAAGTTCTTAAATGTTTCTAAGATGGAATTTCAGTCCAACCCTTTGGTGTAGTTGATATGGTAATGTTACCTGTGAATTACATGAATCACAGCAACTTTAAACTTTTTTTTTTATAGCCCTACCTGAACCCATCCTTCCATCCCTCCAAAAAAATTACCCAGTAAGTGTTTCTTATTAATTTACTACATCATATATGTGTATCTATGTATGCTTATCTAAAATATGTGAATTCTTAAATATCTCTAATGGGTTAAGTTAAACATAGTCTGTAAGCCTGGTCATTGATAACCTTTTTCACACTTATGTTTAGTGTATTTGCTGCTTTTGATCATTTCTTTAATGAAAACAGTTTGTTATATATGGGAAGATTTCACACACAGTTGGAAATGAGTGCTAATGAGAGCTGCTGACCTAATTCTCTCTATGCTGGCCTGAAAATATCCCTGTCATCTGTAACTTTCAGATTCTTATTTCTTAATATGTTACGTAATGTTGTTTCCATCCAACTGTGGTGTTTCAGAATTTCATATCTTCACACAGCTGTTGAGTTGCTTGATATTTCTGGGTGCAGAGAGTGAATGATATATGTTTTATTAAGGAGACTTTTGAGACCTCACAAAATTGGGCTTCAGTCCAACAAGAAAACACCTTTTGGGGACTTTGCTGTTATGTCCAGATCGTACTCTGAGTTCCAGAGAACTCTGTGAATTGGTATGCTTTGATCCTCTGCAGAATTAGGACTGCAATTCGTGAGCCTTAATCTAAGGAAGATTACCTAGAAATAACAGCTACCCTCTTAAAAAATACTTGTCTGGGGACAAAAGAGCTATTGCTGAATAGTTCTATGCTATAACTAATTTAGAGAAATACCTCATTCCTTCTTCCTTACCTTTCCTTTCATGTGTCACTTCTTAAATTTTTTCTTTATTCATAGTTGCTATAGTCTGATGTTCCTCTCTGGTTTGGTTTGGGGTTTTTTTTGTGTTTTTTTGTTTGTTTTTTGTTTTTTTTTTTACTGTTGCTGATAATCGTGCTGAGGTAGTAGTATCAGAAAGCCATTCTTTCTTTTGCATATACTTCCTATAATGCTGAAATGTGAATATTTGATGACATTGTACATCAGGGAGAAAATACTGTGGTGTCAGCCATCTTGGGTAATTAGAATAATCAAGATGCAGGAGAAAGCTTTGAGCTATAGTAAACTTTTGTTTCTATTTTGTAACCCTGCTTAGGTATACCTGTGCTAAATTTTTTTATGGTCTTTATTTTTTCTCTGATTTTTTTTTAATGTACTGTGTGCCTTCTAATCTCTTCATTGTTAGTGCTTAAAAGCATTTGAAGCTGTTTTTAATTTCTTGTACACCTAGCTTTATCTGGTGGGTTTTTTTAATTACTAAATTTGCTAATTATATTTGCCTAAAGCTCATATACTGTAGTATTTTAAGTTTTGTGTAGCATGTAATTTAAAGAAAACAACTGTAAGAATCAGTAATTTTGACTTCTTTGTAATAATAATTCAAACATTTATATTTGTAGTGTTTGAACTGTGTAAATGCCTTCAGAGTACTATACAAATATTAATGGTTTAAATTATTAAAGCAAAAGCATACAATACCATAAGCTGAAAAATCTGATGAATTTGTACTAAATGCAAGGTTTCATCTTGTGTCCTGTGAAAGTGGTAAATCACTTGCAGGTTCCTGTGTTTCTAGAACACTGCTGTAGGAATAGCTTTTTTTTTTACCCTGTTTCAACATAGATTTCTTTGTTGGTTATCTTGTCTTTGGAGTATGGACAAATATTCTAGCATTACTAATAAAATAAAAAGAATATTTTATACATGCTTACTATAAACCAAAGTAAAACTATGGATCAGGATACTAAAAAAAAATTATGCTAGAAATTTGCAAATACGTTTTTAGTCTACTGTCTCCATTAGGAATATAATTAAGTGTTTAAAATGTGCTGTGAAAGTTACAATTTCTGAATACTGATACTGCAAAGAAATTTAAAATGGAAATGAGAAATACACCAAAATGATTCTGGTCTTGTAGCTTGCAGTAATAACTACAAAGCATGGGCAAATGTCAGTACCCAAAGAAACTATATTTTTCTTGTGTTTGTAGCTAGTCAAAGCTGTGTCTCTGTTCTAATACTACACATAAATGCTGCTTCTCCCCTTCTGAAACAAACCACCCTACTTACAGTCTGTTGGGGTTTTTTTTCCAAATCAAATTTGCAGCTCTTTCTGCAGTTTGAAAATACTTCTGCGCTTTGAAGGAAACTGCTTGTTTTAAATTGTAGGTGCTGTGTAAAAGAGACATGCTTACCTAGAGCGAGAAACAAAAGGCAGATTCTGTGACTTGGTATATCTCTACTGCAGATATGAAGGGTGAGAAGTCCTGGAAAGCCACCAGATCTGACCACCTGTGCATTCTGTTGCCATGGGAGAGTCTCCAGCTGGCACCGAGCTGATGTTTTGCAACCACTAGTTTAGAGGGAGTGTTGGAGCATATCAGATGTGGGGTTGGATTCTGGGGCTTCCTGGCCCCCCAGCCAGATGGGGTAGCCCACAAAATGTGTTGATCGGTTCTGAAGCTTATATAGAACTCACCTCTGAGTCATGACTTTCACAGATAAGCTCTAGAGAACCTGTGATGGCTTAGGCCGCTACTGCTTCTGGTTGTTTTGCCTGTGTATTTGCCAGAGGTGAACATTGCTGCCACTGGGAGTCAGAAGGGAACATGTGCCTCAGTCTCCAGTGTTCCAGCGCAGCCTGGTGTATTAGCTTGAATCCAGATGGAGCTGGGTCTCCACTAGTGCTCTGGATTGTGAACTTCATGGGCTCTAGCATGAGCACATTTTTGTTTCTGCTTCCTCAGCTTCATGAGCAGTCATATCTTACAAAGGGATGGGGCAGAAGATGGGGTGGTGCTTACTGTAGCTACTTCACGCATAGGAGTCAGTCCTTGGACAGACACAATTTGATTCACCCTTTGAGTTGTACTTGTTTAAAGTATAAACATGAATTAAATGTTCGTTTGTAAGACTGGAGAAGGGTATTTTATGTGTCTGACTACAGATACCTATAAAAAATGGCAAGATACTATGCTGATGTTACCACTGTAAACTTCTTTGAAGGAAGAATCTTGTATAGTCAGAGCTAAAGTCATTATACATCAAGATATTAAATTGTAAAGATTTTTTTTGGATGTACACTTGTGTTGCTTTCCAGTGTGTAAGGTGGAATGAGAATATGCATAAGCATTATGTAGCCTAAATATAAAGCATGTTGCTGAATGTTAGTGTTTCCTTAAGAAATCAGCCAACCAAACTAAAGATTAGGGATCTAGTGCAAAAAAAAAAAAAATTTTGGGGTCCCTTTTTCTGGGGTATTTTGAAATAATGAATAGCTCATTTATATTGTTTCTCAATCAGATCCTGAATTTCTTTTCCGTTTCTTAAGATGGCACGAGGCAAAGACGCAGCAAGCAAACTGGGGACTAGTTTTACAAGAAGCTGAATTTCTTGCCTTCTAGAGCAAGTTAAGAAGGGAAAACTTACAGGAAGGCCTACCTGAAACTAAGCTAGTCTGAAGAATGCTTTGTAATTCTGTTTTATTACCAACCTCCCTTATGTGCAGAACTGTGGTTTGGTTGACCTTGGCTGGACACCAGGTGCTCACCAAGCTGCTCTCACTCCCCTCCTCAGCAGGACGGGGGGGGGAGGACAAAATAAGATGGGAAAAAAAAACCCCTCGTGGTTCAAGATAAAGGCAGTTTAATAAAGCAAAAGCAAAGGCTGTGCCCAGAAGCAAAGGAAAACAAAAGATTTCTATTCTCTACTTTCCATCAGCAGGCGATGTCCAGCCACTTCCTAGGAAGTAGGGCTTCAGTACACATAGCGGTTGCTCCGGAAGACAAACATCCTAATAACGAATGCCCCTCCTCCTCCTCCTTTCTCTTAGCTTTTATTGCTGAGCATGATGTCACCTTAAATACTGTGTTCAGTTTTGGGCCCCTCACTACAAGAAGGACGTTGAGGTGCTGGAGTGTGTCCAAAGAAGGGCAACAAAGCTGGTGAAGGGTCTGGAGAACAAGTCTTATGAGGAGCAGCTGAGGGAGCTGGGGTTGTTTAGGCTGGAGAAGAGGAGGCTGAGGGGAGACCTTATTGCTCTCTACAACTACCTGAAAGGAGGTTGTAGCGAGGTGGGGGTCGGTCTCTTCTCCCAAATAACAAGAGATAGGACTAGAGGAAATGGCCTCAAGCTGCACCAGGGCAGGCTTAGGTTGGATATTAGGAAAAATTTCTTCACTGAAAGGGTAGTCAGAACAGGCTGCTTAGGGAAGTGGTTGAGTCCCCATCCCTGGAGGTATTTAAAAGACGTGTAGATGTGGTGCATAGGGACATGTGGTGATCAGCAACCTGCAGTGTTTTAAAAAAATCAGTTGACTAACATTATCAGAAACACCTGATTAACAATTTGCTTTAGATAATTTAAGTTAGTGTTAAAAAAAAAAAAATCTTCCAGAAAAGTAGTTTTAGTCATGCTTTATATTGTGTGGTACTTAGTTGTCTTTTTAAGAGTCATTTTCATAGTGGTATAATCACTAAAGCAAGTGGAGATGGGAATTATTTATAACTCTGTGTCGCTTAAACTAGGTGGGTTTTTTAATGACTAGCTGCTATAGACTGTAACTTGCATTTTTACTAGAGCGCTTGTACAGAATAATATGAATTTATTTTTTGAAGGTAAATGCCTTTGAGTAAGGAAAACTTTTATTTGCCTGACCTTTGTGAGGTAAATGTACTTAATATAAATGGTAAAACTTGGAACTGTAGATTTCATGAAATTGAACTTGATGGGGGGGGGGATTTAAATGTCATAATTTTAGATTTCAGAATTCAAGAGTTTTAATCCTAATTACTAGATGAAGATTTAGAAATTAGCCTTCTAATGCAGTTTAGGAATTGTATCAGTTCTGCCATGGATGGGAATCTTTGGAATGTGGTACGTCTCCTGCTCCTCAGGTGAGGAGTCTTTCAGATTTATCACTGGTGCTTGTATGACTTTTGTAAGTTGTAAATTCATTGAAGAAACAAACTAAATATCCTAAAAAATGCCTTCATCTGGACTATGTTTCTATCATAATTGCCCTTTTCAAAATACAGATTTGTGACTTTAAAACTCTGCAAGGTTTTTTAACTTCATATTTCATTAACTGCCAAAAAATCTTATTGAGAAAATATCTTTGGATAAAATTGTATTTGATATCCTTTTGCTCTCTCCTTTTTTCTGGATGTAAGTATACACACACAGAGGCATACATGTACACGCGCGCGCGCGCACACACCCCCCCCCGTAAGTTTTATTACAATGATATTTGATATTTTGTCTTTTGCTATTGGTGTAACTGTTACCAGGTGATTTATTTTTCTTCTTATTCAAATGATGTACAAACATTAATAAAAATTAATTAATCATGATTAATATATAAAATGTAAACAAAATATACTTAAGAAAAAGCAACATCCTCTCTAAGTTAGTTATAGTGCTAAAGAAAATAACTTATTATTTATTCTGAAAAATAGTATCCTAAAGTCTAACCTTTTAGCTGCTCAGTATGCCAACCTTGATGTGGTGGCAGATTTTTCTTGCAGTTGAGAATTTCTCAGGCATTTGAACATTCAAAACATAACAGAAATCTTTTTCTCCTTTTCAAAAATGTCTGTTGCCTCCAAACATTTACTTATTAGTGTTAGTAGACATCTGTTGTAGTAATTTCATTGCATTGCTGGTTTGTATTGTTGGAGGTCAGCAGCCCTTGTTCTTGTTCCTTTTTTCCCCCGTGCCCATTTCCTCATGAGCCGTTATACTGCTAGTACTAAATTCATTTGTTTGTGACTCTTCCACAACTCTCTGTGGGCATGGGCAAGGAGTGACTTTCACTCCAGTTACCTGTCTGATTAACATTAGGGTTAAAACTGTATATGCTGTATAATCTATGAACAATTCTGTTCCCCTTTTAGATCTTTATATGTATGCTGCATATCTGCTTTTTATGTCTGTCTCCATGTTTTTGGTGTGTTCTGTTGGATTGTAAGCTGTTAAATTCTGAGCTCTGTTAACTATAATAATATTTTATATGCAAAGTTATATCATGTGAGAACAAGACCTCAAATTTTTCACAGCTGGAAGAATGGCTTTTTTTTTTTCCCAGAAGGTGTTGCGCAAGGTTCCAGGAAGCTTTGCTAGAATTGGAAAAAGAGGACGGGAGTCTGAAACTTTCCAGTCCTACTGGTTTGATCACTAACCATACTTTTCTCAGAGGAAGCATTGCCTGCTGTGAATGTGGAAATAGTATTACAGTGTATAGTCCTTCCAGTGATGTTCTAGTACTATAAAGTTTGAGTCATGCCTGATACTACTCGTTAAAATAACAAAGGAGCGGGAGGGGAGATACAATAATGACTGAATGGGACCCTAAATTTACATAGATGTATGTCCTTATGTGAATGTAAAACTTGGTCTTGTGTATCTTGGGTTTATTTTCCTTAAAATACATGACATTGCTGTAAAATGTAGTATCCTGGTATTACCAGGTTTTAAAAATAATTTCTCTAGCTAGCAATAGAAGAGGTATGTTCTCCTCCATGTGCCCCAGTCTCTCAGAAGAACCTAAAGGATGCGATGGACACCCAAACAGTATAGCAGATCTAAACCCATGTTAATTTAGTCTTTTGTGTAGATTCCTTCAAAGCTGGCTTTCCTTTATAGCAAACCTGACTTTTTTTTTTTCTCCCCCAAAAGAAAAGCATACTTCAGCTTAAATGCTGTGTTCTGTGTATTCAGGTTTTCTGTATAACTTATTCTTTCAGATAGGTTGGCTAGAGGAGGTGCTACTGCAATCTTTGAACTCATTATATGGGAGGATGCAGGTTCATATTAGAGCTAGTGGGTTTGACATGCAAGTTTAACTCTCTGCTGCGGGGAAAAATAAGTCAGGCCTCCCTTTTGGATTGAGTGTTTCTGTACCACAGTTATGGGAACTTGGCAATAAGTGCATTAGCTTCACCCACCCTATCAGTTCAACTGCGGACAGCTCAATGCAGGCTACCTTACTCAGCTTCCACTCATGTGGTTTTACTAGCATGTAAACACAAGTCCAGCTCAGAGATTCTCCCATGTTAAAATTATTTAGCAAATAGAAGGCAAGGGATGATCTCGGACACTCCTGTGCAAGATGATTTTACCTGAGCTCGGGGGAGTAACTAATATCCAATAGAGGAGCACAAGAGAAACAGAGCCATTTGCTCGCACGTGTCCTTGAACTTCTAATAAGCAAATGATGGGCAACTTTTTTTGTTGTGAAAAATATATGCACCTAGATTAAGTCTGTGTGAGCGTATATATATACTCTCTGATTTTATTTTGACAGGAATCTTTTAATCCTACTATGCAGTTGCATCTTGTTCATCAAGCTCCATGTGCTATTCCTCATTACCTCTCAAAAAATGGATCAAGCCTTGGAGATTTGCTAATAGGTTTCTTTAAATATTATGCCACAGAATTTGAGTAAGTAATAAGCTCATCTTAGTGTTTTAGAATATGTAAGATTTTGATTCCTTCTATTCAATATATCAGCACTTTATGACCCTTGAAGAGAAAAGAATAGCAGTAATGCAGGAATGATAACTGACAGGAAATGGGTGAAAAGACTAAAGGACAATAGGAATGCTGACAAAGTGTCCAACATCTTTTGCTTAGCCAAGCAGATTATCGTGTAAAATAGCTGCTGAAAGTTAGATAGCTTTGTCCTTTAAAAATGGCTGGGTTTTGTTATATTACACTATTTTAAAATTGCATAATTCTGTGTGAGAAAGAGTTATTCTTCTTAGGTGTAGTTTAAGGTATTGATTGTGATATGGAATTATTTGGACCTTAATAGCTGCACGTGTCTTCTGTCACCCCAAGTCAATGGAGATAACTGACCAGGTGGCTCTTTACTTTGACTATAACATACATGAATATAGGCCATACCTAGTGAGGAATTCTCCCATATATAGTTAGCTCACTAACTTTGTTGGTTTGCTAGAATCTTGAGTTTAATTTTGGCATATGGACTTCCTTGTTGAAGAGAAGTAGAAGCTAAAATTGTGAGGGAATCTGAGAAATCTGTAGATTATGAATATTTTGCCAAATTGTCACTTGAATTTCTTACAAAAATTGCTTGTCCATATAAAACATCAAATGGCTGTATTTAAATAAGCTTAAAGATCTTCTAAATAACTTGTTTCTGAGGCAATTGGTTCATACATGTTGCTGTCCTGTGTATGTGCATCATATCCATTTCCTGGAAGGAGAACAAAATGTATAACTGCTGGATATTCATTATAGTTTTTTAAGTGTTCATATTTTACTTCAGTGTAAGAAATGAGTGATCATGAAATCCTTAAAAGAAAACATTGCTGCGGCATGCACCACATGTGGAATATGTAAGCTAAATCCATATGGCCTGTGGCAATTCATGAGCTAATTGCACTTTTTGCATGCTTAAGTCTGATTCTGAGAGATTTTCATATAAAGTATTTTCCTTCAACAATCTCTGCAGATTTTGTCCTAAGAGTTTCTCCTGAGTACCTGTCTTTTCAGCTGGCAAGGTGATGTTTGCTAAACAGGTAATTTAGACACCGCTGGAGGATATCCTCAAGTTCCTAATTTATGTGGGACACTAGATGCATCCATTACTACTCATCTGTATAATGAGTTATTAATCTTCTTTTATATAAAAAAGGTCTATTTAATAAATATCTTTTACACTAAAGTTGTTTCTGATTTGCCTGTGCAAACTAGCAAGGAGGGTCTTGCCCAAATGCAGGAAAAATACCTAATTTGACTTTCCTGGTTTGGGTGCTTGTGAACACAGAGTCAAGAGCAGATTTCTGCATAAATCAGTAGCTGGTCCCTGTGTTCTCTTACTTTAAGGGAAGATTTTTTTTTTTTTTCTGCTGTTAGACATGCAGGATATACTAAGAAATATGAAGACTAACAATGCTGCAGTATCAGTACTTGAACTGATGATAATACATCAATATTATCTTTTGTGATGATCTCGTAAAGAAAAAATGTTATCTCAATTTAATTGCAGAGGCATGGGGGAGCTTCTGGTTAAAACAAAGCTGGAAAAGGTGGAGAATGAAGATAGGATAGTTGCCGAAGTCAAGGGAAGAAAAGATTTTAAAACAAACAATAAAAGAATATCTGGCTAGTTTTTTCCAATGTTAAGTACCTTTTAAATATTTAAACATTTGACTGGTGATATTGTTTTTAAAACAAACAAAAAAAAAAGAAAAAAAAAAAGTCATTAGGATTCCTGTGTTGAAAATGTTACATAGCTAAGAAGTCATATCAGGAAATGATGCACCTAATGCAGCAACCTATATTGTTTTTAACTTTTTCTACTATAGAAATAAAACTTAGTCAGTTGTACTGACCATCTGTGTATCCCTGATAATTCCCATTTGAAAGGAACAGAGTGTGTGTCTTGAAGATACCAAAATTCTGATAGTTTCATAAAAACTGGTAATTGGCTGGAAAAGAGAAACTCAAATTAATGCCCATGTGGAGGAAAGGGCAGGCAGAACATAGTGTTTAAACATTTTTATGTGTGTGATAGCCAGCTAATGAGAACAAATAGTGTCACACTATCCACAGTATATGTTACCTTTGCTTTGAGGTTGCTGATGGAAACAACATTATAAGTGGGGATGAGGATAAGAGTTAAATAAACACAACACAGGGCTCTGTTAGTTCTGCCTTTCATGGAAGAACTAGTATTTTACTTCTGAATCATAGAATGGTTTGGGTTGGAAGGGACCTTTATGGTCATCTAGTCCAACCCCCCTGCAATGAGCAGGGACTTCTTCAACTAGATCAGGTTGCTCAGAGCCCCATCCAACCTGACCTTGAATGTTTCCAGGGATGGGGCATCTACCACCTCTCTGGGCAACCTGTGCCAGTGTCTCACCACCCTCACTGTAAAAAATTTCTTCCTTGTATCTAGTCTGAATCTACCCTCCTTTAGTTTAAAACCATTACCCCTTGTCCTATCACTACAGGCCCAGCTAAAAAAATCTGTCCCCATCTTTCTTATAAGCCCCCTTTAAGTATTGAAAGGCTGCAATAAGGTCTCTCCAGAGCCTTCTCTTCCCCAGGCTAAACACCCCCAACTCTCTCAGCCTTTCCTCATAGCAGAGGTGGTCCATCCCTCTGATCATCTTCATGGCCCTCCTTTGGACCCACTTGAGCAGGTCCATGTGCTGGGGGCCCCAGAGCTGAATGCAGTATTCCAGGTGGGGTCTCACCAGAGCGAAGTAGAGAGGGGCAGAATCACCTCCCTCGACCTGCTGGCCACGCTTCTATGATGCAGCCCAGGATACGGTTGGCTTTCTGGGCTGCAAGCACATGTTGTTGGCTCATATTCAGTTTTTCATCCACCAGTACCCCCAAGTCCTTGTCCACAGGGCTGCTCTCAATCCCTTCATCTCCCAGCCTGTACCGATACTGGGGGTTGCCCCAACCCAGGTGCAGGACCTTGCACTTGGCCTTGTTGAACTTTATGAGGTTCACATGGGCCTCTCCAGCCTGTCAAGGTCCCTCTGGATGGCATCCCTTCCCTCTAGAGTATCAACCACACTACTCAGCTTGGTGTCATCTGCAAACTTGCTGAGGGTGCACTCAATCCCACTGTCCATGTCCCCGACAAAGATGTTAAATAATACTGGTCCCAATACAGACCCCTGAGGGACACCACTCGTCACTGGTCTCCACCTGAACATTGAGCCGTTGACTGCAACTCTTTGAGTGTGACCATCCAGCCAATTCCTTATCCACTGAGCGGTCCACCCATCAAATCCATGTCTCTCCATTTTAGAGACAAGGATGTTGTGTAGGACAGTATCAAATGCTTTGTACGAGTCCAGGTAGATGACGTCAGTCGCTCTTCCCTTATCCACCAATGTTATAATCATAGAATCATTTAGGTTGGAAAAGACCTTTAAGATCAAGTCCAACTGTTAACCTAGCACTGCCAAGTCCACCACTAAACCATGTCCCTAAGCACCACATCTACCCATCTTTTAAATACCTCCAGGGATGGGGACTCAACCACTTCCCTGGGCAGCCTGTTCCAGTGCCTGCCTACCCTTTCAGTGAAGAAATTTTTCCTCATATCCAACCTACACCTGCCCTGGTGCAACTTGATCCCATTTCCTCTTGGTACTTGGGAAAAGAGACTGACCCCCACCTCACTACAACCTCCTTTCAGGTAGTTGTAGAGAGCAATAAGGTCTCCCCTCAGCTGCCTCCTCTCCAGACTAAACAACCTCAGCTCCCTTAGCCGCTCCTCAAATGACCTGTTCTCTAGACCCTAAATGTTGTAACGCCATGTTACAACCCCATCGTAGAAGGCCACCAAATTTGTAAGGCACAATTTGCCCTTAGTGAAGCCATGTTGGCTGTCACCAATCACCTCTGTTTTCCATGTGCTATGGTGGGTGGTACTTCATTGTCCCAGTCCCCGCCTTTGGATTCTGTGACTTGGGCCGCGTGGCTAGAGCACTTGCCAATGAAGACCAAGGCAAAAAAGATGTTGAGTACCTCAGCCTTCTTCATGTCAGTTGTAGCCAGGTCTCCCGTTTCACTCATCACAGGGGGTACAGTTTCTTTCATCTTCCTTTGTTGTCCTATGTGCCCAAAGAAACCCTTCTTGTTATTTTTCACATCCCTAGCCAAGTTCAGCTCCAGCTGTGCCTTGGCTTTCCTGATCCCCTCCCCGCACTCTCGGGCTATATCCCTATAATTTCCCCAGGATGTTTATCCCTGCCTTGACTGCCTATGCATTTTGGTTTTGTGTTTTAGTTTGGCTAAGAGGTCTTGACTTAGCCAAGCTAGCCTCCTGCCTCCCCTGCCCAACTTCTTGCATGTTGGGATTGAGAGCTCTTGTGCCCTAAGAAAAATGTCTTTATCTCCCAGCTCTTGTTTGCTCTTTTGCCTCTGAGGGCAGTTTCCCAAGGGATCCCACACACTAGCACCCTAAACAGCCAAAAGTTTGCCTTTCTGAGGTTTAGGGTCCCGACTCTACTTTTTACTTGTCCTGTACCCCTCAAGATTGAGAATTCTACCAGGGCATGATCGTTGCAGCCCAGGCTCCCTCCAATCTTGACCTCTTCGATAAGTTCTTCCGCATTAGTAAGCAACAGGTCCAGCAGTGCCTCTCCTCTGGTTGGGCTCTCCATCACTTGTACTAGGAAGTTGTCCTCAACGCACTCCAGTAGTTTCCTGGACTGCTTGCAGTTCACTGTGCTGCTTTTGCAGCAGATGTCAGTGGTTGAAGTCCCCTATTGGGATCAGGGCCTGTGAGCGTGATGCTTCCTGTAGTTGAAGAAAGAACTCTTCATCAACCTCCTTGTAGTAAAGATAAGGGCTGGCGACCGGAAGATCACGTGCTGTACGGAAAGAGTTAAGGGTCGACCCTCCCTTGTCTCCGCCCCTTATAACATGACACACCTACTGCTGGGGGTATAAAGCCCGGGTCGGCTGGAGATCTAGTGGGATAACCTTGATGTGTAGTGTTTGCTACACAGTGGTGACCCCGACGTGATCAGGCAACAGCGATGGAGCTCGCGGAACTCATAAAGGTACTAAAGTCGGTAACGACAAGGGTGCTTAAGAGGGGGTTTGCGGCAAGGCGGCGCCGACCTGCTGCACGTGGTGTGCTGATGGGGCAGGAATCTCCTGGGAACGAAAAGCCATAGTGTTCCCTTGCATGAAGAAGATAGAGTACGCTTTGCCTTTACTGTTCCTGAGCCTAACAATCAACACCCGTGCGCCAGATATCAATGGAAGGTGTTACCCCAGGGCATGAAAAACTCACCAGTCTTGTGTCAAATTGCTGTAGCTGCTGCGATACGCCCTATTCGAGAAAATTTCCCTACGGTCATCATTTTCCATTACATGGATGACGTGTTACTGGCGTCCAACCAAGAGGAGTTACTGGAAAAGGCACGCGTGCAGCTGATAGTCAGTTTGGAGCGACATGGGTTACACATTGAGCCTCGGAAAACACAGGTAGGGCGTGCAGTAAAGTATTTAGGTACTCAACTGAGGCCACGAAGCGTGACAGCACAATCATTTGAAATTTGGACTACAGTGACAATACTCCATGAGGTGCAAAAATTTATTGGACAACTATTGTGGCTTAGAAACTTTATTCCAATATCTGAGGCAGAAATGACTACCTTATATCAACTCCTGAAAGGAGGAGATTCCCCCCTAGCTCCAAGGACTCTTTCAAGAAACCATCAGGAGATTCTTAGGACAATTATGGAGCGAGCCCAGCATTGGGGTCTCGCTCGATTTACACCTGAACAACCAGTCACTGCCCTGATTTACATGACCGATACCGCTGGCCATGGTTTACTAATTCAAAATAATGGTGAAAAAGGCTGGCCTTTTGCTTGGTTGTATCAAGGCAAACCAAAGACGGCTTTAATTTCTTGGCCAACATTATTATCCCAGCTTATTCTCCGCTGTCGGAGGCAAACTCAACACTTAACAGGGAAGGACCCGGAGGTCATCGCATTGCCCTGTTCTTTGGCACAGTGGGAGTTGGTACTTCCACAAGTGGGGCTCCTGCAAGCGGCGATAGCTGAATTTACGGGTCGTATTGAAGGTCTAAGACCACACCCCTGTGGGGAGATAATCCAGGTACTCCATTTTTTGCCAGCTAGTGCCATAGTTGAACAACCCACCGGAGGCCGCATGGTTTTTACCGACGCGTCATCGACTACTGGGAAAGCTGTCGTTACATGGCAGGAGGATGGTCAGTGGACCCACATTAGTTATCAAGATCAAGGGCAATCCGTGCAGTATCTTGAGGCCAAGGCGGTATGGATGGCTCTCACTCAATGGCCCGAAGAGGCCTTGGATCTAATCACAGACTCTTGCTATGTATATAAGTTACTGAAGAAGTGCCGATGGGCACTTGGGGCAACGTCAGAGATTGCCGGAATGTTGCTCACCGCACTGCAAATGAGAACCGCTCCTGTCTGTCCTATCCATGTTAATAGTCATAGTTCCATACCGAGTTTTCTTTCTGCTGGGAATGAAATAGCGGACAGCTTAGCAAAGAGCGTACTGGCGGTTGAAGAAACTTCTAACCTAAGGCGAGCTTTCCGCCTGCATGAGCTCCTCCACTGTGGAGCTCGCGGTTTAGCTAGGCTCGCTGGCATTACGTTGCAAGATGCTCGCTCTGTGATTGCTGCTTGTCCTGTGTGTTCCAAAGGTCCCCTCTGGGAGGCAGGGGTAAACCCTCGAGGGTTGCAGCCCAACCAAATATGGCAGTCTGATGTTACGATTTATGAACCCTTTAATCCACGTAAGTATCTGCATGTCACAGTTGATACCTGCAGTGGAGTTATTTTAGCGACTATGCATGCTAAACAAAATGCTCTCTCAGTTATTTTACATTGGCAGGACTGTATGGCGCAACTTGGCATCCCACAAAAAATTAAAACAGATAATGGAGCGGCATATGTCAGCAAGAAGACAAAGGACTTTTGCGCGCGCTGGGATATTCAGTTGAGTCATGGCATTCCCTATAACAGTACGGGCCAAAGCATTGTAGAACGCGCGCACCGCACATTAAAAGAGTTACTCGACCGACTTAGGGAGGGGGAAAAGATAAGCCCAGGAACAGGGGTTCCCCCTCCCCTTGACCCTCCCTTATTTCGGGCACAGCGTCTGTTGACGACGGCACTAATTACCTTAAATCATACCATTCGAGGGAACACCTATAAAACCCAGACTGCAACCCAGGCACATTTCCGGCTCGATGAGAACGAAGGGCCTTACCCTTTGGTTCAAGTACGGGACCTGCAAACCCGTGATTGGGGGGGGCCTTATTCCCTCCGTTGCCTGGGACGTGGGTATGCGTGTGTGCAAACCGAGAAAGGGACGCTAGAATGGGTACCCAGTCGAAATACTCGACCGTATAGACATTAATCAATCTATTGAGTCTTATCTTGACAGGTTACCATTTCCCTATGCATCCTGATGGTGTGGGGGAGTAATGAGGGAGCCGCGACGAACTACTGGCTGGACTGGGCAAAATCTATGAACGTAACGGATGCGTGTCTGTATAAGTCTTACCATATATCGATTATTTTACACACAGCTTCCCCAGCAAGATCCAGAACTACTGGAGCTAAGGGAGGGGGAAATGTAGTAAAGATAAGGGCTGGCGACCGGAAGATCACGTGCTGTACGGAAAGAGTTAAGGGTCGACCCTCCCTTGTCTCCGCCCCTTATAACATGACACACCTACTGCTGGGGGTATAAAGCCCGGGTCGGCTGGAGATCTAGTGGGATAACCTTGATGTGTAGTGTTTGCTACACCTCCTCTCCTTGATCAGGTGGCCTGTAGTAGACACCAACCACAAAGTTGCCTTTGTTGGCTTGGACTCTAATTTTCACCCATAAGCTCTCAACCTGCACATTGCCGTTCTTCAAGATAGTTCTGTGCAATCAATCCCATTTTTGGCATAGACGACAACTCCCCCACCTCTCCTTCCTTGCTTGTCCCTTCTGAATGGTTTATAGCCATCAATCACAGCACTCCAATTGTGCGATTCATCCCACCAAGTTTCTGTGTTAGCAATTAGGTCGTAGTTTTCCATCTGGGCAGCAGCTACCAGCTCCTCCTGTTTGTTTCCCATGCTGTGTGCATTGGTATAGAGGCACTTCAGTTGGGCTATTGGCCACATCCCCTTTTTAGAGGAGCTTGCCCTAATTCCCTTGAGGCAATTCACAGGTGTTTCCCTGTTGCTTCCTAATGCCTCAGCAGCCCCTGGCTCTTCTCTAGTGCTTAGAACTCCATCCCCTTCCCCTGCTAAATCTAGTTTAAAGCTCTGTTTATAAGTCCAGCCAGCTTGTTGCCCAGGACACTTTTGACCCACTTGGTCAGTTGAGCCCTGTTAGCTGTCAACAGTCCTGGTTTCTTGAAGGTATGCCCAAGATCGTAGAAGCTGAGACCTTGAGCATGGCACCAGCTATGCAGCCAGTCATTCACCTGTTCAATTCATCTCCTTTTTCTTGAACCCCCATTATTTTACTTGATGTAGTGAATAATATTTAATGGCAGGATGGGCCCAAAAAGTAGGGCGCAAAGGAAGAAACAAGCACCTTGCATGCTGTGCAGCCATAAATGAGTTTATCTCCTTGTACTGTGTTGTTTTGGTTTTGGGTTTTTTTCCCCCCTTATGCTATTAACCTGCTTTGTTTATTTAGACTATAAACTCTTTCAGAAGAGAATTGTTGATTACCATGTATTTATACAGTGCCCATTCCACAGTCTGAGTCTGGGATTTTTGCTGTGTCCATAAGAAGCAATTTTTCTCCCCCTTTATAATTTACCAGAAATGTGATTTGGAAATTGCTGCATATATTGGACTTACACACTACATATGGCAAGCTTGATTTGCTGACACGGTCGTATAATTAGCTTGCCATAGAGTTCAAGTCTGCATTAATGTTTCACATGATACAGTTGGCTAAAAGTATACTTATAACTCCATTTTAACTTTCAGTATTATCAAAGCTCCGCTGATCATGCAGTGAATGTGACAGAGTATAAAAATGTATGGAGGTGTTCTCAAAAGAAGGTATTTGGAAACTGGTCCGTGTTTACCAGGCCCTCTGAAGAGAGTGTCTGATTTTACTTCTGCAGCTGTGAGTGAAGGCAGCAGGTTTTCACTTGGCTATCTCTTTGTAAAGTGAGACCTTGAAGCAAGGTAGATTTGAGGCTATAATTTATTTTTAACTTAGAAAAAAATGTAGGTGTCCACATTCATGTTGACATTGTTTTTTTTTGAAGAAAAATTAAGAAAACATGTAATGAATACATGTTACTCATGGAAACTGTGATGTTCTGTTTTGCAGATGTTTTCGTAAATACACTTTTGTGTTTGTGGAAAATTTTTCTTGTTTCCTACCCATCATTCCTTACTCTTATATAGTGAATTACTGTTACACTAAATTACTCCTTATTATAAAGTACTGTGCTATCCAGGCTTATAACATAGCAATTTGATGATTTTTTTTAATGTAAACTGATATTATTCATTCAGAATCAAGAGTTAAAAGGTCTGCAAATTGTTTCCTTTTCCCTAGTTGGAGCCATCAAATGATTTCAGTTTGTGAGGCCAAAGCTATTCCAAGACCTGATGGCATTGAATGGAGAAACAAATTTATTTGTATAGAAGGTAAAATGTAAAGCTGCATTATAATTTTTAACTGTTAAGACACTAAACATATGAATCTGTCAATTAGACCTTACCTTGGTCATGTTTTAATAATGCACGTGTAATATATTTATGTAGAAAATGAAGTTTAACCAATGTAAATAGTTTTGGAAACGGTCTTGCCAAAAACATTTGAGAAGGAAGCTTTAAGTTCTATAGTGTTTAAAAATAGTTCTCCTGACCTTTTCTTCAAGAGGACTCATTGCCCTGTTATTTTGGAACAGGGATTAGGACTTTGACAAGGAATGGCAGTAGTGTGTGTTTTCCTGCTCTGCAAAAGTAGTCTTCAGTTTCGCCAAGATGGAGCTTCTGAAAAAACATAGTGGGCACATATTCAGATTCCTCTCTAAGAATATTCTTTGTTCTAGTAATGCTCTGGCATCCCAAGTCCTAACAGTAACTAGATTATGCGTATGTTGATCCCCTTGTGGTTGCTATTTTTGGTTGTCTGGTGAACGTACAGTTTCCACAGAGGGTAAACCCAGGGCACCTTTTGGAGTTGCAGGTCTCAGCCTTCTTAGTTCAGGCTGAACTGGGCAGTAGCATGATACAGGGAACCTGCTTCGTGCTCTTTGGTGCCTTTCAACTGCCATGGGGAATCTACATGGAGAAGATGAACAGTTAGCATGCGTAGGAGATGAAGCTTGGACCAGGGAAAGAGAAAATAATAGACTAAGAGAAGGACTGAGATGTTAGAGGAGAATGAAAAAAGAAGCAGGGAAGGACTGGGAGCTATCCTGTAACTGGAAACAGTTAACAGAAAGATAAGAAAGGGGAGCAAGAATCAGAATGCAGCAGGTGAAGGGGAACTGATTGGACAAGAGACCATGGATAAGGAACCAAGGTGGAGTGGGAGCAGAATTATAAGTAGGTGGTTTAGGACACTGGGGTGAAGAGGGAAGGTTTGAAATGGGGGAGGTGGCCTGGGCCCTGGCTGTAAATAAATGGGAGGCTATTAGGATCAGGATATCAAGGGTTGAAGTTTTAGGATAAAAGAGGAAGAGAACTTGGACAGGAGCCAAACTGTATGGAAATAGTTGTTAGAGATAAGGACAATTTTGCTGAGGTGGATGGGAGGAATAAGGCAGAAGTCCTGTGGTTAGACACAGACACTCCTCAAGATTCCTGGGGGGTGGGGGTGTACTCTGTGCAGAGAATAATTACCTACTGGTAAAATTAGCTATTCTGTGGCCTAGAGCTCACCAACTTGGCTGTAATCACATGGACAGTGTGAAGCCACATGATAGGATTCCTGTTCTTTATTTGACTTGGAAAAAAAATCAACTACCAGTCATAGGGGAAAAAAATACACTGAAACTTGTGAAGACGACTGCATGCTTGACTCTGCAGTCTCAGAGTTGAGAAATGTGAGAAATAGAGTATCTGCACAGCCAAAATGATTCGGGATAGTGCAGGGCAGACATTGCCAAGGCTCTGATCTGCATGTGGGAGGTGGGAATGCTGGGCAGCTGTCTGCTGATGTCACATGATGCTGATCCACTGTGTTGCAGGTGGGGGGCTGTGTGTTTCAAGCTCTCAGTTTTTTTATGATGTTACAAAGTGGCTGAATAATTAGGTTTGCCTTCTGTCAGCTTGGAAAACAGGCATTTTAGAATTTGTATTAAATGGGCTTGATTACATATAACTTTTTCTTAAGAGTGCGTTTTGCATTTGAACTATTAAAAAAGCAAAATTATCTATAGGTGGCACATCTGATTCCTTCCTGTTACCATGTACTTCAAGACTTGATTAAGAGTGGGTTTTATCCTCACATACCAAGTTTTTACTTCTAAATTGGAAGGAAAAAATTAAATTTCCTATTTCAACTCGAAGTAAGCTTCATGTTTATAACAGCTATTAAGCTGAACTAGTTTAACAAAGTACGTAGATAAACTTCTGTGCACTTTGATAAGAAACTTTTAAAAGCTAGCTAAACATGTCAACATATTCTGGTTTCCAAGTCTTTGTCAGATTTTCCATTTAGTGAACTAAAATTCCACTAATTGGTATTATTGCATATATTTTTAATATTTTAAATATATTTGTTGATAGATTATAAGAAGTCTATACCTGCAAGTTGCCATAATTCTACATGTAGCGCTACATTTAGGCTTGCTCAAAGAAAAAAAAATTATTCTCTTTTAATTTTTATCGGCCTTAAGACTGATTCTCACTTTATTTCTGCTGTTTGAGAAACTAATATAGTAGAGATGCTCTTTTCAGACAGTTTAAAAATCTGGCAGGCTATTACCATTATAGGGATACAGAGAACTTTGCTTTTAGCTAATGTTTGTGACCATTCCTTGTCAGAAGCTCTAAATTGCTAGCAACTATTCTGGTTTCAGTTTAAATCTTCTCTATATCAAATAATATCATATATTCTCCTGCTGAAAAAGACACAGTTTGGAAAAGCTAGAAACTTGGCAGTTTTGTGAGAATTAAATTGATAGTCATTTAGGGAAACTGGATCAGAAGCTGTCTAAGCTGCACCTGATTCATGCTTGTACTTTTAAATCTCTCAGATCCACATGTTAAAAATAATTCTAAAAGTAATTCCTCAGGACTTGGTTTGCAGCAGTTCTGAAGTTTTATGATTTCTTGTATTTTCGTTTTGAAAGATCATAGAATCATAGAATGCTTTGGGATGGAACCCCTTTAGTCTTTCCCTCAAGCATCAGTGTTAAAGTTTTATTATTTTTTCTTTTAATATTCTCATGTCTGTGTGTGAACAAAATAACTTATGATGGACTCTCACTGTCCTGATGGTTAGAAAATGTAGTGTTGTAAATAGCTGATTGCAAAATTATTCTTGCTGTGCTCTAGGGAATGAGTTTCTTTTGACAGTCAGTAAATATGCAGGAAGAATAAAGGGAAGAAGTGAGCCAGCTTTTGTGACTAGGAAGAGTACCTTTTTTTCCCCCACTGACAGTTCTAAAAGACTGTACAGCTTTGCTCTTGTTGATTTAAAAGAAAAAAAATCTCTTGATTCAACATAAAGTACATAAGGGTCCTAGCATTAAAGAAACACTTGACATCATGTTTAAGACACACAAAAAATGCTGTACTGCTTCACACAGTAAGGGGTATGGAATTCTTACTAGCAGTAGGTCACTGTGACAAATTACGTGACTGCTTTTAGAAGACTAGGTACCTTTCTTATTTGATGGCCAGTTTTCTGCTCCAATCTAAATGTATGATGCATTCTAAAGTAAAATAAATCTGCCTGTAAATGTCCATTAAAAAAACTTTATAGCTAGTTTGAAGAAAAACCTTTTAGAAACATGCCAAAACCAACATTTGTTGCTTGAAGCAATTTATTTGATTTTGAATTTAAATAACTTTCAGTAGCAAACCCAATGCCGTGGAACATGTTCCAAATTTGAAGTCCCAGTCTCTATAATGGCATAATCTCTTCTGATGTCTGTTTTAATGCTTTATTTCACTATATGTCCCTATGCGAATAAAAGCATTTAAAAAACCAACTAAACAAAAAAGCTACCTGATCTATCAAATACTTCTATGGTTCGATGGCCCTTGAGGACTTTCATAAATTCTGCCAGTGTGAAATACACCATATTTTATTTAAGCAGTTCTCTAGCAAGGCAAAAAAAGACTATATAAAATCTGTTTTGTAGTGCATTGTAACGCATAGTCTCTGCATTATAATTCTTTAGTATATGTTACTTTAATGTTGGCAACCTTATCAATAGCAGGGAGTATTTTTTTAATCCTTCAATTTAAAAAAAAAAAGTTCCAAAGTACTAATTATGTTAGCAAAAAAAAAAAGGGGGGGAGAACATCACATAAATTTGTAGTCTTTTTAAAGGGGTAAGCCCCAAATTGTTAACTTATTAATAGCTATTGTAGAATAGATATGAACTAATAAAATATATTTTTACAGCAGTTGGTACTTCTTACATAAAATTTATAGTAAATATTTTACTGTACTCCTTGTATTTCACTGAGAAGCTGTTGAATGAGATGAATCTAAAGTGGACAGTTCCAAGAGGGACATGTGTAGTAAGTTTCAAAACATTTTAATATGCAAAACCATATTCTGATATCTCATCACAGACTATTAAACAGTAACAAATAATTACTGATGCATGAATTCAGCACAATAATAGCATGCTTCGATAGAAATAATAACCTGACTTTATTATGGATTACATACCATTAGAGTGTTCAGTGTTTGGGGCTTTTCTGGATGAATGTTATGTAGAAATAAAGATTGAGAAGCAAAGTGGAATCAGCCACTCAAACACTCTTGGGAAGCAATGATATGTTAACTCCTCTGGGTTTTGCCTGATTACTTGCTTAGTGAAGACAGCATAGCTCTAGTTTGTTTGGGGTTTTTTTAACGCTTTTAATGTTTGTGTTTGATCTTGCAGAGCCCTTCGATGGGACAAACACTGCTAGAGCTGTACATGAAAAACAGAAGTTTGATATTATCAAAGATGAATTTCTAAAGGTAAAAAGTGCATCAGAGTTAATTTTTTCCAGTCACTTTGGTTTTCAAGATAGTTATACAAATGGCAGTCATTGAACCTGCCTGTTTCTGATGTTTGTTATGTTTATTATGTTTATTTTTATGCTTTGTACTATACATATGATAGAAAATTATTCTTAAAAATTTAAGAAGAGTATTAATGTCTGTATGCCGCTAAGCATCAGGCTTAAGTTGAAATGGGTGCTTGAAACAGTAGACCCTTTGTCTTAGAATTATCAATTTTACACACACAAGAAAATATAATGATAATTAATAGCTTTAGAATCACAACTTTATCTTCATTATTTCTTCCTACCTGAATTTGACTGGTAATAAACAATGTTTTATACCTCTTACTATCCCTTTTTTATAATATTGCCACCAACGGGTTTTTGCTGGTTTTTGACAACTGAATTAAATTGTTACTTCTCTTTAGGAAGACCACACTCATAATTTTAGAACATGAATAGTTCAAACTGGAGCTTTCACTGTTCCAGGTAGTGGAGGAGGCAAGGAAACTTTGAAGGAAGCAAGCAAAGATTTAGACCTTGGTTAAACATCCTTTGTCTAAAAATCCTTGCTGCCAACTCACTTATATGCTTGTCTCCTATCATAGGCATTGCATTTGGAATTATGTTCATATATCTGAGCTCAAATTCTGGTTTTCTGAGATCTCTGACTATTCATAATGTAGTTTATGACTAGGGATTAGTGTGCAGAACTGGCTTCCACCTTTAACCAGTTAGACTTCCTTGTATGCTGTCATCAGAGACTCCTGTTTACTCCAGTTAATCAAGTCCTTAAATATCTCTAGGGTTTCTCCAACAAAAAGGAAATCAATACCAGGTATTTGTAATAAAACAAATGCTATAAGGTGTTGCCTTTATATAGTCAGAAAAGGATAACTTCTTTGCTTTGTAATTCTGTTCAGAAATGTCAGTTTCCTTCTATTTAGCCATCTTAGCATATAAAATACTTAACTGTTCGCATACTTTTACATAATACATTTTATTTTGTGAATCTGCTAAAGCAGTGGTTTACAAGGTGTTTGGGCTCTCACACTGTTCTGTGAAATCAGAGTGAATTTCTTTTCAGAGTTTTCAATTAAAAAATTGGTTTCAAACCTGTGTGGTTTTCCAAAAAATGTAAAAGCAGTTGTTTGGTCCAAGCTGTCTGGAAGCCTGTATACTGGAGTGTTATGGCCCTGAAAAAAAATTCCTCTTTATTAGGAACCATAAGGAATGACAGTTGCTTAAAACTACAAGTACTTATGAATATCTTGCACTTTAAGAAGCCTAAGGAATCTGTTTCTTTCACTGCCATTGAGAGATTATTCTTCCTATGATTTTCATTACACATTGTGGTTTAAATGAATTCTACGTAAAGACAGGAGGGTCAGTTACTGCCTGCTGTGAGGTTACTTACTGCTCACTTCATGATCTAGTCATCTAAGATTTTGCCTTGCTTCTTAAAACAGCTTCCTTCTGCAAATTAAACAGTTTTAATCTGACTCTAACAACCTACTAAAATGTTCTCCCTCCATGTGTACGTTCCCCCTCCGTGCCTCTCCTCTTTAGAAGGTGGTAGATTTGGTCTCAGTGAAACATTCACTTTGACCTGCTTTATGTAAAATGCAACCAAAAGTTATTAGTACAGGATGATGTCTGGATTCAAAGATGTTCTACATGGATTTTGGGGAGAGGGGAGGAGAGGGCTGCTCTTTTTTTAAAAGGTGCTGGCTGTCTCTTTGTCTACAAAATGTAAAACTTTCCCAACATAGGACAACTAAGAAGGGACATACGTGTTCAAACTTGGCAAAAATGTATTTCAGGTGAGCTGGATGTGAGGCACAAAACTTTATGCATGTCTCTCTCTTACGAGTTTGCATTGGATCACCTAAGGTGTCAACATATCCCACACCTTAAATTATTGCTTTATATTTGAAACAGCTTCTTCCTATCTGTTTTTAAAATAGACAATTTTAAAAAAAAGTGATACCTCTATGCAACTCTGTAAAAATTGACCAACCAGCTCAGTGATCTTTTTAATACAAGCCAAGATCTATAGCCACAACGATCTGTGTCTTTAAAAAGAATCTTTTTGTGCTTTTTCTCAAGTTTATGTACTTCTGATAAACTATATTTATAATCAGAAATATAAAGTCTAGATGGTAGTTTTCCCCAAGTGTTTGGGGATGAGCCTGTTTGTTGCATCGTCTCTAACAACAGAAAATTCCCCAGTAATTTACTGTGTTAGCTAAGCAAGGTGCAAGCTGGTGTGACTTGGTTTAACTTGTAGCAAAAGAAGCTAGTGGGTAATCTGGCAAGAGCATGGAAAGTGGCAATTTTCTCATATATTTAAAACAAAAATCTGAAAGGTTCGGAAAAGAAATTTCACCAAATGTCATATTATATTATTTTCCTGTTAAGGCAAATGAGCAGCCCCACTTCCTGTGGAAGTGCCAGACAACTGGAATGGCAACGCGTGAACATAATGATCTTTGTTAAATGGTGGGCTGCAACTTTCTTCAGAAAACTTCAAATAAAATGCCACAAAATAAATTGTTTGGGGAGAGGGAGTAGGAGCTGAACTTTAACTAACTTTGGATTCAGTTCTGCATAGTCTGAAGTTGTTGAGAGGCTTAATGACCTGGATTTTCATCCACTCTGGCCAGGTATCCAGAGCAAGAAATCCACTAATGGCTATCATAAATCTTAGTGTTAGCGTCAAGTTTTCCCTTCTCAACTTCAATATAAAAACCTTCACTACACCTATCCCTTGGTGTGCACCCTAGCAGGAATGGTTTTTCTGGGAGACCTTTGGTAAAAGGTATTTTTTCATGGCTGACCAAGATTTCAGTGTGTGTGCAAGGCACTAACATCTTGAGGCTTCTTACTGCCTTGAAATGAAAATGCTTCAGTTCAGCTCTGTTATTTTAGGAATAGTTTTAACTACTTATTTTGGTATTGGGTTTGTCTGTCATTTCTCACCTTGTATAATGTCAGAAACTGCTAGTGTCTTGTCTAGGATTTTAGGAACTCTCTTCAGTCTTCTAGCAATACTTTTAATTAACAGGCTGAGTTGTACAGGAGGACCAAACATTAGCAAGAGCTTCCCATTCAATAACAGTAGTGCCAGAACTGGCATAGGCTGTATACTGTGAAACTTGAAGTTTGTCTTCTAGCTCTCTTGCTCTCGCTTCTCCTAAAATGTGATTTTGTAAATGTACTCTGTGTACCTTAAGGTGTTCTGACAGTATGAGAGGTTGTTGTTAAGAAATCCCTTACAAAGAATTCAATATAAACCAATTTAAAGACTCAAATTGAAGGGTGACCTTTTTTTGGGAGAAATAGGCAACCATAATAAAAGGATATAAGAGGATTTGCAGATAACATGAAGTTAGTGTTTGTGAATACCACCCCAAATGCTTATTTGGAACCAATACTTTACTTGAATTTAGGTCACTGGACTCAATTCACAGTATATTTGGTGTTAAATTTAAGTCCATCAGAGAATGTCACTCTTGATCTAATGGATTCTTCATGCTCTGGGGAATCTCGTGTATTTTGTAGTGTTTGTTTTTGTTATCTCTATTTTGTTCTTGTTTTCTCTAATCCTTTTGTGTTTTGATATAAATCTTTCTCTCATTGATCATACAGAGTATGATGCTTGTAGGAAGAGCATGAAAAAATATGCTATTTTGGTCAGCTTACAGGTCAAATTAAGTGGTGAGAAGTACAGAAGGGAGAGCACTAGGTCTGGAAATAATTTGAAGGGATACTGGTAAAAGGGTACTGACCTTTCTCTTGCTGTGTTGAAGACTGAATCAAAACTTGTGCAATATGTGTATGCTTAGTATATAAGCATTTCTACAAGACTGTAATGCTCTTCTCTTCCATGCGTAAAGAATGCTAAGTCCTCTACCTTAAAAATTTTCATTGTGCTGTGTACGCTGTCTTTGTGCTCATGATAAAATCTGGAGTTTAAGTTTAGTATCTCTTTCAAATACACTTCTTCGAGAAATTATGTTTTGACCTTGTAAATTGTGTACCTCCACTGGGTAGGTCAGGAGAGCAGACAGGTTTTATCTGTACATGCTGTTTAGGAAATATTTCACTTAAAGTGAATTTGTCAGTAGAATTTATTTTAGCATTGCAGAGAGAGCTTGTATTCAGAAATACCTGCTTGGGTGTTTCTGTACTTATAACACTAGGAAGAGTTTGCTGATTGATTTATAACCAGCTATTTATTTGAAGAAAAAAAAAAAAGAAAAAAATTATTAAAAAGTTATACAATGTTTTATACCTGAAATAACTTGAAAGTTCTTTATTTAGAATCAGAGTTTTGGTGCTTCTCTCTCTCTTTTAAAAAATTCTTTTTTTTAAAAATTCATTATTTGGCTAGTACATATTCCCATTTTGTCTGTGAAAAGCACTGCATTTTGTGTGAAATGCAGAATAATAAAGGGAAAACATGGCTTAACCTAAACCCTACAGAGTTTGTCTTTGATTTAAATTAAAATTGGTTCAAGTCCACTGGAAGAAGAAATTTGAAATGTCCTGTGATTTAACACATCGACAAATTTGGGGGTTCAAATATATTCCCTGCATCTTGTTAAAAACTACAGTGCATCTGATACCTCTTACAGTATGGTATTAATTATTAAAGGCTCGTGTCCTAGGCTCATCCACTAGTAATTGTATTTGACCTTTCTCGCTCAAAGAAGTCTTGCCTTGAGGCACTCTGAGTCTCCCAGTGGGCTCAGGGTTGGAACTTGCTTTTGAACATGCTAAATGCACCTTTTTGTGGGGGCACAAGAAAGCTCTCCTTCTGCTTCATGTGTGCTGTCCACCCCGAATTCATTAGAGCCAGTTTGGGAAGGTCCGCCAGGGCCCCAGCTCCTTCTTCCCTGCCCTGCTCCGCTGTCTTTGTTGTAAAAATACCTCTGCAGCAGCAATGGGCAGGCAAAGGGCCCGAGCAGCACAGATAGATGGCTGTCAGGTTTTGCCATGTGTCCTGGCACCCTTGGACCCAGGGTAGGACTGGCAGTGACTCAGTGCTGTAACTTCACTGCCTTCTATTTAAAGACTGCCCTGAGTCAGAAGTAAGAGCTGCTGGGGATGACAGTTGCTTCAGGCAACCCTGGGGAGGACAGGGTTGGGGGTAAAAATCACCAGCGACAGCCTGAGCTGGGAAGGGCATGGAGGGGTACCACAGCACTGAGCGTGACAGGGCATCTGAGACCTTGTCCTTCATAGAGGATGAAGAAGAGGAGGAGGCTGTGGACCCAGAGGAAGCGGAGGAGCTGACTAACAGGTACTGCCTCCCCCAGGGACCCACAGCCTCAAGGGAAGCTGGCACCTTCCTCTCAAAGCACCAGCCCCGGGGGGGATGCTAGGATTGGGGCCCAGCACTGGGTTTAGTGCATTTTCCTCCCTTCCCTTCCCCGGTTGCCACAGATAAAAAGTGTGGGAAGGTGAGGTGTGCGTGTGCGTGTGTGTGTGTGTTTTGGATGGGTATGGTTGTAATTAAGTTTTGTGCATTAAGCATCTGCCCTGAGTTCCCTGAAAGCTTTTCTATTTAAAGATCCTCTGGCATGCCAGCTCAAGTGGCATCTCCCTCTGCTCCTCCCTTTCTGGCTGACTCTTTGTCACATATCGATCTTAAATGCTCTGCAGATTTACCTGTCAGGGAGAAAATGGTCAAAGAATATAATGGCGCACTGAAATTTGTTCCTTTTTACTGCCCTTTCTTCCTTTCCACTTATCCCTCCCTCTTCATTCTCTTCTTCCCCAAAAAGGAAAAACTTGTTCCACGCACTCACCACCGCTGGTCAGGATTTGTGTAGCTGATTTTTTGGGTGGAATGAGGAATATTTTATCACTTTGATTTTTTTTCTTAATAACTGTTGTCCTAATATTGCATTCCTACTGTCAGGAAAATAACAAGAGAGACAGCGGCCCAGCACCCAGTGCGTGGCACTGGTCCTGTGCAGGATGTGGAGGCATCTGCAATTCGATCCACGTTTACAGACTCCTCTGACCATGCCAACGCTGTTGGTTTCAAAAAGAGACCATGAGGCCTGAGAGTCCACCTGCACATATTGGGTCGCAAGATTTCTTCCTTGTCTTGAGTAAGGCCTATCAGTTTTGGGTGGATACTGTAGGAAGAACCAAAAACATTAATGTTGACAATTTAAGGTATTTTCAGAAACCACGTTTTTAAGAAATTTGGGTCATACAGTTCCTAAAACCTAAGTGCTGTGGAGCCATCCTGTGTTTACAAACCTCTCCAAGTATATCACAGTTCAAAGCACTTTCTAACTTTGCTGATGGTCACTGGAAGACGGTAAGATGGCAGAACAGAGGTGAGGGGACTCTGCAGCCTAACCCACCCTGAGTGCTGTGGGAATGAAATTCAAATGGAAACGTAGCCCAGGACTGTAGAAAAACCTCCTTGCAGTGGAAATGGAGAGCTAGTTTTCCAAAGAAGTAGGAGGACACCCCCGGTGTGTAACGCTGCTTTTCTCCTGAGGCAGATGTTGATTCTCCAGTCCCATACTGGCAGAGAGAGGGGTTATGTGACTATAAATGTTACTTGTGCATGGATGTAGCTGCAATCCTACAAGAAAACAAGCTGAAGTCAGTGGAGTGGAGCTACTCACTGCAGACAGCTAAAACACAACTGACTGGATATTTTTTAATGCAATCTGCTAGTAACGCAATGGCTAATAATAAAACTCAAATTGTAAAACATAAGTGGGAATGGCTAACTTTTCCCTTAAAGGGAGGGAAATACATGTAGCCTCGCAGTTATTTACTGCTTGTGCTGGGAGGATGGCTTCTCCACAGGTGCCTTTTAGTAGCTCCCTGCAGCTGATCTTGCTTCTGGCTGGCAGCCTCCGCAATGCAAACTTGGGCATTGCATCTCACCATTTAATTAAATCACAGCAATCATTCCCTTTAGCTCTCAGTTATATTAAGAATTGCAGAGTCTATCTCTATCCTTAACCATCTTACTAATAAGAGAGGTCAAAGTCTAACAGAGAAGCTTTTAACAGCTGTGCTCAGTGGTAACTGAGTATGTTTAACTCCATTTGATTAGTTTAATTAGGCTAATGGAGATGTAAAATTTTGGGTTTGGCACAGGTATGGTAACTGCACTGAGTGCTCAGAAATAGCTTAGTAAAGTTAAATAAAACTGACTCTTTAACAGCTTAAATTTTGTTGTTGCAAATGTCAGTGTGGTTGTTGAGCTTAAGGCCTTCTCCTGTGCTTAGTGCCTGGGCAGAACTCCTGAGAGGTGCTGGCTAAGCAAGAACAGCTGGGCTGAGCCCCTGAGACATACTTACTCAGTCTGTAAGCTAATTATTTGTTGACAAACAGGTTTTCAAGCCCCTGTTGCAGAACAGAATTTTTTTGTGCTTTGAAAATGTAGCTTAGAGGAGATGTAACCAATATGCAAACTTAGCTGAAGACAGCCTGTCCTGGACTCTGCTGTCATTGATTTATTTTTAACAACCCCAAGCTCTCTGCTGCTTTCTTCTTCCTCCTCTGCATGCAGTTGAACAGCACCTGGTTGTGCAACGTTGCAGTCAGTGGGAGCTCCTTCTATTTCCATCTTTCAAGCATGCTAAATATCCTCATTCCTATTTTATAAAAGAGTTAGGCAGCAAGATGGCTGGCCCAAGGTCAGCAAGCACTCATGCGACAGAAGCAGAAGAGTCCTGGTGTTCCCCCGGGACCCTACTCCCTTCACGCTACCCCCCTGAGCCCTGACTGACCTGTTCCACTTCCACACCAGTCCCTCTTGTAGCAGCCATGGAGCCTGGCGTGGCTTTTGCCGCAGTTTTCACCATGCAGCTGAGCAGCCTGGCATCTGCAACCTGCTCTTCCCCACCAAGCATGAGCGGGCACCTGCATACAGGGCTCCGGTGGCATGTCAGGGTTAGGTTTGTTTTCTTCCCATCAGCTCTCAGGCCCCCTCATGTTACTGACAGCGCTTCTGAGGACTAACAGAAAATAGTGCCTGCCCAATGGGAACTGCTTTCCTATAGGGGATGTGCCACTTAATTCATAAGTATCCTCAGTGTGTTCAATAAAATCCCAAAAGCTTCGGCAGAGTTTATGACTTGCCCCAAAATTATGATGCATGCACATAAAAAGTAAAGTTCAGGTTTCACATCTTTATTACTCTTTTTAATGTAATCTTTAAATAATTTGGTTTCCTAACACAGGTTTTTATGCAAGTAATGAGACTAACATGAGGCATCGGAACCTATTATAAAGATGGCATAAGACATCATGCCCTTGTCAGCACAAATAACCCACTGATCTTCAGAGAGTTCATGCAATATTTTCTTGCCTTTGGGCATTTTACTATCTGAGATTGACAGATTGTGGCAGCTGTCTTTTGTTTCTAGGTCCACGTAGAATTAATCATCTAAACAGGGAAAATATTTTAAAAGCACATATTGTGTATTTTAAGGCAAACATGAGTATGAAGTTAATAGGTTTTAATTTTTGTGATAACTGAGAGATTAAAGTCTAGCTATAGGAAGATAGTTTACTGGTTAACTGGTTTATGTACCTGCTGGAATATCTGAGTCTCTAACAACTACGTGACACGTGAGCTGCTGTTATACGGTTCTGTCTCTCAGACTATTCCTGGCTGATTTCCTTTTGCAGTGGGAGGGTCTCAGAATGTGTCTATATGCAGGGCTTACCTAAAAATGGCTCTGCAGCCGATTTATATGTGTTTCCATGTAGCTGGTTTGCCTGGAATGAGTATGGAGCTGTTTTTATCTATTCATTTAGTGATGACCTAAGAGCAGTAAATGGGGAGAAAGTCCTGGAGTTCTGGATTTTTTTTTTTTTTTTTTTTTAATGAAGAGGTCCTCCCACGAGAAGATTAGAGATGTGGAAGCTTTAGAGCCAAGTCTAGCTTAGGATGAGTGGTGAAATGGATGAAAGGGGAAGCAAAGTGGAGAAGGAGGCTGCCTGCCACCCAGGGAATGCTGCATTATCCAGGAGAGTGAAGGAGTTGAATGATAGCAAATGGGATGGTGGGAGAGAAGGGGGTGGAAAGGGGAGCACTGGGGATTTGTCTTCCCAAGAAAAAGTTTGGCATACCCTCCCCAAAGCAAAGTAAGAAAGACGTGGGGAAAGGGTGCGTGATTTTTAGTTTCCTAATCAGGCAGCGCCTGACTTGGGCCGGTGTGGAAGGGGCTGACAGGGCCGTTTGTCCACCGCCGGCTGCAGGCGCGTGTGCGCGGGGAAGGCTAGAGCGGCGGGAAGCAGAGGCTTTCCAGCACCCTGCACGAGCCATTTCGAGCGCCGCGGGGCGGAGGCTCGAGTTACAGGGCGCCGGGAGCAGCCGAATGGGGCGAAGCATCGAGGCGGGGGCGTTGCAGTGGGGAGCGGCTCAGCTGGGGACGCTACCATGCCTCCTGGCCCCTGCCGGTGGCCGCCGCAACCGAGAAAAATACTTCACTCCGTGTTTTCAAGTTGTGGGTGCTGGCTGAGGACAAAGCGAGTCAAAGTACGTACCTTAGGGCATGACTGTTTCTGAAGGACTGATATTTAAGCACAAAATAATTTTCAGTTAATTTTTGGCAAAGAGGCCAAATGAAAATCTGTATTGCAGGTACTGGAGAAGTTTTGCACTATGAGTATAAATGAAGCCTATGAAAAGCCTTCCTGTGGCTTTTGTTTTCTGTCAAAGGGTGTGGAGGAAGGTTAAATCGATTGGCTTTTCACCCTTCTTGTTTTGTTTCTCTTCAGCCTTTTATAGAATATTAACTGAGTCCTTGATAAAGCTCTAGATTGCAGTTTGGATTTGAAATAACACTTGGACTTTGAGAAGTTCCCTATTAGGTCTCAACAAAGTGATTAAATCGCTGTGTAAAAGGAAGTCTCCCACCCAGACCAAAGTGTTTGTTCAATACCTGTGCTCCTTCCACAACCTGTATGGTAGAGAATCCAAAATGCAAGAGCAATGCAGACCTCTGGGGCACGAAGGTGCTGCGGTTTCTCAAGCAGCACCTGAAGCTGCAACCGGAAACGCCACTGGGCCATGCCACGACCTGACGTCTGGAAAAGAGACCAGCACCACAGTGGGTTGTATCACTTCTCAGGCATTTGCAAGCATCAGGGATGGAACAAAATGTCTGAGACTGGCCCAACTCCTGGCTCCCAGCAACTCTTAATAAAAATCAGTTTTGTAGCAGAAAGCGAGTAGCTGTCTTATTGCTTTTAGATAATTATTCATTTGAATTTGGACAGATGCATGAGCCACTGTGTTGCCAGAAGGGGCATCATTAACACTGAAGGAAGTTATCAGCAGGTTAACAAGTGAAAGGCTAGGTTTAAATTAGTGGGTTTCTGTAGCTCCTAATTCTCTTACCCTGAAGAAGGAGATGGATGAACTATAGCCCTAGGAAATGCAGAGCAATAGGCAGAGACCTTGCTGAGCATACTGGTCACTGTAGGGGAAAAGGAGCAGCATGGTAAAGGCAAAAACTACAGGAATGTACAGAACAAAAACACAAACACAGAAAAAGAAAATATTTCCTTCAACTGGGAAGGCAAGTTGGCCAATACCAATTTTTTTACCCCCCTGCCCTGTGTCTGCAGGGTTCAGGTAGGAGCCTTTAGGGGATGAGAGATCTTTTCAGTGCAGGCTATTGCCACAGCTTGACATCTCAGTCTGGGTTGTTTTCAGCTTGCAAGGTGTCATGCAGCAAACAACAGCAAATTTTGTTGATACCAGGAGTTGATACCAAGGTCTGATGTGAAGAGGATGAAGGGAGGGTCTGGAGGATTTTAGAAAGCTGATGGGCTGGCTATGCTTCTCTGCAATGATGGTGGTGTAGTACAGTACTCAGCATGTCTGAACACGACTGCTCCAGCAGCTGCGGAGGTGAAAACTCTTCCCTGGTAAGATACGTAAGTGAATGTGTGCCCAGCCTGCTGGGCTGGACTAGAAACCTGAAATCCCAGCAGATGCAGAATGGAAGTCGTAGTGAGAAGCAGAGGACTGTGAGAAGCAGAAGGAGGCGATAAAATCTGGTTTTTGAGCTATTATGACAGGAAGCACAAAAAGGTTGTCAGTGTCTTCAAGAATTATAAAAGGTTTGAGCCAGAAAACAAGGCAGCACTGGCTTTTGTCCCCGAATGTCAGTGGTTTCATACCTGCATTTATGGAGCCGAAACATTACGAACGTCTTTTTGCAATGGCAGACACTTCCTCTGACTAGAGAGGGGTCTTTCAGCTACTACTGTGCAGTGTACAAATTGTATACAAAACTAGGGCAGCATTTGGAAGTATATTGGGAGAAAATGCCTGATTTCTGTGTCTTTCATTCTGGCCTTAAAAATATAAAGCACCAGCTCATTGCACTGTAGAGAAATATGGACTGTGACTGCAACTTTGGATATGAGACAATGACGTGAATAATTCAAGCTTTTTGCATAGGCGGGGCCAGGGCAGCCCATTCTTATTCACTAATATCAGCTGAAGTGGGAGTGCTGCTCTGTTCTGCAAGGGGTTTTATTTAACACCAGGTAGTGCAGAAAAATAGGTAAAAAAATATGAGGGCTATTGAGAAGTTGAAAAATGTTAAAAAAAAAAAAAAAAATTAGGCATCTGTTATTGTGGACTCAAATAAGCCCTGAAAGCTTCCTCAGTACTAATGCTATTGATTTTTTTATTTTATTTTTTTGCTATGCCCAAGTCAACCTAATGCCAAGCCAACTGGCAAAGGAAAAGCTAGCAGCAAGGTTGGTATAGATTTGTTTGCTTTGTCTTTTCTGCTGACCTGTAAATCTTACCTTATAGAGCTAGTCTTGCTAGAGAGTACTACGCCTAGTCTGTAGTACAGATAAACAGCTGGAAATGCTGGGGTTTTGTTTTTTGTTTGGAGGCTGCGTGTTTGGGGTTTTTGGCTAAGACGTGATTATTTAATATTGCACTGTCAGTCTCGCACTGAATTGTGGGATTTAGTCCAAGCTGTCCTGCTGGGCACAGTCTCCAGTCCAGCCCAGTCACCACAACTGGCTCTAAGTCCCATCACTGGGCTTCGATATCACATTATCCCACCACTGCCTGGTCAGGCTGTTGTCCCACAGGATGACTTCAGTCTTCAGTTAGCACCGAGCACATCAGAGGTGAGATGGTCCATGCATCAGTCTGCATGGACCTCAGTGTGGGCCAGCCCGGTGCAGCCCTTCTTGTGCTGTGCTGTGCTCTGGAGAGCAAATTCATGGAAAAGGCCAGCACTGCTAGTATCAGAATTACCTTTTTGTTTCCAATAGGTACTGAGCAGTTTTGCTGAATGCCCTTTACAAAAATGTTACGGTTAGGAGAGTTTTTGCTTGATGGAGAGATTATGGCCCTCTCAGGATTTCCTCTTCTCCTTGTCGCAGGAGAAGAGTCAGAGATCACTCAGATCTGATCTAGTAGTTAGTTTATTGGGTTCTAATCAATAAATTTAGGTAGGTAAAGTATTTAATAAGTACAGATGGATTGGCAGTCAATACTATTTACTACACTTAAAGTTAGTATGGTATACAAAGATTATTGCATAAGCTTACTATACGTATCTTAAATGTTACATGCATGCAAAAAATGTCACTTACCAAACCATCGATGCCGGGTGTCAGGTAAGGGATCTCTCAGCCTCAAGGGGTAACCTTGAGAGGCATCCCTACTCAAGGGAAGATCACCGCTGCACAGCCAGCTGCTATGGAGGGAGAGCTCAATGGACCCTGATGGCTGCAGATATTTATAGCGTAAAGTGGTTGATTCGTAGTCAGATTTTCTGCTGTGTTCATGCAGTTTCGACTGCTTATCAGCCCAGTCTCCAGCCAAACCATTTTTTTTTGTTTGGTGCTGGGTTCTTGCTGACAGCCTCACACAGTAGGATTAACTTTGGTTAGGCCTACTTGCTGAGCATCTGCTTGGACCAAAATTCAGTTAGTTCAAACAGGAGGAGTGCATCCGTCACACTCCTTCAAAGACCTCTGCCTTCTGCCACATGCTCGGCACCCTCCGGAGCGGTGTCGACTGCTCTTCAGGGGTGTCCCCCCACCTCTGCAACCTGCAGGCGTCTCTGGCACCCACGTGGTGCTGGGTCTCAGCCTGTGGCAGGTGGTCAGCCAGATTCTGCTTCTCTGATGCCATGGTCAGGAGCCAGATTTCTTCAATTTTGCCTTATCCTAATCACCTAGAAAGTGACCCTTCCCTCTGTTCAGTGGAAGTTGGACATTGTGTGGCCATAGGTTTGCATCCTTCCATGAGAGTGACAGAGACTTCACCACTTCTTCACTAGCTCTGTTCTACTGAAGCCTTCATTGAACTAATCTTGCAACATGCAGCTTTACAAAAATTTATCTAAAATACATTTGTCAGATGAAATATGACTTTGCTTATGCTTGTGTCTCAAAATTTATGCACATGCAGTATTTTTAGAACTTTGAAAAGTATTTTTGCTTTAATGCAAAAATTTAGATTTCACTGCAATAATTTGATTTGTTGTGTGATTTTATGGATTTTTCTTTCTTTTTTTTTTTTTTTTTAGTTTAAAAGATCTTATCCAAAATGAAGATGTGAAACCCAAGCTGCAGTACATCATGACTAACCCTTCCTTTTCTATGGTAACAGTTCAAAGTGAAGATAGTGGGATAACCTGGGAAACCAGCTCAAGCAGATGTTCTACTCCCTGGGCATCAGAAACTAGTACAACTTCTGGTCTTTATAGTATGGAAAGTTCACCAGTAGGTTCTCCTCCAGGAAAATTTATCTTTAATATGGATAAAGGTAAGATTGTTCAGAAAAGGAAGCGTAAATCTTCAAATAGGGTGCCAATGCCTACAAATCTGAAGGGAGGCCAGGGCAATAAAAAAACGTGACTCTTCTGGAATGCAGAGGCAAGAACCAAGAACTGTTCTAGGAGAGGTGCAGGGCTCAGTGTTAAACGTTGAACAAATGGAAGCACAAGATACAGATGAGGAAATGTTGGACGACGAAGAAGATCTAGAGACCATTGCAGAAGAGCCAGTAAAACGTGCTACAATAATATCAATATTTAGAGAAAGCAGACTGAGAAAAGTAGGGCTGATCCTTGGAGGACCAGTACAAGCTAGAATCCAGCTGTTCAACTCAATTTTTGGAGGGACTGGGCCAGCCCCTGAAACACTAGTCCTGCCCTCCTGAAGAAGCCAGGAAGCAGCAAAGTTATTCACCTGTGGCCAAAATGGCAATAACAGAGCAATCAACATCCGTTTCATTAGAGTCTGATGATAAATCAGAGAAACAAGTGCTGCTTCCTTCAGCTGAAACTGCAAACAAGAAACCAGACCAATCCCTGCTGACAGCATCAGATCCTCTGGATGAACTGATGGAGCAGGAAATTCAGCCCAATTCTGCACCACAGTCTGTTTCAGCAGATTTTGTTAATGAATTAGATAGACAAAGTACCCAACCTATTTTGCCTACTGCATCCATGTCAGAACATCCTGAGAGGGAAGCACAGAAGTCAGCAGTTCAGTCTTACTTACCTAGTGCTCCATCAGCTAAATCCAAATATTCCACTCTATCTGAAAAAAGACAGGAGAATATTATTCCTCAGTCATCAGAAACTGCACAATCTGAGTCTGAACATGTGCTTTTACCACATTCTGTATATGAAACAGCGAAGCAAGAAACTGAGTGTCGCTCATCAACAACAGCATGGTCAGAAACCGAGCATTCAGGTCTATTGCATTCTGCTAAAAAAAAAGAGAGTCAAAAGACCCCACCACCAGAAACACAAAATGTTCACTTAGAGAAGCAAACAGATTCCGAACGAGACTTTTCCTCCTCCCTTCAGGAAACAGAGGAGCAAGGAATTAAACTAAATTCACCTATTCCTGAAAAGATAGATTCTAAATATTTTGGCATTTCATATCCTATTTGCACAGAAACACAAGAAACTCAGAAAACTTCAACTGTAAATAAAGCAGTAGATTTGGATCACCCTGATTTTTCCACTGAAAAAAACAAGCAAGTTTTTGTGTACAAGAGTACGCAAATGGAGATGGAGCATCCAGATTTCTCATACTCCAGAGAAGAAACAGAGGAATTGGAGAGTGCCCAACTGGAGACAGAATATCCTGAATTGCTTTTTTCCACGAAAGAAACAGAAGAATTGGAAAGTGCCCAATTGGAGACAAAGCAGCCAGATTTCTCATATTCCATGGAAGAAACAGAAGAATTGGAGAGTGCACAGCTGGAGATGGAGCATCCAGACTTTTCTTTTTCCAGGGAAGAAATGGAGGAATCTGAGAGTGCACAACTGGAGATAGAACATCCAGATTTCTCATATTCCAGCAAAGAAATTGGAGAATCAGAAAGTGTACAACTGAAGACGGAGCATCCAGATTTCTCATATTCCAGAGAAGAAATGGTGGAATCAGAGAGTGCACAGCTGGAGATGGAGCATCCAGACTTTCCTTTTTCCAGGGAAGAAATAGAAGAATTGGAGAGTGCACAACTGGAGATGGAGCATCCAGATTTCTCATATTCCAAAGAAGAAATGGTGGAATCAGAGAGTGCACAGCTGGAGATGGAGCATCCAGACTTTTCTTTTTCCAGGGAAGAAACAGAGGAATCAGAAAATGCACAGCTGGAAACAGAACATCAGGAGTTTTTATTTTCCAGGGAAGAAACAGAAAAAGAAAAATCCGTTCCTTTTGAACTGGAACAGCCAGAGTCTTATTCCCCTGAAGAAGCAGAGCAAGAAGAAACAGCACAGCTTGCGTTGGAACCTTCAGATTTATTGTGTTTGATGGAAGAAGCAGAGAAAGAAAACACTACAGAACTCCAATTGGTACATCCAGATATATCTGATTCCACTGGAAGAGCTGAGACACAGCAAACTGGGTATCTGAAAACAGCACATTCAGATTTACCATATCCCATGAATAAAACAAAGCAGCAAGAATTGGCACAAGTAGATTTGGAGAATTCTATTATGTCATATTTTAGTGACAAAGGAGAACAGCCACAGCCTGTACAGCAGGATTCACAACCTGGAGGTAAGCTGTATTCCCATGCCAAGAGAGTGCAAGGAGAAATTACTCAACTGCAGTCAGAGCATCCAGTTTTGTCATATTCTACTGGAAAAGAACAGCAATATAAAAACTCACAGATAAGGGTAGAACAGCTGGATACATCGTATTCCACTGGCAAAACTGAACAACAGGAAATATTGCAACCAAAGTTGGAACAAGCAGATTCAACATATTCCCATGGAGAAACAGCACAAGAAGCTGTACAAAAAGACTTTGGCAGAATGGAACAAGATATAGTACAAAGAGAGCTGGAACAGCAGGAAACAGCCCAACAAAAAGCTATGCAAATGGAACTGGAGTATTCAGATTTGTCAGAAATCTGGGGGAAAGAAGAGCCACAGGACATAGACCAAATGAATTTGGCACAGCAAGAAACAGCTCAACCAGAGTTAGTGCATCTGTCTTTGCCATATTCTTTCAGTGAACAAATACAAGAAGAAATGCAAATGGAGCCAGCATATTCAGAACAGACATTTTATGTAAGTACAGAAGTGCAGGAGAAAATGACACAACACAAATCAGAGCAACCATTTCTTTCATATTTTACTGGCAAAACAGAGCAACAAGAAATAGTACATTCAGAGCTGGAGCAAACATTTTTGCCATCTTCTTCTAGTGGAAAAGAAGCTCCACTGGAAATGAGTTCAGAATATCCATATTTGTCATATTCCTTTCAGGAAGCTGAACAACAAGAAAAATTGGAACATCCATCCTTACCATTTAGTTTGAAGCAACAGGAAACTGCACCACTGGTGATGGAACGTCCAGATTTTTTCATGTGACAGTGGTGAAGCAAAACCAGGCGACACTGTAGAGCAGGAGTCAGAACACCCAGAGCTGTCATACTCCATGGGAGAAACACAAGAATCAGAACATTTGGATTCACCAGGAACCTTGGGTGAAGGAGCACAAGATGAAAGTATGGAAGTGGAATCCCAAATTTGTCATGTTCTGATGGCCAAAAAAACCAGCAAGAAACTTCACAATTGGATTCAAAATATCCAGATTTATCATTTTTCTTTGGTAAAGCCAAAGAACAAGCAACTCAAGAGTTTGAACCAAAACATCAAAAATTGCCTAAAGTGGCCAGAAAAAGAGTTTCTCAAGCAACTGCACAAATAGAGTCAAAATATCCAGATTTGACATATTCCCTTGGCAAAGCAGATGAGCTGGAAATCGCACCATGGGAAGTGAAACATCCTGATTTGTCAGATTCCACTGATGAGACAAACCAACAAGAAGTAGTACTGTTGGATCAGAAACACAGAAAAATTTCTGTTGACAGAGAAAAGCATCAGCAAACCACAAACCAGCAGTTAGAGCAAGAAAAGTTATCATATTCTCCTGGCAAAACAGAACAATTAAAATATGCCCAAGAGGACTTGGAACAACCAGATTTATTGTTTTCCATTGACAGGCCAGATGATGAAATGGCCCCACCAGAGACAGAACATGCTGATGTGATACATCCTCTGGACAAAGCAGAGGTATGACGAAGAGTACGACAAGAATCAGAGCAAACAGGTTTAACTTTCCCCTTTGGAAAAGCAGAACAGAAAACAGTTCAGCCAGATGTGGAAATTCCACATTTGGCCCATTCTGTGGGTACAGCAGAACAAAAAGAAATGGCAGAACCAGGGCAGGGACATCCTGACTTGCCTTATTCTGTTTTCAAAGAAGGAGGACTGCAAACTGCACAACTGAAACCTGAATACCCTGGTCTAGCATGTTCCCTTGACAAAGTGCAGGAAACAACCCAGCTGAGGTTGGAACAGCTGGATGTGTTGTATGTCCGTGACAAAACAGAGCAACTCCCACCTGCCCAGCTGGAGCTGGGCCACACAAACTTGGCATCCCCTGATGACGGGATGGAGCACACAGCCTTGGGATGCCCTGATGAGGGACAGTCTGTCAGCAGAGCAGAGTATCCACAAGCTGCAAAAGAGAAACTAGGACTTCCAGTTGCATCATCTCATAATGGAAAAGCAGAGCAAAGAGAAATGGCAAAACCAGAGCCGAAGCATCCTGATTTATCATATTCCATTGATAAAACACAGCCACAGTCGCATTCCACTGGCACAGCACAGCAACAAGAAAAGGTTCAACCAGAGCTGGAACAGCCAGGTGATTTTTCATCATCTCTTGGCAAAGAAGAGCAATGGGAAAGTTCAGGAATGCAGGCAGAACGCCCTGAGCTGCAGTGCTCTATGGGGAAAACAGAACGACTGCAAAATTCCCAAACAAAATCAGAATATGCAGATTTGTCATTCTCTGTTGGCACAGCAGAAACTCATAAAACAACACAGCCACAGTTGAAAGAACATGATTTGTTGCATTCTTTTGTCAAAACAAAGCAATCATGGGCAGCCCCACTGGAATCTGAACATCCAGACATCTCAGATGCCATGCGCAAAGTACTACACCCTGATTTGTCCTCTTCTGTTAGTGAAGAAAAACGAAGTGCACAACTGGAGTTCAAACAGGAGAGGGGAAGCTATGCATTACACCCAGAGGAAACAGTACAACTGAAATTGGAACGGCCGATGTTGTCAAGTTCTCATGGCACAGCAGAGCAACCAAATAGAGCCCCACTGGAAGGGGAATTCCTGAACTCTGGCAAAAAAGAGCAACAAGAAATGGCAAAACAAGAGTTGGAGCATTCGGATTTATCATATTCCACTGATAAAACACAGCAACAAGAAACCACACAACTTGGGTTAGGACAACCAGATTTATCATCTTGCCCTGGCAAGACAGTGCAACCACAAACTGTTCAAGTGGAAGCAGAACAACAGGACTTGCTGCATTTCACTGGCAAAACAGAACAGCAAAGAACAGCACAACCAGAGGTTGAGCATCCAGATTTGTCATATTCCAGGGGCAAAGTAGAGCAGACGCAGGCCATGCAATGGAAATCAGAGCAGCCTGTAATACCCCATCCCATTGGGAAAACAGAGCAACAAGGAATGGTACATCCAGAGCGGGAACTTCCCAATTTATCATATTCCATTTGCAAAACACTGTCACAAGAAACGACACAAATGGGCTTAGGACAACAAAATTTAACATATGCCTTGGTAAAACAGATGAAGTACAACCTGTGCAAGGTGAACTGGAACATACAGGTTCGTTGTATTCTTCTGACAAAAGAGAACACAAAATGGTATTGCCAGAGTTGCGACATCCACAGCTATCTTATTCTGTTAGAGAAATAGAAGAGGAAGCTACACATCAGAAATCAAACTATCCAGATTTGTCATATTCTGTTGGCCAACAAGAGCACCATGAAACTGAACAACCAGAGGTGGAAGAAATGGATTTATCCTATCCAGCTGGCAAATCAGAGCACTCGCAACCTGGCCAAATAGTACTGCAACAGCCAGAGCTTTTCAAGTCCTTTGGCAAACTAGAGGAAAAGGGAATGGCCCAGCCTGGCTTTTTGCACTTCCTTGGTGAAGAAAAGCGGAAACCAGCTTCATGGTTAGACTTAGTGCAACAAGGTTTATCACATTCACTTGGCAAAACAGAAAAACAGGAAACTGCACAAGCAGGGTTCATGCCTTCTGATTTTTCATATTCCACAGGAAAAGCAGAGCAGTTGCAAATGGAACAACTAAAATCAAAACATCCAGATTTGTCATATTCTCTTGGCAAAGCAGAGACTCGTGGAATAAACCCACCAGATTTATTGTACTCCTATGGCAAAGCAGAGCAGCCACAGGCTGCCCAGCTGGAGCACCCAGAAATGTCATACTTCGCAGATGAAATGGAGCGGGGGGATGGGGCCCAACCTGAACTGCAGTGTGTTAATTTGCAGTACTCTGTTGTTGAAACAGAGCTATCAGAAACACCTTCTGTATCATATACCTTTGGCAGGATCGAGGAGCAGGAAACTGCACAACTGGACTTTGAACAATCAGATTTATCAAGTTCTACTGATAAAGCAGAAAAGCATGAAACAGCCTCACTGAGAGCAGGACGTTCAGAGAAGCGAGACACTGGGGCTACTTCATTTCTAACTGCTCAGTTGGAAACTGAACAACAAGATTTATCCTTTTCCACTGAGGAAGCAGAGAGCCAAAAAATTAAACTGTATTCATCTCTTCCTGAACAAACAGTGTCTGTACCTTTGAGTATTTCACATTCTGTTTCTGAAACAAAAATGGAAGGAAGTCCAAAGTCTTCACCTGTAACTGGAAGCCTGTCCCCCAAGCACTTAGATTTATCTTACACCCATTCTAAAACAGAACAGTCAGAAACTGCCCAGCCTGAGTCAGGTTACTTATTTGCAGGAAAAGAAGCAGAGAATACAAAAGTTCATCCACATTTGCCTGTGGCTGCACAGTCAGAGTTTGAACATGTAATTTTACCTGAAACAGAGAGAGAACAGACTCCACATTACTTCCACACAGCTACACAATTAGAATCTGAACAATTAAATTTATCATATTCTATAGATAAAGCAGAAAATCTAGAAAGTCAAGATTATTTAACTGTACCTTCAAAACCGGAGTCTCAATCTTCAGTTCCATTTTATTCAGCTGATGAAACATGTCAGCAAGAAATTCCACCTTACTCAAAACCTGTCTCTCAGTATTTGGTTCCCACATGGTCCCTTGCTGAACAAGAAAAGCAAAGCATGCAGCTACTTATTCCCCAGTCTGCACAATCAGAGTGTAAACATGTAATTCCACCACATGATGAAAAAGAATTGCAAAAAATTCAGCTATATTCACCTAAACCAGCAAGCTTGAAGACAGTGCAGTTGGAGAGTATGCCTTGAACGTGCACACAAGACCAAGATGAGCAAGAATCTCAAGATCATTTGTTGGACACAGAATATTTGTCATCAGAGCAGCTAAGAAGTCCCCCCAAATTCCCTACAGATCAGGATAAGCAAGAAATGCAACCTGATGTGCAGAAAGTACAAAGGTTGGTGACCACAGAGTCAAAGGTGACTGCTGTAGCAGACTGGAAAGCAGTGTCATCGGATTCATTTGTACCTTTTCATACATTACCTGAAATGTCAGTATCAGTGGCTTTCACTGATGATGAAGAGAAACAAAATATTCCATCATCTTTATCCGATGTAGTAGGCATGCTTGGAAAGCAATCTAACATAGTTTCAGGCATTTATACTGAAGGAAAGGATAGACATGAAATGCAACCATATTTTGCAGAGCAAAAGCACACATCCTTAGAGCATCTGGGAGCTGTTTCATCAGATCTTGTTTACGAAACTGTGACACACCAAACTCAGCATTATTCTGGTGAATGGAGCAGCTTTTCTTCAGCAGAGACAAAATCCGTTTGCTCTAGTTCTGATGAAAAGCAGAACCCAGATATTCCATCTTTTGGGCTAGCTAGCTGGCTGGCAGAAGAGGTGAAAGCTTGCTCAATTAGTCCAATAAGAGCTACAGAAGTAGACAAGCAAGGAATTCAACTTTCTCCAAATGAAGCTTCTGGTTTTGGATCAAAACAATTCCCAGCTGGAAGTTGCACAGAACACAGTTCATGGTACTACAAAGAATAAAGGAGATATGTTTAGAGTTTCTGATTCAGTGTCAAGTGAAATTTCCCACAGAATGTCCTCAGAAACTTGTCACAGCGCACAAGGGTATGATTTACCATCTCTGGGAGGAGACAATCCAGGTCCAGACAAAACTAGCATTGGAAACCCTACAAAAATGGAAGCAATGCAACATCTGGAGGTAGAAAAAGTGTCTGAAGTGCCTGAATGTTACCTGAGAAGAGAAGAAGAAGAAATGGAACATGTGAGCGCTGTAGAATACAGTGAGCATGCTCCAGAACCTACTGAACAAAAAAATCTATTTAATATTATTTCAGAAGGTTATGAAATACTCAATATTCATGCTCCTACACATATTTCTTCTGTTGATCAAGAAGAAAGTAAACACATGCCGGATGATAAATTAGAATACTTGGAAACAAATCCTTCATTTAAAAGCAAATTAGCTGATGATTGCCATAGAGCCTTAGCTTCTGGAACAACCACAGAAATTTCAGAAAGCTCAGTGTTGGGAAAGCCTGCAAGCCATGAGCTAAAAGAATTGGTCAAAAATGATGATGTTGAGGAAACTGAAGAAACACAACAAGAAAATTCCATGTTGCTAGGAAACAATAATAATGCAGTGTTGTATCCTAATAATGGTATGGCCGATATGGATTATTTTGAAAAATATACCTTGATTGATGACAAATCCCCAATTAAGCCACATTTCGAAAGACCAAGTTCATTGTTTCCTGTGACAGAAGATCCCAATGAACCTGTGGAAGAAGCCACATCTTTTAAAGAAAGTGCTGAGGTAGATACTTTGGAAGAGGAATTTTCCTTACTTGAGGATCTGGATGAAGTCTTTTACGGTACTGTGAAAGGAGAAAAAAAAATTCAGTCCTATGCAGATGCTCCAAAACCTTTACCTCTGCAGAAATCAACTGACATTAGCAGTAAAAAAGTTACAAATGTAGAAGATGAACAGAAGTCACCAGAGACCTCACTCTTTAATTCAGAAGAAGGAGTGCTAGAACGATTGCTGTTGTTCCCTACCACTGTTGCTGCAGTTAATCCAGAGCTTCTAGAGGAGCCACCTGCTCTGTCATTTTTATACAAGGACCTCTATGCAGAAGCAGTAGGAGAAAAGACAAAAGATGAGACTCCTTCTGATGAGGAAAGTGGTAATTCTAATGTGTCTTTCCCTAGTAGAAATTCAGACACAGATGATGGAACAGGAATATATTTTGAAAAATACATACTTAAAGATGAAATTCCAAGTAAGGCCATAGGGCCTCAAAAGGATCAGATACCAGAGGGTGAGTCTTTTAGTGGAGGAATTTCAGTTCAGAGTTCAGAGGACAAACACAAGCAGGCGTCTGGTGATGTTTCATGTGTCAGAACTGAGATTCTCCCAGAAAGGGGTGTTGTGGAGAGAGAGAAAGTCCAGGTTGATAGTGAGATTCAAGCAACAATTTGTAAACCAATGCATGCCATTCATTTTGGAAGCAAAGTAATTCTTTCAGGTGCAAGAAGTGATAACACTAAACAAAGAGAAGAAGAAAATGTACCTGTAGAAACAACTGAGGAATTGCCAGAGCAGTCAAGTCATCAAGAGTGTAGTCAACTAGTGGATTATCAAGAAGCTGGTAATAAGCAGGAAGAACAGCATGAAATAACAGCAGTTCCTCAAACGGAAAAATATGTCCCATATGTCAGGACTCATGTTGAAGACAGTGAAGATGATCAGTATACCCAGGAAAATCTTTCATGTGTCCCTACCATTCAGCAAACAGAGAAGCCAGACTTGCAAAGAGAGGAGCAGCACCCTGATGTTTATGAAAATCTCACTGAGTCAATGGACTATGATGTGATTATGCAAGAAGAACTTTTGCAAGATGTAATATCATCTGAATTCATACATGAGGAGCTATTATTTGAAGACAGGGACTCTTTTGAGCATGTTGGTGATAGTTATGAATTTGATAATGATGAGCCAGAGCAAAGAACACCTGTTGAGCTTGAAGATTCAGGCTTTGTGGTGATGTATCCTGAAAAATCAGCAACAAACATTCCTCAAGTTGAGAGCCCACAAAGAGAACTGAAGAAAGCGCAAGCAGACACATATTGTTACCACTGCAAATGCCCAATATCTGCTATTGACAAGCTTTTTGGAGAACATAAAGACCATGAAGTCACAACACTAGATGCTGCTACAACCAAGATGAAGGTAAGAATTAATTTGGGTGAGGGAAGGAGATACTGAGGCTAATTTCTCCAGGCCTCCTGTGTTGTCAGTGGAGAGGCTTCAGAGAGCAGTCCAGAGGCTAAGTCACAGTATCTATAAAATAGAAACTATTCCTAAACACCTGTGAGAGCTCTTGAAGGGAGACTATCTTATCATTAAGGTATTCTCTAGAGTCCTAGGCTTGTTAAGCTGATATTTTTATTTGTTCAGAAGTTTGAATTACCTTGTTTATATGTAGCTGTTATCAGACTTTCCATCTTTAAGCCTTCTCGTCTGTGTAAGTTTGTCTGATTTGTATGTGTAGGGGGAGAAATGGGAAGAGTGTTGTTTCTATGAAAAGAAATTTTTAGTAACAGCAGCTCATTTCACTTGACAAGGTACAGAAACCTCCGTATGTGGGGACCAATATCATCATAAGGTGTTCCCCATCCCAGTTGTGTTGGTTGCTCAGAGATGTTAGGCTAGTTACACAGTTTACACAGTTTTGTTGAAACTCCATCCTCATTTTCTGTTCAGTTCATGTTCATCTGTGCCAGTAGTGTTTAACTGTAGTGCAGGTAAGAGTTTAGTAAGTCCTACTTCTTCCCACTATTTCTAAGCTGTACCACTTGAAAAGATAAATAAAAATTCCCTCCATTTCAGTAGCATACTCCTTTGCTAGCAATACTAGTGAAAATGCTCTTTTTTTTATGGAAGCTATTCTTCATTAAATTGCAGTTCTGCTTGTGAAAATGGCTTGCATGTGATGCCTCACTGTTCCCATATCAGATTTGTTCATGTATAAGAATACAGATGTTTCTTTCTTGGTGACCAGCTATTTAATCTCACCCCAGTATCTGAAAGGTGAGGTCTCTTTCCTGGCACATGTTCGGTTGATGATAATACAGATTTTGTGTAATTTCATTAAAATTCCTGAAGGGCTTGTATCACTGGTTTTTATGTTATTTTTATGTTAGCTCATATGCAAGAAAGAAAAAATAAAAGTAGTAGAAGTTAATGTGTCAGTTTCAAATATCAGTATTTACAAACTACCTCCATGGTGCGCAGATGTATGACAGCAGAGTTACTTTTTATATATGTCCATTCATGCTTGACTTAGAAGTCATAATTAGCCACCAGTAAGTCAGTAATAAAGTCACAGACCCCAGCCATTCCTTGAATGTACCTGCATTGCAGCAAGTCAAGTTAAGCTGCAAATAAACATCCCATAATATCACTCCCTGGCTGTGGAGCACAGACATGAATCCAATATTAAATCTGTCCACAGCACAGGCTTGGCTTCACATGATTTCTAGCATTCAGGGCTCAGGTTACTTTGAGACAGCATTTGTATGTTTTTTGTTACCTCTGTATAATTATTGAGAAAACATTAATATAGCAAAATGCTTGTCACCTGAATTTTAACTGTAGGAACATAGTTTCACAGTAAATTAAATGAGCTATGGATAGAATCTGTCAGATTTTATAGGTTATCTTGACAAACAGAAGTTTTCCTCTGAATCTTGGTGATTTGCTGTAAATATTTATAAAGTGAGCTTTCAGTTTTACAGTCCAATGTGACATTTATAAGTAATGGAAAGTCATATGCTAGTTTTCAACAGATCTAGCTGTAGAAGTTTGCGATAATAGGAAGCTGTTACCAAAGGAAGTTAACCTTTCTTTTAGATTTATGCTAGCTAATTAAAACTATTTTTATAAATTATAAATTGCACCTGAGCAGATGGCCAGCTTGCTTTCACAAAAGGTCAAGAAGGACTAAAAAAAAGTTCTGAGTTGTCTCTGATGCCTGTTGTCCCTTGCACTGCTTTTGTTTCCACATCTAACTCAACCAGTGATTTTGATGGATTCTGGTTTATAGGAAATATCTTTAAAATTCTAAATAAAAAAAAATCACAATGCTGCATAATCTATCAGTCTCATAATTACCTGCATTATCTTCCTTTTTATGGGCTTGTTCCTGTGATCTCTTGAGGACTCTCGTGAGGCTCTGAGTACCCTTGGTTTCTAGCAAAGCTACATTGGAATTCGTAGAGTTCAACAACTTGTATAGACACTCAGCACCTCGTTGAGCTGAGCTCAGCTCACTTTTTTGTTTGTTTGTTTGTTTGTAAACAGTTTTGTGACTGTTCCTGTTGCTATTTCTGTGCTTGTCTTTGTAGCCAGGGAGATACTTGAACTTAATTTAGCGATTGTTCCAATGGTGGCTCATGGTAAAACAAAAATATTAACCTAAAATAAGTTGTGTGTGAAAACTTCATAAAATAACATACTTACTGAAACATTTGAAATTTCAGGCTCAGTTAGGTGAATTGCTAATAGCACTGGAAGAAAAGTCAATGAAGATTGAAGAGTTTGTGAGTGATATTGAATTGCTATTTAACTCTGTTGAGGTAAGTCCAGTGTTTTATCACACTAATTTTCTTTCCCTCTACAAAATTACTTCTAAGATATGCTTGCCTTGTTTTGTAGTGTCATTGTTTCCACTAAAATGGGCTGTTTCTCCAGTCCTCAAACTGACTTCTCCCACTGGAAGGAGTTACCTTTAGGGGGAGAAAAAAAAAAAAGATTGCTTTTTTTTGCACATTATTGCAAAGTGGAATATGTGACTGTCAAGCATTGGAGGAAAAAGTTCCCTTAATTTTTTTATGCTTATAAAAAAAGCTCACACTGTTTGTGTCTTTATTTAGAATCCTGTGTTAAGCATCTAAATGAGTTGCCCAATGTTCATAAGTTCTTAAGACTTGAGGACTGTATTAACTTCAGTTGTAAGTATGGAATTTTAGCTATTTTGTAATCAGACTTCCTGTCTCTATGCTTAAATACAGAAGTTTAAAATTAAACACTCACATTAAAAAAAAATCTGCCATTGTTTTTAACATATTTCTTCAGCATTATTTCTCCCAGATGAGCTTGCTTACAGAAATAAAGTTCTCTTATTGTCAGGATGCCAGAAGGAGTCTGGCTCATGTATGGGTAATTGAGAATTTCTGTGTATTCATTAAATGCTGTAATTTTATTCTGCAGATCAATTTACATCTATCTGTTTTTATTTTCCAGGAAAACTGTAAGAAAAATGCAGAGTTATTGGAAAAGCAGAATGAAGAGATGCTTAAGAAAGTGGTAGCACAATATGATGAGAAATCAGGGAACTTTGAGGAAGTGAAGAAGATGATGAAAATGGAGTACCTGTATGAGCAGATGGTTAACTTCCAGCAAACTGTTGATTCAGCAAAGGAAACTTTGGAAACAACAGCAAAAGAAATGGAAGAACTCGATGGATTTGTTTTCCTAAATGTAAGCAAAAATGGCTTTCATACTGTAGCTTTTATGATACTAGTTAGGAAAGCATTTATACAGTACCTAGGCTGAGAATAAGTTATTTACCTTCCTTTTTTTTTTAAGCTAGCTAAATCCTGCAAGCTCAGCTCAGCTATTCCACTCTGAAACTGCTAGATCATTTGCTTTTGTCATGTGAATGGTCAGAGAATTGCAAAGATGATGCATAGGATGAAAACACGCCTTATGCCATTAAAATGGTTCTATTTGTTTTGTTTCATGAAGAGAAGTCTAAGAGACAGCTCGATAATTTATCTAGAATTAATTATCCATTGAGGAGTAAGAAATGTTATAGTAAAAAGTACTTTACTGTAGGAAAAAAAAAAGGTGAAACAATAAAGTGTAATTGAAAATTATCCAAACTGGAAGCAGAGTTGTTGTTGGGTTGGGGTTTTTGGGGTTTTGGTTTGGGGTTTTTTGGTGTTTTGTTTTTTTTTTTTAATGAGCAGACACTGAGAGTAGTTACGCACTCAAATTACTGAGGCTGTGATAAATGTTTACTGCTGAAACATGTCTAAATGGGCTAGGTTTAGGAATGTGCATGTGAAATGCATGTCTGTAATGGTCCTTTCTGGATTTAAAAAATATCCCTTGTAAATCTGCATGACTCGAGTTACCTGGTTGATACAGTCATCAGTCGGTTGTAAACTGATTTCAGAGTGTCTTGCAGGTGAATCATTAATGGCCTGGGTTCTCCAAGATTGTTCTTGTGCTGCAATAATTGGCCATAAGTCAACTGTGGCACTTTCTCCTCCATAGAAGTGTATCGGCAGTCCTGAAGGGGACAGGATTTCTGGGACAATAATCTTCTCCCATTATGGAATTAGCATGTAGTTTGGAAGTTGCAGAAACTATCCTGGGATTCAAGAAATGAAAAGTTCAAATTAGTGTTTGAAGACTGATCATTCAGGCAAAATAAAACAGCTTCCAAAATACAAGCCCCCAGCCCATATACCATCAGTTATAGAAATGGTGGAGCAATATTTGGCTTTCTCACCTGTTCCAAGCTACCTAATGACTTAGTATGCTGTAACCAAGTGAATACCATGGAAGATTGGCTATTTTGGGATGGGTGAGAAATATATATTATTTTCCTGAACTTTACAAGGTACTGGATCAGTCCTTTGACAAAAAGAAAACTTCATAATCTGAAATTCTTTTGTAGGGTGGGAAAATTATTTCCCACAGCCCTCAAGGTTTTAACTAGATGTGATCATAAAAGATTCCCTGCCCCTTACTGTTAGTGATAGAGGACAGGAACTTTTCTGTCTATGAGCTAGGAAATGTAACCTAAAGATTCATAGATCATGGGAGAAGCTCTCACTCCACGGGTACAAATCTCACCCAGCTTCTGGTAATCAGAAGTTATGAAGGAGATTTCAGCCAGAATTTGGATTTAAATGTTCTTAATGCGCAAGTGATTTCCTTCTGTAAAAGCCTTGGTTTAGGAAAGTATTTGGCTGTGCTCTGTTCTTTATACCTGGATATTGAATACTGACCCCTCAGGAGTTTTAAACCAGATATAGACTCTAACACCCTGCTGAGCCAGAGCTTTGAAGTGGAATATTCTTAAGGAACCAAATTCTCTGCTGGTGTGAATGAGCAGCATCCCAGCCAATATCAAGTCAATAAAGCTGTGTGTATTTTATGACTGTGAAGAGTAGCAGGGCTGTTAGATGAGTAGCTCTTCAACATTTTCAGGGTTTTGAAAACTGTTAATACATTTTTTTTTCCCTCCTTTAGTCATCTAAAGAATTGAATAAAAGGTATATGAAGTATGGATTAAGTGCACTGTAGTGAGTACTAGGCCTAGCATGCTGGATGCTTCATTTACTATTTGCAAGCTTTGAAAACACACTACTAATATTTGTAGCTACTTTTATAAACTTTGCAAATAATGAAAATAACAGAATAAGTTTTATACTTGTTGCTGTAACTGACTGGTTTTGAAGTGTTTTGCATGTGTTCTGTAATATATCAATTAAACAAGTAGCATTTTAAAATGTCAACTCAATTTTAAATCTTCTACACTGACATTTTTTAAACAGATGTTCCTTGTAGTTATTATTATACACACATATACTAGAAAACACTTTGACCATGCTTACATCTCTTGGACATCACTGGTACATTCTTTTTTCACTAGTCTGGTTGTGTATTATATGGTCTCTGAAAGGTTATAATGCAAAGTGTCACTCACATGGTTGGGGTTGTTGGACTATATTTCTGAGCACAACTCCAGAAACAAATGAGATTAAGTAGCTGTCTTATCCACATTTTCCACCATTGATCTTTTCAAAAGCTTACTGGGAGACTATGGAGTGATGTCTTCCCATGTCTCCTCATCAGCACCACCTGATTCAGGATGTGTCAGAGGGCTCATGCCTCATCACAGCTGCATCCTGGCCCACCTGCACATACCAGTAAATACATACAATCACAAACAGTTGTCTGCCATGTGTGATTTCTTCAAGGGGGTAATTTTGGTGAGACCAATCCTTTATGAGAGAAGTGTTCAGTTATAAGCCCATATTTCCCCAATAAATTTTCCAAGGTGAACTACCAATATTCAGCCAGGCTGGCTTGCAGGCTCCTCCTATGCGAGCCCCCAAACTAAGGGAAATCCTGTTTTGTCCGTACCACCACCGACTTTGCCCAAAGGGCCTGGGTGTTGTGCGGTGCATATCAAACATATCCTCGTCAGTGCTGCCTCAGCCATCACAGCAATACGTGTGCTGTTATGTGTTGATGGACTGGGGTATAAAAATGACACGAGAGTTTCAGTTCGTGGTCAAATTACAACCCCAGGAGAGCGGTCTGAAGAGAATATGCCAAACACCCCTTCATGGTCCACATTAATTTGCAGAATTAGGACTACAATTTGGATTCCCCTGTTGCAAGTCAAAATGTGACAGCCTGGCCACATATCTGCGTGTAGTTTATTGCATAAGAATAGAGCAGGTATAATGTGACAAAACAATTTTCCAAGGCTTTCCGTATACTTAGTCTTTATTTGTTAACTTACACACTAAACTTAATGTTTATTCTGTTTCATGCATGGTTTTGGTTATTATTTTACTTTGATAATACCTGACTTGCCAAAAAAGGTTAAGATCAAGTCTATATAGTAATGTATGTTTTTCTAAAGAAAGTATATTTTATATTTGTTGTGCTTCGTTAAGATTATTCATAGTTAACTACTTTGGTGACTGAAAAAAAAAAGAAGGGGTGAAAGGTAAAATTCAGTTGCTTTGAAAAAATCTTTAATTTCCTTGAAGCTGCTTCTGCCTCAAAGTTAAAAATATGTTTTGTTTTTTTCCTATAATGAACTCAGCAAATATGGGCTAATTAAGTGGAATCCATCTTTCTTCTTGTTTCTTTTGCTTGCCACAAGCAGCTGTTTACATTACATCTCTGGAGTCAGCTGCTGTAGTTTAGCGCTAACATTTGTAACCTTTAAAGGCACTATGTTAGTAAGTCCAAACCACTGTGTTCTTGGAAGTCTTGCTGTGAACTTCAAATCCTCATGTTCTCATGGATCAAGTGTATACAGATTGTATTTGTTCTCACTGTGCTCCTGATCTGAAATCACAACATGCTCTAAATGTCCAAAAGCAGGGAAACAGCTTCTCCTTGCATGTTGTCCTCAAGTTCATGGGAAATATTTAGAGAAGTGTATGTCACATGGTCTTTGCTTCTGGCCTTTGGAAGCTACGTGATACCACAAGGGATTTATACGGCTATGTGTTTTTTTCCAAATAGGTTACTGTCTGCAATGGATACTACTCTCTCTTTAGAAAAAGTGCCCAGTGCTTTTTCACTGTTTGAGCATTACGTGGACAGTCCAGGAAAAAGCAACCAGCACTCCTTAAAACATATGGCTGGTAAGAATCTCTGAATATAATCTTTACAAAAGCTAACGTTTTGACAACGCTTTGGAAATTTTAGGAAGCTTAACAACAGAATCTATTTGAGAAGTATAAATTTGCAAGTCATATAATTAGCAATCAAAGTTGGATGTAAAATGAAGTCTAATTGTGCACAAGTGTTTGGCTTATAGTAGGACACTAAGATGAGCAACAGAGGGAAAAGTGTTAAAGTGGGGGATTCTTGCATCATTTAAGATATCTGTACCTCAGACTAGCAGAAGGTCTCTATCTGTAACTCTCCCAAGGGTAAAGAAATTGCTGTTCCCTTGCAGGCAGGGACAGAAGAGGCAATCAAAGGGTCTCCTGAACTCGCTTCCTCTGAGGGGAGAAGCCCCAGCAGCGCTGGTGTGGGGAGGAGAGCGGAGGGGCTGGCTGATGGCTGAGGTCTCTGGGCTTGTGCCAAGTGAAAGGAGGCACCTGAAACCCCTGTGTATGGGGATGTGAAGGGAAAGTGCTTAACTGTAGCTGGAAACAGCCGCTACTCCGGAGGGCAGCAGTGAAAATTGTACATGATAAAGGGGTTTATTAATCTCTCATATTTCATATCCTGTAAAAAGCCTGCCTGTGTGGGCTTTCTGCTCTGCCTGTATGTACACCTATAGAAATTATCTGGATCTGGACAGCTGTCAATGAAGAATTTATTCCTTTTCCTCATAATGGGGTCTCACTCCAGTGTTTCTTTCTCAAGAGAAGGTTTGTTTTGGGAGCTCACATCTCACTGTCATGCTTTATGATCTCCCATTCACCGTCTCACGCACCACCGCTGTCATAGTTACCCTCTGGCTTTTCAAATGATGCCTTTTTCTCACATGTTTGGTCCCTGAGCACTGGAACTAGATCATGGATTTCTGTAAGGTGCTTTGTTTCCTGGCTGGATTTTCAGGTGCCTAATGGGACACTGGAGAAGTGCCATCTTGCACAGACTCTCCGGTGTCTAATAAGAGTTGAGTGCACTCAGCAATGTCACTATGGGGAGATTGTCTCTCTCCTCCACCCAGTCACTTACTTTTATTAGACTTAGAGGAATTGAATATCTCTGAGACCTTAACTTTCTTGTCAGATTTGTATGAATTTGCCTGAGGCATTCAAAGCTTCTCAGGTGAGGTTGGACAGGCACTTGTGCATACAGTGTTATCTCAACCTAATTTCTTTAGGAAGTCAGGCAAAAAGATCTTTTTTTTTTTAACCTACTTTCAGCCAGTGTTAACTTAGTGGTGTAAATGTGCTATGTATCTTGGTTTAGTTCCTAAACTCCCTCTTGCAGTTCCATGAGTGCAACCATTCTTTACTCCTGGGCTGTTACCTACTGGCAAGGTCATCCAGGATCACAGACCCGTTTTATCATGCTATGTTTCCTTTTTCCACAAGTCACTCCAACATGTTTTTCCCCAGACTGCTGAGATTTACTTTTTAGTTTGCTTTGCATTAGCTACTGTGTTTGCTAAACACCAAATGGCTCCAGACCAGTTTGCTTTGACAAACTGGAAATGAATGACTATCTACTAGCAAGTGACCTTCAAAGCTTCTCATCCTTTGTATTTTCTTCTCTTTCTCTTTCTGAAATACCTGGGTTTCATCCTTCACTTCCACTACCAAGTATTTCAATTGCTATTGTGATTTTTACTTTGGTGAGCAGTAGACAAAACATTTTTTTTTTCAAGATTACACCTTTCCTGAAGGAAAATAGAGGTAAATGTCTACATGAAACTTTATTTGGAATTGAACGCCTTGAGTACATAATTTATCAAATACAGGAGGCAAATGTCAGACACTCTCAGAATTTGACTGAAGCCATTTGATGAAATAGATGCGAATTTGCCATGTTTCTCCAATCCACATATTTTTCCTTCAGAAAGAATAGTCTTTTACTGAACAATTTCGCAGAACTTTATTTTCACCACTTCAGAAACATCTTTCCTTCAAAACACCCTCCATTTCCAAATTTTCCATATCCACTAATGAAAAGCCCTTTTCCCTCAAATTCTTCCTCCTTTCACATAAGCCACCCCATTAACAAATGCGTAAGCATAAAAAAACCCTTGCAGCATGTCATTGAGCATACTGGAATCCAGGCTCTGCCAGAAGAAGGGTGGGAATAATTTCAAAATTTGAAAATTATTATTTCCGAAGCCTGCCGTGAGTCCTGCCCATTAGAAGATGAGGACCTCTGCTGATGGTAACAATCTTCCATTAAAGTCACAGAGGAATACAACTGCTCTCCTTCTTCAAGTCCGCAAAGTTAAGGAAGTTAAGGAAATGTTGTTTCCCATTACACTGAAAAGGAGTAAATATCCATAAAACATTTAGGATTATTATTTTTTCTCCTGTGGGCCATGGAGATCAGGTAGCATGAAGGAAAAGCTTTCTTACACCACATCACTTCAATGAAAACTGAACTGATCAGAAAATGTCCCACTTTTCTGTTGAAAAATATGATTTAGTCAAACAAACGTGTTGTGCAAATATCTAATTTCTTTGACTAAAATTCATTAGAAAAGGGACCAGCACTTTGATAACACAGAAATGTTCTGTTTCTGAAGAGAATAGTTCAACTTATTGCTCTGAAATTACTTCCTTTCAGAAGTTTGTTTCATATTATGCAAAAAATAAATTAGAAATCAAATGTTTTTCAATGTTACCAAACTGAATTTTGACCTATAATGTGTGGTTTTTTTCAGAAGTTGCATTCATTAAGCTAGCTTCTGTTCAGATTTGACATAATAATAAATTTTGCAGTTATGGGGTTTTTGTGATCACAAATAGCAGTTTCTAGGCAACTTCACAGGAGAAAAAAGATGGTTTCCCCACTGGGTCCACTGAAAGGAAGTCTTTTCCTAAAGATGATCAATTTTTAAATTGGCCAACTCTAGATACAGTTAAAAGACAAAATGTGGATTGTTTTTAGCAATGAGAAGGATAATTTTTTTTCAATGGGAAGCAGATGTAATCCTACTGTACTGGTAGCTCTCTGTATAAATCACAAGGAAACAGCCAGCATCTGCATTTGCCTTGTTCATGCCACAGGGGATCATCATTATTACTGTGAAGATAACTGAAAAAAAGCAAAAGCTTTCTGCTGAGATTCTAACAGAATTCATGCAGTATGGAAATTTACTGGGTGAAGAAATAGAACCATGTATTTTTGTTCCCTGCAATCACTTTAACAATGAACATCTTTTAGGGCTTTTTGCTTCTTTCTTTCTTTCCCTTCTCTCTCTTTTAAGCCATAATCATAGAGGAGAACAATATCTCGGTAGGGATGGATCTGTGCGGATCAGCAGACAAAGTTTATATAAAATTTGGGGAACCTTAGAGGTCTTTGAAGCACACTTTGTGAGGGATGCTCCTGGCTGTCCCATGGGGTTTGGGTGCTTTGGCTAAGGCAGAGCTCGGGTTCAACCTACCCGCCAAGGATCCTCTGAGTCTGCAGGGAGAATGACTGTGCCAGGCAGGAGCACCTGGTCGTGCACCTGCAGTAGGAGTCCACCTCTGGGCAGGGGCGGACCCAAGGCTGCAGGGAGCCTCCTGCTCCCCAGGCTGTGAGTGAAGGAGGTCTGAGCCTTCCTTTTCCTAAAAGCACATCCCTGTTAGTCTCTCAGTGGGTTTGACACACTGCATGAATCCCTCCCTGGTGTGGCAGGTCCTCCCCCCTGCCCAACTTTCTGGGATCAGTTATGTCTGTCTCTGGAGGAGGTTCTCTTCTGCAAGCTCCCTCTTCCCATCAGTGAGTTGTCCCATTCTGTTTGCTGCAAACAAATGCTTTCAGTCTCCACTTTCACAGGCATCCTCTTCATAGGGTGTCTTCTCCTCTGGTGCCTGCACCTCAAGGCAAGGTCAGGTAATGGAGAAGGCAGTCGCCCAAAGGGTCTTCTGGCCTCTCTGAGGAGGTGACCAGAAGATATCAGTTGTCCCTTGGGGTTTCATCAGCATGTGTGCCTCAAAGTGGAGTGCAGAGCTGGAATGCTCTCCCTGTGACTGAAGGGAGCAGGTCTCCTGGGGAAAGGAGAGGGGTTGTTGATGCCACTGGGGTTGTATGACAGCTCTGCGTGTCCAGGATTGCCACAGGCCTGAGAGGTAGTGCACTGCTCCCCTCACCCTGCTGGAGGTTGGAAACAAGTGGCCATGCCATGACTCATCTGTGCGATGGTCCTGCCCCATAGGGAAGGACCCCGAGAGCTGGGCAGGGCATGGGCACACGCTTTGTGCTGGGTTCAGGTGGTCCCAGTACTGGGTCTGGATCTTATTTTGTCCAGACTGTGAGGGAAAGGGGCAATCAGATTCCCATGCCGAGCAGTTAATTTTTTCTGTTCCTAGTTTAGGTGGACCTATTGCTCTAAAACTGCACTAGTATTGTCCATATTTCAAGTGATTGCTGTGTTTGTTCTGTGAAAATAAGTGACCAGGTTGCCTCATGAACCTGTAGGTAATTTGGCTGAAAATACAGGAGTGTGAATGTTGTGGTTTAACCCCAGCCAGCAACTAAGCACCACACAGCCGCTCGCTCACTCCCCCCTCCCTGGTGGGATAGGGGAGAGAATCTGAAGAGTCAAAGTGAGAAAACTCGTGGGTTGAGCTAAAGACAGTTTAATAGGTAAAGCAAAAGCCACGTGAGCAAGCAAAGCAAAGCAAGGAATTCATTCACTACTTCCCATCGGCAGGCAGGTATTCAGCCATCTCCAGGAAAGCAGGGCTCCATCGCGCATAACGGTTACTTGGGAAGACAAACGCCATCACTCCGAACGTCGCCCCCTTCCTTCTTCTTCCCCCAGCTTATATACTGAGCATGACGTCATATGGTATGGTATAGCCCTTTGGCCAGTCTGGGTCAGCTGTCCTGGCTGTGCCCCCTCCCAGCTTCTTGTGCACCTCCTCACTGGCAGAGCATGGGAAGCTGAAAAGTCCTTGACTAGTGTAAGCCCTACTTAGCAACAACTAAAACATCAGTGTGTTCTCAACATTATTCTCATCCTAAATCCAAAACACAGCACTATACCAGCTACTAGGAAGAAAACTAACTCTATCCCAGCTGAAACCAGGACAGTGATTAATAACTGAAGATTTTCCTCTCAGTCCCGCAGACACCAACTGTCATATCTCAGGAACCAAACTCGGCTACCAGCACCTCCATTGCTGTCTACTGGACTGTGAATGATGGGGACACCATCAACTGCTTCCAGGTCTATTGTATGGAGGAGCCACAAGCCAGCAAAGATGTGGAGGGTGCGTAAGGCCTTGCCTTTGCAACGGCAGCAGCCCTTTCTGCTCTGGTCTTGGGTCAGCAGAGGGGAGGCCAAGCGGCGGGGGAGGGCCCAGGATGCAGAGAGAGGAGGAGCTGTGAAATCATGCATAGGACTAAGGACAGGTAACAGTGGAGGAGAGCGTGAAGTAGATGCCGTTCCTTCTTCTCCCCTTCGTCCACCAAAACGCAAGGTAAATAATGTGGTCTACAAAGTACAGGGCAGTTGCTTGCAGAGAAGCAGCAACATCCCTGTTTAGGTACCCTTTTATGAAGTGGTCTGACCTTCAGAGAGGATGTGTCCCTGCTGCCCCGTGGGTACTAATGGGGACTGCAGATAGAGCTCCCAAAGGGACAGGCTTGATTCGGTTTTTAGGGCCCTGCATGTACTTCAAAAATGTGTCCTAATAAAAAATGACAGGAAAAGATAATCAGTATTTCCACATGTAAGCAAGGATTTTTTTTCAAAATAACATTAAAATATTTTAAATCTTAAATATGGAAATTGAGAAAAGAGGATTGAAATGCTCATTCATTAAAAAGCTCAGGCTGATCATAAAGTTACTTAAAGCAACTGGGCTCTGCACAAATCCGTATTTGTGTGCACTCTAAAGGATGCTAAGGGCTTTTTATAATAGCTAATTTATAGCTAAGGGATATAAATTCCATTATGATAAATTGTTGTTATGTTATGTTATGTTATGTTATGTTATGTTATGTTATGTTATGTTATGTTATGTTATGGAGAGGTGAAACCAGAGTTGATAACTGCTGATTGTATGTTCCAAATTTGCAGCCTAGTCCTCAGTAGGACTGAGGGCCATAATCTCCCCTTGCCATCAATGGGGTTTGAATGCACGCAACTCAAGGGCATGTCAAAAACTTTGTCAAAACTGAGTCAGAGTAAAATATGGAGATCTTGGCTAGTAATGCTTTCTGGATTTTTTTAGTTTACTGGTTTTTACATGTTAGTCAAGAGGCGCAGTCATAGGCCCTACCAGTGAAACACGCGAGTGTAATGTTCCGTGCATGTGTGTGTTCCTCCTAGCTTTGGCAGAAGAATACAAAGTGACGGTGAAGGAGAGCCACTGCATTTTAGAGGACCTGGAGCTGGATCGCTGTTACAGTGTGTGAGTCATGGCTGTGAACTGCACTGGCTGTAGCTTACCCAGTGAAAAAGCCATTTTTAAAACAGGTATGTACATATTTTGGCATTTGATTGTTATTTTGGCATTTTATTATTATAAGCTTCAGTTTCTTGGACCAATTCTAGTCCATAGTGTTACTGAAACAGAAGAAATTGTTTAATTTAGCCCATCTGGCAGATAGATAGCAGGCAACTCACAATCATTTCCCTTTTTGCTAAGAGATAGCAGCATAATTGCTCCTGGGAGGAAACTTGAAGGTATTCAGATTTGAAGACATTTCCAGTCTCAGGCCTTGTGATTGGGGCATTGGGGCAGCACATTATGTATTTCTCTTCTGTGCGCTGCAATGCTCCAGGGCAGCTCTGGGAAAGCCACCTGGCTGCTCTGTGCTGCTGCTTCTCCTGTGGAAAATGGAGGTGACAGCTGCATTTTTTGCCTCTCTGCCATCCTCCCAAACACATCTATGTTGCATTGATTTAAATGATTAACTTTTCAGGGGAAGGCCTGCTTTACCAAGGTTACATGCTGTGTCTAGCTCAGTGGAACACAAATCTCAGGTGTGGCTGAGAGGCTCTGCTGCTGTTTAAGTGGTATAAATTAAGATGAGTAATTAGACAAGTATTGTTTATGAGCTTCATTTGACTGATTAATTTTTCTGAGATTTAATTTCTTTAATAATTTGTATTGACAAAACTATTGCTTCTTGAATTACGAGCAAGGTGAAGCCTCTTGTGTCTGAGGCCCTTTCGCCAGATGATTTTTTTAGTGCTACTGCTTCTTGCAGTTACAAAATACAGACATTTAACAATTTCATAATGAAATAACTCTGTACAACACTGAGTGTATTGTTGAAATCACTTGGCAGCAACCACAGCTTCAAGCCTTTTGCTTAATCCACTAGACTTCAAATTTGTTGATAATTCTCCTTGATATTCAATTTGCTACTGATATTTTTAGCAAAGATGATTTTCCAAAGAATTCAAAGTAGAAATTCAAATTTTATGATATCAACAATGTACTTGTGAGCAATTACAAAAATGTAATTGTGAGAATTCCTGCGAAATGGTCAAATAATAATGAGTTATTACTAGCTAATAAATCATAATTTAAAAAGGGGTTCTCACCTCTCTGAAGCCATTATTTTTGAGAACTATATTTGCCTTTTGGCATCAGGCTCATAATTCTTTTTCCCAAAACTGAAGCCTTGTGAAGAAGTTAATTTCCTCAAGTCTTTGATGCCTTCCTTTGGTCTGTTTCTTTAAGAAAGCAAATAAACTAGATCAAATAAGGGCTCATTAAATACCTTCCCTCAAGTTAAGTGAACTCCCTCTGGAGCACGCTGAGCCCCAGGTGGACTTGTGGGGACACTGCTGAGCACTGACTGATGTAAAACTGCTGCATCCCCTTAAGGCCAAGGGTGGAAAGATGAGCACCGGTAATGGAAACCAGTTCTTCAGTGTGAGCCTGGCTACTTTGATATGAAGCTAGAATATTTTGATTCTTCAAGTAGTCCAATTAGCAATATAAACTCAGAAGCAAGAATTTAGAGAGTTTACTTTTAGTAATTCAGATTAAAAGTTGGCACATAGAAGAAAATCATTAGCTGGTATATGCAGTAATGTGAACATACACATTAATAATGGATCAAAGCTGTGCCTCTTCCAGATGTTGGGAACCCCTCCAAGGCTTCTCCATGGGAACTGCATGCATAGAGGTGGCAGTGGGCCTGGGGAGTTGTGGGGAACACAGCATGCTGCTGCAGCAGCTTTCCCCCAGCACCTCCTGTCTCCTGCTTCTCCACCTCCCAAACTCACAGCCTGTCTTCCCCTCCCCTGGGGAACATGCTGTTTCCAAGCAGTATTTTCTGTGAGGGAATGATGCTGAAGGCAGCAAGTATCCCTCTATAGCCCCACCTTCCCCCCACCCCATCCATCTCAAACTGATCTCCAGATGAAGGCTCTTTGCAATCCTAAAGACATAGGAGTGAATGCACCTTCTTCTGTCATTCAAAACCTATGTGATTCTCATCCTGTATCTGAGGGACAGAGTAAGAACTTACCCTTTTCTGCTCTTTGCCTCTTATAAGATCATTTATATGAGTGCTGGAATATTACCAGGAAATCAGATGTATATTCTAATTAGTACAGCTTGAGTAACTTCAGTTAATTTGTTAAAAATCTCAGAAGCACAGTAACAATTTTTTTCTGGTATGCTGACTCCATCTACTCTTTGGACAGATAATTTAAATTAAAAAAAGTACTTGGTCTTGTGATGTACTGTTTGCACATACATAAATGTGGGTATGTGTGTCAGTTTCTGAATGCAGATATTGGGGGATTTAGCGATTAATTTTTCATTCTTTAGAAACAGGTGCATTTAAAACCAGACAATAATCAAATATGTCAGAAGAGAATTAAAGGGCTATTGCTAAGGGAGCTACACAGATTTATTACCAGATGAGAATCTATTCCACAGATTCTTTGTTCTGCGGAATACCTAGATTAGGTGTTCCTGTAGTAAAACATCGAGTACATCTTAACCTGGATTGCTAACCTCCTGATTTTCACTAAACCAGGAAATCAATATGAGGTTTTTTCTTTCCTTTTCTACTAATAACAAATTATTTTTCTTACAAAACAGAATGCATCTAGAATGCTGGTTGCAGTTCTATAAGATTATCTTGTCATAAAATTGTCTAATTTCTACTTTTTTCTTAGGCCTCCTATTTGGAACCCAATCTCTTTAAAAGTAAAATAACTTTCTATGACTTTTTTTTAATTAATAACTTTTCTTTTAAGGATTGGTATTAAGACTGTTTATATGAGTTTCAACAACAGGTCATAAAGTTCGTTTATGTTTCTATTCCCTGGAAAGAGATAGAGCAAGAGAATACAACTAATCCATTTTCAGCCTACGATGTTGGATGTGCTATTTCACACAATTGATTTTGATTACTTGCATTCATTGCACTATTTTACATTCAGTTTTCTGTCTTGCAGTTGGGCCTGTAGTTCTTAAACTGAGGCTCTAAAAAAGAGAAATTACAGGACGGAATTTTAGTATCCGCACTGCAAAAATAAACAGGACATAATTAAGCAGAAAGTCAGCATCTCCCCCTCAGTTCTGCAGCAGCACGTTTGTTTCTGATGCAGTTCATGCAGGAATGGCTGAGGGCAGGATTGAGGTGATCCAGGGAGAGCTGTATGCAGTACTGCCTTGGTGCTCTGCTCCTTAAAAAAATGGCAGAAATGGGGAAAATGCATTTGATGAGAGACATAAAAATCTACACGGACGTTCTAAGCATGTGCAAGGAAATGCACAAATATTCACAGTGACTTTCCCAGTGTGGGTTTTTTCCACATAATGTAGCCCTCTGCCATTGAAACACAAATAAGCAAAAGATCATTGCTGGACAGATAAAACTAACTGTGCCATGGGGTTTCAGGGAGGTCACCCTTCCTTTCCCTCACGAGCATCCCCCGCCAGCCACTGGTACCCTCCTTGTGGTACAGCTAATGTGTCCCTGTGTCCCCAGCACCCGCCATCCCCACCATCAAGGCCGAGGACTGCATGGTGTGTTGGGACACGGCCACCATCTGCTGGCGCGCCAGCTCAGTGGCGACAGTGTCCTTCACTCTGGAGTACTGCTGACAGCATTCGCCGGAAGGAGAGGGTCTCAGGTCAGTGCCACAGTCACAAGCACTGCTCGATCAGATTAAGCAGCTGTTAATGAGCGCCCTGCCCCAGACTGTGGGTCGTTACACAAGAGATTATTCTGTCTTTGACCGTGCAAGGAAGAAATCAGCTTCTGCATGCTGAGGAATTTACAGGCTGGACACTAATCTATGAGATTAGGCTGAGAGATGTAAAAATACTTCCTTTTATTCTGCTCAACTGGGCAATCCCATTCATTTGGGGCCAAAACCCTGAAGATGTTGCGGTCTGCAGTCAACCAGAAGTTGCAAGGCTGTGTTGGCTGGGGAAGCCCCAGGGAGGGCAGCTGAGCTTTGCAGGAAGGAGCGTGACAGAGAAGCCTGGCCCAGTTTGCTCTTTGTTTTGTGGCAAACAAGATAGGAGCCGGCTTGAGACATAGCGAGGGTCATAGTGGTATCCTGGTAATGTTGGTGATCCATCTGCGCTGTCTGGATGCGTGGGCAGATCCCTCCCAAAGCACAGCTGAGCCCAGCACTGACCAGCTGTGCAGGCATGCCACAGGGGTGGAAGAGCAACCCAAAGAGCAGCTTTGAAATTGGGGGTGGCATCTGCTTATGCCAGACCCTCTCTGGTTTCCCCTACGTTAAGTCTGTGCTGTGTAGAGGAGAGGGAGAGGAGGGATGTAGGCACCACTGATCCATGAAACCATGCAGTGTGTTGAAATGCAGAGAAAATTATATGGTGCTCTGTATGTCCTTGGGGGTTTGGGGTTTTGGTTGGTTGGTTTTTAAAAACAACAACAGCATTCCAGAAAAATACAGTTGCAGAGGTCTGAGAAGCTTTGGGAGGCAGGGGAGTGACTTGCCATATGGGACCCCAGCTGAGTTTGTCAGTCTTCCCCTCCCAGGGAGCCTGATTAGAGTCTTCATCCATGGGCTAGTTCACATGGGCTCCACCCCTTGCAGTCAAAATTAGTTGACTAAATGGTTCACATGTTTCTACTAGACAAGTATGACAGTGAAATTGCGTGTGCCTTGCTCCTTACAAAAGTAGGCTAAAAATTGAAATAAATTTCTGCGGGGTTGGGAGACCTTTTTTTCACGCAGTACCAGTGTGCTGTGTTAATGCAAACAAGGAGAGGAGGAGAGGTCTTGCCCAGCTCTCCTGCCTCTCGGAGGGCAACCATGATCTGCTCTGTTTCATACATATTTCATGAGGCCATCAGGTCCCTGTCAACCTGCCAAAGTCACTGTTGGTCAGGGATAATGTAGCTGCTCCCAAAACCTGTACTATGTATTTGCCCTCAAGTTTATTTGCTGTTAACTGGAATTGCCTCTTTTTCTCAAAACTGTACCAGAAAGTGTGCTGCTTTCTGTAATCTGTGAGTGAGGTATTGTTAACACCAAGCGGTTTGCTTGTGGCAACAAGCTGCCAGAACTGACCAATTCTCTTTCTCAAGTAAGCTTGTGCAAAGTCTAGCATGTTTATAATTATACTGAGTCACATTTGACTTTTTGGCCTCCCTGTGGGCAGAAGCTCACCTTTTACTGTGACAAGTGTGAAAAATTCCCATAGAACAAAATCATTAATTTTCTCAGAATCGCTGTAGTTGAAATTTCTGTATTTGTAGAAGGGCTCTGACCTCTTTTTACAGTGTCAAAGACCATCTTTTACCACTTATTTTCCCTCAAAACAATGCCTCTCCTTCCTTTTCCATAAGCACACCCCCCCCCAAGATTAACCTGGAAAACTTCTATAATGGCACAAGATGATTCAGTGATGGAGAATATTCTTTTAAAGATTTCTATTTAATTTTTTTGCGTAAAGCCAAGGAAAAAAGAGCCCACTGATGGATGGTGCATACTGCCTGTATTGCTCCCATCCAAGGCCATCAAGGTGCATGTTAGGACTAGAAATCAGTTCCTTATGTAGCTGATATAGTGAGACAAATAGCTCCAGGTGATGAGTCAGATCTTAGATGGGCAGAGCTGCCTTCTGAAAGTACCTGTAAGGAGCCTACAGTTACTATGTCGACTACCTATATCAAGTGGAATAAAACTGTGTCTTTATGCCCACCTAGAAGCATTGGGGCCTGGAAATGCTGTAGGTTACTTTCCTTGAAAGCTTGGAGTTTGTCCTTCACAGGTTTCCTGAGCAACACACATCTTGGGGACCAGCCAAACACAGAGCCCTTGTGGTGGCCTGTGCCTCTTATGCTTGCGGTGGCCCCATAGCTGAGCGATTCCCCAGTCCCCGAGTGGGAGTCCGAACACATTTTTCAGCAACCCTGGAAAGTTCAGATGCTGCTGGAGCCACAGCGGGAAAGCAGAGGTGGGGGAAGGACATCCAAGGGAAGTCCTGGAGAAAGCAGCACAGTCCCATCCCACATGTCGTTCTGGGAGCCCACCCAAGGCAAGGGACACTGCCAAGGTATCAGGCAGGGAGAAATTCCCCCATCAAACAGCAGGAGCTGTGTGTAGAGTCCCTGGTCTGGGCCAGCCCCTTGTAGCCTTCGGCATGTCACAGAATCGCAGAATGGCTGAGGTTGGAAGGGACCTCTGGAGGTCCCTTAGTACAGTATGTGGTGAGTTTGTAAAAGTGGAAGTGACTGAGTATCATCCTCTCTGCCAATGCAAGACCGGCACTGCTAGCAATCACAATTTTCCGTTTACCCATAGAGCAGGTCTAATGCTGGAAAAAGGAGAGCAAGCCTCCCTCCTGTTGCTTTGCCCACATTACAGTCCTGCCAGCTCAGGAAACAATGTGTGGAAAATAAGGAATCTTCCTCCCCTCTGGCTGTGCTGGGCTTGCTGTCTGAGATAGCAGTGAGGACCATTGCAGGCGGTGCTTTGGTGATCTAACTCCAAAACAGCCAGAGCTGGGACAGAGGAGAGGAAAGTAAGCGTGCGGCACAGCTGGGAGGGAACTCGGAGCAATTTGTTCTTTATTTTCAGCTTCAAGAACTTTTTTCCGCTCATGGCACACCCTTTCTGTGTGCTTCTACACATATCTTGAGACGCTTCCATGCTTTCAGCTCTAACTCAACATCAGTGGTACCAGCACAAGTTTGGAGGTGCTGTTTCAGTGGGATATTGGGGTGGAAATGACAATTACAGCACAGAAGGCATTCTGAATCACTGCAAGGCATATCATTTGCTGGGTCCTGCAATATTAAAAAATATCCTCTAGACATTGTTTCCTTGAAATAAATGAGGATGCTGATGGGAGAAATATGCATCAAAACACAGCATCAGATTTCCCTAAAACCAGGGAAATCACAAATTTAACAGACAATTGCTACTATAATATTGCTCAGCAATTTAAAGATGAAGAAACATGTAACTCCTTTCTGCTTTGCTTTGAATAGCACATACCTGAAATTTGGAGACTGGATTTTGAGACTTATAGATTCCTCTTATAAAGAGGGGAATTAAGAGGAGATACTTAAAATATTTAACTTCAAATGTTTCTTGAATTTCTATGTTTCTTGAATTTCTATGTGCTATGTTCTATTTTGTATTATGATACCAAGACACTGTGGGGATAGTGCAAATATGATACCATTTAGGCTAAAGGCCAGGATGCCTCATGCTTTGATGATAACATTACTAAATTTCAAATAATCTATAAAGTGAACAGGTGTTTTTAAAGTAGAAAATAGGTGACATAAAAAATGTTGTAGGTGATTTTCTCTTTCTTTCATGACCAAAATTACATGGTACAATACTTTAGGTGAGCTTGAGGAAGATCTAGCTGCAATGCTTGTTATAAGAACTCAGAAATGAAACAGACTTTCCCCCAACAGTCAGGATGCATTTTCCCTTCCCTTCTCCCATGCATGTCCTGTATGCTGTAAGCTAGGTAGTAATCTTACCTTCTCCTTATCCTTGCTTTTTTTATCACTGATTGCACGGTTAATCTGAAGCATGACAAACTACAGTGATTGCTGGGGAGCCCTCAGTATTCACTTTCCCCCTTCACCCTGTCCTCTAGACAGAAGGAGAGGTGATAGCAAGACCTATTTCTTCTTTGCATGCAGCCCCTTGTGAGCTTGGAGCTGACTCAGACTGTTGCAAATGAAATTCCTTCTTGTTGGCATATTCTGTTTCATTAGTTGGCAGCAGCGGGACTGTTTTTTAAGCCTTAGTCGTAGCTAAAATTGATAGGCTTTTATTCTTAGGCAGCTTAAAGCTGGCTAAAATAGATTACCAAGCAGAGAATGCTATTCAAAAATCTGACCACTGTTTTACTGACCAGATCTGCTTAAAGTCCAGACACTTCTGTCTCACTATTACAACTGAAAAGAGGCATGCTATTGCTCTCTGAATTAAACATGCAACCAAATTCTGATTTGGAGAATTTCAGATTTGAAAGACACACGAGTCTGAACTTTGATGGCTGACCCTATTCTGCAATTGGCTGGACCCAAAATCTTTTCTGAATACCCAGGTTCTGGGATCCAGACTCCAGAATATGAATACCGTAGGTCTACTCATTACCCCAGAATGTACCTGTCTACTTGGATTTAGAAACAATTTTGTGTTTTGTTAACTAGTCATCAGTTAAATAGCTAACAGTGAAAAAGTTCTCCTAATTTCTTTGGGAGGGCACTGACTGGCATGGTATTTTCCAGAAGACAGAAGAAGGAGCCATATAGAGGGCATCACTGTGCTTAAAACACATTGATCTACATGTTGCCACAAACAGCTTCCGACAAATAGCTTAGTGTGTCCTCCCTTCATCTCACTTGTAACTGTTTGCTCAAAACTTCTTTCTGGTGCTCTGTGCTTCAGATTCACACCAAAGATATCAGGATGGTGCTTTTAAGGAACAGACTGGGCCAGACTTGTCTAGGAAGCATGGACAAATTTCTTCAAAGCTTGGGTACCTGCTTCTTTTCCCATGCCTGTGCTTCCATCCCCGTTTTCCTTTCTCTCACTTCTTTTATATTTGCCTCCTTGCTCAGTTCCCATCTGATATTTTTTGACTCGTCTTTCCTTTTTCTCGTCCCCTATACTCAGATGAGCCTTTTTCCTTTTTCAAGTCTAAAGATCTCAGGTTCTCATCAGGCAACTCATCAGGTTGCACCTCTTCCCTGAACCTTTCAGTAAGAACCGACCAGCCTGCCAAACTCCCAATGCCTTGCTGAAGTGCTCTCGTGGTCAGGGCTTTAGTTAGTCATGAGGGTGAAGCAAACCGTGCAATTGCTACCATGTTTGGACAACCCACTTCTGTTTACTACATCAGTTCCAGCATTAATGTAACACATTCCCCAAAGGCAGCGTGGCCCAGCGCTGATCACACAAGAGCCCAAAACTCTCTGAAATTCTTTCAAATTGAAAGAAGATCACAGGAGCACCCAGTGCTTTTTCTCAATGTTTTCAATCACTTTTAATGACAGCTGTCAGTACAAAATACCTGTTACAGACTAATAAGGATGATGCACCAGTCTTTCCCCAGGATGCCATCCTCCTAGACACAGAGCTCTATATGGTGTTAACAGGAATTTGGTGTATGTAGGGCTGTGGGATTTTACCTTTATCTGATAAACGCAGCAGAGGCAGGCATGTGAAAAATCCTGATGGATGAGCACTGATTATTCTTCAGATTGTACTGCTCTCTGGTGGGACATACATGAAAAATCAGTCACTACAAATGAATAGCAATGATCTTATCTGACAGCTGACTTGTCTGCCTTACCTTCTCTGGTGTCACAGTAATTAGTGCTGGGAAAAGTGATTTGTTTAATCTGTCTCCCTATAGAGACATTACCTGCAGGAGGGAGACCATCCTGGGCTCCACTCGAACTCGTGGTGGAAGGGAAAGTGCCTCGCATGCTCTCTGAAGGCACATCTCCTGTTCACAAATTATCTGGAGAGCAGAGCAAGACTCCTGCATTCAGCCCTTCCTCATACTACTGAGGTTATCATCTTTCAGCCCAGAGAGCAGGGGGGTTATCTCAAAAGACCTGCATTACACTTGGAAAATTAAATACTTGCCTTGAAGATTCCTATAAGCATTTTTTGGAGGAAATTATCTAATTTATACAGATAAACAGTCTTTACCTGCAGGTGTATGATGCGGTGGATATAAACTGTCTGGCTTTGCCATTATTATATGAGGCAAAAATGAGGAAAATCAGGATCCAATGTGTGAGAATTTGTTAAGCCAAACTTTCATACTCCTGACAATATAGAAAATAAAATTGGCATCTTTCTAGTCATCCAAAGTACTTTCACTGGCACTTCAAAGTGCCTGTGAAGCAGGTCGAGTGGGTGCTGACTCTCGCTTTCCTGCAGTGTGTCAAGACACCAGTGGTTGAGGATGTGAGGGCTTGAGCTTTTGAGGCACCACAAAGGGGAGACAGTCAAAGCAGGGCACTGTGCAAAGGCAGTTCCCCTGCTGTTGCCTCTTGCAAAACCAGCCTGTTAGAGTGCACAGCACCATGAGGGAGACAAAGCCAAGACTTTGTTGATGAACAATTTGTGAGCAAGGAGTTCATAATAAGAAGTGCATGGTTTCTGTGCTGTCTCAGATAAGGGTATCCGTTCTTTTGGATGTCGAGCATGTGCCCAGACTGTACAAACACAGCAAGTGTGTTCACTCTCATGCAGCTGAATTAATTACAAATTTTCTTTTTTCCTGCAGAAGCTTGTTCATTTTGTAATGCAGACTTTTTAGAGGAGATGGATGAGAATTTGTTTCTGTACTGCTTGCATTTTATGTGATGACTTACTTATGCTGCAAAATGAACATATAGTGAGCATTACACCAAATGACTGCACTGAGTGAGAAGGCAGTACAGGATCAAAGGCCTGAAAATTTGTCAGACGAAGTAAGAAGGATCCCTGAAGTAAAATGCCGAAGCTCCTACATAACCCGGTTGTGTGTGAAAACAGTGTTCACGTTTCCAATTTGGAGTTTCTCTATGGTGCCTGTTGTTTCAGTAGTCAACAATACTGTTAAGTGGCTTAGCTGTTTGCACAAATTATTCTTTCCCGGTTTGAATATCTGCATACATTTTCATGTATGAAAATCTTCAAAATTTGCAGATCTTTTGCTAGTATAAAGAGACCTGAACTGAAAGTATCTCTGGAGCCCAACGCGAACTATTTCTTCTACTTGAGGGCTGTTAACCCATTTGGAACAAGTGAACAAAGTGAAGCTGCTCTCATCTCAACTAAAGGTACATCACCATTTTCTGATGTCAAAACAATGGGGTGGAGGGGCAAAGCAGTCAAAGATGGCATTTTCCTCCATAAATCATAACTGAGCTTTCCAATACGGGAGTAAGCAAGTTATTGAAATAAAAGGAACCGTATTTTAGCTGCTTAAAATAAGCACAATCTGGGACTACTTCACTTGAAGTTGGTAGATTTATGTCAATGTAAAACCTATGTGACCTCAGAAGCAAAAACATTGAATTCTGTCAGAGATATGAAATGATTAAATATTCTTCAGGGATTTCAGTTTGCTTGAGTTTGGCAGAGCACATTCTGATAAAAGATTCCATGATCTTAAAAAAAAGCAAAATTAAAACCTTATGGACTTCGGAGTTCAGGGATGAGGAAGCATGCAGAGCAGTTTTAAAATGTAATGGATGATTTAAACTTTAAGGTTTCCAGATAAATAGCATTAAATCATGTATGGTTCTTCCAAACCAGCCTCAAAATTCAAGTTTGCTATTCTGAAAAAGCAATTGATTGAAAATGATTCAACCTTCTTTAATACCAAAGACTTCTTTATCACCTAGCTACTTTTCTGAATAATACAACCTGTTACGCTCCCTGGGCCTAGTTGCCAGAAGACTGCCATCCCAGTCAGGCCCAGCTTGGAAGAGTCCTTGCATTTGCGTCCAATTTTCTGTCACTCCTACCTCTGTCCAGCTAAGATGGCAGTAATTGTTGCTTAACATTTTATGATTCATCTCGTGTTAATGTTGCCAGCCTCTCAGAACCAATGTTTCTTTGTCGTGAATTGTACCAGGAACTCGATTTCGCCTACTGAGCAACACAGCCCATCCCGCTTTGCAAATCTCCCCTGATGCAACTGTGATCCGCCTTCCCGAGACAGCCAAATTCACTGGGTGAGTACCAGCATGCCAAGTGCACCACTCCGTGGGGTTCAAGATGGACCTCTCGCTCTTATTTTTACCTATAGGTAGCTTTCACATGGCACTAACTAATTTTGTAGAACTGAATTGTTTCAGTCTGTGTGATAGACCTCCCTTTCAAACATTGCAATACCTCAATAAAGCCAGTTGCAGCATTGATGTAGGTGCTGGGAGGACTTCAGTGTTGCACTACTGGGACTGCTGGGTTTGCCTCAGTCCATGGTCACTGCTTAATCCTTCAGAGCACTTCAGTCTCAAAGCAACTTGTTGCTGCCTCAAGAAGGCCAGATTTGTGGGCTTATTTTTGAATATGTTGTGGCTAGAAGTAATCCATCCTTTTACTTTGCTTCCTCTGCTGAGAGCATTACTGGTAACATTTTCCAAAGCATCTGTGCCTTTGGAGAATTAGAAAGTGCTCCTGGGATATGTTAGAATGATTGTACCAGGCTAGCTCCATCCATTGCAAATGTTTTTTTTGACATGCTGATATCGGTCACATCACAAGCACAGGTACACTTGTATGAAGTTGTACCATACTGATATGGTTTCTTAAAAGGTAATGGGGTATTACTGGTTTAAGCACTTTTTTTTACTGTTACAGCTGAATGCACACAAGATGTTTGTCAGTGTGTCTACTTAAAACAGCCATGCTTTCTAATTTGAACAAGCCTGCTAAATTTGAGGTCCATTTTTGCCTCCAAAGTCACTTTTTCCACCTTTTGCTAACTTAATATAATTTTGGGTAAAGTTTCATGGTTTTCACTCCTCAATATGAGCCCATCTCAGTGCAAAGATGAAATGACTCTTACTGACAACATTCAAATCTTTGATAAAACCCTGCAGTTAGAATAACAGAGTGCAGTCCGTTAGAAATTTTAGATGCTGCTGCATGATGTGACTATAAGAAATAACACAATATGCTTGGTCTACCACCACACTCACTTTACAGTACACCTCTTCCACAAATAGGTTTCCTTCAATCCTGGGTGAACTGCTGCCTGCTTGGGGACGTCATTACTGGGAAACCATTGTCTCTGCCTGCAGAAGCTATAGGATTGGGATTTGCTACGAGGCAACATCACGGAGCAGTGTCCTGGGGCTGAGTGATACCTCCTGGTGCGTGCACTGCTGTCCTACGCAAACCAGGTAAAGCTGAGTCAGTCTAGCTGCTTGGGAAGTCACTTGTCCTTCATGTAAATAAAGTTGGACAGCTTCAAGAATCACGAGAGCAGAAAGGACCCATCTGCTTTCTTTCTGCAAATTTGAGTAATAAGAAAAGGACAACTACAAAGGAGCTTTAGATCTCCTCCTCTTAATTAAAAAATCTTATAATGCACCTTAAAAAAATAATAAAAACCAAAAAATCTCAAACAGACCAACTTGCCTCCCTTCACCCAGTCAAATTGGGTCAATCAAACTTTAATACCTCCTTTGCCACTGCTTTGTCATTCCAACCTCATATCCTGAACTGCTTCACAAAATCCCAGCAAGCGTATTTATGTCAGTAAATGCAATCTTTTTAGAATCTTTTTCCAGCTCCAGGAGACTTCAAGCCTCCATAGGGAATGCCTTTTCCTGCCTTTTCCTTCACAGCGACAGGCACCCACCTGCCACTGTGGCAGGACTGCAGGGCACTGGGGTAGTCTTCAGCAGGCCAGTGCCAGGCGATTTGGAGGTTTGTAAGTCATAACCCTGTTAATGGTGTAAAGGTGCTCTTGATCTAAATAAGTGTGGGTTTTTTAGTGTGAAATCATATGGATACATGAACATAACTAGCTAAACGAAACATCTGAGATGCAAAGGGTTTTACCAAAGCACAGCTCATGCTTAAATCCCCAAAAAGACACGTAATAAGAAAGATATAGATGAATATGATTACAGCAAGTCTGCTTTTATTCAGAGAGCCCGAAGATGCTGAGTGAAAGGGCTCATCGGCACGCCAGGCAGGGCTTTGAAGCAACGCCACATTCGCTCAGGCAGGAGGGTTACATACTGAGCAAATTTTTTTTTTTTTGCGAGAGGGAGATAGACTGGTGGAGCCACTCCCTACCATTCCTGAGACTAGCACGCCAGATGGAAGCATCAAGAGATGGAGAGGCTCTCCTACCCTCTTGCCACCAGGCGGAAGGAGGGGACCTAAGAGACAGAGGGGGATGGAAACAGATCCCTGCTCGGCACAGCAGGCGAATCCTCTCACAGCGTACATCGCCCTCCCAGGTGCCCTTACACAATAGGTATGAGGCTCTGGAACTTGAGGGCCAGGAGGATGATGATGCAGACAGTTGTCTTGGTTTCAGCTGCGATAGAGTTAGTTTTCTTCTTAGTAGCTGGTAGAGCGCTGTGTTTTGGATTTAGGATGAGAATAATGTTGAGAACACACTGATGTTTTGGTTCTTGCTGAGCAGAGTTTGCACTAGTCAAGGACTTTTCAGCTTCTTGTGCTCTGCCAGGTGCACAAGAAGCTGGGAGGGAGCATAGCTAGGACAGCTGACCCAGACTGGCCAAAGGGCTATTCCATACCATATGACGTCATGCTCAGTATATAAGCTGGGGGAAGAAGAAGGAAGGGGGGGACGTTCGGCGTGATGGCATTTGTCTTCCCAAGTAACCGTTACGCGTGATGGAGCCCTGCTTTCCTGAGGATGGCTGAACACCTGCCTGCCGATGGGAAGTAGTGAATGAATTCCTTGCTTTGCTTTGCTTGCGCGCGCGGCTTTTGCTTTACCTATTAAACTGTCTTTATCTCAACCCATGAGTTTTCTCACTTTTACTCTTCTGATTCTCTCCCCCATCCCATCGGGGGGGAGTGAGCAAGCGGCTGTGTGGTGCTTAGTTGCTGGCTGGGGTTAAACCATGACAGTCCTTTTTGGCGCCCAACGTGGGGCTCGAAGGGTTCGAGATAACGACAGATTTAATTGGAATGTGCTAGATCGAAGTTATAGCAGGTATTGCTGTTTAGGTATTAATCGGCAGGCTTCTGTACTTGCCATGGGGCTTGCTTGCCTTACTGTATATTAGAGTCTAGTGCTCGTTAGTGGCTGCTTTTTGCTTTTGCTGCTTGCTGAACTGCTTATCATCTTACTCTGCTGTGCCTGGGAACATTTTGATAACAGCAATGGCCATGCGCCTGGGCTGGCAGATGGCCAGGGCATCGCTGCTGTTTTTGTGCTGCTGTACTGGACAGGCTGGAACTCCAGTGTGAACTCGAGTCGAAGGGACTGTGACCTGTGGATGAGTCCATGCGGGAGCAGGACACCCCGAAGCGTCTGTGGACGTGGATAAGCCCATGCCAGAGCAGGTATGTCTCGAAGCATCTGTGGCCATGGTTATGTCTGTGCCGCAGCAGATATACCTCTTGAAGGGATTGTGGCCCAAGGATAAGTCCATGCTGGAGAAGGTACACCTCGAAGCATCTGTGGCTGTGGATAAGTCCATGCTGCAGCAGGTACGCCTTGAGGCATCAGTGGCTGTGCATGAGGTCATGCTGGAGCACCTCAAAGCGTGTGGCCATGGGTAAGGCCATGGTGGAACAAGCTTACTTCTGAAGAGACTGTGGCTGCGGCTAAGGCCACGGTGGAGCAAGTTTACTTCTGAAGAGACTGTGGCTGCGGGCAAGGCCACGCTGGAGCAGGTATATCTCTGAAAGCATTGTGGCCCATGGAGAAGGCCATGTGGGAACAGGTGCACCTCTAAGTGACTGTGGCTGCGGATAAATCCATGCCGCAGCAGGTATACCCCTGGAGAGACTGTGGCTCATAGACAAGGCTCCACTTGGAGCAGGTAAACCCCTAAGGGACTGCAGTCTGTGGATAAGTCCAAGCCGGAGCAGGGGCAAGGGGAGGAGTCCATTGCAGTGTTAAGCCCAATGGTCTGGTCCAAAGGGGCCAGGGGTGGAGATTGTAATGGAAATACCTTTAAATTGTTGTAACCCATGATCTGAGTTGCATGTTATAGGAATTACCATACCAGGAACCACCTGAACCAATGGAGAAGAAGCCTTACAAGAAGCAGTGCAAGTGCAGCAGTGACCCAACCTGAGCTGGCTTTGGTGCCCAATAACTCCACGCAACACACCACCTCTCCTGTCCTGAGTGACCACCATCAGAGATGGAGCCCAAAGTCATGGACTAAATGAACTCAGTGGACATTATGTGGACATTTGTGGATGTTTATGGACATTTTACAGACATTTTACAGGGGTGGTCCATAAAATGAGTGGGGTGGTGGTTAATGAGGATGTATTGGATAATGTGGGACCTGAGCATGACGTAAATGGTATGGAATAAGGGGTGGATACTGTCCTGGTTTCAGCTGGGATAGAGTTAGTTTTCTTCCTAGTAGCTGGTATAGTGCTGTGTTTTGGATTTAGGATGAGAATAATGTTGAGAACACACTGATGTTTTGGTTCTTGCTGAGCAGAGTTTGCACTAGTCAAGGACTTTTCAGCTTCTTGTTCTCTGCCAGGTGCACAAGAAGCTGGGAGGGAGCATAGCTAGGACAGCTGACCCAGACTGGCCAAAGGGCTATTCCATACCATATGACATCATGCTCAGTATATAAGCTGGGGGAAGAAGAAGGAAGGGGTGATGGCATTTGTCTTCCCAAGTAACCGTTACGCGTGATGGAGCCCTGCTTTCCTGAGGATGGCTGAACACCTGCCTGCCGATGGGAAGTAGTGAATGAATTCCTTGCTTTGCTTTGCTTGCGCGCGCGGCTTTTGCTTTACCCATTAAACTGGGTAACTAGTTGCTGGCTGGGGTTAAACCACGACAACAGTGATCCATCCAAGGGATTGACTAGGGGGAACCAGTCAGCCCCACACATTACAGTGGCCACTGGTAAGAAAAAAAGAAGGGTAATTGTCATCGGCGACTCCCTTCTGAGGGGAACAGAGGGCCCAATATGCCGACTGGACCCATCCCATAGGGAAGTCTGCTGCCTCCCTGGGGCAAGGATAAGAGACATTACTAGGAAGCTCCCTAGGCTGGTAAAATTGTCCGATTATTATCCACTATTGGTTGTTCAGGTTGGCAGTGATGAGGTAGCTGATAGAGGCACAAAGACGATCAAAAGGGACTTTAGAGAACTGGGGCGATTACTTGAAGGATCAGGAGCGCAGGGAGTGTTTTCCTCCATCCCGTCAGTAGCCGGGAGGCATACGGAAAGGAACAGGAAGACCCATCTCATTAACACGTGGCTCAGAGGCTTGTGCCAGAGGTAGAATTTTGGGTTTTTCAATCATGGGGCAGTTTACATAGCACCAGGCCTGCTGGAGACAGATGGGGTTCACCTGTCTCAAAGAGGGAAAAGGATTCTGGCTCAGGAGTTAGCAGGCCTTATTGAGAGCGCTTTAAACTAGATTCGAAGGGGGAAGGGGATAAAACCAGGCTTGCTAGGGATGAGCCTAGGGGCGGCATGCCTGTGTTGGAGAAGAGATCAATAGCCCAACTGAAGTGCATTTACACCAATGCACGCAGCATGGGCAATAAACAGGAGGAGCTGGAAGCCATTGCGCGGCAGGAAAACTATGATGAGGTCGCCATCACGGAAACGTGGTGGGATGACTCACACAACTGGAGTGCTGTAATGGATGGCTACAAGCTCTTCAGAAGGGATAGGCAAGGAAGGAGAGGTGGTGGGGTAGCGCTGTATGTTAGGGAATGTTTTGATTGTCTAAAGCGTCAAGATGGTGATGAAAGGGTTGAGTGTTTATGGGTAAGAATCAGGGGGAAGGCCAACAAGGCAGATATCCTGGTGGGAGTCTGTTATAGACCACCCAACCAGGATGAGGAAACAGATGAAGTATTCTAGAAGTGGTTGGCTGAAGTCTCACAATCTCTAGCCCTTGTTCTCATGGGAGACTTCAACTTACCAGATATCTGCTGGAAATACAACACAGCAGAGAGAAAGCAGTCTCGGAGGTTCCTGGAGTGTGTGGAAGATAACTTCCTGACACAGCTGGTGAGGGAGCCAACCAGGGGAGGTGCCCTGCTGGACCTGCTGTTTATGAACAGAGAAGGCCTGGTGGGTGATGTGGTGGTTGGAGGCCATCTTGGGCATAGTGATCATGAAATGATAGAGTTTTCAATTCTCGGAGGAGTAAGGAGGGGGGTCAGCAGAACTGCTACCTTGGACTTCTGGAGGGCAGACTTGGGCCTGTTTAGGAGCCTAGTTGACAGAGTCCCTTGGGAGGCAGTCCTGAAGGGCAAAGGAGTCCAGGAAGGCTGGATGTTATTCCAGAAGGAAGTCTCAAAGGCACAGGAGCAGGCCGTCCCCATGTGCCGAAAGACGAGCAGGCGGGGGAGAAGACCGGCCTGGCTGAACAGAGAGCTTTGGCTAGAACTCAGGAAAAAAAGGAGAGCTTACCACCTTTGGAAGAAGGGGCAGGTGACTCAGGAGGACTACAAGGATGTTGTGAGGTTATGCAGGGAGAAGATTAGAAAGGCGAAGGCCCAGCTAGAACTTAAACTGGCCACCGCCGTTAAAGATAACAAAAAATGTTTTTACAAATATATCAGTGACAAAAGGAGGGCCAGGGAGAATTTCCCCCCTTCGTTGGATGCAGAGGGAAACTTTGCCACGAAGGATGAGGAGAATGCTGAGGTACTTAATGCTTTCTTTGCCTCAGTCTTTAATAGTCAGACTGGTCATCCTTGGGGTTTTTAGGCCCCTGTGCTGGGAGATGGAGATAGGATGCAGAATGAAGTCCCAGTTGTTGAAGAGGTGGCAGTCACCGACCTGCTTCTCCACCTGAATGCTCACAAGTCTATGGGGCCAGATGGGATCCACCCAAGGATACTGAGGGAGGTGGCAGAGGAGCTGGCCAAGCCACTCTCCATCATTTACCAGCAGTCCTGGTCAACCGGGGAGGTCCCAGTTGACTGGAAGTTAGCTAATGTGATGCCCCTCTACAAGAAGGGCCGGAAGGAGGATCTGGGGGACTACAGGCCTGTCAGCCTGACCTCGGTGCCGGGGAAGGTCATGGAGCAGATTATCTTGAGTGCCATTACGCGGCACGTGCGGGACAACCGGGGGATCAGGCTCAGCCAGCATGGGTTTATGAAAGGGAGGTCCTGCTTCACTAACCTGGTCTCCTTCTATGACAAGGTGACCCGCTCTAGTAGATGAGGGAAAGGCTGTGGATGTTGTCTACCTGGACTTTAGTAAGGCCTTTGACACTGTCTCCCACAGCATTCTCCTGGAGAAGCTGGCTGCTCACGGCTTGGATGGGTGCACTCTGCGCTGGGTTGAAAACTGGCTGGACGGCTGAGCCCAGAGAGTGGTGGTGAATGGAGTCAAATCCAGTTGGCGGCCGCTCACAAGTGGTGTTCCCCAGGGCTCAGTGTTGGGGCCGATCCTGTTCAATATCTTTATCGATGGTCTTGATGAGAATATCGAGTGCACCCTCAGTAAGTTTGCAAATGACACCAAGTTGGGTGGAAGTGTTGATCTGCTGGAGGGTAGGAAGGCCCTACAGAGGGACCTGGACAGGCTGGATCATTGGGCCGGGGCCAACCATATGAGCTTCAACAAGGTTAAGTGCCGGGTCCTGCACTTGGGTCACAACAATCCCATGCAACACTACGGGCTGGGGGAGGAGTGGCTGGAGACCTGCCTGGCAGAAAAGGACCTGGGGGTGTTGGTTGACAGCCGCCTGAACATGAGCCAGCAGTGTGCTCAGGTGGAAAAGAGGGCCAATGGCATCCTGGCCTGTATCAGGAATAGTTTGGCCAGCAGGACCAGGGAGGTGATAGTGCCCCTGTACTCAGCACTGGTGAGGCCGCACCTCGAGTACTGTGTTCAGTTTCGGGCCCCTCACTACAAGAAGGACATCGAGGTGCTGGAGTGTGTCCAGAGAAGGGCAACAAAGCTGGTGAAGGGTCTGGAGAACAAGTCTTATGAGGAGCGGCTGAGGGAGCTGGGGTTGTTTAGTCTGGAGAAGAGGAGGCTGAGGGGAGACCTTATCGCTCTCTACAACTACCTGAAAGGAGGTTGTAGCAAGATGGGGGTCGGTCTCTTCTCCCTAGTAACAAGCGATAGGACGAGAGGAAACGGCCTCAAGCTGTGCCAGGGGAAGTTTAAGTTGGATATTAGGAAAAACTTCTTTACCGAAAGGGTCGTCAGGCATTGGAACAGGCTGCCCAGGGAAGTGGTTGAGTCTCCATCCCTGGAGGTATTTAGAAGACGGGTAGACATGGTGCTTGAGGACATGGTTTAGTGGTGGACTTGGCAGTGACAGGTTAACGGTTGGACTCGATGATCTTAAGGGTCTTTTCCAACCTTAACGATTCTATGATTCTGTGATTTTATAAATTCTGTTGCCACATGATACACTGCTGTATGCAGCAACCTGTTAATAGATGGGAATTAAGCAGTAGTTTATTTCTGGTAAATCACCATGAGGAAGCTCACTGTGTTCTGGTTTCCATTTTCCTGCAGCTTTCTTTACAGATTTCTTCACATTGGTGTTATGAGTGATGTCCATGTGACAGAACACCCAGCCAGGCTCGGCATCCTGTTGGATTACAGTGATGGCAGACTGTTGTTCTTCAATGCAGAGAGAGGACTGGTGCTGTTCGCCATCAAGCACAAATTTACTGATGCTGCTCACCCGACCTTTGCCCTGGAGAAGGCTGGAGCGCTTACCCTGTGCATGGGAATGCAGCTGCCAGAGTTTGTGAAGCACAGCTAATCCCCTGCTTCATATTTTCAGGAAAACTGACAATTACAGCATCAGGGGGCAGGGAGGGGAAGAGAGGTGCCAAGGAGGGATGTCTAGTATTCACTGATGACTGGTACATGCACAGCTCTCCCTCACATCTTCAATAATTGTAGTTAGTGCTCAGCCATGTAATCACCCTGAGCCTGGAGAGAAAATAGACTTCTTTAGATGGAGTGTGCACCTAGTGATATGCACAGCAGTACTTTTTTTGGGGGGGAAGGGGGAAGGTTTGTTAGATAGGACCATTAAGGGAGGGGAATGTACTTTCCCTGTGAAAATAATGACAGTACTAGCTGTCTTTTTAAAGTTGATGATGAGCCTGCATATGAAATAAATGCATCTCTCGCTGCAATACATGAAAGCCATCATTTAATCATTTGCCAGGACAGTCAGAGCCTGAATCCCAGATGATGTGTTTGAAAAATATGCAAAAATTTCAACAACTGAAACATTCTGCAGATTAATTTTTTGTGTTATTGTTTGTCAACTCTTTTCTTTAAATGCACAAATTAAGAAAACTTGGAAACTTAGAAGTCTGCATGTTTGCAAAATGAGTGAGTCCCAGACTAGTCTTCATATCAGTCATATAAAGTTTGAGTATGCAACACCTACTTAACCCTGCCCACACCAGACTAACAGACAGCTACCTGACTGCATCAGTAAATATCTGTACCTGTAAATAGGTGGTCATGAAACACATGTATGAGGAAACTTGATAGAAGCGATAAAAGTCTTCCCCTATGGTTTTTGTCCTCAATTTGTTGGGTAGGTAGTTTCAATGGTGAAGGGAAGGTTGTCACCTGGGACCTTAGTGAACAGTTAAATAGCCAGCGACCTTCTTGTGGATCACCCTTTTTCCATCACTGCTTTTTACCGTTGCACTTACAGATTTGATGCTTCTAATTTCAGGCTTGTGGACATTTTCCTGAGTCTGCCCTGCTCTCTCCTGTTATCTACACTAGCACTAGAATCACGTCAGTGAGGCGTAGTGTTTCAGGGCCATCGAAATAGGCAGGCTAAGCATCACTGATGCCAGTAGAGGAATAGGATGCTGATTTTCCCCCTTGACTTGTTCAAATTGTGTTTCCAAGCACTTCACATGTCCATGGTACGGCTGTTGTCTTGCCTGCCCCAAGGGCTGAACTCACAAACGCCAGTGGTGCTGAACTCCAGTGAGTGCTGGGGGGAAATTAATCTTAAGGAAGATGGGCAATGTTTTTCATGCTGTGCCTGCTCTGGAGATTACTGTCACAGGGGACTGTGCTGCCAGACTCATTTCTGAGCTCAGCTGAAGAGCTGTACTCCCCAAAGTAAAGCAGATTTCAGGAGTCTAATGGAGGGGCAGTATCAAAAAGTGTATTTACTGTTTATGTGAAAGATGGATAAATTATTTGGAGATGAAAATGTCACTTGAAGGAGCTTTGAATGTCTAAATCTGTTCTGCATTAAGCCATGCCAGATGAAGAAATGCCTAGAGAGAGCATCCTGGTTTGGAGGGATGGGACAAAGTACACACTAAACAAAAAACAATATACAAGAGTTAGTTAAGATTCTGTATAGGGAGAAAATTCATACTAGTGAGGAAAGCAGATCCTGAAAGCCACAATTAAGCTGCTAGGACTTATAACACATGGTGCACACTCTCCTGCCCTTGGAAAGATTAGAGGTACAACTGCTGTGATCTTTTATTTGCCTGATGGGCACGAAGTGGCACCAAGTTCAGGAATTCTCTTTCCAGAAAGTAACTGTCCACAAATGCTTGAATGTACAGTGCAGTCCATCTGACTTCCCATTCAGATGAATTGAGATTTTGAGGCTTGTTGCATCCTTTTTTTTCCGGCCATCGTAGTTTGTAACCATATACTAGAAGAGAAAGACAAAAACCTCCCAGTTACTGTATTTTTCTTGCACTTGATGAGTTTAGCATTTAGAAATACCTTAAAAACAGCATGACTTATTTTTCAGCAAAGGATTTTTGCTTGGCTGATAGTAATTAAGACTTCATACAAATGCTGACAGGTTTATGTAGTATATGTACACAGTCTGATCATCATTCCATGCTTAGAATTATATAACAATACATTTTAAGAGTTATACAAAGAACCGTAAAAGAGTTCACCGATAATTTGGGGTTTATTTTCATCCTGAAAGTACAAAAGCTGATGCCTAACACTGCAAGTATTGTTAATAAATATTTGCACTGATCTGAAACACATTGCATTAAAAGGAATCATTTTTTTTCACTTCAGTGGATTTTAGATTAGGCTCGTAAACCCTTGTGCACTGAGATGAGAATATAGGCCTGACTGTAAGAGAGAAACATTAATTTTTACTGTCAAAATAGTGCTGAACTGGAATATTGCTAGTATCAGTAGTATTGATCCACAAATCTCACTTAGGTCTTTCTGCTCCAGAAAGAGTTTAATGCTTCCATGCAACATCAGGTGGAGGAACTTAGCAATGCGTCTGTGAACCTCAGTGTGTGTGGTGTGCACGCATACATGCACAACTTTGCTCTTGCAATAGCTCTTTTTAAAAAGGGAAATGTCACTGAAATTTAAATGTGTACTGAAAATGGTCTAGTGACGCCTTATTTTAGAAATGCATACATTAAACCTCCTCCATACTACTATTGTGAAACTTTTAGTTACATGTTATCACTAAGCCTGTTGTAAGACATAGGCCCAGTAAGGCACAGTACTAATAAACTGTTGCTAAATCCACAGTACTGTGATATTGTCTGATATACACGTGTGAAATATGATTTCTATTATTAGCACTGCAGGGTTTTGACTATGTATGTAAAGATGGATTTAAGAATAACATGAAATTATGATCTTTCTGAACCATTCTCATTTCAGAATAATAAATAGGACCTCTGCCATGTTGAGGTTTAAATTGGATTTGAAAAATTACATTTTGTGATGGAATCACTATTACATTACTGTCATTTTGCTGATGGATTTACTAGCTCTCAAGAAGCTCAATATGCTCAGATAGATAGTCACACAACCAGCAAGGAAGTGAGAGCATCTCTTCCGCTTCCAGCCAAGTGCTGTGGAAGAGAGATTGAACTACAAAAGTACCTTCATTTTTTGTGTTGAGTTTGTCCAATTTTCTGCCATAGCGGAAAGTAGCATTTGATGACCAGGGACCACTCCACAGTGCAGTTCCTACAGGAGCACAACCTGGAAGGAAATGGAGCAGATCTCCACCCCAGACCCTGCAATGATTTTGTCAACAGTTAAAAAAAAATGCATAATTTCAAGTGCAGTTCCACTCTGGAAAATATTTGTGCAGAAAAGACACCTTTCTTTTCAGGACTTGTATTACAGAGACACTGTATTTCTAAATCATATTCTTCTCAACCCTGAAGAAACAGTTCTGCAAGCAGAGATGGAAGTAGCCCATAGCTTGTCATACACCATTAATGCAGTGGTCAGCTGAATTTCAACCTGCCAAACTGTTACTGTGCTACTGAGGAGTGAGAGATGGAGAGCTGGACCCCGGCCACAACAGGTACAGGAGAGAACTGGCTTCTGCTGAGCAAGCAAGAAGCTAGTGTGGCTTTTAATGCTGGGGCTGGCAAAGGAGACCTTTATCTGAGCATAACTTTTTATAACCCAGCCTTCTGAGATTGTAAAAGTCTCACATCACTTCATGAGCCTGGCTTAGAAGGCATGGTGCATATGTAGTCCCACAATGCTTATTTACATATGCACCATGAAGAAGAGAACTACATTTTGAAGTAAAATTAACAGAGATTATTTTACCTAATTCTGTAATTGTGTTTTAGATATATGTCTGCCCACTTTCTGCTATCTTAAAAAAAAAAAAAAAGAAAATTACTGAAAAATAATACTTGTAGAATGAAGTACAGCCTTCAGAAAAAAAGTAACAACTAAAATAAACTCTGAATACCTTGTAACAAGGGAGGGAGCTTTACATGCTGCTCCAGCAGCATCCACTGGTGGTAGTGGCCCACACTGGCTACTAGTATCATTCTTTTTCCCATGAAGGTTTGTTTTTTTCCTGAAACATGTATTAATAAAAATATTATGTGCAAGATGTGCAACTAGCAGTGTAAATAACTATTAAATGACTGCTAGTGCTTAGGAAATAATTTGTATCAGTATTTAATGTACAAAGTGAGGACTTTTTACTTTCAAAGCAAAGAACGTGTTGAGATAGGTAGAGAATTTTCTGTGGTTCAGTCACAGCAGAATTACACAGGAACAAATATTAATAGCCTACCCAGGTACAGAAAGGGCATTGCTCTCTAAAGTATAAAAGAAGATTTTGGAAGTTAAATCAGGGCATTTCTTGGGGGTTAAAAAAAGAGCCCATTGTGTCACTGAGCCCAAGTTCAAATTTGCATTTTTAGCTCAGGGCCATATACTTCTCTTATATGCTTCTCCATCAGAAATCGATGCTATGTTCTGCGATTGCAATGCAATCAGACAACTTTGCTGCATGGCACTGCAGTTGGTTTTGCACACATTCAGTAAGTTTAGTGGAGCCTGAATAGGTTGGGTTTGCTGATTACATGTGGCTCATTTGGGCAATTAAGGAGCAATAAATCAGACGACAGTTCCTCAAAAATGTGGGATTCCCAGGACACCTGCATATCCATGGTGGAGAAAGACCATCAGCTTTTCTTCCAGTTATTTTTCCAAGGCTGCTGGACCCTGGAAATCCTCACGGAAAGAGCACAACAGTAAGATTCCATCTGAACAGTATTTCTGCTGCAAGAAACATTCATGCTGGAAGAGCCTACTTTGGGCCTTAATCATGCCTGAAGTATATCTTCTGCTTGAGTTAACAGGACAAAGGTAGGTATGTTTGCACTTCATTGTTTTTGTTTAAAAATTACTGCCTTAGAATTTAAACTCAGCCCCTTGAAGATCACATTCAATTTACCAGAAAAAAAAAAGTCCTCTTCCCCAGTTACTCCACTGAGTACCATGGGGTTGTGGCCTACTGTAAGGAAGCATTTGTTGTACTGCTAGTTGCCCCACAGAAGGAAAAAACAAATGCTCACTTTCCAACCACTTTGTAGTGTATTCCTCATCTTTAAAAAAAGCAGGATCTCTGCTAACAGCAAAACAAGTTACAAGAAAACCCAAGCAGTTATACAGAGCTCTTTGTCATCACTTTAATACTGTTGTTTTTCAAACAAGACTAGAATTAATTCTAAGACCTTCACATTAGTGAAACTCTTCCCTTAATTAATATAGTTTTGATCTTGAGTTAAATAGGTTAGCTTTAACTTTTCAAGCTTAAAATAGTTATCTGCCTTTTATGGATAGATATCTGTGTTTTAAGGTGGTAGACATGGTCTGCTCATATACCGTCTTGAAACTGCATGGCAGCTCTATAATCTGCAGTGCAGTGGCTATGCAGGACATTAAAGGTTATGAAGTAATGGGTTAAAGGAAAAGGCACTGTGGCTGTAACCCTCAAGAGGATGCTAATAAAGCAGAAAATCCAAAAACATGACCGGCACCACTCGTGTAGACAGCAGGATGTTAGCATAGGGAAGCAAAAGCTTGGAGATGTTAGAGAGTCATAATCCAAGGAAGATGTGAATGCTGACTTTTACTGTACATAGAAAGGAGCTAATAGGCAAGAGAAATGTGCTGGATGTTAGGACCAGAGGCTTATTTTTGTCAACCTGTAACATATGTGTAACAGCACATCTAACTCCTCTTTTTAATGTACAGTTAATTAAACTTTATATGAACCCAATGGATTGCATACATATACATTGGAAAAGCAAACATTATGTCATACTTGTGACACTGAAATGAATCCAGAGCAACAGTTCCCACATTACTGTTTGATGTAATCCAGTTCTTTGGATATTTCCTGCAGCTTAGAGCTGTGGAACAGCCGTCCTTGATTCACCACTTGTTTCAGCTGAGTCTTCCAGTCTGGTTTGTAGACAAAGGAAAATAAAACCGCAGAAATGAGGCTAATGGTGAGAACAAAGACAGATGCTGCCAGCAGGGCCAGCTTCCTCAGGACTGCTGCTAAGGGAGCCTCCAAAAAAGGACCATGACGCTGGAGTGCGGTTGTGCTTTCTTAGCCCTTCAGAGGTGCAGCAGAGTAAATTTATATCACCCCTTTCAGCCCCTGGCTTCTACGCTTAGGGGAACGAAAAAATGGGAGTGACAGAACAGCAAGTTTCAAATCAGGTGGCAGAAAGAGTACAGAAGGTGCTGGCACATAAAACAGCTGGTCTCCACAAAGCAGCAACTCCAACCTGCAGCCTGTGTTCTCATGGGAGACCAACTTACCAGATCTCTGCTGGAAATACAACACAGCAGAGAGAAAGCAGTCTAGGAGGTTCCTGGAGTGTGTGGAAGATGATAGATAACTTCCTGACACAGCTGGTGAGGGAGCCAACTAGGAGAGGTGCCCTGCTAGACCTGCTGTTTATGAACAGAGAAGGCCTGGTGGGTGATATGATGGTTGAAGGCTGTCTTGGGCACAGCGACCATGAAATGACAAAGTTTTTGATTCTTGGAGAAGTAAGGAGGGGGGTCAGCAAAACTGCTACCTTGAACTTCTGGAGGGCAGACTTGGGCCTGTTTAGGAGCCTGGTTGACAGAGTCCCTTGGGAGGCAGTCCTGAAGGGCAAAGGAGTCCAGGAAGGCTGGATGTTATTCAAGAAGGAGCAGGCCGTCCCCATGTGCCAAAAGACAAGCCAGCGGGGAAGAAGACCGGCCTGGCTGAACAGAGAGCTTTAGCTGGAACTCAGGCGTAAAAAAGAGAGTTTACCATCTCTGGAAGAAGGGGCAGGCAACTCAGGAAGACTACAAGGATATCGTTAGGTTATGCAGGGAGAAAATTAGAAAGGCATAGGCCCAGCTAGAACTTAAACTGGCCACCGCCGTTAAAGATAAAAAATGTTTTTACAAATATATCAGCGACAAAAGGAGGGCCAAGGAGAATCTCCCTCCTTTGTTGGATGCGGAGGGAAACATCGCCACAAAGGATGAGGAGAAGGCTGAGGTACTTAATGCCTTCTTTGCCTTCAGTCTTTAATAGTCAGACTAGTTATCCTCAGGGTATTCAGCTCCCTGAGCTGGGAGACGGAGATGGGAAGCAGAATGAAGCCCCAGTAATCCAAGAGGTAACAGTGACCTGCTACTCCACCTAGATGCCCACAAGTCTATGGGGCCAGATGGGATCCACCCGAGGATACCGAGGGAGCTGGCAGAGGAGCTCGCCAAGCCACTCTCCATCATTTACCAGCAGTCCTGGTCAACCAGGGAGGTCCCAGATGACTGGAAGTTAGCAAACGTGACACCCCTCTACAAGAAGGGGCGGAAGGAGGATCCAGGGAACTACAGGCCTGTCAGCCTGACCTCGGTGCCGGGGAAGGTCATCTTGAGTGCCATCACACAGTATGTGTGGGACAATTGGGGGATCAGGCCCAGCCAGCATGGGTTCATGAAGGGAAGGTCCTGCTTGACTAACCTGATCTCCTTCTATGACAAGGTGACCCGCTTAGTGGTTGAGGGGAAGGCTGTGGATGTTGTCTGCCTGGAATTTAGTAAGGCCTTTGACACCATTTCCCACAGCATTCTCCTGCAGAAGCTGGCTGCTCATGGCTTAGATAAGTGCACTCTGCGCTAGGTAAAAAACTGGCTGAATGGCCTGGCCCAGAGAGTGGTGGTGAATGGAGTCAAATCCAGTTGGCAACCGGTCACGAGTGGTGTTCCCCAGGGCTCAGTATTGGGGCCGGTTCTGTCTTTATCAACAATCTGGATGAGGGGATTGAGTGCACCCTCAGGAAGTTTGCAAATGACACCAAGTTGGGCGGCAGCATTGATCTGCCTGAAGGTAGGAAGGCCCTGCAGAGGGGCCTAGACAGGCTGAATCGATGGGCTGAGGCCAACTGTATGAGGTTCAACAAGGCTAAGTGCCGGGTCCTGCACTTGGGTCACAACAATCCCATGCAACACTACGGGCTGGGGCAGGAGTGGCTAGAGAGCTGCCTGGCAGAAAAGGACCTGGGGGTGCTGGTTGACAGCCACCTGAACATGAGCCAGCAGTGTGCTCAGGTGGCCAAGAAGGCCAATGGCATCCTGGCCTGTATCAGGAATAGTTTGGCCAGCAGGACCAGGGAGGTGATAGTGCCCCTGTACTCGGGTGAGGCCGCACCTCGAGTACTGTGTTCAGTTTTGGGCCCCTCACTACAAGAAGGACATTGAGGTGCTGGAGCGTGTCCAAAGAAGGGCAACGAAGTTGGTGAAGGGTCTAGAGCACAAGTCTTATGAGGAGCAGCTGAGGGAACTGGGGTTGTTTAGTCTGGAGAAGAGGAGGCTGAGGGGAGACCTTATCGCTCTCTACAACAACCTGAAAGGAGGTTGTAGCGAGGTGGGGGTTGGTCTCTTCTCCCAGGTAGCAAGCAACAGGACGAGAGGAAATGGCCTCAAGTTGTGCCAGGGGAGATTTAGATTAGATATTAGGAAAAATTTCTTCACGGAAAGAGTGGTTAGGCATTGGAACAGGCTGCCCAGGGAAGTGGTATAATCACAGTCCCTGGAAGTACTCAAAAAGCATGTGGATGTGGTGCTTAGGGACATGGTTTAGGGATGGACCAGGCAGTTAGGTTAACGGTTGGACTCGATGTCTTTTCCAACCGTAATGATTCTATGATTCCATGATTCTGTGATGCTCCATGCCTTGCTTGCATGCCCAGCAGGAAACATGGGAGAGCATGAACTTGGCCATCCCCTGTGCTTGCTGGAAAGGAGTGAGGTGCTGGTCACAGTAACTTCATGCAAGGTGCCTACAGAGTCTCATGAGAATCATAGGCTACGCTATAGATCACCCCAGCCCAAAAAATACTGTGCATGAACTTCATTCTGCAGTAAATTTGAAGTCTATTTGGGGTCTTTTGACTCCCTGTCTCCACTTCTAAATCATTTTCTGCTCTCTGCTGTTAGGGTCATGCTTAATCATGAGCCTGTCATGGGGTCTGTGCTCCAGCAACATGTCTAGCAGGTTGCTCATCAGAGCTCTGCAAGGTTTAAAGCAAAGCACCTCCGACTGCATGGCCCTGCTATGAGCTGGCATATCAGGATCTTGCAGTTTCACCATCCCAAGGGGCCTAGTCGCCTCCTGACATGGAGGGTGACTGGTCTCCTTGATGGCTCCAGTCCAGCCCTCCTCCCTCCTCCAGTGCTTCCAGGAGGGCTGTTGGACATCTGATGTCCTCACTCCTTGCTCTGCAGCAATACCAGCCCTCCTGCAGGGATGGTTCTCTGTTCCTTGCAAATAGGGCTGCTCTCCACATCCCCAGCTACACATCCGCACCCCTTTATCAGCAGGAGCAGTCCCTTAGAGGCCTCCTTCTCTTCCTACTTTTAGAGTTATAGGCAGACAGTCATGGGTGCATAGAAATGACAACCCTACTTCAGGGATCTGCTCTGGTCCATCTTTCTAGCACTAGTAACAGCCCCCAGGCCAAACAGAGGACTAAAGAGCTGCTTGCAAGATGACTGGTACCATGCTCCAAGTTGTTGTCAGCTTGCAAAATACAGAGAACCATGCACCCGCATGCAGAGGTGGCACTTGGCCTTGCTGCTTCATCACTGCTGTATACCACCAAAACAGCACCCATGCGAGCAAAGCCTGTGTCCACTGCCCTGTCAAAGGTGCCTGGGTAGATGGGGCATGCTGACTCTCAAGATGTATCTGACAGCATTGCCAAATGCTGTCAGAAAAGCACAGTGGAAGACCTGGCTTTGCAGGTCTTCAGCACAGGTGGCCCAGCAGCTGCTCAAGGGGCTTGGACAGCCCTGCCCCAGTGCTTGGAAGGGGGAGGCTGAAAAGCATTCCCTGCAGTGGCTTGTGCTTTGGGTTTGAAAGAAACCTGCCCTGAAAAGCTTCTGGATCTTTATTTGAAGTCTATGAAGCCAATAAGCCAAGCTCACAGCGCCAGCAGGTTGTAGTGGAGGACGGGTCCATCTGCAGGGCTGGCCAGGCACTCCTCTGCAGCCTGACGGCAGGAGGCATTGGAGGGCCCTGGAGCTATGTCACCCCATGCCCCTCAGTCCCTCCCCACGGACGCCCTTCTCCCAGCTGCGGGCTAGTCGTTGGTGGGCCTTCAGCACAGGTTGTAGCACCACTGCAGGGATCTGCTGTGGAGGGCCAGAGTCCTGATGGAGCTTGCATGCCATGCATGTGCACTCGTAGGAGCCCTGGACCAAATGTGCTGGAACAGAGCATGCAGCTGCTGAAGAGCAGTGAGGTTGGGGCTGTCACAGGTGACCCCCAGTGATATCACAGGGGTCTCTGGGGCTGCCCCCCAACCGCCACTCAGTGAGGATGGCAAATGCCCCAAAGGGGGAAAGCCTGCTTCGCAGAACATCATTGACGATATTCTCCTGACCTTGTCAAGGTGGGTTAACCTCAGGCTCATCAGGTCCCATGATGAGAGGCTGGTGCCCCTGGGCACAAGGGCCTGGCAATGGAGAGCCCAATAATGCAGACAGGTGTGCTGGTTTTGGCTGAGGTAGAGTTAATTTTCTTCATAGTAGCTTGTATGGGGCTATGTTTTGAATTTGTGTTGAAAAGAGTGTTGATAACACAGGGATGTTTTAGTTATTGCTGAGCAGTGCTTACACAGAGTCAAGGCCTTTTCTGCTTCTTACAGTACCCCACCAGCGATTAGGCGGGGGGTGCACAAGAAGTTGGGAGGGGACAACAGCTGGGACAGCTGACCCCAACTGATCAAAGGGATATTCCACACCATATGACATCATACTCAGCAATAAAAGCTGGGGGAAGTTTGGCTGGGGGGGGGGCCGCTGCTCGGGGACTGGCGGGGCATCGGTCGGTTGGTGATAAGCAATTTTTTTCATTTACATCACTTGTCTTTCTTGGGTGTTATTTCTCTCTCTTATTTTCGTTTATTAGTAGTAGTAGTATTTTTTTTTCAATTATTAAACTGTTCTTATCTCAACCCATGAGTTTTCTCACTTTTACCCTTCGGATTCTCTCCCCATCCCACCGGGGGGGAGTGAGCAAGCAGCTGTGTGGTGCTTAGTTGCCGGCTGGGGTTAAACCATGACAGCAGGGAACCCTGGTGACCTCCTCGAAGCAAACAGAGCACCCTGATTGATTCGGCTCCTCCAAGGGCCGTCGGAGGAGAAGGATTCACCCCTTGTCTGGGGTGGGAAAGCCCCAGAATTTGGAAGGGACCTCTGGAGGTGTGGTGGGTTGACCCTGGCTGGATGCCAGGTGCCCACCAAGCTGCTCTATCACTCCCCCTCCTCAGCTGGACAAGGAGAGAGAAAAATATAACAAAAGGCTCGTGGGTCGAGATAAGGACAGGGAGAGATCATTCACCAATTACTGTCACAGGCAAAACAGACTCAACTTGGGGAAAATTAACTTAATTTACTAACAATCAAATCAGAGTAGGATAATGAGAAATAAGAACAAATCTTAAAACACCTTCCCCCCACCCCTCTCTTCTTCCCAAGCTCAACTTCACTCCCAATTTTCTCTACCTCCTCCCCTGCCAAGTGGCGCAGTGGGACAGGGAATGGGGGTTGCAGTCAGTTCATCACACATTGTCTCTGCTGCTCCTTCCTCCTCGGGGGAGGACTACTCATACTCTTCCCCTGCTCCAGCATGGGGTCCCTCCCACGAGAGACAATTCTCCGTGAACTTCAACGTGAGTCCTTCCCACGGGGTGCAGTTCTTCATGAACTGCTCCAGCGTGGATCCCCCAAGGGGGTCACAAGTCCTGCCAGCAAGCCTGCTCCAGTGTGGGCTCCTCTCTCCACGGGGTCACAGGTCCTGCCAGGAGCCTGCTCCAGCGCAGGCTCTCCACGGGGTCACAGCCTCCTTTGGGCATCCACCTGCTCTGGCACGGGGTCCTAGGTCCTGCCAGGAGCCTGCTCCAGCGCAGGCTCTCCACGGGGTCACAGCCTCCTTTGGGCATCCACCTGCTCTGGCACGGGGTCCTTCATGGACTGCAGGTAGATATCTGCTCCACTGTGGACCTCCATGGGCTGCAGGGGGACAACCTGCCTCACCATGGTCTTCACCAGGGGCTGCAGGGGAATCTCTGCTCTGGCGCCTGGAGCACCTCCTCCCCCTCCTTCTTCACTGACCTTGGTGTCTGCAGAGTTGTTGCTCTCACATATTCTCACTCCTCTCTTCAGCTGCAGTTGCACAGTTATTTTTTTCCCCCTTCTTAAATATGTTATCCCAGAGGCACTACCACCGTTGCTGATTGGCTCGGCCTTGGCCAGTGGTGGGTCCGTCTTGGAGCCGGCTGGCATTGGCTCTATCGGACATAGGGGAAGCTTCTGGCATCTTCTCACAGAAGCCACCCCTGTAGCCCCCCTGCTACCGAAACCTTGCCACGCAAACCCAATACAGGAGGTCATCTTGTCCAACCCACCTGCTCAAGCAGGGCCACATACAGCAGGTCGCCCAGGACCATGTCCAGATGGCTTTTGAAGATCTCCACAGATGGAGACTCCACCAGCTCTCTGGGCAACCTGTGCCAGCGCTCCGTCACTCTCACGGTAAAAATGTTTCCTGATGTTCAGGAGGAATCTCCTGTGTTTCCATTTGTGCTTATTGCCTCTTGTCACTGGGCACCACTGGAAAGACCCTGGCTCTGTCTTCTTTACACTCTCCCTCCAGACATTTGTACACCGTGATGAGATCCTGCCTGAGCCTTGTCTTCTCCAGGTTGAGCAGCCCCAGCTCTCTCAGACTTTCCACCTATGTGAGGTGCTCCAGTTCCTTCATCACCCTCGTGGCCCTTTACTGGACTCTCTCTAGTATGGCCATGTCTTTCTTGTGCTGGACAGCCCAGAACTGGACACAGGTGTGACATCAGCAGTGTTGAGGAGAGGGCAAGGATCACCTTCCTTGACCTGCTGGCAACACTCCTCCTAATGCAGCCCAGGAAACTTCTTAGCCACCAGGGCACATTGCTGGCTCGTCTTCCATTTGGTGTCCACCAGGACCCCCAGGTCCTTCTCTGCAAAGCTGCTTTCCAGTCGGTCAGCCCTCAGCATATACTGGTGCATGAGCTTGTTCCTCCTCAGGTGCAGGACTTTGCAATTCCCCTTGTTGAACTTGAAGATGTTCCTTTCAGTCCGTTCCTCCAGCCTGTTGAGGTCCCCCTGGATGGCAGCACAACCTCTGGCATATCAGCCACTCCTCTCAGTTTTGTCATCAGCAAACTTGCTGAGGGTATACTCTGCCCCATCATCCAACTCGTTAATGGAGATGTTGAACAATATTGGACCCAGTATTGACCCCTGGGGTACACTGCTAGTTACCAGCCTCCAACTAGACTTCATACCATTGATCACCATGCTGAATCCACCTGCCCAAGCTGTCAACAAAAGTCTTCTCTCTAACCCCTTTTAAAAAAAATATTTTAAGCTGCTGCAGTAAAATTAGCACTTTATAATGGAACCTTTGCATGTAATCACATCTCAGTGGGATGTTTGAGCTTCACCATGACATGCTGGTGAGGTAGATCCCCAAGATTTTGTGGAGGTCTAATACCCACATAGTTACTGCTTAGCAACCAAGAGCTTCTTCAGGAGAAAGCAAATCCTTTGCAGCTTGGGAGTTGGTTGCTATGACTGCCATCTAGGAAGGAGGAGGAGAGCTGAAACTGTGAAGTGGGTGGCTCTCAGCATGTTCACGTCCAAGAAGATACCAATGGCTTTATTCCATGATCTGTGCCACTATCTGAACCAAGCGCAGCTCAGAGCCAGCCACTGCCTTGCGGAGTTCCCCGATGCTCTGGGGACATGAGAAAGGCTCACTTCTTTCCTCAGTAAGGATACTGCTTATAGGCCTGCAACAGGAGTCCTGCTGTGAGAACCCAGGCTGTTCTGAAAATCCATCCTTCATACAATCAGACCAGAGATCCTTTCTATGCTTCAATGACGTTTATTCAGTTCCTCAGTCCAGCCTTGAGAAACACTGGCCATACACCTAGTGGGGAGCTGGGGCCAGTTGAGGCTCAGTACTTGCTTGGTGTGGTGGGGCTCTGTCCCCTCAGCTGTAAAATTACCACAGGAGGTCTGCTCTGTAAGGTGCAGCATCTACTGATCTTCTTCCAGAGCTCTAGAGTTGGCCTTGCAGAGACACAGATGAAGGAAAAGAGCAATTGCTGATCCAGATTGGGAGCAATGGTTATTTTCCAGTGAGTAATGGGCATGTCCACAGATGTCTAACACAGTCCATTCAGCGTATGCTCCAGCTGCAGGATCACTGGCAAAGAGACACTTGTCCTGTGTTTTCAATACTGCCTGAAGTTGGACTCAAGTTGATACTTTGCACCTCTTCTGGAGGAGAAAGAATATATACTCTTTCTCTTTCCCTGTTATTACAGCCTTCTGCATCCTTCCCTGCCAAGATAACAAGACACTGTATATGGAGAAGAGACAAAAGGAAAAAAAATGTGCTTCTCAGCTGTGTTTCAAATGTTCTCTATGTTAAAAACTGACCCTAATCTCTGATAGCATCCTAGCTAACTTATCTCATACCTCTCAGTTTTTCTGTCATTTTCATTATCCTTTAATAAGTCCATTCTGATGTGTGATTTACATTGCTCTGCCACTTCTTAGGGTCCTTTCTGTAAATATTAAGAAGTTGCCTTGGAGTTCCTTCTATAAATATTAAGGCAGTCTTAACCAGCATCTTATATGGTCTCTGTGGCAACATTTCGGAGCTATATTTAGTCCCACAGTCTTGAAGATTGGTGTTCAGAATTCATCATCGCTTTGCTCTGGGAGGTTCTCTTGTCCAATAAGATTTTAAATTCTGTAACCTCTCCGACAAGCAATCTAGTACTTGATGTTCCTTGTGGCTCCAGAATTTTTCCTTGTGCCAAATGTAAATGTTCCTTGCTATGATATAAGCAGTGACTTTTCTTACAAGTGACATGCAGAAAGATCTATTTCCTTCCAGCTTGCAGATACTTTTTTACATTATTGTGTCTCTGCTCTTTTGCTTAAATCCAATGTTTATTCTATTTTCTCAGAAGTTATATTTTCCACATCTCTGAACAGAGACTTTTCCTTCTCTGGATGCTCTCCATCTGATCTGCTCTTTTTTTTTTTTTTTTTCCTGACATCTACTGCTTAATACAAGAAATGGAGGCCATCTAGTACTGAGTCAGGAAGAGTTTTTTTCCTTAGGTTTTACTTATGTTTATGTACTCCCATAAAATGTTTGCCTTTTGTGCAATAGCATAATGCTGTTCAGCTTATGATCCAGTAAAACCTACAGAGCAATTCCTGAAATACTGCTGCAAACCAAATTGTTCCCACCCTATGCATGTGTAACTGTTTATTCTTGCCTAAGTTCAGAGTATTTGTACTTGTTCTTCAGGATTTGCACCCCCTTCCTATTGTTAGGGTCATTTTGGGCTCTGATTCTATCTTCCAGTAGCTTTGTGTCACTGTGACTTAGTGTCATCAGGCTCTTGCGTAACCTCCTGTTCCAGCAGCCAAGCTATTGAAGTTGCTCTGGAATAGCAGTGGACTCACAACAACTCTCCTGGCCTCCACTTCCTACTTCTTACAGTAATCCTTCTTCCATCTGGGTATTTTTGACACGAGAAACATGTCTTTTCCAATAAATCATTTATAAATAACAGGGTTTTTTTGAGAATCCATTTTGTTGCTGTTTCTGGTCACCTGTTGTCCATAAGGGGGCAATATATGGCAAGAACAACAGAATTGTTGAACTGCACAGAAAGTGTTTTCGTGACACAAGATTATATATATCCTTGCTTTTCCCACTGGAGTTATCTCTGCTTCTCTTCACCTGAGAAGGAACCCAACCCTATGGTGTTATTGTTTTCAAAAACAGTATTCTTTCTGATGGCTGTTGAGAAGCTCATTTCATTTTACACAAATATGGCTTTCAGTTAGGACAGCTGTGCTATATTTAGCTTTTGCTTTCCTGTAGAGGGTGAGAAAAAAATTACTTTGAAGAAAACAGGGCAACATTTTTTTCCTTTCTGGTATGCCACATCAAGAACTAGTATGAAAATCTTGTTAAGCTGGAGCTATACAATTTTGGAAAAATAAATTTATCATCAGAAATGAATGAGATTACAGGAAGAATATCCTCTCAGTGGTATTAAAAGGGAAATCTAGATCAGCTCACTGGCAGTTCATCCACATTTATGCTCTCACTGTGGTGTTCTGTATAGAATTGGAGGAGGGAAAGGTAATTTTCCAGGTCCTATGTGACTTTGCCATTCTTGGCCCAGCCTGACTCTTCACATAAAATAAAGAAGCCTTGTGGCCAGGTGCCATCAATACCCAACAGCTGGGATTAGCCAGAAGATGATGTTCCAGCCATATCCTATTTCCTTTATCTGTGCCTCAGTCTTGGAGTGGGACACAGCAGTGCTTGAAAAGCATGCAGTGTGTGATATACAAGAAAAGACACTGAGTGATAGTTCCAGAAGGAAAACCATGCAGAGGAGATGCCAGCAGTCTCACCCTCTTTTCCGTTAGACACAGACTGAAAGATCTGAGGAATAAGTCAGTATCTAGATGGGTCACTTAGCTGAGGACAGTGACAGTGGCCAGGAATTGCACCTATTAAATGAGTCTCTAATAGTTTTTGGTTGGTTCCAGCTGTTGTCATCTGAAAGTCCACTCTGAGCAAATTGTACTATTTAAGTATTTTGGTGGTATGGTAATGTTTCTGAGTGCATGCCAGGAACAGTAGCAAAAAATACCTTCACTATGCTAATGACTGAAGTCATTAGATTCTACAGAGATCAGCTTCCCAATATCATTCAAATACCAGGCAGTCTGAGTCAGTCCCGATCATCTTTTTGGGAAAATGAATTCACTCCTTTGCTGAAAAATAGCATGACAGGAGTGACCTTGCAATTACTCTGCCATTCCACAGGGCTGGGAATCTTGGTGTGGAGCATAGCATGTGTTCCCGAGGCTTGGGATGGGCCATCTGGCAGTCGACTCTTTTATGCCCCAGTGCTGCAGGTGCATAAAAAGATATTTTAGTCTCCATGATGCTGTCCTTTCCCCTCTGCACAGCCTAAACCTCTTTTTCTTTTGTGCCCCTCTTCTTTTCTAGGCAGCAGCAGCCATCACCAGTGGAGCTCAGATTTATTTCTCCATTTGACTTTTCTCTTATCCCACTCGTCATTGAATGGCCCCAGAAAAGCACTTTTTATTCAGGCCAGGCTCTGTGCTGACAGAACTTGAGCCCTTGGGAAGAGATGGGGGATTCGTATTTGCACTGCGTAGCCTGGACCTTTAGCCCCAGTAAAATGTTACGCAGGTAGTTGCTGCTTCTTAGTTGGCTACACACATGTCCCTGCCTCCAACTGGGATCTGAGACAGTGGGCCTCAGGAGACCTGTGTGGAGTTTTGTGAACCGTCCCCATCACACTGCCTCTGCTATGGCTGCAGCAAGTCAAAGCAGAATGAGCACTAAAGGACTCAGGTCTGACTGTGTATTTTCTTGACCCTAAAATATATTCTGTTTCTGGCCTTCCAGACATTTGCTTAGCAGGGCAGCATGCTTATAAACAGCTGAACTGTTCTTCTCTAGAGATGGCTCTGTAAAGCTCAGTTGTTGTTAACTAAAACCTTAGCCTCCTAAATGTAAAACTCATTGAAATGGGTTTGACTTGTAAGAAATTATTTGTCTGCTTCAAAAAATGAATATTTCTCTTTCCTCCCCTCTAATGATGCACAAGTGATAACTGAAGGACCAGTAATTCATTCAACTCTCTGCTAAACTTTTCTTGAAGTCAGTATATTACCTGCCTTGGTGGGCACCACAAAATTTGTCAAAAACCCAAAACATCTTTTCGTCTTTTTCTTCTGTATTCACATGTCTCTTAAGGTGCTTTATAATCACCTGGGAATCATTTTGAAAGAGGAAGCCAAACAAGTAGTTCTCTGGTGGTACATTTTTATTTCAAGTAATTGGGTTATTAGCAATTTATGCTGTCTTTGATCTCTCGCCATTCTTCTGTGGCAGGCCTGTGACAGTGTATTTACAAGAAGGGTTACTTCTAGAATGTTCAAAGACCATTTCAGTTTGGACTGGTTAAAAACTTGTTTACCAGATGCCCAAAGGGAGAATATTTTGAGGCATATCCTCCTAAATAAGGGTTTGGCCCTTCCATCTCCCAAATCAAAGGATGCTTCCTCAAAGCAAATGCTTTCTACTCCAGTTTTGATATTATGTTTTGTACTCTCCCTTCAATTTGTTTCATTTGGCAGTACTGTAATTACAGGCCAGCCATGGATATGTGTTCAACTGGGGCAAAGCACAGAGAGTGAAGCACAAAAGTCTCATTGAATTTTCAAGAAGCGTTTTTCATGGATGATCATCCTGTTCTCTAAGCCTAAAAACTCAGGGAAATGACAAGGTTCTGCTTTTTCTCATTGCTTCTGAGCCACTTGGACTGATTACAGTCATTTTGAGGGGAACAAAAGAGAACAAGTTCATTTCAGCCATAGAATCATAGAATCATAGAATGCTTTGGGATGGAAGGGACCTTTAAAGGTCATCTAGTCCATCCCCCCTGCAATTGGCAGGGACATCTACAACTAGATCAGGTTGCTCAGAGCCCCATCCAGCCTGTCCTTGAATGTTTCCAAGGATGGGGCATCTACCACCTCTCTGGGCAACCTAATTCCAGTGTTTCACCACCCTCATTGTAAAAAATTTCTTCCTTATATCTGGTCTGAATCTACCCTCTTTTAGTTTAAAACCATTACCCCTTGTCCTATCACAACAGGCCGTGCTAAAAAGTCTGTCCCCATCTTTCTTATAAGCCCCCTTTAAGTACTGAAAGGCTGCAATAAGGTCTCTCTGCAGCCTTCTCTTCTCCAGGCTGAACAACCCCAGCTCTTTCAGCCTTTCCTCATAGCAGAGGTGTTCCATCCCTCTGATCATTTTTGTGGCCCTCCTCTGGACCCTCTCCAACAGGTCCATGTCCTTCCTGTGCTGAGGACTCCAGAGCTGGACGCAGTACTCCAGGTGGGGTCTCACCAGAGCAGAGTAGAGGGGCAGAACCACCTCCCTCGACCTGCTGGCCACGCTTCTTTTGATGCAGCCCAGGATACGGTTGGCTTTCTGGGCTGCGAGAGCACATTGCCGGCTCATGTCCAGCTTTTCATCTACCAGTACCCCCAAGTCCTTCTCCTCAGGGCTACTCTCAATCCCTTCATCCCCCAGCCTGTATTGATACCAGGGATTGCCCCAACCCCGGTGCAGGACCTTGCACTTGGCCTTGTTGAACCTCATGAGGTACACACGGGCCCGCTTCTCGAGCTTGTCCAGGTCCCTCTGGATGGCATCCTGTCCCTCAGGCGTGTCAACCGCACCGCTCAGCTTGGTGTCATCTGCAAACTTGCTGAGGGTGCACTCGATCCTGCTGTCTATGTCATTGATGAAGATATTGAACAGCACTGGCCCCAGTACGGACCCCTGAGGGACACCACTCGTCACTGTTCTCCATCTGGACATCGAGCGATTGACCACTACCCTCTGGATGTGACCCTCCAGCCAATTAGCTATCCACCGAACAGTCCGCCCATCAAATCCATATCCTTCAATTTAGAGAGAAAGATATTGTGGGGGATCGTGTCAAAGGCCTTACAGAAGTCCAGATAGATGACATCCATAGCTCTTCCCTCGTCCACTGATGTAGTTACTCCATCATAGGAGGCCACTAGGTTAGTCAGGCAGGACTTGCCCTTGGTGAAGCCATGCTGGCTGTCTCGAATCACCTCCCTGTCCTCCATGTGCCTTAGCATAGCTTCTAGGAGGATCTGTTCCATGATCTTCCCAGGCACAGAGGTGAGGCTGACAGGTCGGTAGTTCCCAGGGTCCTCCTTTCTACCCTTTGTAAAAATGGGTGCAATGTTTCCCTTTTTCCAGTTGCCGGGGACTTCACCTGACTGCCATGGCTTTTCAAATATCACGGAGAGTGGCTTGGCAACTACATCAGCCAATTCCCTCAGGACTCAATCACATTTCAAACAAGGTAAAGACCTCACAGTTTCATCTAAAGGTGCATCTGTCAAATTTGGACTGCAGCCATTAGAGAAATAGCCATTCAGAAATTGCTCCCTCTCCTGCAGAATCAGTCCTCTGATTGCTTATATCCCCTTTATGCCATTGTAAGACCTTGATGTTTATAGACTAGCTCCTGTTTTATCCCCCTGTCAATGGTAGACAGTATACTACCACATATTCAGGCATCCAATGTAGTGGGAACAGCAGGCAGTACAATTATTTTAAATTATGAAAAAGAATTAGTAAGTATCCTATTAACAAGAGTATTTCCCCAGAGGCAGAGGCAGAGGAATCTGGCTTTGCTGAAGAATAGTTTCTGCATGTACTGTGGTTTTCATCCTTTGGCTGCTCCGAATACATATCTGAAAAGGGCCTTTGTGCTGGAAATGAAGTACTCAGAAACTATACTTCAAAACCTTATCACGAAATGTTTCTGTATACTATAAAAATTCCCACCCTGTATATGAACTTGTTGCTGTTACTGCTTTGTGATACTTCTGCATGAGGAAAGACCATTTTTGTAACTAGAGTTGAATAAAAATAACACTTGAATGTGAAAGATATTTGCTGGGTTTTAGAACATTTTGATTTCTGGAAACAGACCACCTGCTGCGTAGGACCCTTAAGTCTCCTGGCTAATCTTCTCTCCACTTGGACTAATTTTAGCTATTGCATCTTGAAACTTTTAATGGTTTCAGCCACCTACTGCCTTAATGCAACTTTTCCAGCCCCTGTCTACCACTCTGCCTGTTCATATATCTGAGGATAATAAATAGTTTTATTTGGAAAATGGTCACCAGAGATCGAGGTGGAGAGACAGGAATCATCTCAGAGTAAATAGAATGTTAATTCCCTTCTGAGCACTGAGCTGCTGATTCAGTCCCAATCAGTTCCCACACAGCCTGGGCTGAGTCAGCCCAGAGGGTGTTGAATAGTCAAGAGCAAAGACGATTCAGAGGATAAAGGTTCTGAAAAGACCAAAACAGAAAAATGATTCAGAAGGGGGAACTAAAAGAAGAAAAACACATACTGGAGAGAGGGCGAAAAAAATCAAAAGGGAAATAAAAATAGACAAGCAACCCCTATGCTGCCACCTCTGCATGGGAAACAAAGGTGTTCAGGGAGCTTGGAGAAGAAACAGAGGTGAATGAAAGGAAAGGAGTGGATGGAAGAGGAGAAAAGACATTAAAAACCAAAAATAGTATCGGAGTGAAATCATCAGGGGAGAGCCAAAAAGGAAAAGGGGTGTAGGCAGAAAATGGGCTCAGAGTAGGGACACACTTCCAGGTGTCCTCAGCCTAGCTGACTTCCCATCCATGTAAGCATGCACATAAAAGCTTGCATCCATAAATGTCATACCATACATGTCCATGGGGAGAAATAGCTGAAGTGAGGCCCTACATTCAAGGACTTTCCATCCTTTACAGATCATAGAACATGAGATGACAGAAAAAAAAATCAAGATTCATATGAGAAATGGACACTCCAGAGATATGTGAACATATCAGGAAGCACATTCATGCAGATTAAAGTCAGGCTTCTCCCTTTGACTTTCCTGAAAATTCAGAGAAGAGTGTGAAGCTCCTGACCTGGATGCTCTGAATCAACCTGTGGGACATTTCCACAACCTTTGGTTGCTCTACCGCCTCAAAAAGTGCCCTAAGCCTCCTCAGTCCTCATATTGCAGTTCTCTTAAATCTCAAGTTCAGTGCTGCAGCTCCTGAGAATACTTGGGCTCAGGACAGAGACTTGGCACACGGGAGAGTGTCTTGTCTGAGGTCCTGCCCAGGAGCCTTCCCTCCTTGCACTTTGTTCATATGAAAAGCAAGTAGCTGCTATGGTGCTGCTCCTCCCACAGCAATTAGCTCACTGCTTGCATGGAGCAGAGTTAAATATATATTCTGCCACATTAATAGAGGCTTGAATTTCCTTCTCCTTAAAGCTTCTTATTTTAAAATAGTTTGTATATATTTAACCTGTGCTAGTTTAAGGAGACCATAGAGAAGGCTTGTCAACAACAAGACAGGAGATTGTTAGTGAGACAATATATTGACTTGCATCTGGCAGATTTAATACATAATAATGGTTAAGATTTAGGCACAAATTTGTGGCGTTGATCCCGAGGACAAGCACTTAAAGGCATGCCCTTGATACATCACCACTGGCTGTACAGAGCTATATGGATGATGCAAGGCCCACTTGACTGAGATGCCTAAGTTAGAAGTGTGTTTGCCTCCAGATATGTGTGGGGTGAGTGGAGAGAGGTGGTAACTGAGAGGATGATTCAGCTTTCAGTTGGGCCAACTTGTCCTCTGCAGGTTCTACCCCAGTCCCTTTAGTGACTCTGCAGGGAGCCAAGAGCACTTATATTCCCAGCCTTATCGCCTCAGCCAGATGATTAAAGATTGGAGGGGATGAGCCCAAGTCTACATCCCCAATTTAGGCACTAAAATAGGTGTTCAAATTAGGTTGTGCAAGTTCCTCCAAGAGTATATTGATCGTTTAGTAACAAGTAACTGTGATGTGAATGCTTACATAAAAACTAATCCCACCTCATTCCTCTAGGGAGCTGAAATAGACTCAGCATTGCATCTGAGCCTGCTGTTTACTGCTCTGACACCCAAATGCTTTCCAGAATTGATGAAAAATAAAATTAACAGTTCTGGTATATCGTTCATATTGTTCCACCAAAGGGAGAGACTTGTATGATCATGGTTTATGGTCTGGCGAGCTCTTGAGGCTTGTTTAGGGAAGGCTGATTTGATTTTGTTTTGCTGTATATTCACACTAGAGAAGGCAAACTCTAAAAAACACTCTTTATGCTTTGAGTAAATACTGCTGAGCTTTGAGATGCCCTCTAGCTCCTGGCATGGCTGAGGAGCAACTTCCAGGGCCTCAGACCAGCTCCTGAGAAATTCGTATCTCATTAAATGGAAGTAGTTATTATATCTCTGAGGCACTGAAGTAGGCCTCCAGAGAGGATATTCTGACTGCTGACTGGGAAAGATTATCATGAGGTGGCTACAGCCACAGAGTAAATTACTATATTGCATGACCCCAAAATGGCAATGCCTGGCAGCCTCACAATGCTTCTTACCAGCTGTAGATTTAATAAGCATCTTTCTTACTTATTTTTTATTTTATTGTCAAAGAAGCAATTGATTTGAGCCTATGAAAGAAAAATAATTGTCTAGAAAAAAAGCATACATACAAGATACCTGTGATAACTTTGGTCTGGAAAGGAAAATGGCAAGCTTTCCTGTGCCACCAATACAGGCAGTGGGCACTGCACCTGCCCTCATATACACCTATGTTTCTGCAGCATGCTGCTCAGTGCAGGGAGTTAATAGCAGGAAGAAAGAACCACAGATCTGGTGAGGAGATCCTTGTGATTACAGCTTAAGTATTCATATCATGGGACAGTCTCACCAAAAAGGTCCTTTGAAGAGAATTTTTTGGGATCCACATTGTCCTGCAAAACCAGAGGGTGCTGGTGATAGAGGAATAAAAGCCAAACAAACAGATGTGGCTGAGGCGAGATGTGTTTCCACTGAAACATTGCCATTGTCGGTGGCATTTCAGGAGGGCGAGTGTTGGTGCAAAGTGATGAAATTGCATTGTTTGGCAGACACAGGACGACCATCAGCAGCTCCACAACTCCTACATGGTGCAGACTCCCAAGAACTATGTGAAGAGCTTCCCCCATCCAATACCACCTCCCACATCTGAGGAAGCCCACACCTATACATGTTGCTCCAGAAACTGAAGACCCAAATGACTGCAGATCTGCAGCCAACCACTTTGGGGTTGGAAGGACACTCTGGGGTGGGAGATGTCAGAGATGCACCATGCTACCATGAAGCTCATCCACCTGTGGGTTATTGATAGACAGACTGCTAACCCAACTGATGGAGGCAGTGAGTGTGCTAACTGTACTCCCATATCAGCAGGATTAGGGAGCCATGGTGGAAGAGACCTAGAAACATCAGAAACATGGGCAAGGGGCCAGACTCTGAGGGTCTGGGAGGCACAGGCATCTGCATACTTCAACCACTTAATCTCCACGGGGAGCAGTATTGTGCTTGAGTGCCTTCAGGGGCTTCACAGCCCAGTGAGGGGGTATCACATGATGAACTCAGTGGTCCTCTGTATCATGCTTTACTAGGTAAGTGGATAAAAGACTGTCCACAGATTTAAGGAGGCTTTCTTCCTCTCCTTCCTCTTCTGAAAGACAATAAAGAGTGCCTTCAGCAGTGACACAGAGGAAATTGCTTTTGATCTTAGTCATCCCATTCTTACTTCTTGGTAAGAACATCAGCTAGGTCACAAATTCTCCAGTGGATACAGTAGTGGAGACAAATTCTCCCACCCCAAAAATATCAAGGTGAGAAAATAGAGCTGAAACAGACAAGGCAAAGAGGAAGTACTGAATAAGAGTTGTACTTTTTTTTTTTTCTCTAATAGGTACTAGCTTTCACTGGCATAAGAAAAGCATGTTTAAAATGAGTTATTTAGTTCAAAATGTGTTTCTCACATGAGGATTTCTGTCAAGTTCAGGGCTTTTAAAACAGTGAATTTGCTGTACTTCATTAATCTGGTACCATTTAGTAGGTCACTGATTGGTACAATAAAGGACAGCCCCAAGAAATGGCAGTGCTATAAAGGCAGGCAATAAAACTCTCTGATACATCAAATACCTGATACATACCTATCTTTAAATAACTGCAATTGCATATGGGCTGAAACCTGCCAGAATGAATCACTTACTGGAGAAGATGAAATCTTTTGGCTCTTCTATTTTGAAAAAAAGTAATACTTGCCTGCTTCAGTCATTTTTTACAAGGAAAAGACATATGCAAGGTGGTACTGTTGTTCTCAACTCTGAATCACTGACTTCATCCCCCCCTTTTGGGGGGGATGAATATGGGCAGGCTGCTAGTGTGGTAGTACAGAAACCCTATAAGCAATCATGCTGCCTGTGTCAAGGCTGACCAGACTGCAGACCCTACCATCAGTGGTGGTGAACTCTGCTGGGTCAGCTTGAAAGCATCTGGCCCAGCCTGGTGTTAACCAGAGACGTGACTGCTCTGTAGGCACTGCTCAGCTCAGCTGTCTTCTTCATGGGCTGGAGGCCTGAAAACTCAGTGAGAAGTATATACTGCTTATCTCCAAATTCAGACAGAGCTCTTTATAGAGTACCCTCTTCATTACTTACCATGCTACAGGCTTAGGGCACTCCTTGCTCAGCTTACTCCGATACATGGATGGCTCAGAGCCACGATGGCAATGCAAGGGGCTCCAAGCAGACATGAGGCCTGGGCACCTCTCTTCTCTCACCATTATGCTGCGTGCTTTGCACTGCTAACTAATGCTCCGCTCTAGGACCTGCAGCAATTTTCTTTGCTGCTCTCCCCACAAGGCTATTCTGGCTTGACTTATCAATTAACTTCCAACACAGTAGTGGGGGCAGGAACAGAAATGGAAGTATCTGTACCTTTTGAAAAGCTACAACAGTAGGACACGTCAGCCTGAATTTTTCCTTGCTTCAGAGTGCCTTTGGTTTTATAACTCTTACACTGAACATGACATACATTATATAATTTACATGCTTGAACACGTGCCTAACTTCAGTGGACTGTTCCCATAATTGGAGTTAAGTCTGTGCTTGTGTGTTGCTTAATCAGTGACTGAAGGTTAATACAGAAACATTGATTCATTATATAATTAGAATTACTAACACCTTAGCACACTAATAAACTGCTAATTGGTTTCTGCCTATTTGCACGGATAGGATTTAAGACAAAACCAGTATACTTGCAAAACAATTTGGGATCCTTACTAAGCAGAAATGAGTGGAGTTGCCTTAACTCATAAAGTTTGACTGGAAAAATGATGTTTGTTTTTACTGATGGTGTAATTAATTGTGTCCAGGTTAGGTGGAAACTTTTTATATCAGCTTAATGCATTGAGAAAATCTTGCAAGCAAGTTTTTTCAGCAGCTCACTGTTTGGTGGCTTGGTTCTGGTCTGTGTATATGCTTGACAGATGTGGACCTGGAATCTTACTGGGGTTTTCTTTTGAAAAAATATTAAGAAGGAATAACAATAAGCAGATTTTTTTTGTATATTCTGCCCAGAAAGCAAAAAGATTTTGTTTGCTAAAAGCATTCATTTTCTGTTCAAAATGGGCCATCTCAAGAGATCGGGGGAGTGCAGGTACCATGAGTAATTTAAGAAGCTTGAACCTTAACATGAAGACAAGTGGAGATCCCTAAAAGACTGAGGGGAAAAAAAGTACTCCTCAGGAAAAAAAAGAAAGAGTGACATAGGAAACTAAGGCACAAACAAGTTAACGAAGTAATGTATTGAGATAACCCCTTGTCTACTAACAGCTTTCATCTGGAAGAGGCCAAGTTCAAACCTCTTATCCAAGAGTATCTGACTTGGGATATGTTTTAATTCTGTTCTGAGGGATGAAGTTCCTTATGCATGGAGAATGTCTTATGACCTAAGGTAATGCTTCACATCCCTCTGGAAAATAGAAGATTGGCTTCTAGGAATTTGAATCCACTATGTGCAGGATGTTTGATCATCTGGAAACTTAATCAGATAAAAGAGAGAGATGATACTCCTACTACAGCCTACTATGCTGGATGCTGGATACCTGAGGCTAGGTACTTTAGTTACCCAATGCCACATTGGAGTTAAGAAGTCAGCTAGAGCATTATGGGAATATTTGAAGGAGAAATATTTTCCTTCACTTTATTCAGTGGATTAAAGTCTTAGGATATTGGGCAGTTCAGAAGAGCAGAATAAACAATAACAGAGAGCTGAGCTAAGCCTCCAAATGAGAACTGTGGGTGCTTTGGGGAAGATCAGATCTGACTTGAGCATCACGGCATTTGAAAAACCTCAATACAGCTCCTCTGTCTGGACACCTTCAGACAACACCCTCAGACAGGGATTGCATCTGGAGCTAGATGTGCATCAGCATTTGAACAACATTCCTTTTCCAAATGCTGAGTTCTCTCCAAACTTCTGCTTACTGAATCACAGCATACCAATTAAACTGCTGATGTACCCATCTTCCAAGGGGACACTGACTCAAGTAGTAACACAGTGAAGGAGCAAACTGCTCTTTCCTTTTAACTGGTACAATATACAACAGGCCCTTTAGGAAAAGGTCTCTTTCATAAAGCTGCTATTCTGGAGAAACAGTTAAAAAAAAAAAAAAAAGAAAGTAAATGCTCTCCATTCTACTTTATTTGCTGTTCTTCAGCTTAAATTACACCAACATCATTTTTTTATTTGAGTGATGCCCAGATTGGGCACTTTTTAACACCCTGCATTCCTCACTTAATTGGGAAAAGTTCCTAACTGGAATGCCTCCCAAGGGAAGATACTTGAGGTTGGTGCTATTTTTAGCAAAGAATACTACTTAACAGGGCTGTGCTAAATGGGAATACCAACCACTTATGGCTTTTGTTTGTCTCCCATTCCTGCCAGTGCTGCAGGTTCCTGGAGGCTCCTGCTCTCTGCTCCTCAGATGCCAGCTCTCCAGCCTTTGTCTTTTTCTTCTTGCCATATAGAATCCAATCTGGTCATACACCTTAAAAATTTAGTGTACTAGTGTGCTAGCTGCCTTTATACCACACAGAAGGTATAAACATAGGAGAAATCAATGACCTGGATTTATAAGCCGTCAGAGAGAGAAGATGAGAAGGTATTGGAAAAAGATACATCTAGGTAAATAGTGAAGGACAGAGTTATTCTGGGCCTAAAAGATAAATGGGTTATATCTTCAATAGCAACTGGTCTCAATTTTCATTGAGGTAGTTTGAACTGATTTTTAAGAAGTGGAAGGACTGAGAAACAGGAAATTTTTGGCAATTCAGATTTGTAAGATCTGCAGAGGATATCAGAAAGATAAGGGCGAAGGAACTTTTTTTTGCACTAATGTATTCTATAAGCAGCTTTTGCACTAGACTTGAGAAAAGGACAGAGTGGCCAAGGGAGTCTATAACAAGAAGATGCAGGAATTCCCCAGGAGGTCGGGTTAATGTCTTACTGTTAATGGATGCATGAAAAAGCTAGATTTCATCACATTTATATAGCTGAAATTTCACTGTGACAGACTAGCAGCAAATAAAGCAAGTCCCACAAAAGGCTGTGCTAGAAAAAGCACAAGTGAGAATTCCAGATGCTACAAGATGCTAGAAAAATATGTATCACCTTTCAGGCTTAAGGCAATAGAAACTGTAATTTTAAATCTGGATAACCTCTCACATCCCTAGGCTTTATTGATAGGCACCTAGTGGAAAAACTGGGAGATTACCAAGATTGTCGTGTGGAACTTTGCTGAGGAGTTTAGCCATAGTATGTCCTACTTCTTGATAATGACTGCAGATATCCGATATCCACAATGGGATTTTATTGCAAACCATGGGTGCAGTTAATTCTGTTCTGTTTTTTCCAGTTGTCATGAGTCTTTAAGTTGTGGATGATAGAATATCTGCTATTTTTTAAAACTACCACTAGAGATTCAGTTCCTGTCATAGCACATAAATATTATTGCCTTTAAACAATTTTAACCTAAATGCTGTTCTGAGTCACAAAGACAAGAACTGCCACTGGTAATGATATGTAAACTCACAGAATCCCAAGGAAAGGATACTGAATGTTTTGGACATGCAGTATTGGTTCCACATCTCTTGAGCAAGATAGTGCCTGGGAAGGTTGTCTGAACACCATTCTGCAAGTTCCTCTGAGTCAGGCCTTCGCCCCTCAACAGATGTCTCATTCAGAAGAACCTGAAGCTAGATAGAGGCTCTAGAAATGGACACACTGTGTGGGCTTGTAGCAAAGACAGAAAAAACCCTAAGGGTTCTGGTGCAGAGCAAGGGTCTTAGTCAGATGAGGTGTTGGTGTCCATGAGTTGTAGGACACTCTGTGGCAAGGGTGAGGGCACAGAGACTGGAGATTGGCATTTGTCTGCATTTGTACAACATCTGCCCCAAACAGAGCCCTGCTCCATGGCTAGGGTGTTTGAGTGCCCTCTGCAATACAAGTAGTGCTGGTTTCTTTCAGTGGTTGCTTGCTGACATCTGCGAAGGTGGTGATCAGTCTTTAATAGGAACTGCTGTTTTAAAATAGCATAATGGTTCCCATGAATCATCAGCTTCACCCATCATTCAGATTTAATCATGTGGCATTCAGGAGGATTTTTCACTACTTTTTTTCTTTCAACTATCAAATCCTGAAGGTGTCTGATTAAAGTCTACAAAAGTCTTCTCAAAATCTTCTCTGCACCAAAGCCATAACACTGTTGCTGAGCTACGTTCAGTTGTGTTTAGAACCAGGTGAAGATTCACGCTGTTCCTATAAGACCCCCTGTGCTCCTGGGAAGACACCAGGGAATTTTTATCCTACAGATTTTTTTAAGGTTTCAGTGGTATTCCTCTTCCAAACTGGGGTGAGACTAAGATCTTCTGGCATGAAAAAAATACTGTCTCATCCACCCAGAAACAACCAATAGTTCATGAGTTCTGCCATATGTCTGAAGTTCCAGGCCCTGGGACCCTGATACTCACAGAAATTCAAACAGCGTTAAGAAAAGATGATTGGTAGGTCCAGAGGAGTGAACTGTTGGAGTTATCAGAGCTCTCAGCAGAGCAAGGCATTGGACCAGATGAGCTCCAGCAGTCCTTTCCAGTTGATACCATTCAATGATGCTACTGTTTTAAGAACAGCAGGCAGCTGACTTCTCATCTTGCAATTCCTATGTAAAATCTCAGACCAGCAAGCTGTTGGCTACTCTGAAGTGGACAGGTTTTGAGAGAAAATATTTCTTCAGAAAATTCCTCCTCAGCTCTCATACTGAATGCTCAGCTGTGTTTCAGCTGGACATGTTCCCTGGGGGCAGCTCTTAACCAATGCTGACTAGTACTTTTTGATGATCCAGGTTTTCATCAGAATTTGTTTAAGTCTGAGTAGGTCACACTCTGCTGTCTGACAGTTAAAAACAACCTTGCCTAAAACTTTGTAGATTTGGTGTCTCTCAGCCTCACAAGCTTTAAGTAGGGCTACCTATGGTAGGATGGGATTTACCCCTAAGACTGTCAGCGTACTGTCCTAATCTTTTCAACCCATAGCTACTGAGCTGGCCCTGCAATGATGTCTGATATAAAGGGATTGTTCTGGCAAGCAAGAGGGAGTCTCTGAACTGCTGATTTTTTCTTTTAATATGGATATGCATTGCTCTCTCTGGCAGCCCATTTACTTGTAGGTTAGAAGAAAATACTGCAAGAGAAGCACAGCTTCTGGGATCTAAGCAGTAACTTTCCTCAGCTCCTGTCTATTCAGGCTACAAGGTGCTTGTGACCTGTTGTGATGGTGAAGATACCGAGAATCTACACTTGCTTAGCAAGTGTCTTACAAGTAGCTGTATGTTCCCTAAACATCCTTTGCCTAAGCTTTGGTGCCTGATAACCAGATGAACAATTTGCTCCAGACTTCCACTCATCTCTGCATAACTTGTATTGCACCCACCAACACCAAAACTGCTGATGTCTGCTGCAGTGGCTATGGATTTGGAAATGACATCAAATTCAGCTTGCAGGATGTGGTCAGGAGAAATTCTCACAGGCATTTCTAGGTCCTCTTTCAAGAAACTGTCCTGAGATCAGGTTAGTCATGATATTCCTCTGTAAGTGTATCACATGGGGGACTGCACCAGTCCTGACATTTTTAGTGGTGACATTTCAGGGTGACCCATTTTGGACTTGCTCTTCCCTTCATATATCAATCACAGGCCCTAAGAATTGTAGCTGGCTTTTCTGGATGATGTGCATTTCTTTCACATAATTCTAGTCCAGCAGTCTCAATTGTCTTCTAACTACGTGTTACAGATGCGATGGTTTTCCTTATCTAAACATCATACGTACAGAGGTCCAGTCCCTTCTTGGCATTAGACAATTGCACCCATTTTCCTTTGAAGAGTTGCTGAAGCCCCTGTGACACTCAGTAACACTGATATTGTACACAAGTGAGATTCATCCCAAATCGGCAATAGTAAACCTCTATTCTGTTTCACTGGTCCTATTTAAATCTGTACAGACTTCGTACAGGCCTAGCATGCATCTTGCCTTTGCAGCTTGTCAAGGGTTTTGAATCATCTTAGGTGAATTATCTGCCTCTCCAGCTACCGAGGAAAGTAACCTTGAGCCATTCCAAGCATGGACTGAGGTTCATCACTGGGAAAGTTTCCAAGTTTCCCATTATAATCCAGCTGGCATAAGCTTTGCTTTGTATATAGTCTTACAGATACTGAGCTATAGAGGCCACCTCTCCTGAGGAGTTCTGCAATTCAGCAATGGTCTCAGGAATGACACACTGCTCACCTTGGGATCTATTTCCTCTGCTTTGATTTACTCCTTCTTCCAGTGAGGTTACTCCTGTTTTTCTGGTGGTCTGACAGACCTCACCTTTCTTGAGCTCTTCTTTGTCATAGCTGCCTCTGTCCTGCTCTCAGATTCAGAGCACTTGCTCTGCATACATCTCAGTGCTAAGAGAGTTTGATCCCAGGGTGAGCTCCCCCCCTTACTGCTACTTGCTTACTTCAGACTACCTGCCTTACAGTTAGCAAAGACATTTCTGTTTATTTTTTCTGAAGTATGGTCTCTTTTCCCATTTCTTTATAAGCACTTTCTCTATGCCTTTGTACCTTCAAGCTAGTAACGAGGCATATCAAGTGTAAAGCTTGATTTTTGGCATTTTATTTATTCTCACTTCATTCAGTAGCCATTTCCATTAACTACTGGAACAGAACTCCACACTGTTGAACATTTTCTCTGCTACTGCAGTAATCTATCCCATCCTGTCCCCTATCCCACCCCTCCATGCTGTGGGGTTGACTTTTCCCCCTAGCTATTTGTGTTGGCACCTCAGGCAATGACATTTCAGCCCCAGTATTCTTTCCAGGTCAGGAACAGCAGGGAGTTTTCCTTCTGACTGCTTCTGATAATTTCCTACAAGGTGAAAAGAGAAGAGTGTGTGCTCTGACCTCCCAAACAGTCATTGATTTACATGTTTGGAGTTGCAAGTCTAGACATCCATTTGACTAATGACATTTTGAAAGTGCAAATATGCATTTTTTTTTAATCCACCTTCTGTCATCCTTCTCAAGCAACAGACAATCAAAATGTCTTGCAGGTGGGAGCTAACTCCCATGGCCTCTGGGTATAATAGGTTGTCAATTATTATTTTTTGAGATCTGCTAGTGAGAAAGGCAAGTACCTCTTAACAAAGCTTCAGAGCTGGGCTCCTTTAGGTGAAGTTCCCAGTTGTAGGTTAAAGTGTTATTTACCGTCTGTGTAGGAAATTAGTGTAACAAGACTAAGCATAAGACCCTGTGAAAGGGGAGTGGGATTTTATTTTACAAATCCCTGTGTAAGTTGCTTCTACCCACTGACACTCTTACATGCACATATTCCAAAGCAGCAAAACATATAGGCAAGTTTCCTGACCATTTTCTTTCCCGGTTTTGGGTATCTTTGCAGCTGTAGTCTGTTGTCCTTTTGGGAGAGCTGGAAGAAGAATGGCACACGCGCCAGGCTGTACTTTTGTTGTCATTGTCTTGGTACCAGACCATGGGTCTTCTGCTGATGAGTCACCTGTACTACTGTGGCACTGTCAGAGCACAGGCCCTCTGGTCTTGGTGTAAACAACACATTCCTCTGTGTTTACCAGCTTTATTGCTTACAGTCATGTCCTTGGTTATGAACACAGGCCATTCTTTTAACCCTTGCTCTGTTTCTTCTAATGCTAATTTCCACTAACACTTTATCTTAGAACTGTAATATTTATGTTACTAATCTCTGCACCTGTCAGTAAGTATCAGGATAGCTTGGGGGTAGAGATTTTCAAAGGATACCATATGGCAGGTTTTCTCACTAACTCATGTCACACACTAATGCAAATACAATCCCATTCTGGGTATCTCACTGGTATTTGTTTTCACAAAATACTGAGTAGCATTTTATATTCTTTAAGAAGCCATACATTCCTGATACTTGTGGAAGGTGCTAGGCCTGGAGGAGGATGGTCTCTTCCAAAAAAAACAACCAAAATTTAATTTGGAGGAGTGTGCCAATAGGAAGCCACTCTTCAGGTCTGTTCATTTGCTGTGTAGATCCAGAACCAGCTTCTCTGCTGGGGCTTCAGCCAGGATATGATCAGTCATGACTGCCTTTGAGATGAGACCTGCCTGGGCTGAGACCAACAAAACTCATTCCACATACATAACCCAACAGTCCTTAGAGGGACAGGCACACTGTGTCGTCTGCTGTCTCCAGCCCAACAGAGGCATGCTGATCATTTTCAGCAAACAGAAATGTTGGAGTAGTACAGCAAGTGTTAATACTTTCAATCTTTTATAGAAGAGCTTTCTTAATTTTTTAAGAAGACTCCTCCTTTTGGTCTCTTGCCTTAATCTTTTGGGAATTGTCACTGGGCCTGTCGTTATCTAAAAACTGCTCCTGTTTCTGCTGGTATGTGTGTAGAAGCATATTTTTTGAACACTGAGCTCAAAAGATCTCATTTATAAGCTACCGAGCTTCCAGAGAGTGTCACGATGAAGTCCTTGGGAGACATACACTCCAAAGACCTTACATGAAAGATACCTGTTTTCTTTTATTATGAATAAAGGTTACAGAAAAAGGACTCTGACACTAAGTATAGTGTAAGTAAATAAATTACATTCAAAAATTTCTACCATTGTAGTTATTTTATGGTTTTGTATAAAAACATATTGTCTTTATCAGCTGTAAAAACAAAATTAGAATTGTCTGCAATTTTTTTTTTTGCAATAATTCATTTAATTTCCTGTTTTCTGAGTTATTTGACTTCTAGAGCATGATTGTTAAGGAGGGGGAGAAGCATCAACTGCTTTTCTTTGAAGATAGTACAGGAAACTCAGGAAACTTAAATTTTAAAGATTTGCCAGTTCATAAGAGGAATATATTTTACCAAGTCCATGTACATTCCAAATAGTGAACTGACTCTCAACAGAGCTGTGATGACCAGCAGCCTCCATCTGTTCTAAAAAAAAAGGAAGAAATAATGTTCTTCCCATATGTTGAAGGCCAGGAAAAAAGAGATATATAAGATGGTTGTGTAACAGTGTCAGAAAATAGGCACCTGCCACCTTTAATGTATCAAAATAGTTGTGGTTTTCTCCCCCCCACCTCCCAGTCCCACCTCCACCCCAATGTAAAGATCACGTCTTCATTGATGAGTTCTTCCCCATCAAAGCATTGCAACTGTTTTCCTTCCCACACCCCAAATCTAGAGCCAGAAATCTCCCCTTCAGGGAAAAACAAGTATGTTGTTGGGGAGTAGTGAAGCCATCATGTCAGGTTTACCCACGGAAACATAGGTAAGGGGTTTAGCTCTCAGCCTACAGATTTTCAGCACCTCTGCCCTGTCCCTGTGGAGTCCTTGGGCCTGTATAGACCATGGTCTCACTCCTGTTGCTCCAGCTAATATGCCTTCCTCTGGCTTCTGGAGTTCCTCAAAAAAGGAAGCGACAAAAATGCAGAAGCATGAACAGGCCATATGTAAAAGCTAATCCTGATGAGAGCTTTGGAAACATTCAAATGGATTCCCCTTAAAGGCTGGATGCAGTAAAGAGAAATAGTGGTGTCCATAACACACATGGCTTTATTCCTGCATCACCTGCTCCCAGGGTCCCATAACACTCACAATTTTGTAATCCATCCAAGTTTCAGGATTTGGAGGCAAGGGCATGAGCACAATTTCACAAATGCGATTCAGCTCCCCTCCAGCTGCTGAACAGTTTCAGCGACCATGCCCTCTAAGCAAAGTAAATCTTTCAGGGGATAAGATCAGAAATTATCCAGTGTTACCACCACTTGGGATACCAAGGGAATGCCCTAGCTGCCCTCTTCAAAAAATGCCAAACTCCTGACTCAAACACACCCATCTGCACAGGCAAAATCTTCAGAGAGCAAAGGATTAATGAGCTCATTAGCAAACAAGTTGCATGCTGCTACAGACAATAGCAATTTCAGGCACTGAAACCTTTTGATTTCTCTCTTATTTGTAGGCCAGATCCCTTGAGCTATCTACTGCTCTCCAAGGCGTCCAGGGCCTTCTGGGACCAAACCTTAACTGTATGGAAGAAATGCAGGCCTAGTGCCTGCAGATGAACTATAATTTCAAGAAAGATGTTAAGCCGGGACAGGGAAGATGCAAGTGTCTCTGTACTGAAAAACCAAAAAAGATGCTGCGACCATCCAGTCCGAGCTTTTCTAAAACTCAGGCCAGAGGAGTGTCCTGAATTCATTTTGGCTTATGTTGCAGCAGAGCAGTTGGAAAACCATCCCTCTTAATTTTACAGTTTCCATGGAGATGTGTCGTGGTTTAACCCCAGCCAGCAACTAAGCACCACACAGCCGCTTGCTCACTCCTCCTCCCCAGTGGGATGGGGGAGAGAATTGGAAGGGCAAAAGTCAGAAAACTCGTGGGTTGAGATAAGAACAGTTTAATAATTGAAGTAAAATAAAATAGAACAGTAGTAATAGTAGTAGTAGTAGTAATAATAATAATAATATACAATAATAATATACAGAGCAAGTGACACATTATACAATTGCTCACCACCCGCCGACTGATGCCCAGCCAATCCCCAAGCAACAATCGCTGCCCCCCAGCCAACTCCCCCCAGTTTATATACTGAGCATGACGTCATATGGTATGGAATAGCCCTGTGGCCAGTCTGGGTCAGCTGTCCTGGCTGTGCCCCCTCCCAGCTTCTTGTGCACCTGGCAGAGCATGGGAAGCTGAAAAGTCCTTGACTAGTGTAAGCGCTACTTAGCAACAACTAAACCATCAGTGTGTTATCAACATTATTCTCCTACTAAATCCAAAACACAGCACTATGCCAGCTACTAGGAAGAAAATCAACTCTATCCCAGCTGAAACCAGGGCAGTATCCACCCCTTATTCTATACCATCTACATCATGCCCAGGTCTTACACTTTCCAATACATTCCAGTTAATCACTACCACTTTTCCAGTCTTTTGATATATATATATACACATAGATATCATTTCCTTAGTCTATGGGCTACCCCTCTAAAACGTTCATTGCGTTCATTTAGTCCATGACTTTGGGCTCCATCTGTCATAACAGTCTTTCAGGGCAGGAGAGATGGTGTGTGGTGTTGGATTGTTGCATGCTGAAGCCAGTTCTGGTTCCATCACCGCTGCACTTAGCTTGGTTTCCTCAAAGTTCATTCTTCATTAATCTGGGTGATTCTTACTGTAATACCGTTGATATGGCATATAGCCACCATAGAAGTGATGACATACAGTATTATATAGCAATTAACATCATATAATTCAAATCGTTGGCTATTTTCACCTATTTTCACAACACAGCAGAGAGAAAGCAGTCTAGGAGGTTCCTGGAGTGTGTGGAAGATAACTTCCTGATGCAGCTGGTAAGCGAGCCAACCAGGGGAGGTGCCCCGCTGGACCTGCTGTTTACGAACAGAGAGGGCCTGGTGGGCAATGTGGTGGTCGGAGGCTGTCTTGGGCTCAGCGACCACGACATGACAGAGTTTTCGATTCTTGGAGAAGTAAGGAAGGGGGTCAGCAAAACTGCTACCCTGAACTTTAGAAGGGCATACTTTCAATTGTTTAGGATTCTGGTTAACAGAGTCCCTTGGGAGGCAGTCCTGAATCACAGAATCATAGAATCGTCAAGGTTGGAAAAGACCCTTAAGATCATCGAGTCCAACCGTTAACCTATCACTGCCAAGTCCATCTATACCATGTCCTCGAGCACCACATCTATCCATTCTTTAAATACCTCCAGGGATGGAGACTCAACCACTTCCCTGGGCAGCCTGTTCCAATGCTTGACCACCCTTTCCGTGAAGAAGTTTTCCTAATATCTAACCTAAACCTCCCCTGGCGCAGTTTGAGGCCGTTTCCTCTCGTCCTATCACTTGGTACTAGGGAGAAGAGACCGACACCCACCGCTCTACAACCTCCTTTCAGGTAGTTGTAGAGAGCGATAAGGTCTCCCCTCAGCCTCCTCTTCTCCAGACTAAACAACCCCAGCTCCCTCAGCCGCTCCTCATAAGACTTATGCTCCAGACCCTTCACCAACTTCGTTCCCCTTCTTTGGACATGCTCCAGCACCTCGATGTCCTCCTTGTAGTGAGGGGCCCAAAACTGAACACACTACTCAAGGTGCGGCCTCACCAGTGCCGAGTACATGGGCACTATCACCTCCCTGGTCCTGCTGGCCACACTATTCCTGATACAGGCCAGGATGCCATTGGCCCTCTTGGCCACCTGAGCACACTGCTGGCTCGTGTTCAGGTGGCTGTCAACCAACACCCCCAGGTCCTTTTCCGCCAGGCAGCTCTCCAGCCACTCCTCCCCAAGCCTGTACCGTTGCATGGGGTTGTGACTGAAGTGCAGGACCCGGCACTTAGCCTTGTTGAATGTAGCGTTCGTTACATATCAAGGCTATACCGGCGGATCTCCAGCCGACCCGGGCTGGGGAAGGAACAGTCAGCACACGCAGTGTGGGTGTTCAACTCCCCCGTTTATTGCGCAGTAGTTTACCTTTATACTCCCAGCAGTAGGCGTGTCATGTTATAAAGGGGCGGAGACAAGGGAGGGTCGACCTTTCACTCTTTCCGTACAGCGCGTAACTCAGCAATGGCGGGGTTACACCACGCTACCCTAGCTTGTCCGGATTCCGGATCCTTCAACATAATTTGCATTGGGCTTCTGCTTTGATGCGAGGTCTGCATGCCTCCCACGCCTTGCAGCGAACCTCTCGGTTCGAGTGGCCAATCATCTGGCCATAGATGTGATGGGATTACTGTAACGTCCGCCCCTGTATCCAAAAGGGCTCTTAACACGAGGCATGGTGTTCCCCCCAACTCTGGGAGCCATGGGGTAACTATAATATCTACTTCTGGTCGTGTGGTCATGTTTAGGGTGAGTGCCACACACGGCGAGGCTCTATCCCCAGCCTCCTCTATTGCGCGCTCCCATCTCCCCAAGGCAGCTGAGTTGGAAATTGCGTTATTGGAACCGCAGGCGACTGTGCTGGTCCCGGGGAAGGAAAGACTCCCTGTACCACACATTGCACTGCTGTCGTCAGGCCTGTTGAGCTGATCGCTGGGGCAGGTGGGGATGACACGGCCCCCTGCCATCCCCTCTTCTCGTTTCCCCAGTCTGGTCTCCATTGCTGACTCCCCGCTTTGCACTGTCGAGCTCTGTGGCCTAGTCGCCCACAGCGCCAGCATCGTAGGTCTCACTCTCCTTTCCCTGTTCCGGGGTGTTTATTTTTGAAGGGCATTGTCGCGCCATGTGTCCTTGCCCCCCACACTTATGGCACGTAAGTCGTGCGCCGCGGCAGGCCGCATGGACTGCGGCCACTAACGGTTGCATACTTTGCGCCTGTTCCTGTTCCAGCACGTAACGAATCATCTGTGAAAGCGTGGTCCCTATGGGTAACTGTCTTAGCAACACCACGGTTTCTGGATTTGCTTGCGTACGTGCACAGTCAAGCAATATCGCCTCCTTAGCCTGCTCAGGAAGTTGAGCAACCTTGAGCGCCGCTTGCAGCCGGTCTAAAAACTTTGTGAAGGGCTCACTTAACGATTGCCGTATTTGGACCCATGGAGGCTCCCTTTTATCAAGAGCCACGATGATGCGTATCGCTTCCTGGGCAGCTTTCGAAGATGCAGCAAAATCGCGCCCCCGCATTCGCTGAGCCTGTGCCTGAGGAGTTGCGAACTGCCCTTCACCCATCAGCTGCTCTAAAGTCACTCCTGCCATGGGATGGCCAGCCTGCTGCGCCTCGATAACAACTTGGGTGCACCGATTCCTCCACTCCTCCCTAAACAATACCATCATCGAGGGGGTCAATACGGCCCGCATCAACTGAATGATATCAAAAGGTGCAAGCCGCGTTGCAAAAACACAGTCTAGTAGGACTTGGGTCTCTGGGGAGTTTAATCCATGACTTTTCACCGTTATGGCCAATTCTTTCACCAACTTCGTATCTAACGGTTGCCACTCATATCCCCCGCCTGCGGCTGCTCGGATAGGAAATGCTTGAATCGGAGGGGCCTGGAATCGCACTCCTTCCAAGATACAATTTTTTGCAATCATCCACCAATCCATCCCGTTTGCCCTCTCTTTCGGCTTTTCCCCTGGCATTAGACTTTCTGCATTCGCCACCACCCCTCTCAATCGGCTGATCAATGTCTTGAGTTCCCTTGAAACCTCGTTAGTCTGGAATCCCACTCCCTTTTTTAAAGATTCGCCCCTCTTTGGTAATGATCTCGGAAGTGGGGGCGGATGAGCAACAGTTGAGGATTCCTCATCGCCCCTTTCGTCCTCACTGCTATCAGAGCTCATGGGATAATCGTGTACAGGCTCCCTCCACTGTGAGGGAATACCAGTTCGCTTTCCCACTGCCCAAGGGGTAAGGGGTCCCTCTGGTGGCTCAGGTATCACTGGCAGTGCCGGGGGAGCCCTACCACCCCCCCTAGATGTCGTCAGCCGTGAAGCCGGTTCTCCTTGTTCCTCAGATCTTTTCCTGCGCTCTGCTCTCTGTGTGTCCAGCACCCGTCGATCACTGGGATGCAACGGGGCGTCTTCAGAAGGTGATGGTGTCTTGCCCTCCTTTTCTCCTTCCCGCCATCTTCCTTCACGTAGTTCGCAATACCGCTGGGATCCCACATCGGCCCCCGGGACCCAGTCCAGCAACCTATCAGTCAGCTCCCTTTCCACACATTGTTGCAACTCGCCCCAGGGGTATTGAGGAAGTGGCGGATCCGCTGGTGCAGAAGGTGCCGAAGGTTCCGTGGGTGGCTGCTCTAGACTCCCCACTCGTAACGGGAACACCTTTCCCGACTCCTTTGTTCCCGCTGCGCCATGGCCTCCCTGCGCCTCCCCTTCCTCCGTTGGCTCAGTCCCCAGTAACGACGGCTCCATCTGTGTCCCACAGGCCACTCCTTCCCAGCCAGCCTGTGTCCCCTCCGAAACTAAACCCGTTGACTTTTCGTTCCCAGGAGATTCATGCCCCATCAGCGCGCTACGTGCGGCAAGCCAGCACCGCTTTGCCGCAAACCCCTTCTTGAGCACCCTTTCTACTGTTCCCCAGGCGCGAAGCCGGTCACTGGGTCCTCCAACATTGCTTATGATCGCTTCTGTCAGCTTGTTGCGCATTTTCCCCCAATTTGAGGTGTCGAAAACTTCTGTGGGAGTGCTGAGCACTCCCCAGCGTAGGATCCATTGGATGCAGTCGCCCATGGGCCTTTTCCTTATCACCCTATCCTCGCCCACCTCTGTTGCTACCAACTTTAATACCTTTACGAGTTCCGCGAGCTCCATCGCTGCTGCCTGCAGCCAATCACGTCGGGGTCACCACTATGTAGCGTTCGTTACATATCAAGGCTATACCGGCGGATCTCCAGCCGACCCGGGCTGGGGAAGGAACAGTCAGCACACGCAGTGTGGGTGTTCAACTCCCCCGTTTATTGCGCAGTAGTTTACCTTTATACTCCCAGCAGTAGGCGTGTCATGTTATAAGGGGCGGAGACAAGGGAGGGTCGATCTTTCACTCTTTCCGTACAGCGCGTGATCTTCCGGTCGCCAGCCCTTATCTTTACTACAGTTGAAGCTCATACGGTTGATCCCAGCCCAATGATCCAGCCTGTCCAGGTCCCTCTGCAGGGCCTTCCTACCCTCCAGCAGATCGACACTTCCACCCAACTTGGTGTCATCTGCAAACTTACTGAGGATGCACTCGATCCCCTCATCCAGATCATCAATGAAGATATTGAACAGGACCGGCCCCAACACTGAGCCCTGGGGAACACCACTCGTGACCGACCGCCAACTGGATTTGATTCCATTAACCACCACTCTCTGGGCTCGGCCATCCAGCCAGTTTTTAACCCAGTGCAGAGTGCACCCATCCAAGCCGTGAGCAGCCAGCTTCTCCAGGAGAATGCTGTGGGAGACAGTGTCAAAGGCCTTACTAAAGTCCAGGTAGACAACATCCACAGCCTTCCCCTCAACCACTAAGCGGGTCACCTTGTCATAGAAGGAGACCAGGTTAGTGAAGCAGGACCTCCCTTTCATAAACCCATGCTGGCTGAGCCTTATCCCCCGGTTGTCCCGCACGTGCCGTGTAATGGCACTCAAGATAATCTGCTCCATGACCTTCCCCGGCACCGAAGTCAGGCTGACAGGCCTGTAGTCCCCCAGATCCTCCTTCCGACCCTTCTTGTAGAGGGGCATCACATTAGCTAACTTCCAGTCATCTGGGACCTCCCCGGTTGACCAGGACTGCTGGTAAATGATGGAGAGTGGCTTGGCAAGCTCCTCTGCCACCTCCCTCAGTATCCTCGGGTAGATCCCATCGGGCCCCATAGACTTGTGAGCATCCAGGTGGAGGAGCAGGTCGGTGACTGCCACCTCTTCAACAACTGGGACTTCACTCTGCATCCTATCTCCATCTCCCAGCTCAGGGGCCTAAAAACCCCAAGGATGACCAGTCTGACTGTTAAAGACTGAGGTAAAGTAAGTACCTCTGCCTTCTCCTCATCCTTTGTGGCAAGGTTACCTTCTGCATCCAACAAAGGAGGGAGATTCTCCCTGGCCCTCCTTTTGTCACTGATATATTTGTAAAAACTTTTTTTGTTATCTTTAATGGCAGTGGCCAGTTTAAGTTCCAGCTGGGCCTTCGCCTTTCTAATCTTCTCCCTGCATAACCTCACAACATCCTTATAGTCCTCCTGAGTCATCTGCCCCTTCTTCCAAAGGCGGTAGGCTCTCCTTTTTTTCCTGAGTTCTAGCCAAACCAACACCAATCTTTAACACGTACAGCAAAAACAAGAGCATGGTGCAAATCAGGTAGACTAATACTGAGAGCAGATGAATCAATATTATGACCAGCAACTGTTAACAGAAACGAATTCCTTAATACACTGGTTAATCTGTTATTATCTCAAACCCTTCGTGCCCCATGTTGGGTGCCAAAAAGGACTGTCGTGGTTTAACCCCAGCCGGCAACTAAGCACCACACAGCCGCTCGCTCACTCCCCCTCCCCAGTGGGATGGGGGAGAGAATTGGAAGGGCAAAAGTCAGAAAACTCGTGGGTTGAGATAAGAACAGTTTAATAATTGAATTAAAATGAAATAAAATAGTAGTAATAGTAATAGTAAAATATAATAATATTATACAAAGCAAGTGATACACTATACAATTGGCTCACCACCTGCCGACCAATGCCCAGCACGCCCCCGAGCAGCGATCGCTGCCTCCTGGCCAACTCGCCCCAGTTTATATACTGAGCATGACGTCATATGGTATGGAATAGCCCTTTGGTCAGTCTGGGTCAGCTGTCCTGGCTGTGCTCCCTCCCAGCTTCTTGTGCACCTCCTCACTGGCCGAGCATGGGAAGCTAAAAAGTCCTTGACCAGTGTAAGCACTACTTAGCAACAACTAAACCAGCAGTGTGTTATCAACATTATTCTCATCCTAAATCCAAAACACAGCACTATACCAGCTACTAGGAAGAAAAATCAACGCTATCCCAGCTGAAACCGGGACAAGCGTGTAGAACATAAGGTTTCAAAAATAGGTTTCAGAGGAAGTTTTGCTTTTTCAGAAACACAAATTGAAGCCTCACTTTTTCAAGTCAAGGCATATATCCATTCTCAATTCACCTATTTACTTTTCATTTACACTAATAGGAATTCCACTCAGGCATCCAAGAGGAAAAAGCTCCCAAATAGCTTTTGGATGCAGGAGAGAAGATGCAGATTGCCTTTTTTTTCCATCTTTGCTCTGGACTCTGCAACAGCGCAGAGATGAATCGGGCCCTAGGGCAATGTAAAGAAAGTTTACTCTACTGTTTAATTTTACTTCCTAAGCCTTCTTGCAGCCTGCCTTAAGAAGAGCCATAAGGTGGCTCATCCTCCTTATAGAAACAGATCCCATACAGATCTGAAACCACAGATGGGGGGGGGGGGCAGGAAGAAGCTTTGCCCTTGCTCTCCTCATCTCTTTATGCACAGAAGACTCGAATAAGAGCGGTCAGTACAGTTTGTTTGTTGTGGGGGTTTTTTTGGTTTTTTTAGGCAGTGTGATATTTTTCCTTGTGTGGGAAGGATGGAAACATTTTACTTGACTTAGTATTTAGAAGTGCTGCGGCACATCTGCATGAATGCTGAAATGAAACGGCAGACAGCTTGATGCCTTTAAAGGTCCACATTAAAAAAAATACACTGAATGGGTTATCATTATAACTTGGTCAAAACTGGTACCATATGATCGGAATTCCTTATTTTTAAAGCCAAATTGCTGACAATTGCTCTTTACATTTAATCGAAAGTCACAATTTTTGCTTCTGTGGAAAGTCGCAACTTCGTGTGAAATAACAGCGCCAGAGAGTCTGGAGTTCAGCAATACGGTAGTTTGAGCAGCCCTATTTCACGAATAAAACGACGGTGCCTCACAGCGGGCGGCGGTTTCCTCTCAGAGCAACGGCTTTGGGCTGCCAACGTCCCTTCCTCTCAGCGACGCCTCCAGCGGCCTCGCCCCCAGACTTGCCGGCAGCCTCGACAGTAGGCAACGGTGATGTGGAGGAGGGCGCGGCCGGGGGCGCTCGTGGTGCCGCCATGCGAGGGCAGCAGCGCCGTGCTTCCTGGGCCCGCGCGGACAGCGGCAAGATGGCGGCTCCCATGGAGTTGAGCTGCTGGGAAGGTGACTGGGGGCTGCCGTTCTTGCACTCGGAGTCTCTAACCGTCATGGTAACAGCCGGCGGCCGCCACCCGCCCCGGGAAGGAGGGATGGTTGTCTGCGGGGTTCTTCCCACTGGGGAAGGTAGCGCCGCCCGCTGAGGGGCGCGCCTGCCCTTGTCGTCCTGAGGTCGGGCGAGGGGCCCGCCGCTGCCGCCACGCTCGGGTGGGGGTCCGCGGCAGGGCCTGGCGGGGCGGCGTGGCCCCCGGCTCTCCCCCGCAGGGAGCCGCTTCGCCGCGGACCGTTGCGTCCCTCCCTCGCGGAGCCGCGGGCAGGGCTGCTACCCTTCCGAGGGCGTCATGCCTTCCTGGAGGCTGCGTGGCTCCGGCCTTAACGGGCAGCATTTCCTGGAAACGCGCCGGAGAGCGCTAAACAGCCGCCCGAAGCTGTTTAAAACAAAACTTTTGCCGTTAATGCTAACGCAAGTCACAACAGGAAATTACGGCCGAAATACTTAAAAATGCGAGCCCTCTCCTGGTTCAAAACCACACCGGATGCATGTAGTGAGGGTGAAGGATTTTTTTTTTTTTAAATTTAATCCAACACAGCTAGTCAGAGTACCCTGATTTCTCTTGTGGCAGGCTCTTTTAAAGTGCAAATTTTCACTTTTCTTACACATACTGACTAGATTTTTTTTTTTCCCCGCAATCTTTATTGCAGGCTTATGCCAAATTTTCTGGTGCTCCCCTGACAGTGAATACCATAAATAACTCTTGGAGAGCTCCAAAAGGTACCTTCTTCATTTTTTTTTTATTGTTTTAAAGTTACTTTATAAATGTGAGTTCCAATTTCAGCATTATTTCTGAGTTTACTTTAGTTTTGTGTTCATGAGTGTGACTCGCTCCAGCGGAGGCTACCTGCTTTCATGATATATTGATAAATGACTTTACAGGATCAAGTGTGATGAATCTGTGGGAATAAAATAATGGAAGACATAAATAAAGTGACTCAACGGATGCTTTACTAAAATGTGTATGGGTGAAGCAGCGGACAGTCAACAAAGCAGTGGTGCCAAGTACATACTTGTTTCTGTCAGGCAGTCTAAATTGATGGTATAGTGAAAGCAAGTTTTTAAGCTTTTTTCAGTTTGCATATTTATAATGATAGTTAACTAGACTTGCATATGGAAATAGGATTCTTTAATTATACATAATTTAATGGGCTGGTACAGTTGGAAGTGGAATATGAGCCTGAAAGAATATAACTTGCACCAGCTGGGATGTTTAGTACTGTGCTGAGTTAGAGAGATTGAATCAGAAAAGGTGACTAACAGCCTAGTTACCAGAGAGGTTGAAGATAAGGTATCAGAGAGGACTTCTTCATATTGGATACTTCTACTCATTACTTATCTGTCTGCTCAGCATTTAAGTTACTGTCTTGGTGTATTCCAGAGAGGTAAAATCACTGCAAGGTTAAAGTACTCTCATGTATAATTACCACCTCATCAATTTAGGCATTACTGTATCCACGCAAAAGTTGTACCTTTGACTCTTGCTCTTCAGTGTATTGTTTTCTGTTAGCAGAAAATACCAAGAATTAGCTGGGTATACTTGTCAAAAGTTCAGTGGCTTTCTTCATAATGAAAGGGTTAAAGCCAAGATAGACAAAGCCACTGCATCAAAATGCCTCCTGAAAAGCCTAGGGGCAAGGAGGATATTTAAATATCTTAGTCATTTAACTAAACAAAAGAAAGGCCTTTGGGATTTAGAGAGTAGTTAGAATGGTTGCAAGATAAGGGGGCTCCGGGATAATCCCATCTCAGACAACTGGGCCTTGGGAGAACAAATGCATGGAAGATAGGAAGTCACAATAGGATGACAACAGCTGCCTTGAAGGACACCTTTATGTGATCCTAGGACTGAGTTTGCGCAGAAGCAAAGGTCAATCAGCGAACACAGTGAAGAAGACTACGAGCGCCTTCATCTGAAGACCCCCAAAGACCACGGGAGACGACTGCCCATGCGGATCGGATATTTGCATATGTTAATGAGTTGCAGGAAATCTCATGTTTATGTAAATGAGTTCTCGGAAATCCTGTGAATATGTAGGATTTTATAGTATATAATCTCTGAAAGTCTACCAAATCGGTGGAGCGCTTATGGTGGAGAATCCCCAGTGCTGCCCAGCGCTGCAATAAAGGGTACCCGCTTAATGGTAACTTCGTTGCTATTGAGTTTCATTTCAGGGACTCTCTGAATACTCCGTTTCTCCCTTGGGGAGATTTGGACTGTGAGGAGAAGCATCCGTGAATTTTTGTATCATTGTTGCCCTTCTTTTTATGGTGTAAATAATATCAGACAGCTCCAGCTATTCCAACTGCGTGCTGCGTAGCAAGCTGCAAGGGGGCCAGCCATGGCTTCCTGGGTTTCTTCTGATGTGTCAGAGGTTCGTCTGCAGGACTGGGGGCATAAAGAGAAGCATAGGATGAAGAGGGGAGTGCCGCCACGTGCTGTCAGCTCCCAAGTGGGAGAAGCGCCTTGCATCTCTTCTGCTGCTACGGGGTCCCATTGGAGACCCCTTCCTTTGTGAGCAGAAAGCGCAGAGGGGGGTGGCCTGCCTGATGAGTGGTTTCATGTGGGCATGGAAGAAACTGATTGCACGGCTGCTCAGACCCGAAGGGGCTTGCTCGCTTGCCTTTTGCTCCCATGCTTTCTTAACATCAGCAATGCAGAGGCTGGGATTTTCTGGAGTAGCGGAGAAACAATGGAATAATGACATCCTGGGGGGCACAGACAATACTGAAAATCAATGTAGTTGAAAGCAGAAGTTTTTTTTTAAAACTGAGTTTGGTTAAGTCATCAGGTTTGGAGGTTTGTTAACACAAGCAATCTTTTTCAGTAGCCTCAAGCTGGTCAGTTTGAGCTCTCCCAATGTTCCTGAGCTCTCTAAATGAAGTGGGGGAGACTAGATGATATGTTCCTCACTTTGCCAGTCAAGACTCTTCTAGAAACAAAATTTGCTCCAGTCTGCAATCTGCACAGCCCCTTTTGGTAACACTCTTCAGTTAGGAAAAGTGGATGAGTTAAATTCCTACCAAGACCAAGTCTACACACCAGAGCATCCGCACCCATTTTGAAATCATTGCCATTAAACATGTTTCAGTTTCTAGGGCTCCTCAAAGGGCAGACTCCAGCCTGGATCCTGACAGGTGTGGTCCTTTGTATGGACCTTGGCAAGATCTCAGGCTCTTCCCGGGCTCAGACACCCCCACCGACGTTGGTCATTCCCGGCTCGGGCCCCGACGGTTGGCTCCCTTCTGGTCCACCCAAGGGCTCGGCCATTCCTCGGCGCAGCCCCCGCCTGCCCCCAGGGTCCGGAGGAGCCCCGGCCAATGGCCTGCCGCCGTCCCTCCCCGGACGTGGGATCAGCCCCCGTTAAACGGCGGGCCCGGAGCAGAGTGGCGTGCCCGGAGCAGAGCGGCGTGCCGTTCGCCGCCCTGCTCGGCCCGCGGCCGTCATGGGGTGCGAGTGTGGCGCTGCCCTGCTGCTCCTGCAGCTCGCCCTGCAGCTGTGCCCGGGCCGCGCCATGCCACGCCATGCCACGCCGCCTGCCCCAGGAGATAAGCCCTACTCCATCCTCTGCTGCCCCTGCTTCCCTTGTTTTAGCGAACTTTTCTTTCCTCTTTCATTCAAGACGGCTTTGGGTTTGCAGCGCCCTGTCCCGTCCGCTGGGAGCTGTGCTCGGGGGCTCTGTGCTGGTAGGGCAAGGGGGGCTGGGGGGGCACCTGTTTGGCAACCCACGTGTGGAGCTGGGGAGCTGCCAGCTCTGCAGGTGGCCCGGGCCGAGCTGCCCCGAGCCTGCGAGGGGAGCCAGAGCCGTCACGGGTAGCGGGGGCTTCCTCTGCGCGGCGGGGTGCAGAAAGCGTCTGCTAAGCCGCCCCCGCCCATGCTTTGCCCCGCCAGGCTCGCGATGGGAACCAGAGAAAGTCGCGGTAGAGCTGTGCCGTCAGCCACTCCCCCTAAAATCAGCAGAAAGCGGTCTGATTTTTATAGGGGTGCTAGTAGGTGTGGTGAACGTCTGAAGAGCACATTGCAATTGCAAGATGCAAGTTCTCATAAATGAGAAGTAAATTACTAAGCTATGAAAACTCATTGGGAAAACTCTACTTCATAAAGTACATAGTAAAAAAGATGCCTTCTAAATCCAGCATTACTTTGTATGGCAATATTATGCACATATTAAGTCAGGACCTGCTTTATTTTAGAGTCTATATAAAGTGAGTGGTATCGCTCTCCAGTAGCTGCTTGTGACTGGAGCCAACTCAGCTACTCAGTGCAGGCAGCAGTTAATGTAACTTGGTGCCACTCCAGGAGCCTTAAAGCTGCTCCTGGTTCTCTGTGCATTTTTAACTCTATCCGTTGACTTATGAAATGATGTTTGATATTTTAATTGGTTATTCCTTGGTTAGTGTATTGGGTTTGCATGGCAAGGTGTCCTGGTTTCGGCTGGGATACAGTTAATTTTCTTCCTAGTAGCTGGCATAGTGCTGTGTTTTGGATTTAGTAGGAGAATAATGTTGATGATAACACACTGATGTTTTAATTGTTGCTAAGTAGCACTTACACTAGTCAAGGACTTTTCAGCTTCCCATGCTCTGCCAGGTGCACAAGAAGCTGGGAGGGGGCACAGCCAGGACAGCTGACCCAGACTGGCCACAGGGCTATTCCATACCATATGATGTCATGCTCAGTATATAAACTGGGAGGAGTTGGCTGGGGGGCAGCGATCACTGCTTGGAGACGTGCTGGGCATGGTTCAGCGGGTGGTCAGTGAAAGATCCTACTCTCAACCTGTGAAGTTTTCACCTCATTAGAGTCAGAAATCATTGCAGTGGGGTTAGGGTTTCACTCCAGGTGTCTAAGGCATCATTATCTTGAAAAGTGCTGAACAGCAGTGGAGAAGTGTTTACGTTTACAGTTATTATGGTTAGCTGTGAATGGAGAAGAACCTTGGAGAGTCTCAAAAAGCTGGTGTGACATATCAGCAGAATTAAAGGAAAGAAAGGGTCTTTTATTTTGTGTTCTCTGCTCTCCTGTGCCACTAATTTCCATTCTTCCATGCCTCTTCCTCTTAGGGCTTCCCGTCATGTCTTTTAGCTCCCATCTGCAGAGCTAGCCTTGATGTTTTTGGGCAGATCTCCAAAGAGTGGTTTGCCACTGTCTCTCGAGGTGTAGCTGATCCCTTTTTAGCATTTTCATAGGAGGGTGAGCAGGTCCCTTCTAAAAACCATGGAGAGCAGGGGGGAGAGAATTCCTGTGCCGTTTCATGAGTGGGCTCAGTTTAGCCTGGTGGGTATGCACACATGTGCTCATGCTCGGAGGCATACCCCGGTCCTCACTCTCACTGCATGGATTGAAACCAGCTGCTTGCGCCTTTCAGCTTTGGCAGTCCTTTTTTTTATCAGTTTGTTTTCAAGTCTGCTTTTCCAAGGAGAGGAACGAAAAGATGAGATTCTTCTAAAAAGGAAATCTGAAATCCTTGTGGATCTTTTTTTTTGTTCCTTCCAAACAAGCAATTGTCTCTGTAAGGTCTAAGAGCTGTCTCTGCCTGCCAACTCTACTAGGGATGTAAAATGAGTTTTCATAACCCCACTGCTCTTCTCCTAGCCACTTTGGTAGCACATGTATCATTTACACTAAAGGATGGATTTGGTCACATAATGTGTCTACCTACTGGCCAGTGAAGATATCCCAAGAGAGGGTTTGATAACATGCTGCTGAAGGATTCAGTTAAGGCAATGTGCTTTATAGACCACAACTACCAAACCAATTTGAGCATTCATTTAAATATGCAAATTTCAAAAATTTCAAATATGTTTTCCGTAAGGTTAGACAGATGTGTGCCAGTGTTTAGTCATTACTTTTATAATATTTTTCCTGTATTTTTAAGTGTTTGACTCTAGCAGAGATTAATTAGTCTCATAGGAATCGATATAAAATCAGCCAATAGACCTAGGACTGAACAAAATGTATAGCTATATTTTGTGCTGTCAGAGACTTAAGTACTGTATTGCAGTTCTCCAGCTGAGAAGACACAGCTGTATTTTATGAATGATTATTACCTGCAAAATGCTGTTGTACAGACTAGGAAGTTGCATTTCAATCTTTTGCTTGGGCAATTGCTTTGCTCTCTGTGGACTAAATGTGATGAAATACCCAGCCTTTCGCCTCTGCTGTCTGGATCACTGGTTTTGGTGGGAGCAGTGGTTGTCCTGGGATGCTTGTAAATATGAACTGAATGAAAGAGAAGTCATTTGACCAGGTCAGTCTCAGATATGTGTTTCTTAGTCGTTTGACAACAATATGTCCTGGTTTCAGCTGGGATAGAGTTAATTTTCTTCCTAGTAGCTGGTATCCCAGCCGAAACCAGGACACAATATAACAAGTGCATGCAAATCAAGGGCCTGATTATTTTTGTATAGTGTCCTGAAAACTCTCAGTAGAGTTGTAGGATCCTTGGACCCAATATGAGTGTAGACTTAAGTGATGAACTATATTTCAATGCTTTTATGAGATGAAGGGAAAAATCTCTTCATTTTTCTTTTTTTGGAAATAACATTAGTGTCCAGATGTATGGATGCTCCAGAATGAGCAATGGAAGCAGCACAAATCCAGGCTCTAATATAAGGAAACAGGGATTCCCACACTGCTGTGGGTAGGTCTGTGTGCCCATGTGATTGTCCTCTGAGTGCTCTCGAGTCTCCTCCTGCTCATGGTGTATGGAAACATTGGATTGGTAGGATGGCTCCATCTCCTTAGTCAATGGGCTCACTTTGAAGTCGTGCTGAGTAGAAAAGACTCATCTGCAAAGGTCCACCGTTTTCTGGCCTGCAAAACTAAACTCAGTGGTACAACTGTGGGCTTGAATAGGGGTAAGGCACAATGTGGTGTCATGTGCCTTTGCCGTCTGCCTAGTGTTAGGGCTCTTCTCTGGTGGCAACTCTACAGTATTGTGCTAGTGTGGGAGGAAAAATATGGCCCAGCTATGATAGGCCTGTTTGAGTGGCAGTGGTATACAATGGCTAAATATACCCATATATTTAAATAACGCTTGTGCATAGTCATTTATCAGACTTTATTGGAAGGGTATAATATATACTGCTTTAATAGCAGTAGGTTGAAATAGGGGATTATCAAGAAACTAGTGGAATAGTTTATTGAGTTTGGAGACATCATGGATTTAGGAACACTGAGGAAAAACTTAGTTTGTTGCTTCAGTGCCGTAAGGGGGGTAGCTGACATACTTACAAGTATAATGTTTAGACTCTGCTGATACATTGTGCAAAAATTAAAAAGAAAAATTTGAAACAGCTTTCACTATGCCTTCAGGGTTATTTTTTTGTCAGGCCTGTCTGTCTTTGTTATCTGTGCCAGAAGGGAAAGATGAGCCTTATTTCTATGATGTATCTTCTGAGAAGTCAGTGAAGTGAGAAGGAGGTTATGAATATCATATTGCTTACTGGCTTTTTAGCATTTTAATTGATGCCCTGCAAATGCCATCAAAATGGTTCTTAGAATAAGCACACTGGAAATCTGTCTGAAAATTTTGATACTGGATCCTGAGTCTAACTGAAATGTGAACATAAGCATCTGAATTTATGAAAGCAGAAATAGGTTAAAAAGCTTTCTGTTGAGGTGTATCTCAAAAGACACGAATCTTAGAGATCTACCTGAAAATATTTGAGTATCTCAATTTGAAGACTAGATATTTCTATGTTAGTAACTTAGCAACTTTTTTTTAAGGAATTATTGATTTAAAAATGATCAGTTTTAACAAAATCTATATGATATTTTCATAGAATCATAGAATCATAGAATGGTTTTGGTTGGAAAAGACCTTTAAATATCATCTAGTCCAACCCCCCTGCCATGAGCAGGGACATCTTGAGCAACCTGATCTAGTGATCATTTTTGTTTTCACATTATTTGTTTTAGGTAGGACAACTTGGGTTCATTTTAAAGTATCCATATGGAAATAGTGAAGAGTGTGCAATCTCCAACAGGTGGCATGGGGACGAGCAGGCTTTAGACTGCATTCTTCTTTGCTCATTATTATATTTAAACTGCTGTTGAAACTCTCTTATTTTTCAGTTTTTGATCTTCTTCTGTATTCCATCAAGAGAGTGGTAATGAACTTCTTGCAACAAGCACTTGGTGATCCATCACTGAATGAAGTGTACTTTCTCTCAACATTCAAACTGCAGCCAAAGAGCACAGCCACCATATTTGGCCTGAATCTGTCAGCTGACGACAGCAAGTATTTTGAATTTATGGTAATGGGACGGATGAATAAAGGTGAGCTGTTTGGAGTAAGTAGGGGAAAAATAGTGTTGGATCCATAGTTATTGGTATGTCACAGATGGATGTTCAAGTGTGATTAACCTTTGTGCTTGAGTCATTCCTGTTGCATGCTGTCACCACTTAGGCCCCCTTCACAAGATAAAAGTGTTGGCAACATCTCCTCTCACTCCCCTTCTGTTCCCTCCTTCTCACTGGATGCTACTGTCTCCTGGCTGGGGGAAGCTGACGTAACAACCAGCTGGTATCTCCACACTGCCATAGAGCATGCTCTGAGTAATGCTGAGAAAGGAGGAAAAAAACGGAATATTGGAGAAGAGACAATGTGTGGTGGTGTTTGTCTGGGTTTTTTGGTTTGATTTCCCCTCCCCGCCCTCTTTTTCCCCTTGGGACAATCACTGGTTCTTGTCCTGGTTTAACCCCAGCCAGCAACTAAGCGCCACACAGCCACTCACTCACTCCCCACCCCCAGGGGGTTGGGGGAGAGAATTGGAAGGTAAAAGTGAGAAAACTCCTGGGTTGAGATAAGAACAGTTTAATAATTGAAGTAAAATAAAGTAACGTCGTCGTCGTCGTCGTCGTCGTCGTAATAATAATAATAATAATAATAATAATAATAATAATAATAATAATAATAATAATAATAAAATATACAAAGCAAGTGATAAATGATACAATTGCTCACCACCCACTGACCGATGCTCAGCACGTCCCCGAGCAGCAATCGCTGCCCCCCCGGCCAACTCGCCCCAGTTTATATACTGAGCATGACATCATATGGTATGGAATAGCCCTTTGGCCAGTCTGGGTCAGCTGTCCTGGCTGTGCCCCCTCCCAGCTTCTTGTGCACCTGGCAGAGCATGGGAAGCTGAAAAGTCCTTGACTAGTGTAAGCACTACTTAGCAACAACTAAACCATCAGTGTGTTATCAACATTATTCTCATCCTAAATCCAAAACACAGCACTATACCAGCTACTAGGAAGAAAATCAATGCTATCCCAGCTGAAACCAGGACATTCTTATTACTCAGGAATGGGAGGGACACACACACATGCCGCCTCATGCATATGAAAGGCAGGTTCTTGTTCCGCTGACCCTGGAGGTTAGATGTGACTATGCAAGACAAACATTCCTAGCACTTACAGGATCTTTTGGGTGAATTAAAGTGTTTGTTCTCCATTTATTGAAATTAGTTAATCAAGAGTCAGAGTAGGAGTCTGAGCAGATTTTTAGAAATAGAGAGCTTTCATCACTCTCTGCACCAGAGCTAGGATATATTGCAATATTAAGGTTCAGTTAAAAATTATCAAGTGATGTAAATTATTGTTGCTCCATTGATTTCACCACTGCTATGATAATTTGCTGCTGCAAATGTTGTAATCGGGCAGCTGAGTACAGTATATTGAGAAGCTCTACTGAGAAATTTCAGTTTATATGCAGGAAAATTATTCTATGTGTTGAAGAAAAGCACGCTTTTTGCTTGTGAAATGTAGGGGAATGAGTTAGATAAAACACTGGTAGTTTTATCAGATCTGCCAAAATCCTTCTGAGGTCAGGGAATAAGAACTTTTATGCTCTTTGTGTGTTGGGGGTGGGTAAGATGTCACACAGCCTTATCAGTAAGTGTCATACAATTCCTAACACTGACTTACCTATTGCTAAATAAATGATAGATCACACATACTTTTTCTCTCTCTCCCTCTTACATGCACACAATTATGTGTGTAAATATTATGCATATATATATATACACACAAATATGTCTCTATAAATAATTTTAAACATATCACACTTCTGATTTGCAAGAATATTTACATGCCTGATAACTACTGATATGCTTTAACTAACAGACTTAAGAGGCTTTCTGGTAGAAGGTTACATGGTTTCTTTTGGTTTTGTCCTCAGTAAGTTAGTGTTGTATTTGAGAAGTGTCTGTGACAGGATGGTGGCATATAGATAGGCAGCATGAAGAAACTTGTACTGTCAGTGACCAGTGTTGAGCAGATGGGGGATTTCTGTAACCTACCTGATGTAAAGGACTGATCAGAGGGAGGCTTTTTGCAGCAAGGCTGTTCCACAGAGATCCCTTTGCCTCCTTATTACTTTAGTGTACCTTGTTTAAGATGTATAGCAGTGTGCGAGTAGTAGGCAGTGTTTCACAGCATTTTCACGTGTGATTTCTCTGGAAGTGTCAAGTGTCCCATATGGCTGCTTCATACAGTAAGTTAAACTGCATCCAGGAGATTTTCACGTGAGATGAAAGTATGGAGTGGGGGGGCTGTTTGTGATCGTCTCAAGACTGGAGATCATCACTTTAGTGAGCCAATGTTAGCGTCTTGGCAAAATGCAAGGTCTAAATATCTAGGATTTTAGAAGGGTGCATACATGCATAGTGTTTTCTCTGCATGGTTTTTCCACTTATGCACCCAAATCTGATCAAAGTAGTCCAAAGCAGGCCTTAGTTATCCTTTAAAGTGCCATGTTTGAGAACTGTGTTCCAAATGGTTTGCTTGTGTTCTGGTTTTGTTGCAGTATACCTGATAGTAAAATGTTCATAATACCTAAATGTTTTTATAGCAAAGATCTTATGAGAGATTATTTTTCCCTTTGATTTGCAAAGTCCATACCGAGGTCTTGCCTGGCCTGGCACTGGTTTATCTACATGATGTAAGAACTTTTGCCCTTTTATCCATTCAGTTGATGTAAACTGGTGATAGTGTGGTGGTGCATCATCCTCCCCCCCCCCCCCCCCCCTTACGATCTCACTAATTCCCATCAAGACTTAGCCTTTGTGCAATGAGTTTGGTGGTTAAGCGTCCCTTAACCATATCAGGAACTCTTGCATGGCTAAGCTGGAAGTAGCACTGAACATACCAGGAATAATCACTCACCCCCTGACAGTCTTGGAACATATCTTATCTATCGTCGTAACTAGAGCGGATTGGTACGGGTGGATCTGTACCAGCATCACTGGAATTTTTGAGAACTCCAGTAATTACCGACCTGGATTGTGATGACAGGATAGAAATTTACTGATGCCTGAAGTCAATCATCTCGTGACCCTATAAAACAGCGGTACCAAGTGAGACCCTTTGAGCTGTCCTGGACCGCAGCGGGCTGCACCAGAATCTTCCTCTGAATGGGATGCCTCTCAGAGTTTGCAAACTCTTAAGTTTGCAAAGTACAGAGGCCTGTGTAAGAGACTGAAGTGTTAAGAACAATTGTCTCAAAGCTTGCTTGTGTGTGTTTATCTGATAAGACCGGACAGTAGACCACTCTTTTGTCTGACAAGACCCGAGGGCAGACCACTCTTTGGTTTATCAAGTACCACCATCTGGCAAGGAAACTTGTGCAAACTTGCTGAAGCAGCAGGCCATTCTTTGGCTTATCAGGCACCACCAAGAATAGGACACCACCTGGTATCTGGGTCAGGCTGCTTGCCCCACCAGCAATATATTAGATGTGCATGTGTTGGGTACGTGATGTTGCCCTGAGTAACCAAACGGAAACGAGAGGGCAAACTCCCTCTCCAACACCAGATAAAAGACGGCACAACGAAACCTGAGGGTGGCCATCCACCACCGAAAAACTGAAGACAGGACCAACGGGACGCCGCTGGATCCATGGTGGTGACTATCCTTTGCTTATCTCTCTGAATGCTTGCTTAACTTCCTTCTAATATTTCCTGCCTTTCCTATCGCTTTACTCTTTTATATCTACCCAATAAAACGTCTGATTGGCGGCATATGACCTCGTTTGTGTCTTAATTTCGCCCTTGGGATCATTACAAACCTTTCCCGAGCCTGACAATCAGACCGGGACTTAACATTTTATTGGCCTCACTGACAGGATCCCTTGGAGTGAAAGTGCCGCACCTCTTGTTTGTCTTACCTTTAAACTTGCTTGTCTTACGTGTGTACCTCTCAGGGAAGTAGAGGGTGAAACCTTTGTGAAAAGGTGTCTTACGTGTTACCTCCCTGAGATGACCACCCTCACTTGTTGGATACTAAACCTGCTTGAAGTGTGCTGTTATAGAAAATGAGTGATGATAACACTATCCCTGTGGACAGGGAGGTGCTGTATAACTTTTTGGAAAAACATAATGCACGCCCTTCAGTACAAGGTATTGATTGGGCACGAGATAATTGGTATAATCTGCAGAGTATTACCGACCAAATCAACGCCCTGCAAAAGGATGCTAAACTTCGGGCCGGAAAAGGAAAATCAATTATATGCGCCGTTTTGGGTGCCAGTTTAGTTGTAGCTGTGGAAGCAAGAGACCGGCAGTGTAGTGCCGAGTCTCAGACCATACAGTGCTTACAAGCCCTTGTCCAATCTTTGCAAGGACAAGTTGAAAACTTAAAAGAGCAATTAGAGCAGGAGAGAGCCCAGGCAGACTATCTGCAATCTACTCTTAAAGAGTAACTCCTCACGGACGAGAGTGGTAACAGCCATTCGCCCCCCAAAAAGAAAATTGTATATCCTTGCGGGGAGTTAGAAGAGATGAAATTAAGATTAGACAAATTAGAGATGCCTCCTTACTCTCTCTGACCTTTGGTTAAAACTGAATTCACATATGACAATGACCAAGATGACTCCCCTCAAATTGCTACAAAAGAAGTGCCGTATACCACTACAGAATTAGCTAAATTAAAAAGGGAGTTTGGCCGTACCCCTAAGGAATCAGAAACAGAATATGTATGGAGGGTGTCGTTGTCAGGTGGGGACCAGATATTACTAAGTGAAAAAGAAGCTGAAGGATATTGAGGGCCCGGAGTGTTTTTAACTACCGGTGATCACCGCGCTCCCTGGTCCCTAACCCAAAGGGCAGCTTACTGGGCTGGAGGCCTCAATCCCTTGGAACGAGGAGACCCTCTTGCTATCACAGGATCAATTGATCAATTGGTAGAAAATATACAGAAAGCGGCATGTTTGCAAATGATGTATGATTGTGAGCTTAAGCTCAAACAGGAGTCCCCGATGATGATACCGGTGGACCCTGAACGAATGACCCCCCTGATAAGGGGCCTCCCTGTATCTTTAAAACCTCTGGGCATACAATTACAAAGTACAATTAACGCAATGCCCCAGGGCGAAAAGGTCTCAACCGCACTAGCTGGACTGGTGACTTCTGATCATAGGAACCAAAATTTTGAAGTATGGACTTGGGGAGAGGTTGCTCAGGAGTTAATCAATTACGGGCGAAAATATGGCCCAATTAGTACCCCGTCCCCAAAATCAGACCTGAAGGGTTTAAGACGTACTGAAATAAAGCCTCCCTCACATCTTGAAAATGAAAAAAGAGTGTCCTTCATTAAACTTTCTGGCGGAAGAAACATCTCAAACAAGCTTATGGACCGTAGGGTGTCAGAAAGGTGTTCCTCGAGATCTTATGGACGGGTTACCAACCGATAGGCTTGAAAAATTAGTTTTAGAGTGGCCCGAAAAGCCAGCAGCCAAAGTAAAAATGTTTGAGAGTCCGGTTCCTAGTGCACCCCCACCCCTAATCAATTTGACTGACTCAACTGCCCCCCAAAGGTTGACGGGAAACTAATTCCTTCGCCCCCTTGTAGTAAGCGGGGGGGGCGAAGGGTGGGTGTATATTAGACAGCTCACTATAGGTCATCGAGGTGATTTATTAATCACTTGCCTTGTAGGATTTAGACGAGTACCCATTACATTTTTAGTGGATACTGGTGCTCAAATTTCAGCCATCAAGACAGAAGATGCAGCGCGCGGAGGTATATCATTGTCTAAGCGACGTTTGTTTGTGGCAGATGCGTTCGGTAATGTTCAAGCACAGGCACTGGCTACGGTCAATTTACAGCTACCAGGGGAGAAGACAGCCACTCCGGTGGAAATGATTGTGGGGCCGCTCCCGCTTAATCTTTTAGGGCTTGATGTCCTGAAGGGTAAAGTGTGGACAGACAATAAAGGGGGAAGCTGGTCTTTTGGTGTGCCGCTGATAAATATACGTCTCTTACAAGCTGCACCTTTACTTCCCCCTTCAAGATTAACAAATGTTAAACCCTATCCCTTGCCTCTAGGGGCACGGGAGGGGATTTCCCCAGTACTGGAGGAATTAAAGGAACAGGGGGTTGAAGTTTCTACTCACTCTCCCTTTAATTCTCCTGTATGGCCAGTCGGAAAACCAAATGGGAAGTGGAGACTAACAGTCGATTACCGAAGGCTCAATGCAAACACAGGCCCGTTAACAGCTGCTGTACCAAACATTGCCGAACTCATAGCCACTATTCAGGAACAAGCACATCCTATTATGGCAACTATTGATGTTAAAGATATGTTCTTTATGGTCCCTCTGCAACCACAGGACCAAGATCGTTTTGCTTTTACCTGGGAGGGGCAACAGTTTACTTCTACACGGCTCCCTCAAGGATATAAACATTCCCCCACATTAGCCCACCACGCTTTAGCACGAGAATTAGAACTAATCCCATCAGAGGAAGGAGTTAAAGTTTATCAGTACATTGATGATGTGCTAATTGCAGGGAGTCAAACAGAAAAAGTCCAGACAACACAGGATAACATTATCACTCATTTAGAAAGCCTAGGGTTAAAGATCCCACCTGAGAAAATTCAGACTCCTTCAAATGAAGTTAAATTTCTAGGGATTTGGTGGAAAGGAGGAATGACATGTATTCCTCAGGATACCCTCTCCACACTAGATCAGATAAAAATGCCCGAGTCAAAGAAGGAATTGCAGCATGTGCTAGGAATACTTGTATTTTGGAGAAAACACATTCCAAACTTTTCTATTATTGCTAGGCCCTTGTATGATTTATTGCGAAAAGATGTGTCATGGGACTGGACTCCAGTCCACGAAGAGGCTTTACAGCTTTTGGTATTTGAGGCAGCTAATTACCAGGCTCTTGGCCCAATCCATCCTACTGACCCAGTTCAGATTGAATGGGGATTTGCCCAGTCGGGTTTATCGATACACTTCTGGCAAAAAGGCCCCGAAGGACCCACTCGACCCATTGGATTTTATTCCCGCAGTTTTAAGGATGCAGAAAAGCGATATACTGTATGGGAAAAGGGACTGTTTGTGGTCAGCTTAGCCTTGCGAGAGGCAGAGCGCACCATTCGTCGACAAACCATAGTGCTTAGAGGTCCTTTCAAGGTCATTAAAGCTGTTTTAACCGGGACACCTCCCCCTGATGGGGTGGCACAAAGAGCTTCAGTGCGGAAATGGTATGCACAAATAGAACATTATTGTGACATCTTTAAAGTATCTGAAGGTGCTGCTAAAAATCTAGTCATCCAAGAGGAAATAGTTCCAAACCAAGAGGAGAATGAGCTTCCTGCTGTTGTGCAAGTAGCCCCCCCCATTTTCAGAACAATTACAAAATGTCTGGTTTACTGATGCCTCTGCTAAGCGAGAGGGTAAAATTTGGAAATATCGTGTGTAGTAAAGATAAGGGCTGGCGACCGGAAGATCACGCGCTGTACGGAAAGAGTGAAAGATCGACCCTCCCTTGTCTCCGCCCCTTATAACATGACACGCCTACTGCTGGGAGTATAAAGGTAAACTACTGCGCAATAAACGGGGGAGTTGAACACCCACACTGCGTGTGCTGACTGTTCCTTCCCCAGCCCGGGTCGGCTGGAGATCCGCCGGTATAACCTTGATATGTAACGAATGCTACAATCGTGCTGTTGCTCTACAAATAAAAACTGACCAAAAAATAATTACTGAAGGAGAAGGCAGTGCACAAGTAGGAGAACTGGTGGCTGTGTGGAGTGTTTTTCAAAATGAAGCTCAATCTACTTCTCCGGTCTATATCTACACTGACTCTTTTGCTGTTTTTAAAGGATGCACAGAGTGGCTCCCGTTTTGGGAACAAAATGGGTTGGAAGTCAACAGAATACCTGTGTGGCAAAAGGAAAAGTGGCAGGACATTTTGGCTATTGCTAGACAAGGAGACTTTGCTGTAGCATGGGTAGCCTCTCACCAAACTGATGACACCCCAACCAGTCGATGGAATAGCAGAGTTGACGAGTTAGCCCGACTCGCCCCTTTGCAGAATGAACCAGTGACAGAAGATTGGGAACGACTTTTAGAATGGCTGCACCTTAAAAGGGGACATACTGGAGCCAAAGATCTTTACCGGGAAGCTCAAGTTAAAGGCTGACCGGTCACTCGAGAAAACTGTCAAACCTGCATTTCAGCCTGTGGCCAATGCCGCAGTCGTTTAGACAGACATCCCTTAGAAGAAACCCCCCTACACCTTAGACAAGGGAAAAAGCTTTGGGAAGCTTGGCAAGTGGATTACATTGGTCCTTTTCGAAAATCCAAGGGAAAACATTATGTCCTGGTAGAAGTAAAAATAATATCAGGGCTGGTGCAAGCAAAAGCATTTGCTCGGGCAACCGGGGAGAATACAGTAATAGCTTTAAAATGGTAGTTTAGCACCTTTCCCAAGCCCCAGTCGATTCAATCAGATAATGGCACTCACTTCACTGCCAAAACTGTCCAAGACTGGGCAGCCGGAGAAGGAATTGCATGGATTTTCCACACTCCCTATTATCCACAGGCTAACGGGATAGTGGAAAGAACTAATGGTCTTCTCAAACGCTTCCTCAGACCCCATGGACCTGGGTGGGCAGAACGCTTGCAAAAAGGTGTTTACTATGTTAACACCCGATGGGGAATAAACGGATGTCCAAAACTTACAGCATTCTGCCCAGAAGCCCCAACCATAGTTCCAGCCCCTACAGGCCCTGACCACCCTAAAAGTCCCTCCCATTTTCCTGGCCAACCTGTTTTAGTGGACCTCCCTACTGTGGGAAATGTCCCATTAGTGCTTGAAACCCCGTTAAACAAATATGCCTGGAAAGCAAAAGATGCCCATGGGAAGGAATACAAAATCAACACTCGATGGATCTTCCCATCCTTTTAATAGTAACCTTTTACCTCCGGTTCAAAAAAAAAAAACGAGCCGAGAATGTTTCTTTTTTTTTTCTTGCAGGCAAACCTCATGGAAAACAATATCCTGAATTACAACTGAAGACCCCCACGCAAATTCTAATTCTGTTCATTTGGTTTGTTGGTATTTTTAGGATGTATTGTACGTTGTCACAGAAATTATTTTGGACGACAGTTTTCTTCACCCTTGGTTCCAGGGGAAGCTTTGGCTCCCTAAGTGTTAACCGAGAATGGGAAAACAAGTTTGTGACTCTAGGTCATTCTGTGGCTCAAGCATTTAACCTTACAAATTGTTGGGTGTGTGGAGGACCATTTGGCCTGAAAAGCTGGCTGTGGATCTCCGTCCCCCTTTCTCCTGAATGGCTGGTGAGCAATTATAGCGAAGTAAAAAACAATACCTATTGGGAAGAAAAGTCACCACCACCCTGGCCCATACAATATCCAACTCAGGGACAGTTTTGTTTAAATTGAACTCAAAAGAATGGTGTCTTTGTAGGAATAAGTAATTGTACCTGGACCTATCTCGCAGGGCAAAACTTGGCCGCCATGTCCACTGGGGGTGGTATGACCCATCTAGATATGGGTCTGGATTCCCTTATTTCTGGTCTCCTACAAACAATACTATCTTTGAGGAAGCCGCTGGCATCAACTGTACCTGAAGTCCCTATTCAGGAGCATGGAGATGTAAGTGGTGTAGGAATGATTCAAACACTTGAAATTGTAATGTAAATGGTAATCCTTTTGGGCCAAAAAACACTACATATTTCCAATCCAATGGACATGCTGGCAAATCAGCAAAAGAATGGAAAGGACCTTTTGCTAATAGCCATTGAGCCTTAAAGGGTCACTACTGGGTGTGTGGTCACCATGCATACAAAGTGTTACCAGCAAAGTGGTCTGGAATATGTTATGTTGGAGTAATTCATCCCCTGTTTTTTCTGCTTCCCAAGAATGATGATAATAATTTGGGTGTTAAATTATATGATGACCTTACACCGAGCAAACAATCTATTAATACTGCTATAGCAGGTGGTAGTAGCCAGTCTTGGGGAAAGGATGAGTGGCCCCCAGAACGAATTATCCAACACTATGGGCCTGCCACCTGGAACCCCAATGAAGTGATTAGCGGTGCTCGAGAACCTGTTTATAATTTAAATCGCATTATTCGACTACAAGCCATTTTAGAAATTATTGCCAATGAAACTGCTCATGCCTTGGACCTATTGGCAGATCAAACCACACAAATGCGAATGGCAATTTTGCAACATCGTATGGTTCTCGACTACCTGCTAGCTGAAGAAGGAGGTGTTTGTGGTAAATTAAATGATTCTAATTGCTGTTTAAAAATAGATGATAACGGTCAAGTTGTTAAACAAATAACCTCTGGAATAAAAAAATTAGCCCATGTTCCTGTTCAGACCTGGAAAGGTTGGGAATTTGATCCCTTTTCATGGCTTCCAGGTACCCCTTGGGTTAAGCGTATCTTGTTCTATATGTTGTGTGGTTTAGCAATGCTATTATTTTTACCATGTATCATTCCATGTTTTGTTCAATTAATTCAACATGTTGTGACTAACATGCAGTTTGTTGCTGCCCCATCACCAGACAATGTTAAATATATCCGTGCAGTGTACCAACCAAGACCTTTAGTTGTAAAAATTGTGTAAACAAATGCTCTCTTCATATCTTACTATCCTCTCCCTCTATCACCACCATGGGCCATGAAGGCAGAGATCTGCGAGTCAAGACAGCAATCTTTGAGCCACGAGGTGGTGTAAGAGACTGAAGTGTTAAGAACAATTGTCTCAAAGCTTGCTTGTGTGTGTTTATCTGATAAGACCGGACAGTAGACCACTCTTTTGTCTGACAAGACCCGAGGGCAGACCACTCTTTGGTTTATCAAGTACCACCATCTGGCAAGGAAACTTGTGCAAACTTGCTGAAGCAGCAGGCCATTCTTTGGCTTATCAGGCACCACCAAGAATAGGACACCACCTGGTATCTGGGTCAGGCCGCTTGCCCCACCAGCAATATATTAGATATGCATGTGTTGGGTACGTGATGTTGCTCTGGGTAACCAAACGGAAACGAGAGGGCAAACTCCCTCTCCAACACCAGATAAAAGACGGCACAACGAAACCTGAGGGTGGCCATCCACCACCGAAAAACTGAAGACAGGACCAACGGGACGCCGCTGGATCCATGGTGGTGACTATCCTTTGCTTATCTCTCTGAATGCTTGCTTAATTTCCTCCTAATATTTCCTGCCTTTCCTATCGCTTTACTCTTTTATATCTACCCAATAAAACGTCTGATTGGCGGCATATGACCTCGTTTGTGTCTTAATTTCGCCCTTGGGATCATTACAAACCTTTCCCGAGCCTGACAATCAGACCGGGACTTAACAGCCTGGCAACAGGACCTGGGGTGAACTCCAGGGCCCCTCTCACTCCTGGTGGCTCAACCTTCGCCCATTGAGACAATCATTTGAAGTGAGTATTTCACTTAGCTCGAGGGGAATTTTTAACAGGTACCTTTATATGCATATTGTGTGTGTGTGAATTGATTCAAATATTGTAGTAAATCCTATTTAGTCACTTTGTAAATGCTAAATTAACCAATGATTAATTGCTGCTAAATTCCTGTGATTCTCTCTTTAACTGTGAATAAACCTTAAATTGCTGCTAGACATTGTCCTGGTTTCAGCTGGGATAGAGTTAATTTTCTTCCTAGTAGCTGGTATAGTGCTGTGTTTTGGATTTAGTAGGAGAATAATGTTGATAACACACTGATAGTTTTGTTGTTGCTAAGTAGTGCTTACACTAGTCAAGGACTTTTCAGCTTCCCATGCTCTGCCAGGTGCACAAGAAGCTGGGAGGGAGCACAGCCAGGACAGCTGACCCAGACTGGCCAAAGGGCTATACCATACCATATGACGTCATGCTCAGTATATAAGCTGGAGGAAGAAGAAAGAGGGGGGGGACCTTTGGCATGATGGCGTTTGTCTTCCCAAGTAACCGTTATGCATGATGGAGCCCTGCTTTCCCGGAGATGGCTGAATACCTGCCTGTCAATGGGAAGTAGTGAATGAATTCCTTGTTTTGCTTTGCTTGCATGCACAGCTTTTGTTTTACCTATTAAACTGTCTTTATCTCAACCCATGAGTTTTCTCACTTTGACTCTTCTGATTCTCTCCCCCATCCCATCGGGGGGGGGGAGTGAGTGAGTGGCTGTGTGGTGCTTAGTTGCTGGCTGGGGTTAAACCACGACACACACATAATATTCACATAAGTAAAATGTCTGCAACATACTCTGTCTTGCCAGATCTTTGAGTTTGCCAAGAAATGCTACCTTTTAGCAAGTTACTGGTGACTTCATGCACCTTTGCGGAAATCTTGGCTCTGGGAGCGTTTTGACAGAGACAGCAGTGAAAACATTCCTGATATTCATCACAACTGCTGAGGCTTTAGCACTAGTGTAGACTTTAAAGATGGAGACATACCCTGCCCCATTCATGCTGATATAGATCTGGATTGTTTTAATTAGACCGAGCAATTAGAAAGATAATAGGGAACATGTACCAAATAACTCAGAAGATCCCTGACAGAGGTAGCGCATCATCAAAGGGGTACATTAGTAGTGGAGAGATAGGAAGATAATTTGCTAAATGAATAGGAATGGAATGAGTTCAGTAGGTGTTATTAGCTCTGAAGCCAATAAGAGTTTTTCCTTCCACAGTATTAACAATTTTTAGTTGACATCATTTTAATGTAGGTGTTTCTTGAAGGTCAGTGTATTTGTGAGCTCTCACTTGATGCAACAGTGGCAGCCCTCTCTGAACTTCAAACAGATGTCCAGAAGAGCCAGCACTTAACTGTTTAAGTGCCTGGCATCTGTGCAGCTTGACTCCTCAATGCACGTAACTGTTACCATGAGGAAATAAGGGACATGCAGGCTGGTGATCAGTGGGATCCTTGAAACAAGGTCTGTCTAACATTGTAGAATAGTTGTACGCTGTCTAGATGCACTTAGCTCATTGCTTCTGCAGATATCCACATGCATTCGGAGAGCCAGGGAGAGATTTTTGTGGGGAGAACTAGCTAGCTGGTCTAAGATTTAGCTTGCAGATCCAATTTCCTTAGGAAAGAGACATTTTTTTCAATATTATGCAGCATGTAAGAGTTTTTGTTTCTCTGCTGTTGTGTTTTTGATGGTGCATTGTACTTAATAAAATGAGAATTTATTGTGTGAAGTATCAAATAGGTCATTCATTAAAGCCTTAAAAAAAAGAGTTGAGAGTGGGCGCTGTCATCTTTAGTGGTGGGGTGTGTCTTTTCTGCATTATATTTTGGGTTTTATTTACTATTTGTTACAGAGAAATGCAGATTATCTGCTTGGAATCATGCTTCCTTTGGCTTCTTTAATGATGCATTTGGATACGCTGTCAGATGGCTTAACTGAATACAATATGCATCACAAACTGATTTTTCTAGTTGTACATTTCTGCTACAGAGTATTTCTAGGGTTATCAGATAAATACCTGCCAAAGTGCTGACTGCAGGCTGTTAGCTACACCCATTACCTTTACCACTGTGTATTTTAGCACGTTATGCCCTTTAAGGTGACATTGTTTAAGCCAGTTAGAGGCCTGGACAAAGCAGTGGGAAAACATTCTGCAGGCAGCAATGCTTTACAAATGGGGAGTCATGCAAGAGTCCTGGTAATCCTGCTCTGAGAGTCAGTGTCCCATTTATTCTTACCATATATATCTGCATATGGGATGCATTTACCAAAGCTGACATGTGGAAAAATACCAGAGCAATTATAGATTTCCACAGGATCTTCCTTGATCAGCCTTGGATTATCTGCTACCCTCTGATAGTCCTTCTGTGTATTTTGTACCAGTGGTGCTGCACTGTCTGAAGAGTGATGGGAGGCTGAACTGTGATCTTTAGCAACATCCATCTGGCTGATGGGAAACCCCATGCTGTCATCTTGTGGCTGAGTGGCCTGCAGCAGGGATTGAGCACAACAAAGTGGTATCTGGACTGCTTGCAAGTAGGGGACATTCAGGACCTGCCAAAAGCATTTTCAACCACAGGTGAGCGGGAAAACTGGGAGCAGGCTGAGCAATTACAGGGTGTCGCAGAAAGAGTGATGCACTTCACTCACAAGAGAGAAGCAACAATATATTTTATTGATATAAGACAGTGAGTTAACAAAGTTCAATGGTAAATGCGCTAATGTGACAGTGGTTTAACAAGATTTGATGGCAAGGTACACTTGATTATTTGTTACATAGAGGACAGGGTCAGACAAAACTGTTAGGGAGACCCTCCCATTGAGTCATAAGGTTCAGAGAGGACCCCCTTGTGTTCTAAACTCCTTCTCAGAGAGGAGTTTAGGTGCAGCTGGATCCAGACTTAGTCCCAGACTTGGTCAACGGTTTATGTCTAAAGGATTATATATGCTTAATCAGTCCTTTATATTACTTAGCTAAGATTACAAAGTTTCAGTGCGCTTATTCCCAATTCACTTACCGAGTATCTGACGCGATAAGGATTCTCCCAACCTCGAGGAGTAACCTTGAGAGGGGTCCCTACTCAAGGGGAGATCCTGGCGTGCAGCCAGCTGCCATGCAGGAGAGCTCAATGGGCCCTGGGCTGTCCACTATTTATGGAGCAAGATGATTGACTTCTAGTCATATTTGCATACCAGCAAGACGTCTGGGTCACTGCGCCAGACAGCCCTTGGCTACTGTGTTGCCATTTGTCTCCCCAAAGTCCAACTTAAGCCAGATGCAGCCATCATGACTGCCACTGATGGTTATTGCTTAAGCGGGGGGGGGGAGGGGGGGGTGCAGAGGGATCAGCAGGGATACAATAAATACAAGCGGGGATACAAGCAGGGGATACAATAAATACAAGTTCCCTATGGAACAGGTGAAATCTTAGCTTCATTGAATACATTAATAGTTTTCCTATTAATTGCAAACACAATTTTTAGCTTATTATTTCTAAAAATATAAAAAAATATATTATTAAAAATATATTATTTCAAAAAATAATTTTCTAAGTGTTTCTTGGGAACTGGACTTTTTGTAAGGTCTTAGCTGATGCAGTAAGGGCATCTTGGTGAGCTTCTTACAACTGTTCAGCATGAGCAACCCTTGGCTGTGTATATGGCTTTCTTCTTCACGATAACCCACATAGACTAAGAAGACAAAAGAAGAGGGGACTCACATGGTGCTGGATAAGAGTCAAACCCTCATCCATTTGACTACAATAGCTTTTCTGCCTCTATCTGCCAACCAGGAGTTGGCAGAGCTTCCTGTAATTTCCATATCAGCACTCCAAGGTAAACAGTATCTTCCACAAGAATCTTCCATCATCATTAATGAAAAATATGCATTAGAAGGTGCAAAGGCATTCTGCGCCTAAGGTTGCCCCCTCACTTTGTTTCATTGCAGGCTTGAAAATGAGCCTGCTTATATGGAGAATCACTAAGGTGCCCACATTCCTGATGTGAATGTAAACCTCTTTGAGGGGGGGGGAAAGACTGCTCTGGATTCAGTTCAACAAAAAAAAATAACTTTTATATACCGCAGATATAAAAATATGTGAACTTCCTGGTATGCAAGATCATATGAATTGGAATAGTAAAAAAAAAGTTTAAAATAAAACCACAGCTATGTGAAAACCTGCAAGGCAAAGATTTGGGATTTTATTACAGTTCAGATGGTGATGGGTGGTCCTGAAGGGATGGTGTAGGAGCCCTGCATGCTTAGGAAATGGACATCCACTCTGAAAAATTAATTTACTTCCTCCTCTATTTCACACTTTTTCTATTGTACCAGAACTGTGAGCTCTGTTATTCTTGTGACTCCAGGATATGCTAGATGAGCTGAAGCTGGTAACCAGAGGAATGCTTGCCCAAGTGGGGAACCTGCAGGATTGTTTTCTTCAACAAATTGAACCTGTTCCTCAGTACACTGGTGAGGCCTGCAACCAGGAGTTAAAATGGTTCCTTAAGATACTAGTGCAAAGAAGCTAATGTGGAGAAGCAATATAGACAAGTAATGACAATTGTTTGAATTACAGCCATGATAGTATCCTCTAAATATTTTAGAAATAGCTCAGTCTGGAGAGAAAACAATCACAGTTGCTGGTGATAAAACAGTGAGATGTCCTAGTGAAGGAGTCATCTGTGATGATTAAAAGAGGCTTTTTAGCCTAATTTGGAAGACAAACTTTTGTGATCATGCTCTGTTTGTGTCAGTTTAATAATATTTTAAGTATTCAAATTGGACTTGCAGACAGGAAGTAGTCCTAAAGGTGATACACTACTACAGGCTTTATGAAAACAGGTAGATGGATGGAGCAGCAAGACCTATCAATGCACTTATCCACAAGGCTAGTATTCATCTTTTGTTGGTCACCGGAGTGCCCCAGAGAGGGGAGGGACAAGGCACGAAGAGGAACATGGGAGACTGCAGAGCATGTTGGTGCTGCGGCTACAGAGCCTGCAGGTCCATGTGGGAAAAGTCATTACTAGGCAGCTGCTAGTCCTGCTGCAAGTTAGACAAGGCATTTGTCACCTGCCAGACTGAAAATCTTCTCCAGAACCAATTCCTTTTCTGCTTGTGCTGAGTGTTGGCACAGGATGGATGGATGGATGGGCCCAAAGAGTGGTGGTGAAAGGAGTTAAATCCAGTTGGCGGCCGGTCACAAGTGGTGTTCCCCAGGGCTCAGTATCGGGGCCAGTTCTGTTTAATATCTTTATCGGTGATCTGGATGAGGGGATCGAGTGCACCCTCAATAACTTTGCAGATGACACCAAGTTGGGCGGCAGTGTTGATCTGCTGGAGGGTAGGAAGGCTCTACAGAGGGACCTGGACAGGCTGGATCAATGGACCGAGGCCAACTGTATGAGGTTCAACAAAGCTAAGTGCCGGGTCCTGCACTTGGGTCACAACAACCCCATGCAACGCTACAGGCTTGGGGAGGAGTGGCTGGAGAGCTGCCTGGCAGAAAAGGACCTGGGGGTGTTGGTCGACAGCTGGCTGAATATGAGCCAGCAGTGTGCCCAGGTGGCCAAGAAGGCCAATAGCATCCTGGCTTGTATCAGAAATAGTGTGGCCAGCAGGACCAGGGAGGTGATGGTCCCTTTGTACTCGGCACTGGTGAGGCCGCACCTTGAGTACTGTGTTCAGTTTTGGGCCCCTCACTACAAGAAGGACATTGAGGTGCTGGAGCGTGTCCAAAGAAGGGCAATGAAGCTGGTGAAGGGTCTGGAGAACAAGTCTTATGAGGAGCGGCTGAGGGAGCTGGGGTTGTTTAGCCTGGAGAAGAGGAGGCTGAGGGGAGACCTTATTGCTCTCTACAACTACCTGCAAAGAGGTTTTAGCAAGGTGGGTGTCAGTCTCTTCTGACAAGTACCAAGTGATAGGACAAGAGGAAGTGGCCTCAAGTTGCGCCAGAAGAGGTTTAGATTGGATATTAGGAAAAACTTCTTTACCGAAAGGGTCGTCAGGCATTGGAACAGGCTGCCCAGGGAAGTGGTTGATTCCCCATCCCTGGAGGTATTTAAAAGACGGGTAGACGTGGTGCTTGAGGACATGGTTTAGTGGTGGACTTGGCAGTGCTAGCTTTACGGTTGGACTCAATGATCTTAAGGGTCTTTTACAACCTAAATGATTCTATGATTCTATTAATTTAATTATTGCCATGAAAGCCATTCTGTTACTCAGGTTGTTACTGACTCAGAGTATAGAGCTAGGCACTAGCTGAACTGGGGAGTTGCTTCAGTAGGTGGGGTATGGATGAGAGTGACCACATGGTAGGACCAGATAACTGTATAGCTTCAGGCTATACCTTTGGCTTACTCTGATCATTCTTGGGAAAAGCCACCCCACAATATGCTATGGACCAGCAGCTCCCTGAAAGGCCTCTCTGCGTTCTTGCCACAGATTGCCAGTCATTCTGCTGCAGGTGAAGCCTACCATAAGACTTGGCTTTAAATGGAAGAGGAAAAAAAACCTATGGGAAGTCATCTGTTTACTCTTACTATCTAAATTTGCAAATAGGACGTGTAGTTCATGGTGGTATAACCTGTTTAGTCCACCTTAAAGTTTAATGGTCTGCAAAATTTAACTGTACAAAATAGATCTGGGTTTGATTAGATGCTAACCAACAAACAGGCATCTGAAATCTTGAGGTTTTTTTGCAGATCTCAATCAATAATGCCTAAACCATTCTTTGCTTAAAGAAAATAAGCAAAACAAGAACAGACACCAGCATCTGTCCCGACAGCCTGCATGCCAAGCTCCACTATGAGATTCTGAAATACCCATGGTATTAAGTCCTGCTGCCTTCCTCCCAAATAAAAATAAGACAAGGTTGGGATTAGAACAGAGGCAGGTTCTAGAACAGGTGGTTCCCGAGTCTTTAAGCTTGTTTAGTGTTTTGTTGAGAAAATCTGAAATGAAGAAAACATAGTATGTGAGGAGTTGGACAATTCCCACTAGAATATTTGGAAACACTTAGATGTGCTTTGAAGTGCAAAACAATGAGGTAAACATTAAGAAAATAATTTTTCATATAAGTTTTCAATACTCACAAAAGTAACACATGAATAAACCTCCCTGAAGCCACTGGGCATAATATCAAAATATCCTGCCTGCTTAGAATGAAAAAGAGCATATATTTGTGAAATTTGTTTTGACATACGGACTTAGAGAGGTAAACAAATAGCTGCCTGAGCGAGCTAGAAACTCGGAAGTGAGCTACAAACAAGCTACTACAAACTACTGTGCTAAACATACTCTGTGCTTCTCTGTTATTGGGTCAAAACTAATGTTTCATTTGACAAATATGAGTCTTGTGTGAAGATCTTGGGTCAGTTTTGCTCCTTCCCTATGGTTTGTTGCAGATGTATCTCTCGGTCTTTTCTTAGAGGTCTTTGTTACTTAGTATTGAGAACTGGCTTTGATGTGAGTTCATAGCATGTTGAGTAGATGTTTTGTGAGCCTATACAAACTCTGCACCCACCAGAAGCAAACGCAGCCATGGAACTTGTGTACAATGTGAGCTGCCTTTTGGAAGAAAAGCCAAATGACCGTCGCAGGTATTAAAACCGCTGTTTTGGTCAGAGCAGACACTCTTGATGCACGGTTGGAGCTGCACAATGAGCTTGCTCAGAAGGCTGGATAGCTTCACTTTGAAAAGAGTGCAGGAATTGGTTGTGGTGACATGGAATACACTTGTGGAGGGTGACTTCCCATTGTATTTCATACTCCTGCCTTGCCCCTCCTGTCCCAAATGGGTTATCACAAAAAAACCAGTCTTGAAATCATAAGGTTTCACTTAGGGTTGCTGGTCTCAGGCCTGGGGGGGAACCAGTAACACTGGTGGCATTAGTTGCCAGTATTGTTAGGTCTTACCAGAGAGCCTTGATGCTAAAAATGATAGAAAAATCACAAACTTCTTTTCTCTCTGTGGAGAAGTTTCTACTTTCACTGCCTGCTTCTGTGGTATACAGTGGAGTTCAGTCCAGAAAAGTCTTGAGTTCATGCAAATCACTCTATAAAAATTGGAGCTAGATACTGTGTTTGCTCTAAGCATTCCTACAGGGCTTAAGCAACAGTAATGTCTGCCCTCCTTGGCTCTTCAAGGTGTTTCCATCTTGTATCTCAGAAATTATCATGGCAAATGAAGGAGAGTTATGTGCATTGTGCACTCTTTTTCATTGCTGTTTCCCTGCAGGTGATTTTAATAGGCAGCTGGTGGGTCAGATGATGCAGATGAACCAAATACTGGGAGATGTGAAAAACCTTCTTAAGATAACAAGTACCGTATAAAGGCTTCAGTGTGAAATCTCCCAAGCTTGCGACTTTTGATAGAGTCAGGGCAGAATTCACATAAGCAATAAACTCCTATGTAGAGAGGCATGACAGTGAAGAAGAAATAACCATATAGGTCCTGGTACCCTGTGCTCGTTATGGAGGATCACTGAATGTGGGAGTGTAGGGAACTTGCTTATTCAGATCCAGAAAATCTAGTGTTTTAAGCAGAGAGTAACTAGAGCAGCCATCCTAGCCCATTGTTAGATAGATGTAGGTCTGTTGCACAGACCTGAAATTGCATTTGTTCCACTTGCTGGTGGGTGTCAGAACCGGAATTGCTGGCGCATGCCTTTAATTAAGCATGTCATTCTTAAAGGTCCCGTTGATGAAGGATGAACTGAAATACAATAATTATCACTGTCCTTAATTTTATGGAGTACAAAGAGCATCTCATTTCAAGATAGAGTACATATGTTGCATGGTTTGAGTGGCATCTTGGGAAAAATGATAATGGGTCTTCTGGCAGCCAGGTACAAACTGGAGCTGCCTCTATCCAAATAATGTTTATTTTCTATATCCTCAAGGTCAAAAAAGCAACTTTTCTGAGAAATACCATAGCTGAGTGCCAAGCATGTGGTGAGTATTCCTATATTGCCTGTAAAAGGCAACCAGATGAGATGTAGAGTCATTTTAAAACTAATATTGATTGCATCAGCTTTATTTGGTTTCTAAGAAGTAATTTTTTTAAAAATACTGTGTCCAAAGTTTTAGATGTATTGGATACAAGTTTAAAATATGTTTTCATTAGAGAAAAAGCTTTCCAGTTCCATAGACCTGACAGTTACCTACTGGGGGATAACACCCCTCTAAATCAAGCAGTACCACTCACCCTGTACTGTCAGTTCTTGCTCTGCCGCAAAGCTGTGCCACAGGTTCCTGGGGAGAGAGACATTGCCTGCCAAATGTCTCATGAACAATTTTAGTGGATGGACAAGGGAGGAATCATGTTCTGCTCTAGCTGATATTGTCAGTCTGAGGAAGATTCCATGTCCACCTGAAATTAGTCTGATTCTGAGTAGGTAGTCATTGGTTAATAGCAGTAAGACCTAAGAGAAAGTGTCCATCTTTTCCCAGCATGAAGTCTCTTCAGCCACAGCACAGCTGGTAGCAGCGCAATGCAGAAACATGAAGCCCCTGCTGAGCAGCGTCTTGGGGAATCTCTTCAGAGCACTGCCAGATGAAAGCCATGATGGATGTTTCTTTCAGTCACCGAAACTGTTATTCTTTCTGCACTAAAGGTTTGGGAACTATGTATTTTCCAACTCGGCTTCCTAGGCTCAGTAAACCCAAATGCAAAGTTAATTCCTGCTTCAGAGGAGTCAGGTGCATGAAGACAGCAGAGGGATTTCAGTGTGGCCCCTGCCTTGAAGGGCTCGCGGGAAATGGAGTTACCTGCTCAGATATTTACGAGGTAAAATAGTGACTTTCACTGAATTTAAAAAAAAAAAAAAAAGGGCAAAAAGCTAAGAAGCAACCATTTCATACATATCAATGGGATGCCGATGCTTGCTGTCTTCAGCATTTGCTGACTGCTTGCACAGTGAATATTTTATTCATTCTGATTTGATTCTACCTCCCTATTTTGCTGTTGCTGCAACTTTATGGAGGTTATATGTGTGAAAACTTGAAATACTCTGTCGAGTTGAGTAGTTACTTAAAGGAGTTTAATGTTTAAAAAAAAAAAAAAAACAAAAAACAAAACAAGCTTTTGACATAGTTGTTTCTTTTCCACAAGAAGATTCAGTAGCTTTTGTTATGGGCAGAGCTGCAGAAGCACTTCTTGTCAATATGGGCTTTGTTTCTTTAAATTGTAGTGCTCCTGAACCAGCCTTGGAGACCAAAGTCCTCCGTTCACCCCGAACTGGAGCCATGTTTTCAGCCTAACCTTAAAGGTCTATGAAAGAAAATAAACATTTATTGTTATAGTTCCTTCTGCTTCTTTATTGTTCTGATGAAAGCTGATAAGGTTGACTTAAATCTATTTTTTGTCTTGTGCTGTGTGTTAGAAATTCAGAGCTTGCTTGTATTGAGGACTGCGTTAAAGGATTTACAATATCTTAAATGATTAAATTGATACAAAGATCGGTGTTCGCTGAACCCCCTTGCTTTCTAACTTTCCTCACCAAGGTGGGAAGCTAGGTGCGGCTGGGTAAGGAAACCGATGTAATGAAACTCAATAACAATAACAACAGAGTGTTATTAAGCAGGCATTTTATTGCGGTGCTGGGCAGCACTGGGGATTCTCCACCATGAGTGCTCTACCGATTTGGTAGACTTTCAGAGATTATATACTATAAAGTCCTACATATTCACAGGATTTCTGAGAATTCATTTACATAAACATGAGATTTCCTGGAACTTATTAACATATGCAAATGTCCGATCCGCATGGGCAGTTGTCTCCCGTGGTGGTCTTCAGGTGGTCTTTGGGGGGTCTTCAGGTGAAGGCTCGTAGTCTTCTTCACTGTGTTCGCTGACTGACCTTTGCTTCAGTTCTGGGATCACGTCCTTCAAGGCTATTGTTGTCATGCCCTTGCAACTTACCTATCTTCTGTGCATTTGTTCTCCCAAGGCCCAGTTGTCTGAGATGGGATTATCCCGGAGCCCCCTTATCTTGCAACCATTCTAACTACTCTCTAAATCCCAAAGGCCTTTCTTTTGTTTAGTTAAGCGAGGAAGATATTTAAAATATCCTCCTTGCCCCTAGGCTTTAATTCTTTCGGGAGGCATTTTGATGCAGTGGCTTTGTCTATCTTGGCTTTAACCCTTTCAAAATAAAACCTGTATTAATTGTAATGTGGCACTCAGAACACAAACAAAAAAACCACCTACAGCTTCACCGCATTTTTTCTGTGCGATCATTTTTGCCATTACTCTTTAGTGATTTTTGTGGAAAAGCACCTGGATGCAGTATGAAAGGGTTAAAGCCAAGATAGAAAAAGCCACTGCATCAAAATGCCTCCCGAAAGAATTAAAGCCTAGGGGCAAGGAGGATATTTTAAATATCTTCCTCGCTTAACTAAACAAAAGAAAGGCCTTTGGGATGTAGACAGTAGTTAGAATGGTTGCAAGATAAGGGGGCTCCGGGATAATCCCATCTCAGACAACTGGGCCTTGGGAGAACAAATACATGGAAGATAGGAGGTCACAAAAGAATGACAACAGCCTTGAAGGACACCGTTTACGTAATGCTAGGACTGAGTTTGCGCAGAAGTAGAGGTCAATCAGCGAACACAGTGAAGAAGACTACGAGCACCTTCATCTGAAGACCCCAAAGACCACCTGAAGACCACCACGGGAGACGACTGCCCATGCGGACCGGACATTTGCATATGTTAATAAGTTCCAGGAAATCTCATGTTTATGTAAATGAATTCTCAGAAATCCTGTGAATATGTAGGATTTTATAGTATATAATCTCTGAAAGTCCACCAAATCGGTGGAGCACTTATGGTGGAGAATCCCCAGCGCTGCCCAGCGCTGCAATAAAGAATACCTGCTTAATAGTAACTTCGTTGCTATTGAGTTTCATTTCAGGGACTCTCTGAATACTCCGTTTCTCCCTTGGGGGGATTCAGACTGTGAGGAGAAGCATCCGTGAATTTTTGTATCAAGTATACCAGGGAACCAGGATAATTAGGTCATTAATTTTGCCTGTGAATAACACAGTACTATCAATGTACCTGCCTAATGATGTAAAACAGCAAAAGCAATTCCTTTTTTTCTCCTTCCTAGCCAACAAGAGATGTGTCTTTAACTGCTTGTTTGGTTTACTCCCTCCTGTAGGCCATCAGCAGAGAAGATGCAATGTGCCCAACTTATATCTGTCTGTGAAAAACACTGGGGAGAGAAAGGAGGTTGAGTGTGGCAGTTTCCTGAGTTGTAGGCGATGTCTTTTATTTTGCCTCGCATGGCGTGGATTGTGTCTGCTGCAACAGAAGGTGCAAAAAATGGAGGTGAAGCTCTGAAATGGGAGTGCAAGAGGTGAAGCTGAGACAGCTGTGGTGCGAGTTTCATGCCAAAGACGATCATGGTAAGAGACTCAAGCCAGCCTAGGTGGAGCCCACCAGTACAGACAGGTTCCCTCTCCTGAGCCATACCCAGACTGAGGCAGAGCAGGGCAATAATCTCCTCCCTGCCATTTTCAGTGTTGGAGCAATTCTACCCATGACAGCAGTGGTTGGAAAAAAACCCGAGACTGATCTGTAGTGTCCTGATATTAACATGGGTTTCTGTGAGCAGTCCGGCTCTGCCATTGGAGATTTACATGCCTTTGTGTTCCTGCCACTGCGCCACATGGTAGAGCTGATGTCACGTTAGAAACAGTGAGGATATTTTGCCAAAACGGTGTCAGAGAGAGAGTTTTGCTTATGTGAGGTCTTTATGTGGACACTGCTACTAAAATGCCAGCTAGTCTGGTGTGGTTTTGTTCACCAGTAAATATCTCCTTTAACAGCTGGATTTTCACTTATGGTTGCACAGAAGGGGGGAAGAGATAATAAATGGCAATAGCTTTTCATTGTCTAATAAGAGGGAATGTGTCATGTTATTTGTTTTCCTGAGTTAGCTGAAATTGTAAGAAGGAAAATAATATGGGTTTGGATTTTTTTGAAAGCTCTTTGGGAATCTCTTCTGGGAGAGCACCTTTCTACTGAATGAACTATTTCTGTACTTCTTAAAAACTGGCATTTAAAAAGGAGCTCCTGCAAATTCTGATAAAGAGAAATCTAGAAGCTTCCTCACTAAGAGTTGCCATCATCCTTTCTGAGGCTGTTAGCATCTCTGTGATACGCTCCTTTCTTATTCATTACCAATTTGAAGACATTACTTTCATGTGCTGATGCCTTGTATCTTGTGAGTTGCAGCTCTGCTCTGTGTATGGTGTAATTTGAGTGCCCTCTGCTGCCTACAATAAAAAATCCGCATTAAATAAGGAGCACAAAATGTCTGTCCTAGGTTTTATATTTTCCTTATGCTAATTGTGGACATACTTCTAACAAATCTTTCTGTCAAACACACTTTGATATTAAGCATACCTTTTCTTGCTCCTTTGTGTGTGTGTTTGGTTACAAGCCATATGTTTGTCGTTGTAGGTGGATATACTCTGACTTGTTCTCCCTCCATCTTATGAATGTTTTTCTGTTAGCGATGGAGGGGAAAAAAGGCATATTTTTAAAACTCTTTTATATTTCTTTCTCATGTTTCTTATTTATTGCTGTCTTTGAGCCATATGCAGCATGATGACATGTTGATGTTTTCAGTACTCATAAATATTACCTAGCGGCTAGTGTTGATATTGGAGAGGCAGCAATTCAGGATGTGGTTCCCAAACTGGCACCCGCAAGGCCACTGAAATGGGTCACATCCGTTCTGTAAAACCGCATGAGGCAATGAAGTGAATGGTGCCTTCAGGCCAAGGGTGATGCTGTGGGCATGTGGTATTTTGGGAGAAGTGCTGAGGGTTGTCTGTGGGCCTCTGATCTAGAAATGCGTGGGTGCCACTGACACATCCCTGCTCATCTGGCTCACATTTGGGTTACTTCAGGCTATGAAATTTGCCCAAATATAAATGAGGGGAAATGCTGCTGCCACTTCTGTGTGTACAAAACAACACAGCTGCAGGACCATTCAGTGGGTTGCAGTTACGTGGCTTTCCTGATATTTTGATCTGGACCCTCCCGTGGGAGGCTCTCAGCCTCCAAGGGAGCTGAACCTGCCCAGCAAAAGGAAGGATGAGGATCAGAGCTTAGGGCATCAACTACAGGCTATAATGGAAGACTGCAAGCGTTACTTAAATTACAGAGATAGCTGAAGACCTATTGGAGTCAGACATACCTGAGACTTTCCTCTGCAAGCCAGCTCTGAACAGAAGACATACAGACATTTGCATGTAGCATTGCCTAGGCAAATTGACCGAGAGGTCTATGCACATAGTCAGAGTCTGGACATTACTAAAGCACGAACATGTGCTCGGTTAATTTTTTTCTTTGCAGTGCTGTTACAACCCTTGCTTCCCTGGAGTGCACGGTGTAAACACTGCTCCAGGTTTTCAATGTGAGACCTGTCCCCCAGGATATACAGGACAAACCATGCAAGGGATAGGACTCAGCTATGGCAAGAGCAATAAGCAGGTGAGTGGCAGCGTTCCTGTGGCAACTGCCATTGCAAGGTGCTGGTTTATATCTGTATTGCATTTTATTTATATTTCAGTCACTACACAGATGCCTTGTGCAGTTAGGCAGAGTGTTTCAATTAGAAGAGCTACGTTGTGTTTGCTTAGCTTTAATGTAAGTATGAACAGTCTAATAGTCAGGACTGGTACAGAGACAAGAAAAAAATGTCATTATCTTCATAGGTTTATCTGATAATTGTTAAAGAGGGGCCCTGTTGATTTCTGTAAACTGGCTTTGACCTAGGAAGAGTTTGATAGAAAAGGTCTATTTTACTGCATTTTTTGAATGTTTCTGTAGCACCCTACAAGGGGAACACAGTTCTTGTCTAAACTCTTGTGGGTGAACCAGAAGCCCATCCTAAGGTTGAAATTTTCTGTATCACAGTGTCGTGGTTTAACCCCAGCCAGCAACTAAGCACCACACAGCCGCTCGCTCACTCCCCCCCGGTGGGATGGGGGAGAGAATCAGAAGAGTCAAAGTGAGAAAACTCATGGGTTGAGATAAAGACAGTTTAATAGGTAAAGCAAAAGCCATGCACGCAAGCAAAGCAAGACAAGGAATTCATTCACTACTTCCCATTGGCAGGCAGGTATTCAGCCATCTCCAGGAAAGCAGGGCTCCATCACGTGTAACGGTTACTTGGGAAGACAAATGCCATCACTCCGAACGTCCCCCCCCTTCCTTCTTCTTCCCCCAGCTTTATATGCTGAGCATGACATCATATGGTATGGAATATCCCTTTGGTCAGTTGGGGTCAGCTGTCCCAGCTGTGTCCCCTCCCAATTTCTTGTGCACCTCGAGCCTACTCGCTGGTGGGGTGGTGCGAGAAGCAGAAAAGGCCTTGACTCTGTGTAAGCACTGCTCAGCAATAATGAAAATATCCCTGTATTATCAACACTGTTTCCAGCACAAATCCAAAACATAGGCCCATACTAGCTACTATGAAGAAAACTAACTCTACCCCAGCCAAAACCAGCACTGTGTGTCTCTTCAGGGTTGATATGTGTCTGGAGATCCATTGGAAAGTTAGCCTATGGGTATGTCTGTGCCATTCTGAGAGCGGTTTCAGGAGAGGCTATGACTCTTTTCTACACTTAAACTTTGGTGGCTTTTCTTTAGACTTGGATCTCAAATTGATGTAGTTTTTATTACATGTTGATTTGTTTTATTGCTAGATCTGCTTAGATATTGATGAATGCTAGAATGGTGGCCTTGGACTCTGCGTTCCAAATTCCCATTGTATAAACACTTTGGTAAGCACCTTTTCATTTGTGTCTTTAAAAAGCTGATTCTTTTAAAATTCCCTAAGGCTAGGATTGGATTTGTGGCTCTGACTGAAGAGCTGAATAATATAATTTGTTTCTTGGCTTTATCTAAACCAAAGAATCCTTTCCCCTTTTCCCGACTAATAAAATAATCGATACTTCATTTGGCATTAACATGTCCACCTGAGCTGTATCCTTATCACTTTCCCTGAGGAACAGCAGGAACTCTTTTCTCCACACCATCCAGTTATGTGTGTTTATGAGTATGTTATTGCAAAAGCCTCCTTTGAAAGATTAAACCTTTGCTTCCCCTCATCTCTTCCCACCAAGGAACTGCTGCAGCAAGATGTTCCTCTGCCTGCTCTTTTTATAGGAGTAATGTCTTGACTTCATTAGGGTATTTATACAGTACCAGATATCCCTCTAAACAAGTACAGAGAGAAGGAGAGCTGCAACTGATATAACACATTTCAATACAAATACCCATAGGTATTAAATCCAGGAAAACAAGCATAGCAGAAGTAGAAATGGTTTGAAAGGTGTTAGGATCCAACAGAAGGGGCGTATAACCATTTTAATGCTATGAAGCAAGTTGGACCTTTCACTTAACTTATGCCACTGTCAAATGTGATGCTGTTCTGCTACAGCTGGCTGCACAGAGCAGGCTTTCTCCATAACGAGAAAGGTTGAAAGTAACCTGCAGGTGTAAAGGTGGTCCTTTTTGCAGCTAGGTATTGTTGAGGCTACTAGTAGTGTTCAAAGTGGTGTGCTTTCCTTGCAAATAACCTTGTCTTTCTAAGACTGCTAGGACACTGTTCAATATGTCTCTCAATATTTATTCAATTTTTTGGTATCTGAAACATTTCCGTCACATGTTGTATCTTATCGCATGACTAGACATGACTAGCCCTCTTCAGGATGCCTTCAGGCCCTGTTTGCAGAGGGCAACAAGAGGCCTGCCAGCTGTCAAAAACAGAGCAGTGTGGGGTTTTTTTGCTCCTGTCTTCCTTTAGAAGCAGTTTGGTCTGGAAGTGCTGCCTTAAAGGCTATTTTACCAGGGCTTGATATAGAACAGAATATACCAAGCAAATTCATCAGACTCCAGAAGATATTACCCTGGCGTCCATTAAGAGAAAGTGCATGGCCCGGTATGTTTTATATAGGCCATACCATTTGCATGGTCCAGTGATTATTTTACTCTTCAGTCATCCGTATATCTTCATTTTCAGTCTGAAAGTATGCAGACAGCACAGAGTTAAAATTTGGACTGAAGTTAGGAAGAGAGGACAAAAATAATGCCCAGTTGGGTAGTAAATGTTTCTCTCTATCATGGTGGACTGGGACAATCCTGGCAGTTCATCCAACAGGCTTTGTACGGGAAGAGTGAAGTTGTGTGAAGCGCCTCGCTTTCACAAAGGAATGGATGCACAAGTTTGTCAGAGATCTGCTTGTTTCTGTTCTTTGACATGTCAAAAGTAATTATTTGCTATAAGGAGATTGTTTTCAATTAACTTTTATGTCATAGATTACAAATCTACAAGTATGTGAGATAAAAGCCACATTAGATGCCTAAAGAAGACCCCTTCTTATCAGCATTTATCTGTTTATATCTCTCATAGTAATTGTCCGAGCACAAACTGAGATTCCTTGGCTTAGCTTATTTGGGTTTTTTTACACAAGAGTGGCACAAATATAAAAATATATGTATGCTTCTAGGTAAACCAATACAAAAGGTCGCATGGATTTTCTTATTGCAGTGTAAATGCAGATGACTCTGTCTTCAACTCCTGAATTCTTTTCTGAAGAACAGTACTGTGCTTTCCAGCCCTGGGAGCGGAGGGAGCACCAAGTAGCGTATGAACTTTCATTGTAAAAGTCTAACTGAAGTACATTACTTACGTTTTGCCAGCTTGCAAGGGGAAGCAAGAGACTAATTCTGTGTCCTAAATTTGGATACAGTGCATACTTTTGCTGGCACATGCTTTGGTCTCATTTTTAAGTACATCTATTTCAAAGAAGAAGAAACTAGGATATTTTAAGTCTATGCTGTAATGGGAAGATGTCTAGACACGTGTGTTAGGCAAGTCCTCATTTTAAGGGGAGGCCAGAGTTTGACATGCAGTTCTATGCATGTATCTTCAGTTACAACACAAATTAGGCATTGATTTGAAACAGTACCACTTTAATTGGCTAGGAGAAACTTGTGTGCAGATGCACTTGCTTTGCTGATGCAAACTCAGTAACTGTCAGCACAGTTTAAACTTCTCTAGTTGCAGATGTATTCTTGAGATACTGAACAAAACACAGTCATCCCATCTAACCATGGGCTCCTTGCTGAGATGCTAGGTGCGTATTCTGCCTAGGTCTCCTCTTTTCTTTCTTTTCTCCATCTGCATGTGAGGAACCAAAATTGATTCCTGATGGGTGTCTAAAAGAAATCTATAGCTCCCACTGAAATCATTAGGTGTTGCAGGCACACATTCCATTTAAAATCAAGTCTTTGCTCTTTTTAGCTGTGCCTAGATATAGGGAGCTTGAAACAAAGATTTTTCTTTCCATATTGAGAGATGCTGAGGTGTACCTCATTGTACTTCAGTGTCTGTACATGCCTTCTCTATGTTAGTGTTTTCAAGACTGATATGGGGTTTCCCTCTTGAATATTGCTGCAGTGAATCATTAACCTTTTGGTAGTACTATCATGGCATTTTATTGATAGTGTGGCATTGGCTGGGCTGGTGATAGTTATATTTGTGGAAAAGATGCTGACATTGACGGCTACCCTAACAAAGAACTCTCATGCCCTGCTGAAAGCTGCAGAAAGGTAAGAAATTCTTTCTTAATCCTATAATAATTCAGAGCATGAAGGGGTGAAGAGGAATAGTGGAAGAATTGATACAAAAATTCACAGATGCTTCTCCTCACAGTCTGAATCCCCCCAAGGGAGAAATGGAGTATTCAGAGAGTCCCTGAAATGAAACTCAATAGCAACGAAGTTACCATTAAGCAGGTACCCTTTATTGCAGCGCTGGGCAGCACTGGGGATTCTCCACCATAAGTGCTCCACCGATTTGGTGGACTTTCAGAGATTATATACTATAAAGTCCTACATATTCACAGGATTTCCGAGAACTCATTTACATAAACATGAGATTTCCTGGAACTTATTAACATATGCAGATGTCCGATCCGCATGGGCAGTTGTCTCCCGTGGTGGTCTTCAGGTGGTCTTTGGGGGTCTTCAGACGAAGGCTCCTAGTCTTCTTCACTGTGTTTGCTGATTGACCTTTGCTTCTGCGCAAACTCAGTCCTAGCATTACGTAAACTGTGTCCTTCAAGGCTGTTGTCATCCTATTGTGACTTCCTATCTTCCATGCATTTGTTCTCCCAAGGCCCAGTTGTCTGGGATGGGATTATCCCGGAGCCCCCTTATCTTACAACCATTCTAACTACTCTCTAAATCCCAAAGGCCTTTCTTTTGTTTAGTTAAGTGACTAAGATATTTAAATATCCTCCTTGCCCCTAGGCTTTTCAGGAGGCATTTTGATGCAGTGGCTTTGTCTATCTTGGCTTTAACCCTTTCAGAATCATGACTAGATGTATTAATCTTTTTTCAAGTTATTGAATTCCTCTCGATAAATTGTATTTCATTTTATTAATTTATTAAAACAATAATGGAAAATGTTGTTCAAATTATGAAGGCATCCAGTTTACCCATAGAACACCAGACGTCTCATTTTTTGTCAAGGACAATTGCAGATTTGTCTGAAACTCTGGACAAGAAGATGCTGATAGTGATGGGATTGGAGATGCCTGTGACGATGATGTGGATGGAGATGGCATTCCCAATGAGCACGTGCTGCGTATAGATCAGGGTGCAGGGGTCTGTGCAAACAGAAGGATCTCATGTTACTGCAATAGGCACTGATTTTGAAATCTGCCTCACTGCTATTTGCCAAATGTCGTGGTTTAACCCCAGCCAGCAACTAAGCACCACACAGCCGCTCGCTCACTCCCCCCTTGGTGGGATGGGGGAGAGAATCAGAAGGGTAAAAGGGAGAAAACTCGTGGGTTGCAATAAGAACAGTTTAATAATTGAAGTAAAAGAAATTAAAACAGTTAAAGCAAAAACCGTGCACGCAAACAAAGCAAAACAAGGAATTCATTCATTACTTTCCATCGGCAGGCAGCTGTTCAGCCATCCCCAGGAAAGCAGGGCTCCATCACGCATAACGGTTACTTGGGAAGACAAACGCCATCATGCCAATGTCATCCCCCCCCTTCCTTCTTCTTCCCCCAGCTTATATACTGAGCATGACGTCATATGGTATGGAATAGCCCTTTGGCCAGTTTGGATCAGCTGTCCTGGCTGTGCCCCCTCCCAGCTTCTTGTGCACCCCGCAGAGCAGGGGAAGCTGAAAAAGTCCTTGACCAGTGTGAGCACTACTTAGCAAGAACCAAAGCATCAGTGTATCATCGACATTGTTCTCATCCTAAACCCAAAACACAGCCCCATACTGGCTACCAAGAAGAAATTTAACTCTATCCCAGCTGAAACCAGGACACCAAAGATTATCCCATACCCATCACTGTCAGCAGCTCTCTAAATCCCATCTTTTTCTTTTATATAACGCTCACTGTTATAAGACCTAAAAAACCCAGTCTGCCTCACCCAGTCTTAAATCCTACCAGCGTATGCTCCACTATTATATTTTAGCATTGAATTCTACAGCTTTTTGTATACAGAACTTGTGTTCTTCTGTCACGCTCTCCCATAGCATGGCCTTCAGGAATATTACTTACATTAGTGTCTTTCTTTTTAAAGAGCAGGTTGACCTGACATCACATTCCATGACGGATCCAAAACCCACATAAATTAATGGGTGTGTTGCCAATAACTTGAGAAAGCTTTGGATCATGGTCTTAAAGAGAAAGAGGTTTCCATGTGGGAACACTACTGCAGAATATACCAGAGCATAAATTCAGTCCATAAAAGCTCTTTTGTGTTCACCCTGTATCCTCACATGCCCACTGTTATTCTACACTAAGATCCTTCTGTGGTATTGCTTAATGCACTTCCAAGGAAGACAACAAGGATGCTCTGTCCAGAGTACAAATGTCTGTGTGGAACTAGGGCAGACTAGCAATCACAGAAGGTCAATCTCAGGCTGTTTTGCCACAGAGGCCAACCCTAAATTCTGGTAGCTTGAAGCAACTGGTTTTATTAATGTTCTGTAAGTAAAGATGTTAAATCCTCCTTCAACTGTAAATCTATATGCAGTTTCAGCACCTTCACAATCAAGTAACTTCTACAGTGTTGCTAAGCTCTGTTCTGCCTCCTGTTCTGTGTGTGTGAGAGGATGAAGTCATGGATGTGCTAGATGGGAAGGGAAAGTTTACACCACTTTGAAATAAAGTTTCCCCTATATGCCTCCTGATGGTCTTAGAGAGTCAATAGCAGCTTGGCTGACAAAAGAATAAGACTTGTACCTATTTGCATCAAAAAGTCCTCATTTTCCAAGTGTTTCAGCTTTGGTTTGAGTCTCTACCAGAAGGGGGCAACCACCTTTCACCGAGAACATCTACAAACCCTGTCAGGGTCTCTGAACTGCAGCTTTTGAGAAGGACCATGTAAGGAAGCTAGGGCATCAAAACCATACTCACCATGGACCCATCCAAAATGAGAATCAGAAGTCAAAGTTATAAATAAAGACTTATGATATTGGGTGTTTACACTTAGTGTTCCCATGGTGTGGTTCAAAGCAGAGCTTTGAGGGAGCAAGTGAAATCTGGTCCAGAGCTAATATTCATATAAAATGTCAAACTGTTCACAGTAAACATTTTTTGTGAAAGTAGAAATGAATACAAGAGTTATATAAATCCACTAAAGTAGAAATTAAAGATTCAGGGCCCGGTTCATGTCTGATTTGGATCTGTGTCTCTTGCAGGATAACTGTGTCTTGGCTCCCAATGTTAACAGAGAAATAGTGACCAAGAAATCTTTGGAGATGCTTGTAACAACTGCCACAATGTCCTGAATAATGACCAGAGGGAGACGGATGGTGATGGGAAAGATGTTTGTGATGATGACATGGATGGAGATGGTTGGTAATTCTTCACTTCCAGCTTCTCTGATGTTCTTGAAACTTGCCCAGAATGTGCCGTGCATTAGGAGATTTTCTGTCACCACATTGCCTTTCTTCATGAAACCTCTGTTTGGCATCCTTTTCATTTAGATTAATTTATATCTTTTAGCCTCCATCTGAAGCACTGAACACTTTATAACAGATATAAACTGAACCATGTTTCATGTATAAGTTAAAGTCATTGGTCATTCAGTAATTCCTTAAAGGTGCAAACATGTCTCAGAGTATTCAGCTGCTGCCTATCCCAGATGCCCAAGAGCTACATAATGTATTATTTTCATCACTGTAGGAGGCTTGAAAGAAGTAAAAAAAACTCACAACCCTTCAGATGTAATAACAAAGATGAAATGTCCCATCCTGTAAGCTGTGATACAGGGAACAGGATAGAATGAAGTGTGTGTAATTAATGAAGTGTATGTGATTGGGTTGAAAGCTGTTCTTTAGCAAGATGTTTCTAACTTCTACTAAATGAATGGATGCACACATAAGAAAGATTTGTTGTGCAGGTTTATAATGTCATTGCAAGATTAAGCAGTTGCTGAAAAGGAATGGTGTCTTTACTATTCTTGATACTCATGTTGTCCAATAAAAAATAATGGGAATTGTTTTTAACTAACATCCAATCCACTTTTTACTAGGTATTAAGAACCTTTTGGATAATTGTCAGAGGATCCCCAGCCAAGACCAGGAGGACAAGAATAATGATGGTGTTGGTGATGCCTGTGCCAGTTGCTCTACAATCAGCAACCCAAACCAGGTTAGCAGGCAGAAGGAAAAAATATCCTCATTTAGGGAGAGGGACTGCTGAGATCCAAAGAGATGCAAGAGAATGAGACAGCCCCTGCAGCCACAGTGTTTATCTTTTAACAGTAGGTATTCAGGAACATTTTATGGAGCTTCAAACTCTGTCAACATTGGAAAGGGGAGCCACCAGGTGTATTCTCATACCTTGGGATGTTGTTAGCACCTCTCCCCCACCAGTATCTTCTACCATGATGCTATGAAATGTGGGCCTCTCCAGTCCCATGGAGTCCAATGTCACACTCCACACAGTGGTGTGATTTAGTTACACTTGGCATTTCTTAAATTAGGACCATCCTGATGTCCTTATTTAGCAAAACTTTCACTGCTCCTAGGTGAGAAGTCAGTGAGACTTTTGATGTGTTTTAAATTCTGATGAAGCCCTTTGTGACTAACAAAACCTGCTGAAAACTTTAGAGAAACATGGTAGATTTTTAAAGCTGCTTAAGAAATGAACATTGGTTAGAAATGAGGAATATTTATTTCCAGTAGTAGACGAATCTTGCTTGAACGGCTCCAATCAAGTTTAACCCTGTTTATTAATTGTATGGTTTTTTCTTTAATCAAACTGACTTTTTGGTTAAATGGATGATGCAAACAAGAAAAATACATTTTATAAAACAAATGTTTTTCTATGCTTTTATTTTAATTGTATTTGATTTGGTTGTGTTTTAATACTATTTTAATAGATACTCTCAGCAGATGATATTGCAACTTTCTCTGTTTTCTTTTGCAGTCAGATGTTGACAATGACCTGGTTGGAGATTCCTGCGATACCAATCAGGACATGTATGCTGTGTCGTGGCTCATAATATCATCAGTAGCCCAACTAAAGTGCATCTACACCAATGCACACAGCATGGGCAACAAACAGGAGGAGCTGGAAGCCATTGTGCAGCAGGAAAACTATGACATAGTTGCCATCACGGAAACATAGTGGGATGACTCGCACAACTGGAGTGCTGCAATGGATGGCTATAAGCTCTTCAGAAGGGATAGACAAGGAAGGAGAAGCAATGGGGTAGCGCTGTATGTTAGGGAATGTTTTGATTGTCTAAAGCGTCAAGATGGTGATGAAAGGGTTGAGCGTTTATGGGTAAGAATCAGGGGGAAGGCCAACAAGGCAGATATCATGGTGGGAGTCTCTTATAGACCACCCAACCAGGATGAAGAGGCAGACGAAGTATTCTATAAGCAGCTGGGAGAAGTCTCACGATTGCTAGCCCTGGTTCTCATGGGAGACTTCAACTTACCAGATGCCTGCTGGAAATACAATACAGCAGAGAGGAAACAGGCTAGGAGGTTCCTGGAGTGTGTGGAAGATAACTTCCTGACACAGCTGGTGAGGGAGCCAACTAGGGAAGGGGCCCCGCTGGACCTGTTGTTTATGAACAGAGAAGGCCTGGTGGGTGATGTGGTGGTTGGAGGCCATCTTGGGCATAGTGATCATGAAATGATAGAGTTTTCAATTCTCGGAGGAGTAAGGAGGGGGGTCAGCAGAACTGCTACCTTGGACTTCTGGAGGACAGACTTGGGCCTGTTTAGGAGCCTGGTTGACAGAGTCCCTTGGGAGGCAGTCCTGAAGGGCAAAGGAGTCCAGGAAGGCTAGACATTCTTCAAGAAGGAAGTCTTAAAGGCGCAGGAGTAGGCCGTCCCCATGTGCCAAAAGATGAGCTGGTGGGGAAGACCGGCCTGGCTGAACAGAGAGCTTTAGCTGGAACTCAGGCGTAAAAAAGAGAGTTTACAATCTTTGGAAGAAGGGGCAGGTGACTCAGGCGGACTACAAGGATGTCGTGAGGTTATGCAGGGAGAAAATTAGAAGGGCCAAAGCCCAACTAGAAATTAATTTGGCTACTGCCGTAAAAGACAACAAAAAAATGTTTCTTGCAACAAAAGGAGGGCTAAGGAGAATCTCCATCCTTTATTGAATATGGGGGGTAATATAGTGACAAAGGATGAGGAAAAGGCTGAGGTACTTAATGCCTTCTTTGCCTCAGTCTTTAAGAGTTAGACCAGTTGTTCTCGGGGTACCCAGCCCCCTGAGCTGGAAGACAGGGACAGGGAGCAGAATGAAGCCCCCATAATCCAAGGGGAAATGGTTAGTGACCTGCCACACTACGTAGACACACACAAGTCTTGGGATCCACTCAAGGGTACTGAGGGAGCTGGCGGAGGTGCTCACCCAGCCACTTTCCATCATTTATCAGCAGTCCTGACTAACCGGGGAGGTCCCAGTTGACTGGAGATTAGCAAATGTGATGCCCATCTACAAGAAGGGCCGGAAGGACGATCAGGGGAACTACAGGCCTGGCAGCCTGACCTCGGTGCTGGGGAAGGTTATGGAGCAGATCATCCTGAGTGCCATCACACAGCAGCACGTGCAGGACAACCAGGTGATCAGGCCCGGTCAGCATGGGTTTATGAAAGGCAGGTCCTGCTTGACTAACCTGATCTCCTTCTATGACAAGGTGACCCGCTCTAGTAGATGAGGGAAAGGCTGTGGATGTTGTCTACCTGGACTTTAGTAAAGCCTTTGACATGGTTTCCCACAGCATTCTCCTGGAGAAATTGGCTGCTCACGGCTTGGATGGTTGGATGGGTGTACTCTTTGCTGGGTAAAAAAAACTGGCTGGATGTCTGGGCCCAAAGAGTGGTGGTGAAAGGAGTTAAATCCAGTTGGCGGCTGGTCACAAGTGGTGTTCCCCAGGGCTCAGTACTGGGGCCAGTTCTGTTTAATATCTTTATTGGTGATCTGGATGAGGGGATTGAGTGCACCCTCAGGAAGTTTGCAGATGACACCAAGTTGAGCGGGAGTGTGGATCTGCTGGAGGGTAGGAAGGCTCTACAGAGGGACCTGGACAGGCTGGATCAATGGACCGAGGCCAACTGTATGAGGTTCAACAAAGCTAAGTGCCGGGTCCTGCACTTGGGTCACAACAACCCCATGCAATGCTACAGGCTTGGGGAAGAGTGGCTGGAGAGCTGCCTGGCAGAAAAGGACCTGGAGATGTTGGTCTGGCTGAATATGAGCCATCAGTGTGCCCAGGTGGCCAAGAAGGCCAATAGCATCCTGGCTTGTATCAGAAATAGTGTGGTCAGCAGGACTAGGGAAGTGATTGTCCCCCCGTACTCGGCACTGGTGAGGCTGCACCTCGAATACTGTGTTTAGTTTTGGGCCCCTCACTACAAGAAAGACATTGAATTGCTGGAGAATGGCCAAAGAGGAGCAACGAGGCTGGTGAAGGGTCTAGAGAACAAGTCTTATGAGGAGCTGCTGAGGGAAGTGGGGTTGTTTAGCCTGGAGAAAAGGAGGCTGAGGGGAGATCTTATCGCTCTCTACAACTACTTGAAAGGAGGTTGTAGCAAGGTGATGGTCTGTCTCTTCTGCCAAGTACCAAGTGATAGGACAAGAGGAAATGGCCTCAAGTGATGCCTCTCTGAATACTCCGTTTCTCCCTTCAGGAGATTCAGACTGTGAGGAGAAGCATCCGTGAATTTTTGTATCAGTTCTGGCGACCCAGATGGGATCCTCTCTGTTCGGCTGCAGGACCCGTTGAGAAAGGGATTCCCTAGGGTACCCCCGGAAAATTGCCTCAATTGGATCACTGCGGGAGCAGACAAGGACCATCTTCGGAAAAAGGTATTCTTTCTTAAGTTTGGTTTGGGACTAGTCATTTGTCGGAAACCCCTGTAAGCCGTGAGTGGTTCACGCTGGGTGGAGTATACCAGGCTGCTAGCGCCTTAAAGGTATACACTGGGGAGCACTTTGGTGCTCATTTGGTGGTTATTTGTGAATTCTTGCTTTTGGGTATATTGGATCTTGGCTTTGGAACTCGGTTATTTGATTTGGGGATTGTGTTTGGCATGTTATAAGGACAAGTAGTTGCTCTGTGTTTGCTTTTAGGATTTTTTGTTCATTGTATTGGTATTTGAGCATTTTGTTGTCAAAAGTGTGTATACTGTCCTGTGCATGTGTGAATGAGACGTACTCTTAGTACAAAGTTAGTGCGGAGTCCTGATCCGCGGTTTCGTTGTCCCGCAAGGGAAACAGCCGGAGACGGACAAAGCAAAAGAAAGAGGTTGTACGGATGTAAAACAGTAATTCTGTAACCCTCTAAGTGGTAAAGTGTGAACCGTGGAACTAACTGTTAAGATACTGCGGGAATACAGGAGAGAACTGGGACCAATAAAATGGGAGGGTCACAACAAAGTAAAGAGATACCAAAGAAATCTCCATTAGGTTGCATTTTATATCACTGGAAGGACATAGGGGGTCCTCCTGGAGGAAATGTGAATAAGAAAACTCTAATTAAGTATTGTAATCAGTGGTGGCCATTGTATAAATTAGATGATGAAGGGAAGTGGCCTTTGAATGGGACTCTGAAGTATAATGCCTTGCTGCAACTCCTGTTATTTTAAGGAGGGAGGGAAAATGGGACAAAGCTATGTATGCGGATGTGTTTTTCACCCTCCGAAATCAGCCTGAGTGGCAGAAAGATTGTGGTTTTAATTTTGCTCCCCAAGATCCCATGGTGTTAGCTTTGGAGAAGGAAAATCAGAAAGAGTTAAGGAAGTTGAAGCAATGTTGTTCAGCACGTAGTATTGGACAGAGGTGTCTGAAGGTGAAAGAGAAACCCAGAAAGGCGGAAGAAAGGATAGAGGACTATGTGGCACCCCTGGGTCCGGGATCAGCTTCAACTTCAACCTCTCCAACGGTCCCAGACAGTGAGGAGGAGGTTTCGGAAGGAGATGTGGGACCCTCTGTTTCCTCGAGACATACCCCAGTTACGACCAGGACCCGCAGTAAAATAAGACCTATTATAGAGGCGCCTTTAAGGCAGGCAATGGGCCCTGGGGGACCCAAGGTAATAAGGGTGCCTTTCCAGATGGATGATATGGATAAGTGGAAGGATGCAGTCAAGGGGTACAGGGAGGACCCAAGTGGGGTTGTGAAAAGGTTTGAGTGGATTATTAACCAGATATAAAGAATTTAGAAAAGTTGCTGGAGGAAGCGTGGAGAGTATATTGGAAAAGGGAGGGGGAGGACAGAAGGAAACTGGGAAAGGAGATAGTGGCTGCATTAGCTCAGCAAAATTTGGAAAGAATGCAAAAAGGAGGAGCTGGGCAAATAGGGAAAAGAATGGATAATAGAGGAAGGGGTAGTTTGAGATATAACCAATGCGCTTATTGTAAAGAGCTTGGACATTGGAAAAAGGAATGCCCACAGGAGACATGTAATTTGAAGACTGTGGCAGAATTACAAGAGAATGATTGACGGGGACTAGGGGAATCCTCCCTAGAGGAACCCTTGGTAAAAGTTCAGCTAGGGAAAGAAGAGAAACCTGTAGAATTTTTGATAGGCACGGGTGCCACATTCTCTGTATTGAATCAAACCTTATTACCTATAAGTGAACAAAATGTTAATGTTGTGGGAGCAACCGGGCAGGTTGAAAAAGCTTTTTTCTTGAAACCGCTAAAATTTAGAATTGGGAAGAGCGTGGGGATTCACAAATTTCTCTACCTGCCTGAGGCTCCTAGACCGTTACTGGGGAGGGACCTATTAGAACAACTAAATCCCAAAATAAAATTTAGAAACGGGGAAACTGAATTTAAAATGCCAGACAAAAAACACATTGAAATTTTAAGTTTGGTTCTTACTGAACCCCAAACCGGAGAAGAAGAAATTATACAAGAAATAAAAGACCAGGTATACCCAGGAGCGTGGGCCTCAGGAATACCCGGAAAGGCTAAAAATGCTGAATTGGTTGTTGTTAAACTCAAAGAAGGGGCACGAGCGGTTAAGATAAAACGATACCCCTTGAGATTGGAAGATAGGCGAGGGGTAAAAAGTATTATACAAGAGCTTATAAAATTTGGACTATTAATTGAATGCTCTTCAGAATATAACGCTCCCATTCTGCCTGTCAAAAAGCCTGATGGCAAAACTTATCGATTGGTGCAAGATTTGCGGGCAGTAAATCAAATAGTTGAAGATTTGTATCCGGTAGTGGCAAACCCATATACTCTGCTGACTAGTTTAAAGGAAACCTATGAATGGTTTACTGTATTAGATTTAAAGGGTGCATTCTTTTGCCTTACCTTGGCTCCAGAAAGCCGCAGTTTGTTTGCCTTTGAATGGGAAAACCCCGATACAGGACGAAAAACCCAACTGACCTGGACAGTGTTACCAGGTCATAGGATTTAAAATAGCCCTACCATTTTTGGAAATCAATTAGCTAAGGAATTAGAGACCTGGGGGAGGCCCCCAGGAAACGGGATTCTTTTGCAATATGTGGATGATATTTTAATAGCCACAGAAAAGGACGAAGAATGCAAAGAACGGACTGTGAGCTTGTTAAATTTTCTCGGACTAAGTGGTTACCGAGTCTCATTACAGAAAGCCCAGATCTTGGGGAGGGGGTGGGGGAAAAAAAAAAAAAAAAAAAAAGAAGTAACATACCCGGGATTCGTGATTTCTAAGGGACAAAGACAGCTCGGGAACGACCGAAAGGAAACCATCTGCAGGACCCCAGAACCAGCCACGGTAAAAGATGCAAGCAGACCAGACCTGAAGGAGGAGCCGCCGGAGGAAGAGGAAGCCGACCACACGCGGTATACTGATGGGAGCAGTTTTGTAAAGAATGGAGTTCGAATGGCGGGATACGCTGCGACCGCCACAGACCAACTGGTGGAAGCAAAGTCACTCCCTAAGGGCACATCTGCACAACGAGCCGAAATCCGAAATAATTGCTCTAGTGAGGGCGTTGGAGCTTGCCAAAGGACTGCGAACAGATTCAAAGTATGCCTTTGGTGTAGTCCATGCCCATGGAGCAATTCGGAAAGAACGAGGACTCTTAACTGCTCAAGGGAAAGGTATAAAACATGCAGATATAATTTTGCGACTTTCAGATGCTGTACAACTTCCGTCAGCAGTGGCGAGTGATTATGCACTGCAAAGGGCATCAGAAAGGTAACACTGACAGGGAAGTGGGAAATAAATTGGCTGATCACGAGGCGAGACGAGCTGCGGAACAAGTTGAGGTATTAAGTAGAATTCCTGAAAAATCTTTGCCACTGCCTGAGACAAACATATGATTTAGATCTTGGTGAAACCACCTCTGACGGTATCTTATGTGGACAACAATCATCTCAGTTATATGAACCATGCTTATTAGAACATTCTGTTAACAACTGCAAATGGATAATCCTGTCTCCTGATGCGTTTGGAACGTCTGTAGAAATTTATGCCAGGCACGTGTGTTTAGTGACTAAGAACTGATCGGTAGTTGAAGAATATCACCTAATCACTCCCTTTATGTGAAACGTATTCATTTTTCACATATACAGAAGAACAAGTGGCAACGTTTTGGCATTATGAGAGCCTAAATAGAAGTCGGGCAAGCACACCTCTGGAAAAATTAAACAAAATCTTAAACCAATCTCAGGAACTCGGAGAACATTTAAAGAAACGAAATAAGACACTGGCTGAGTCCATCGTTAAAACAGTAATAACTAAGGACAAACTTGTTGGACTGTCTAGTCAAATTAAAGATGATACCGCCCATCACTGGTGGGATATCTTTGTGGGATACTCACCCTCTGCAGAGAAAACTTTGACCGTTCTAGTCCACCCACTCTTGATATTATTGGTGTTTGTTACTATACTAACAGTTGTCAATTGCCTTTTGTGGTATAAGCTGAAGAAATTGGCTATGAGAGTTTGGGCCTTGCCTAAGGTGATAAAATATGAAAACTTAAGACCTTTGTAAAGAAATTTACAAAGTTTAAAGAAAGGGGGGGAATGAAAGGGTTAAAGCCAAGATAGACAAAGCCACTGCATCAAAATACCTCCTGAAAGAATTAAAGCCTAGGGGCAAGGAGGATATTTTAAATATCTTCCTCCTTAACTAAACAAAAGAAAGGCCTTTGGGATGTAGAGAGTAGTTAGAATGGTTGCAAGGTAAGGGGGCTCCGGGATAATCCCATCTCAGACAACTGGGCCTTGGGAGAACAAATGCACGGAAGATAGGAAGTCACAGAAGAACGACAACAGCCGCCTCGAAGGACACCGTTTAAGTGATCCCGGGACTGAGTTTGCGCAGAAGCAAAGGTCAATCGGCGAACACGGTGAAGAAGACTACAAGCCTTCGTCTGAAGACCCCCAAAGACCACCTGAAGACCACCACGGAGACGACTGCCCATGCGGATCGGACATCTGCATATGTTAATAAGTTCCAGGAAATCTCATGTTTATGTAAATGAGTTCTCGGAAATCCTGTGAATATGTAGGATTTTATAGTATATAATCTCTGAAAGTCTACCAAATCGGTGGAGCACTTATGGTGGAGAATCCCCAGTGCTGCCCAGCACTGCAATAAAGGATACCTGCTTAATGGTAACTTCGTTGCTATTGAGTTTCATTTCAGGGACTCTCTGAATACTCCATTTCTCCCTTGGGGGGATTCGGACTGTGAGGAGAAGCATCTGTGAATTTTTGTATCAACAGGAACAGGGACAGACTGCCCTGAACTTGGTTTCCCTGCACTGCAAGCTGCTGGCACCTGAAATAAGCGCGGTGCAGAAGCAAGCTGATGCAGCCATACTGCATGCAGGCTCCAGCCAGCTGGGGCTCAGCCACCTCCAAGCTTGGGTCTGTCTACGCCCAGACATGTGAATGCTGGAGTGCGGGAAACAGCATCGGAGGGGGGAATGGGAAGGAAGAAGTGTGTAGAAATGGGCCTGAAGAGCCAGAGAAGCCCAAAGGAGACTGCTTTCATCTGGATGTCCTCATCCAGCAGAGGAAGAATGCGGCAGATGAAATTTGTTATGGAAACAGAGGAAGCATGAAAGAAAATCTGTGTAGGTGGGGAGACAAGGGGGAAAAAAACCACAGGTAGAACCACCTGTCTTGAGCAGGTGAGAAATGGAATAGGAAAACAAAAAACAATCATTGGACCAAAACACATGCCAGCTTGCATCTATGGCTAAATTCTTATCAGAAATAGGCAGTGGGCAGCTGCACTTAAAAACTCTTTTTTGGTAGCAAATTTGGGTTTCAACATACTGTAATGCTGTTAAGGGCCACAATATAAACCTGGCTGGGGAAACAAGTCTGAAAGCATGCTCTGCCAGAACATGTAATCATCTAGAATTGAAATACTTTGACACAACTGAACTGTTTTTTACTGATGTTTGTTTTCCTGAAAACCTCTTTCTGATTTTCCTTTTATTATTTAAGTAGGGCATGAATATCTTTGGGATGAAACCACTAGTTTTGAAACAGCTTTAACAAAAAAAAAAACAAAATAAAACACTATTTCGACAGACCAAAACAATTCTCTCCCTCTTCTTCCCTCAATTATCCTTTCAAAGCCTGTGAAATGCAAGGTTTTGCTTCAACAGAACATTTGTGGGTAAAGCTGTACCTGTTTCTCAAAAAAACAAACCAAACCAAACCAAACAACCCCAGAATAACTGGGGAAAAAAAATACATGGATCAAGGCATAGAAGCACTTCAAGTTGGGTCCTGCTTTGCTTCATTTTGTGTAACTGCATATTGGTCTTTTCTGCCTTTCTGTCCCCATCACTGAGGCTCTCATGTCTTGACTGATGCTGTACCCCATCTTTTTCCTTGATGCACAACCTTGCTCCTCTGAAATCTATTCTTCACGCTACTATTCAAACTATTTTCCTGGTCAAAACCATCCACTCCCTCCCTACCGCTTCACTGCCTCTTGCTTCTTCCCCAGAGATCAAACACAAATGCCTTCATTTCTTTGCACATTTTTCATAATTTAACTCTTTGGGCCTCTCTCCCTTGGTGTCCCGTGGGTGCAGGAACAGCTCAGGAGATGGGGAAGAAGAGTGAAAAGAAGAGAGAAAAAACTCCCCCCAAAAGATAACTGCCTTTTCTTTGTTCAATTCTTAAGGCTCACCACAAAATACAATGTCCTCAAAATGCTGCCATTTAGATTAGGAACCAAGGTTTTGAAACCATAACCAAATATTCCAAAGGTACCGTGTCCTCCCACTTACACATGGCTTCATCTACCTGCCAACTTTGGCAAGGATGTGGAAGTTGTGCTCCCTGGGACAGTGACTCATTTTTCCAGCCATATTGCAGGGCACAGAGCTGGTCCCCAGCTCTGGGCTGGCACCTGCAGAGTCTGGCACCTCGGGAACTGAAAAACTGTCCTAAATGTGTTTTAATAGACAGAATGCATGACCATGGAGGTGGATAAATACTGCAAAACAAATACAAACATTTTTTTTTAAATCTCTCTTTAAAGTGTCCATAAGAGATGTATATTTGCTGTTGCTTCCTCTCAAAATAATGCCAAAGGACCAAAGGCTACAGTGCTACAATAAATATTTTTAGAACTACTTCACACTTGGGAATTTATGGCCAATTAAACAAAAAAACATCTCACTGACAAGAGTGTGATTCCTTTCACGTAACATCAGTACGAGTATTTGATCTCTAAACTGGTAAAACAGACACACAGTTCCCTGCCAAGATTATGGCTCCGTAAAGGACTGCAATAAAATTTTAAATGTTAATTTTTATTTAAATACAAAATTTAAAAAATTCTAATTAAAATTAATTACAATTCTGTCCCCTCTCAAGAAAGAGAGAGTGAGGTCCTAGAAGCATCATGCAAAGTGTTTGCTTACAGCCTGGCTTCAGGAGCTAGGAGTGCTCCACGATCCAGCCAAAAGCTAAGGAATCAATAAGTGGCCAGCACTTTCAAAACACAGTTCATCACTGGGAAGCCAAAACTGGATAAATATTTTGAAGGTGGTATTACAACTGGGCTGAATTAGCTTCAGGAGTCTTTGAACTTTTAACAGCCCCAAACATAATTATTAAATTAGAGAGCAGATAATAATAAGAAAGCCTACTTTCAGATGGTCCATTTCTCATTCAAAGACATCAAATGCTCTAAATTAAGAGGGTGATTATCTTTCCACTTCATGCTAAAAGCTATTCTTTGTGCCATTTCTTCCCACACTGAGCTTTCAAGACTATGAACTAGAAAAGAAATTTGGCAATACTGAAAAGCATGTTGTTGAAGGCTTCTTGAATCACTTTTCTGTTGGATAAAGAGAAAGTATATTTTATTAGGGATACAAGCTGCATTAAAACCACACTACTGATGGAAAACGACTTTATGAAATTTGGATATGAGCACATAATTTGTCTCCCACACACTTGAGTTTCTTGGTTTGTTCACTTTATTGCCAATCTAAGCATCTAGTAAGTCTAAGTAATTCCTGGCAAGCAATTTCAGCACGCACACGTTGAACAGTTTTTAAGTCGCAGCTCACAGACAAGCATCATGTCTGTACTGGGCACTCTTACAGGGCCATCGGCAACTTCTGGTGACTGGGGGTAAGAAGGTGATATTGGGATAACCCAAGCAAAGCGATATTAAATGACAATTTAATGAAATTAAATGAAAATTAAAATGAAATTAAATTAATTAAATGAAAATTAGGACAGAACGTACAAAGAGGGTATACTGGGCAGAAGGAAAGGTCACTGGCAGCAGAGCACAGAAACCCTGAAACTAGCCCCAGCATAAGCCTGTCGGTTCATCTGTGTTGCAGGCACGGGGTGCTACAACCAGCTTCTGGACTCAGGCTGCTGCAGAGGGAAGTGTTTCACAGAAAGTCAAGCGCAGAAGGTAAGCAGGGCATCAACTCGATCAGCAAGTGGTTAAATGAAGAAACAACCTTAACTGTGGAAGGGGAAATTCAAATTTTAACTGCTCAGCAGTGGTACTTTGTGACTGAGGAATGATCTGGCATGGAGGGCAAGAAGACCCAACTGCAAGAAGGGGTTAAACTGGCTGGAAGCAGGGATGCCAGAGACAGAAAGACTCCCTTCAAGGGAGTGAGGTTTCCCTTGGTGATGAGATAAGAAACAGCCTCAGCATTGTCTTGTAGCCATCCTGGAATGCAAGTGCTCAGGGGCCCAAGCTCAGGGGCCACCTTTGGGCAGCAGAGCTGGGCTGGAGGATGGACCCACAGCCAGGCTGAGGTGCTCCCATGCAACTGCTCAGGAGATTGGTGCTGGTGCAAGTGTATATAAGGAATTTGCTTTGTGACACATCTTTGCAGACTCCTTGTAGAACTGCTTATTGCAGTAGGACTCTGCCCAATGCATTGTTCATTAATATATTTTTTTTTTTTATATTTAAGCACAAACGTGTGTTTAATTTGCCTCGAGGGGTACCATAAAAATTCCCCAACACTGTGCACTCACTAGCACTCCCTCTTGGGAGGATAACACAAAACAACTAGATGCCCTCAGCAATGGAGGCTGCCTGAACCTCCAGGGCAAGCACATTCACAACCTTGAAGCAGGCCTGATGCCAAGTTTGGTGCAGAAACTAAGTTTCAGTCCCACATAATTTAATTTTTAAAAATTAAGCAATCCAGCCATTGGTGAGCATTTAGCTCAGGAAAGTTATATTAAAACTCTGAAAGAAACTTGAATTTTAAAATCTAGTTTTAGCCGCAGCTCCTTTCATGCTTTTGAAGCTCTTTTAATTAAAAAGACAATTAGAGATAAACAATATCTGCTGTGGTCAGAGGCCATGTGAACACGATGACTCAAGGCACACTGAAGAAAACCCCTTGTAAAGGATCCACAGCATTGTGCATTGCAGTAGTGTGTCACATAACACCAAGAACATAGAATTAAAATTATAAACACAATACTTGAAGAGTTATTTTCTAATTTGCTTCTTCTGCTACTAAAATAGTTGCCAGAGACGAACTCAACATTAGACTGAATTGATTTGTTCTACTGTAACATGTCCCCTAACAGCCTCTACTGACACTACCAGTGCAACAAACCTGGGATAGGTTTATTGCAGTGGGTTTCTGCACAACGAAAGAGGAGGAAGGCTGCAAGTCCTGTGATCCTTGACTCTTCCTGTTGTGAAACACACTCGACGGATGAGCAATTGACAGGAAGAGGCTGAAAATGGAAAATCATCCCATTTGGGTTTGGAAGTGGGTGGGTAGAGGGAATCAACTGCCTCTTCTGAGGGAGCACCCCTATACATGAAGAGATGTGGAAGGAGCCCCATTTCCTTTTAGGGGCAGTAGTGGGTTAATCTCTCTTACTGACGTGTGTTTTCATTTAATTAGCTACTGTTGTTGACATCATGACACAACAGATGATAGTCACCAGGATGAAATAAAGCGCATACATGAAGCGGGTGCTTGTTGACCGTTTTATCTCGGGGCAGCATTTGCAGCACAAGGAACAAGCAGCAGTACTGCAGCAGCAGGCCAACTGGAAAGCAAGACAAAACCACAAGTCATTCCATCATGATCACTAGGTTTCTATCACAAAAGTCAGACAGGGAAGCTGAGAGACTTCCTGTAAAACTCCAGAATTTCTTAAGTCATCTCCTCCCAGCTGATATTTAAGTAGAAGCAGACTGTCTTGTTTATCAAAAGTCACTAGGTTTAAGCACACCAGTTTCTAGTTTTTCCCCACACTAAGGATGAGGAGGAACTGCTCCTGATTTCTTAATCCTGCGCTCTGCTATCTCTATGCAGCTCATGGTCCTGGCACGTTTCACCCAGCAGAATAGGCATTGCAATGATCAAGCTCTATTTCCTGCAATACACTCTTATCCCCTCCATAGTGGAAAAAACAAATCTGCACAAGTAGGGCACAGACTCTAAAACTGTTTACTTTTAAAGTACAGACAAAATGATTTTGTTTTTAAGACAAGCTAGAGATGGGTTTTGTTTTACAACAAGCTGTACAGATCCATTTCAATTCACCAGAGCCACACTGTCCTTTTTAAGGTGCCCTTTCTGGCGTACACACAGACAAAAACATTTTTTTTTTCCTAGGGAACTTTTTATGCTACTAAAGACTTTGAGCAAATTAAAGGGGGGAGGGAAAACTGTTTAAGCCACACTTTGGGACAGTTGTGCTGAACACTTTATAAACAGACAACAACTAAAAAAACCCCAACCAAACAAAAACCACATTGACAGTTCTATATATCTCGGGCAGTAGAAAAAGAACCTGGAAATATTTTGCTTACTGCAAACAAAGCAAAAGATAGCCGAAGGACCCAAAATACAATGGCACAATCTTGTACTGCCAGAGAAGAAATGCAACTTCACAGTTATTTAGACACACTTTGCAAAGGTGAAAGTGGTGATTCCACTTGCAAGATGGCAAGGAAAAAAACAAAACAAAACAAAACACAACCCCACAAAGCTGCAAGGAAAATAATACCAAATCACACTTTAGCTGATATTTAGCCAATTCTGTCTCCAATATTTAAATGCTATTAGAGACAGAATTCCTTGTGTATTTTTAGTTCTTTTCTACCTGCAACTATCTGAGGGTTCACCAAGAAAAAAAATCAAGCAGCATAGCAAAAAGCACATAATTGCCTTATTCAACAGGGAAAAAGGTATTGAACAAATCCTGAAAGGGATCTAGCTTGGGGCTCATTATTTCCTTGCTGTCAACAGTATCATCAACGTTCAAAGCAGCTGGATTCATCTTCCTTGCCTTCTACTTTAAGAAAAGTCATATATAAAGATATAAATATATGCCTTATTTTTATACATAACGCAGCAGTGTCCTTGGCCAGGCCCTTTCTTGCAACAGGCAGCAGCTTCATATGGCTCCCTTCCTTAACCCAGCAGTCACAACCACAGGAGGAATTTTTGGATGTCAGCAGGTGGCCAGGAGCAGGGAACCTCTCTTCCATGTCTCACTGCTGCAGACCCAGAGCAACCTCACCCCTCAGCATTCCCATTTTTGGGGAGCTCCCTGTGGCTAGTGTGCAGTGCAGGGGCAGTGCGCTGCCAGTGCCAGGGGCTTGAGCACACCAAGAACAAGTCCGAGGCTGCTTTTTCCCTGTGTTTCCTCAGCCTTTGGAGGGGATGTGCAAATGTTGAGAGGCCCCCAGAGAAGGGGGTTTCACATGTGTGTTTGCAGATGCGCATATCTGATATAACTCCACAAGAGTCTCACAACCAGATTGATTGATCAAAGAGCCTCAAATCATTTTTAAGAAGCATCTTGAAAAGACTCCCAGCTTATTATTTCCTTGCCTATCTATCTGCTGCAATACCCAAGCTCAGGCTTCCTGCCTTGAGCCCTGCACAAAGGGTGTATGAAACAGGACCTTGCCTCACTTGACAACAGCTCTTCGGTTTGCAGAACAAATGAAACAGGGACAGTCCAACCTGGGTCCCACTCTGCCCTTCTCTCAGTTCGCTGGATCTCACGCCAGAGGGGACAGGGGCCTCAAAGCACGCAGCTGCTAAAACTGCTGCTGTTGCAAAACAGAAATTCTCCCCCAAACACACAAAGCTCCAATTGTGGGGAATAAACAGAATAGGCTCATGTTGGCACCAAAGCTGGAAATTAAAAATACTATGATGTGCATAAGCACATCATGCAAGTATACTTTCAAAATAGAAGACAGTGGTGGCTGAATGGCAATTTTAATTTTTATATGTAGTGAAATTAAGTTAATTTCTACAGCATCAACGACAAATCCAAGAAATAAGGAAGCTATGGCAAGTTAACAATTCAGCAAACAAACGGAGCAATTAACATTTCAAAACAAAAACATACCAGAAAAGTATAATCCACTTCAGAATTATTGAGGGGGGGAATAGATTAAGACTAAAGGTCCTTTCAATCTGTATCAGACAGGTCCAAAGTATCCAGGATGAACTTCAACTGCTGGCCATACTCACCATAAGGTTAAAAACTATACTAAAGAATGAAAAAAGGTATGCAGCTTTGGCATTTGTAAATGGAACAACATTTTCCTAAGCCAGGTGCTAGAGAGCTGTGCCAGTGAAACCTCAGCCACATCCAGCAATGTGTCTGCTTTTCCAGTCCTGGGTCCCTGGAGCTGTTATTTAAAGCAACAAATACTTTAATAGAATATATAGGTCATTTATGCATTGTTCCACATTACTTAGAGAAACTTTAATGATAGTTTATAATAGTTGGTATGTACCCTGTAAATTGGCAATATTTGTGAAAAATACCAGTGTACCCATCTTATTTCAGATGCACTCCTTTAAGCACTCTGAATAGCCATGGAAACCATAGAAAGTTAGTTAGGTTATTCAGCCACAGTTCCAAATTTGGGTGGGTGCTTTTTTTGTTTGTTTGTTTTTTTAAACTCTGGTTATGACTAACTACATTACAAAGCGGGCCGCAATGAAATATGTGTTATCCAAAAATAAATGAAAACAATCTCTGTCCCAAAGAGTAAGATGCTGGCCACAACCTACTGACCCAAGAGGTTTCAAAGATGTTATCTTTGGTTGACAGACTTCAAAGCCCACCTCTACGAGTTCCCTGTTAAAAGGTTGCTGTCAACGTGCAGCTAAACTACACAGTCTCTCTGATGCCACATGCTTTACCATAGACATGGCCCATCTCACCTCACCTCTGCCTCCCTCGACTACAGTGAGGGTCTGCCCAGGGGCTCAGGACCTACTGGTGCTGAAGTGCAAGCTGGTAACAAATTCTTGACATGCTAAATAATCAGGCTGTGATGAAAAGCAATTACTGTTGCAGATCTTTTACAGATTTAGCTTATTGTTAAACAAGAGCTCCTCCGAAGGATGAGTTTTGCAGAACAAAGGCACTTTGCAGTTTTCAGAACAAGGCAACCCAGACAACCCAAGGTCCATGACTTCTGCCAGCAGGCAGGCCTTGAAAATCCTGGTCTATACCTACAGAGCTCCTTCAAAGTCCTGTGATCTTTCCAAGTCCTGGGTCCCCAAGAGCCCAATGCAAGAGCATCCAAAAGCCAGGCTGCTCTGGCAGGAGTTTGTTACACCCACAGCAGGTTCTGGCTTCAAGCCTTCCTCATCCAAAGGCTCCCACAAGTCAGGCAGCAAGCATGAGTGCGTACGGCCATCCCGGCTCCCTCTCTAGTCTTACATCTCCTCACTGGATGAACATCACAGTCTGACAATAATTACAAGCACTACGCAAATATTTATGCTTTCCACAAATACTTGCAATCAGCCTACCCTCTCACACTAACCTGCTGCACCACCAGGCCTCCACAATGCAGACTGGCCATCTGCTTTGCTCGGTGCTACTCTTTAGTAGCTCAAGGAGCACACAGTGCCAGCTTGCCTGAAATTTGAAAACCTAGTGTACTTGAAAACAGACAGCGCAGTGATTTGAACTGTCTGGATGACAGCTGACCATCCCTTGTCCTTGTCCCGCAATCACCACAGCTTCAACTTGCCTCCTTGCTGTTCATAAAATCATATCCTTTTCGGTACTACCAAACAGGATTCCCAAAATGACTTGTATATCTCCCCAGTCAGGATCCTGAGTCTTTATTAGCATTTCAAAAATGCTGGCTACCTGCTCCGGATTTTCTCTATAACTCCCGGCAGCCTCTTTCCATTTTGTAAGATCAGTTATTGAAAACGGCACTTTTACTGTTACTGGTCCTTCGTTACCCACTGCCTGTCTTAAGAGGAGCTTGAATTACCTCTCCTTGACGTCCCCTTGTCTTCCCTGCTATCAGACCAAATCCTTCATTTCCCTTACTCCTTTGTACCATACCTGCACCCACTCCAGCCCCTTCTTGGTTTTCATTCTCCCTCAACAATTCTTCCCTCTATCCCATTCTCCTCCGCAGCACCACTAATAAATCCAAATCTTCCTCCTCTTCCTCTTCACATTTCAAACATCTCTCCCCAATACTACATGACGAACAATACCTTCTCAACCCCTTTCCAACTTTCTTATTCTCCTTTTTCAAAGCCATTACCATAGGATCCCTCGGAACTATTCCGCAATCCTTCTGCCACTCAGGATGATCACGCAGAGTAAAGAACATATCAGCATATAACACTTCATCCCATTTTCCTTCCCTCCGAAGAAACAACATCAATTGCAACAAGGTGTTATAACTTAAAGTTCCGTTTTTCGGCCACTTTTCTCCATCATCCAGCTTATATAGTGGCCACCATTGATTACAATACTTTCGCAAGAGAGCGACACAAAAGCACAAAACAATAACTTAACACAGAGACACAAGGGCAATGACTTAACCCAAAATTTAGTGAGATTAAACCAAACCTTTTACAAAATATTAATTCAGTCTTACCACAGCCAATTAAACCTCAAATTTAATCCTGGGCGTCCCCAGAGTTCTTAATCTGTGTTTGTGCACAAAATACCATATACCCGAAACTCGGGCATCCCACAGACTTTTGTCTAGCAGGACTTTCCTCCACCTGCAGGTCCCTCCTTGGCCGAACCCTGCGAGGCTTTCACCTCATCTGACAGGCAGGCAACCTCCCTGGCCCAACCCTGCAAGGCTTTCACCTTGTGTGACAGGCAGGCAATCTCCTTTACTTGGTTGCAACCCCCAAAATTAAAGAATGCCTTTTACCTTCCCAAGGATCTTGCTTAGAGCTCTTCGGTCTGGGGATGGGAGGTTCTCCCTGAGAATCCCTCGGTGCCGGCTGGAGGTCCTGCGATCCCACAGATCCATCGAGGTTCAGAAGCAGAGTCCCACCTGGGTCGCCAAAACTGTTACCGCAAACCGGTCCAAAAACTTTCTAACACCAATTTGGCATTTAGAAAGTAGGCATTCTTTATTGCAGCGCTGGATGCGCAGGGGATATCTCCACCTAGCGTTCATGCCGTAGGTCATGCCAGCAAGGTATTTATCAAACTTAAAACATACATATTCATTAATTTTCTGAGAAAAGTCATTAATATTACAATTATTTCCCAGAAATCATTAACATATTTCCCCTCCCACCAGAGCATGCACTGTTTAATTCTGGGGATTCTTTCAGGGGTCCTTGGTGGTCGTTATCCTCAAATTCGAGCTGTCTGCTTGTTGACCTCATTGATTCTTTCCACCTAATCATGCTGGTTTGGCTGTTTCCTTTTGTTAAGAACACAGCTGACACTCCCCAATGTTCAGGGAGTTTCTTGTTTTATGTTCAGACTCCCCATTATCTTTGTTCTGAGCTCACTCTTTCATTCAGGCATTCCTTCTTATCTTACAGGCCTCTCCTCTGTCCTTGGTTTCTGATGGCATGCTGATTAACTTTCTTCCTAGCTCTACTCTGTCCTTGGTAGCTTTCAATTGTTGGTGATTAACAACTTCTAAGCAGTCCTTGGTGATTAACATTTTGAAGCAGTCCTTGGTGATTAACTTCTTTTCTGAATCCCACATGTAACAGTATCAAACTTATCAGAACAAAGCACTCTTCCTTTTGGGAGACTTCAGAAGAAATGGTAAAAATCAAAGCAAAGAAGAGCACATTCAAAAAATAAAAAAAAATTCATACTTAAATGAAACGAAGACTTAACAGTGTTTCATCTCTTCCCTCCTAAATGACTGCCCAGACAGAGCAGCTGGGGAGACCGCATGCCTTCTGGCCTTTCCATGGAGCAAAGTAATGTGCCTTGCTGAAGCTTCTTTTCACAGGGGCCTACAACAGCTTAGTTTTTCATACACTGCTTGATTACTTGACTACCAGCATTATCTGGGCCATAAGGTTTGCAGATAATGCGGTCACTGAACTGTTAACAGCAAAGTCTATCAAAAACACCCAAATGTCTACACTCACAGCTACATGCAGCATCCAAGCATGCCGGAAGAGCAAAGCAGCCAGCCCTGCACAGATAATATCCAGAAGTGAGTACATGCCTGCCCTTGGACTTTTTGTTTCAGGAAAGAGCATCAAGCAAGCAAACCATTTTGTTAGTGCACTGCTTCATGAAAACAAGAGGTGCCTGATGCCAGGTGTCCCAAGTGTTAGGAGCTGGGCTCAGACTATTATTGAAAACCCCTGCTGTTATGCATATGCACATTTTACAAAAAGTTTCTTCAACCAGTCGCATGATTACACAGTCGATTGTCCCTGTAAAATAACTAAATTCACCAAAGAGGCTTTATTTGGTCCTTTGCCTGACTTAGCTGGCTTTTCACTGCTGCTTCTTTAATATTCAGACTGATCACATGGCTTAAGCCAAGAGCTTTTGTGACCAGCATACCAGTTAATCAACTGACAACCTATTTTTAGGAGCACACCTTTCCCTGAAAACTGTGCAAAATTAAAACTGACTTCAGAGAAAAGTCACACCAGCACAGACACTGCCTGAACACTGCTTTCCAGTGAGGCTTTCCTGCCCTGAACTGAGTTTCCAAAGCGAAGGGGTTTGTGCCCTGCACCATGGGGCAGAACTGCCATACAGCACGAAGTAGCTCAAAACCTAGACGAGAAAGCAGTGTCTAGGACAGCTACACTAAGAGCTAAAACACTGGCAAGGCACTGCCAGGTGTCGACAGAGCCAAAGTTAAGCAATTGGCTGAACTGAGGATGATTAGCTTCTGTCTCCATGCTCAAATGTTACTAAGTGGTGACTGAGTTTAGCATTAGAAAATAACATCACTGCAAAATGTCTAAATTAAAGACTGTCTAACTGCTCTTATCTTGATGATTTTGGAAAAATCAGGACAATTGTTTAGTCTGACCTGAGCATCACAGTATATCACATCACCCAGTTTCCCAGTAGTACATCTATTTTCCAATTATTAAACTTAGCATAGACCATCTGGATTTGACAGCAGGATGAGGTGGGCAGTCCATCCCTCTGGTTACTTAACATCTATCATTAAAAACAGCCAAAAAAAAAAAAAAATTTGTCTGCTACAGTTCCCAGGCCCTGGTTCTTGGTGAGACCTCCTTCACTAGCTTAGAGAGCCTTTTAAATACCTGGTCATTTCTCCCCACTCATCAAAGAAGGAACCCAAACCATTTACCCTCAGTCTCTCATTTGAATGCTTTAAGACATTTCCTCCCAGCAATGTAAGTTGTTTTGGTTTGTTTTTTCTCACATCCCCTCAGATTTCCCCAGCCCCTCCTACAAAATCATGGCCACAGAAACAGCATTATCAGCCCAACTGCAAACAGCCCAGCAAGTCACCTTGCTCCTCTCCCCTGCACACAGCCAAAGAGAAGGTGAGACTGCCCTACAGTACCCTGTAGCAAACACTACACATCAAGGTTACCCCCCAGATCTCCAGCCGACCCGGGCTTTATACCCCCAGCAGTAGGCGTGTCATGTTATAAGGGTGTCATGTTATAAGGGGCGGAGACAAGGAAGGGTCGACCCTTAACTCTTTCCATACAGCACGTGATCTTCCGGTCACCAGCCCTTATCTTTACTACATTTCCCCCTCCCTTAGCTCCAGCAGTTCTGGATCTTGCTGGGGGAGCTGCGTGTAAAATAATCAATATATGGTAAGACTTATACAGACACGCATCCGTTACGTTCATGGATTTTGCCCAATCCAGCCAGTAGTTCGTCACGGCTCCCTCATTACTCCCCCACACCATCAGGATGCATAGGGAAATGGTAACCTGTCAAGATAAGACTCAATAGATTGATTAATGTCTATACAGTCGAATATTTCGACTTGGTACCCATTCTAGCATCCCTTTCTCGGTTTGCACACACGCATACCCACGTCCCAGGCAACGGAGGGAATAAGGCCCCCCCCATTCACGGGTTTGCAGGTCCCGTACTTGAACCAAAGGGTAAGGCCCTTCGTTCTCATCGAGCCGGAAATGTGCCTGGGTTGCAGTCTGGGTTTTATAGGTGTTCCCTCAAATGGTATGATTTAAGGTAATTAGTGCCGTCGTCAACAGACGCTGTGCCCGAAATAAGGGAGGGCCAAGGGGAGGGGGAACCCCTGTTCCTGGGCTTATCTTTTCCCCCTCCCTAAGTCGGTTGAGTAACCCTTTTAATGTGCGGTGCGTGCGTTCTACAATGCTTTGGCCCGTACTGTTGTAGGGAATGCCATGACTCAACTGAATATCCCAGTGCGCGCAAAAGTCCTTTGTCTTCTTGCTGACATATGCCGCTCCATTATCTGTTTTAATTTTTTGTGGGATGACAAGTTGCGCCATACAGTCCTGCCAATGTAAAATAACTGCGAGAGCATTTTGTTTAGCATGCATAGTTGTTAAAATAACTCCACTGCAGGTATCAACTGTGACATGCAGATACTTACGTGGATTAAAGGGTTCATAAATCGTAACATCAGACTGCCATATTTGGTTGGGCTGCAACCCTCGAGGGTTTACCCCTGCCTCCCAGAGGGGACCTTTGGAACACACAGGACAAGCAGCAATCACAGAGCGAGCATCTTGCAACGTAATGCCAGCGAGCCTAGCTAAACCGCGAGCTCCACAGTAGAGGAGCTCATGCAGGCGGAAAGCTCGCCTTAGGTTAGAAGTTTCTTCAACCGCCAGTGCGCTCTTTGCTAAGCTGTCCGCTACTTCATTCCTGGCAGAAAGAAAACTCGGTATGGAACTATGACTATTAACATGGATAGGACAGACAGGAGCGGTTCTCATTTGCAGCGCGGTGAGCAACATTCCGGCAATCTCCGACGTTGCCCCAAGTGCCCATCGGCACTTCTTTAGTAACTTATATATATAGCAAGAGTCTGTGATTAGATCCAAGGTCTCTTCAGGCCATTGAGTGAGAGCCATCCATACCGCCTTGGCCTCAAGATACTGCACGGATTGCCCTTGATCTTGATAACTAATGTGGGTCCACTGACCATCCTCCTGCCATGTAACGACAGCTTTCCCAGTAATCGATGACGCGTCGGTAAAAACCGTGCGGCCTCCGGTGGGTTGTTCAACTATGGCACTAGCTGGCAAAAAATGGAGTACCTGGATTATCTCCCCACAGGGGTGTGGTCTTAGACCCTCAATACGACCCGTAAATTCAGCTATCGCCGCTTGCAGGAGCCCCACTTGTGGAAGTACGAGCTCCCACTGTGCCAAAGAACAGGGCAATGCGATGACCTCCAGGTCCTTCCCTGTTAAGTGTTGAGTTTGCCTCCGACAGCGGAGAATAAGCTGGGATAATAATGTTGGCCAAGAAATTAAAGCTGTCTTTGGTTTGCCTTGATACAACCAAGCAAAAGGCCAGCCTTTTTCACCATTATTTTGAATTAGTAAACCATGGCCAGTGGTATCGGTCATGTAAATCAGGGCAGTGACCGGTTGTTCAGGTGTAAATCAAGCAAGACCCCAATGCTGGGCCCGCTCCATAATTGTCCTAAGAATCTCCTGATGGTTTCTTGAAAGAGTCCTTGGAGCTAGGGGGGAATCTCCTCCTTTCAGGAGTTGATATAAGGTAGTCATTTCTGCCTCAGATATTGGAATAAAGTTTCTAAGCCACAATAGTTGTCCAATTAATTTTTGTGCCTCATGGAGTGTTGTCACTGTAGTCCGAATTTCAAATGATTGTGCTGTCACGCTTCGTGGCCTCAGTTGAGTACCTAAATACTTTACTGCACGTCCTACCTGTGTTTTCCGAGGCTCAATGTGTAACCCATGTCGCTCCAAACTGACTATCAGCTGCACGTGTGCCTTTTCCAGTAACTCCTCTTGGTTGGACGCCAATAACACGTCATCCATGTAATGGAAAATGATGACCGTAGGGAAATTTTCTCGAATAGGACGTATCGCAGCAGCTACAGCAATTTGACACAAGACTGGTGAGTTTTTCATGCCCTGGGGTAACACCTTCCATTGATATCTGGCACACACGAGTGTTGATTGTTAGGCTCAGGAACAGTAAAGGCAAAGCGTACTCTATCTTCTTCATGCAAGGGAACACTAAAAAAGCAATCTCTAATATCCATAACCACTATTTGATAGTCAGGTGGAACCATGGCTGGAGAAGGGAGGCCTGCTTGTAGCGGGCCCATGTCTTGTATACATGCATTAACTGCACGTAGATCATGTAGCAGTCGCCATGCTCCCGATTTTTTCTTTATCACGAAAATGGGGGTGTTCCAGGGACTTGTAGAGGGTTCGATGTGTCCTCCGTCAAGTTCGCGTTGTACCAATTGTCGAACAGCCGCCCTCTTTTCCTCTGTCAATGGCCACTGCTCTACCCACACTGGCTTATCTGTCAACCAGGTGAGTTTTAATGGGCGGACACAGGCAGTGGCCATTATGATAAATTTGTACGCAGCACTATATTCATCTTCTGCAAGCAACATCGTCCCAAGATGACAACGGGTAACTCAGCAATGATGGGGTTACACCATGCTACCCTAGCTTGTCCGGATTCCGGATCCTTCAACATAATTTGCATTGGGTTCCTGCTTTGATGCGAGGTCTGCATGCCTCCCACGCCTTGCAGCGAACCTCTCGGTTCGAGTGGCCAATCATCTGGCCATAGATGTGATGGGATTACTATAACGTCCGCCCCTGTATCCAAAAGGGCTCTTAATACGAGGCGTGGTGGTCCCCCCAACTCGGGGAGACATGGGGTAACTATAATATCTACTTCTGGCCGTGTGGTCATGTTTAGGGTGAGTGCCACATATGGCGAGGCTCTATCCCCAGCCTCCTCTATTGCGCGCTCCCATCTCTCCAAGGCAGCTGAGTTGGATATTCTGTCATTGGAACCGCAGGTGACTGTGCTGGTCCCGGGGAAGGAAAGACTCCCTGTACCACACATTGCGCTGCTGTCGTCGGGCCTGTTGAGCTGATCGCTGGGGCAGGTGGGGATGGCACGGCCCTCAGCCATCCCCTCTTCTTGTTTCCCCAGCCCGGTCTCCTTTGCTGATTCCCCGCTTTGCACTGTCGAGCTCTGTGGCCTAGTTGCCCGCAGCGCCAGCATCGTAGGTCTCTCTCTCCTTCCCCTGTTCCGGGGGTGTTTATTTTTGAAGGGCATTGTCGCGCCATGTGTCCTTGCCCCCCACACTTATGGCACGTAAGTCGTGCATCTCGACAGGCCGCATGGACCGCAGCCACTACCGGTTGCATACTTTGCACCTGTTCCTGTTCCAGCACGTAACGAATCATCTGTGAAAGCGTGGTCCCTATGGGTAACTGCCTTAGCAACACTGCGGTTTGTGGGTTTGCTTGCATACGTGCACAGTCAAGCAATATCGCCTCCTTAGCCTGCTCAGGAAGTCGAGCAACCTGGAGCGCTGCTTGCAGCCGGTCTAAAAACTTTGTGAAGGGCTCACTTAACGATTGCCGTATTTGGACCCATGGAGGCTCCCTTCTATCAAGAGCCGCGATGATGCGTATCGCTTCCTGGGCAGCTTTCGAAGATGCAGCAAAATCGCGCCCCCGCGTTCGCTGAGCCTGTGCCTGAGGAGTTGCGAGCTGCCCTTCACCCATCAGCTGCTCTAAAGTCACTCCTGCCATGGGATGGTTGGCCTGTTGCACCTCGATAACAATTTGGGTGCACTGATTCCTCCACTCCTCCCTAAACAATACCATCATCGAGGGGGTCAATACGGCCCGCATCAACTGAATGATATCAAAAGGTGCAAGCCGCGTTGCAAAAACACAGTCTAGTAGGACTTGGGTCTCTGGGGAGTTTAATACATGACTTTTCACCGTTGTGACCAATTCTTTCACCAACTTCGCATCTAACGGTTGCCACTCATATCCTCCACCTGGGGCTGCTCGGATAGGAAATGCTTGAATCGGAAGGGCCTGGAATTGCACTCCTTCCAAGACACAATTTTTTGCAATCATCCGCCAATCCGTCCCGTTTGCCCTCTCTTTCGGCATTCCCCCTTTCTGCATTTGCCACCACCCCTCTCAATCGGCTGATCAATGCCTCGAGTTCCCTTGAAACCTCGTTAGTCCGTCTCGGAAGCGGGGGCGGATGAGCAACAATCGAGGATCCCTCGTCACCCCCTTCGCCCTCACTGCTATCAGAGCTCATGGGATAATCGTGTACAGGCTCCCTCCACTGTGAGGGAATACCAGTTCGCTTTCCCACTGCCCAAGGGGTAAGGGGTCCCTCTGGTGGCTCAGGTATCACTGGCAGTGCCGGGGGAGCCCTACCACCCCCCCCCCCGATGTCCTGCGCTCCGCTCTCTGTGTGTCCAGCACTCGTCGATCACTGGGATACAATGGGGCGTCCTCAGGTGTTTTGCCTTCCTTTTCTCCTTCCCGCCATCTTCCTTCACGTAGTTTGCGATACCGCTGGGATCCCACATTGGCCCCCGGGACCCAATCCAGCAACCTATCAGTCAGCTCCCTTTCCACACATTGTTGCAACTCGCCCCAGGGGTACTGAGGAAGTGGCAGATCCACCTGTGCAGGGGGCGCCGAAGGTTCCGTGGGCGGCCGCTCTAAACTCCCCACTTGTATCAGGAACACCTTTCCCGACTCCTTTGTTCCCGCTGCGTCATAGTCTCCCTGCGCCTCCCCTTCCTCCGTTGGCTCAGCCCCCAGTAACGACTGTTCCATCTGTGTCCCACAGGCCACTCCTTCCCAGCCAGCCTGTGTCCCCTCCGAAACTAAACTTGTTGGCTTTTCGTTCCCAGGAGATTCATGCCCCATCAGCACGCCACGTGCAGCAGGCCAGCGCCACCTTGCCGCAAACCCCCTCTTGAGCACCCTTGTCGTTACCGACTTTAGTACCTTTATGAGTTCCACGAGCTCCATCGCTGTTGCCTGATCACATCGGGGTCACCACTGTGTAGCAAACGCTACACATCAAGGTTATCCCGCCAGATCTCCAGCCGACCCGGGCTTTATACCCTCAGCAGTAGGCGTGTCATGTTATAAGGGGCGGAGACAAGGCAGGGTCGACCCTTAACTCTTTCCGTACAGCACGTGATCTTCCAGTCGCCAGCCCTTATCTTTACTACAGTACCCCACGCTGCAGGAGCAGCCTGCCCTCCATGCACACCTTGTCCATGCAACCAGCCAGCTGGCTGTATTTAAAAAGTGTATTTTATTTGCACTGGGGCCATGCCATCTGGGTTACACCACCTTCAATAGTATTCTCTGCTCCACCAGTACTTCCATCGCCTGTGAGCTTTCAGGAACAATTTTAAATGTACTCTTGGGTCACCGATTCTGCTGGTTTTGGCTGGGACAGAGTTAGTTTTCTTCATAGTAGCTAGCATGGGGCTATGTTTTGGATTTGTGCTGGAAACAGTGTTGATAATACAGGGATGTTTTCATTATTGCTGAGCAGTGCTTACACAGAGTCAAGGCCTTTTCTGCTTCTCACACCACCCCACCAGCGAGTAGGCTCGAGGTGCACAAGAAATTGGGAGGGGACACAGCTGGGACAGCTGACCCCAACTGACCAAAGGGATGTTCCATACCATATGACGTCATGCTCAGCAATAAAAAGCTGGGGGAAGAAGGAGGAAGGGGGGACGTTCGTAGTCGTGGCATTTGTCTTCCCAAGTAACCATTATGCGTGATGGAGCCCTGCTTTCCTGGGGATGGCTGAACACCTGCCTGCCGATGGGAAGTAGTGAATGAATTCCTTGTTTTGCTTTGCTTGCGTGCATGGCTTTTGCTTTACCTATTAAACTGTCTTTATCTCAACCCACGAGTTTTCTCACTTTTGCCCTTCCGATTCTCTCCCCCATCCCACTGGGGGGGAGTGAGTGAACGGCTGTGTGGTGCTTAGTTATCGGCCGGGGTTAAACCATGACACCGATGAAAACACTGAATGTCCTGAAGCTTCTTTGCATTGATCCCTTGACAATCTTCACTGAGAGCAACCTCTGCTGGGTGATAACTTCAGCAGTCCTTTCCTATAATTTCATGGAATCATAGAATGGTTTGGGTTGGAAGGGACCTTAAAGATCATCTGGTTCCAACCCCCCTGCCATGGGCAGGGACACCTTCCACTAGACCAGGTTGCTCAAAGCCTCATCCAACCTGGCCTTGAACACTTCCAGGGATGGGGCATCCACAACTTCTCTGGGCAACCTGTTCCAGTGCCTCACCACCCTCATAGTGAAGAATTTCTTCCTTATATCTAATCTAAATCTACCCTCTTTCAGTTTAAAGCCATTACCCCTTGTCCTATCACTATGTGCGCTTGTAAAAAGTCCAGCTTTCTTGTAGGCCCCCTTCAGGTACTAGAAGGCTGCTATAAGGTCTCCCCGGAGCCTTCTCTTCTCCAGGCTGAACAACCCCAACTCTCCAACTCTCTCAGCCTGTCCTCATAGGAGAGGTGATCCAGCCCCCTGATCATCTTCGTGGCCCTCCTCTGGACTCGCTCCAACAGGTCCATGTCCTTCTTATGTTGGGGGCCCCAGAGCTGAGCACAGTACTCCAGGTGGGGTCTCACCAGAGCAGAGGGGGAGAATCACCTCCCTCGACCTGCTGGCCACGCTTCTTTTGATGCAGCCCAGGATACGGTTGGCTTTCTGGGCTGCACACATTGCCGGGTCATGTTGAGTTTCTCATCAACCAACACCCCCAAGTCCTTCTCCTCAGAGCTGCTCTCTATCCATTCTCCGCTCAGCTTGCATTTGTGCTTGGGATTGCCCCAACCCATGTGCAGGACCTTGCACTTGGCCTTGTTGAACTTCATGAGGTTTCACACGGGCCCACCTCTCCAGCTTGTCAGGGTCCCTCTGGATCGCATCCCTACCCTCTAGCGTGTTGACTGCACCACACAGCTTGGTGTCGTTGGCAAACTTGCTGAGGGTGCACTCAATCCCACTGTCCATGTTGCCAACAAAGATGTTAAACAGTGCCTGTCCCAATACCGACCCCTGAGGAACGCCACTTGTCACTAGTCTCCACTTGGACATCGAGCCGTTGACCGCAACTCTTTGAGTGCGAGAATCCAGCGAATCCCTTATCCACCAAGTGGTCCATCTGTCGAATCCATGTCTCTCCAATTTAGAGACAAGGATGTCGTGTGGGACAGTATCAAATGCTTTGCACAAGTCCAGGTAGATGACGTCTGTTGCTCTTCCCTTATCCACCAATGCTGTAACCCCGTCGTAGAAGGCCACCAAATTTGTCAGGCATGATTTGCCCTTAATGAAGCCACGTTGGCTGTCACCAATCACCTTTCTGTTTTCCATGTGCCTTAGCATAGTTTCAAGGAGGATCTGCTCCATGATCTTGCCAGGCACAGAGGTGAGACTGACTGGCCTGCAGTTCCCCGGGTCTTCCTTTTTTCCCTTTTTAAAAATGGGAGTTATGTTTCCCCTTTTCCAGTCAGTGGGAATTTCATATTATTTTCTCATCTGCAGGTTGTTCCAGCTCATGCTGCGGCCATTTCTCTGCCTTTCACAGCAGAGGAGCTACTAACAGAGCAACTGGAAGATGAAAGACAAGTCAGCAATGGCAAAGTCTGACAATTTGAGGCCATCACTTCGTACAGCAATCTGTATTCTGAATTCTCAATCTGAATGTCTGAATTCTCCAGGTTAGCTCTGATGTTCAAGACCGCGACCCTAGAGACAGAATGGCACACACAGATGCAATGTGGTGCATTGCCAGGGACAGACAGAACCAAGAACACACTGCGGGGCAGTAACTGCTTAAATCCATATACCACAGGAGTGAAGAAGCAGTTAAAGGGAAATTTCTGTATGCATTGACTTAAAAGCATGTAGCTGGAACAGCTGCTTCACTTTTGAGTAAACTGACAACTCTGAGCTGTTCCACAAAGATGTTCTGTCTTTAAAAAGTACTTTTGGTACTGGGTCCAAGCAGACTTTAAGGCAGGGGAAAAAAGACATTAACACTGTACAAAGTGACAAAAGCCAATAAATTGGTATAAAACATTAACTATTTCTCACCACATCATATTAAAAAAAAATAATCTAATTGCTCAAAACATTGCTAAAGACCTTCCAGTTTAGATCAGTGTCACAACAGCCAACTTCACAATTGGCTGGTTCGAAATGGGTTACCTGCTCACATCTTCCCATAGCTTACTTTTTGATGAGCATTTTTAAATACAATTTCAATGACTACTCAAGAAGTATCTTGAACAGTATGCCTGAACCACTGTTTTGCCAGTGACTGTAACATAACAAGCCAAGGAAAAAAACATATGAGGTCTCCAGAAAACATTAAGAACTGTTCCTGTTAAAACTCCATGTGAGAGATGACACATCGACACATTTTGGATCAGTCCTACTGGACAGAAAGAGAAGTGCAATACTTTCCATTTTCGGACTGTGAACATTTATATATTTAAGTATTTGAGCATACACCACCTATAATTGCGGGAAGTTCCAATCACTGAACTGCAAACATCAGGTCCCAGCATAGGTATCACTAATTAAAGTGATGACAAGATTACTAGGTGTGTCAAGACTCTCTTCAAAATAAACACAGAGCCATCTCCCCACAGCTATGGGTAAACACTACAGTCCCCACAGCTCTGGCTGGCTCTGTCCCTCAGTGCCTCACGCTGTAGCACATGCTGATGTTGAAGCCTATTTCTTGGGTGACCTGAACAATTCAGTTGTCAGAACAGTCCATCACATCCTAAAAATCTAGGAGGCCAAGCATTTAACATGTCAAAACATATTAGAGCCCCATATAGTTGAGAAACAAATGGAAGCGCCATTAACTCAGGTATGAGAAGGACCTTGGAAGCAACCTAAGGTCCAAGTGTCTTCACATGGCTAAGTTGAGAACACCATCTAATGTCAGCATGTGTTTGGGATGACAGCAGTCACCAGCTCCAGACGACACCATCAGCTTATTCTGTAGCCATAGCTAAGGCTTCAATTGCTCCCCTGAAACAAATATGTCTTGCACCAGCAACCGTGAGTGCATCCATCGTAATGAAAGTCTCAGTAACAGGAAAAACACCCTGGAATACCTACACTTGCAAAAATTAAAATAAAAGCAGCAGTAGGTTTTATATCCTTCTGCAAAAAAGTATCCCCTTGCCCTTAAGGGTGAAGGTCCTGTTCTTATACTGCCTTCACTCCACAGCTGTAGAGCCATGAATATTTAAGCTGTTGCTTTAAACCCACAATGCAACCAACTTGTGGGATGCAAGAGGAAAAGGCTAAAAAAATTAAGCAGCAATGGGATTTTAAGCAGGAATGAGAAAGAGTATCTTCTGCCTCTTATGCAGTGGCAGGGAAAGGACTCCTTTGAATTCAACCTAGCAATGCAAGTGTCAAATGATACAATGCTTACAGGATCTCACTGTCTTTTGGTCGCTTTCCCCTCCCTTTCCAATCACTTTTGAATCTAGCAGCAAATTTTATCCAGCTATGGCAGGCAGATGAGGGCCTCAAAGATATATACAATTTCCATGAAACCAGGGTTAGCAGAGAAAAATCAATCCTGAACAAAGAAAAGGCTGCAACATAAGTTCAGTATTTATTAGAAAGGGAATCAACGTAAGATACCAACCTCAATACACAAAGCTGTAGAAAAACAGGCTTTGCTAATTCAGTTGTTCAGGCAACCATTTGTTTAAAACAAAAACTCCATGTTTTTTGAAATGGAAAAAAAAGGTCCTTCCCTACTCTGTTTTTCCTAACTGTATTTAAGTGGAGTATACTACAATACTCCAAATCAGACCTCGGACAGCTAGTTTCATCTTCAGTCATGACTGATAGTGGTGGCAGGGGTGAACAGAGGGGTGTGGAAAGGCAGCTGTGAGAGGGGGCAAGACCCACAACTAAATTTCCCACCTCTTTTTTTTAACTGACCAGCTCAGGTTAAACACAATAAACCAAACCCCTCTCACTCAGGAAGACTGTTTGTAGGAGGAGAGATGTTTTTTGGGGAGTACCGCATGGAGTGGAGCTGGGAATGCCGCCAGCACCATCCCACAGTGCTGCAGACATTGCGCCACGCACACGCCCCAGCAATGCCACGGCATCCTCAGAGGACACAAACCTGGATGAGGATGACAGAGCCACCCTCTTCACCATGTAATGAAAAGAGGAGACTGTGAGGACAGGACTGCAAGTCCCCTTCTCAACCTGCAGATGCAAACAGGCAGTGCCAGAGAGGCAGACAGCCCCAGAGAACATGGGGGGGCTTCCTTCCCTAGCCCCCAAAGTCATGAGCTTTTATAAGTTAGAAGTTATAAGATTGGCCTAGGCCATGATTTTAAATAAAGCTTGCTTGCTTGTTTGTTTTTTAAACCCTCAGAGTTAGAGGTCTGGGTATAAAATGAAAATCTGATACTCTAACTTGTGACACATCATATTGCATTTACTACATGATATGATTTCCTAAGTGCAGAACAGTATTAAAGAAAGCACTCAAGATTTAAGACACACAAAAATAGCTTTATAAGCTTTAATAACTACCAGTTAAAATTGAAAAATCCATCTTCTTGAACAACCCAGCTACAACATACTGCTCCCAAAAAATTAATGTTAACTATGTAAATTATATATATTTAACTCTAGAAAACACATATTCATCGTAATAAAGATTTTCCACAACAGCTGCTTTTCTTAACCATGGTCTCAACTTTATTCTCTTGAGAATAACTACTGAAGAAAAGCCAAATGTAAAATCCTGTTTCCAGTCAATTTAAGCAGATGTTTTTATGTAATCAAAATCATTGTAGAGGCCCAAGCCAGACTGTATTCTCACTGAGTTCTGAAAATTTGTCTACTAACAAAACACTAGCAAAGAAGAAACATTTAGCAAGCTTATTACAGCTCAGAAACCTAAAAATTGCATTTCTCTTCAAAATAAGATTGTATGTTGCCCAATAAAAAAAAAACAGCTGCAGAAATTAAAGTTTATAAATGGCCAAGTTCCTTGAGAGCAAGTTCCCAGGGTCTAGTTGGCAAGGATACAAGTCACACAGTAATGTTAATTAAGATTATTTTAGATAATTTTTGAGCACAAACTCAGCATAACCAAAGTACACTGAAGTTTGGCAGCTTGCTACTGTATCCTTTAACAACTGGAATCTGGGCCGGTGTGCTGGTTTTGGCTGGGACAGAGTTAATTTTCTTCATAGTAGCTAGCATGGGGCTATGTTTTGGATTTGTGCTGGAAACAGTGTTGATAATACAGGGATGTTTTCATTATTGCTGAGCAGTGCTTACACAGAGTCAAGGCCTTTTCTGCTTCTCACACCACCCCACCAGCGAGTAGGCTCGAGGTGCACAAGAAATTGGGAGGGGACACAGCTGGGACAGCTGACCCCAACTGACCAAAGGGATGTTCCATACCATATGACGTCATGCTCAGCAATAAAAAGCTGGGGGAAGAAGGAGGAAGGGGGGACATTCGTAGTCATGGCGTTTGTCTTCCCAAGTAACCATTATGTGTGATGGAGCCCTGCTTTCCTGAAGATGGCTGAACACCTGCCCGCCAATGGGAAGGAGTGAATTAATTCCTTGTTTTGCTTTGCTTGCGTGCATGGCTTTTGCTTTACCTATTAAACTGTCTTTATCTCAACCCACGAGTTTTCTCACTTTTGCCCTTCCGATTCTCTCCCCCATTCCACTGTGAGGGGAGTGAGTGAACGGCTGTGTGGTGCTTAGTTGCCGGCTGGGGTTAAACCATGACAGTCCTTTTTGGTGCCCGATGTGGGGCTCGAAGGGTTTGAAATAAGAACAGGTTTGACTGGAATGTGCTAGATTTAATTTATAGCTGTTATTGCTGTTTAGCTATTAATTGGCAGGCTCCTGTGCTTGCTTACCTTACTGTATATTAGAGTCTAGTGCTCGTTAGTGGCTACTTTTTGCTTTTGCTGCTTGCTGTGCTGCTCATCATCTGACTCTGCTGTGCCTGGGAACATTTTGATAACAGCAATGGCCATGCGCCTGGGCTGGCAGATGCCAGGGCATCGCTGCTGTTTTTGTGCTGCTGTACTGGACAGGCTGGAACTCCAGTGTGAACTCGAGTCGAAGGGACTGTGACCTGTGGATGAGTCCACGTGGGAACAGGACACCCCAAAGAGTCTGTGGCCATGAATAAGCCCACACCAGAGCAGGTATATCTCGAAGCATCTGTGGCCGTGGTTATGTCTGTGCTGCAGCAGGTATATCTCTGAAGGGATTGTGGCCCAAGGATAAGTCCATGCTGTAGCAGGTACACTTTGAAGCATCAGTGGCTGTGCATGAGCTCATGCTGGAGCACCTCAAAGCGTGTGGCCATGGATAAGCCCACGACAGAGCAGGTACTCCCCTGGAGGGACTGCAGCCATGGGTAAGGCCATGTTGGAGCAGGTATATCTCTGAAGGCATTGCGGCCCATGGAGAAGGCCATGCTGGAACAGGTGCACCTCTAAGCGACTGTGGCTGTGGATAAGTCTATGCCACAGCAGGTATACCCCTGGAGAGATTGTGGCTCATAGATAAGGCTCCACTTGGAGCAGGCACACCCCTAAGGGACTGCAGTCTGTGGATAAGTCCAAGCCGGAGCTTGGGCAAGGGGAGGAGTCCATTGCAATGTTAAACCCAATGGTCTGGTCCAAAGGAGCCAGGGGTGGAGATTGTAATGGAAATACCTTTAAATTGTTGTAACCCATGATTTGAGTTGCATGTTATGGGAATTACTATAGCAGGAACCCCTTGTTGCTAGCTAGGCTAGGAGCAAGGGGAAGAGTTCATTGCAATGTTAAACCCTATAACCTGGCCCAAAGGGGCCAGGGGTGGAGATTGTAATGGAAATAATACCTTTAAATTGTTGTAACCCATGATCTGAGTTGCATGTTATAGGAGTTGCTATAGCAGGAACCACCTGAACCAATGGAGAAGAAGCCTTACAAGAAGCAGTGCAAGTGCAGCAGTGACCCAACCTGAGCTGGCTTTGGTGCCCAATAACTCCACGCAACACACCACCTCTCCTGTCCTGAGCGACCACCATCACAGATGGAGCCCAAAGTCATGCACTAAATGAATTCAATGGACATTTTGTGGCATTTGTGGACATTTTACAGACATTTCACTTTCACAGCTCACAAGGACAATACCAAAATTCTCAAGTCAGTTCTAGGAAAGCAGATCCACATAAACAGAGAGGCAGATATGATATATACAGGGCAAAAATACTTCATATCAAAACAAACAAACAAACAAAAACCAAGCAACATCCCATGGGATATCAAACCCATTAAACTAGTATTTTTTTAGGGAAAAAGGAGGGACCCAACATGTTTTCAGGACTCATTGTATAAAGTTCCATCTTTCCTCAAGCACATCATCTGTTTCTGGAGGCAGGGTTAACTTCATCTTCTGGGAAACATTTAAGGAGAGGCCAAATTCCTTCTCGATTTTCCAGCTTGATTAACAGTACCCATAAAATGCCTGAGGATGTCAGGTTGAGAGAGAAAAAAGAACTTCTATCCCTCTTTTTTTTCTTGTGGATTAATTATGTTAAACAAACAGCCTCCTCTTCATGAAGGTTGGAATAAATCTAGCCATGAATGCAAAGACCATTTTTCCTTTTAAAAAAAAAAGTTATATTGCATGCTATTGAAACACATTTTATGCCATTTATCATCTTAGCCTATAAAAAGGTTATCCACACTAAGGTTGCTGGTATAACTCCAGCAATATGCCATATTTAGCACATATAAGTCTTAAATCAAAAATAGTGCTTGAGCCAGCAGAATACATCTTCCCAGGGTATTGCATAATTTTGGCACTATGACTGCATCCACTTTAGGGCTTTTGCTTCGGCTCCAACATCACTAAGGAGTTCAGTTTATTTCCAGACTCCGAAGTGACACATCAGTGTCAATAAAACACATTACTATTAGATATTACTACACAGGATTGGAACAGTGGCTTTAAGAATGCCTCAAAGTTTGGTCATGCTAAAGCCACGCCATTCACCATATGAGTCTCACAACGTTTTCGTCCTCTTGGTATTAAGATACTTCTCCAGGAGCTACACCAGAAAAAGCAAAAATGATGCAAACAGCTATTAACCACTGCAGTAACAGCACCTACTAACAGCACTTTGTTGTTTCCACACTATGGAGGAGACTGAACCAGACAAAAACTTGTTTCACATGCTGCCAAAACACATGCAAAACAGCAGCCAAGGAGACCTCCTTCTTTAAGAGGAATATTAGCAAATGGAGTTACTGCTCTCCCCCACAGCCACCCAGGGCCATTTGGCGAGGTGCAGGGGAACTTGCGGAGGACGGGCGCATGGAGGCACGCTCAGTAATCCTCCCAGTCCACTAAAGATTGAAAGAACCGCAGCTGGGAGACCAAATCGAGCCTGGGATTTCAAACTTCAGGAAAGATCTGAGTTTTTTTCCAGATGGTTCACACAAAAGCAAGAGAACAATCAGATGCTGAGGGTGGGCACAGTGACCAATGAAGAAATATCATTAGAATGAGGACCGTAAGGTATTTAAATATGTAAAAGGCTACTGTAAAACAACAGGAATAAGTTCACCTGCTAGTCTATTGCAGACGGGACAAGTAGTAATGGGTTTCTATTGTGGAAGTGGAGATTTGGGAAAACGAAACACAAAATAAAGTGCCTGGGAGAGATGTGGTCTAACAACAGGCTAAAGAGACAACTGGTAGGAACAGAAGTGCAATCAAGGAGGAGATCTGGACAGAGCCTCACAACCACCTTTCTCCTCCAATTCCACGGTCATTCATCCATCAGAACTGATTCAATCAAGAAAACCTCAGTAACATGCAGTGCACTGATTCATCATCCTGTGGATGCTGAAGGGTGTAGGTCCTGCACAGCCCTGCATCACTACTCGCTCTCACCTTTTACTTCCTCCACTAGCACCTACACTTGCTGAATCTTTCCACAAGAGAAATTTAAACGAGCTTGTGAAAGGGTCTGAGGAGCACTGGCACCAAGCAGCCAGCAGCTAAGAGAGAAATAAGACCATTCCACTTCTTATAGCATGGGGTCTCATCTCCCCACCACCAATCACCAACGGCAATTATCTAACCCCCTCTCATAGTTTTAAGTGCATCACGTGATCTTGCTTCTGTTACCCCTTTGGGGTACTCCTTGTACTATAGGTCTTTGGAAAGGCTTCTCTCAATGTCTTCATCTGCATCCCACAGCCCCACTACAGCTCCTCATGCAGATGCTCACAAGCACAGCGACTCTCTACTGCGAATATTACACCTTCGGAAGACAGGCAACGTAAGCACTGCTTTGAACTTAACGATCTGTCCTCCTGAAATGCAAGGGGAATTTATCCAGGATACTTCACAAAAACACTACTATAAAGACTTAAAATGACAAGTTTTATAGACAGGCACCTCCGTTGCAATCGGCTCCCTCTCTGCAAGTGTTACTATTATTTTAATGCGTTAATTGCCCTGGGGAGGCTGGCACCCCGGAGGCCGACCGCGGAGAGCCCCCGGCTCTCCCCTGTCCTGGGCAGGCACTGCCCCGCCCCGTTTGCTCTCGGTCCACCACAGCCCGCGGCGGGACCAGCACCACCCCGACCCCGCGGGGCGCTCCCTCGGGAGCTCGCTCCCCGCGTTTTATGACGGGCAGCAGGAACGGCGGAGCCCCCCGGGCGGGCCCCCGGCGCTGTTTCCCGGGGGATCCCCCCCTTCTCTCGCCCAGCGCAGGGGAGGCTTGCCGAGTCCTGAGCCGCCCGCCGCGCACACCTGCTGGCCTCCCCGCCCCGTACCTGGCTGGCGCAGCAGAGCGCAGACATGCCGACGGCGCGGCCTAGCTGGCTGCCTCCCTCATGTGGGTGCGGGCAGGGAAGCGCGCGGGGGAACCACCACCGCGGGCGGAGCGGCACCACCTCTGCCCGGCTGCCAGCCGCAACGCCCTCAGCCTGGCCCCGCCGCCCGGCTTCCGCTGCCGTCAGCGTGGGCGGTGGCCGGCGGGAGGCCAGAGCAGGCCGCCCGGGGACAGGAGCATTATTTCTTGGCCTCCGGGGGGGACTCTGCGCCGTTTCTGCTCTCCGAATCGCAGCGTGAAGGCCGCCGCGGTGCCAGCTCGCCTGCAGCTGCTGCTGCGGTTGTTCCTGCTCCCTTTGGTGGGGCATGGGCTGCTTCGCCAGCCGGTCTGCCCCTCTGGAGGCCCTTCTTCCCCGAGGTACGCCCGGGAAGTACGCTATGGGGGGTCACTCTCTCCCCTATCGATCCATCCAGGCTGAGACGACCTGTTTGAACTTACAGAAGGCTTTTCTGGCAGGTTCACGTCTTCCGAACCTGAAGTCCCAAATCTGCACATGGGAAGAGCACTGTTCCTCCCAGCCCAGCTGATCAGAAATTGCACTTCAGCAAAAGGCTCCAGTCTTACACAGCAGTCAATGCAGCATATTTGAACTGTTGCACATAATTGAGAAAATCCTCCAAACAAAAGACTAAAAGTCTAGTTTAGAGAGCCGACATTGCTTTATTCTGTGCTTGGTGGTAATTCCACAAATCAAGCACACCATCATACAGAACTACAGCATATTTATCAGGCTACATGATTAGTATAAACCCGCCTACATTTACACGTACTGGTTAGTGATTAACATTTCATACACTATTGGTTTACTGTATTTAAATTAGCCTCGCTTGCTATGTAAATTAGCATGCATGCTCCTTTCAGGTGTGTGTGGGGCAAATCTTTTCGGTCCTGAATTGAGTCAGTGGTTGCGATCTCCCCTCGCCGCATTTACCTTTCACCCAGTTACTGCAGTTTTATCAGACTTCATGGACATGGACCTGTTGGAGCGGGTCCAGAGGAGGGCCACAAAAATGATCAGAGGGATGGAACACCTCTGCTATGAGGAAAGGCTGAAAGAGCTGGGGTTGTTCAGCCTGGAGAAGAGAAGGCTGCGGGCAGACGTTATTGCGGCCTTTCAATACTTAAAAAGGGCTTATAAGAAAGATGGGGACAGACTTTTCAGCAGGGCCAATAGCGATAGGACAAGGGGTAATGGCTTTAAATTAAAAGAGGGTAGATTCAGACTAGGTATAAGGAAAAAATTTTTCGCAATGAGGGTGGTGAAACACTGGAATGGGTTGCCCAGAGAGGTGGTAGATGCCTCATCCTTGGAAACATTCAAGGACAGGCTAGATGGGGCTCTGAGCAACCTGATTTAGTGGAAGATGTCCCTGCCAATTGCAGGGCGGTTGGACTAGGTGACCTTTAAAGGTCCCTTCCATCCCAAAGCATTCTATGATTCTATGATTCATGCTTCTCTGGCCACCTTCCAGTCTTTGGTGCCAAGATGTTCCCTTTTATCGGCTTGTTAGCCCTTCTTCAAGGTTAGTTTTCCACAGTTCGTTACTTATACAAACACTTTCATATCTTTTAGCTCCCTCCCAAATTCCTTTCCCAAGGCATAAGTGGTTAGTAGTTTTGCTAATTGGAAAATTACTGTTTCCGCAGGACATCAGAACTTTTTTATTTCGCTTGCCCAAACAAACAGAAGTGGCAATTACATTTAGAGCAATTAATGCAGGACTAACCTCCACAGGCTGTCCTACTCTCAAGGAGACTTCTAAGATCACTTGCCTGCTCGTACACTCTAAAACACCTGGGTTTTAGTAGCTGGGATTTAATGAATTCACTGAATAAGGCATATAAACATAGGGATCTTAAAAGATCAGGCATCAAATGTAAGTTTAATACTGCAATGCACCAACCTCGGATTCAAACTGCTTTGCCGTGTCCCACAGTCCTTACACTGCTCCCACCTTCATAGAAGTTGTATGCGTTCAAAGGATGGCTTGGGGGCTATGCTTTCCTAACAGGAGCCGAGATCTTTCCTGGTGTACAGTACTAGGCAGTAGCTGGTGATTTCTCAGCTTCCTATATGATGATAAGATATTGTATTGGGTCTGGCTGAGATGAAGGTAATTTTCCCCATAGCAGCCCTCATAGTGCTGTGCTTTGTATTAATAGCTGGAAGGGTGTTGATAACACACCAGTGCTTTGGCTGCTGCTGAGCGGTGCTCGCACAGCATCAAGGCTGTCTCTTGGGAGGGGACATAGCCAGGACAGCTGACCCAGACTGACCAAAAGGATATTCTATACCATATGACGTCTGGTCAGTAATAAAAGCTAGGAGAAAGGAAGGGGGGGGGGGGGGGGCATTCATTGTTTTTACGGCGTTTGTCTTCCGGAGCAACCGCTACACGTGCTGGGGCCCTGCTTCCCGGGGGGTGGCTGGACATTGCTGCTGATGGGAAGTAGAGAATAAAATCTTTTTGTTTTCCTGTTGCTTTTCCGTGCGCAGCCATTGCTTCTGCTTTCATTAAACTGTCCTTATCTCGAGCCACAAGCATTTCATTATATTTCCTCTCCCCTGTCCAGCTGAGGAGGGGGAGTGATAGAGCGGCTTTGGTAGGCACTTGGCATCCAGCCAGGGTCAACCCACCACAGATATTGAGAGCAGCCCTGTGGAGAAGGACTTGGGGGTATTGGTGGATGAAAAACTGAACATGACCGTATCCTGGGCTGCATCAAAAGAAGTGTGGCCAGCAGGTCGAAGGAGGTGATTCTCCTCCTCTGTTCTGCATTCATGAGACCCCACCTGGAGTACTGCGTTCAGCTTTGGGGCCCCCAGCATAAGAAAGACATGGACCTGCTTGAGTGGGTCCAGAGGAGGGCCACGAAGATGATCAGGGGGCTGGAGCACCTCTCCTATGAGGACAGACTGAGAGAGTTGGGGTTGTTTAGCCTGGAGAAGAGAAGGCTCTGGGGAGACCTTATAGCAGCCTTCCAGTACTTAAAGGGGACCTACAGGAAAGATGGGGAGGGAGTCTTTATCAGGGAGCATAGTGATAGGACAAGGGGTAACAGTTTTAAACTGAAAGAGGGTAGATTTAGATTAGATATTAGGAAGAAATTCTTTACTGTGAGGGTGGAGAGACACTGGAACAGGTTAGAATAGAATAGAACAGAACAGAATAGAATATTTCAGTTGGAAGGGACTGTACTAGGTTTGCGTGGCAAGGTTTTGGTAGTGGGAGGGCTACAGGGGTGGCTTCTGTGAGAAGATGCTAGAAGCTTCCCCTATGTCTGATAGAGCCAATGACAGCTGGCTCCAAGATGGATCCACCGCTGGCCAAGGCCGAGCCAATCAGCGACGGTGGTAGTGCCTCTGTGATAACATATTTAAGAAGGGGGGGAAAAAAGTCTTTGCATCTGCAGCTGGAAGAGAGGAGTGAGAATATGTGAGAGAAACAACCCTGCAGATACCAAGGTCAGTGAAGAAGGAGGGGGAGGAGGTGCTCCAGGCGCCAGAGCAGAGCTTCCCCTGCAGCCCATGCTGAAGACCTGTACTGATTGTACTGATATTGTTTATATAATTTAATCAAAACTTTGTTTTCTTCCTTCCACTTTGTTGCCACAATAAATGTAGCAAAACTCATTGTAAGAGCACACCATACAGAAGGGGAAGGTGTGCTCTGTTTTAAACAAAACTGATTTCATTTTCTCACAGAGACCAGGATTACTTGTGGTGGCATGGAGAACAAGGACTGCTAGCTATCGTGTCCTCATCTTGTCTCCCTGGTTCTTGATTGGTGCCAACACTATGTGATCTCTGCAGCCTTTTTATTTTGACAAAGAAGACTCAGAGCCAGGTTGAGTTGTAACATACAGTTGTTGCTTTGCATTTGTGGTATGCTCTTATCCATGGTGTGGCCTTGATGCTGTCAGCACTCCAGGCAACACTGCCAGTTCTTTGCTTTTACCTGTGTTTGTTCTCTTGACTTGCTGCATATATGTTTGCTTAACTCCTGCTCAGACATTTCTTCTGGTGCACAAACATTTATGCTTCACGTGCTCCAATTTAATGATTCCTTTACAGAGCAGGTTTCACCTGTGACCTTTTAACACTCATTTGCTTCTCGGAGAGAAGGTAGGGATTGTTACAAAAAAGGCTATAGTTTGGTCTGCTTTTCTTGCTACAAAGAAGATGGAGACTCCCTTTTAACAAGGAGTCACATGGTGAGGACAAGGGGTAATGGGTACAAGTTACTCCCAGGGAGATTCCGATTGGACACGAGAGGAAATTTTTTCACAATGAGAACAGTCAATCATTGGAATAATCTCCCCAGGGAAGTGGTTGACTCCGCTACACTGAACACGTTTAAGACTCAGCTGGACAGGGTGCTGGGCCATCTCATCTAGACTGTGCTCTTGCCTAGAAAGGTTGGACCAGGTGATCCTTGAGGTCCCTTCCAACCTGGTATTCTATGATTCTTTGCATCCCTCTGTTCCCCCTTGCATTTCATACTCAACTATGTCAACTTCTCAACTATGTCAACTTTGTTTCTGAGTTAAGGTATTCTCTCCATATGGCTGTAATAAAATCACAGGATAAAACAGGGATAGGTCTGGATTTAGCTTGTCAGGTTGCGATAGAGAAACTTCTCAGAGAGCTAAATTGAGTGCTTTGAGCACTTTTGGCAGGCTGTGTTTTGACATACATCTTGCTGATATCCAGTAGTGTGAGAGGTAGGAGAAGAGACATGCATGGCTGCAGTCTCTTTATGGCTCCAAAATACAGTACTGCCTAGGAAAACATTCTGTTGATTCTTATCTTCCCCAAGACCTGCTAGGAATTAGATTTGTTCCTCCTGTAGCCCACCACCACCAGAAGGAAGGCTCCAGAAGCAGCTCTGTTCTCACTAGCTTGAGAACTCCAATGTGCATTTCTTTAACAAATCTGAATCACTTGGCTAAACTTTGTTCATCTTATAATGCCAATTTCTTATTTTTAAGCTTCCCCAAGTAGAGCTGGAATAAAATCTCAGTTTTGATGCTATTGAGCTAGCCTTATATCATCTCTGTGTTCAATTCTAGTCTTTATTTTTTTCTCCTATTTGTGAGCAACTTATTCAGAAAATGTCTATTTATTTCCTTTTAGAAATTCTTATTCTTTCAAATTGTATTGGGTTTGCGTGGCAAGATTTTGGTAGCAGGTGGGCTACAGGGGTGGCTTCTGTCAGAAGATGCCAGAAGCTTCCCCCATACCTGATAGAGCCAGTTCCAGCTGGCTCCAAGACAGACCCACCGCTGGCCAAGGCTGAGCCAATCAGTGATGGTGGTAACACCTCTGTGAAAACATATTTAAGAAGGGGGAAAAAAACTGCTGCGCAACAGCATCCAGAAGAGAGGAGTGAGAATATGTGAGAGAAACAACTCTGCAGACACCAAGGTCACTGAAGAAGGAGGGGGAGGAGGTGCTCCAGGTGCCAGAGCAGCCCTGCAGCCTGTGGTGAAGACCACGGTGAGGCAGGCTGTTCCCCTACAGCCCACGGAGGAGCAGATATCCACCTGCAGCCTGTGGAGGACCCCATGCTGGAGCAGGTGGATGTGCCTGAAGGAGGCTAGGACCCTGTTGAGAGTCTGCGCTGGAGCAGGCTCCTGGCAGGACCTGTGGACCCATGGAGAGAGGAGCCCATGCTGGAGCAGGTTTGCTGGCAGGACTTGTGACCCCCTTGGGGGACCCACGCTGGAGCAGTCTGTTCCTGAAGGACTGCACCCCATGGAAAGGACCAATGCTGGAGCAGTTTGTGAAGAACTGCAGCCTGTGGTAAGGACTCACGTTGGAGAAGTTTGTGGAGGACTATCTCCCGTGGGAGGGACCCCACGCTGGAGCAGGGGAAGAGTGTGAGGAGTCCTTACCCTGAGGAGGAAGGAATGGCAGAGACAACATGTGATGAACTGACCGCAACCCCCATTCCCCGTCCCCCTGTGCCACTTGGGGGGAGGAGGCAGAGAAAATCGGGAGTTAAGTTGAGCCTGGGAAAAAGGGAGGGGTGGGGGGAAGGTGTTTTAAGATTTGTTTTTATTTCTTATTACCCTACTCTGACTTTTGATTGGCAATAAATTAAATTAATTTCTCCGAGTCGAGTCTGTTTTGCCCATGACAGTAACCGCTGAGTGATCTCCCTGTCCTTATCTCGTGCCACGAGCCTTTGATCATATTTTTCTGTCCCCTGTCCAGTTGAGGAGGGGGACTGATAGAGCGGCTTGATGGGCACCTAGCATCCAGCCAAGGTTAACCCACCACACAAATAAAATTACTTGGGAGGGTTTCTGGCTCTTCCTTCCAAAGAATCAAATCCACAGGCAGGCAGGTCCTGCTTGAGGATTTTCTGAGACTTGCTGTGTGGTCAGTGCAGAGGCCATCAGCGTTGTGACCATTTCCTCTAGTGCTGTTGGCTCAAATTGTGCCTACATACTAACAGCATTCATTACTGTGATAAGATCAGAATGGTATGCAGGGAAGGGAGGAGAAGGAGGGGGCATTTCACTCTTAATTAGAGAACATGTGTAGTAGAATGTGGTTTATTGCCTGCTGCAAGAGATTTGTGCCACTTCAGTAGGGACGCTGACAGTTATGTTAAGCTGACTTTGACAACAGGTTGTGAACTATATGTGCTTTGATTTTGAAAAACCTCCAGTTTGGGCCAGGCTGGTAGGCGGGTACCCTCAAAGCATACTTATGCCATCCTTTGTGGATTAGCCATTCGTGAATGAATATATCTTTTTTTTTTTTAAGAAAAAGTTCACTGACAAAATTAACAGATAATTAACAAATTATTGTAAGCTGCCAGTTCTGAAGAAGTCTCTTACTGAGTTGACAATGGTAAAACTGTCTTTTTTCTTGCTACTTGAAACTTACACATACGTTCAGGAGCTTCCTCTGGTTTTCTCACATCAGCATCCTGAGGAAGTCAACAGTGCAGAAAGACAGTGCCACCATAGTTTTTATCTTTATATATGATGGTAGAAACCGATTTTAATCTATCAATCAGACTTCAAATGCTGATTTACAAGCGGTTCAGTTTTCCCTGCCACTAGAGGCAGTGTCTGACAGAGAAATAAGGCAGATGGTCGGGTGTGGTAACAACTATCTGATCTTAACCTAATACTGAGAATCCTCACTCTGCCAGCTTGAAGCTCCTTGTAAGGATGGAAAACTGGGCTGTCTCTCAGCATGCAGCTTGAGCCTGCTTAACTTCATATTCTTGTAGGACTTCTTTAATGAGACCCCTTATATTGACCCTATCTAATAACTTGGGGCATGCAGGCTTCCTTTCTTCCATCTGTCACTCATTAACTCCAGTAAGGCTTAGTGCCTCAAGGCAGCATCAGACTCCCTGCTGCTGGCTGGTTACCTGAGTGTCAGAAATGTGTAAATATGCTCAGGAATGCTGCTGTCTCTGTTCTTCTAGCACAATGTTTCCTTATTGTCACCTGAGTTAATTGTCTATGCCAGTTATTTGTAAGGTAAAGGCATTAGCTGTGATTAAGAAACCTGATTTAGGAATGAAAAGCTATACTGCATACACTTGCTGAGAATGACATTTATAATTGGTATTACATGGTATTGTGCCAAAAAGGGTCAACAAAGAGCATCTCGAGAGTTCAGTGCAAAGCTGTGTAATACTACTCTTCTGTACTTTGGTTACAAAAATTAACCTACTCAGAAAGGTTTAGTTGGTACATTTCCATAATAGACAATGCAGATTTTAATCCAATTTGAGTTAACATTGAAGTGAAAAAAATAACTAATCAACCAGTTTATTAAACTATCATTCTCAAAATAAAAGAGTTTTTTAAAGCAAATGTGCCTGGAAATACTAGCTTTGTGTGGTTTATTTCAAGACCAACAAGTGATTTAAAACATTTCATTTGATCAGAATCTAATCAAATTTGATTACTTAAGTGCATGAATTTTTTTTTCCTTTTGATTTTTTTTTAGTGTAAATTATGGAACATTAATAAAGATGATGTAGTGGAAGATACAACCATTTAGTGTTATGACCAACCTGATATTCTGGAAAGGCCAGTTACATGTCTGTGTCTGGCCCCATGTGCACTGAAAATCTCTGTTCCTTCCTCATCTCAGAGATTTATAGTTGCAGGTTGCTCTTTGTTTGCATTTGACCCCTTGCCTTGCTTTAGCAGATCATTCAGTGCTCTCTTTGCTATTATCGCAGAGCAGAAGTGTCGGCCGTATTGGTGCCTGAACTGTGGTGGGGTCCTCTGGGATACCTGCAAGCTGGTGTCCTCTGCAGCTAAATAACCATCTGGTTGATAGAATTAATCTTACAACTGTGGTAAATACCCTGTCTCTAACTGAGTATATGCAGATGTTAGAGCACCATTAAAAATAAAGCATGTCTGCTTTTTATAAACTGTACCCTTATGGTAACTCCAGGCTCTTTGGTCCACAGTAGAACACCAAATTATGCAATGCTGATTCATCATATGGTCCGCTTTTTCTCCTAAAGCATCAACTTTCTGTTTGCACACACAAGGAAAGAGGAAGGAGTTTTATGCAATACATCCTGCAATCCATACTGATTTCCTTTTTGGTAAGTTGTTAAGTCCCAGTCTGATTGTCAGGCTCGGGAAAGGTTTGTAATGATCTCAAGGGCGAAATTAAGACACAAACGAGGTCATATGCCGCCAATCAGACATTTTATTGGGTAGATATAAAAGAGTAAAGCGATAGGAAAGGCAGGAAATATTAGGAGGAAATTAAGCAAGCATTCAGAGAGATAAGCAAAGGATAGTCACCACCATGGATCCAGCAGCATCCCGTTGGTCCTGTCTTCAGTTTTTCGGTGGTGGATGGCCACACTCAGGTTTCGTTGTGCCGTCTTTTATCCGGTGTTGGAGAGGGAGTTTGCCCTCTCGTTTCCGTTTGGTTACTCAGGGCAACATCACGTACCCAACACATGCACATCTACTGGTGGGGCAAGCGGCCTGACCGGATACCAGTTGGTGTCCTATTCTTGGTGGTGCCTGATAAGCCAAAGAATGGCCTGCTGCTTCAGCAAGTTTGCACAAGTTTCCTTGCCAGATGGTGGTACCTGATAAGCCAAAGAATGGTCTGCCCTCGGGTCTTGTCAGACAAAAGAGTGGTCTACTGTCCGGTCTTATCAGATAAACACACACAAGCAAGCTTTGAGACAATTGTTCTTAACACTTCAGTCTCTTACATAAATGTAGCTACGTTATCTACATGTATGTATCTATATGCAGTTTAATAGCTTTTAGTCACACTGAATTCCTAAAGCTAGGGCATTTTAAGACTAGAGATAAAGTTCCAAATAGTTATCTTAAATATTATAGCACACATACACACACAGAGGCAACAAAGTAGACAAGGCAAGGGAGTCTTTCCAGAAAGACCCTCATTGCTACAAAGATGGCTTTGTTTGCAATAGCAAAGATATCCTAGAATCATAGAATGGTTTGGGTTGGAAGGGACCTTAAAGATCATCTAGTTCCAACCCTCCTGCCATAGGCAGGGATACCTTCCACTAGATCAAGTTGCTCAAAGCCTCATCCAACCTGGCCCTGAACACTTCCAGGGAGGGGGCATCCACAACTTCTCTGGGCAACCAGGTCCAGGATCTGCTTTGTGCCAGGAGGAAGGCAACGTTATAAGGGACAAGGAGGGATCGAAGAAGGTTACAGCATGGAGTAGTAAGAGAAACCCCTCCTTACCCTCTAAGATACCCTTACAGAATAGGCACGAGGCACTAGGTATGGTAGATGAAGCGCATAATGAGATAGAGGAGGAACCTGCGCAGTCTTGCCAAGATCAGGGAGACCAACCCCTCGCAACAAAATCTGCATTAAGAAACAACCCCTGAGAAGAAACAACAGTTATGGTCATTAGTGATTCCCTCCTGTGTGGAATGGAAGCACCCATTTGTAGACTGGACCCTCTTTTTAGGGAAGTTTTCTGCCTCCCTAGGGCCCAAATTAGGGATGTCACCACAAGACTGAAGAGCCTAGTTCAACCTTCAGACTACTATCCATTCCTGCTCTTTCATGTGGGTGCTAATAATGTCGCAACAAAAAGTCTGAGGTCAATCAAAAGAGATTTCAGAGCCCTGGGAAGAATGCTAAAAAAATTCGGGAGCACAGGTACTGTTTTCCTCAATCTTCCCAGTAATGGGGGGAGACTTTGGAAGAAACAGGCGAGCCCAGGATATCAATACCTGGCTCCAGGGCTGGTGCCTCCGCCAAAACTTTGGGTTTTTAAACCCTGGAAGAGCCTTTGAGGCACAAGGTATGCTGGGGCCTGATGGGATCCACCTGTCCCAATGGGGAAAACACGTCTTTGGGCATAAGCTAGCGGGACTGATTGAGAGAGCTTTAAACTAGAATCCATGGGGGAAGGGGATACCAGTAGGATTACAGTAGGTAAGCCAAGGGTTGGCATGTCATCGTCTGAGGGTGGCAATGCTAGTGGGAACATTTACATTGCTCCTGGGAGCATGGAGGGCTCAGGAGCACATCTGAAATGCTTGTACACCAGCACACGCAGTATGAAAAGCAAGCAGGATGAAGTGGAAGCGTTGGTCAGTTCCCAGAGCTATGATATCATTGGTATTAGCGAGACTTGGTGGAATGACTCCCATGACTGGAGTGCTGGGATGGAGGGCTACAGGCTGTTCAGGAGGGATAGGCAGGGCAGGCGAGGTGGAGGAGTTGCACTGTATGTAAGGGAGAGGTTTGATTGTACAGCCCTTACAGTTAGTGATGATGTGGTTGAGCGCCTCTGGGTGAGGATTAAGGGGATGGAAAACAAAGGAGATGGTGTAGTGGGTGTCTACTACCAATCGCTCAGCCAGGAAGAGTTATTCTATAAGCAATTAGGAGAAATCTCTGGATCGGTAGCCCTTGTCCTTATGGGTGATTTCAACTTCCCAGACATCAGCTGGGAATATCATACTGCTGTGATGAGCAGGTCTTGGAAATTCTTGAAGTTTGTGGAAGATGATAACTTCTTGACAAAAGTACTCAGTGAGCCAACTAGGAAAGATGCCCTCCTAGACTTGCTGTTTGTGAATAGAGAAGGACTCGTGGGAGATGTGATCGTAGGTGGCTGTCTTGGCCACAGTGACCATGAAATGGTTGTTTAAAATTTTCAGTGTAATGAGCAAAAAGGACAGCAGAGTTGCTACCCTGGACTTCAGGAGAGCAAACTTTAAGCTATTCAGGGAGCTATTTAGCAGAGTACCCTGGGAATCTGCTTTTGAGGGCTTAGGAGTCCATGAGTGCTGGTTGGTTTTTAAGAACCACCTTTTAGAAGCACAGAAGCAGGCGATCCCATTGTGTCGAAAGTCAAGCAAGCGGGGCACAAGACCAGCTTGGCTGAACAGGGAACTCCTCGTGGAGCTCAGGAGGAAAAAGAAATGGTATGATCTCTGGAAGCAAGGTCAGGCTTCGCAGGAAGATTACAGAGCTGTGGTTTATATATGCAGGGATGTCCTGGTTTCAGCTGGGATAGAGTTAATTTTCTTCCTAGTAGCTGGTATAGTGCTGTGTTTTGGATTTAGGATGAGAATAATGTTGATAACACACTGATGTTTTAGTTGCTGCTAAGTAGTGTTTACACTAGTCAAGGACTTTTTAGCTTCCCATGCTCTGCCAGGTGCACAAGAAGCTGGGAAGGAGCATAGCCAGGACAGCTGACCCAGACTGGCCAGAGGGCTATTCCATACCATATGACGTCATGCTCAGTATATAAGCTGGGGGAAGAAGAAGGAAGGGGGGGACATTGGGCGTGATGGCGTTTGTCTTCCCAAGTAACCGTTACGCGTGATGGAGCCCTGCTTTCCTGAGGATGGCTGAACACCTGCCTGCCGATGGGAAGTAGTGAATGAATTCCTTGCTTTGCTTTGCTTGCACGCGCGGCTTTTGCTTTACCCATTAAACTGCCTTTATCTCAACCCATGAGTTTTCTCACTTTGACTCTTCTGATTCTCTCCCCCATCCCACCGGGGGGGAGTGAGCGAGCGGCTGTGTGGTGCTTAGTTGCTGGCTGGGGTTAAACCACGACAAGTTGAAACTGGCCAGTGTTGTGTCAGACAACAAGAAGGGCTTTTTTAAGTACATTAGTAGCAAGAGGAGGTCTAAAGAAAACATTGGACTGATACTTGTTGAAGATGGTCACCTGACTAATAGGGATGAAGAAAAAGTGGAGGCATTCAATGCTTTTTTTGCCTTAGTTTTTAATACTACTGATAGACCTTGGGCTGCCCGGTCCCTTGAGTCGGAGGACCACAGTGACTTTCCATTTGTGGACACCGAAATTGTAAGGGACCAGCTGTATCAGCTGAATGTTCACAAGTCCATGGGGCCTCATCCCAGAGTACTGAAGGAGCTAGCGCATGTTACAGCAGGACCCCTCTCGATCATCTACCAAAGGTCTTGGGAGTCTGGGGAGGTCCCTGCTGACTGGAAGCTAGCCAATGTTATTCCCATCTACTAAAAGGGCGTGAGGGAAGACCCAGGGAACTACAGACCTGTTAGTCTAACCTCAGTACCTGGAAAAAATATGGAGCAGATCATACTGGGTACTACTGAAAGGCATTTAAAGAACAATGCAATCATCAGGCACAGTCAACATGGGTTCACAAAGGGAAAGTCCTGTTTAACTAATTTGATATCCTTCTATGACAAGGTCACCTGCCTAGTGGGTGAAGGGAAGGTGGTGGATGTAGTTTTTCTGGATTTTAGTAAGGGTTTTGATACTGTCCATCACAGAATCCTTCTGGACAAGTTGTCCAACTGTGGGATGAGTGGATTCAGGGTGCGCTGGGTGAAGAACTGGCTCAAGGGCAGAGCTCAAAGGGTTGTAGTGAATGGGGCTGCATCTGGCTGGTGGCTGGTCACCAGCGATGTTCCTCAGGGTTCAGTTCTAGGGCCAGTTCTGTTCACTATATTTATCAGTGGTCTGGATGCAGGAGTTGAATGCACCATTAGCAAGTTTGCTGATGATACCAAACTGGGAGGTGCTGTTGACTCTCTTGAGGGACAAGAGGCCTTGCAGAGGGATCGAGATAGATTGGAGCACTGGGCTATGATTAATGGGATGAAATTTAACAAGTTGAAATGCCGGATCCTGCACCTGGGATGGAGTAATGCTGGGCACAAGTATAAATTGGGAGAGGAGTGGCTGGAGAACAGCCCTTCTGAAAGGGACCTGGGGTGCTGGTTGACAGCAGGCTCAATTTGAGTCAGCAGTGTGCCCTGGCAGCCAAGAGGGCAAACTGCATCCTGGGGTGCATCAAACACAGTATAACCAACTGGTTGAGAGAGGTGATTATCCCACTGTATTCAGCGTTGGTGCAGCCTCACCTTGAGTACTATGTGCAGTTCTGGGACCCACAATTTAAGAAGGATGTGAAGGTCCTTGAATGTATCCAGAGAAGGGCAACAAAGCTGGTGAAAGGGCTGGAAGGAATCATAGAATAGTTTAGGTTGGAAAAGACCTTTAAGATCATCAAGTCCAACTGTTAACCAAACACTGCCAAGTCCACCACTAAACCATGTCCCTAAGTGCCACATCTACACATCTTTTAAATACCTCCAGGGATGGGGAATCAACCAATTCCCTGGGCAGCCTGTTCCAGTGCCTGACTGCCCTTTCAGTGAAGAAATTTTTCCTATTATCCAATCTGAACGTCTGCTGGTGCAACTTGAGGCTGTTTCCTCTTGTCTTATCACTTGGTACTTGGGAAAAGACACCGACCCCCACCTCGCTACAACCTCCTTTCAGGTAGTTAGAGGTCTCCCCTCAGCCTCCTTTTCTCCAGACTAAACAACCCCAGTTCCCTCAGCAGCTCCTCATAAGACTTGTGCTCTAGACCCTTTACCAGCTTCATTGCCCTCCTTTGATGTGCTCCAGCACCTCAATGTCATTCTTGTAGTGAGGGGCCCAAAACTAAACACAGCATTCAAAGTGCGGCCTCACCAGTGCCGAGTACAAAGGGACAATCACTTCCCTAGTCCTGCTGGCCACACTATTTCTGATACAAGCCAGGATGCTATTGGACTTCTTGCCCACCTGGGCACACTGCCGGCTCATATTCAGCCAGCTGTTGACCAACACCCCCAGGTCCTTTTCCACCAGGCAGCTCTCCAGCCACTCTTCCCCAAGCCTGTAGCATTGCATGGGGTTGTTGTGACCCAAGTGCAGGACCCTCCAGCAGATCGACACTTCCACCCAACTTGGTGTCATCTGCAAACTTACTGAGGGTGCACTCAATCCCCTCATCAAGATCATCGATAAAGATATTGAATAGAACCGGCCCCAACACTGAGCCCTGGGGAACACTACTTGTGACTGGCCGCCAACTGGATTTAACTCCATTCACCACCATTCTTTGGGCCCAGACATCCAGCCAGTTTTTTACCCAGCAAAGAGTACACCCATCCAAACCATGAGCAGCCAGTTTCTCCAGGAGAATGCTGTGGGAAACCATGTCAAAGGCTTTACTAAAGTCCAGGTAGACAACATCCACAGCCTTCCCCTCAACCACTAAGCGGGTCACCTTGTCATAGAAGGAGATCAGGTTAGTCAAGCAGGACCTGCCTTTTGTAAACCCATGCTGAACTGGGCCCGATCACCTGATTGTCCTGCACATGCCATGTGATGGCACTCAAGATGATCTGCTCCATAACCTTCCCCAGCACCGAGGTCAGGCTGACAGGCCTGTAGTTCCCCAGATCCTCCTTCCGGCCCTTCTTGTAGATGGGCATCACATTGGCTAACTTCCAGTCAACTGGGACCTCCCCGGTTAGCCAGGGCTGCTGATAGATGATTGAAAGTGGCTTAGTGAGCACTTCTGCCAGCTCCCTCAGTACCCTTGGGTGGATCCCATCCAGCCCCATAGACTTGTGTGTGTCTACGTGGTGTGGCAGGTCACTAACCATTTCCCCTTGGATTATGGGGGCTTCATTCTGCTCTCCGTCCCTGTCTTCCAGCGCAGGGGGCTGGGTACTCCAAGAACAACTGGTCTGACTCTTAAAGACTGAGGCAAAGAAGGCATTAAGTACCTCAGCCTTTTCCTTATCCTTTGTCAAATTGTGTATTCCTCACCACGGAGTCACATATAACCACAAACTAACTACAGTTTCAGCTGAGTTGATTAACAAGCAACAGAACTGCAGATGTGCAAAGGAAAAAGTATTTAACAGGCAGGTTTGCGTGTTATAAACCAAAATTTTATTTAAACTTTACGTTCAAGAAATGACACTGAAGTTAAAAGACAGAATTCCTTTCAGCTTTCAAAAATCTCAGTACCAACAGACCTAAGGACAGAGATTAGTTGTGTACAAAATGAACCTTGACAACAGTTGTTTAAAGCAGCTATTCCACTACCTAAGAACAATCAAGTTAAATGCAATGATCTGATACACACTGCATTTGAAACTACTGTATAATTTTTGCCTTTTGAATAAAGACATTAAAAAAACCCAACTTTGCCTGAATAGTTTTGGCATTACAGCAGACAAAAGGAAATCTCTTGTGTATTTTGCACTCCTGCTTTTTAAAGCAGTACATACCTTAAATAAGCATGCCATAAATAACATTAAAAACTTGAGCCAATTAAAATATTTATTGTCTTATAATAGGTAATGTGACTAGCTACAAAAAAACTCTAGGTCTCATGATTAACAGAAAGTAACAGTTGTCTTGGTCTGAAAGCTAGGCTTATAGGCAGATACATATTATTTCCATGTGTTTCAAAAGAACACCATACCACAGAACAACCCCCATGGATGCAATATCCTAGCAGTTCTTACAGAGACTTTGCTATGAAAATGCTTTCTTGTGTTTCCTATTAGGAGGCTCTTGTCACTACAGCCATATCACATGAGCTAGATGCCAAACTCTGAACATCTTGATGTGCCATGACATATTTCAAGAGGCAATGCAAAACAGCTACACAATCAATATCTAAGAAACAAAAAAGAGTACGTCTTACCTTGTTACTACCTGGTGTGTATAAAATCTATTTGGCCTTCAAAAAGATTTTGCCAAGCCAAAGTCAGCCAATTTTAAAAATCCATTTTCATCTAACAACAAATTATTTGGCTTAAGATCCTGTCAGTATAGAAAGCAAAAAAATTAATTTTGTCAGTGTTGATAAAACCAGACATATAATGAACCTCTCAGCAGGTATTTAATAACAGTATTCTAAAATGCAGACTTTTGACTCTATCATCAGAAGTCTACACTGTGAGGAAAAACCCCCAAAATGAGGAAATCAAGTATTTCATCATACATGAAAACCATATGTCCTGGTTTTGGCTGGGATAGAGTTAATTTTCTTCCTAGTAGCTGGTATAGTGCTGTGTTTTGGATTTAGGATGAGAATAATGTTGATAACACACTGATGTTTTAGTTGCTGCTAAGTAGTGTTTACACTAGTCAAGGACTTTTTAGCTTCCCATGCTCTGCCAGGTGCACAAGAAGCTGGGAGGGGGCACAGCCAGGACAGCTGACCCAGACTGGCCAGAGGGCTATTCCATACCATATGACATCATGCTCAGTATATAAGCTGGGGGAAGAAGAAGGAAGGGGGGGACGTTCGGAGTGATAGTGTCTGTCTTCCCAAGTAACCGTTATGCGTGATGGAGCCCTGCTTTCCTGGGGATGGCTGAACACCTGCCTGCCGATGGGAAGTAGTGAATGAATTCCTTGCTTTGCTTTGCTTGCGTGTGCAGCTTTTGCTTTACCTGTTAAACAGTCTTTATCTCAACCCATGTGTTTTCTCCCTTTTAATCTTCTGATTCTCTCCCCCATCCCACCAGGCGGGAGTGAGTGAGCGGCTGTGTGGTGCTTAGTTGCCGGCTGGGGTTAAACCACGACACCCACCCCAGTTTTTATTGCTAAGCATAGCATTATATAGCATGCAATATCCCTCTGGCCAATTCAGGTCAACTGTCCCAGCTGTGTCCCTTCCCAACTTAGAATCATAGAATAGAATCATAGAATCATTTAGGTTGGAAAAGACCCTTAAGATCATCGAGTCCAACCATGAACCTAGCACTGCCAAGTCCAACACTAAACCATGTCCCTAAGCGCCACGTCTACCCATCTTTTAAATAGCTCCAGGGATGGGGACTCAACCACTTCCCTGGGCAGCCTGTTCCAATGCTTGACCACCCTTTCGGTGAAGAAGTTTTTCCTAATATCCAATCTAAACCTCCCCTGGCACAACTTGAGGCTGTTTCCTCTCATCCTATCACTTGGTACTTGTCAGAAGTGACTGACACCCACCTCACTACAACCTCCTTTCAGGTAGTCGTAGAGAGTGATAAGGTCTCCCCTCAGCCTCCTTTTCTCCATACTAAACAACCCCAATTCTCTTAACCACTCCATATGGCACCATACGGGCTGCTGTGAAGAAAGTTAAATCTATCCCACCCAGACCCAGTTCACAGTGCTCATCAGAGTTATGTAACTTGAGATACTTTTATATAAATGTCTAAATAACTACTACATCAGTAATTCTTAACATTTCTGGTATTGCTGTTGTCTCTCCATAACAGCTAGCATGAAAGCTTATGGACTAAAAACCTGCGAACATCAAAACCACCTTCATTAGACTTTAGACTCAAATTCTATCAAATGTGACTTTTGTTACAGCATAAAGGCTGTCAATTTAGTACATGCTTACCCTGTGTAGAATCCAGTGCTGATGTAAATATTCTAATCCTTGAAGTGTCATCAGCATATATGCCTTGATGTGAGACTGTGTCAACACAATACAAATATCTTTTAAAATAACCTGTAAAGTGTTAGACTGATAGCAAAGCTTACCATGCAAGATTAATTTACTTCAGTTCTTTCAGCTCAAAAGTTATTTCATCTTTTAAGACAAAGTTTGAATTGGCAGCCACATATTCTCTACCATTCTCATCCTTTCTCCAGAAAAATGCATCTATTCTGGAGATCAGAAATTGAAATGGGGAGTCCAGATAGCCTACATGAGCTTTGCATAACCACCAAATGAGAAAATGGGTGGGAAACACAAGTTTATAACTTTATCTCAGTTCCAGGTTGATACCCAATCTTACAAGACAAAGCTGTACACATAAAAGTGATGTGTCAGTAACCTTGAAGAAATTATGTTCTCACTTATTCCTTCTTCCTCCATGCAACCTAAGCATCTAATCTTTGTAAATGCAATGGTTTCCTCTTCTATTTTCAAGACAATCAGGAGGTATAGCCACTTCACTATATTTTAACAAGTCTACTTAATTTTCAACATTCTCTGATTTTTAACATTAAAATTCTATGTAAGCATCCTGTTTGAAAATATTTTCTACACTACTCCCCAAAACTTGCTTGTTAATATTATTTTCCAGTTCAATAATAGCCTTTCCCAAGCTTTAAGTTGCTTGAGATTTACAAAATAGCTGTCTACAACTACACAAAATTTCATGTATGCAGCACATGCCTAATCACAACAGGCTGCAGTCCCAAATAGTGGCCTGAGTGATACCACAATGCAGTTAAATGCTCTGCATACCATAGCATTATGTAGTACAAGAGTATTTCGTTCCTCTTTGTACACTGTATCTTCTTTAGCTCTAAATGTCGCTTAGTTACTAGGTAAACAGAATGAATCCTCTAGAAAGTCTACTCATTCTATTAGCAAAAAACTCATCTAACCTTTTCAGTCTTGCATTCCTCTGGGTTTCAGCAAACTTGTTAATGTTTTCTTTTAATATTTTAAATGCTAGCCCCAGTGCTTAACAACATATGTATAATGAGTTAGCTTAACAGCTACATTAGTTTCAGTCCAGAGTAGGGATAATGTGTGCATATACAGATCTGACATGAATTGCTATCTAGGACAGTCTTCCAAAATGAAGAATCTTGCATCAAAATATCTGATACAAACACTTCCGCAAAGACAAACTAACTTAAGGTCTTGGAGAATGAAACATCTGTAAGATGCAGATTTGCAAGCACCTAGCATTGTTACATTTAAAAGAATGGTTCAGGTGTGCGTGATTTTAGTACCAGCTCATCACTTGGTATACTTTAATATCGCACTTACTTGAACGTTTGATGCTATTATGCTTAGCAATTGCACTCCAAGATGCTGATCTATGACTGAGGTTCTACGCTCTGACTGAAGTCCCAGAAAAATAACATAGTAAACATAATATGTTTCTTGAAGATCATGCTGACATCAAGTATTTAAAAGTAAAGGCATTATCAGCTGAGAACTCACAAAAATTATCAAACTATTCAAACTTTTTTTTAAGGCATGATCAATTTACATAATTAAAGTCACCTTTCTAACATGGGCAAATGTAAACCTGTTAAAGTAGTATTTTCAAAAACCATTTAAAGATACTGAAATAACAGATGTCTTAAAAAAATATCTTACCTCTAGATCTGTTTCCATAAAATCAAACACTAAACTAATATTGGACTTGTGTCCAAATGCATCTAGAAGCTGGAAAACAAAATACATTATGATGAAGCATACTCTCATATTTCCAGTTTTCTAAAATTCTGCACCATTTTAGTCTGCATGTGGATCTTCAGCTTGTGAGGGAGGAGGACAGGCACAGGGCTACCTATTGAGAAGACCTGATAATTAGAGGACAGTATGGGACTCTGACATTTCAGTTCTGTTTTGACTCCGATTTTCTTTTATGTAAACCTTGAGAAATTTTATTGTTTCCGTTTTTCGACTTGCAATACAAAAAATTCTTACTCAGTTTAGCTTCTTAACTCAGTCTCCCCCAAAATCCCCATTTAGTATGGTAATAACATTTTACTCAATTGTAAACTCCCTCCTTCCTGGAGTCAGAAATTTTAAGAACAGTGTTAACTTTACCATGTTAGCTACAACAGATATTCTAATGCACACTTTGTCCTCTCCCTAAGTTTAGCTGTTCTACAATGCTCCTACCCTCTTCTTGAAACCAGACTAAGTTTTCCCATGGATTCAGCTTTGTGTATCTGTTTTCTGCAAGTATGCAGTATTTAGAAATTTTAAGTGTTAGGCTTATCAGCTTCCTTTAAAAAATATTCTTAGGCATGTATTCATCTTAGTAGCAAGCTTTCTAGGATAAATAAAACTCTCTGTAGAATATCCAGAATAGCCCTTTCTTAGGATGAAGCAGTATAACAATAGAATCAGTTTTTAATTTGAGATAACACAAGCCTGATGCTGAGTAAGAACAACAGATCATCTAGCCTGGTATTCTACCCTCAAGATCAGGAAGGTATGCCCTCCATGGTGTGGCTCGTTCCTTACAGTCTCAGTATGATGACCATGTGAATTACCCAATTGCAAGATAGTTGTTTGCATAGTTCATAACAGCAGTAACTGTGTTCATGCTCTCCCTCTGCAGAAACCATGGTAACAGGAGATACTATGCACGTGAGCATACAGGCTTGGCTACTTTTTGTAATTTGTGCCCCTTACACTTCCAACATCCACAACTTTTTTATCAGGACTGCTAAAGGGATACATCCTTGTCTATTGCCTTTAGTACCTGCTTATGGACCTGCTGATGATGAATGTTTTTAATTCCTTTTTGAACTGCTGATGCTACCTGCTTCTACAATGCCCATGGCAACAAATTCGAGAAATTCACTACATGCTGTGTAAAGTAGTACAGATTTTTTCCCTCCTCCCAAAATATGTTTTAAAAACATCTCCTATTTCTAGTGCTGTGGCATTTTGCAAATATCAGTTCTGCATTCACTTTACCTACCACCTCAGTTTTGTAGACCTCTCCATGCCCAGCCTCCTCTCCAGAGTGAGGAATCCCAGACTTTTTCATAAAGAAGATGCTCCATCCCTTTACCATTTTAGTTGTCCTTCTCTGCACATTCTCTAATTATAACTAAAGCAACCACTTTGAAAGTAAGTTCACAGTCCAGAAGATAATCATATTTCCACTCTGAAAAGTTAAATAAAATATCTGGAAAACTCATATTTGATCTAATATTTATGACAGAGCTTCAAATTATTGGCATTAGCTAATTTTAAAATATCTTTAGCTCAAGCTAGGTATCTGTAGCTGGAAGTCAACTTAAACCCAACGGAAAAGATATAGGTTTTACTCCTGCCAACAGAGGTTTTAGATATCAGCACTAAAACCTAGTAAGCCACATGAATTCCACTTTACCATTGCTTAAGAAAGCCTGCTTTTGGCTGTCACCAATTCCACGTGAAGCAAATAATCAGGTAAATTCAGAACTGCACTCATTTGCAAGTCTATCAGCAAGATGCAAAATCAGGTAATCTAAATTTCCACAATTCTCCCCACCATTAATATCCACATAGCCCCAGGCTAAAAAGTAAGAGGATTTAAAAAGAAATTACTTTGTTATTGAAATAGGTGTTCTGCCATGACAATTATTTTACTGCCCATTTTGGGCTGGAAAAAATAGCTCAAATAAAATTTAGTAGCATCTCCATGATCCAACTAATTCTAAATTTCCGTTTGAAACTGTACCAACAGTATTTGAGGACTGATTCTAGAAGTAGCATTCATTTTACTTACACCAATAATATTCAGATGGCTTAGCTCCTGTAACAATTTTATCTCCCTGAGGGCTGTTCTGTTGATTCCTACATTGAAGAAAAAATAAAAGATGAGACATAGAACAAAATTTAAGACTTTGGATTAAGCTCCAAAGAAACCTCTCATTCTGTTACTCACTAATGATTTACTGCTACAAACTACTTCCTCATCACTCAACAATTTGTTAAATAACAAGTACATTGCCACAGATAAGTAGACTGCTGCAGAATAAAAGTGGACATATACTCTTTTCCACAGCAAATAAATTCTATACCACATGTATTGGGTTTGCGTGGCAAGGTTTTGGTAGTGGGTGGGCTACAGGAGTAGCTTCTGTGAGAAGCTGCTAGAAGCTTTCCCCCATGTCCGATAGAGCCAGTGCCAGCTGGCTCCAAGACAGACCTGCCGCTGGCCAAGACCGAGCCAATCAGCAACGGTGGTAGCGCCTCTGGGATAACATATTTAAGAAGGGGGGAAAAAAACTGGAAGAACAACGGCAGTGGAGAGAGAAGTGAGAATGTGAGAGAAAGAACTCTGCAGACAGCAAGGTTAGTGAAGAAGGAGGGGGAGGAGGTGCTCCAGGCACCAGAGCAGAGATTCCCCTGCAGCCCCTGGTGAAGACCATGGTGAAGTAGGTTGTCCCTCTGCAGCCCATGGAGGCCCACGGTGGAGCAGATATCCACCTGCAGCCTGTGGAGGACCCCATGCTGGAGCAGGCGGATGCGCCCGAAGGAGGCTGGGACCCCGTGGGAAGCCTGTGCTGGAGCAGGCTCCTGGCAGGACTTGTGGACCCATGGACAGAGGAGCCCATGCTGGAGCAGGTTTGCTGGCAGGACCTGTGACCCCATGGAGGAAGCTATGCTGGAGCAGTCTGTTCCTGAAGGACTGTGCCCCGTGGGAAGGACCCACGTTGGAGAAGTTCGTGGAGGACTGTCTCCCGTGGGTGGGACCCCATGCTGGAGCAGGGGAAGTGTGTGAGGAGGAAGGAATAGCAGAGACAGTTTGTGATGAACTGACCGCAACCCCCATTCCCCATCCCCCTGCACCACTCGGGGGGAGGAGGTAGAGAAAATCGGGAGTGAAATTGAGCCTGGGAAGAAGGGAGGGGTGGGGGGAAGGTGTTTGTAAGATTTAGTTTTTATTTCTCATTACCTTACTTTGATTTGATTGGTAATAAATTAATTTCCCCAAGTCGAGTCTGTTTTGCCCATGATGGTAATTGCTGAGTGATCTCCCTGTCCCTATCTCAACCCACAAGCCCTTCATTATATTTTCTCTCCCCTGCCCAGCTGAGGAGGGGGAGTGATAGAGTGGTTTGGTGGTCACCTGGCATCCAGCCAGGGTCAACCCACCACACCACAGTAATTAGATTTAGATTATGAAGCAACATGCCCCCCCCCCCCCTTTTGGCAAAAAGAGGAAGTTCTGGCAAAAATAAAAAAAAAAAAAGTCTAAAAAAAAAAGAGAGAGAGGCACACTGACAAACCTCATGAATATATCTCTTTTTGAAATAGCATTATTTAATAAGGCAAGGCACACATTCTTTTATACCACAAGTATAGAAAAGCTACAGTGGCCAAAACCTGCTCATCCTTGCTTGAATCCTTTAATAGCCAGATTTTATAGAGGAAAAACCTGGGGGGGGTGCATTTTGGCAGTCACACTGACTGCACTGCATCAAACCACGATTCCTGCAGGGTAACAATTCCTCCTTCAAAAATGCTGGTATGTATAGCTTGTACAAAAACTGACCGGCAAGCAAATGCTCCTGTGGTATGTTGTTCAGCAAGAGTTCCAGCTGTGCATGAGCTGAAAAACAGTGTTCTCCCAAAACTCAGGATCTGATTCAACATGTAAGACCCTAGCAAAGTTTTGGTTAAAGCTACATGGATTACTTTACACTCCTGCTTTGCCTGTTTTAATTACTTATTTTAGAATCAAGTCAACAATGCCTGCTTTCAGGTGGGCAAAGCCTTAGATTCAGAAAAAAGTATGCCAGGTTACCAGACAACACAGTTATCTCTTAACACAGGGAAACCAGACATGATCATTATTTTTAATAAGTTCTTTGAACTACAGCTAGACATTGTATAGGCCAAAAGTAATGACTGAATGACTGTCCTTGAAGGACATTAATCCATTGAAGGCCAGGTGGATCACGACTGTGTCAGCCCAACTGGGAAACTCTGGGATGAGTGCTCAGTTTCTCTTTAAAAATTCTTCCCTTAGAATGGAATTGGAGAGTTGAGAGCAAAGATTCTACACTGGAAAGTTGGTAACTTGATGCAGGATCCCTTAAGGATGGCAGCCTACACAGGTACAAAATTCTACTACACCACACAGGCTGTAAGAGATGACCATGATTATTGGGTTTTTACTTGCAATATTCATGCCTAAAGGCACATGGCTAGTCAGAGCACATGATCAAAAGACACTGCTCTATGGACCTGATTTCTCAACATAAAACAAACCCACATAGAGACAAGAGTTTTAAGACCTTGTTTTTATTAACTTTTGTCTCAGCATAAATCACAATAATAGAACAAAGGAAACATCTGAAAACCAAGATAAACACTCTCACCTGTCTTACATATTTAAGGCACAGAGATGCATCAATACAAAAAGGTATTCTAAACTCAGTGCTGTAAAGATTATTATTCTGTGCTATATTCGTGTTTGTATTCCACTTAAATTGAGAAGCTAGCCAGTTATATACGCATATTTAGACATATACTGTGCATGCAGATATTTCTGCTGCTTTTTTTTGTCCCTGCAGTTTGGGAAGCAATTCTCTACTAAGCCTTACACTAAAAGAGTTGAGCTAATTTTTCTCAGCCAAGTTATGGTGTGAGAAATTAATGCACAAATTTACAAAAGTAAAGCAAACAAAGCACAGCTTCTGCAGCATGAATTTGTTTTAAAACTCACCATCTTTAGTGTATGATCTATGTCCCAGTTTAATCTGAAAATAAATGTTTCATATTATACAAGGTTAAGCCATCTGCCCCAACAGTAGAGGATACATTCTTTAGTGTTATTCTTCTAAGACAGGAGGAGTTTTAGTACCATGAAGTGCTTTACCAGCTAGGTGGTGGTTTGTTTTTTTTAAGGAGGGGGAAGAAAAAAAAAAGAGAGAATTGTCTCCACAGCATTAGCTTTTACAAAAGCTTAAAAATAGTCATGATGCTTGAAAACAGAGATAATGCAAACTGGCAGCATAAAATGCTTTGTAGCCATAAAACTTTATTATACCACTAATGAGCTTCTCCCCAAGGAGAAATGAGGCCAAAGTAATTGACAATTGTCTTAGAAGGACTTTTAGTCAGCCCAAGTTGAGAGTATGCTAATTTTACTAGAATCAGTTTATCTCAATCATTTACTGCCCTGAAATTTTCAAGTCCAGAATCCTCTCACTGATATTTTCCAGATAATAAAAGTTAAGAAAAAATTCCAATACAAACAAGAACGTTTTTCACAACAGCTGCTACTAGTAGCAACCATACAGAACAGAATTATAATGCTTAAATGGATTAGTGTATCAAACAAAATTACTTACTATTTATATGGTTTAATTAGCCTAGTAAAGTAGGCCCTTTAACTAACCAAAGTACTGTAACATACATTTTTCATCCCTCACAAAGTACAACTAATCACCTATTTTTAATACAAAAACTTTCTGTAATCTCTTCAGATAGTATGAAGCGAAACACTTTATGAAAACATAGACATTTTTAACATTTATATTCAAACAGTTAAGTTGGAGATCTAAGATCACTTTTGTCACATTCTGTCAAAAATTACCATCAATTCTGAAGAACTTCATCAGGAGTAACATTCCCAGACAGAAGGAAAAAAGGTATGGCAGGAGGAAAGATTCAAAAAGCAAGCCACTAGCAAGGATTAATAAAGCCTGAATTTTGGAAATGTGTGTTTTAAGGATGCACCTGTTTAACAAGTAACCAAAATTTCAAGCTACAGACTAGGTAACCTTTTAGAAACTCAGAAATGTAGCAAGACTGAGGCTAGTCTGTCTTCTTGGAGGAAAAAAAAAAGTATTAAAGAACTTAACTGGATCATTTAAACAAAACACTCTAGAAACAAAAACTTCCCCCATTACCCATTAAGTCAGTCCAAAAAAATCATTAGGCAGGTCAAGAGCCACCAGACACTTGATCACACAACAGGAAAATATTCTGATGCTCACCTTTTTAACAGCAACAATTTGGTTGGTGTTCTTATCCCTTGCTTTATAGGCAGTAGTGTTGTCCCAAAAACTTGGGTCCGTTACCCGGTGTGCGTCGCCCAATTCACACACAGAGTCGAGGTATTTTCCTTTATTACGTAAATGCGCAAATACGGGTGCATGGTACAAACCAGCACACCGTTTATGTAAACTAACAGTTATTTATACAATCGTCTAACACATATTCATTGTCACTTTGTTAAATGATTGGTTAAAATTCTTCGCCTGCCATGTAAATTACTACGCATGCTCACTATGATTCTCGAGACCTTTACTTCCTTAATCTTTTGGGTCGGTGGGTTTCTTGAGTGGGTGGTCCTTGAGTCGGTGGTCGTGATCTCCCCCTGCCGGAATTACCTTTCCCCTAAGTTCACTTAACTTTGGCAACACTAAGCAGTCCTTTACGGACCGTTAGCGAAGCAGACTATCATTCACTTTGGGGTTCTTTCTTTGTTATGAGACATATATCCTGTTTCATGATGCCATAGTATTGTTAGGGTAAAAATGAGCAAGGTTAATCTTTACTGACATCAGTAGCAAACTAAGGAGAAAGAGAGAGGCTTGTGCGACTACAGGGGCATGCAAGTCGCGTGCCAGCGCAGCCTCGTCAGAGGCTCAGACATTGCCACGGCAGACGGCCCCCGAGCCGCCGAACCCAGCTCCTCGAGCTGGAGAGGTGCCTGCGCTAGGGCCTTCCCTCAGGAGGAGGCCATGAAATTCTGGTGTCAGCACAGTGGTGGGGGACAACGTGCCTCCCCCAGCCGCCTCCCCCGCACGAGGCCGGCCCTCTCACGGGCCAGGCAGACGCCTCCAGAGCCAGCACCACTGCAGGCCGCGGGGCTCCCCTCCGCCACAGTCCCTCCAGTCGCAAGAGAGCCGTCACCAGAACTGCTTGACCATCCCTCACAGAGTGGCCAGGCCAGGCCCAGCCCAGCCCAGCCGACCCCTCAGAGGGGACCCCCGCACCTGGAGGGCCAGGGGGAGCCGAATACTGCATACTCCAACCTGTCCCTCCTCCAAGAAGTCAAGTTTCATGTAGCGCTTGGCGCGCCCACGCATCCATCACTGCCAGGGCAGGAGGATGGGGAAGAGACACAGAGAGGGAGGTGCGTGCTCACGCATCCGCCCCTGGCAACCGCCGCTGGCACCACACCCCTCGCTGCCCTGCGTGCAGCTTCCCGTCAGTGCCAGGCGGTTCCTCGCGAGAGTCGCTTGGCACTGTCCCCAGCTCCCGGTAACTCGTAGGAGGCGCGAAGGGGAAGAGGGCTGGTGAAGCAGTCGGCGCCGTTATCTCCAGTGCCAGAGGAGAGGAGGCTGGAGCACAGCCCGGGAGGGGAACGTGCAGCTGCTCTTCAATACCACAGGTTACAGTGCTACACAGCCCCTTGGCTGAAAACAGTGTGACTGATGCTAAGGCCGTTGGCTGTACTAGCCTGAGATGCACAGGCACAGCCTGGCTCGCTTCTGCCTGCCACGTGAAAGGCTGTAGTTATGGACTACACGTATTAAGGACTATGCAAATTAAGCCTAGAGATCAGGTATATTGTGGACTTCTAACTGTAATTGGATGCAAAGGGCTCTCTTCTGAAACAGTTAATAATTTAAATAATCCCAGAGCAACATATTTTTATTTTTTTCCCAACCTCAGATCTGATATTCAGTTGTATAACTACTAAGAACAACCACACAGTCTCAATAATCTTTGAGAATACTTCAGTGTCCCTTTCCTGTCCATAAAATCATTCCTGATGAGACATCTGAATCTTTTTAAATAGAAAAAGAAAACAACTCAGTTCTATTGGCGAGTTTGCAAATGGCTAACTAGAAAAATATTTTAATGGTGTGGACATCAAATGCTAGTTAGATTTTCTGTTGATGGCTTTCTCAATCACAAATTAATATATAGTGTGCTGTGTCAACCTTCTCACCCTTCATATGGGTTTTTATTAAAGCTATTAGTATACAATCATAATATTAAGGAAATGCCTTTATTGTGAATACAATACTTCATTCTTCAACAGTGGCAAACAAACTATCTTCCATACTTATTCTGGACCTCCACGCTGTAAAATAAAAGCAGACAGTTAAATATATTCCACTAAAAGAATGGGAAATGGAGATCAACTCTTTTTCACTATTCTAGATTAACAGAGTTCTAGTTTTAATTTCTGATTTAGACATTGATTTTTAATCTATATAATAACATGCATGGAGTGTCAAAGTATCAGCATCTACCTGTAACAGCTCCATTTTTTTCAGGGGAGAATACAAAAAGATCAACACCTGCAATCTATAATTATAGCTGCTTCCAATTCTCCCACTCTGAAGAAACCTGACTCTTACTCACTTTAGAAAGGTCTGATAAACATAGCAGTATTAAACAGAAGTTTTAGAATTATTTTCACTGCCCAAATTCCAAAGTGCAAAGTAAAAACAAAACCAAGATCAGCCATTACAATCTTTATGAGAAATCAGAAAGGTACTCAATTCATTATTTTGCCAACGAAATTATTTTACAACTTACCTCACCAGTAGAAAATTTATGCTAGAGGTCAAGAAGTGTATTACTATGGAAAATAAATAATTTTATTTTTAACTGTAATACCCTACTGATATACATGCAGGAAAACTGATTTCCTCTACTAACATGATCACACTGTAGGTGTCCTTATCATTTAACAAAGCTATGTAAGTGTCTCTTCATTTCAAACTCACACCCATCTCCCCAGTTCTTCAAATTTTGTGCATTCTCCCTTTTTAAGCATCAGTGTTTACAATTGAAAATTGTTACAGAACAAAAGCAGATTTTTCTTGCCTTTCATGTACAATGCCATATTTGCAAATATTGCAGAAAATATTTATATCAAGTTTAATAAAATGTTTCCACTACTAGAAATACAAGAGTTAACTTACTAAAAAAATAACTTATAAAAACTAGTTTGAGAAATATTTTGGACTTCAGTCACCTGGTAATAGCCTTTGCCAGTCTAAGAACAGACTCTTGTGCTCCTGTCCAGCATATTCAAATTACACATTAAACAGCTGTTACAAAACAGGTAGTGACTGTGACTAATGTAGGCTACGACTATCACTAGCTATCTGCATGTCTGTTTTAAGTCTGTATCTCTCTAATCAGTGATACCACAAGCTACTAATTAGTGAGAGTTGGATACCTTGTGTATTAAGATTTTGTAGTTTGGGTATTGTGCATCAAAGCTGTGAAAACTCCAAGTATACGCTTACCAAGAATTACAATGTAATACCATATTTTAAACTTTGAGGAAGGTGTAGAAATAAGATAAATGCTAGGTAAATACAGACAATACACACCAATAAATGAAACTTACTTGAATATATTCAATCTCTTCATCTGACATAAGTTTCCTTCTGTATTTCTGAGGTAAGGTTCTTGCTAATTCAGAAGTGTCTGGTATACTTTGTACTCTAATAACAGGTGAAATATTTTGAAATGCCAGTGATCTGCCTCCTACAGACTCCTGTGCTTTTGAAGCATCAAGAGATGACACGCTTGCTTGTAGAGATTCCTGTACTGAAACCCAGATTGCAAAACCATTTACAGAAATATAACAAGACTGTAAAATTAATTAATGAGCAGTCAATAAAAGTTACCAGTTATTGACAATTTTCTTCATTATAACAAATACTTAAAAGAATTAAAAGATACTCTACTTCTCACAAGCTGTTTTTATTGTTGTTAAATATACCAAGAACACAGTGAAAAAATTCTGAAAGTAAAAGAAAGCATATTTGAGTGGCAGAAATACTGATGTGGAAACAGAAGATAAATCAGCATATATCCTAACAAAGTCTTTTTCACTGGGAAGCTGTACTTGCAGAAAAAGCATAAAGTATCAAATGTATGTGTGGAGGGAGTTACGTAGAAAGATAACTAAGATAAATAACTAATATCCACTAAGATGATGCTTTTTGTTTATTGCAACTGTAAAGACAGACGAGTGAAAAAGAGGTAGAAGCTTACAGAAAGATAAAGCTCACAATTATGACATACCACAACATGCAATACAATGCTGTAACCATTTTTAATATTACAAAATGGCATCATATCAAATTATGTTAATGATGTGGAGAATTAACCCCACATATTGGGCATCAGCAATCAAACTTAATGAAATACAGTGACCAAGGAGTGCGTGAAGTACTTTACAGGTGAGGACCAGGAACTAGGCTTAAGAAATTCACATCAGAGAAGTTGCCTTGATAGGATAACCGATAGGATAGGAGAACCGATGACAAAAGGGCAGTGTTATCAAAGTCAGCACTGAAAGAATTTTGAACCTCAGGTCTGTCCCACCATGGCTGATCTTGCAGTGGAAACGCACAATTACCCCACCAGGCAGGACTGAGTCTTATAGCAATATGTTTACTTCAGAAGCACTTAGGCCTCTATATATAAGATTAAAACACCTGATAAAGCAGAATGCTTCCACAGGAAGTCTCTCCCAGTGCTCCTGGATAAATGAGCAAGACAAATGCAATATCTAAACAGCTAGGATAGAGGGACTATATAATTATAAAATAAGCAGCATCAAGACTGAGCAGACCTGGATGAGTCAAAGAATGCAAGGAGTTAAAATGCCACAGTGTTACCTGTCTCTCTCCCCTCTGCCTCCAACGAAATCAAAGAGGACAAAGGAGAGGAGCCAGTTTTAGCCAGTCTGAGTCAATTGCAGGACAGGGATGTCAAACACCTGCAGCAATGTGTGTTTTGGTAAAAAAAAAAAACCAAACCACCATTGAGAGGCATATTCAGAAGTTCTCAGTCAGAAGACTGTATCTGAACGTTGCAAGTTGATCAGGTGGTTCAGGAACAAAGGAAGGTCCCAAACAGAGCGAGGAGGAAGAGAACCCATCAGAAGGACTGCAATCTGAACAGAGGGCATGCCATTAAGCTGAAATTTTAAAATTTAAGAGCAGGAGGCAAAGGGAACAGAAGATGAAAATAGAAGAAAACAACACACAAATTATAATAGTTTTGGCTAGTAATGACTACAAAGTATTTTTGTTTCAAGAAGTAACACACCTTATATATGAAAAACAAGAAACAGTTTCTCCAAATTTGTTTTATATACCACATAAATGTTTAGAGATTTGCCTAAGATTTTCCTCTATTGTATGTTTTAAAGTCTGAAGTGTAGTTAGAATAGAAGCATTAGCCAATTAAAAACCTGAAGTCAAGACTCAAAAATACCCAACCTAATACTGCTGTTGCTTAAGCTCAGATACAGTCCCTACTACAGTTTTCTCTTCCCTGTTTGAGACCATCATGTTGCAGTAGTAATATGATAATAGAATTTGGCTAGCCTTTCAAGCACTCACATCCCTAAAAGTATAGTCTTGATCTGTAGAGCTCTGTTTAGCTATGTAGAAGCAACAGTCTGGTACGGTGAAATACAGTTATTGCTACAGTGTTCAAGCAAAATGAGGTAGATTGCAATTTACTAGTGAGACAACAGATATCGATTAAGGTAGAAAAATCTAACATACTTAAAATATATAGTCACAAAAATCTTCTGATGCAAAGATAAACATGAGCTAAGTAACATGTTTTTAAGCTTCTGAGAAAGCAATTCACTGGCATGAGAGGTGGTGCAATTGGCTGAACCAGGAACAAGATACAAAATTCTGACTGAAAGTTATCACAGAAAATAGTTCCTGAAGAATTCACAGGTAAGTCAGAAGTGGCACTGATATGCACTGTAGATACTTTGCAATGTTAATGGATAAACTACACTTAAAGCTAAATCCCAAATGTGATAATGATGTGGCAAATACATGGTACGGTATCATTTCTAAACAAGTGAGAATAACAACAGAGTTTCTTAAAACATCTACTACTTTAGTTTCAAATGCTTTATTGACTCAAAAGGAATATTAAAACAACATACAGCTCATTAACTTTGATGTCTAAATGTAACAGTATTGGGGTTCCTATAAATATAAACATAGCTATAGGTATAAAAATTAATGTCAAAGATTGCAATGAAGTTAATTTTTTCTCAGCATTAATTAATAGCACAAGGAAACACTTCTTAAAATGTACAGTGGGATGGCGCTCTCAGCTATAATCAGGGTTTTAAATACCATAGACATCACACACTCCAATTAGGAAAAGAAAGGATGAGGAAAATGCAACATCGTTTCTGCAAATATCACCAAATACCCAAGGCTGCTTCAGATTGACTTGGGCACTATCACTTCAGGCAAATGTTAGTATTTGCAAAAATAGGACTTTGTATATAAGTAGGAAAACAACACTGGAAATCTTCATGAATCTGCCTTGACCAAGAAATAAAGACATGTGTGTATTATGTATATTCCCACAGTTGTATAGAGTCTGAAAAGGAAGAGTCAAAGAGTTGCCTTCAAACTAAAACAACTATGGTTCAGAAACCCTGCTCAAAAATCAGTTGAGTGGCATAGTCGAAGCAGAAAAATTGTGTGCGGGTTCTTATATAAAACAGTTAATGCAAATAAATGTGGCGCAAGTTATATCTATAGATGAAATACTTACTCTTAGGTCTGGGACTACTTTTTCTGTCCGGAAACTTAATTAACGGAATATGTGGCTTGACTACCTAGAACAAGACAAGGTAGCAGGAGAAACAGGGAGAATAAAATATATTTCTAGACAAACATTAACTTTACCATAATAAAATGGAACATACAACATATTAAACAACCACTTTGTCCTGGTTTTGGCTGGGATAGAGTTAATTTTCTTCCTAGTAACTGGCGTAGTGCTGTGTTTTGGATTTAGGATGAGAATAATGTTGATAACACACTGATGTTTTAGTTGTTGCTAAGTAGTGTTTACACTAGTCAAGGACTTTTCAGCTTCCCATGCTCTGCCAGGTGCACAAGAAGCTGGGAGGGGGCACAGCCAGGACAGCTGACCCAGACTGGCCAGAGGGCTATTCCATACCATATGACATCATGCTCAGTATATAAACTGGGGGGAGTTGGCTGGGGGGCAGTGACTGCTGCTCTCTCTCGCTCTCTCTCTCTCTCTCATTACAATTTTTAAATTATTATTTTATTTTATTTATTAAACTGTTCTTATCTCAACCCATGAGTTTTCTTACTTTTGCTCTTCAGATTCTCTCCCCCATCCCACCGGGGCAGGGGGAGGGTGAGCAAGCAGCTGTGTGGTGCTTGGTTGCCGACTGGTGCTAAACCACGACACACTTCTATACTGCTACTTTGTGCACCACCACTCTAATAAACTCACTACTTAAGTTCTATTTTTACCCAAGGAGAAATTTCACCTTTAAAGACATTCCTCCACCCTAGTGTCCAGAACAGGAATAAGCATTATCTTCCTTTTCTCACAGCAATCAGTGTGTATGCAGAAATAGCTACCACAGTAGCATAAATGGAATGATAAAGTTTTAGCACGTGGAATTGCTAGCTGTGCTCTGCCTGTACATAGTTATTCAGCTGGCTGGATGGGACTGACTAGTTCCATTAAGAAAAAAACCTATAAATTATAAAGCCTGGTATTCAAAGCCACTCTGCTTATTTTTGAAACGTCTTTTCAAGAAGACTCCATGTTTCACCTTCACCTTGAAGGGAAGAGGGATGGCTTAAAAAGGAGATGCTGGCTAGCGCCCTCCCCTCTTGAACGGCGCACAAAAGAGGCAGCCCGCAGGCTGCCCGGTAGCATCCTTTGGTACCAGAAGAAGAACCAGGCACCGGAATCAAATGACCGGCACCACCGGGCCAGCCCCGCCACATGCTTCTTCCCCCGCGCCAAGGACACCGGCCTCTCCGGCGGCGTCTCGGACCTCGGCCACCTCAGGCCCCAGCGGCCACGACGAGGAGAGGCCCGCCACCCGCGCCGAGTTCCCGGCCCCAGCCACCGCAGCCGCGCCGCAAGCCGAGCGCCGTTACCTGAACGACCCTAGTGGCGACCGCCATCTTACTGCCCATGGTGACGCCACAGCGCCGCGCCCCACCGCCTACGCTGAGGGACACCAGGCCACGCCCACTATGGGCGGGGCCCGGAGGAAGGGCTGTTAGAGGCAGTGCCAAAATACAAATACAACAAAATACGGGGGCAACGAATTAAAAGTAAAAAACCACTTCAAGTAGCTCTGCGTTTTATTTGAATTCGATCAAGACACGGCCGATCCACCTTTTAAAAGCTGACATTCACTTATAAAGAGTGTCAATGTTTTTATTTAACATATTACTGTGGTGGGTTGACCTTGGCTAGACACCAGGTGCCCATCAAGCTGCTCTATCACTCCCCCTCCTCAGCTGGACAAGGGAGAGAAAAATATGACGAAAGGCTCATAGGTCGAGATAAGGACAGGGAGATCACTCACCAATTACCATCACGGGAAAAAAAGACTCGACTTGGGGAAATTAATTTAATTTAATTACCAATCAAATCAGAGCAGGATAATGAGAAATAAAACCAAATCTTAAAACACCTTCCCCCCACCCCTCCCTTCTTCCCAGGCTCAACTTCACTCCCGATTTCTCCACCTCCTCCCCCCGAGTAGCACAGGGGGACAGGGAATGGGGGGTTGTGGTCAGTTCATCACATCTCTGCCACTCCTTTCTCCTCACGTTCTTCCCCCATTCCAGCATGGGGTCCCACCCACGGGAGACAGTCCTCCACAAACTTCTCCAACGTGGGTCCTTCCCATGGGGCACAGTCCTTCAGGAACAGACTGCTCCAGTGTGAGTCCTTTCTACAGGGTGCAGTCCTTCACGAACAGACTGCTCCAGCATGGGTCCCCCATGGGGTCACAAGTCCTGCCAGAAGACCTCCTCCGGCGTGGGCTCCTCTCCACGTGGTCAAAGCTTCCTTCAGGCGCATCCACCTGCTCCGGCATGGGGTCTTCCACAGGCTGCAGGGTGGATATCTGCTCCGTCATTAACCTCCATGGGCTGCAGGGGAATCTCTGCTCCGGTGCCTGGAGCACCTCCTCCCCCTCCTTCTTCACTGACCTTGCTGTCTGCAGGGTTGTTTCTCTCACATATCCTCACTCCTCTCTTCTGGCTGCTGTTACGCAGCAGTTTTTTCCCCTTTCTTAATTATGTTATCACAGAGGTGCTACCACTGTTGCTGATTGGCTCAGCTTTGGCCAGCAGTGGGTCCATCTTGGAGCTAGCTGGAACTGGCTCTATCAGACATGGATGAAGCTTCTAGCAGCTTCTCACAGAAGCCCCCCCTGTAGCCCCCCCGCTACCAAAACCTTGCCACACAAACCCAATATAATGACCATTATGATTTAGTCAATTTTTTTCAAACATGAAGGCAAAATGCAACTGTCAATGTAAAAATGCATTTAAAATACTGCTTAGCTGCATAGTTAACAGGATGAAGTCAACTCTTCCATTTTACCTACATTTTTTCTGGGGTTGTCATTTTGCCACATGGGACAGCATCTACAGGTTGCATCTCCTGGATGCTTTGCTTAACTAATCACCATACAGGACAGGCACAAGTGATAGTCAAAATTAAGAGTATTGTCCTGGTTTTGGCTAGGATAGAGTTAATTTTCTTCCTAGTAGCTGATATAGTGCTGTGTTTTGGATTTAGGATGAGAATAATGTTGATAACACACTGATGTTTTAGTTGTTGCTAAGTAGGGCTTACACTAGTCAAGGACTTTTCAGCTTCCCATGCTCTGCCAGGTGCACAAGAAGCTGGGAGGGGGCACAGCCAGGACAGCTGACCCAGACTGGCCAAAGGGTTATTCCATACCATATGACATCATGCTCAGTATATAAACTGGGGGGAGCTGGCTGGCATGGCAGTGATTGCTGCTCGGGGATGGGCTGGGCATCGGTCGGTGGGTGGTGAGCAGTTGCATCACTTGTTTTTCCTGGGTTTTGTTCCCCTCTCTCTCTCTTTCTTGTTGTTTTCCTTTTCATTACAAATTATTATTATTTTTTTATTATTATTAATTTTATTTTGTTTCAATTCAATTATTAAACTGTTCTTATCTCAGCCCACGAGTTTTCTTGAACATCCTTGGATAGTTAAGATACTTCTATTAGTATTTCTTGGTAATATTGTTTTGGTTTTGCTTAAGGTTAATAAGCAATTTAAGCATACCATCCAGAGATCTGCCCCAAGGCTGGATAGTTATCAGTTTATATACTGAGCATGACGTCATATGGTATGGAATAGCCCTTTGGCCAGTTTGGGTCAGCTGTCCTGGCTATGCTTTTCGATCCTTGAAATACCCTCTCCTGAGGTAGTCTATGCCAAGGATGCACGGAGCCTCAGGGCCAGTCACAATGGGGTGCTTCTGCCACTCCTTCCCGGTTAGGCTCACTTCAGCCTCCAATACAGTCAGCTCTTGGGATCCCCCTGTCACTCCAGAAATACAGATGGGTTCTGCCCCTTTATAGCTTGATGGCGTTAGGGTACACTGTGCACCGGTGTCTACTAAGGCCTTCTACTCCTGTGGGTCTGATGTGCCAGGCCATCGAATCCACACAGTCCAGTAAACCTGGTTGTCCCTTTCCTCCACCTGGCTGGAGGCAGGGCCCCTCTAGTCCTGGTCATAGCATTCGTTACTCACTTCTTGTCAATGCGAATCAAAAATTCCTCTATTAAGATTGGAAGTATGATTAGTCCTTCTACTCTGGGGAACTGCTCACTGGAAACTGGAGCAGCAATTTTCCTGGAAGAGCCCCCTTGTGTGATTGTTTTTCCTTGCAACTCACGTACCCATGCCTCTAGGGTTGAGGTAGGTTTTCCATCCCACTTCCTCATGTCCTCTCTGTGGTCACACATGTAAAACCACAGGGTTCCCCCCACCACCCATCATATCCTTTGATATAATACACAGACATCATTCCCTTAGTCTATGGACCACCCATGTAAAATGTCTGTTGTGTTCATTTAGTCCATGACTTTGTGCTCCATCCATCTGTTGTGGACACTCATGACAGGAGCGGTGGTGAGTTGTGTGGAGTTATTGGGCACCAAAGCCAGCTCAGGTCGGGTCACTGCTGCACTTGCACTGCTTCTTGTAAGGCTTGTCCTCCATTGGTTCAGGTGGACTCATCCACAGGTCACAGTCCCTTCGACTCGAGTTCCCACTGGAGTTCCAGCCTGTCCAGTACAGCAGCACAGACACAGCATCGATGGCCTGGCCATCTGCCAGCTCCAGGCGCATGGCCGTTGCTGTTATCAAAACGTTTCCAGGCACAGCAGAGTCAGATGATGAGCAGCACAGCAGTACAGCAAGGAGCAAAAGCAAAAAGCAGCCACCAACGAGCACTAGACTCCAATATACAGTAAGGCAAGCAAGCCCCATGGCAAGCACAGAAGCCTGCTGATTAATAGTTAAACAGCAATAACAGCTATAAATTTGATCAAGCACATTCCAATCAAACCTGTTCTTATTTCGAACCCTTCGAGCCCCACGTTGGGTGCCAAAAAGGACTGTCATGGTTTAACCCCAGCCACCAACTAAGCCCCACACAGCCGCTCGCTCACTTGCCCTTGGTGGGATGGGGGAGAGAATCAGAAGAGTAAAAGTGAGAAAACTCATGGGTTGAGATAAAGACAGTTTAATAGGTAAAGCAGAAGCCGCGCGCGCAAGCAAAGCAAAGCAAGGAATTCATTCACTACTTCCCATAGGCAAGCAGGTGTTCAGCCATCCTCAGGAAAGCAGGGCTCCATCATGCGTAACGGTTACTTGGGAAGACAAATGCCATCACTCCAAACGTCCCCCCCTTCCTTCTTCTTCCCCCAGCTTTATATGCTGAGCATGATGTCATATGGTATGGAATAGCCCTCTGGCCAGTCTGGGTCAGCCTCCCCCTGGCTGTGCTCCCTCCCAGCCACCCTGTGTCCTCTCCGAGACTAAACCCGTTGGCTTTTTGTTCCCAGGAACTTCATGCCCCATCAGCGCGCTACGTGCGGCAAGCCAGCACCGCTTTGCCGCAAACCCCTTCTTGAGCACCCTTTCTACTGTTCCCCAGGCGCGAAGCCGGTCACTGGCTCCTCCAGCATTGCTTATGATCGCTTCTGTCAGCTCGTTGCGTATTTTCCCCCAATTTGAGGTGTCCAAAACTTCTGTGGGAGCGCCGAGCTGTCCCCAGCGTAGCATCCATTGGATGCAGTCGCCCGTGGGCCTTTTCCTTATCGCCCCATCCTCGCCCACCTCCGTCGCTACCGACTTTAGTACCTTTATGAGTTCTGCGAGCTCCATCGCTGCTGCCTGCAGCCGATCACGTCGGGGTCACCACTATGTAGCGTTCGTTACATATCAAGGTTATACCGGTGGATCTCCAGCCGACCCGGGCTGGGGAAGGAACAGTCAGCACACACAGTGTGGGCGTTCAGCTTTGTCGTTTATTGCGCAGTAGTTTACCTTTATACTCTCAGCAGTAGGCATGTTATGTTATAAGGGGCGGAGACAAGGAAGGGTCGACCCTTAACTCTTTCTGTACATCGTGTGATCTTCCAGTTGCCAGTCCTTATCTTCACTACATACTTTTACAACTAGTTTCTCTACCTGGGCAGCAATATCTTGCCACAATGCAGCAGCCCAGATGGGTTTGCCTCTGCGCTGCCAGTTGCTCTGCTTCCATTGCTGTAACCACCCCCACAGGGCATTTGCCACCATCCATGAGTCAGTACAGAGATAGAGCATTGGCCACTTTTCTCATTCAGCAATATCTAAAGCCAGCTGGATGGCTTTCACCTCTGCAAACTGACTCAATTCACCTTCTCCTTCAGCAGTTTCAGAAACTTGTCGTACAGGACTCCATACAGCAGCTTTCCACCTCCGATGCTTCCCCACAAGACGACAGGACCCATCGGTGAACAGGGCATATTGCTTCTCATTTTCTGGCAGTTTATTATTTAGTGGGGACTCCTCAGCATGCGTCACCACCTCCTCTGGTGATATTCCGAAATCTTTGCCTTCTGGCCAGTCCATGATCACTTCCAAGATCCCTGGGCGACTGGGGTTTCCCATTCGAGCCCGTTGTGTGATCAGTGCGACCCACTTACTCCATGTAGCATCAGTTGCATGATGTGTACAGGGGACCCTCCCTTTGAACATCCAGCCCAGCACCAACAGTCAGGGTACCAAGAGGAGCTGTGCTTCAGTACCAACCACTTCGGAAGCACCTCGAACCCCTTCATATGCCGCCCATATCTCTTTTTCAGTTGGAGTATAGCCAGCCTCAGATCCTCTGTATCCCCGACTCCAAAACCCTAGGGGTCGACCTCGAGTCTCCCCTGGTGCTTTCTGCCAGAGGCTCCAGGTAGGGCCATTCTCCCCAGCTGCAGTGTAGAGCACGTTTTACATCTTCTCCTGCCCGGACTGGCCCAAGGGCGACTGCATGAACTATCTCCTGTTTAATTTGTTCAAAGGCTTGTCGTTGCTCAGGGCCCCCTTTGAAATTGTTCTTCTTCCGGGTCACTTGATAGAGAGGGCTTACGATCAGGCTGTAATTTGGAATATGCATTCTCCAAAATCCCACAACGCCCAAGAAAGCTTGTGTTTCCTTTTTGCTGGTTGGTGGGGACATGGCTGTTATTTTGTTGATCATATCCATTGGGATCTGACAACGTCCATCTTGCCATTTTATTCCTAAAAACTGGATCTCCTGTGCAGGTCCCTTGATCTTACTTTGTTTTATGGCAAAGCCAGCCTCCAGAAGGATTTGGACTATTTGCTTCCCTTTCTCAAAAACAACTTCTGCTGTATTGCCCCACACAATGATGTCATCAATGTATTGCAGGTGTTCCAGAGCCCCACCCTGTTCCAGTGCAGTCTGGATCAGTCCATGACAAATGGTGGGGCTGTGTTTCCACCCCTGGGGCAGTCGATTCCAGGTGTCCTGGAGGCCCCTCCAAGTGAAAGCAAACTGTGGCCTGCACTCTGCCACCAAAGGGATAGAGAAAAACACATTAGCGATATGAGTTATGGCATACCACTTGGCTGCCTTTGACTCCAATTTGTATTGAAGTTCTAGCATGTCCAGCACGGCAGTGCTCAGCGGCAGCATGACTTCGTTCAGGCCCCGATAGTCTACTGCTAGTCTCCACTCTCCTTTAGACTTTCGCACTGGCCATATGGGACTGTTAAAAGGTGAGCGAGTCTTGCTGATCACTCCTTGGCTCTCCAGTCGACAAATCAACTATGGATGGGAATCAGGGAGTCTCGGTTGGTGCGATATTGCCTCTGGTGCACCATTGTGGTAGCAATTGGTACCTGTTGTTCTTTGACCCTCAGCAACCCCACAACAGAAGGGTCCTTTGAGAGACTAGGCAGGGTAGACAGCTGTTTAATTTCCTCTGTCTCCAAAAGCCCACCAGTACCCTTTTGGGTCTTTGAAATACCCTCTCCTGAGGTAGTCTATGCCAAGGATGCACGGAGCCTCAGGGCCAGTCACAATGGGGTGCTTCTGCCACTTCTTCCCGATTAAGCTTACTTCAGCCTCCAATACAGTCATCTCTTGGGATCCCCCTGTCACTCCAGAAATACAGATGTGTTCTGCCCCTTTATAGCTTGATGGTGGCATTAGGGTACACTGTGCACCGGTGTCTACTAAAGCCTTCTACTCCTGTGGGTCTGATGTGCCAGGCCATCGAATCCACACAGTCCAGTACACCCGGTTGTCCCTTTCCTCCACCTGGCTGGAGGCTGGGCCCCTCTAGTCCTGGTCATAGCATTCGTTACTCACTTCTTGTCAATGCAAATCAAAAGTCCCTTTATTAAGATCAGAAGCAAAATCAGCCCTTCTGCTCTGTCTGGGGAACTGCTCACTGGGAACTGGAGCAGCAATTTTCCTGGAAGAACCCTCTTGTGTGATTGTTTTTCCTTGCAACTCACGTACCCGTGCATCTAGGGTCGGGGTAGATTTTTCCATCCCACTTCTTCATGTCCTCTCCGTGGTCATGCAGATAAAACCACAGGGTGGCCCGTGCTGTGTATCCACTATATCTTCTCTCTTGAGCAGAGGGACGCTTACTCCTAATGGCTGAGATACTGGTTCGTACAGGTGAGGAGTAGGATATATCCTCTTCGAGTTGCTAGACCTTCTGGGATAATTTCTCAGCTAGCACGTCAGGCAGTTTCTCCACAGCCAAGATGCAGGCCCGTAGGGAGGGAGAGAGACTTTCTTCGTATTGTCGGAGTTGGACAGCCAATTCATCCACCGTTGGTCCCTCTTCATCTTTCCAGGTCATTATTGCCAATGAGTTTGCATACGATGATGGTGCGCTCCGTACAAACTTCCGCCACATGGGTCATGTGCACTGCACTTCATCTGGATCTTTGGACAACTGCTCATTGTCCAGGTCATTATGAATCACCTCCAGCATGGCTAATTCCCTCAGGTATTGGATACCTCTCTCCATGGTGGTCCACTTGCCTGGGTGACATATAACATCTTCCTTGAAGGGATACCTTTCCTTCACACCTAACAGGAGTCACCTCCAGAGGCTGAGGGCTTTCACCCCTTTTCCAATCGATTTCTCAATGCCCCCTTCCCTAGAAAGGGATCCCAGCTGCTTGGCTTCCCTACCCTCTAATTCCAGGCTACTGGCTCCGTTATCCCAGCATCGGAGCAGCCAGGTGACAATGTGCTCGCCTGGACGACGACCGAAATCTTTTCGCATATCTCGCAGTTCACTCAGGGACGGATATCGGGTGGTTACCATCTCATTTGTGGCTTCTGCCTCTTCCTCCTCCTGTTCTTGTGATGGCCCTGGCTCATCATCAGCCCTTACTAAAAGAGTTGATTTTCTTGTGTATTTTTTCTTCTGTATAGGGGTGACTGATACTGGCACGGGTTGGTTCTCTGGCGTAGCCACAGTGCCTGTTACCGGGACTGGCATAGCCACAGTGCCTGTTGCCAGGACTGGCATAGCCACAGAGCCTGTCACAGGGGCTGACATAGTTGCAGTGCCTGTTGCTGGGGCTGGCAGCTCCAGTCGTTTTGTCGTCAAATCCAGAGACCTTCTCTTCCCCTCGAGGGTTCTGAATAGTGTTTAATAGGGCTCGGTAGGCATGGGCCAGGCCCCAGCACATTGCAGGGATTTGTGTCTCCCTAGAATTGTCAGCATGATAGCATACTTTTTCCAAATGTTCTACTAATTTTTCAGGATTCTGCACTTGTTCAGGGATGAAGTTCCAAAACACTGGAGGGGCCCACCGGCCTAGGCATTTGCCCATACTCTCCCACACACCCTGCCACTCATAACTGTCCAGCCTTGGGGCAGATCTCTGGATGATAATCTTAAACTGCTTATTAACCTTAGACAAAACCGAAACAATATACCCAAGAAATACCAATAGATGTATCTTAACTACCCAAGGATGTTCAAGGTACAAAAAAATTGTTGCAATGACGGAGGAAACATCATAGAAGGTGGCAGTCAAGATGCCATTCTGTATGTCCTCCATAAAAAACCTCTCAGAGGAAGAGGTATAATTGCTAATTGTCTCCATGAGGTGGTACCCGAAGTACAGCAATGGCTTCTCTACTACAGAACCCAAATACCAGATAGCGCTCAAGGCCAGTGTTTTAATAACAAATCTCCCAGGCAAAACATCACTAATCACTGCAGAGCACAGCAAACTGCAAAACCCAACACCAATCTTTAACATGTACTGCAAAAACAAGAGCATGGTGCGGATCAGGTAGACTAATACCGAGAGCAGATGAATCAATATTATGACCGGCAACTGTTAACAGATACAAATTCCTTGAGACACTCTGGTTAATCTGTTATTCTTTCAAACCCTTCGTGCCTCACATTGGGCACCAAAAAGGACTGTCGTGGTTCAACCCCAGCCAGCAACTAAGCACCACACAGCTGCTCGCTCACTCCCCCTCCCCAGTGGGATGGGGGAGAGAATTGGAAGGGTGAAAGTCAGAAAACTCGTGGGTTGAGATAAGAAGAGTTTAATAATTGAAGTAAAATGAAATAAAATAGTGGTGGTGGTGGTGGTGGTGGTGGTGGTAGTAGTAGTAGTAGTAGTAGTAGTAGTAGTAGTAGTAGTAATAATAATAATAATAATAATATACAAAGCAAGTGATACATTGTGCAACTGCTCACCACCCGCTGACTGATGCCCAGCCCATTCCTGAGCAGCGATCGCTGCCCCCCAGCCAACTCCCCCCAGTTTATATACTGAGCATGATGTCATATGGTATGGAATAGCCCTTTGGCCAGTCTGGGTCAGCTGTCCTGGCTGTGCCCCCTCCCGGCTTCTTGTGCACCTGACAGAGCATGGGAAGATGAAAAGTCCTTGACTGGTGTAAGCCCTTCTTAGCAACAACTAAACCATCAGTGTGTTATCAACATTATTCTCATCCTAAATCCAAAACACAGCACTATACCAGCTACTAGGAAGAAAAATCAACTCTATCCCAGCTGAAACCAGGACACCATCTTTGTAGTATTTCATGGATTCCAGTTGCTGAGTCATTGCAAGGACATCCTGAAATCCTATACTGAGGCCAGATGTGCTGAAAATAAGATTCCTTCTCCACTTGGACAGTTAGATTTTTTACGCCAGCATCTTTCAGAATCCCTGTAACCTGAATATAACAGTATGGTTAACATTAGTATTACACTTTATATGCATCTAATAATAACTTACAGTATTCTAACTCTGAAATATTGCAGATTAAAAAATATCATCATAAAGAATTCAATTTTCTGGAAAGTGAAGGCTATCTTCAGAGGGTATGGCTTTGCAACTTCTGCATAACTGGTAATTCTCAGTGCCTTGCATAAGGAAATAAATATCTTTTTAAGGAAGAGAAAAACCCAAGACAGATAGATATTAGTAAGCCGGTTATAAACCCACGATTAGCATCCAGCTATCCCTACTTCCCATTTACTGCCTGTTTTGCAGCATGAAATCAATCTACTCCTCCTTTTGTCAGAGCAGATATAGTGCCACTTTCAATAGAGTGAGTGAGGAAAAAAACCCACACTTTTTTTTTTTGTTTTGGCAGACATCTTAGCAAACAACTCTTTATACAAGTATTTCGAAGCTAGCAGGCAAGGTGAAGTACAGCATTAGAGACCAGCTCTGAGACATTAATTAATAGCTACAAAAATGATCACAAACAGCAGCTTCAAACTTCAGTCTATGATTGAAATAGGGCTACAGAGTAGGAAATGAAGACACTAGGGTCTAAAATCCTTGCACCTTACCTGCTGTACAATTCTCTTTTCCATCACATCTGATACCACTTACATATGTATTGTACCTGCCACAACACTCGCAGAGTGACACCAAAAATGAGGATCTCCGTAGGATATGACTCCCTCTATTTTTTTAATCTGTAAAGAAATTACATTAGCAACAATGAATTTAAGAACACATTTAAACTTGTGCATGTACATGGATATTGGTGGCAAATATTTCACAGGAAAATGAAGCTGTATAGCAAAGCAGCTTTCTAGCTAACCTTTATACAGAAATACGTAGTATTGTGTCCTGGTTTCAGCTGGGATAGAGTTAATTTTCTTCCTAGTAGCTGGTATAGTGCTGTGTTTTGGATTTAGGATGAGAATAATGTTGATAACACACTGATGTTTTAGTTGTTGCTGAGCAGTGCTTACACTAAGTCAAGGACTTTTCAGCTCCTCATACTGCCCTGCCAGCAAGGAGGCTGGAGGTGCAGAAGAAGCTGGGAGGGGACACAGCCAGGACAGCTGACCCACACTGGCCAAAGGGATATTCCAAACTGTATGACGTCATGCTGAACTAAAAATTGGGGGGAGTTGGCCGGGGGGGCACGGTCACTGCTCGGGAACTGGCTGGGCATTGGTCAGCAGGTGGCGAGCAATTGCATTGTGCATCACTTGTTTTGTATATTCTTTTATCATTATTATTATTTTCCCTTCTTTTTCTGTCCTATTAAATTGTCTTTATATCAACCCACGAGTTTTACCTTTTTTTCTGATTCTCTCACCCATCCCTTTGGGGAGGGAGTGAGTGAATGGCTGTGTGGTGTTTAGCTGCCTGCCAAGTTAAACCACGAGATGTTGAGATGTCACCTTTCTATTGTCAAAGACTAGAAGCGAAAAGTCAAACTAAATTAAAAACCCAGATGTCCTGGATTCATCTAGGATAGAGTTAATTTTCTTCCTAGTAGCTGGTATAGTGCTGTGTTTTGGATTTAGGATGAGAATAATGTTGATAACACACTGATGGTTTAGTTGTTGCTAGGTAGTGTTTACACTAGTCAAGGACTTTTCAGCTTCCCATGCTCTGCCAGGTGCACAAGAAGCTGGGAGGGGGCACAGCCAGGACAGCTGACCCAGACTGGCCAGAGGGCTATTCCATACCATATGACGTCATGCTCAGCATATAAAGCTGGGGGAAGAAGGAGGAAGGGGGGACGTTTGGAGTGATGGCATTTGTCTTCCCAAATAACCGTTATGCGTGATGGAGCCCTGCTTTCCTGAGGATGGCTGAACACCTGCCTGCCGATGGGAAGTAGTGAATGAATTCCTTGTTTTGCTTTGCTTGCGTGCGCGGCTTTTGCTTTACCTATTAAGCTGTCTTTATCTCAACCCATGAGTTTTCTCACTTTTACTCTTCTGATTCTCTCCCTCATCCCACCAGGGGCGAGTGAGCGAGCGGCTGTGTGGTGCTTAGTTGGTGGCTGGGGTTAAACTATGACACCAGCAGAGTGCAAAGCTAAATAGGATGAGAAAAAACTGTTTTAGTGTACAGGTCACAATAATATCAATGGACAGATCAACCAGAAAGTTCATTGGGCATTTAACCATTTCTAGGACATCTGTTACCTCACTATCCAGGATAAGCAGCTATTTAGTTATCATAGCTGGACTTAATTCAGAGACATAATATCTTCTCATAATTTATCATTTTTTGAAATTGATCTTTGGACTGGGTCTGGCTGGGATGGATTTAACTTTCTTCACGACAGCTCATACGGTGCCATGTTTTGGCCAAACCAGTGTTGATAACACACCAACGTTTTGGCTATTGCTGAACAGTGTTTGGGCATTACCAAGGCTTTCTCTTTTTCCCACTCTGCCCCTGCCCCAACAAGTAGGCTGGGGGTGGGCAAGAAGTTGGGAGGGGACACAGCTGGGACAACTGACCTGAATTGGCCAGAGGGATATTGCATGCCATATAATGCCATGCTCAGCAATAAAAACTGGGGTAGAGGAAGAAGGGAATTTTGGCTTCCAAGGTGGCTGTTGCTTGGAGACTGGCTGGGCATCAGTCTGCTTGTGGGAGATGGTGAGTGATTTCCTTTGCATTGCTTGTTTTTTTCCCCCCTCTCTTTCTTTCACCTGTTAAAACTGCCTTTATATCGCTCCATGATTTTTCTTGCTTTTGCTCTTTGTGTTCTCTCCCCTGTCCTGCTGGCGGTGGGAGGGTGGGATGAGGATGGAATGAGTGACTGGCTGTGTGGGTGCTTCACTGCTGGCCAGGGGTCAACCCTCAACAAGCATATTGTTTTACGGTAATGTAATTTAAAAAATGCTTTTCCTGTTATCTTTTAATGACTTGCTCTTTGATTGTTTTCTAAAAGTACTTACTTTTTCTCAGTCTCTCAGAATTGCTTTCTGTCTTCCCTTACTGAAAGGTGAAACCCCAATCTGCACCTCACTTTCACTACACAAGTCTCTCCTAGCCAATTTCCATTTATTCTTTTATTTCTCATGCAGACAAGAACACATCTCCCCCTCTACTAATTGACAGGGCAACATTAGGATAGTCTTCCTTGCCACCTCTAGTTGATGGCATCCTCACAGAACATGTAACTAGTTCTTTAACAGAGAGGAGTTCTCCACACTGAGGTCTGGAACTTCTGAGGAACTTCTAATGAACCAACAGTGAAGACTAAGTGCCGCCTTAAAGTAGATATCCTACCGTGGCAGACAGGAAGAGAATGGACTAGAATGAAAAAGTAATTAGAAAAAACAGCTTTACTTTTGCCATCTCACCTACTGTGAACCAGCATCCTCTTCATGGTATGGACAAAAAAGAAAACCTGCAATTACAGGCTCAAGATATAATCCTGTAGCCTGAATTGCACACATCATGTTTAAAGAGGCTGTAAGCTTTTGGAAATTGCTGTGTTACTTTCTTAGTATTAAGTACCTTTCCCACATTGTTACCATACTTGTCTGAAATCATGAGCTACCCATAAAAGCAAAAAACAGTACATGGTGCCAATGAATAAAAACCATTTTCAGGAAAGTTTTTTAGTTGCAAAACCTCTTTAATCAGTAGAAGTCCTAATCCTGTCACATCTCTGCACAACAGATTTAAAACAACTTGAGACATGAAGTTGTCTGAGACAACAGAAGCTGTCAGACTGAACTACCTGAGTTTAATAATTAATAAAAACAGTTATAGCTTTGTATGTATATGAAAACATTTAGAATTCTAGTTCTGACCTTTTCTAAAGCAGCATGCAGATCTTTCTCCTGTTCAGGAGGTATCCTGAACAAAAGTACTTGACAGGCTGTATGACAGGTACACCCCCCTCCCCCCCCGATGAAGGTCGGGGCTTTTAACATGGTGATCACCGTCTTTTCGCGCCTCATTTTCACGCCTTTTATGCTCTACTGTGCCTGGCGGCACATGCACACCTTGGCCAAGTGCCGACCATCACGCACCCACCAGGGTGCCGTGGCCCCAGGCACGTACACCCCTCGGCAGGGGGAGCAGGAGAAGCGAAGCCCCTCGGTCAACAGACAGGGTCCACAGCCAATGAGGCGCCTTGGCTCAGAGAAGCTTCTGGATCTGAAGTGTTAAGAACAATTGTTTCAAAGCTTGCTTGTGTGTGTTTATCTGATAAGACCGGACAGTACACCACTCTTTTGTCTGATAAGACCCGAGGACAGACCACTGGCTTATCAAGTGCCACTAGCTTGCAAGGAAACTTGTGCAAACTTGCTGAAGCAGCAGGCCATTCTTTGGCTTATCAGGCACCACCAAGAATAGGACACCAACTGGTATCCGGTCAGGCCGCTTGCCCACCAACAATATATATTGTGTGATTAGATGTGCATGTGTTGGGTACGTGATGTTGCCCTGGGTAACCAAACTGAACCGAGAGGGCAAACTCCCTCTCCAACACCGGATAAAAGATGGCACAACGAAACCTGAGGGTGGCCATCCACCACCGAAAAACTGAAGACAGGACCAACGGGACGCCGCTGGATCCATGGTGGTGACTATCCTTTGCTTATCTCTCTGAATGCTTGCTTAATTTCCTCCTAATATTTCCTGCCTTTCCTATCGCTTTACTCTTTTGTATTTATCCAATAAAACGTCTGATTGGCGGCATATGACCTCGTTTGTGTCTTAATTTTGCCCTTGGGATCATTACAAATCTTCCCTGAGCCTGACAATCAGACCGGGACTTAACAACACCTGAAAACAAAATAAACTAAATTGAACGGTTCTGTTTAAAATGTATGTACATGTTCAGTAGCAGAAACACAGTGGGGTTTATTATATTGGCACTCCTCAAGCTAAAAGGAGGTAACTACCTGCCTAACCTGGTGCAAAATAAAACAAAACATTTAGCTTTTCTAACGTTTAATTACAAATCAATCTAAAAAAATAATTTCACTCTAGTGCAATGATCTAGGCAGGCATTTGCAGATTAAATCAAATGCAAATAGTCTTAAATTGTTAGTGAGATTTGTATTGTATAGCGTAAACATTTAACTAGGTATAGAGGGATAAGAGCTCACTGATCCTTAACAGAGGATAAAGAGATCACTGTAAATGCATTGGCCTGCTAATGTGGAGAGATATCAATGTATCATTAGGATTTTGTATGCCAACTCTGCTCGAATTTTATAAGAAGAATGTCTATCTGCTACTGCTAGGAATAATCCTTTATACTGCTTTAATGGTGGGTGGCATACCTGGTGTATACTCAAAGGGCATAGAAAAATAATCTCTAACCATTTGTAAGATTAGTGCTAGTTAAGTATCAGGATTTGAAAGAATCTTAACTGTTGTTAAGAGTATAGGCAGATTTCACAAAAATGCCAGACAACAGAATAGTCAACTGAACTAGGACGGATGTAAAATAACCAATGAAATATGAGACTATTAGCTAAAATGCTTATGCTCTGCCAAACTTACATAAAAAAAATCATTACTTTATAGTTTTTTCATAAGCCAGGCAGTTGGTAAATAACTACCTTCTAACTATTAGGGAAACAGAAGTAGCTATACTGGAATTTTATATATATTGTTCTTCTCAGCTTCTGACTTTAGATTTAAAAAAGAAAGTTTCATCTTTACCGCCTTATCTTCTGAATCACAAATAGAAGCATATTCTAGATTGCTGGTCTGCATTTGTTCTTCTGCTTTTTAGCTCTTCCCCCAGTGTTTTTACAACCAGCTGCCACATGATACCTAGAAGCATGGTAATATCTTTATAGACAGAGACCTTGTACTTTCATTTTCAGATGGAACTTAGAAACAAGGACTTTAAGCTCTTTCAATAAGGTTTATGATGACTGTTTATTAATGTTAATGAAGACTGTAGATTAATGCTTTTTACTGGTCCTTGGGTATTACCCACATCTGAGAAAGCTATGCAAAGAAATGTTTCAAGTTATGCTTCTTGAAGTTAAACTCATTAATGAAGAAACAGTTTGATAAATTCACATATACTGCATTAAATGGTTGTCAGATCACTTCTGGAGAGAGATTTGAAGAATGATGCATAGTACTGGGTCTGATTTTGAAAAGTCTTCAAATTCTGCTGAAGATCAGATACATCACTTATGATTCAACAATCTGTACTTGCCTCTCATGTTGGTATTTATGCCTCTTCAAGAAGACCTGTAGGAATATCCATGGCTGTGTCCATGGTCACTGTGGGAATGGCCATGCCCATGGCTGTGATCATATGAGTGACAACCTCCATGAGAAACCCCATAGGAGTGTGCATGGCTAAAGACACAGATACCAACAAGGCTTATGATCAGCCCTCCAACAAAGACTGGCTGTGAGTGGGAGGGGGAACCCTTTAACATCACAACACTACAGGTGTTCAAGTTTATTCTCTAGAACATGGTAATTGGAAACACTGTATACCTAATGAAGGAAAACTGCGGAAGCATTAGCATCAACAAAAGGATTATTCTAATGTGTATTCCTCATCAGCAGACTCTCAGTATACAAGCTGGTTTCAAAGGAATTTTCTTCCAAAACAAATCCGATTTTCCCCAACCTTCCCAAAAAACCCACCCAATAACCACAACCAAAATGCAAAATCTAGTATCCACTGTATTGGGTTTGCATGGCAAGGTTTTGGTAGTGGGGGGGGGGGCTACAGGCGTGGCTTCTGTGAGAAGATGCTAGAAGCCTCCCTTATGTCTGATAGAACCAATGCCAGCTGGCTCCAAGACGGACCTGCTGCTGGCCAAGGCTGAGCTAATCAGTGATAGCAGTAGTGCCTCTGTGATAACATATTTAAGGGGGTGTGTGTGGGGGAGGAACTGCTGTGCAACAGCAGCCAGAAGAGAGGAGTGAGAATGGGAGAGAAACAACTCTGCAGACATCAAGGTCAGTGAAGGAGGAGGTGCTTCAGGCCCTGGAGAAGACCATGGTGAGGCAGGTTGTCCCCCTGCATCCCATGAAGGTTAATGATGGAGCAGATATCCACCTGCAGCCTGTGGAGGACCCCACACCAGAGCAGGTGCATGAGCCTTGAAGGAGGCTGTGACCCCATGGGAAGCCTGTGCTGGAGCAGGCTCCTGGCAGGACCTGTGACCCTGTGGAGAGAGGACCCCACGCTGGAGCAGGTCTTCTGGCAGGACTTGTGACCCTGTAGGGGACCCACGCTGGAGCAGTCTGTTCCTGAAGGACTGCACCCTGTAGAAAGGACCCATGTTGGAGAAGTTTGTGGAGGACTGTCTCCCATAGGAGGGACCCCATGCTGGAGCAGGGGAAGAGTGTGAGGAGAAAGGAGCAACAGAGACAATGTGTGATGAACTGACTGCAACCCCCATTCCCTGTCCCCCTGTGTCACTCGGTGGGGGGGAGGAGGTAGAGAAATTGGGAGTGAAGTTGAGCCTGGGAAGAAGGGAGGGATGGGGGGAAGGTGTGTTAAGATTTGGTTTTATTTCTCATTATCCTACTCTAATTTGATTGGTAATAAATTAAACTAATTTCCCCCAAGTTGAGTCTGTTTTGTCCATGATGGTAATTGGTGAATGAGCTTTCCCTGTCCTTATCTTGACCCACAAGTCTTTTTGTCATATTTTTTTCCTCCCCCTGTCCAGCTGAGAAGGGGGAGTGATAGAGCAGCTTGGTGTGTACCTGGTGTCCAGCCAAGGTCAGCCCACCACATCCACAAATTGGGGCAAGGTAGCAACTTTAGTTTTAAGAAGGGGAGATTGATTTTATTTAGTTTCAAAAAGAGACAAAGTGGTTTGAATACAAGATTTGCTTTGCCTATCCTTCATTAGCAAAAAAAAAAAAACCAAAAACAAAACCCAAAACCATAGGAATATTTAGGACATGTACTCATCTAAAATTGTAGTTAACTGAAGGCAGCAACTACTGCTTTATTGGTTGTGCTTTTTATCTGTCTGCATATTTTTCTGTTCTTCTCTTGAACTAGCAAAGTGCAAGAGAGTAATTCCAGTTAATAAAGGAGTTAAGCAAGTCCTACTTGGGGGCTATTAGATCTTTCCTTGGCTATGCAGACTGTACTCATGTAGAGGGGGTGACCCCTTCACCCCCCCAAAAAACAAAATTGGTAGTGAAAACAGGAAATACTGAAGATCAGAAAGGGGGGGGGGGAAATCAGGTCTTGACTCCAGTAATGCACATCTCTAATTTTACCAACATTAAAATCTCTTTGTTACTGAAGAGCAGGAGAGCACAAATTCATGTGTGTTGGGAAGAGTGAAGCCAGAAACGTGATAAATGAAGGCTTGAACTTTCAGAATTTCATAACTGAAAAAAATGTAGTTTGAAGAAAACAAACTATTGCATTTTGGAAGAAAGGGATGGAAGCCTGAAAATTTAAGTGGGGAGCCTCTGAAGAGGCTGTGAAAGGTAATGTGACACAGGTGCAGTTAGAGTAGCTACTCACAGCTTCATGATGGTTAATGCCATAGTAACACACTCAGCATAATGTTATGAATTCTGGCTGATTTTTGAGGTTTCTCAGACTAGTACAAAAGCTTTTCTGTAATAATTGACACTGGTATATATAACAGCAGAACCAATTTTAGTCTTGTACAGATTACTTCCTTAGTATCTTTTATTGTAGAAAGACCACTATCTAAAAAGAGTAGAGCTGCAACATCTTTGAAAAACAATTTAACTTTTATAATGAAATTATATTCACCCTTATATATTTTCATATTTTAAAACTAGATGTGGTTTGGATTTTAAAACTAGAATTATATGTTAAAAGTCAAGGCACAGTTTAGATCTCTTGAGCATGCAACTTCAGTCTCCTTAACTTTTTTAATTAAGATGAACATAAATGAACCGTTAACTGCAAAACAACATTCAAACAGTATGACAAAACTTACAGTTAGCATATTTGTATCTGTCTAGAGGATCTACTAATCTGGCTACTGATTCTGTGAAGACAAAGCAAGCAATTACCATCAGGAAGAGGCCATTAATAAATCCAGAGAGAGTTTCTACATGTCCATACCTGAAAGCAAGTATATGTGCTTTTGAGAGTGAAGAACAGGTACTCTGAACAAATTTCAAAGTTATAATACATTTAATATAGCATTAAGATTGCTTTGATTTTTTTCTTCAATGCCACAAAAATTATGCCTTAATTTCTGGATTATTTATTTCTGACCAACAGGTAGCTAGTTTGCAATTGTCCATACACCAATAGTAAACAGCTATAATAATGTAAGTATTTTTTTTATATATACTGCACATTTAGGGCTTCAAACTGCTAAACTGCTATGCAGTTTAACCATACAATTTTTTATTATGTCAGCAGAAGTGAAATCCTCATATAAACACTGACTTTCAACATATATTTTTTTGTTTGATATACATATATAGAGTGAGGCAATTTCTAAATAATATTCACAGTGATAAAGTTTTATTTGTAGAGATAAATGAAAATTACATTTCAGACACTTTTTGGCTGGGGTAAGAGGGGAATAGCATGAACACAAATGGACAAATGGACAAAAAGAGACATAGCAAAAAACTCACAAAAGCATCCACCATTAAAACATCCTGAATGTATCTTTACAGCAGAACATTTTGAAAATAAGTAGAATCATTTTCAGATAGTCCTTAAACAACCTAATATATGTACCCATAGGAAAATACGCAAGTTGCTTTCTATCTTGTCATCAGAGCTGCAAAAAGCAACATTGTTAATGCAGAACAATCAAAAAGCATGTGAAATCCATCATAAATAAGACCAAGGCTATTGGTCCATACTCTATAAAAAAGCTCCACAAAAGTGAAAGCCTAAAATAAGAGTTTCAATTTTTCCTCGAAGATTAAATTGTAATTTAATGTCTTGGTAGCTAGCGGGAAACTTTTCATAGGGCACTTGCTAGTTTTTAAAGGTATTGGTCAAAGTATTTCTAGACCAATTGCTCTCTCCTCCAACAAAACAGTGATACATTCCAAGTCTATGAAGAGACATTTTTGAACTGACCTTCCCAAGGCCTTAGACCTAAGAAGAAAACCCTCTACATGAGTAAACTTGTTTTCATTTAGAATTTTAAACTAATGTTGTACAGACAAAATTTTAAGCATTTTGTCATTAAACAATAGAACAACTCTGATCTGATGTATTATTAGTGTAAAAGCAATGCTGTCTATACATCTGTTCTGTAAAAATTTTCTTCACAGATTAGTTCATAGATTATCTCAAGGTGGAAGGGACACATAAGGATCACTGAGTCCAACTCCCTGCTCCTTGCAGAACTACCTAACACTAAACCATATGACTTAAGTGTTGTCCAGACGCTCCTTGAACTCTGACAGGCTTGGTGCTGTGACCTTTTCCCTGGGGAGCCTGTTCCAGTGACTGACCACCATCTCAGTGAAAAACCTTTTCCTAATGTCCAATCTGAACTTCCCCTGATGCAGCTTCATTCCATTTCCATGTGTCCTTTCGCTGTTCACCAGAGAGATCAGCACCTTCTCCTCTGCTGCCCCTCTTGAGGAAGTTGTAGACTGCGACGAGGTCACCCCTCAGCCTTCTCTTCTCCAAGCTGAACAAACCAAGTGACCTCAGCTGCTCCTCATAAGTCTTGCCCTTGAGACCTTTCACCATCTTGGTCGCCCTCCTCTGGACACACTCTAATAGACTGATGTCCTTCTTATACTGAGGCACCCAAAACTGCACACAGTACTTGAGGTGGGGCTGCATCAGTGCAGTGTAGAGGGGGACAATCGCCTCCCTTGACTGGCTAGCTATGCTGTGCTTGATGCACCCCAGGACATGGTTGGCCCTTCTGGCTGCCAGGGCACACTGTTGACTCATATTTAACTTGCCATCAACCCAAACTCCCAGCTCTGGAGTCCTCAGTACAAGAAAGACAGGGACCTGTTGGAGCGGGTCCAGAGGAGGGCCACAAAAATGATCAGAGGGATGGAACACCTCTGCTATGAGGAAAGGCTGAAAGAGCTGGGGTTGTTCAGCTTGAAGAAGAGAAGGCTGCGGGCAGACCTTATTGCGGCCTTTCAATACTTAAAGGGGGCCTACAAGAAAGATGGGGACAGACTTTTTAGCAGGGCCTGTTGTGATAGGACAAGGGGTAATGGTTTTAAACTAAAGGAGGGTAGATTTAGACTGAGCACAAGGAAAACATTTTTCGCAATGAGGGTGGTGAAACACTGGAACAGGTTGCCCAGAGAGGTGGTAGATGCCCCATCCTTGGAAACATTCAAGGACAGGCTAGATGGGGCTCTGAGCAACCTTATCTAGTTGTAGATGTCCCTGCCCATTGCAGGGGGGGGTTGGACTAGATGATCTTAAAGGTCCCTTCCATCCCAAAGCATTCTATGATCTCTTTCCGTGGGGCTGCTCTCCAGCCTCTCGTCCTCCAATTTGTATGTATAACCAGGATTGCCCCATCCCAGGTGCAAAATCTGGCACTTGGTCTTATTAAATTTCATATAGTTGGTGATTGCCCAGCTCTCTAGTCTATCCAGATCTCTCTGTAAGGCGCCTCTACCCTCAAGGGAGTCCACAGCTCCTCCTAGTTTAGTATCACCGGCAAACTTACTTAATGTACGCTCGATTCCTGCGTCCGGATCACTTATAAAAACATTAAAGAGCACTGGTCCTAAAATTGAGCCCTGGGGAACCCCACTGGTGACTAGCCACCAGCCTGATGTAACCCCATTTCCTATAACCCTTTGAGCCTGACCTGTCAGCCAAGTGTTCACCCATTGTATTATGGACTTGTCTAGCTGTATGCTGGACATTTTGTCCAGAAGGATACTGTGAGAGACAGCATCAAAAGCTTTGCTAAAATCCAAAAAAACCCACGCCTACTGACTTCCCTTGGTCAACTAGATGGGTGACCTTGTCATAAAAGGAAATTAAGTTAGTTAAACAGGACTTTCCCCTCATGAACCCATGCTGGCTGTGACCAATGGCTGCGTTGTCTCTCAAGTGTTTTTCAATAACTCCCAGAATAACCTTCTCCATAATTTTACCAGGCACTGAAGTGAGACTGACAGGCCTGTAATTACCAGGGGCTTCCTTCTTACCCTTCTTGGAACCTGAGACAACATTTACCAGCTTCCAGTTGACTGGGACCTCTCCAGATTCCCAAGACTGTTGAAAAATAACGGAGAGAGGTCCTGCACTGACATCAGCCAGCTCTTTCAGTACCGTGGAATGAATCCCATTGGGCCTCATAGACTTATGTGCATCCAGCTGGAGCAGCAAGTCTCTAACAAGTTCGGGTCAGCTGGGAGTTTATAATCCCCCCAGTCACAGTCTTCCAACACAGGGCTCTGGGGGTCCTAGGGCCTGTAATTGGTGTTAAAGACAGAGGTGAAGAAGGCATTAAACGTCTCCATTTTGTCTGTGTCTCTATTTATGAGATAACCAACCTCATCAAGTAACAGACCAATGTTATCTCTGATCCTCCTTTTGCTGTTAACATATTTAAAAAAGCCCTTTTTGTTGTCCTTCACAGTGCTGGCCAGCTTGAACTCTGCCCCCCTTGCTTGACTTCTGACACTTTGGAATTGCCTGCTCCCACACTCTTAAGAGATGGCTCTTAAAAAGTGACTAGCGTTCCTGGACCCCAATACCTTCAAAAGCAGATTCCCAGGGGACCTTACTAACTAGCTCCTTCAGCAGCCTGAAGTCTGCTCTCCCCATATCCAGAGTCGAAGTTTTGCTGGCAGTTTTTCTCCTGTCGCCAACAATTTGAAACTCAACTGCTTCGTGGTCACTGTGACCAAGACAGCCACCAATCACCACTTTGCCCATGAGTCCCTCTCTGTTTACAAACAACAAACCTAGGAGAGCACCTTTCCTAGTCGGCTCCCTTAGTACCTGCACCAAGAAGTTATTTTCAACGTGCTTGATGATGTCATAGCTCTGGGACTGGGCCAAAGCTTCTAGCTCCTCTTGTTTATTCCTCATGCTGCACGCGTTAGTATAAAGACATTTCAAATGTGCTCCAGTGCACTCAGTACATCGTGGAGCAGACTGAAGGACCTTGGTAGCACACCGCCCCTCAAACATTGGCGTGCCATCCCATGGCTTATCACTAGTGAGCCTGGTTTTATCCCTTTCCCCCTTCAAATCTAGTTTAAAGCTCTTTCAATGATGAGCCCTGGTAACTCTTCTGCAAAGATCCTTTCCCCACTTCGAGAAAGGTGTATCCCATCTGTTGCCAGCAGGCCTGGTGTCATGTAGACTGACCCATGATCAAGAAACCCAAAATTCTGCCAGTGACACCAGTCTCAGAGCCAGGTATTGATCAGCTGGGCCTTCCTGTTTCTTCCAACATCATTCCCTGCAACTGGAAGGACAGAGGAAAACACTACTTGTGCTCCTGAACCCTTAACCAGTTGTCCCAAGGCCCTGAAGTGTCTCTTGATTGCCTTTGGACTTCTTATTACAACTTCATTGCTGCCTACCTGAAAAATCAATAATGGATAATAATCCGAGGGCCGTACCAGGGTAGGAAGTTTTCTCTTCACATCTTTAACCCAGGCCCCAGGGAGGCAGCAAACTTCCCTAAGAAGTGGGTCCAGTTGGCATATTGGGCCTTCTGTTCCCCTCAGAAGAGAGTCTCCTGTGACAATAACCCATCTTTTTTTCTTAGTGGAAGTGGTTTTGACACAAGGCATGGGCTGACCTAACCTAGTTGACTGTTTAAATCCTAGGAATTAGTTTTGAGAAGGGTACACAAGGAAACATTTTTAATACATACATTTTCCCTGTATGATTTACTGTTCTTTATTAATTGGTCTGCCTATAAACTTTCTTTCCCATCTTTCAGATTCCATAATGGAATTCCTTAAAGTTATCATGGATACTTCAAGTTTCTCCCCCTATTTTCTTGGATAATTGCCAAAGAACGAAGAGAGATCTTCACAAATGATGTTCTATCAATCTTGCTTACTGCATGATCTTTTCCTATTTGAGACAGAGAGAAGCTAGAAATAAAACCAGCCTACTCCAAAATGACATTACGCAATCCCACTCTTAACTATTTTGTTGTCCCCATCATTGAAGGCCTTATTAGGCTTATCTGCTGGTAACGTTAAGATACCTCAATCTTGAATGGGACCCTACTGTTCCAGTCATTATACAAGTATTTACTTACTGGTATAATAGTTATACATAGAACCAGTGCTGCACTGTGACAACAAATCAAACTGACCTGCCACTTACTGTAAGATTAGCATAAGAATCTTCTATTTTAACATTCCATTTAATGAAACTACTGTATCAAGGGTCACTTTAGAAACAATCAATCATGGGAACTTTTAAAGAATAACTCTTTTTACTGTACTATGTATGTACTACTGTGATTGGGTTTGAAAAAAACTCATGCACTTATCAGATTTAGGCACAAGAAATAGAAGATCTGCCTAGAATCGTACTCCTCAGAGATTTGTTTCAGTGATTCCTTAATAAACCGGGGTAATGACAGAGATATGCTGTAATGCATCACCCATGAAGTTACAGAGAGGAGTGCCTTCAGGGGAATAGCCAATAAGGGTGCCTTTCTGCCCTTTCCTGGAGGTGGAGGACAGAATATTGGCAGCTACAAGGAAAGTATTGAAGTTTTTGTTGCTGTTTCTAAGCTTCACAGCTATTTTATAATGTGTTTTATCAGTAATCAAAGCTTACATGAAATTTGCAGGAAGCAAAGCGATTATAAATTTCATCTTGAGGTTTATCATTAGATTTCATTGCTATGTAAGATTAGATCATCACTTCCACAACAGAACAGATCTATTACATTCTTTTTTTGTAGACAGTAAAGGAGCACAAAGTTACAGGCCCTTTTTATTCAAATGAATACATAAAAGCTCATCCAAAAGAATTTTGCACACATCCATTTTCTGATTGGCTTCCCAGTCACATGGACAATGGATTTATTGAAAGATAAATAAGACAACGTACATAAAATGAAGAAGACAGCACTCACTACCACTCCTCCAGAAAGAATGTGCTCTGTGCTTTCATGGTGTGGTGGCTTGTTAATAGCTCGAAGTTGGTCTGTTATTGGATGTGTCCAAAAGTTGCTAAAAAGCAGTGCACTAATGAAAATAAGAAAGGATCCATATCGAGCACGCTTGGAAGCTTCCATCTTGACAGAGCATATGAACTCCACATAGAAATCCAGGATCACAAGAACAAAGATGACTGTTATGAAAGGCATGATGAAAGAAGACCAAGACTCTACTCTGCAACAAAAAATACATTTTAAACAGGATTGTTCATCATTAGATGCTTGTATATACAGCATTAAATCTAGTTCGCTTTCATTACAAGTGTTTTCATCAATCCATAAAAACATAAATACTTTTATACTTTCAATTTATCATATAAAACCAACATTCCAGCTATAGAAAGACACATACAGCTAATATGCATTACTGTAGCTTATTTTAAATACTTTCATGTACTTAAAAGCAATGCTATGTGCAATGCCACATTTGTGGCAGTGGTCTACTCTCCCTAAGCAGGAAGGCATAATGAACACATCTTTAAATTACAATAATCTACTCCTCAGGAAAAAAAAGATCCCTGTATTTATACAGTCATTAATACTTGTGCAACATTAGTATATGAATCCAGGATATAATATCTGAAGCTAGAAAGATGAAATAAAGTTATCGCATAAAAGAGGAAATTAAGGTATCACACAGATATACATCAAAATATAGAGGAAAAATTTCAAACAGAGCTTACTAGAAAAATAAAGATGACAACTTTGGTAGTTTTAAAGATATTTTAAAGAAAAGACTTAAGTTGCACTTCACAAGCAGAAGCATTACAAAAAACGATTTATTTTTGTTAATGTGTACTTGCTATCTTACCTCTGTTGTCAGAGAGGACAATGATCCATGAGCACAACAGAAGGACGGAAACAAAATGAGACAAAGCTTGAAGATGCTTGGCTCCACCTACATCCACGGATAGTTTTCAGGAAACCATGTGAAAAACAACCTTACGGCACAATGCCAGTACTAGAAGCAGTACTCCTCCCTGGAAACAGGGATCTCGTTAGCATTTCTTAAGAGCTAAATACCTCACTCCAAACAAAGTAACACTTATATGAAAAAAAATGAATGTGCTTTCCTTAACTTATCAACAAAAAGCAAAGACAGGATACTTCCTCTAATTATTACTCTAGTTCAAAACAGTAATACAGCATACATGGTTATACCTCAGCACTATCCACAATAGCCTAATATGACTTGAAATTTAAAACTCAGTAATGTTAATTGGTATACAACAGCAGCAAATTGGTAGTGAACAGCATATGGAGAAAAATAAAAATCACACAAAACTCGGTTTCCCATCTCCCATTATAAAAAAAAAGCATTGAAAACATACGTAAACCCCAAAATTGTCATGTCACCTTGGCCTCTAATACTTTCACAACCTTTTCATTCACTTACCTTTAATTGCACCATACCATATTTCTTCACAATATTTTCTTTTCAAAATTGTTCTATAAATGAATCACAAGATAATCCACACACAGCATCCCATCCCCTGAAGGGAATGAGACACGGACTCCGCATATGAGTTCAGGTGAAGACAAGCTAAGACCCTTTATTTTTACAATCTATCCCTTTTATAATATGATCTAGTGTTCACGAGCAAGCAAAACCCATTTCATTGGCTACTGTCTTGCGTCCATGCGTCTCTTCAGCGTTACTTATTGGTTCTTCAAGCTGGTGCACGCGAATTCCTCTTTCAGGGATGTATCCAATCTCATCCTTATTTTTCTGCCTCTAAGTTTCACAAACTTGTTTGTAACAAGCCTCAAGGCCACAGCTGCATTCCTGTGAACCTGTAACAAGCCTCAAGGGCACAGCTGCATCTCGTCAAAGTAAAACACAATCTCACTTATTCCTACAAATCCCCCTTTTTGTTTTTTTATCACAAAAGCTTGTTTAATCATATTCTATAGCATTTTCTATACCCAAGACACTAGACAAGAAACTATCATTATTATAGCGCAAAATATTAGTAACAAGAAAAAACCCATTTTGATTAGAGACATTATCCACCCGCCAATTCCACAACTTGTTAGTAAGTGATTCAGCCAATCAAATCCATCACTGACTTTTAATTTGCTAACTTCAAATCTTTGATTGCTTTATGGATTAATTCGGAGTTATCTGATAAGTCATTCCCCATCAGTCTTCTCAGAGTTCAGTGTCTTCTGCTGCTCATTCTTGTTATCCGATGTAAGAGCCGGTCTTACGCACCTTGCAGGTACCCACTCAGGTCCTACATCTGTTGAGACATAAGCATACCCTCTGCCCCAAGTTAGTAGCCGATATGGCCCTTCCCAACACCCAGTATTTAAATTTTTCATCGTTACCATCGCCTTCTCCTGTGATATATGTGCCATTCCCAACTCCATAGCTTTAAAATGTTTGACTATGGGTGTGACATCTTCATGTTGAAAAGGCAGCAATAAATGGTTTAGTACATATATAGCTTTTCCTAATCTGTTTTGGGGAGATTCCTGAGCTTCCCCCTCTTTTTGTTTTTGCAATAGAGTTTTTAAGGTTCTGTGTGCACGTTCTATAATAGCTTGTCCTGTGGGGGAATGGGGTATCCCTGTCTTATGAGTGATACCCCATGTATGGAAAAATTTTTGTGTCGCATGGCTGACATATGCAGGGCCATTATCTGTTTTTATTTCTTTTGGAATACCAAGCGCTGCAAAGGCAGCTCGGAAATGGCTTTGTACGTGCCGGCTAGTTTCACCTGTCATTGCAGTGGCCCAGATTGCATGGGAGTAGGTATCTATGGAAACGTGAACATATCTCTGCTGACCAAAGTCGGGTACATGAGTCACATCAGTTTGCCAGAGCTGAAGGGAGGAGAGTCCCCTAGGGTTTGTCGCAAACAATGGGCGGGATGGTTGTTGTTGACAGTCTGGACATGTTTGCACAACAAGTTTTGCATCCCCCATAGAGATTTCAAATTGTTTCACAAGAGCTTTGGCAGATTGGTGGAAAAATTGATGCGATAATTGAGCTTGAGAAAGTGTGTTTGGTACTGGGGTATGTAATGCAATGTTCGTTAGGTAATCGGCTCGTGCATTTCCTTCTGTAATGAACCCGGGTAAGTTTGTATGGCTTCTAATGTGGATTACACAATAGGGATGTTTTCGTTGTTCTATTAAGAATAATAGCTCCTTAAACTTCAAAAACAAGGCTTCTTTCAGTATATGTTTTAGTTGTGCCCTTTCAATGCGTTGCACAATTCCTACAGCATATAGTGAGTCTGATACAATATTTAGTGGAGTTAGAGGCCATTCTCTAAAAGCCATGGTAATGGCGTGCAACTCGACTAATTGAGGTGAACCCTCAATTTGTTCTATTTTGTGTTGCCATTGACCTTCTTTTTGCCATGTGATGACTGCTTTTCCTGTTTTCCCTGAGCCATCGGTGAACACCGTTTGACCCTTAACCCGTTGCCACTGGTATAGTGGCGCCTCTTCAATTTTCACATTATTGTAAAAGGTGAACATTTTAGGGGGGGGTGATAAGTACCAATTTTTCCACTAAACCCTGCTAAGGCCATTTGAAGTTCTAGACTATTTTGTAAGCACCAGTCTAAGTAGTCCTTTACGACAGGAAGGACAATGAGATGAGGCTCTTCTCCAGCCATTTCTACAATTCGTTCTCTGCCCTTTTTTATCAAGGCGGCGAACATTTCGATACGAGTAGCCAGGGTTTTCGCAGGTTGATGTGGCAAAAACACCCATTCCAACATTATGAGAGGGTCTATTCCTTTGTTCTCCCATTGTCCGATGATTGCTAGAGGCTGTTGTTTTTGGTTGCAGATATATAATTGTATGGGTAAATTTTCAAGTCGTCGGTGACATTGTTGCAGTGAGAGTTTTTCATTTATGATTCTCAGTGCGTTTTTTGCTTTGGTCGTCCATTGGCATGGTGCGTTAATATCGGTATCTCCTTTAAGTAGCTCAAATAAGGGTGTTAATGTGTAGTTATCAATACCACACTGCGCTCTAATCCAATTTATGTTTCCCAATAGGTTTTGTACATCATTCAAGGTTTTTATGTCTGCTGAAATGATCACATTTTGAGGTTGGATACTTTGTTATAAGATTTTCCACCCAAGATATTTCCATGGTGCTTCCATTTGAATTTTTTCTGGTGCAATTTGCAGTCCTTTGCTTTGCAATGCATATTTTAAAACAGGTAGTGCTTCACGCACCATGGTGTTCGTGGGGCCTGCTAGTAAAATGTCGTCCATATAGTGATAGATATACATTTCCGGGAATTTTAGTCGTACAGGACGTATGGCTTTAGCCACATATGTTTGACAGATCGTTGGAGAATTCTTCATTCCTTGAGGCAGGACAGTCCAGTGGTATCTATCCATTGGCTCGCCTCGGTTAATTTTTGGTACCGAAAACGCAAAACGCGGTGCATCCGTAGGATGTAGTGGGATAGTAAAGAAGCAGTCTTTTAAGTCTACTATGATTATGTCCCAATTTCGGGGTATCATTGTTGGCGAGGGCAAGCTGGGTTGGAGCACTCCCATTTCTTCCATAGCTTCGTTTATTTGTCTCAAGTCATGTAGCAGTCGCCATTTTCCACTCTTCTTTTTTATAACAAATACAGGAGAACTCCAGGGGCTGGTTGTAGGAGTGATATGTCCTTGTTGAAGTTGTTCTTTGACCAGTTCTTGAAGGGCAGCGACCTTTTCTTTGGGGAGCGGTCATTGATCTATCCAAATGGGTGTTTCTTTTTTCCAAATAAGTTTCATTGTCGGTCGCTCATCAACGGCCGCTACTGAAAATTTTCAGGGCAATTTAAGGTGAATCCGCATTGGGACATTACGTCTCGCCCCAACAGGCTCATGGGCAAATTTGTCACATATGGCCGTACAGTAAATGTAGACCTTTCTTGGGTATTGATATTGAGCAGGTGGGTGCTTTGAAAGGTTTGAGAAAGGCCGCCGACTCCAATCAAGCCCTCTGTGGGGGTGGCTATTAAATCTTTTGATTGAAGAGACAGAAAATGAGAGATAATAACTGGAATATTATTTTCAGACATATTCAGGTAGTTTAACACATACACGGCTTTACTTAGTCTGTCTGCTGGAGTGGCTCCTGGCGTTCCCCCTTTTTGTTTTTGCAGGTTCAATTGTTCGTTGCAAGATTTTCCAGCCCAGATATTTCCAAGGCTCAGTTTTTTGCACTTTTTCAGGGGCTATTTCAAGTCCATATCTGTTTAGAGCTCGTCGTATCTTTTTCTTAGGTGTGGGCAATCTCTTTTAAGATGTCCAGTTTTTCCACAGAAGAAACATGATTTCTGTACTTTCATTGCGGCGGCAAAAGCTGTAGCTAATGTTTCCATATTATGGGACATTGACCCCACCTTTTGGGTAGCTTCTATCATGTCCATTAAGGAGGGATTTTTTAGATGCAAAAGCACTTTTTTACAGTCCGTATTCGCATTTTCAAAGGCTAATTTTAAGAGTAGGACCCCTCTTGCTTCTGCGTTTTCGATTTGTTTTTCCAAAGCCTCTTTAAGACGATCTAAGAATGAGATATATCCCTCTCCTCTCCCTTGCTTTATTAATGTAAATGATTTTGTCGCTCTTCCGGCATCTGGCACTTTTAGTAATGCCTGTAAAGCAAGGTCTCTGCCTTGTGCTAATATCTCTGGTCATAATCGTGCCTGTAACGTTGGGTGATTTAGCGGTGGATCCCCCATAAGCTGTGGGAGTCCTGCCCCTTGTAAAGGGTCGCCTTGTTGTCGCTGCATATTGATAATTGTAGTGTTTTGACAGGCGGTACGCCAGGTGCTTTCAAAGATCACCTTTTGCGTTGGGGTCAATATAAGATTAGTAAGCGTGCATATATCAAATGGTACTATTTCATTTGTAAATATTCCCTGTAGCAGGGATTGTGTAAAAGGAGAACCCAGTCCATGCGCGGCAACTGTTTGTCGTAGATCTTTTAAAAGATTATAGCCAAAAGGTTCATGCTCATCGGGGACATTTGCATTGCTGCGTATGATGGGACACGCTATCGCTGAACAAAAAGCTGTATCCTCCGCTTGCAATGCTTGGTGTCTAATCTTTTGCCACCTTGTAGCAGCGGCTGATGCCCCCCATTCCTCGGGTGGCAATTGATTATGGGTTTGTGGAGTATCAGCATCAGGAGCAGTAGAGAAAGGCGGTACGAGTTCCGACACAGCAGGGGCCGGGGCGGGCGGGCGGGGAAGTGGAGGGGTACTGATTGCAGGGATCGGAAGGTCTAGCAGAGGCGTTGAAGGCATAGGAGCAGGTGAAGGAGAAAACGGCGCGGAGGGTAGCGGCGGCGCGGGGGGGGATGGCTGCTATTATCTTGTACCCGCACTGGAAACGTGAACCCCGCGGTTTCTCCATCTTTCAACGCTTCCCTACGGAGCTGCTCCCTCCGATCCCGGGGGTCGAAGGCTCGCTCAGGCTGTGGTACAGCCTGCGGCACGGGCAGCTGCATCGGACACGGGGGACAGGACGGAGTGGACTTCATTGGAATGGAACTTGGGGGAGGCGGTCTGAGTCCTGTTCCCTTGTTTGTTTCACCCAAGTTCTCATTCTTTTAATTTTCCCCAAGTCTATAAGAGCTTCCTTGTCTTGGGGCTTGCTTTCACTCAGTTCATCATTCCTTATCTGCGCCGCTTGAGCGACTGCGTTTTGTACCTTTTTTTTTTTCTTTTGCCTTTTTTTTTTTTTTCAGCTTGCCATTAGCGCAAGGTCTCAGTCACTAATCGCCAAGTGGTCATGACTTCAGTGGCAGTGGTGTCCCCTCTGGACGCCGCCTCCCAAATTGTCTCCCCTGCCTGTTCCCAAGTTTTCACATGAAATACTGCAGAGACTGTAGAGGGAGCCCCTTGCGTTTGTAAGAACTTCAGTAATAATTTTATTTTATATGCGTCATACTTCACTCCTCTTTTCACTAATAGCTGCATTAAAAGTTTAACTATAGCTTCTTCTTCAGCTGATATGTTAGCTCCCATGATTACTGCCCAGCTGCTCACCTGTTTCTTAAGGTGAGGTCCCAGGATTAAAGCCGCGGTCCTGCCGTCAGCTTGAGTCATTCAGCTGGGGTTCCCTCCGGACACTACTTGCAGCGCTGCCTCCTCCGGATCACATCGGGGTCACCATTTGAAGGGAATGAGACACGGACTCCGCATATGAGTTCAGGCGAAGACAAGCTAAGACCCTTTATTTTTACAATCTATCCCTTTTATAATATGATCTAGTGTTCACGAGCAAGCAAAACCCATTTCATTGGCTACTGTCTTGCGTCCACGCGTCTCTTCAGCGTTAGTTATTGGTTCTTCAAGCTGGTGCACGTGAATTCCTCTTTCAGGGATGTATCCAATCTCATCCTTATTTTTCTGCCTCCAAGTTTCACAAACTTGTTTGTAACAAGCCTCAAGGCCACAGCTGCATTCCTGCGAACCTGTAACAAGCCTCAAGGGCACAGCTGCATCTCGTCAAAGTAAAACACAATCTCACTTATTCCTACAATCCCCCTTAGATCACACTTTGTGCACAGTTAACCAGTCTCTCAAACATTTGATTTATTTTGATATTAATACTTTCTCAGCTGCTCCAGATATCTCCCCCCCTCCAGTGCAGCCACTTTAGCAACAAGACTAAGCTAACAGAACAACTCCATCAGCCAGGTCAATCCCATACAGTAAGATTTTGATACTCGGTTATTCATCCCACCAATGATAATGGGACTATACTACTGAAAGTATCAGACGTATCAGAATCTGTGTCTTCAAATACAAGTGTCTAATGTAAAGGAAAGACTGGGGAAAGATAAAGCAGCAGCAACAAAACATAGACCCTAAAAGTGATCAAGAAATGGCTTGTATGCAATGCATTATGAACATCCAGAACACTGATAAAATGGAGTACTTTATGATAATTTTAATGAGACTTTTTAGGTTACACATTACAGCAAAGTCCTTATCAGCTATATAAGTTGAATATTGTATTGTTTGGCTTGCTGTGTGGTTTGGTTCAGTCCCAGTTTGGGTTCAACTGAAATTGAAGCTGCTCTTAATCAAGATGTAAAAATTACAGTGCTAGTTCAGTTCCAATTTGGGGTGGGGGTATTGAACTTTTTTGGTTTTTATTTAGTCTTAGATTAACTCTGAACTGGTGAAATTCTTACCTGCAAAACTTAGATAAATATTAACCTATTAAAATACAAATTATTTACCTTGTGATCTGCAACACCCAGGAAAGCAATGATTGTATAGAGAACATGGGTAAGAGCACTGTTATGATGCCCCTCAGCTAAATAAAAAAATTAAGGAAGATTTTAATTTGATGATATTTATTTATTTATTTATTTATTTATTTATTAAAACCAAAGAACAGGTAGAGGTAGCAAAGAACAGGTAGAGGTAGCAGAAGATCATGGAAAGCAGAAGTAAGCAAACTGAGCTTTAAGGTTCGTCAGATCCTTAAAATTTAGGAAAGAGGAAAATATTTCCATAGAAAATAAATTGCTAAAATTTCACCTACAAACAGAAAAACTTCTCAAATGTCTGTCATGGATCTCAAACACCTTCACCTACTGTTTCTCTCTTCATGTCATATTTCTTATTTCAAGTAGTACATCTTATAATTTCGCCACTAATTAAAAAAAAAAAACCCCACACAGTTTCTATGAACATAGTTCCGAAAAACTGTTTATTCTGGGTAGAGATACTTGTATTTATAGCATTCAGTATTTTTTACATTTGGTAAAATACATTTTAAAATATCTTTGTTGGTCCTCCACCTAAGCTTGTGAACAAGACACTAAGGAATGATAGTACAACCACATCACTGTGCTCAAACAGCAACAGTGTCCTATAAAAAAAAGTGAAATAAACACTTATGGCTGTTTACAAGGAGTTTTCCTTGCAAGCTTGATTATTTCAGCTAAAATTCAATGAAGCAGCAGTTAAAGATTTATCCTGTGATTTCAACAGCAAGTTTAAACAATTCAAAGGATAATTGCAAATCTATTTGCCTTCACCAGCAATAAATCTAGCTGGTGACAGTTAGACATATCACAAAACTAAGACCTTCTTAACTCAAGGAACAGATTAAAATTATTCATTTATAGATTACCTTAAATTGTAATTTCTTCCAGTAACACAACAAGATACTAATTTGCTCAAGATGGAATTATTATTCCCATTACAATACCTCCTCTAAACCAAAGTTTCTGGCTCCCAGAAGTTTCTGGCTCTGTTCTGCTGTATTACGTCCTGTTTATTGAGGTGTTGATGGTCTAGTAGTTTATGCAACCTCAGAACCTCTTAATTGCTGAAAATAAGAAATTCTGACTTGCACACTATCTATCTCCTTCAGATAGCAAAGGCTGACTAACAAGCTATATCGACAGCTTTCCAGAGCAGAACACAAAAGTAATAATTACTGTCAAGTTTACCAAATGCTTTTGCCATTCTCCGCATAGAAATACAACCTACTAGGGCCCATGTTACTGGTTCTGTTTGGGAAGACTGCCAGCATCCAGAAAGATACTACAATATTTCTTAAAGAAATCCTATTATTCTTAGGTATGCCTTTTCTCCTGTGTAGAGGATAAAGCTTCAGTTTCATAAAAATATATAATTTAAGGCTTTACCTTCCTCTCTCTAATGAGAGATGCTTTTCTAATACGTTAACCTTCATTTTTGGAAGTCTAATGTTATTCTTTTATAGTTATTCAGTCAGTACAGCTAACAAACAGCACAAGTGATTTTACTCTGAGTATATGCACTAACGCTACCCAATTCCAACACAGCACAGGCAAACAACCAGATAAAGCAGTGCCCTGCAACAAATGCAGAAATGAATTCTAGTCACCTGGCACAGGAATACAAGCTGCTATCACTAGCTGTCAAGCCATGGATTTCAAACAGTTAACTAAACAATTAGGGTTACATAAACGAGACTAGGGAAACTATGAAAACCACAGTCAGTACAATAGTCAGTGATCTTGTTGTATCACTCACATCAATAGTTTAAGCACTATCAAGAATTTCACTGGTGTCTTGTCAAAGAATGAATGAGGAAAATTACAAGTTCTACAGAAAATTATGTGTAGCTTTTCCCAAGCACAACAGAGTTCACAGGAAAAAGCATAAAGGTTCATTTAAAATTTCAAAAAATAAAGCAAGAGGCTGGCATCATGGGCTGACGGACACAAAACAAAAAAAGGGGCATGACAGGGAAAGATCACAAAAAATATTAGCTTAAAAAGATAAAACATTCTTTACAGTAAATATATATTTACCTCAGGGGTCCACAAAGAGTAAGGCCAAAAAAACCACAAGAGTGCAATGATACATCCCATAACAGCATGCTTAAAAATGTTGATCCACTACAAAAGAAAGGTATTTCATTATCATTTTCTCCAGAGTTTCAAAATAAACACCCCATTATTAGCATTATTTTAGCACAGTAGCTGTAGAAATAGAGGGGAAAACATATGCTCTGCAAGTTCTGCAAAATTTAGAGTATGATTATCTTCTTCTTACCTACTTTGCCAGGCAGCTTAGGTTTGTTTGGACATATTATTAACCAGAATTTTTTATTTCTCTTCTACCACAGTACTTCTGTGGTACAATCTGAGACCTCTTGAAAGAAAAGCCTGAAAAAATATGCTGAAAAAAATTCAAGTCCGTTTAACTGTCAAAAATGCTGTTTATTTTATAATCTATTGTATGTATCTGATGAACACATATAGAACTAGATAAAACATCCAAGACAAAGAGACTAAGACCTTAAGTCTACAAATATTTATGCATGTGTTAAATTCTTTCTTCAGGAAGCAGGTTCTAATTCAGCTATTCAATAAATTATTAACTTTAAATGCAAGTTTTTGAAGAAAAGTAATTAATTTTGGAAATACATTAAACAAGACAAAGTGCCTATGACAAACATCACATATTCAAAATCCAGAATTTTAAATTTTTTAGCAAAAGTGAAACCATAAATGGACAGATTTTTCCAAACACAAATCATAGATGCTATTTATTCCATACATGTCTAATCATGAAAGCAGTTAACATTTGGAATATTTCTGAGGCTATCCTTCAGATTCTCTCTACTTAACACATACACTGATAACATTGTGCATGTATCAAGTTTTTGCACACACAATTACATAAAAACAAAATGAATATGGAACAGGTGAAGAAAATGTATTTCTTACAAAGCAGCAGGTTTCAGCCTGAGCCCTTGTTAAAGAAGCTACTGCCCAAGCATTCACACACCATCCAGGGAGTTGCACACACACCACCTGAGACTTTAACTGCTAGGACCGGAGTCCCTTCACAGCGGACAGCTCCACTGAGCTGACGGGTGCCCCTTTTCAACTCCTTGCTCACACACACACACTCACCCTCAGGTGCTTTCTCTCCCCTCAGGCTCGACCCTAGGTTTCCCCGAAGCAGAGTCTCCGACATGACGTACGCCAGGCGAATTTATTCAGTGGTACAGCGGTGAAAAACAGCTTGAGCTGGGTGCCTCCGGAGAGGGACCCCGAACAAAGAAATCCCTGGGCAATTATACCCTTACAATTTAAGTTCCCCTCCCCTCATGTGACAGTTCAGTCCAATAGCAATATTTGGGTCTGGGGTCTTCTTGTTCCTTATTGGATCCTTTCCCTGTCTCCAGGCAGGACATTCCTTTTCTTATTTTAATGGATGCAGCTTCTGCTGACAGTTGTGGCTACCTTATCTTTCTGGTTTGCACAGGTTTCAGGGCCTTCCTTCATGTAGCTAAGTAAAAATTCAGTTTACAGTCAGCATATCTAGGTGAAAGTTCACAGCTTGCGGCCTAAGGCTTTAGCAAGCCTTGCTACTAATGCTATGTATTGGATTCCATTTGAGCTAGAAAGTGACTTCTACAACACCCTACTCGGACTTCTCGGGAGACTGGGAACTCAACACAGGTCTGAAGAGCAGTTAGACTAGCCCCTCATCACAACGCACCAGTCGTGGGGGGCATGACTGGAGCACTTTGACATTCTGGCAGTCCAGAAATTGCCCTTTGAAAATGACAAAGTCAGCTAAGTAGACTAAGCTCTTTTTGAAAATCCAGTCCTCAAAACAGATGCTTGCATGGAGCCAAAGACCAATATTTTCATGATATTCTCAAAAGAAGTTGACAAAAGCTAAAAATGCTGATCATTTTTTACAGTGCACTAGATCAAAGTTAGTTACACACTTCTGGAAGTTGCAACCACATCTTCCAAATGGAGTAACCTTTGTTCCGCTTTCATTTTTCTTCAAGAGCCATGTTGTCAAGAATATCTACAAAGATGTGAATCACTATTACATATGTCAACTCACCTGATGCTTGGTTATCACTTTTCCAGAATAAAATGGTTTTTGAAACAAAACCATAAAAAATGCAGACCTGTTAAAAGTAGAAAGTTTTCTCTATTAGTGTATTAGCAGTCAGCTTTTTATTCAAACCAGCTCTAAATAACTAGGTCTCTCCTCATATCAGGCTCAGATAACAAAACTGCTTCCTCTACATTTTTTCACTAAAAGGCCACATTGATCACACTCACTGTTTGTATTTTCCCTGCTGCATTATGTATGTTGATGACAAGTGAACTTCAGTTCTGCTCAATTTTACATACAAGGTTTTCAAGAATAGCTAATGAGAAGTCTATCTGTGATTTACAAAAATCAAAATAACTGATCTTAGAAGTTTTGAGGAGAAATAATACTATGTTTTTTATTAGCGAGATACATACACCCAAAGGCTTCTTCACATATGGAATGCTGAATACACAGTCTTGTTAGAAATGGTAAGAAGCAGCATGCATCTTTCTAAACTGTGATCAAGAATAAGTGATGGGGAAAAAGAGTATGGTGCTCGCTATCAGTTTCTACTCTTTAGTTCTCAATCAGGGAAAAATAGTAGTTGAAGCTCACAAGAACTACAGGAATACAAATTATAAGGAAGAAAGCTTGTCTTCTATACGTTTCTTAAGAAAATTTGGACACTCCTGAGTGTCAGTATGATCAGTACCGTTGTAATATTTTAAAGTAGCAAATTCATTGAAGTTTCTGAAATTATAGTGAGTATAGATATGAAAGAAAAACACTGCTATGATCAGAATATTTCCTGGATTCACCGCTACGCCGCCTTCTCCTCTTCGATTAATCTATAATAACACAATGCAATGTATAAGCTTGATGCTGACAAAGAACACTGTAGACAAAGCGTGCCGTTACGGCGGCGGACAAGGCGTCACCCTCAGCGCACTCACCCCAGCTGTACTATAAAGAAAAACTGCACAAGGTGTACCGCTTTCAGAAGATCGTAGGATTCAAGCAGCCCCACAGCTTTCAAAAACTTGGTGAAGCACAGCAGGACGATATACCGAGTCAGCCTGCAAAAGGGGAGAGGGCAGTTTGCATCTGCGACCACGCACATGCCATCGCTCTCCGGGCCCAGGACCCGCTGCGGGGAAGTGGCCCCTCTCCCCCTCCCCGGCGACCCTGCGCCTCACGCGGAGGAGGCCGCCGGCTCCTACACCCCCCCCCCCCCCCCCCGGAAGGCTCAAGGGCGATGCTCGCTGCTCCCCAGCGGGAGGGACGGCGACGGGCAGTTCCCCGAGGCCGGGGCTCGCCCGAGGCACCCCTCATCCAGCGGAGCGGCCGCCCCCCCGCGGCCGTTACCGGGCGCTGGGCACATCCACGGGCCCCAGGTACTCCGCCGCCAGCCAAGGCCTTCCCGCTGTACTTCTCCCCTGTGCCGGAGCGGGGGAACGGGCACGGCCCCGCACCCGTGCGAGGGAAGGGGTGCAAGCGCGGGCACTCAGACGCGGCGCGGCCCGCCTCCCCCGCCGCGGGGATGCCTCATCCTCCGCGGCCGGCCGGCCGGCCGCCGCTGCAGGAGGGGGATGGGAAGCCGACGGGAGGCGGGGCTGGCAACATCCGCGGGCGTCGGAACCGCTGCTGGGGCGCGGGGGCAGGAAGCGGCGGGGGGTGTTCTCTACCGATGGAAGAGCCCTGAGGGATTAGGCTTTGGCCATGGTCTTTCAGGGTGGGATTCAGCTGCCCTCACTGAGGCATCTGCCACTTGCAGTCTGCTGTCCCCAAAACATCGTGGTTAGTCTTCAACTGCGGGTGCAGGAAGGCGCGTGTCCCCTGTGGGTCCTCCCTTGTGTCTGTCTTGGGTGTCTGATGTGAAAAGAAGCTTTGTGTTTTTGCATCGTATTGTTTTATAGAAACCTTTTTTCCCCATTTAGTGAACTGCAGTTTTTTTGTATGTGACACTTTATACCTGACAATATTACACTGAAGAGGGAAGTCATGGATTCCTTGTGCACAGGCATATAGACCATGAGTAAAACTGAGATTTAAAAATGATATGCATGTATGCTATAGAGGGATTTGCCAGAGATTTTTTGTGACTTGCTTTCACAACCCATACTCAGGTTTTCTCTTTTACTTTTACTGTCGTTTAAAGGAAGTGTTTTTTGTCCTTAAATTTGTATAAGATATATGCAGCCTGCCTTATGGTAGTTTCATATGCTGTATGATGCAGTAAAGTAAGGCTTTGCTGAATTCACTGAGCTGGCCCCCACCAAGCACCTCCTCAACATGTGTCTCAAGCACCTGTACCTGGTGGCATCCTCTTGGCTGCTGGTGGTGCCAGGTGTCCTGGGCACCCCTGCCCAGGCTGGGCACCCTGGCAGGACCCCTGGCTCAAAGGAGCCCTCCGAAAGGACAAGTATCCTGCTACATCGGCGGCTCCTGCCTCACCTATACATGCAGAAGCATATCTAGGACATGACCTTACATGCATGTGGATCTGCCTGTGGTCTTGACATACTGGAAATTAATCCCTGGCTTGTCAGTCTTGTGCAGTGGTATTTGGTTTGGCCAAGAGGTGTCTTGATGTCAGCATTTGAACTCTATTATGTGTGAAAATGTATCGTGTCTCCATTAGTTGTGAAAATACACATTACTATATCCCATCAGGGTCAGCATGAGGGCTGTTAAACTTGGATGTTCATGTATTCAAGTGGAGCACCACCGCACAAAGAGATGGCTACTACCCTGCTGTAAAGACAGGACATGGTTAACTAAAAAACAAAATTGGAGAAGAAAAAACACCTGGTGAAACTGGTTAGGATTGTTCAAGGGAATGGTGAAAATAAATGACTGTTAACCAGAGCAGAGTTGGAGTCTGGCTTGTCTGCAGGGGCAGCTGAAGGAGAGAGAAACTAAAGTCTCAGAAAGGATAGACCCAAACCCAGAGACTCTGACTGAAAAGAGAAGCCATACGGAGGAGGATATGGGGTTCTTGGATAGGGCTTGAAAGGGCTCTTATTTAAACCCTCCAAAACATGCAGAAATGGTGAGAAAATCAAGACATAAAAACATATATAAACATTTATTGTTTCTTTTAGTTCTAAATGTGTATTAAGCTAGTTAATTTTTTTTTGAGGAGTCTTGCAAAGCCTGTATTTCTGTTTGCTTAAATATTGCATGCTCTTGAAGACCTGAATTGTAAAATCAGAGTATCTAAAAGGGTAGAGCTCTGGGGAAAAAAATGTAATTGGAGTGTTAGCAGTAGTATCAATGAAAATGTGATGTGGTAAGAAGAACACATGCCTAAGAAATGTCCTGTGAAACAATAAACCTGATTGTTGCTGCAACCTAGTGAGACCAAGGGAAACTTAGAAGAGAAAGGCCAAGAGAAATTTGGGAAGATAATTTATTTTTTCCATTTTTTTCCACTAAATGAGATCTTGGGGCAATTGAAGAAAAAAGGGACCTGTGCCAGTTTCTAAAAGTGACATACTTCTTTTTGCTATTTCAAGATTACACTTAACTATGGTCGCTTAAAAAAAATAATCCCCTCCCCCCAAAAGCAAAAGTACTTAATTTTGTGCTCAATGAAGAACTGAGTCATTTCAAGTTTGGGCTTTTGGTCTGTCAAGAAAGATCAAGCTTTTTCCTTCTGGGTGGAATGAAATGATGTGTGTGGGTGCCACTGAACACAGAAGTGATTATTTGGAGCCAGCTCTGGACTCGGGTCTGCAGGGAAGCACACTCGGGACTGTGGCGAATGTCCTGGTGGGGGAGCTCTGGCAGAGCTGTGCTGCAGATGGGCATTTATTCCAAGTTGTGCTTTCATTAAGAGTTTTGTTTAGAAAATATTTTAATAGCTTTGTATTTATTGAGTAATAGCGACACAGATATCTGTTCCAGGAAAAGCTAACCGGGATTAACTAAATAATTGGAATGGCAGAAAATGTCTTTTCTTTCTCATTCAGCATGAGAGAACAGTGACTTTGGTAAGACTTGGCTTCTGCATTTCTTCCTTCTGATTCTAATGCAAGCCACGCTCTTTCATTTTTCAGATAGCAAAGAACAACTGAGCAGAGAGCGGCATTTCTGGGAAGTATGCAGACGTCAGTGGTCCATGGATTTTGGTTCAATCATGATAGTAAACTGACCCATAGCAATTTGCAGAAAATTTCAGGATTGGTGTCTGAGGAAGTGAGAAAAGAAGGGGAGCTGTCTCTAAAATAACATTGTGACTTGGATTGCTGTGAATCTCCTTCTCTTCTTGCGCTGCTGTTGTATATCAGTGTATATCACTATGTAAACTAGTGAAATTACAATGATAGAAGAGAAAGCAAAAAAAAAAAGGCCTCTATATTGTAATAATTCAGATAAAATAAATGACTTAGCGAGAAAGCCTTATTGTGACTTAAAAATGACATTTTCCTGTTATAAAGCTCCAATATTAACTACACAGCAGGCATGAGAAGGGAAAAAGGGTTGACAGAAAATTAGAAAAGTGTCTGAAAATCAGGGTCACTTTAGAGGCTTTTGTGATTTCCTGTAATGTGACATAAACCATCTATTGTGTTTTTGCTGGGAAATTTGTAGTTGAGGTCAATGTAGCAGAAAATAAAAGTAGAGGAAACATATACAAGGTTGCTGCGCTGGAATGAGAGCTGTGTTCCTTATTGAACTGGTCACAGAGGATGGTGCCTGTTCAAATTTACATAAAACAAATGCTAAAGCATCTGTCAGACTGTATTCTAACATCTGTGTTGCTTCCTGTCAGTTTAATTTTGCATTATCAGAAAGCTTTTGTTTAGATATAAGCAGCTTTTGTTACTCGGACTTGTTAACATGGGTCTCTGGCAATGGTTTTCCCTCCACTCCCCACTGCTGTGCTCGGAGCAGACGGGGCTGGTGGTAAGAAGCTGGCCAGCTCTGGCACCTCTGGTATGGAGGGCAGTCAGCCTCCTCCGCCTAGCTCCATGCTCAGGTGTGCAGCCCTGCAGAGAGCTAGTCTGCAGTCTGACCTGGGTTTTCCTGAGAAAATCAAGAAACCCCAGAGATCGGTCCTCCCTTCCATGTCCCCCCTTCAGGGTTTGGCCCTTTGATGGCGGTGATGCATGCAGAGAGCTGAGCATCTCCCAAGGTCATGTGTAGTAAAGATAAGGGCTGGCGACCGGAAGATCACGCGCTGTACGGAAAGAGTTAAGGGTCGACCCTCCCTTGTCTCCGCCCCTTATAACATGACACGCCTACTGCTGGGAGTATAAAGGTAAACTACTGCGCAATAAACATTGAAGCTGAACACCCACACTGTGTGTGCTGACTGTTCCTTCCCCAACCCCGGGTCGGCTGGAGATCCGCCGGTATAACCTTGATATGTAACGAACGCTACATAGTGGTGACCCCGACGTGATCGGCTGCAGGTAGCAGCGATGGAGCTCGCAGAACTCGTAAAGGTACTAAAGTCGGTAGCGACGGAGGTGGGCGAGGATGGGGCGATAAGGAAAAGGCCCACGGGCGACTGCATCCAATGGATGCTACGCCGGGGAGTGCTCGGTGCTCCCACAGAAGTTTTTGGACACCTCAAATTGGGGGAAAATACGCAACGAGCTGACAGAAGCGATCATAAGCAATGCTGGAGGAGCCAGTGACCGGCTTCGCGCCTGGGGAACAGTAGAAAGGGTGCTCAAGAAGGGGTTTGCGGCAAAGCGGAGCTGGCTTGCCGCACGTAGCGCGCTGATGGGGCATGAAGTTCCTGGGAACAAAAAGCCAACGGGTTTAGTCTCGGAGGGGACACAGGCTGGCTGGGAGGGAGCACAGCCAGGGAGGCTGACCCAGACTGGCCAGAGGGCTATTCCATACCATATGACATCATGCTCAGCATATAAAGCTGGGGGAAGAAGAAGGAAGGGGGGGACGTCTGGAGTGATGGCGTTTGTCTTCCCAAGTAACCGTTACGCGTGATGGAGCCCTGCTTTCCTGAGGATGGCTGAACACCTGCTTGCCTATGGGAAGTAGTGAATGAATTCCTTGCTTTGCTTTGCTTGCGCACGCGGCTTCTGCTTTACCCATTAAACTGTCTTTAGCTCAACCCATGAGTTTTCTCACTTTTACTCTTCTGATTCTCTCCCCCATCCCACCGGGGGGGAGTAAGCAAGCGGCTGTGTGGGGCTTAGTTGCTGGCTGGGGTTAAACCACGACAGTTTTTTTTGGCGCCCAATATAGGGTACAAAGGGTTCGAGATAACGACAGATTTAATTGGAACGTGCTAGATCGAAGTTATAGCAGGTATTGCTGTTTAGCTATTAATCGGCAGGCTTCTGTGCTTGCCATGGGGCTTGCTTGCCTTACTGTATATTAGAGTCTAATGTTCGTTAGTGGCTGCTTTTTGCTTTCGCTGCTTGCTGTACTGCTGAACTGCTTATCATCTTACTCCGCTGTGCCTGGGAACATTTTGATAACAGCAATGGCTATGTGCCTGGGCTGGCAGATGGCCAGGGCATCTCTGCTGTTTTTCTGTACTGCTGTACTGGACAGGCTGGAACTCCAGTGTGAACTCGAGTTGAAGGGGTGGCCTGTGGGGCACAGACGGGGCCGTCGTTACTGGGGACTGAGCCAACGGAGGAAGGGGAGGCGCAGGGAGGCTATGGCGCAGCAGGAACAAAGGAGTCGGGAAAGGTGTTCCCGTTACGAGTGGGGAGTCTAGAGCAGCCGCCCACAGAACCTTCGGCACCTTCTGCACCAGCGGATCTGCCACCTACTCAATACCCCTGGGGCGAGTTGCAACAATGTGTGGAAAGGGAGCTGACTGATAGGTTGCTGGATTGGGTCCCGGGGGCCAATGTGGGATCCCAGCGGTATTGCGAACTACGTGAAGGAAGATGGCGGGAAGGAGAAAAGGAGGGCAAGACACCATCACCTTCTGAAGACGCCCCGTTGCATCCCAGTGATCGACGGGTGCTGGACACACAGAGAGCAGAGCGCAGGAAAAGATCTGAGGAACAAGGAGAACCGGCGTCACGGCTGATGACATCTAGGGGGGGTGGTAGGGCTCCCCCGGCACTGCCAGTGATACCTGAGCTACCAGAGGGACCCCTTACCCCTGGGGCAGTGGGAAAGCGAACTGGTATTACTTTGCAAGGTGCTCGCTCTGTGATTGTTGCTTATCCTGTGTGTTCCAAAGGTCCCCTCTGGGAGGCAGGGGTAAACCCTCGAGGGTTGCAGCCCAACCAAATATGGCAGTCTGATGTTACGATTTATGAACCCTTTAATCCACATAAGTATCTGCATGTCACAGTTGATACCTGCAGTGGAGTTATTTTAGCCACTATGCATGCTAAACAAAATGCTCTCGCAGTTATTTTACATTGGCAGGACTGTATGGCGCAACTTGGCATCCCACAAAAAATTAAAACAGATAATGGAGCGGCATATGTCAGCAAGAAGACAAAGGACTTTTGCGCACGCTGGGATATTCAGTTGAGTCATGGCATTCCCTACAACAGTATGGGCCAAAGCATTGTAGAACGCGCGCATCGCACATTAAAAGGGTTACTCGACCGACTTAGGGAGGGGGAAAAGATAAGCCCAGGAACAGGGGTTCCCCCTCCCCTTGACCCTCCCTTATTTCGGGCACAGCGTCTGTTGACGACGGCACTAATTACCTTAAATCATACCATTCGAGGGAACACCTATAAAACCCAGACTGCAACCCAGGCACATTTCCGGCTCGATGAGAACGAAGGGCCTTACCCTTTGGTTCAAGTACGGGACCTGCAAACCCGTGAATGGAGGGGCCCGTATTCCCTCCGTTGCCTGGGACGTGGGTATGCGTGTGTGCAAACCGAGAAAGGGACGCTAGAATGGGTACCCAGTCGAAATATTCGACCGTATAAACATTAATCAATTTATTGAGTCTTATCTTGACAGGTTACCATTTCCCTATGCATCCTGATGGTGTGGGGGAGCAATGAGGGAGCCGCGACGAAATACTGACTGGATTGGGCAAAATCCATGAACGTAACGGATGCGTGTCTGTATATGCCGGCTATTGGACAAGCCTCTACCTGTCTATTGTTCACCCCCCTACTTCACTAGAGATAAGGAGGACAGTTGCTGCCACAAGTCAAACCAGAGCTCCACTATCCCAGGCTTACAAAACTGGAATGTTAATAACGCCCAAACTTTTAATAACCGGGCTCATAGTCTTGTTACTTGTTCTTGACCTTGTTGTGCTATTACCCTGTCTGTTACGCTTAATTATGCATTCTATGAGTCGTATATTAAGAAGTCTTACCACATATCGATTATTTTACGCGCAGCTTCCCCAGCGAGATCCAGAGCTACTGGAGCTAAGGGAGGGGGAAATGTAGTAAAGATAAGGGCTGGCGACCGGAAGATCACGCGCTGTACGGAAAGAGTTAAGGGTCGACCCTCCCTTGTCTCCGCCCCTTATAACATGACACGCCTACTGCTGGGAGTATAAAGGTAAACTACTGCGCAATAAACATTGAAGCTGAACACCCACACTGTGTGTGCTGACTGTTCCTTCCCCAGCCCGGGTCGGCTGGAGATCCGCCGGTATAACCTTGATATGTAACGAACGCTACAGTCATGTGTGTGATTTGCTAAAAAGTTTAGCGGAGGGAGCACATACAGCAAGGACCAGCGAAGTGATGTGGTTTCATAGGGAGCCGAGTCAGGGACTGAACCTCAGTCCTAGGCCAGTGGTTTAACCACAAGGTCAATTCCTCATTCATTACGACTTTACTTTAATAATAAAACTGAAATAAATACTTGAAATTGTCTCAGAGAATTTTTTGCAACTTTCCAGTCAGAATTAATTAGGTGCTATGAATAGAGCACCTGAACCATTAGAAATGATTCACTACTTTCCTTCCTAAGGATGTAAATTAACACATGTTCTGTTTTACTGACAAAGTGAATTCTGCTTTAGGAAACTCATGAAGCATGGCTAATGTGAGTAGAGACAAATGCATGATGCTAACTTTCTGTCCGAAAACAGCAGCTTCAGTTAGCTCTTATTTTATATCAATCATCTTCCCTCCCCTGTGACAGTCCTGAGTAACAAGGAACACATGCTGCTGGGAAGCTGAACCACACAAACGTCTTTCAACAGCATTTTGCCTCAAATTTCCCCCTTCCCCAGCATGACTGAAGGCAGCAATTACAGAGTCAAAATCACATAAACATCACCAATAAAAATACTGTCCTCTCCAACCTCCTGGATGATATGGAGATAAAAACATTGATGGTCAGTCTACACCAGCCCACCTATATTTTCTAACACTAGTAGAAAATTGAAAAGAACTGGTAATGCAGGCATAGGGAGATGATGGAGACATGGTGAATTCAAGGTAATACACGGTCTAAGCCCTGTGACCTGCTTCCCCACCCTCCTGCCTCCCTCCCAGATACTGCCCAGGGGCTTAAAAAACAAGCCCCTGGGCATGTGTTAAAAAAAAAAAAAGTGCTTAAAAAACCCTATATTTGGTCTATGTTCCAGCAGACTGCCTCACTGTATCTGGCTTTGTGGTGGTATAAGATGTGTACGGCCCATGAGTAAGCGCTTGGACCCATGTTCAGGAGCCCAGGCTCTTGACTATGGAGGACTGCAGATGTATGGGCTTGAAACGATGTGGATGGTGGGCAAGCCCAGCCTCGCGAACAAGCCTTGCCCGATGCTTAATTCATAGTACAGGCATATTCAGAAAGCTCTCCGTGCTGACAGAGATAAATGGAAGCTGTAGGAAAGTGATAGAAAGCAAAGTTCAGGCTACTCTCTGTGGGTGATATTCCTCTTCATGTTTTATTTCCAGTTATTTTATAATTAAACCATAAATTGAAGGCAGAATTCACATTACACATTCATCTCCTCTTCTGCAGGCCCCTGGGGGACATCTGGTCTACTTTATCAGGATGCAGAGTGGAGGGTTTCTGACCACTGTTGAGCTGTTGTGTGTACGTATATGTAATGCTTGAACAGGCAGGTGTTTTCTTTTATGTTGTCCTGGGATCTATCAGGCTTTTTTCCCCATACTATTACTTGTTAACCATCGTACTGGTATTCCTCAGGTCCTGTTTTGACAAGATGTATAATAGAGCCCGATCCCTAGAGAACTAGGACTTATGCTGAGGATACATTTTTGCCCATATTGGAACATAGGGTTGAATAAAAGACTTTTTTGGATTTAAAAAATATTGTTATGAAAGCAGGTAAGGTGAGGAGAAGAGGGAAGAAAAATAAAAAGGCACTGTGAACAAAGAAACATTTTCATTGCCAAAATCATAACTAGTAACGATAGATAAGTTGTCTAGAATGACTTTCCAACCACTGAATTGTTAATTAAGCCTGAATGAAACTCCCTGCTATTGAGGCATTTAGGATGGTCTTAATCTATGTGGATTCTCTATTGCCTAGTAGTTGGGTCAAACTCACACTGAAGACTTTTCCCTAGTGGGACGCCAGTCTGGGTCTCTCTCCTCTACCTGGCTGCATATTTTCACAAAACTCTAGGAACTGAATGTCTCTAGGACCTCTACTGCTTTGTCAGTAGCTAAGGCTGGCCAACAAGTAAAAATATCTTAGGAGGGGATCAACGCAAAGCCAATGAAATTACCTGTAGGCACTGCTTAGGAAAGCAGGCTGGTAGAAAAGTACACATCCAGCAGCAGTGAACCTAGCTAGTAAATTAAGTGGTGAACACACCTGGGCACCGGACTGAAGTGTCTGCATTGTAAAATGGTTTGACTGGCTCCTGCCATGTGTGGCCTTGGACAGTGGGTTCCCTCGGGCTGTCTTGGAGTATGGGTTTTGTTCTGGCCCCAAGGAAACTCATCAGCATTACTCACAGCTTATTTACTCTGTGAGATTTCATGGGTTGGAGGCAGGGTGCAATGGAGGGTGGCTGGCTGGCTTAAGGAGGGAGGTGCATGGAGTTGCTGGGGGCCAAATGAGGTAGCTTGTTCTGGTGTCGTGGAAGGAAGGGAACCTAAGTGATAAGTCCTTGTTGGAGAAGCAATGGAAATGAAAACCAAAGGAAGAAATGCACTGGGGGATTGCAAGGAAAAGAGCAGTTGAATTAAGATGGAGGTGCTCTGACAAATTTCTTTCATAATCTGGTTCTGCCTACAGCTCTGAGCTCATATTTTTGTAATCCCCAGCTTGCTTCATCTGCTCCCACTTGCACTCTGGCAAGGCTGAATGTTTTCATGGCTGGGCTACGGAGTACCAGGCTCTTTGGCACAGCTGGTGGCTGGGATCAAGGCTTGCATTGCATTCTGGCTTGGCAGGCTGTGCTTCCCCTCACTGCAAATCCTTTTGGCTTTTGCCACCCAGGGCTTGTTCTTTCTTGACTGAGCGTAGCCGGTGGATTTAATTGTCCCAATTAAAGCAGCACTGTTTCCCTCTCAAACGGACCAAGAGGAGCCTGTGGTGCAGAGGCTACAAACATGTTCTTTCTTACCTGACAAGTGAAAACCCTCTTATAGCAGAGCTTCCTTGCATTTTGGGGGGGTCTAAAGCACTGCAGCTGTATTTCACACAACCATCTAAGGCTCTCTGTTGCAGGCTGCAAAAAATAGCAAGAAAGGACATGGTCAGCAAGACAATTCCCCAGATAATTGCAGAAACATGTTTAATCTTATGTTGCTGTGAGCCTGTTGTTTGTTTCTTGATGCCAGTAGTCAGAACATTTATCATAACTGCTCTGAATTATCTCAACATGCCGTGATATCAGGTAGGGCGAGAGTCTCCCTTTGAAGTGACCTTTCTTTCAGTAGGTAGATTTAGCAAAGAAAAGGAGGAAGGATTTAGTCAAGGTTACTGGAACAGCCTGAGATCACTGAGCTCGCTTGGAGCAGATGCTCCTGCATGAATGGTTGCTTTGTGTGCACTCAGACAGCAGCAGCCGATGGGTAGCCCTGTAGGAGCATGGACGATGAAGGGCAAGATTTGACACTGGCATCCATGAGCACAGGTCCACTGAAACCAATGGAGTGGCCTATTGTACCAGGTCTGGATTTGGTAATGAGTGTAAAGACAGATGGAATGTGAAAGGAGATTACCAGAATTCAGGAAAAAGCACTGGGCTAAGTAGTTAGTCCATACTAGAGATGATCAAGCTGCTCCCTGTCTCCTGATAAACAATTATTGGGATTATGGGCTGAGGGAGATGTCATGTCTCAGTCCTTCTAGTGAAGCCTATTACCGAGGCTCATTTTTCTCATGTCCGGAGCAGCTGGAAGCACTTGAAATGTGCTATGACATGGAGAGCTTGAGTCTTACAGCCATTAAAACGCAGCCACGGGGCAGGCTGGAGGGATCGGCACTAGTTCTGCCTGTGCTCAGAGCTGGTCGGACACCAAGCAGCTCAGCCTGAGCGTGCAGTGGCAAGAGGCTCAGCCAGAGCAAGTACATGCTGCATGCATGTAGGATTATTAGCTTAGCTCAGCACCAGGCTAATGTGGCCATGAGCTTCCCAAATGCCATGGCTCACATCCTGCCAGGGAGGCAAAGCAGGCCTGTTCCTCCTTTTGATCTACCCCATAGGCATGTCTAATGTGTCTGGGACAATGCTGGTGAAAAATTGGCTTCAGCCTGGCAACTGCTGCAGATTCCCCCGTGCAGGTGAGGACGTCAGAGGAGTGATCCACCCTCACTGAAGAGATACACTGACCCTATAGCCTCCAGAGGTGCTGCCACCGGAGAAACCCGAAGATGCAGAGGGGACGGAGCGAGGAGGGTGGCAGGTCTCAGAGCCGCATTGCATACGAGGATCTGGGGAAAAGCCTGCTGATTTAATTGGAACAACTAATGCGTCTTACAGCTTTATATCCTCTGCAGCACCAAGAGAGCAACATGCCTTTGCCTGTATGTGTTCCTGTCAGGAAGTTTGGCATCAATACCATAATGGCTAAGACCCATCAGTTTTGCCCCTTTTTCCCCCAAAAAGAGGGCTGTTGTAGAAGCATTGATTTAAAATAATTTTCATGAAAATGGCATCCTGGACAGAGAGGAGAGATGCCATGAAGGGCTCCTTTGAGGGGCCGGTGGCTGTCTGCGTTCACCCTTTATTGAACTCTGTAGAAAATCTACATGGGAAAGGGATATTTTGGATGTTCCTCATAAAAGAAGCTTCACCTGGAGTTTGCGCCCAATTAGAAAGCCCAAGCCTGAGAGGCAAAGTGGCAGGAAACCAAACTCCAGTAGTTCAGAGGCTCCTGTTGCTACTTCTCCCTCCCTCTCTCTCTTCAATGGATGGTGCAGACCTGGGAGCGGGTTTGGCTGGCAGCACGCAGGCATCCTGGCATGTTTGGTTTGAAGGAGCTGAACCACACGGAGAAGCTTGCCTCATTTGCAGCATGCTACCACGTTGGGGGCATGCTGTGAGCTGGGCTCAGAGGCGCTGGCCCAGAGGAGGATGAGGCCCAGGAGTGAACCCGGGGGGGGATGGAGCGGGTTTGGCTGCTGAAGTCATGGAAGAGCCAACCCCATCTTACTGACTTGTTTCCTTTTTTAGGAGCACTCCTATAAAATGTAGCTCACTGAAGGACATTGTCCCATTTGCCTAAATGTTTTGACACTGTTAGTTATTATCAGATTTTATTGGTGCTCTTCGAGGTTTCGTTGGTTCATGGAGACCAAGCCCTCAGGGCATATGACAAGGGATATGAGCTAGAAAAACAAGCGGCCTTGTACTGCAAGAAGTTATGTTTCTTTACTGTAAACATGTGGAAATTCTTTGCTAAAAACCCAATATGGGAAAAGCAAACTTTGATGAAAACTAGATCAAGGAATGACTGAGCCAATACAGTTCATATGAAAATCAAAAATAATACTCAAAATAAAGAAAGCCAGGAGCTTTCTTGGCTGTCTTGCAATGATCAGGAACATTTTAATTGTGAATGTAATTAGTTTGTGTTTTTCTTGAGGTTTGCAGAATTCTAGCTAGCCTTTTTGTTCTCCTTTTTGCATCTCTATGTTTCTTGTTTTTAGACATTACCACAGAAAAACCCAAGTGTTATGAGAAAGATTGATGTTATTATATTTCTTGCCAGACTGAAATGAGGAATTTTCAGAATTTTTCCTGGAAGAAAAGGAATGTGATGTTGACATTTTTCTAAATCAGATAGTTTTGGATGCTTCAAAACTATGCCTCAGGCTACTGGTTGCTCTGCAAATAAAAACGCAGGACTCCGTAGGCTGGAATATTGAGCTACCTGTTTTGCTGAACCCTACATTGCACACGTAACTATTTAACAGGGACTGAATTCCCAGAGACAACTTCCCATTTACATTACAGTCTCTTCACCACCTTGGTAGTGCAAACAGATACTTACGCTGACATATGTACGTACACACAGCTGCACGCGCAGCTACACAGAAATGTACGCATGCATTTATCCCTAAAATGCATGCATATTATATCTATATCTAGATATATTTTTTATAAGGGAATCTAGATATCAAGTACAAAACTTTTGTTTTACACGTAATGATTGTGGTGATCTCCTCTTGACACCAGTGGAAGATTGGTCATGAAAAGAGTCAAGGGTCAGCCCCTTTTGTGATATCATAGAATCATAGAATAATTTAGGTTGGAAAAGACCCTTAAGATCATCAAGTCCAACCGTAAACCTAGCACTGCCAAGTCCACCACTAAACCATGTCCCTAAGCACCATGTCTGCACGGCTTTTAAATACCTCCAGGGATGGGGACTCAACCACTTCCCTGGGCAGCCTGTTCCAGTGCCTGATTAGCCTTTCAGTCAAGAAATTTTTCCTAATATCCAATCTAAACATCCCCTGGCACAACTTGAGGCCATTTCCCCTTGTCTTATCACTTGGTACTTGGGAAAAAAGACTGACCCCCACCTCAGTACAACCTCCTTCAGGTAGTTGTAGAGAGCAATAAGGTCTCCCCTCAGCCTCCTCTTCTCCAGACTAAACAACCCCAGCTCCCTCAGCTGCTCCTCATAAGACTTGTGCTCTAGACCCTTCACCAGCTTCATTGCTCTTCTTTGGACACGCTCCAGCAACTCAATGTCTTTCTTGTAGTGAGGGGCCCAAAACTAAACACAGTACTCAAGGTGCGGCCTCACCAGTGCCAAGTACAAAGGGACAATCACTTCCCTAGTCCTGCTGGCCACACTATTCCTGATACAAGCCAGGATGCTATTGGCCTTCTTGGCCACCTGGGCACACTGCTGGCTCATATTCAGCCAGCTGTCAACCAACACCCCCAGGTCCTTTTCCTCCGGGCAGCTCTCCAGCCACTCTTCCCCAAGCCTGTAGCATTGCATGGGGTTGTTGTGACCCAAGTGCAGGACCTGCCACTTAGCCTTATTGAACCTCATACAATTGGCCTCGGCCCATCGATCCAGCCTGTCCAGATCCCTCTGTAGAGCCTTCCTACCCTCCACCAAATCAACACTTTCACCCGACTTGGTGTCATCTGCAAACTTACTGAGGGTGCACGTGATCCCCTCATCCAGATCATCAATGAAGATGTTGAACAGGACCGGCCCCAACACTGAGCCCTGGGGAACACCACTCGTGACTGGCCGCCAACTGGATTTGACTCCATTCACCACCATTCTTTGGGCCCAGCCATCCAGCCAGTTTTTTACCCAGCAAAGAATACGCCCGTCCAAACCATGAGCAGCCAGCTTCTCCAGGAGAATGCTGTGGGAAACAGTGTCAAAGGCTTTACTAAAGTCCAGGTAGACAACATCCACAGCCTTCCCCTCAACCACTAAGCGGGTCACCTTGTCATGGAAGGAGATCAGGTTAGTCAAGCAGGACCTGCCTTTTATAAACCCATGCTGACTGGGCCTGATCACCTGGTTGTCCCACATGCGCTGCATAATGGCACTCAAGATGATCTGCTCCATAACCTTCCCCAGCACTGAGGTCAGACTGCCAGGCCTGTAGTTCCCCTGATCGTCCTTCCGACCCTTCTTGTAGATGATGGGCATCACATCATTGGCTAACTTCCAGTCAACTGGGACCTCCCCGGTTAGCCAGGACTGCTGGTAAATGATGGAAAGTGGCTTGGTGAGCACTTCCGCCAGCTCCCTCAGTACCCTTGGGTGGATCCCATCTGGCCCCATAGACTTGTGTGTGTCTACGTGGTGTAGCAGGTCGCTAACCATTTCCCCTTGGATTATGGGGGCTTCTTTCTGCTCCCCGTCTCTGTCTTCCAGCTCAGGGGGCTGGGTACCCCGAGAACAACTGGTCTAACTCTTAAAGACTGAGGCAAAGAAGGCATTAAGTACCTCAGCCTTTTCCTCATCCTCTGTCACTGTTTCCCCCCGCATCCAATAAAGGATGGAGATTCTCCTTAGCCCTCCTTTTGTTGCTAATGCATTTATAGAAACAGTTTTTTATTGTCTTTTACAGCAGTAGCCAGTTTAAGTTCCATTTGGGCTTTGGCCCTTCTAATTTTCTCCCTGCATAACCTCATGATGTCTTTGTAGTCCTCCTGAGTTGCGTGCCCCTTCTTCCAAAGGTCGTAAACTCTCTTTTTTACGCCTGAGTTCCAGCCAAAGCTCTCTGTTCAGCCAGGCCAGTCTTCTCCCCACCAGCTCATCTTTTGGCACATGGGGACAGCCTGCTCCTGTGCCTTTAAGACTTCCTTCTTGAAGAATGTCCAGCCTTCCTGGACCCCTTTGCCCTTCAGGACTGCCTCCCAAGGGACTCTGTCAACCAGGCTCCTAAACAGGCCCAAGTCTGCCCTCCAGAAGTCCAAGGTAGCAGTTCTGCTGACCCCCCTCCTTACTCCTCCGAGAATTGAAAACTCTATCATTTCATGATAGCTATGCCCAAGATGGCCTCCAACCACCACATCACCCACCAGGCCTTCTCTGTTCATAAACAACAGGTCCAGCGGGGCCCCTTCCCTAGTTGGCTCCCTCACCAGCTGTGTCAGGAAGTTATCTTCCACACACTCCAGGAACCTCCTAGCCTGTTTCCTCTCTGCTGTATTGTATTTCCAGCAGGCATCTGGTAAGTTGAAGTCTCCCATGAGAACAAGGGCTAGCAATCGTGAGACTTCTCCCAGCTGCTTATAGAATACTTCGTCTGCCTCTTCATCCTGGTTGGGTGGTCTATAAGAGACTCCCACCATGATATCTGCCTTGTTGGCCTTCCCCCTGATTCTTACCCATAAACACTCAACCCTTTCATCACCATCTTGACGCTTTAGACAATCAAAACATTCCCTAACATACAGCGCTACCCCATTGCCTCTCCTTCCTTGCCTATCCTTTCTGAAGAGCTTATAGCCATCCATTGCAGCACTCCAGTTGTGTGAGTCATCCCACTATGTTTCCGTGATGGCAACTATGTCATAGTTTTCCTGCTGCACAATGGCTTCCAGCTCCTCCTGTTTGTTGCCCATGCCTGTGCATTGGTGTATATGCTCTTAAGTTGGGCCATTGATCCCGCCACATTTTTTGGGGGAGAAGCCCTAATTCCTATGTAACTGTTCTCAGGTGCTTCCATGGTTTCTAATGCATTGACAACACTTGCATCTTTCCTGCCTCATGGATCTCCATCCCCTACCTCCACTGAGATGGCTAAGGTGCTCTGCGTGTTAGTACAGAGACATTTCAAATGTGCTCCAGTGCACTCAGTACATCGTGGAGCAGACTGAAGGACCTTGGTAGCACACCGCCCCTCAAACATTGGCTTATCACTAGTGAGCCTGGTTTTATCCCTTTCCCCCTTCAAATCTAGTTTAAAGCTCTTTCAATGATGAGCCCTGGTAACTCTTCTGCAAAGATCCTTTCCCCACTTCGAGAAAGGTGTATCCCATCTGTTGCCAGCAGGCCTGGTGTCATGTAGACTGACCCATGATCAAGAAACCCAAAATTCTGCCAGTGACACCAGTCTCAGAGCCAGGTATTGATCAGCTGGGCCTTCCTGTTTCTTCCAACATCATTCCCTGCAACTGGAAGGACAGAGGAAAACACTACTTGTGCTCCTGAACCCTTAACCAGTTGTCCCAAGGCCCTGAAGTGTCTCTTGATTGCCTTTGGACTTCTTATTACAACTTCATTGCTGCCTACCTGAAAAATCAATAATGGATAATAATCCGAGGGCCGTACCAGGGTAGGAAGTTTTCTCTTCACATCTTTAACCCAGGCCCCAGGGAGGCAGCAAACTTCCCTAAGAAGTGGGTCCAGTTGGCATATTGGGCCTTCTGTTCCCCTCAGAAGAGAGTCTCCTGTGACAATAACCCATCTTTTTTTCTTAGTGAAAGTGGTTTTGATGCAGGGTGTGGGCTGATCTAACCTCGGCAACACCTCCAACCTAGATGGACCATTGTCCTCGTCATTGTTTGGTTCCATTTGCAGAGTCTTATACCTATTATGCAAGGGCACCTGGGAAGGTGAGGTAGTCACAGAGAAGATGCTCCTGTTGCTCCAGGCAGGAACTTGTTGCCATTCCCCCCTATCCCTTAAGTCACTGTGTTCTGCTGGGTGGAGAGACGATAGGGAATCCTCCTTATCATGTGTCCTGCCTGCCTGACAGGCCTGTCCCACGGAAGTTAAGTTGCGGTACCAGTAGTCTATCTCCTCTCAGACTCCCTGATACTCCTCAACCTACTCACCTCCTCTCAGAGCTCTTCCACTAAGCTGAGGAGTTCCTCTACCTGGGTGCGCCTCTCAGAGGTGTACTCACTACTGCTGTCGGGTACTGGCATAAGAGTAGGGCAGACCCTGCAGCCTGACACCTGGGTGGCAGCATGTTCCCATCGGAGCTCTGTCTGCGAAGCTGCGTCAGTCACGGCGGGTGCAGAGTTTAGAGAGGGCATAGCTTTCTGCTGGGTAGATACCATTGCTCCCTGATCGAGCTGGCAGAGCTACAGTGCCCTTCCTGCACACCCTTCCATGCAAACTGCTGCACCCTGCCCCTGCTGACGCACTGAGTCCTGTTTGTGGCGCTCCTGGTCATTAGCACTCCCAAGGGTTTCTTTTATAGTTGTGGGGGGCTTGGCCCTGCCCAGGTCTCGTCAGCTGTTTGCGCGTGAGCTGAGGCCTCCTGGTGGGTCTCTCCACTCCCCTGAGGTTTCCCTGGTTCAGGAAAATCCCCCGTACACTGTTCTAGAGCACTCTGTTGCGGACTGTGCTTGCACCAGAGCTGCTCGCCTCCACGACTGAGTGCTAGTTTTGGTTACACTGTGTTTAAATCTCCTGCTGTTGCTCCTGGCCCCACCCAGGTCCTGTCAGCCGCTCTCGTGAAAGCTGCAGACTCCTGGTTGGGTCTCTGAGGTTTCCCCAGTTCAGAAAACCCCCTGTACATCATGCTAGAGCGCTCTGCTGTGGATCGTGCCAGCACCAGAGATGCTCGCTGTACTGTTAATACAAAAACCCTAGTCAAAATCCCAATCATATGGAAATCAATGGCAGTTCTGTCATTAATTTCAGAGCAATGAGGATTTGGCCCAAAATTTCAATTTGCACTAACTCCTTAACAGTTTTGTCTATTAAATTTAAGTTGCCAGAGACTATAAGATAAACACTAGGGGTAAAAAAATGTAATGGTTTAATTTATTTCTGGGTCTATCAAACATTTGTGCTGGTAGTATTTTTATGTTATTAGTTTTCATTTTAAAATAAACAATAACACTGTGATGGGAGATCTCCTAATTTCCTGTTAATAGAGTTTAAATTGAAAAGCATTTTTCAGTGGGAGAGCTGCCCATTTAAATTACTGATGACAATTTTGTTCTATTTTTAAGCTCCTCTCTTCTGGCTGGAGATCCTTGAGTCATAAGACATTTATAACTTCTTTAACAATACATAACAACAGAATTGACACTTCCATATACATCTATAAAGATGTTAAAAGTGTATTAATTATGGTTATAACAGAGAAAGGCAAAATCAACAAGTTATGAGAGACTCCCATTCACCTGCAGCCCCTTCCCAGCCCTGAAACCCTCATGTCTCTCTTCCCTGTGGTGGTGATGCACCCATGTCAGCCCGTGACCAGGCAAGCATAGGAATACATTAAATGAGAGCCCTGGGAGAGCCGTGACCCTCAGTGAAGGGAGGTCAGGGCTGTCACCATGGCCCTGACTGCATAGCAGACCTGTGGGAACCGCAGTCCAAGTCCCACCTAATTTAGAGCAGGGGGGAAGAGAAGCTTGGGGACTGGGAGATGACACCTCTCCAGTGTCCTGTTGCTCTGAGGTGGCCTGGGCTGTGCAGTTGGATCCCCAGGCAGCGCAACAGCGCTTGGGACAGCACCTTGGCCTAATACACCTGGGATAACTGCATGAGCTAATACAGCAGTGAGACCCATAGATATTAGAAATCTCTAGTTTAGGTGTATATACTTTATCTTTCCCTCCTTGGAATCAGAGATATACATGCATACATACATATCTGTATTCATATCTGTATCTCTATCCATGCACATATATGTATATGAGCCATGTGCTCAATAAGGGGTAGGTATTTCTTGCTACTGATGGAGCTGTGGGGATATCTGGTAGGCAGAGGGTTGGGAAAGGCAGGTAGTGGGCAGTGGTGCAGGGCATCGCAGGTCTATGCCAAGCCACAGGCACAGTAAACACTGAGTGTGAGGTCCTGGCCCTGCTGAAGTAAATGGAAAATCTCACACTGGCTCTAGAGCCGATATTTCACCCAGTATGAGCAAGACATTAAAAAGGAAATGATTAGAAAGGAGAAACCCTGGTAACCAGAGACCACGGAAAACAGGAAGAGTACATGACATCTTAATGAGGCTCTAGTTTAGCAACACATTTTATTCTCTTAGGTACTGATGTAGTGTAAGAGTGATTCCTCTACTCCAAATTTATCTGCTTTATTGGTTTTTTGTCACTGCCATAAGTTTATCAATTTTTTTTTTTTTTTAACAGTGATACCATAAGAGGCCTCTAAAGCTCAAAACATGTAGCGAGTAAACTCTTCTGCATTAATTTTTCTTTGCAACTCAGGCTCCTATGTTTAAATTTGGTGTTTCAAGGTGCACTTTGAGGCTTGTTGTAGCTTTATAAATGGCCATTATGAGATAATAGGAATGGGAGAATTCTGTTCTCGAGGATCATTTTTGATGTTACTCTGATTTGAGATTATTACCACAGTATGTTGCATCAGCCATGCTGGATATGCAGTAAATGACCTTGACTGTTAGGAAGCCATTAATCAACAAATCATCAACAAGATAAAACTTAGCATCTCCTCTTGTGCATTTGGATGTGAAGGCCAGCACCTGATTGTTCCTGAACTGCTATAATCAGAAGAAAAATGCTGCTGACTTCCTGGTGAGTTAGTGCAGTTTTGTTTTCATGGTAACACGTTTTCCTGCTGAGGACGTGAAATCCTGTGGGCTGATATGAGAGAATGTTTTGCTGGCTGCTCACCAGTTGTCAAGGAAATTCAGAGGCTGGAATTTCTTGATTCTATGGATATGAACAAATTGTTTGGAAGAGCTTGCCTGGGGCCTTAAACTGAAGGCAAATGCAAAAGCAGCTTTGCTTGGAATAGTGATTTTTAAGCATGAAGAAGCATCAAAAAACAGTGTAGTATGTGCTTCTGCTAAAGCAGTTGAGGGTTATTATGTCTCCCATTCTCAAGAGGTGCAGGTAGACAAGGGAAGCATGTTTAATCATCTTGGAGTGGGAGATTAATATTTACAATCTGTTGTTTTTTGGTTTTGCTGGTCCAGAGCACTGGCTGCTTCAGTGATTCCCTTCATTATAGCTCCAAGCTCAGCTCAATTTTCCTGTCATATATATTTGTATTTTACCTTTAGTAGAGTTAGATTTTAAAATAAGTATTGGTTTTTGAAATATTTCTGCTGTTTATGAGAATGCCTTAGTTAAACTAGCAGATATGTCTGATAGAACAGGGAGAGTATCAGGAAAACTTGACATGACCAGCCTTGAAATGTGGTACTCAAGCCTGTAACACGACCCAGTGAGATGCACTCACCCCGATATATTTTTAAAATACTTGAGAGTCAAACTCTCAGTCAATGCAGGTTTGTGCACCTCTTTCTTACATTTGCAGTTTGCATTGTCTGTAAACATCTACTCATCCATGCCAAACTCTCAAGACATCCCCTCTGTTCCTCCTGATATCTTCGGATTTCTTTCAATACTGTACAATGTAGAAGTGAGACTCAGACCCTGTCTTGCCTGTGCTCACAGTGCAATTCTTGGAGGAGCCAGATTCACCAGGTAACTGAAAATCTCTGTAACGGAAGGAGCACAGGGAATTTGTCCTTTGTTTCCAGCAGGAATATACCAAAGAAAACATCACATTTTATTTTCTAAGTACCTATGTCTCACTTTCTTTATGTAGTTAAATAATTTGCAATGAATGATATGTATAATCCACTTTATCTGCTATTGTATGATGCATTGCAAATGAGCAATTTTTAGGACAGGGACTGTTGAATTGTTATGTATGTGCATACAGTGTGTAATAGGATGGGGCGTGGTTTCTAAGGGTTACCACAGTAGGTATACATCCTCCATGCCTGGTAAATCTGGGTCTCAAATCATAATATTTACTAAAGAAATGACACAATACTATGTCCATACTGCCGTGTGGGAGACTTTTGAAACAAAAACCACAGCACCCCCTAGAACAAACACACCATATTTAAGGGCACTACTAAGCATAATGTTTTGCATAACACACTTTAAAAACATGACATGTAGTACTCCTATTAGACATAAACCCACCCATGTTTATGTTTGGTGATGATGAGGAGAGGGACAATTAAGGTGTCTGGTGGTAATGACAGAGATCAGTTGGTAATTCAGCTAAGTTACAGTTTTGCTAATGTGCTCTGTAACTGGTGAGATTCTACTGTAAATCAGTGGATTGTATATGTCTGTGAGTACATGCATTAAACCAATAAAGGCTTGAGACAGTATTATTGGGTTGCCCTACGGGATGGTAAACCTACCTACTCCACTGACTGACATAGGAGCTCAAGGAGATCAGTAGTAGGCAGGAAAGCTAAATCTTGGCCTTGCAAACACTTCTGCACGTGCTCAACTTTAAAGCTGTGTCTAGCTCTATTGGTGTTAGTGGCACTTCTCAAGGGCTTAGAGATAAGTTGATTTTTAAAAGCTTGCAGGTCTGTAGGCTAATAGCATCCTAGTATTGAACCATAGGAGAAGAAAAAAAATATATCACAAAATGTGCTGTATTAACTCAACAAATGTATTTAAGCTTTAATTATTTATCACATTTCAGAGTATATTAGTAAATTTTCTGTAATGTATTGATAATAGTAATGAAGTCTGGGTAATTCAAGATCTAATTACATCATCTTGCTATTAAGTCTTGCTTAGAAGAGAAAGCAGCAATATGAATTCAAACAACAAAATATGATTCAGCATAAAACTGCTGGTTGGACTAGATTTTTAAAAGTTTCAGGAATATTGAGTAGTAAGTATCTCTGCTTGTTTTAATAGATGGGATTATTTAGGTTAGTTGGATAACTTGGAGTATTGGCTTAATTACAGTATATGTGGTAAGAGACTGTTCTATAATTTGTATTTAAAAGGTATTTAGAACCAACCAGAAATCTCCCAAACCTGCTCCCCATCACTTTATTCATGGGAGAGTCATCACTGCCTTGCACAGACTGGACTGGCACAGCAGGAATGAGACACAGCATACACACGTTGTTGTGGGACTGACCGCCACAGCCATAAAAGCACCAGCTGTGGTTTGGCAGAGGACACTGCCAGCGTGTCTGAAAGGCTTGTCCTGGCTGGCCTGGGCGATGAGCACCATGAGGAAAAGGTCTCTGCCACAGCAGACCAAGGCCGGCTCCCCGAGGAGGCATCCTGGCTTCCCACCGAATTACCAGGGTGGTGAAAATGGCTGTCATAGCTGACAGGCAGCTGTGCTCATCTTGCGTCATCTACTTTGTGGCACTCTCCTTTACTTCCTCCCTAATGCTCTCATGGAGAGATCACCAACACGTGCTGATTATAAACGGATCAATAGACTATCATTAGGAAGATAGGACCTCCCTAGCTCATTGGCAATTATTTTATGATATTTCTGATTAATGATTCCATTTTAGCCATTTCAGTGCTCAGCAGACTTCATTTGTTAATGTGACTATTGGCAGGCCATGCCTTGCCTGAATCTGAGTAATTTTGAGTAACAAATGTGAATTAAAATCAATAGACATATCATTAGCATCCCAGTGCCATGAAAGATAATACAACCATTTCTCATGTGTTCAGTTTATTAAAATTTGTTAAAGAAGTGTCAAATATGTATGACAAGTAATGATGTTTTAATCTTTTGCCAAGGTAACAATTGAAAGTTGATTGATTCCATTCAGTAACTATAAAAATCAAAATGATGGAAGATTGTAATCAAGAAGATTTCTGTCTTATACTTTGTCATGCCTCCATGCAACATAAAATTCTAATTTGTAACATCTCTTTTATCTTGTATTGGGTTTACGTAGCAAGGATTGGGTAGTGGGGGGGGGGCTACAGGGGTGGCTTCTGTGAGAAGATGCCAGAACCTTACACCCACGTCCAATTGAGCCAGATCCAGCTGGCTCCAAGATGGACCCACCGCTGGCCAAGGCTGAGCCAATCAGTGACGGTGGTAGTGCCTCTGTGATAACATATTTAAGAAGGGAGAAAAACTGCTTTGCAAGAGTAGCTGGGAGAGAGGAATGAGAACATGTGAGAGGAACAACTCTGCAGACACCAAGGTCACTGAAGAAGGAAGGGGAGGAGGTGCTCCAGGCACCAGAGCAGAGATTCCCCTGCAGCCCCTGGTGAAGACCATAGTCAGGCAGGCTGTCCTCCTGCAGCCCATGGAGGTTAACGGTGGAGCAGATATCCACCTGCAGCCTGTGGAGGACCCCATGCTGGAGCAGGTGGATGCGCCCGAAGGAGGCTGGGACCCCGTGGGAAGCCTGTGCTGGAGCAGGCTCCTGGCAGGACCTGTGGACCCATGGACAGAGGAGCCCATACTGGAGCAGGTTTGCTGGCAGGACCTGTGACCCCATGGAAGAAGCTATGCTGGAGCAGTCTGTTCCTGAAGGACTGTGCCCCGTGGGAAGGACCCACGTTGGAGAAGTTCGTGGAGGACTGTCTCCCGTGGGAGGGACCCCATGCTGGAGCAGGGAAACAGCATGAGGAGGAAGGAATGGCAGAGACAATGTGTGATGAACTGACCAGAACCCCCATTCTCCATCCCCCTGCGCCGCTTGGCAGGAGGAGGTACAGAAGTCGTGAGTGAAGTTGAGCCTGGGAAGAAGGGAGGTGTGGGGGGAAGGTGTGTTAAGATTTGGTTTTATTTGTCATTATCCTTCTCTGATTTTGATTAGCAATAAATTAAACTAATTTCCCCAAGTTGAGTCTGTTTTGCCCGTGACGGTAACTGTAGAGTGATCTCCCTGTCCTTATCTTGACCCATGAGCATTTCATCATATTTTCTTCCCCTTGTCCAGCTGAGGAGGGAGAATGATAGAGTGGCTTGGTGGGCACCTGGTGTCCCGCCAAGGTCAACCTATTTGCCCCACTTTAAATCTCATGGCTAGTTAGAAAAGAACTTTTTTTTTTTTTTGAACTCTGATGATAAGATAAAAGCAGTCTTCACCCACTGAGAGGTTATATCTTCATGTGTGCCATGGTTCCTTAAAAGCTCTTTCTCCATTTCACATATCCTTTACACAGGATAAGTCTGCGTTGTGTTTATGGAGTGCTGACAGTTATTTCAGTCTTTATGAGACAGCTCAGCTCAGTCCTTCCTCCTTCCTCTCCAAAAAAAACCCAATGGTGGCTTCTAAGTCCAACCACGGAAATGTCCTCAGAGCCTGGTGGGCTCTATGAGTGATGCCTGGAGCCAGGTAGTGCATGCTGCCCTGCCAGCAACATGCCATCCCACCAGCTGCTCGGCATCTCGCCTGACACTGAGACACCCTGGAGGTGTGAGCCCTGAATAAGCCAGTCAGGAGGCTGAACCTCCAAAACTACCCATAAACATTTTGTGTGAAGTTACCCAAAAGAGATGAAACTCTGCTCTCAGATGGCATTTCACTGTAATAGCAAGGTCCAGTAGCAGAACAGGGGCTCAGGAGACCTGGCTTTGTTTCCGACTCTGCCATTCATCTTCTGCACAGCCTTGGGCAAGTCCTTTCCCTTCTCTGTGCCTCCCCTTGCCCACATACCCCTATTCTGTACTTCATAATGGCAGTAGAGATGACTTACTGCAGTGCTGTGGCTGGTTGGGTCTATATTTTATGATTAAATAAACAATAAAGGCAGAATGGCTTATTTTTTTTTAAAAGATACTGCTTGGTAAGATCTTGTGTTTACTAGAGATAGAAAAAATTGTAGTATGCTGAGGTTTCTCCACTTCTACTCTCTGCTTACCTTTAATGGAAAGTGAAGACTTAACAGCTGGGGAAAACAAACAATAGTAGGTGGCAAGTCCCAACCTACCAATGCAACTAGAGGACTAATTACGAATTCTCCAAAACCCATGCAGGGAGTCAAAATAAACCTATTTATCTCTTCACTGACTTTAGACGGTAAGAGTATTCTGTGGACCACACAGCTACTCAGAGATGTGCTGGAACAGAAAGCAAAGTTTCCTTTCTGGACTGCTTGGTTTTGACATACAGATTAGGAAGCACTTAGCTATTTGAAAGTATAGAAGCATGTCTCTGTGAAACACTGACATTTTAGGGTAGGCTGAGTGCTCTGCAACGAAATCCAAGATGCAGTGCAGTCAGTGGGTGGCCTCAGACAAATTTTAATGGGCTTTGGAATAGGGCCCAAGCATATCATAAAGAACAGGTGAAGGAATCTTTGGTTTAGCTAATTCTCTAAGCATGTGCTTAACCATTGAAATTAATGAGTATTAAGCATATACTTGAGTCTTCTGCTGACCCATACCTTGACCACTGAGTAACAAATACTGTCCTGCAGAGGTTCCACGTAAAAGGAGAACATGCTTTTTATATGACCAAGGGGGACATGCCATTTAAACCAGAAGATTTCTTTGATTTTCTAGTGACATAGCAAAAGCAGAATTTGGCCCTGTGTTCCTTGAAAGAAGGAAATTTTAAGTTATTATCAACTGCAGCTTCTCACTGCAACATTTTGCATGATGCAGGTTAATGGCTGTCTGCTAGGAAAGATGACTTCTCTGTTTCAGTGAACTAACAGGATTTTTGGCATCCTGCTCGTTAAAAGGGTTATTTTCTTTAATCATATTCCTGTAGGAATGCATCTTTTAAGTATCCTGCTGCATTATTTTGACATGACATTCATATCTCTTCAGCTTATAATTTCTGGAATTCTTTTTCTCCTGATAAGAAGCAATGTTGCTGGGTGTGCTTTTTCTAACAAATCTTGATGAACGATCAGGAAAAAAAACTAATATATCCGATGGCTTGATAATTTCAGGGTCAAAACAGATTTTAAGTGTTGATCTTCTTGCACTTGCTGATGAATCTGTTTGACCAAGCAGCTGATATATCAGATCTAGCTGGCAGTACACAGAACACATTAGGAAAACAAAAAGAATGTGAGATTAAATTGAAAAGAGGGAAGAACAGCATTTTCTCACCATTCAGCATGAAGGCAGAAGATGCTCCAAGAAGATACAAACAGTTTTCTTATTGGACCTATGGCCTCTTCCCCCCATCAGGTTATTCAAAAGTAATTTTGTTTTTCACTCTTTCAGACAGACCATTTCCCCCTCACAGATACACTTATTTATTAGTTGCATTATTTGTAAAATGCCAAATTCATTGCCTGCACTGTTATGATGTTATCTTTATGTGCTTCTGTGAGAATGTAACAATGTCATGAAGAAAAATGATGTAAAAATTATGTGGGTACATAAAATGGGATTGACAAAATGTAATAAATCACTGCTGGGCTGAAGAACAGAGCTGCATGTGTAATGAAATACTTCAGCATTATATCATCATTTATGTAACATCTGGCAGAGCCTTGTATTTCAGTGCTGCTTTGACTCAAGATCATTTTTTCTCTCTGAGAAAAGAGAAAAACAAGCCAGTAGGTTTTGCAGAAAGAAAACTGGAAAGAAAAAAAAAAGAAAAAAAAGAAACCCTTGAAATATCTGTGTGAGGTTCCTCTGAGAAGCTCTGCCATCCCCTACTTGATGCAAATAATATAATGTCAAGATGCCTACAAAATAGTTAACATCCAAGAAGGATTTTTTCAGTTTTATGAGAGAAACACGTCTTTAATGTGAAGGTGATGTTTTTGAGGTTGCACAGTTAATTTCCCCAAATAAGAGTTTTTTTCTAATTTGCATAATTACATATACCCTGTGGCCAGACTTCTAGCAAAAAAACAAGTGTGAATTATATGTACTTGAGTATTTTCCATAGGGATTTTTTTCAGAGGAGGACTGAATTATCTTTCTCCCATTGTGAACTCCTGGTCCTGTCTCACACAGACACGTGGGTGTTCCTTCAGTGCTGACTCCTCTACCCCTGGCCACCAGCAGAGTCTTCCTCATCCCCGGGGTGAATTGCTGTGGCCAGGTTCACCTGGGGTGCCAAGCAGGATGAGCTCATCTGAAAAATGAGCTGACCTGAGGTGGCTTGTACACAGCCTCCCAGGAGAGATCCTCATCCTGGCCCCTTCTGAAGCCTACGGGGGTGAATGGAAAGCCTGCTCCTGGCTGCAGAGGTCTCCTGGGACCGCACAAATGGGACAGTGGGTGCTTTGCTGTAGGGACACAAGAAAATGGTGGCCCTCCACTGATGAGGAGCTCCCAGGATGTGGTGTTTTTTATGGAGTGTCTTCCCTATGGAAACATGGGAGGAACTGCCCAACCAACACAATGTGCTGCTGGTGTGAATATTAGTTGAAATATATTTATTTGCTGTTGCAGTAAATTTAGTCAGAAATGGAAGTCTCTGGATGACACCCTGACCTGACTGAATTGAGCAGAAGTTTTGCTGTTAATTTCGAGGGGACTTGGGTTTTGCCTTGCACCTTTTGTCTCTGAAGTCCCCTGGGAGGTCGTGGGGCGGTGGCTGTGGTGCTGTGCTTGGTGGATGCAGGGTGCCAGTCCTCCCAGCAGCAGTGATGCTTTTCTTTCCCAAGCCTTTGTCAGGTGGCAGCTGTCCGGGACACGGGAATGAGGCATTAGCAAGAAGTCTCTATATCTAAAAATAGGATTTTTGCTTTCTTTTTTCAATATTTTACCATTCAAGGAGGAAATAGGGCAGGATGCCAAAGAGAAATCACTGTTTGTTTAGCTCCTTTTCAGTTAATCAAATATCATGCAGATAAGGCACTCTTGCTGTAATCGTTCTTCTCCCAGGGAATTTCATATGGTGTATTTATCCAGCAGTATAGGTCTAGCTGATATATAAATAGAACTAGTTGTTATAGCTATTATACTCCCCCTCCATATTTTCTCCAGGTTGTTACAGATTGGTAGATCTTGATATGCTCTCGAGTAAAGTGCGATATAAGAGTTTGTTTTCATAGTGAAAATGGCAAGGGGAAGTAGGGCAGTCTGGATACAACAGTTGCTGTTCTAGAAACCCGATGTGGTATAGGTGCCTGGAGTGCTTTCATCCTTTCTGAGCAATTGTTAGAGCTACCGAAAAGTTTGTTTGCTTCATTTTTTAAATCAGCGGTGACTTCTATTGATTTTTGTTTTGGAGGAGAGTGGTACTGTAGAGCATGAATGTCGCTGCAAGCAGGACAGTATAAAACTGGCAAAGGCAAAAGAGAGAGGCAATGGCCATACGACTGAAGTGTAAGATTGGGAGTCAGGATGTCTTATTCCTATTTCTGAATTTCTTGCAGGTGACCTTGGGAAATCACTATCAGGGCTGAAAGCTGATCATGCACAGGGCCACAATGACTCTTACTAGCAGCAGAGGTAGCAATGGGCCATTTTAGGATGAAAACCTCTCTTTCCAGCACCTGAGGCTTTTAGATGAACATTTTTTTTCCCTTTCTTACAGGGGTATCATGGCAATGTACAGTTGTACAGTTGTACTGGCCCTAGGGGAACTACAGGCCAGTCAGTCTCACCTCTGTGCCTGGCAAGATCATGGAGCAGATCCTCCTTGAAACTATGCTAAGGCACATGGAAAATAAGGACGTGATTCGTGACAGCCAACGTGGCTTCACTAAGGGCAAATCATGCCTGACAAATTTGGTGGCCTTCTATGACGGGGTTACAGCGTTGGTGGATAAGGGAAGAGCAACAGACGTCATCTACCTGGACTTGTGCAAAGCATTTGATACTGTCCCACACGACATCCTTGTCTCTAAATTGGCGAGACATGGATTCGACAGATGGACCACTTGGTGGATAAGGGATTCGCTGGATTCTCGCACTCAAAGAGTTGCGGTCAACGGCTCGATGTCCAAGTGGAGACTAGTGACAAGTGGCGTTCCTCAGGGGTCGGTATTGGGACAGGCACTGTTTAACATCTTTGTTGGCAACATGGACAGTGGGACTGAGTGCACCCTCAGCAAGTTTGCCAATGACACCAAGCTGTGTGGTGCAGTCAACACGCTAGAGGGTAGGGATGCGATCCAGAGGGACCCTGACAAGCTGGAGAGGTGGGCCCGTGTGAAACAGTGACAGGACTTTGCAGTGAGGTAGCAGTAGATGATGTCTCTCCACAAGGATTTCTGCAAGACACCAAGTAAGTCCTCCAGTAAACTTAGCTGTTCATTTGCATTTACAGTTTGTGCCCGTGCCCCTCATGCTATGTCACAGCCACAATTTAAGCAGGATAATAGAAGACTAGATTATCTAATGCTAATAAGGTTCTTTCTGTGTCCTGGAAAGGATCATAAAAATATGAGCTGACAATGCAAGAATATCCATGAGCATCAGTGAGAACTGGCTCTCAAGGAGAAAAGAAGAGGCTTTTTTTAAAAAAAATTTTGCCCTAATGCAGCTGAGATTTTTTTGATCTCTGTTTATTTCAATTTCTGCAGCCCTGTCTGTGAGGAAACCTGGGTTCTCTCCTGGTCTGAGATGCTGTAGTCATATGGCAATTTTGAATTTCCTAGTTTAAACCAGCAAAGTCCAAGGAAACACACATAGCTTGCTTTTTCTTCCTCTGCACAAAACCATTCCTCCAATGGTTCAGTAGCTAGGAATGCTGGCCCTTAGCTTCATATGTAGCCTCATGGTATCAGAGCCCTGGTAGTAGGACATACTTCCTTTTCAAAGACTGAGCTGAGAATGAAAAGACCTTCTCTTGCTGTTCTTTATCTTGCCCATGGCAAGGGCATGAGCTGGTGAGGAGCTGTTGCTGTTTTCTGCTTTCTCAGAATAAGTGCCTCTGCCTTCCTCAAAAACCAGGGTGGGATCAGTCTCTTCCAAATAGATTGCCATACCCACGTGACTTTCTACTGTTTATTTCATCTTGGTGAAAGAGATGATGCTGGTTTGTATCACTGATCTAACTTAAATGCCTGTACAATGTGTGGGGACTGCTCTACATGGTGATAGACCATGTCTGATTCAGTGTATGGTAAGGGTCTCATGCAGTCCGATACTGTGCTGAGCAAGAAAGAGCATTTTACTCTTTAATGGATCAGTAATGTGCTCAAGATTTAGTCAAGTGCTAGGGCAGGTGCTAAGACATACCACTGGGACAAGAAATGAGTGTGCCCAGACCCAGGGCTGGATCCCTCTCTCTGAAGCCAGTGCCCAGTGCATGGCTTGACGTCCCCCTCACCTGCAGCTACACTGAGAATGAGGAGCTGTCACCATCGCTGCCACTGCCATCCACTCAGACAAAGGGCTGCAAGTGACTAGGGTGGGCACACCAACCTGCAGGCAGAGTAACCTACAGAAAAGTAACCAACCAGCCTTTGGCCATTGTTCAGCAATCAAAGCTTTGAATAATTCACCACCTAAGAAATGTTTCCCTGGTGGTATAACAGATGAAGGAACAGTAACGGTTACGAGGAAAGAATTTTATATGGTAATGCACAACAGTGTCATTTCAGAATTGTTTCTTTTTACTTCTTGACAGCTGTTTAGCTTTACACAGACGTACATATCAGTAATTTTCCCCATCATTTCTACAGCATGCAGCTGCACTTATTTCCCAGATCTTCTATTTAATTCAGCCAAGCAATATTCAATTGCCTATTTAAGCAGAAGGTTGAGGACAAACAAGGTTGGGCTGGAAGAAAAATCCATTGGTAAAATCACAGCTGGTTCCCACAATCTCTGTGGAAAGGTGCCTCCAGGGGGTTCTGCTCCCTGACTCTCTCCCCCCCCCAGTTTTGGGGAGCTGTAGGGACAGGGCAAAGTGAAAAGGAGGCAAATCCTTCATCTCCTACTCTGGTCTCAGCCCAGGCTCCATGTTCCCACTAGGCTGATACTGTTTGGCAGGACTCTTCTGGCAGGAGAAATGCTAAAGTGAATAGGTATTATTGTCAATTCGTAGGCTGAAGATTGCCACCAGTGCACAATGTCAGGTTTGTGCAAAATATTCAAAGAATTTCTGCTGCCTAAGGTCATTCCTGCCTTGTTTCTTCCCCACGCTGGCTCTTCATGGCAATCCTTACTGAAGCTATTGGCGTACTTCTGATTTCTCTTCCATTGTGTTTTGTTTGCTTTGAGCTGGTGACGTTCAGCTGATACATGCCAAATTATTCCTGATTTATTGCAGATGAGGTCAGAATCAGAACCATTATTTGAAAAAAAATAAGCTCAGGATATATAGTTTGAGTATTTTTTTCCCTTTGTTCTCTGCTATTTGATGATTTGCTTCCAATGTTCTTTCCCACTGACTTCCAATAGAGTTTTCTTTCTTTATAACCAACTGAATTGATTTCCAACATGGACTTTTACTTCCTTGAAAAAAAGATCTCCTCAGGGGAAACTGGCAGTTCTCTCTATATATATTTTCTTATTTGCATTAACTTGGAGGGGTTTGGAACTCAGAGACAAGATTTATCTCAAAAAATCCCTCTCCCTCTTATCCAATTTAGTTGCTTTAACATAATACAATCATTTTCTAAGTCAAATTGATGGAGCAGTTCCTAAAGGCATTACACCAACTGTATATCTGGAATCATATTCGCCTTCTTTTATTGCATTACCACCAGCCTTGAACTTTTCAAATTTGCATTGTGCTTTGCAGAAGTTCTCAGGATATTTGAAGCAGTTTTTATCTGGAATCAGGTGTGTTTTAAACAGAGACAAGTGAGTGAATTATAGAACAAAGCTTGTGCAAAGACAAGATTTTAGTTTCATGGAACAAGTAGAAATCAGAATAAGAAAGCAAGAGGAATACTGCATTTGCTCTGTGGTTTTGGAAACAATGCAAAGTGGGTGCTATGTTACAACACTGATTCTGGGTGTCTCACTAGACTCTATAAAAGGTTTTATTTCTTCTCTTTGAAGAAGGTGCTGAGTAAGGGTCTGACATACAGCAAAGGTGTATGAGAAGAAAGTGCCCAGGGAATGCACCTAATGCCTGGGATATAATCCAAGGATGCTCCTGCACTGGTTTTTGGCAAATAGGTCTCCTGTTATTTGAATATTGTCTTTCTTTTCACCATACAGGCTGCCACGGGCATTCTTCTTAATATACATTTGTAATACTAATGAGAGGAATTTTCGAAGACACAAATGAGGCTCTTGCTCTCATCTGTGCTTTTGAATATCTCCTCCCTTTTTCTTGTGTGGTTATTTCAGTGATAATTCTTGGTTGCCTGGAGCAGCAGGGAGTTAGAAATAAGCAGGATAAAGCAAGCCATACAGAAAATAAGCGAAAGAACATAAAGTGAAGGTGCAAGGATAAAAAGAAAGCTCAGATGGTATTTTTTTGGGTAAAGCACTGAGCTCCCCAAGCTACGGGACAGAGAAGTACATCAGTGCAGTGACCCTCTGTGTGAACAGGACCGTAGTGCTTCTGGTCGCAAGAGACTTTGCATGAAACACTCTCAGTTTCTTGGCACTTGGGGCATAACTAAACCACAGTTCAGCTGACTCCACACACATTACTGAGATCTGACTAATAAAAATTCCAACTTGCTGATAACTAGATGCCTCAGGGCACTGTTAAAAGGTTGTGAAAGTACCTGATTCCAGTTTGGTACCATTTGGTAGCTCTTCCCATCTTCCACAGCAGAGACCAACTAATCCTTTTGTAACTTGTGTCCACTTTGCATGTGATGGCAGACAGAGCTGTAAAGAAGGTTGTCAGAGTGCATTACTGAGTCCAAGAAATCACCTTGCAGAAGAGGAGTAAGTTGGCAGTGGGACAGTGAGGGGTACTGCCTGTGCTGTTTGTGTCCTTTGGGCAATTCTGGTAAAGCAAGTCCACTTCAAAAGTATTCATTTCCAAACCGCCCCCCCAATGTCACAACTGGCTATTGACCAATATCTTAACATCTAAAAATTTAACATCAGTATTATGAATAATGAATTGGCATAAAATAGCTGACAGCTGGAGAGCATTCTCTGTTTTAAGTGCAAATCTTACACTTGTAATAAATAAATGAAATAATAAAAACAAAATGCATTTTGAGGTCTGTACTCCAATTCTTGGGACAAGGTTACTTACAAAAAAGTCCACTACCTGCAAATGGTACTTAGATGAACTTGTGGATTCCCAGTATAGATCTATAAAAAAAGGCTCTTGGTATTTTTCCTGCCAGGCAGACACTGCCGATGTGACAGGCATTCCCAGGAGATATGAAATAGACTTGTGTCCACTTGAAGGGTCAATTAAACCTGTGTGCTGGCCCGTGGCCAGGATTTTTGGCAGTCAGGGGGTAATTTGTGATGGTTTGGTGACCCCCTTGCAAATCCACCAAAGGGGAGGATGTGTTCAGCAGAGGATGATCAAGAAAGGTACCCAGCCTGGGTCCTGTTGGCAATAAATGTTCATAACACGGTGTCCTGTTTTCAGCTGGGATAGACTTGATTTTTTCTTCTTAGTAGCTTATATACTGCTGTGTTTTGGATTTAGTATGAGAATAATGTTGATAACACACTGGTTCATGCTGACTAGAGTTTACACTAGTCAAGGACTTTTCAGCTTCCCATGCTCTGCCAGGTGCACAAGAAGTTGGGAGGGGGCACAGCCAGGACAGCTGACCCAGACTGGCCAAAGGGCTATTCCATACCATATGACATCATGCTCAGCATATAAAGCTGGGGGAAGAAGAAGGAAGGGGGGACATTCGGAGTGATGGCGTTTGTCTTCCCAAGTAACCGTTACACGTGATGGAGCCCTGCTTTCCTGAGGATGGCTGAACACCTGTCTGCCAATGGGAAGTAGTGAATGAATTTGCTTTGCTTGCGTGCGCGGCTTTTGCTTTACCTATTAAACTGTCTTTATCTCAGCCCAGGAGTTTTCTCCCTTTTAATCTTCTGATTCTCTCCCCCATCCCACCAGGGAGGGGGGAGTGAGCGAGTGGCTGTGTGGTGCTTAGTTGCCAGCTGGTGTTAAACCACAACACACCGGTGGTTTGGGGTGCACTGATATTTTTGCCCCTTTTCCTCCTTTTGCCCTGCCCTCTCTGCAGTGGGGCTCAACTTCTCTTTGGAGTAAGGACTGGGCATCCTGTACTCTTCCTGCAAAAAGAAGTTAAGTGCTGCTAAATTCATACCCAGTGCACTACACTTAAAAAATAAAAAAAGAAGCTTGTGGCGTTGCAAAGGTGTGTGCTCTGACAGAAGCAGTTCCTGCTGACAGTGCAGTAACCCCAGCCCCGCTGATGGCTGCAACACACCACTCAGATATGTTAATTTTTATTAGGAGTATTTAAAACATCCTTTCAGTGCTTCCCATTGACTGCCAACATGAGCAATTATACTTGTATCCCAAACTTTCCTTTACTATGGATTATTTTAGGTAAGAGATGAAAAACATGAAACAAGTGCTGAAAAGAATAGGTCAGTTTATTAAGGCTCTCTCTCCAAATTGGCTGTTTCAAAATTCAATAGATGAACATAAAAAGCTGATCTTAGTGAGAAAAAAGCCTTCACACAATTCGTTCCCTCTGCTTTTTATTGTCGGGCTTTTCAGGGGAACCATGAAGCTGAAGTACTCTAGACCTCTTGCCAAAAGATTAGTAGCATATTTTTACCTCGGATAGTCACATTTTGCTGCCATTTAAAACTGCAACAAGATATCATTATCTCCTACATGTATTCCCCCTTGCCATATGTCATCAATGTAGTATTTCTCTGTGTGTTATCATGCGGCTTTTAGATCAATACCATAACACATGGTGCTTGGGGTTAATGCAACTTGTAACTATTGAAGGCACTCACAGAGCCATGGTCTTGAGGAATCACTCCCTCCTGAGGGGCAATGCCTTACGGATATGCGGCTCTCTCCCATGTGTGGCCAGCAACCGAAAACATGGGGACATCCGCCATGGCATGGCGCTCATGGCCATCAGCAGTGGCAGAGGGAAAGAATGCTGGGCGCATTTTTAAATTTAAATGGTCTTGATGGAGAAAGATAATAGAAATTATCTGAGGGAGAACAAGCTGCAATGCAGTATCCCTCACGTGTGCTTTTTCATGCTTTTCCCTTTCTGTGTTGTACCTCATGAATAAGTGAATAGTCAAGACTGATGGCAAAATGCCAGGGAGGGTTATGATAAAGCTGTATAGGGAAGGAAGGATTGCCTTCCTGCCCTGGGATATGATACATCCTTGTTCGCAGAGGGAAACTGCTCTGATTGCCTTCCAGCCAGACACCACTGCCAACCTACACCTAATTGGCTGTCTGCTCTCCCCGGGTTTATTTTAGCCATCTGACGGCACATGTTGTGAAATGTCAAAGACAGAAAGCCCCTTTGGCACAGAACACGTCTTTTCCTTGGATGGACGGGAATGATCAACTATGAATCTTTCTGGGATGCTGTACTGATGTGTGGCTCTGTTTAGCACTGCTGCCCGACCAGCAGCCCACGCAAGCCTGCGATTTTTCCTCTTAACCATTATCTGAACACATGGCTGCTAATCATGACCAAAATGGCTATTTTTTTTTCTAATTATCACTCCCTGTTGGTCATTACTGTTACTACTGACAGTCAGCTATCAGCATTTTGAATTCCAGTTTGCCCAGGAAATGTAATGCAGACGTTTTCTATTGTGTTATCTTTTCCTGCATATGGCGTGAGATGTAACAACGTGATCTACACGCAGGAGAAAACACCATTGTTACAAAGAGAGTGCTGAAAGCACAGTCAGCCCACCTTGTATGCACTTGCAAGTACCAGAATAAAGTCTGAGCATCTTCAGAACACAAATTGACCTTATTACACTGATTCCTTATTGGAAGTCTTAATTTTTATATGCTCCTTTGTTCCATAGTTGAAAATGTTTACAACAGTAAGCGCTAAGTGTTTCTGCCCTATTGATGAGACCAGGAAATGAACCCAAGAACAACTCCACGGATGGTGGGATCACCTACCTGCTGAGAGATTCCATAACAATTTTTGAGTTATATATGGGGAAGGTACTAGCATAAAAGGTATGATGTCTGGCTGCACCCACTACCTAATTCTTGACGTCACTAAGAATGCAGAGTGGTTTAATACTTCTGCTCTAGCTTTTCAGTTTGGCTATCTATTGTCTTCCCAGGAAAAGCCCAAGAGAAGTGAGTTTGAGCTCTTAAAGACTCTAAGAGGTATCATGGGGTTTGAGGGTGAGATTCAGGCACCATGAGAGTCTATGTGATTTTAGGAGGCTGAGGACTTTCCCTGGAAATTTTTTTTTAAGGCTTATCTGAACCCGCTTTGGAATAGCAGAGGCTGCGTGTTTTGGAGTGCCGTCATCATCCGCACCAGCACAGCAGTGGAATCAATGTGCCATCCTTAGCCATTGCACTTTCCCATGTTTTCTCACTTGGGACTGGGTTTACTTACTGATACTTCTCTATATCTTTTTATATATATATCTTTCTCTATCAACAACATTGACTTTTTTGCAGGAAAAAAGAGGGAAAGTTTATGCACCTAGGTTCTTGTATTTCACCTTGTTTGACCTTAGTGAGCCAATTAATTTTATACAAGATACTGGCAGTTGGACTGTTTCACTTTTTTGCGTAAACAGTGTAACTAGTAACACTTCGTTGCTCTGTGCTCCCTTAAATTAGTCCTAAAATTATTAATGAAGATCCCATGAAAGCAAGAAGTATTGTATTTTCCAACAGGAAAGTCTCTCAACAGCAAAAAAACAAGAACTATTTGTTGCATATAAATTCCCTCTCCCTCCCCTCCACAGTTCTGTGTTATTACATTGTTAAATATGAGATTTAAAGGCACACAAAATCAGGACCTAGGGAATTATAATTTCAGTGACGTTTGATAATAGTGGGGTTTCACGTATAACCTTATATATTTCAGCATGTAATGCTAAATATAAGAGCTTAGCTTGTACAGGGTTCTTTGCAAGATGCTCAGTTTCCAGTTGCTGAGGAAGCTATAACACTTTAGTCTTTGAGACTGCCTTAGAGTGGAAAATCCTTGGGGCATGAAGATGTAACTCTCTCCTGGTCTGCAAGAGGGCTGTTCCCAACGCCTTACTGAAAAGATGTAACCAAGTGCAATGATGGATATATGCATTGCATGCTGATGTCCTGTTCCTGAAGTACTACTGGTGAAAGGGAATCATGTGGTAAGGGCACAACTCACCCACTTCTGATCTGGGTTATATAGGGTTTATTCCTATCTTGGGAGCATCAAACGGGGGCTCCTTCATTCTGCTCTGCTGTTGTGGGTCACACGGGGGTCTGTGTCACCTCCCCTGGGTACAGCTCCTGCTCCATCTGTGACAGATATTGGTACGAACAGTGAAGCCACATGGAAAATAGTAGAAAAAGTAAGTTTATCTTGTATTTTATTGGTCCATGAAGTTCCATGTAGACTTACAGTGCTGCATACAGAAGGAATAGCAAGGAATCTGCTTGCTCATTAGTGGGACCTTCCTGCTTCTTGGTCCTAAAGTTTGAATCTAAGCTCAAAGTTAAAGAACTTTTTAAAAGTTTCATCTAGTGTTTGACTAGTCTGAAAAGAAGCTACCAGTGAGAACCCCTCTTTCTGATCTCAGACTCACTTACAACCCAATTCAACTTGAAAAGTTTGTTAAGTTTTGTTAATTTGTCAGGGATCTCAGGTAAGATTTGTGTTTACAATTACACTTGAGGAGCCATGGTAATCTATCCTGCCAATGCTCAGGTGTGAGCTTAAATTTAGCTGTTCTTTTCAGTGCACCTACTTGTGTATTTAAAGTTCAGCAGGAGCTGATGTGTTTTCCAGAACTAGGTCGTAATTAGCTTCTGAATTTGGTACAGCCCAAATAACTTCAGAAATAACATGCAAAAAGCAACTGTGTATCATATTCTAAATGAGAATACATCTTTAATCTTTTCTGTATCTAGCGGGATACTACGACACAAAAAAGACACATCTGTCTGTTTCCTACCATTCTCTATGACATCTTAATGAAAATCAAGAGATTCATACTTTCTTTGCCAAAATCACCCTGGCATTTATTAACTGGCTGAGCTAAAAACTAACTTTAGATAGAAATAATGAAAACATGAATCCAATGTGACTTGATGATGTCTATAGCAAATTATAGTCTCATTAGTGATGCCACTGTTTTAAAATATGGTAGAATAACTCAATATTCACATTAATGTAAGATGCTGATAGATTATTAATTATCCAAATGCTGAACTAAATTTATCCCTTATATAATTCCAGCTAACTCATCATGCCAGAAATAAAATTGATTCACGTTATTCTAGGTATGATTGTTATGACTAAATTAATACTGATATGCTACTTAAATACCTGATAAAAGCCCAGACAGTGTGTGTATACAAAACTATGAAATGAGTATCAGGGGCTTTCTTAGGGCTGGAGGACATCAAGAGGTTGTGTATTCCATTTCTTGGCTGGAACACAAGAGCAATGATGCGCAGGTTATTCCTGGTAGATGTTTGTCTTATCTGCTCTGAAGAAATCTTGAATGATGGAGATTCCACAACCTTTCATGGCAATCTATACCTGTGGTTGACATCTGTAGTGTACATAAATCACAGGACATTCAGGGAGGCTGAAAGGCAGCTAGATGCCTCCTGCAGCAATCAAAAGATGTTACGGAGTTTAAAATAATTTTCATGATTTGTGGACTTGTGACCCTGATTTTTATTTGTTCCATATTTGTGGGTCTATTTACTAATCAGACACATTGAGGTAAAGCCAAAACCACATTGTCTAGCATTACCCAATGGATAATGATGTTATGATGTTAATATACAATGAGTCTTTGGTCTATACCCTAACACATTGTTAGGCAGGTATGTGCTATGTCTTCTGTGAATGCCTCTTGCCCACCACTGATGGCATCGCTGAAGACCTCTCGCCTAGAAAAAAAACTTTATCCAGTTGAAGAGGAAGATTCAGAGGTCTGATTTTATCAGAATTCCATAGATGGAATAAAATAATTTTCTCAATACCCATTAGGGGACTAGCATTGTGGTGCTTTAATGATAGCTCCACATGAATCAATATTTTACACAAAATTGCCTTGACTTTCACAAATATCAGCAGAGTGCCTAACTGTCAGAGTCCTTAAGTAGCATTGTTTTTACTGCTGCAATATTCAGATGATGAGGTAATTACATCTTATCAGCTTATTTCAAAAGTGTTGTTAAAGCAGTAAATAGTCATGGACTTCTCCAGCTTCCTCATTTCTATTTGTTTGCTGTTCTGGTTTTAATTTTTTGTTTTTCAGTTCACTGGATCTGAGTTCTTCAAGGTAGGATGAAGGTGATTACATTGCTCTGTGTCCGCAGATAGCACAAGGTTACCAGTATTGTTTCCGGTTCTTGGCAAAGATAGCAGCATCCTGTGTTAAGGTGCTGACAAATTCATACCTTCAATGGTGTTCACCATGTCAGGCAGAGGAAGAAAACAGGAGTTTGGCTCAGGAGAGAGCTTGAACACACAGATAAATGTTAGAGTGCCCATGTGAAGATGGTATAGTAGCTGCATGACTTATTTATGTTGATGGGCTCTGCAATGAAAAGGGGAGTTCTGGGAGTCACCACCAGTGTGAAAACACAGCTTGCTTGATGCTGTGAAACTGCACTGTCTTCTGGTGCTTGCATTGACAGAAATGCTATTAAATGCCAAATTGCCCATGCTGATTCAGAGTGCTTACAGGTATCTGATGGCATCCACAACTCTGCATGCAGTTTGCAAGAACCTCGTCCCAATTTGAGCTGTGCTACAGCTTCACAAGAACCTCCTGTATTTCTAGATTACTCTGGCTATCACCTATAATCAATCACCAGCTACCAGAAACTTTAATCCAATTACAGGCAATAGAACTGGTTTCTATCTATCTCTGGCACCTGATTCAGGTTTCAGAGCAAGGGAAAAAATATATCACTCTTGCTTGCATCTCTTTTGGGTAGCTAATGGAATTACACAAACGGTTTGAAGACCATTAAAGCCAATGTGAAGCCTTATTATTAAGAGTACTTTCAAATTTACTGCACCACAAGATAGGCTTGAAAGCATAATTTTTCAAAGGTGTGTGCATTGCATTGGATTGCAGCGAAGAGCTCTGCTGGCTGTAGAGGATGCTGGCAGCAGACGGAATCAATTGTGAAATTAATTGGGTAATTAATCCACATAGCTCCTTTCCTGTACAGAACGACACATCCTTTTATTTGGTGATAATGGGCACAATAGTGACGTTGACATAAGGACGCTCCAGGCGGGCTCCCGTGCATGAGGAGGAGTCTGTACTTTGTAGAGGTTTCCTCCTGCAGCCTGTTGCGGCTCTGGGGCTGCGCGGGGTCTCCTCTTCCGTGGGCACTACTGAGTTTTGCAGTGCCTTGTCCCAGCAGGGTCATAAAGCCTTTGTAATGGGGCTGTACTAAGAAGTGGCTCGGGGAACAGTGTGCTTCCTATAGTAAATAATGGTGCCTGGTTTTCCAAAGACAGGCCATTTACAATGGTAGAAATGGTATAATCAGAATGACTGTGTAACTTGAATCCATTTTAAACATCCCTCCATTGAATTTTAATTTTATTTAAAAGACATGCAGCACCAGCCTCAGCATGACAGGTCCTGCTCCTATACACATGTCTATTTTGACAGCTTCTGCAGTGCCCTCTTTCTTGCTGAGCTGTGGTATAACCCATTACAGCATCCCCAGTATCACCCTGTGCAGATCACTCTCATATTTGAGCATAAAAGATGCTATAAAAATGAAATTATATTCTATATCTGATGCTAATATAATATTCTCTCAACTAATGGAGGACTTTGCAGTGCCCATTTAATTTCTCTAATGTTAACTTTCTAGAAAAATTTAGCTCTAATACCAAGGTTTTTATGTAGAGCAGGATCTTTCCTTTTAATTTCCTTTCTGTTCTTCCTTTTCAGCTGAAGGTCTGATTCTATAGTGCACATTATTGTCCTTACTAGGTTGAATTCAGCGAAAACGGCAAAAAAACTTAAAAAGTGCTAGGGCCACTTGTCTCCTACCTTGACCCTTGTTGTAAGTTTGCATTTTTCCTAAATTGGAATATTCGCACTCTGGGTTACTGCTGGCTGTGGACAAAGAAATAACCATTTTCCTCAATAGTCCAGTATGATGGAGAAATTTATTTACAGTGCATTACATGAAAAGTATTTAATCAGTGGTTAAGCCCTGCCTTAAAGTCTATTTTAAGAAATAGGAAGAGTTTACCTACTCTATCTTGACTAATACTTGCTAGAAGTTATATGCCTGGTCACTGCATACTGTCTGCACTGCACCCACCCTCTAAGGATGTCATCTAAAACTCACAGATGTCAAAAAGACCCTTTCCACGCATCTTAACTGCATCTTGGACATGGATATATTGCACTCACTCTCCTGGGTCAGAGTGTCTAGTTGTGTAAATCTTTCATGCCACTGAATCCAGTTTGGGTCATTCCACTTGATGGATTCATAGACCTGACACTAGATGGGACCATGATTGACATTCAGGTCAGACCTCGCAAAGACATCTACTGTAGATTGCTACAAAGTGCTTTTGCATGAAGCAGTTTATGCTTGGCTAGAGCATAACTTTGAGAAGAGTCTCCAGTCTCGTTTTTAAGACCTCAAGTGATAAAGAATCTACAGCAGTCTGATAAATTTGTCCAACAGGTTATCAAGCTCGCTGTTAAAAACATCCATCTTATCCTAGACCGTATACGTTTAAGCTCACATTCCACCAGATACTCAGTTGCTCAGAAAAAGTTTTCCTTCACTTAATTTTGCCTTCGTTGTTAATACTAATCATATGTTGTGGAGCACAGCAAACCACCAGACCTTGTGCGTGTTTTTATTAAATACCTGCTTGCAGGCAGTTATCTCCTTTCCTTTACCCTTCCTAGGTTGCCTCCTCTGGACTTAAGATGCGTTGCATGGGGATGATGGGAAACATGGAAGGCACCAGAATGATGATGATTTATATCAGATAAGAATCTGACCTCATGCTTATGCTGTAAGCAGGTTACTTGTGGGCAACTGAATAATGACATGGCTGTGTTTCAACTTACATACGTATGAGGTCACATACGGCACAAGGTAATTTATATAAAGACATACCTCAGACATACATACTCCTTCGTGTTTTGCCTGTAATACTTACGCGAACACCACACAGTTATAAGTTCCTCTTTAAAATGTGATGGAAGCCGTTGCAATGTGATTTGGTCTGGTGGGAAATGGCAGAATATGTTGATTTTTGAGGAGAACAAAAGAGATAAAATAATGAGGTAGTACCTCTTGGTCCTTTTCTAGCAACAAAAATATTAGGTAGCAAAGGTCTAGATCAATGTCAAATATTCAGAAAAAGGAAAAAGGATAATTTTGACAGGTATAAAAAACCCAAAGGCTCAGTAATCTCAATGTGTTAGAGTTGTTCACCCTGAACCTATTGTCATCTTAAAACATTAAATGTAAGGGATTCTTTTTTCATATTTTGCAGATGATTGGTGCTAAGAAAGCTGGACATTGGCAGCACAAGTACAGTGGTAAATACAATACATTGAGATACACACATTTAAATAAACATCAGTCTATCAGATGAATGTTAGTGGTTGTTTAGGCACTAGTAACCAGCTCTGGACACTAAGGGTGATTCTAAACAGACTGGAGAAAAACTTTGGAAATAGAAATATATTGCTGGAAATTTGATGTCTGGTGGGTGGGAAGTTGGCTCAATCCTTTCTCTTTCCTTCACATGTTTTTTTAAAGACCTGATATCATGTGAAAACACTTGCAATACTGAACTGAAATCAGAAAAGTCTGGTTTAGGGTGGTACGGGCAGTGCTCAGGGAGTTGTGTCGCTCTGCCCAGACCAGTTACTGAATTACAGCTAGTCCCTGAACTCCCCATTGAAACACACTGGAGAGCCCCACTGTTGCTGCTTTCTCTCTGGGGAGCATTCCAGGAACTGCTTGTTTTGTCACGTGCTTCTTCCATCTGCTTCCTTGCCTTGGCTAGGCTCGGACCCAGAAATCCTCGCCTCCGTGGGGAGAAGCAACTTTTACCGACTCCCCAGCCCAGTCTCCCTGCCTTGCTGACATCTTAGAAGAACTACATCAGTGGGTGGGGAAGAGAAGAAGGGTATTGCTTCCCATGCTCAGCCTTGCTTCTCTCTGGACCGAGTCATCTCTAAGCCCAGATAGTTGTACATTTTCCCTCTCTCACTTTTCCAGCTCTTCCACATTGAGTACTCTTCCTACAGCCTGCTGTGTGCATCCCCTCTCTGCCTGCTCTAACTCCGACTCTGCCATAGCCAAACCAATTCCCTCTGGTCTGATGCGTGTCAATGATCGTCTCTCCACCTTTGTCTGGGGGAATGGGGAGCTGCCTGGTACGAGGACACAGGTAGTGGGATGTATAGGCTCTGCAAAGCAAATATTTGAAGCTTTTACTTAAATGCATTCAACTTGGTCTTCATGGCTACTTACGATTCTGACGTGCATGAGCTTCAGCCACTTAGAGAAAGCCCTGGAGATCACCAAGAGCTTTAGAAAATGCTCTTTGCATGCTTAGCTTGAAAACTAAAAAAACTGACAAAACTCAGGCCCACTTGTCCAGGCACAGGAGACTTGCGTTGCACAAGACATGTCTAGGACCCATACCAGTCTACAAATCCCCATGTCTTGGCTGCAGCCTGTACATGGCTGCTTTGTTGGTTGCTTCCATCTGCTTTAACAAATGCTGGTATAAATAGCTGTCTGTTTCTCCACATCTGACCTAGCTTCATTTCACATCACTAAGTAGACACACCCTCATTGCCTCTCTTTTTGTTGGTTATTTCTTTACTAATGATTTTTCCTACTTTGTCACTTCTTGGTTTTCCCACCACAGTACTGCTGCACTTACCATTTGGCATGATCTCTGGAATATGAGTGGTTCGCCATCCGGTGAATGCGGACAGGAAGAATCGGGAAGTGACCTCTCAGCCATAGGCCGGGAGAGGTTCGAGCAGTGGCAAGTCATGACTACGCAGGAAATGTCGATGCTTGACTGCTCCACAATCTTTGAGAAGTTGAAGGAGTACAAAGCGTGCCCTACGCCACCTGGAATAGCTTGGGCTCACGATAATTGGCACGACCCCGAGACAGTGGTAAATCGTATAGTCAGCCTTGCAAAGGAGCAGAAGTGGCGAGCGGGAAAAGGAAAGGCTCTGGTGTGTGCTGTATTAGGAGCCATGCTGACGGCGGCACAAAAGGAAAGGCATTTGGCGAGGCAGGCAGAAGGAGAAACAATTAGGTCTTTACAGGACCAATTAACAGCAGAACGTGAGAAAGTTTACAAAAACAGCTGGAGAGCTCAAAGAAACAGCTAACTGTGGAGCTTATTGCCACTCAGAGGGCTTGCGCGGCTCTAGCGGATGCATTGGACCGAGAAAAAAACCCTACGGTCTGAATTAGAAGAGAATGAGCGGGGGGTTTACAATCAAACAGATTGTGACTCGATTCCGGATAGTGAGCCGGGATTTTCAAGCTTGGCAAAGTTAGCCGAAAAGTCGGCATCCAATTCAAGAACTCTATACCCGCTCAAGGAATTGGAAATTAGTCAAGAAATTTCTTACCCTGAAGCCGAAAAAGAGCAGGCAATTCTGAGACCATTAATCAAAACGGAGACCACCGAAGGCCAAGGTGGAGGAGCTCCGCAAGTCACCACCCGGATGGTGCCGTATTCGGCAACCGAACTAACAAAAATCCAGGAAAAATATAGTAGATGGGCTCAAGAATCTGAGACTGAATATGTATGGAGGGTGTCATTGTCTGGCGGAGACCGAATTTTATTGTCAGAAGATGAGGCGCAGGGATACTGGGGGCCCGGCGTATTTTTAACCACTGATGATCAAAGAGAGCCGTGGTCGTTAACTCAACGAGCCGCATATTGGGCAGGAGGTTTAGACCCCCTGGAACGAGGAGACCCGGTATATATTGAGACCCTTGATATAAATCATTTAACCGAAAGTTTACAAAAGGCTGCTTGCCTCCAGTTGATGCACGACAGGCATTTAGTCCCTCAACAGCCTTCCCCAATGTTGCTAAATGCACACCCTGATAGAATGACTCCCCTGATCCGGGGTCTTCCGGACTCACTGAAACTGTACGTGGCACAGCTGCAGGACCGTCTAAGGGATATCCTGGCTCTGAGGGGAGGGGGGGAGACGAAACCAACGAGAGAGAGGGGCCATGACTTGGGGGGAGATAGCCCAGGAACTGATAAATTATGGTAGGAGAATGGATCTCACTGGGGGGAACTGCTGTAAGGAGAGTGGAACAGCGAGAAAATCGGGCCCCTCCTCAGGCCTCAGGGGTGAGGAGAAACCTATTGTGGGCGGAGGGAATCGAGAAGGGGATTCCCCGGGAGTTAATGGATGGTATGCCTACTGTAACTTTAGACAAGCTCGTTCGAGCGTGGAAAAACAAACAGAACGTACCCCTCCAAATTGACCAGCACACCCGAGAGAGTATGAGGGCAGAGCCCCGATCTAATGACGTTGCGGGAGTTAACTCTAAGGTACTTAACGCCCCGAAAAGGATTTAATTGATCTCGGGACGGGAAACTGGACACGCCGTCCCCAGTAAGTGAGCCGGGGGACGGCCAGTGGGTCCATTTGAGAAGGCTCACAGAAAATAATAAAGGGGACTTGTTAATTACTTTTCCCCTTGCTCCCTTTAAAACCCCAGTTAATTTCTTAGTTGACACGGGTGCTCAGATGTCAGCACTTCGGGCGGATGTCACTAATTGCAATGGCATAGTTGCCAATAAAAAACAAATTTGGGTCACATATGCTTTTGGAAACTCTAAGCCACAACCAACAGCTCGAGTCAGATGCTGGTTACCGGGACACACATCTCCTGTTGAGGTCACGATGATATTGGGTACTTTGCATACAAACATTTTAGGTCTTGATTTATTGAAGGGGAGAGCATGGACAGACTCAAAAGGAAGGGAGTAGAAATTCAGACTCCCCATGGTTTCTAAAAGACTTCTACAACCAGCACCTGCGTTCCCTCCTTCCAAAATTGTTAATGTTAAACTGTACCCTCTTCCCTTAGGGGCTCGGGAGGGTATAACCCCTGTGATAACCGAGTTGTGAGAGCAAGGGGTAATTATCCCAACTCACTCACCTTACAACTCCCCAGTATGGCCAGTCCGCAAATCAAATGGAAAATGGCGACTAAAAACTGACTATCGGTGCCTAAATGCCAAAACAGCCCCCTTGACGGCTGCAGTGCCTAACATAGCCGAATTGCTCGCGACCATACAGGAGCAAGCACATCAGGTTTTAGCAACCATTGATGTGAAGGATATGTTTTTTATGGTTCCCTTACAGGAGGCTGACAGAGACCGCTTTGCCTTCACGTGGGAGGGTGTGCAATTCACTTTCACACGTCTTCCCCAGGGATACCGCCATTCACCGACCATTGCGCACTATGCACTAGCACAAGAGCTTGCTCAAGTCACTCCTGGAGATGGCGTCAGGGTATATCAATACATCGATGATGTGTTGACAGGCGGCCCTCATGCTGCTGCAGTAGGACAGACCCAGACGGAGATAATCAGTCACCTAGAGAATTTAGGACTCCAAATCCCGGCAGAAAAGGTACAGCTTCCCTCTTCTGAGATAAAATTTTTAGGCATTTGGTGGAGGGGAGGAATGGCGTGCATTGCCCCCGAAACTCTAACTACTCTTGAACAAGTGCCCTAGGTCTGCTGGTATTTTGGAGAAAACACATTCCAGATTCTTCTATCTTATATGATCTAACATGCAAAAGAGTCACCTGGGATTGGACCCCCGTCCATGACGAAGCGTTGAAGTTGTTGATTTTTGAAGCAGGCACATATCAGGCTTTAGGGCCAATACACCCAACAGATCCACTCCACATTGAATGGGGTTTTGCAATTCATGGGCTATCCATACATATGTGGCAACGTGGGCCTGAAGGTCCAACTCGTCCCATAGGATTCTACTCGTGCAGTTTTAAAGATGCAGAAAAATGTTACTCAGTTTGGGAGAAGGGCCTTTTTGTGGTTAGTTTAGCTTTTCAGGAAGCTGAAAGGATCATATGGCAGCAACCAATCATCTTACGAGGGCCCTTTAAGGTTTTGAAGCCAGTGTTGTCCAGAACCCCACCTCCCATTGGGGTGGCACAGCGAGAAACAGTAAGGAAGTGGTATGCACAGTTGGATCACTATTGCCACACATGGAGAACAGAGGAAGGAACGCCCAAAATACTCCAAATACAAGATCCGCCCACCAATCACCCAGACACAGAACCCCCTCCCCTCATGCATAAAACCTGCTCCTCCATTTGAGCCCCATCTGAAAAATGTGTGGTTCACTGATGCATCTTCTAAGAGGGAGGGAAAGGTATGGAAGTACTGAGCAGCAGCACTACATGTTGACTCTGGGGACCGAATCATAACAGAGGGTGAGGGGAGTACCCAAGTGGGCAAATTAGTGGCTGTGTGGAACGTGGTCACCAGGGAAGCTGAGACCAGAGAACCAGTGTATATTTATACAGACTCATATGCTGTGTTCAAGGGATGTACAGAGTGGCTCCCTTTTTGGGAACAAAATGGATGGGAGGTAAACCGAATACCAGTATGGCAGCGGGAAAAGTGGGAGGAAACATTCACTTTAAATACAGCATTGTATGTCACATGGTGTAATTATAGGAACGAAAGCAGCAAAGAAATTAAAAAGCCTTTGCAAGACTGTAAGGAGTGTAAACAAAGAATATAATTACACATCGAGCCAGTTGATTAACCAAATAATAGTTAAAGCAGATTTAGACTTACATTCATTTGGTTCTGAATTCCGGGGATTTTGGGTGTGAGATTAAACAGTGTTTGAAGAATAATTATCCTTCTCTGAGATGAAGGAACTGAATTTTTCTTAGCCTGTCAAAAGACTCTGGCTGCTGCATGGGGGGCGTAGACTGCAAATCTCAGCAGTACTGAACTGATTAATTACAGTGAACTCTGAGACTTATAACCAGTCTAAGCCTAAGAGAAAGCAGTGATATTGCACACGACATTGTGCCAGTCCAAATTAATATTTAAAAGAAAAACAGACTAATGTTTACCTAGAGCAGAAAGTGCAGTATCTTGTAAGGACCTGTGGTGGGTTACACTTGGCTGGACACCAGATGCTTACTAAAGCCGCTCTATCACTCCCCGTCCTCAACTAGACAGGGGAGAGAAAATATAAAGAAAGGCTCGTGGGTCGAGATGAGGACAGGGCGATCACTCACCTATTACCGTTATGGACAAAAGAGATTAAACTCGGGGAAATTAACTTAATTTATTGCCATTCAAGTCAAAGCAAGGTAAAGAGAAATAAAATCAGATATTAAACCACCTTCCCCCACCCCTCCCTTCTTCCCAGTCTCAACTTCACTCCCAACTTCTCTACCTCCTCCCCTGAGAGGCACAGGGGGACGAGGGATGGAGGTTGCGGTCAGTTCATCACACATTGTCTCTGCCACTCCTTCCTTCTCACACTCTTCCCCTGCTCTAGCGTGGGGTCCTCCACAGTCTGCATCTGAATATCTACTCCACCACAGACCTCCATGTGCTGCAGGGGGACAACCTGCCTCACCATCGTCTTCACTACAGGCTGTAGGGGAATCTCTGCTCCGGTGGCTTGAGCACCTCCTTCTTCACTGACCTCGATGTCTGCAGAGTTGTTGCTCTCACATATTCTCACTCCTCTGTTCTGGTTGCTGTTGCGCAGGAGCTTTTGCCCTTGCTTTAAAATATTTTCACAGAGGCACTATCACCATTGTTGATTTGCTCAGCCTTGGCCAACGGTAGGTCTGTCTTGGAATCAGCTGGCATTGGCTCTGTCAGACATAAGGGAAGCTTCTGGCTTCTTTGCACAGAAGCCATCTCTGTAGCCCCCGCTACCAAAAACTTGCTACTTAAACCAAATACACTCTGACCAGATTTTGCTCTTTTCTCCTGCAGTTTGTATTTAAAAGTTGCATGGGATTTTTTAACAGGTAGCTAAGTTAATTGGCCCATGTCCTTTTCCCAGTCAAACACCCAGGTGAAAGAGTATATTTTTAAATATCAAGCAAATTTAGGTTCTATTTTGTAAACCTGGGCAGCATGTCGGCTTAGTAGTTAGGACACACAATTTTCTACATTTAGTTTGCTGCTTACCAGCCATCCCAGGTTGATGAAGGTTGACATTTCTTCCTGGTGCCTTGTGACTGCTTATGTGAATGTAGCAGAACTTAAGTGGGTACCAGTATCAAAAGAATCAATCAATATAGGCAATAAGTTGTAGTTTTACTGCAATTCCTCCAAGCAGAGAGGCTTAGTCTCAGGCAATATATTGACTACTTAGCCTTTATCTTTTAAATGCATATCATGGCTCAAAGAAGGGGCCATGACAGCAACCTGAGTTTGGTGCTTGATATCAGTAGCTGCATCTCAGAACCTTGCCCCCTCTGGCTCTGCTTATGGTGCTGCTTGGGTCTGGCTCGCCTTCCGCACAGCAGGGCAGTACTGAAGATTGGAGCAGAGCGGTTGGCCATCTCTGCTGCCACACGACTCGTGAGAAAGGATGATTTTATCAAAAGAGCCAATGAATGACATTTATAAGGAAGAAAATAGTAAAAAATTCTATGTGCCTGAACAGCCAAATGCAGATGGCAGTGACATTTAAGGGAAGATACATATGAACTATGATGTCCTTCAAAACCTGATAGTCATTTATAGATATAGACAAGCCAGTCAAAGCAGCTAAACCTCAAGTCTAATTTAATAATACTTACGTGATTAAAGATACAGCAAGGCTAGAGGGAAAAGATGTTTTTTTTGAGACAGGCAGTGCTAATCACAGATGACCCTGGATCACTTTATTAAGTGGCAATCAATCAGGTAAAAAAAAGCATCTGGACAAAGGAAATCCCAAAAGCTCATGATTGCAAGAATTAATAGGGAAGACCTCAGGAAAAGACAGTTATTGCCAATGAGTTTGCATACGATGATGGTGCGCTCCGTACAAACTTCCGCCACATGGGTCATGTGCACTGCACTTCATCTGGATCTTTGGACAACTGCTCATTGTCCAGGTCATTATGAATCACCTCCAGCATGGCTAATTCCCTCAGGTATTGGATACCTCTCTCCATGGTGGTCCACTTGCCTGGGTGACATATAACATCTTCCTTGAAGGGATACCTTTCCTTCACACCTAACAGGAGTCACCTCCAGAGGCTGAGGGCTTTCACCCCTTTTCCAATCGATTTCTCAATGCCCCCTTCCCTAGAAAGGGATCCCAGCTGCTTGGCTTCCCTACCCTCTAATTCCAGGCTACTGGCTCCGTTATCCCAGCATCGGAGCAGCCAGGTGACAATGTGCTCGCCTGGACGACGACCGAAATCTTTTCGCATATCTCGCAGTTCACTCAGGGACGGATATCGGGTGGTTACCATCTCATTTGTGGCTTCTGCCTCTTCCTCCTCCTGTTCTTGTGATGGCCCTGGCTCATCATCAGCCCTTACTAAAAGAGTTGATTTTCTTGTGTATTTTTTCTTCTGTATAGGGGTGACTGATACTGGCACGGGTTGGTTCTCTGGCGTAGCCACAGTGCCTGTTACCGGGACTGGCATAGCCACAGTGCCTGTTGCCAGGACTGGCATAGCCACAGAGCCTGTCACAGGGGCTGACATAGTTGCAGTGCCTGTTGCTGGGGCTGGCAGCTCCAGTCGTTTTGTCGTCAAATCCAGAGACCTTCTCTTCCCCTCGAGGGTTCTGAATAGTGTTTAATAGGGCTCGGTAGGCATGGGCCAGGCCCCAGCACATTGCAGGGATTTGTGTCTCCCTAGAATTGTCAGCATGATAGCATACTTTTTCCAAATGTTCTACTAATTTTTCAGGATTCTGCACTTGTTCAGGGATGAAGTTCCAAAACACTGGAGGGGCCCACCGGCCTAGGCATTTGCCCATACTCTCCCACACACCCTGCCACTCATAACTGTCCAGCCTTGGGGCAGATCTCTGGATGATAATCTTAAACTGCTTATTAACCTTAGACAAAACCGAAACAATATACCCAAGAAATACCAATAGATGTATCTTAACTACCCAAGGATGTTCAAGGTACAAAAAAATTGTTGCAATGACGGAGGAAACATCATAGAAGGTGGCAGTCAAGATGCCATTCTGTATGTCCTCCATAAAAAACCTCTCAGAGGAAGAGGTATAATTGCTAATTGTCTCCATGAGGTGGTACCCGAAGTACAGCAATGGCTTCTCTACTACAGAACCCAAATACCAGATAGCGCTCAAGGCCAGTGTTTTAATAACAAATCTCCCAGGCAAAACATCACTAATCACTGCAGAGCACAGCAAACTGCAAAACCCAACACCAATCTTTAACATGTACTGCAAAAACAAGAGCATGGTGCGGATCAGGTAGACTAATACCGAGAGCAGATGAATCAATATTATGACCAGCAACTGTTAACAGATACAAATTCCTTAATACACTCTGGTTAATCTGTTATTAACTCTAACCCTCGAGCCCCACGTTGGGCGCCAAAAAGGACTGTCGTGGTTCAACCCCAGCCAGCAACCAAGCACCACACAGCCGCTCACTCACTCCCCCCTCCCCAGGGGATGGGGAAGAGAACTGGAAGGGTGAAAGTCAGAAAAACTGTTGGTTGAGATAAGAACTGTTTAATAATTGAAGTGAAATAGAATAGTAGTAATACTAATAGTAATAATATACAAAGCATTTTATAGACTATACAATTTCTCACTACCTGCCGATCAATGACCAGCATGTCCCCGAGCAGCGATCGCTGCCCCCTGGGCAACTCCCCCCAGTTTATATACTGAGCATGATGTCATATGGTATGGAATAGCCCTCTGGCCAGTCTGGGTCAGCTGTCCTGGCTGTGCCCCCTCCCAGCTTCTTGTGCACCTGGCAGAGCATGGGAAGCTGAAAAGTCCTTGACTGGTGTAAGCACTACTCTGCAACAACTAAACCATCAGTGTGTTATCAACATTATTCTCATCCTAAATCCAAAACACAGCACTATACCAGCTACTAGGAAAAAGACAAAAAAAACAACTCTATCCCAGCTGAAACCAGGGCAGAAGGTTAGTGAAACAGCACCTCCCTTTCATAAACCCATGCTGGCTGAGCCTGATCCCCTGGTTGTCCCGTACAAGCTGCGTAATGGCACTCAAGATTATCTGCTCCATGACCTTCTCTGGCACCGAGGTCAGGCTGACAGGCCTGTGGGTCCCTGGATCCTCCTTCCGACCGTTCTTGTAGAGGGGCATCACGTTAGCTAACTTCCAGTCATCTGGGACCTCCCCGGTTGACCAGGACTGCTGATAAATGATGGAGAGTGGCTTGGCCAGCTCCTCTGCCACCTCCTCAGTATCCTCGTGTGGATCCCGTCTAGCCCCATGGACTTGTGAGCATCCAGGTGGAGGAGCAGGTAGGTGACTGCCACCTCTTCAAGAACCGGGACTTCTCTCTGCTTCCTATCGCCAGCTCCCAGCTCAGGGGCCTGAAAACCCCGAGGATGACCAGTCTGACTATTAAAGACTGAGGCAAAGAAGGCATTAAGTACCTCAGCATTCTCCTCATCCTTCGTGGTGATGTTTCCCTCCGCACCCAACAAAGGAGGGAGATTCTCCCTGGCCCTCCTTTTGTCACTGATATATTTGTAAAACATATTTTGTTATCTCTTTAATGGCGGTGGCCAGTTTAAGTTCTAGCTGGGCCTTTGCCTTTCTAATCTTCTCCCTGCATAACCTCACAACATCCTTGTAGTCCTCCTGAGTCACCTGCCCCTTCTTCCAAAGGTGGTAAGCTCTCCTTTTTTTTCCTGAGTTCTAGCCAAAGCTCTCTGTTCAGCCAGGCCGGTCTTCTCCCTGCCTGCTCGGCTTTTGTCACATGGTAATGGCCTGCTCCAGTGCCTTTGAGACTTCCTTCTGGAATAACATCCAGCCTTCCTGGACTCCTTTTTTGGGCGTAAACTCCAATATGTATATAATATACGGAATCACAATTGCCTCCTGGACAATCTAGGAGTAGAAAATGAGACAAAATCTTCTGAATGAATTATTCTCTGTGAATTGTCCCCTTTACTCTAACTTTGATAAGATGCTTCTTGGGGAAGTCTCTTAAGATAGATAATATAGAGCTACACATCAGAAAAAAGGTGTTTGTTAAGAGCCTTCTTTCAGCAATTAAGAGCCCTGAATTTTCTGCAGTGTCAAAGTTTATTTCATGGCTATTTCACAGAAGGGGGGAAGCAGTACTGAAAAAACTCAGTATTTTTTTGACTGCATCTTTTCTTCACGTTTTAATCTCTCCCTTTTCCCTTCTCACTGACCCCCGTATTATTGGTTCCAGATCTGAGCTACTTCCAAGTCAGTTTCATTTTGATTCTTTTGGTTTTCCCTGTTCACATAATTTGGCTAATTGGTCTCCCCGGCAATTGCTTTGGCCTTTTCCCAGGGTAATTATATACCACAACTTGTTTCCTGCAAGTTAAATTTTAGTTTGGTTTCACAAGCAGAAGCAAAAAGAACAAGCAATGCCATAATTTATTCTAGTACATTTTAAAGTTATTGAGATAAAGATTTAATTTAATTTCAAAATTCAAAATTTAAAAGTTCATCAGGTTGAATACGGATTGGAAAACATAACACAGTAAAAAGCTGACATGGAGTTCTGCCTCATTAATAAGTCTTATATGTACTTGTGCTTTTATGCCACTCAGAAGGCTCTGTGGCTCATGCAAGGGACGCTACAGCAGAGGAGGAACCGCTACTGCAAGCAGGGTATGGCATGTGGTGTACTCACTGCTGGAGTGAAAGCCATCTCTCATACCTACTTTACGGCTGCAGCATGCTGCAAGGTATCATTTACATGCGCTGGCTTGCGGCATTCCGCAGGGTGAGGGAAGGCTTGCAAGATACTGCATCCCCACTGGGTGAGGCCCTGAGCCTCGTCACTCTTCCAACACTGCCAGCTGCTGACAAACAGCAGGGTCAGACAGAAAGCTCAAGGGAGATATTTTGTGATCTTTCATCTACTTGTCACCTATAACTTCAGGAAAACGAAGGCGGAAGACTGTTAATCTAGACCAAATAATAATATTCCACATTATTAATATGAGATGTGCTACTGAGGATGCTATTTGAGGTTAGTATTTTATGGTGGTACTTCAGCCTTTTTTGGGTGAAGAGTGTGGTTGGTGGACTACTCCACAAAAGTCATGTTAACTATACAGGACTTGCTGCTGTTTGTCACAAGATGAAGCACCCCAGTATAGTCAGACCCCAGGCCCACACATGTTCAGAGAAGGTGTGGAAAAGTCTTTCACGGGAGCAAAATCATGGCAAAAGATGGCTTGTTCGTAAAGATGTGGACAAATGCTGGAGAAAGATAACAGCAGAAACACTATTCAAAGTCAACCTCTGGTGCCATTCCTAGAGGAGAACCGGCTCATCTGCCTGAGTCTCCTAAAGGACAGAAAGCAGCTCATTGTCTTCAATGCTTATTTGTAGTGCAAAAGGAATATAGGAGCTTCCTACATTGCTTGAGACCCTTATAAATGCCAGGCTTTGCCCAATCACATTCCTGTGTCTTATGCAAGAAGAAGGCTGGTGCTGCTGAGCAGCAAGGAGCTGCAGCCAAACCAGGTGTCAGAAGTGTCATGAGACTCATCTGATTTCATCTCAGCCTTTGCCTGTCTAACTTTCATTTCTTGGGGTGTGTCAGATGTCAGTGGACCCAGAAATGGAAGAAAAAAACCAACAACATACAGGCATTTTTTGCCTAGAAAAGCCATGCTACACGAAGCATGACAAGAGCTGTGTGAGTGATGGGGAGGTGGATAGTGTGGGGTTGCACACACTTCACCTGAGGGAAGGAAGGGGTCACTCTATACATTACTGACCGAGAGAGTGGGGGTCTGCCACTTCTAAAACAGACACCTCAGTACGTGGCAGGTCTTTAATAACTCTGGTTTGTTCTTTTCGTCATTACCGAGTTCACTAGAGCAAGCGCCAGTGAACGGAGCTGGCCCAGGCTTCCATGCACTGCACGGCATTGAATGTCCAAAATTTTTTTTTCAGTTAGTTGTTACACTGGGTCAAGCGTGCTGTGAAAGAACATTTCCACTTCCTACTGGGACTCCTCTTGCACCCAGCAGGACACATCTTCTAGTTAACTAGAGAAGAGCAGGCTGCGTTTGGTCCCCTGCTTGTGACTATGCCATGGGAAACTGGGGGAGGCAAAGGACAACCTTGAATTCCAGTTACAACTGTGATCTTTTCATCCTCTGTTCAAGAGCCACTGCTTTTCCCACAAGCTGTCAACAGTAAGATCTTGCAGCAGGGTTTTCAAGGAGGTTTTGTTGCTAGAGATTGCTAGTACCTCACTGGTTAGCTGGTACCTCAGCTAAATCCTCACCCAAGACAAACCTGCAGATCCTCCCTCTGAATAACGCAGATAAATGGGGAGCTGTTTTTAATGCAGCGAGATTGATCATGGCTGCGTTGTGGGAGGAAACAGTTATATAGGTTGATTCTCCTAAAACAGAACAAAAGGACAAGCCAATAATGCTCTGATCTATAGTGAGAGCAATTACATCCAAAGCTCATTCAGCACTGAGAAAGGGAGCATTTACAACCCTGCGTCTTCTCACTTTGAATAAGCTGAGGAAGACAGAGCACCCATGGCCACCTCTCTGCTTCATGCTTGGCAGCACTGCCATGTTGCCTCCTGCACACAGTCTGTCTGCCGATATGAACATGCCGGTATAGACTGGAAATCCAAGACCCTGACTCCTTTTGCATACAACCAGCACCCCAGCAAAATTCATAAGACACCGCAGGGCAAGAAGCAGGGTCAGCAGGATGCTGCTTGGTGGATGCCGCTGCCGCTCGTCACATGAGAATTTGGCTGCCTGACACCACTCCATCTTCATTTGGTACCTACATGCCTAGGCTCCCGGGATCAGTCAGAAGGAAACAAAGATGGAGCGTCTTTTTCCTCCATTGATGTGGGATCTCCTGGGAGCAGAAAGTGACATGGCATGCGGAAAACAGCGTCCTCTCACTTTCTTCATCCTTCCACAGGCCAAATGTCCAGGGTTGTCATGTTGTATCCCATGGAAGAGCTGAGACAAGGAATCCTTGGGTATTAAAAAAATAAATAAAATAGGGATTGAAATGACAAAATTACATCCATAGATTCTGCATGTCCTTCCTCTCTTCCCCTCCCACATATTACTCTTCTGCTAGGTTTTCCAATAAAATCAGATAATTTTTTTTTCCTCTGCAGCCTACATCTCCAGACACAACACTCAGTGTTTCTGATGCTCTCCTAGCAGAGTCTCCAGAGCAAATGATAATTGTAACAGAACTCACCAATTTTTGTTAGAATCATTCCCTTTCTATTCAGCATCCAGAGAATAAAATCATGGCTCTAAAGCAGCACAATTACCACACAGATGCTACCCCCTCCTGCTTTGTCTTCCAGGGGTGCAGCTCCATCACCAAAAAGGCAGGACCTTCTTTCTCTCTGCCCTTATTTATAGAAACCCGTCCCTCCTGGTCCTGCCTTGCTGCGAGCAGGGAGTACAAAGTTGCTAGAGGCAGATCTAATCTTCGTGGATTTCTCTTTTCTCTCAGGTCGATGCAAAGATAGCCTGACTTCTTTACCTCAAAGTTAGTTTTCCAAATACAAAATCAAAAATGCTATTTATATACAAGCTATTTTGATTTCATATGAGCTAAATCTCAGAGCATGAGCTATTCCTGGGCATTGTTAAAATCTACGAAGCTCTGAAAGGGGAGCAGATACAGTTGATCTCAAATGGGGGGCATTCACTTTATTTTTTTAATATTTTAATGATACAGAACGAATTGAGGGACCTGCCACCTTTGAACTTTGCGGGAATGCTGTTATGAATCCAGGAGCCTTCATACCAGGAGGTATGAATCCAGAATAAACACTCCTGTCCCTCCTAACTGTCAGTCCATGAGAAAAATCTGATCTTCAGAAAAAGAATTTACAATGAAGCTCTGCTCACCATATCTCAGGTTCCAAAGACTTTATTTTCTGAGAAAAGAGTGCAATATGTTGATATGCTTTAAACTGTATCAATTTAGTCAATATATTTACTAAATAGTAAAATAAATTTTATGTGCCCCAAGATGTGCAATATTCAATCAACATCAAGTAAGTCTGTCAGAGAAAATTTTCCAGATCATGGACACATGAATTATACCTTTTCTGACTGCAACAATTTGAATAGAAATTTTTTCAAAATTGAAAATGTTTTTAAAAATAAAATTTCTAACAGCCTTGTTTATCTGACATGCACTAGAATAGTAGGAGTCTTGTGTCCGATCTGTAGAGTTTCTATCTCATCTTTCTTCAGCCACAGGTAATAAAGGACTGAATAAAGGAAGAAATACTGATCACGGAGAAATGATTGGGAAGATACACTGAGGAATAAGACAACTGTCTAAATATGTTGGAGTTTAAATAGGACTACTGGATGAACCAGATTTTTAGTTCATTGATCAAGAAAAGAAATTATATCTTTCTTGACCCAAAGTATATTTATAATTTTTTCCACTGAAATTAATATTTAAAAGAATGATTTTTCCTGGACAAAGCAATGACTTTGAAATCTAGCATGTTGAGATTTTTGTGGTTTACTTGGACTTTTAAAAGTCAACAGGAAGTGGAAATCAGTTTTCTCTCCTACAGGAAGAGGTTGGCAGTACTCTGTCCTTGACTCCAACTGTCTCTGCCCTGTCATGGCGCACAGGCCCTGCCTTGCTTCTCTATGGAAAGCACGTGTGCTTCTCCCCGCACTTTCACTCAATAAAAAGAGCGAATTTTCATTTGTTTTTTCCAAGTGAACTTGCTGTTTTCATCACCTGAAGCATACTGCATTATAAAGGTGGGAAAGGTTTTTACACTATGATTTTGCTAATGACATGGGAGGGAGGTGAGCTGGACCAGGGGCTTCACCCAGGAGGGGCAACTTTATATTCAAGAACAAAAAGCAGAAGAAAATGGAGACTGAATACTGGAAAAAAATAGTCAGTAGATACTATAGCAAGCCTTGTCCCTTCAGTCAAATAAGAATATGTGACAACACACTCTTCATAACACAGGGAACATTTACGCATAAGCAGAAGGATGGGATACAGTATGTGGATGTTTAATGTTTCACATCTCTGTGATTCTATGAAACCCTTGTCTTCAACAGTTTAATAAGCCAGAATTAATAATGCCCTTCATGAAAATGCAAGAGCATTTTCCTTGCTGAAGTTGTCCCGAAGAGAAATGTTCCCTCTGAACAAATCACAGGAAAAGTAGAAACCTTAGCCATAACATTGTCAAAGTATAAAAGTTAAATAACATATTTAGTTTTTTTGACACATGTCAAAGAGGTATGAGGGCGTTCCTCAAAATAGCTTTCCTGTAGCCTTTGTAACACATGCTGGAATTTCCCTTCTCCTCTTTCATGTTCATTTCACTTCTAAATTCAAACATTGATGAGCACAGTCTGTACAAGACTGTGACATTATACTATTAATTTAGATAATTCTATTGTGTAGTTAAAAATATGTATGTTCAGAAAGATACTTAAATGAATGTGGTAGATTTGAAAAAAATCACCTTGATATGTAATGTTGCCCTACTTGTGTTACAGCATTTATAGGATTTTTTTAGACAAATATTTTTCCCAATGGATACAACAGGGTAAAGTCATGCTGCTGACACCATCAATCGTTTGTTTAATTACTTCAAGGAACATTTTAAAAATCCTACATCCCGTTACTAACACAGTAGTTTCTTCAGTCCTCCTAACAACTGAATCCAGAGTGACACAAAAGACATGCAAGTCAGAAAACAAGCATATTTCATTGACTATGAGCACCTAGCAGTCCCTACAACTTACAGCTTTTCAATTTAACATTATCAGTGTTTACAACCATTTGTATTTTATTAGGGAATCCTAAACTTCTCAGAAAATAGAACAAGTAATACAGTGTTAGCCAGGATGTATCATACAGTTGCATCTACTAATTCTGAAGTAACTTTTTCCTGAGGTCTTCCCTATTAATTCTTGCAATCATGAGCTTTTGGGATTTCCTTTGTCCAGATGCTTTTTTTTACCTGATTGATTGCCACTTAATAAAGTGATCCAGGGTCATCTGTGATTAGCACTGCCTGTCTCAAAAAAAACATCTTTTCCCTCTAGCCTTGCTGTATCTTTAATCACGTAAGTATTATTAAATTAGACTTGAGGTTTAGCTGCTTTGACTGGCTTGTCTATATCTATAAATGACTATCAGGTTTTGAAGGACATCATAGTTCATATGTATCTTCCCTTAAATGTCACTGCCATCTGCATTTGGCTGTTCAGGCACATAGAATTTTTTACTATTTTCTTCCTTATAAATGTCATTCATTGGCTCTTTTGATAAAATCATCCTTTCTCACGAGTCGTGTGGCAGCAGAGATGGCCAACCGCTCTGCTCCAATCTTCAGTACTGCCCTGCTGTGCGGAAGGCGAGCCAGACCCAAGCAGCACCATAAGCAGAGCCAGAGGGGGCAAGGTTCTGAGATGCAGCTACTGATATCAAGCACCAAACTCAGGTTGCTGTCATGGCCCCTTCTTTGAGCCATGATATGCATTTAAAAGATAAAGGCTAAGTAGTCAATATATTGCCTGAGACTAAGCCTCTCTGCTTGGAGGAATTGCAGTAAAACTACAACTTATTGCCTATATTGATTGATTCTTTTGATACTGGTACCCACTTAAGTTCTGCTACATTCACATAAGCAGTCACAAGGCACCAGGAAGAAATGTCAACCTTCATCAACCTGGGATGGCTGGTAAGCAGCAAACTAAATGTAGAAAATTGTGTGTCCTAACTACTAAGCCGACATGCTGCCCAGGTTTACAAAATAGAACCTAAATTTGCTTGATATTTAAAAATATACTCTTTCACCTGGGTGTTTGACTGGGAAAAGGACATGGGCCAATTAACTTAGCTACCTGTTAAAAAAAATCCCATGCAACTTTTAAATACAAACTGCAGGAGAAAAGAGCAAAATCTGGTCAGAGTGTATTTGGTTTAAGTAGCAAGTTTTTGGTAGCGGGGGCTACAGAGATGGCTTCTGTGCAAAGAAGCCAGAAGCTTCCCTTATGTCTGACAGAGCCAATGCCAGCTGATTCCAAGACAGACCTACCGTTGGCCAAGGCTGAGCAAATCAACAATGGTGATAGTGCCTCTGTGAAAATATTTTAAAGCAAGGGCAAAAGCTCCTGCGCAACAGCAACCAGAACAGAGGAGTGAGAATATGTGAGAGCAACAACTCTGCAGACATCGAGGTCAGTGAAGAAGGAGGTGCTCAAGCCACCGGAGCAGAGATTCCCCTACAGCCTGTAGTGAAGACGATGGTGAGGCAGGTTGTCCCCCTGCAGCACATGGAGGTCTGTGGTGGAGTAGATATTCAGATGCAGACTGTGGAGGACCCCACGCTAGAGCAGGGGAAGAGTGTGAGAAGGAAGGAGTGGCAGAGACAATGTGTGATGAACTGACCGCAACCTCCATCCCTCGTCCCCCTGTGCCTCTCAGGGGAGGAGGTAGAGAAGTTGGGAGTGAAGTTGAGACTGGGAAGAAGGGAGGGGTGGGGGGAAGGTGGTTTAATATCTGATTTTATTTCTCTTTACCTTGCTTTGACTTGAATGGCAATAAATTAAGTTAATTTCCCCGAGTTTAATCTCTTTTGTCCATAACGGTAATAGGTGAGTGATCGCCCTGTCCTCATCTCGACCCACGAGCCTTTCTTTATATTTTCTCTCCCCTGTCTAGTTGAGGACGGGGAGTGATAGAGCGGCTTTAGTAAGCATCTGGTGTCCAGCCAAGTGTAACCCACCACAGGTCCTTACAAGATACTGCACTTTCTGCTCTAGGTAAACATTAGTCTGTTTTTCTTTTAAATATTAATTTGGACTGGCACAATGTCGTGTGCAATATCACTGCTTTCTCTTAGGCTTAGACTGGTTATAAGTCTCAGAGTTCACTGTAATTAATCAGTTCAGTACTGCTGAGATTTGCAGTCTACGCCCCCCATGCAGCAGCCAGAGTCTTTTGACAGGCTAAGAAAAATTCAGTTCCTTCATCTCAGAGAAGGATAATTATTCTTCAAACACTGTTTAATCTCACACCCAAAATCCCCGGAATTCAGAACCAAATGAATGTAAGTCTAAATCTGCTTTAACTATTATTTGGTTAATCAACTGGCTCGATGTGTAATTATATTCTTTGTTTACACTCCTTACACTCTTGCAAAGGCTTTTTAATTTCTTTGCTGCTTTCGTTCCTATAATTACACCATGTGACATACAATGCTGTATTTAAAGTGAATGTTTCCTCCCACTTTTCCTGCTGCCATACTGGTATTCGGTTTACCTCCCATCCATTTTGTTCCCAAAAAGGGAGCCACTCTGTACATCCCTTGAACACAGCATATGAGTCTGTATAAATATACACTGGTTCTCTGGTCTCAGCTTCCCTGGTGACCACGTTCCACACAGCCACTAATTTGCCCACTTGGGTACTCCCCTCACCCTCTGTTATGATTCGGTCCCCAGAGTCAACATGTAGTGCTGCTGCTCAGTACTTCCATACCTTTCCCTCCCTCTTAGAAGATGCATCAGTGAACCACACATTTTTCAGATGGGGCTCAAATGGAGGAGCAGGTTTTATGCATGAGGGGAGGGGGTTCTGTGTCTGGGTGATTGGTGGGCGGATCTTGTATTTGGAGTATTTTGGGCGTTCCTTCCTCTGTTCTCCATGTGTGGCAATAGTGATCCAACTGTGCATACCACTTCCTTACTGTTTCTCGCTGTGCCACCCCAATGGGAGGTGGGGTTCTGGACAACACTGGCTTCAAAACCTTAAAGGGCCCTCGTAAGATGATTGGTTGCTGCCATATGATCCTTTCAGCTTCCTGAAAAGCTAAACTAACCACAAAAAGGCCCTTCTCCCAAACTGAGTAACATTTTTCTGCATCTTTAAAACTGCACGAGTAGAATCCTATGGGACGAGTTGGACCTTCAGGCCCACGTTGCCACATATGTATGGATAGCCCATGAATTGCAAAACCCCATTCAATGTGGAGTGGATCTGTTGGGTGTATTGGCCCTAAAGCCTGATATGTGCCTGCTTCAAAAATCAACAACTTCAACGCTTCGTCATGGACGGGGGTCCAATCCCAGGTGACTCTTTTGCATGTTAGATCATATAAGATAGAAGAATCTGGAATGTGTTTTCTCCAAAATACCAGCAGACCTAGGGCACTTGTTCAAGAGTAGTTAGAGTTTCGGGGGCAATGCACGCCATTCCTCCCCTCCACCAAATGCCTAAAAATTTTATCTCAGAAGAGGGAAGCTGTACCTTTTCTGCCGGGATTTGGAGTCCTAAATTCTCTAGGTGACTGATTATCTCCGTCTGGGTCTGTCCTACTGCAGCAGCATGAGGGCCGCCTGTCAACACATCATCGATGTATTGATATACCCTGACGCCATCTCCAGGAGTGACTTGAGCAAGCTCTTGTGCTAGTGCATAGTGCGCAATGGTCGGTGAATGGCGGTATCCCTGGGGAAGACGTGTGAAAGTGAATTGCACACCCTCCCACGTGAAGGCAAAGCGGTCTCTGTCAGCCTCCTGTAAGGGAACCATAAAAAACATATCCTTCACATCAATGGTTGCTAAAACCTGATGTGCTTGCTCCTGTATGGTCGCGAGCAATTCGGCTATGTTAGGCACTGCAGCCGTCAAGGGGGCTGTTTTGGCATTTAGGCACCGATAGTCAGTTTTTAGTCGCCATTTTCCATTTGATTTGCGGACTGGCCATACTGGGGAGTTGTAAGGTGAGTGAGTTGGGATAATTACCCCTTGCTCTCACAACTCGGTTATCACAGGGGTTATACCCTCCCGAGCCCCTAAGGGAAGAGGGTACAGTTTAACATTAACAATTTTGGAAGGAGGGAACGCAGGTGCTGGTTGTAGAAGTCTTTTAGAAACCATGGGGAGTCTGAATTTCTACTCCCTTCCTTTTGAGTCTGTCCATGCTCTCCCCTTCAATAAATCAAGACCTAAAATGTTTGTATGCAAAGTACCCAATATCATCGTGACCTCAACAGGAGATGTGTGTCCCGGTAACCAGCATCTGACTCGAGCTGTTGGTTGTGGCTTAGAGTTTCCAAAAGCATATGTGACCCAAATTTGTTTTTTATTGGCAACTATGCCATTGCAATTAGTGACATCCGCCCGAAGTGCTGACATCTGAGCACCCGTGTCAACTAAGAAATTAACTGGGGTTTTAAAGGGAGCAAGGGGAAAAGTAATTAACAAGTCCCCTTTATTATTTTCTGTGAGCCTTCTCAAATGGACCCACTGGCCGTCCCCCGGCTCACTTACTGGGGACGGCGTGTCCAGTTTCCCGTCCCGAGATCAATTAAATCCTTTTCGGGGCGTTAAGTACCTTAGAGTTAACTCCCGCAACGTCATTAGATCGGGGCTCTGCCCTCATACTCTCTCGGGTGTGCTGGTCAATTTGGAGGGGTACGTTCTGTTTGTTTTTCCACGCTCGAACGAGCTTGTCTAAAGTTACAGTAGGCATACCATCCATTAACTCCCGGGGAATCCCCTTCTCGATTCCCTCCGCCCACAATAGGTTTCTCCTCACCCCTGAGGCCTGAGGAGGGGCCCGATTTTCTCGCTGTTCCACTCTCCTTACAGCAGTTCCCCCCAGTGAGATCCATTCTCCTACCATAATTTATCAGTTCCTGGGCTATCTCCCCCCAAGTCATGGCCCCTCTCTCTCGTTGGTTTCGTCTCCCCCCTCCCCTCAGAGCCAGGATATCCCTTAGACGGTCCTGCAGCTGTGCCACGTACAGTTTCAGTGAGTCCGGAAGACCCCGGATCAGGGGAGTCATTCTATCAGGGTGTGCATTTAGCAACATTGGGGAAGGCTGTTGAGGGACTAAATGCCTGTCGTGCATCAACTGGAGGCAAGCAGCCTTTTGTAAACTTTCGGTTAAATGATTTATATCAAGGGTCTCAATATATACCGGGTCTCCTCGTTCCAGGGGGTCTAAACCTCCTGCCCAATATGCGGCTCGTTGAGTTAACGACCACGGCTCTCTTTGATCATCAGTGGTTAAAAATACGCCGGGCCCCCAGTATCCCTGCGCCTCATCTTCTGACAATAAAATTCGGTCTCCGCCAGACAATGACACCCTCCATACATATTCAGTCTCAGATTCTTGAGCCCATCTACTATATTTTTCCTGGATTTTTGTTAGTTCGGTTGCCGAATACGGCACCATCCGGGTGGTGACTTGCGGAGCTCCTCCACCTTGGCCTTCAGTGGTCTCCGTTTTGATTAATGGTCTCAGAATTGCCTGCTCTTTTTCGGCTTCAGGGTAAGAAATTTCTTGACTAATTTCCAATTCCTTGAGCGGGTATAGAGTTCTTGAATTGGATGCCGACTTTTCGGCTAACTTTGCCAAGCTTGAAAATCCCGGCTCACTATCCGGAATCGAGTCACAATCTGTTTGATTGTAAACCCCCCGCTCATTCTCTTCTAATTCAGACCGTAGAGTTTTTTTCTCGGTCCAATGCATCCGCTAGAGCCGCGCAAGCCCTCTGAGTGGCAATAAGCTCCACAGTTAGCTGTTTCTTTGAGCTCTCCAGCTGTTTTTGTAAACTTTCTCACGTTCTGCTGTTAATTGGTCCTGTAAAGACCTAATTGTTTCTCCTTCTGCCTGCCTCGCCAAATGCCTTTCCTTTTGTGCCGCCGTCAGCATGGCTCCTAATACAGCACACACCAGAGCCTTTCCTTTTCCCGCTCGCCACTTCTGCTCCTTTGCAAGGCTGACTATACGATTTACCACTGTCTCGGAGTCGTGCCAATTATCGTGAGCCCAAGCTATTCCAGGTGGCGTAGGGCACGCTTTGTACTCCTTCAACTTCTCAAAGATTGTGGAGCAGTCAAGCATCGACATTTCCTGCGTAGTCATGACTTGCCACTGCTCGAACCTCTCCCGGCCTATGGCTGAGAGGTCACTTCCCGATTCTTCCTGTCCGCATTCACCGGATGGCGAACCACTCATATTCCAGAGATCATGCCAAATGGTAAGTGCAGCAGTACTGTGGTGGGAAAACCAAGAAGTGACAAAGTAGGAAAAATCATTAGTAAAGAAATAACCAACAAAAAGAGAGGCAATGAGGGTGTGTCTACTTAGTGATGTGAAATGAAGCTAGGTCAGATGTGGAGAAACAGACAGCTATTTATACCAGCATTTGTTAAAGCAGATGGAAGCAACCAACAAAGCAGCCATGTACAGGCTGCAGCCAAGACATGGGGATTTGTAGACTGGTATGGGTCCTAGACATGTCTTGTGCAACGCAAGTCTCCTGTGCCTGGACAAGTGGGCCTGAGTTTTGTCAGTTTTTTTAGTTTTCAAGCTAAGCATGCAAAGAGCATTTTCTAAAGCTCTTGGTGATCTCCAGGGCTTTCTCTAAGTGGCTGAAGCTCATGCACGTCAGAATCGTAAGTAGCCATGAAGACCAAGTTGAATGCATTTAAGTAAAAGCTTCAAATATTTGCTTTGCAGAGCCTATACATCCCACTACCTGTGTCCTCGTACCAGGCAGCTCCCCATTCCCCCAGACAAAGGTGGAGAGACGATCATTGACACGCATCAGACCAGAGGGAATTGGTTTGGCTATGGCAGAGTCGGAGTTAGAGCAGGCAGAGAGGGGATGCACACAGCAGGCTGTAGGAAGAGTACTCAATGTGGAAGAGCTGGAAAAGTGAGAGAGGGAAAATGTACAACTATCTGGGCTTAGAGATGACTCGGTCCAGAGAGAAGCAAGGCTGAGCATGGGAAGCAATACCCTTCTTCTCTTCCCCACCCACTGATGTAGTTCTTCTAAGATGTCAGCAAGGCAGGGAGACTGGGCTGGGGAGTCGGTAAAAGTTGCTTCTCCCCACGGAGGCGAGGATTTCTGGGTCCGAGCCTAGCCAAGGCAAGGAAGCAGATGGAAGAAGCACGTGACAAAACAAGCAGTTCCTGGAATGCTCCCCAGAGAGAAAGCAGCAACAGTGGGGCTCTCCAGTGTGTTTCAATGGGGAGTTCAGGGACTAGCTGTAATTCAGTAACTGGTCTGGGCAGAGCGACACAACTCCCTGAGCACTGCCCGTACCACCCTAAACCAGACTTTTCTGATTTCAGTTCAGTATTGCAAGTGTTTTCACATGATATCAGGTCTTTAAAAAAACATGTGAAGGAAAGAGAAAGGATTGAGCCAACTTCCCACCCACCAGACATCAAATTTCCAGCAATATATTTCTATTTCCAAAGTTTTTCTCCAGTCTGTTTAGAATCACCCTTAGTGTCCAGAGCTGGTTACTAGTGCCTAAACAACCACTAACATTCATCTGATAGACTGATGTTTATTTAAATGTGTGTATCTCAATGTATTGTATTTACCACTGTACTTGTGCTGCCAATGTCCAGCTTTCTTAGCACCAATCATCTGCAAAATATGAAAAAAGAATCCCTTACATTTAATGTTTTAAGATGACAATAGGTTCAGGGTGAACAACTCTAACACATTGAGATTACTGAGCCTTTGGGTTTTTTATACCTGTCAAAATTATCCTTTTTCCTTTTTCTGAATATTTGACATTGATCTAGACCTTTGCTACCTAATATTTTTGTTGCTAGAAAAGGACCAAGAGGTACTGCCTCATTATTTTATCTCTTTTGTTCTCCTCAAAATCAACATATTCTGCCATTTCCCACCAGACCAAATCACATTGCAACGGCTTCCATCACATTTTAAAGAGGAACTTATAACTGTGTGGTGTTCGCGTAAGTATTACAGGCAAAACACGAAGGAGTATGTATGTCTGAGGTATGTCTTTATATAAATTACCTTGTGCCGTATATGACCTCATACGTATGTAAGTTGAAACACAGCCATGTCATTATTCAGTTGCCCACAAGTAACCTGCTTACAGCATAAGCATGAGGTCAGATTCTTATCTGATATAAATCATCATCATTCTGGTGCCTTCCATGTTTCCCATCATCCCCATGCAACGCATCTTAAGTCCAGAGGAGGCAACCTAGGAAGGGTAAAGGAAAGGAGATAACTGCCTGCAAGCAGGTATTTAATAAAAACACGCACAAGGTCTGGTGGTTTGCTGTGCTCCACAACATATGATTAGTATTAACAACGAAGGCAAAATTAAGTGAAGGAAAACTTTTTCTGAGCAACTGAGTATCTGGTGGAATGTGAGCTTAAACGTATACGGTCTAGGATAAGATGGATGTTTTTAACAGCGAGCTTGATAACCTGTTGGACAAATTTATCAGACTGCTGTAGATTCTTTATCACTTGAGGTCTTAAAAACGAGACTGGAGACTCTTCTCAAAGTTATGCTCTAGCCAAGCATAAACTGCTTCATGCAAAAGCACTTTGTAGCAATCTACAGTAGATGTCTTTGCGAGGTCTGACCTGAATGTCAATCATGGTCCCATCTAGTGTCAGGTCTATGAATCCATCAAGTGGAATGACCCAAACTGGATTCAGTGGCATGAAAGATTTACACAACTAGACACTCTGACCCAGGAGAGTGAGTGCAATATATCCATGTCCAAGATGCAGTTAAGATGCGTGGAAAGGGTCTTTTTGACATCTGTGAGTTTTAGATGACATCCTTAGAGGGTGGGTGCAGTGCAGACAGTATGCAGTGACCAGGCATATAACTTCTAGCAAGTATTAGTCAAGATAGAGTAGGTAAACTCTTCCTATTTCTTAAAATAGACTTTAAGGCAGGGCTTAACCACTGATTAAATACTTTTCATGTAATGCACTGTAAATAAATTTCTCCATCATACTGGACTATTGAGGAAAATGGTTATTTCTTTGTCCACAGCCAGCAGTAACCCAGAGTGCGAATATTCCAATTTAGGAAAAATGCAAACTTACAACAAGGGTCAAGGTAGGAGACAAGTGGCCCTAGCACTTTTTAAGTTTTTTTGCCGTTTTCGCTGAATTCAACCTAGTAAGGACAATAATGTGCACTATAGAATCAGACCTTCAGCTGAAAAGGAAGAACAGAAAGGAAATTAAAAGGAAAGATCCTGCTCTACATAAAAACCTTGGTATTAGAGCTAAATTTTTCTAGAAAGTTAACATTAGAGAAATTAAATGGGCACTGCAAAGTCCTCCATTAGTTGAGAGAATATTATATTAGCATCAGATATAGAATATAATTTCATTTTTATAGCATCTTTTATGCTCAAATATGAGAGTGATCTGCACAGGGTGATACTGGGGATGCTGTAATGGGTTATACCACAGCTCAGCAAGAAAGAGGGCACTGCAGAAGCTGTCAAAATAGACATGTGTATAGGAGCAGATTTAGGCTCTTTCTACAGATATTGGTATTTACAGATTTTCTGCAGACTCTACATTATCATGTCATCCCAGAAATGGTGACGCCGTCCCTCGGAGGCACAGCAGTGCTGGCATCTCCTCCCAGGCCATCCTGGCAGCTGCAGGATGGCAAGGAAGGCTGGTGGCACTGCCCGTGGGCGCCGGAAGGGTCCCCACCACCCCAGCTCAGCCACCAGCTGTACTGGCAAGGCAGCAGCACCTGGCCACAGGATGAGCCATGCCACTGATCCAACTTCCAGCTCTCGACAGGCAACATCTGTCGTCAGTCTTGCCAACCTCTGTGTCCCCCACTCTTGCACCCCACCAGAGGGAATGGCCAGACTCCCTTCCTCACACTGGGTGGGCTGAAACGGGGTCCTGGGCCATGGGCAGGGTAGGGGGAAGTCCTGGGGCCAGGTCACCAGGGACATCAGGGCTGTGAGCACCCTCAGAGGCCTGATGCAGTGTGACACCAACATTTGGACTGGACACCTGAAGCACATAGTGTAGTCTAAGCAGGTACTCAGGCTGCAATTCATATGAGCTAATTTATGCTTGTGCTTTGAGATAGGATGAATCACGCTCCCAGAAGGCCCACTTGCCTCCCCTGCTCATGCATGAGCTCTGGGTGAGCAACACAGACAGAGGCACCTGCAGTGGGGATGTCAAAGTTTGGAAACTGTAGACAGCTGAGAAATTGACAGCTCCCTCAGCTCTATTTAGGACAATCTGAGTTAGAAACAGAATTCATATTGCCTAAGACAGGGGCCAGAAACTCTTACGTACAGGTAGAAATTCAAAGAGACTCTCCTGAAGACCTGGGGTTTTTAAACTGGAGTGAGTGGGGGGTCAGAATCAAGCTCAGAGAGCACATTATACTCTAGTAAGAAACTGCCATTTTCTCTTCCTTATTGGTAGAGCATTCCTTACTATCTTACTGCTTGTCCAGTCTAAACCAAAAAAGACGTTTCAGTCCAATCCTCTAAATTTCCACAGAAGGTTTTAATACAAAACCAAGGATAACCAAGTCCTAAAATCCTTTTCATACATCTTCTGAGAAAACAGGTAAATATAATCTCATCTTTTGATTAAGCAGACTAATGGTGGAAAACATAGCTGATGGCAGGCAAAACGTACGTCTTTCAAACACTCTCTATAAGGTCATGCCTGTAATCAAAAGAAAACTAATCCTCTTGCACTAGATAATGGGCTTAGTTAGCCAGTGATTTTATAACATCAGACAAAGGTTCTTTGACTTGAAAGATGAAAAGTGCCAGAGATTTCCAAATGCTTGAAAAGCACTGAGCAGAAAGTACTTGGAAAAAACAAAACTTTTTTTCTCTTTCTCTTTTTTTTTAAGACGGAAAGTAATTCCTGAGGGAACAAGGATACTTTTCAATCTAGACTTCCATTATCACCTGTTTTATGCTGGTCGGTCATTTGGAGATTGAGCCAGCCTTTGCCATCAGCCATCTGAAAAGTGTTCTAAAGGGGCAACTGTGCAAAAGGCGATGTGCAGGATATAAATTGGCCATTTTCACACGATCTTCTTTCTGCTGCAGTGGTGCCTGCCTTGGCTGTAGTGGGGCAGAACAGTGCAACTAAAGAAATACTGGTTTAGGCTGCAAAAATTTCTGAACTCTCCCAAAGCTAGGCAGATGCCCACAAGCTTTCCCACAGAGGATTTTCACATAGTTTAATTGACCAAGAAATGTAAAAGACAAATATCCTTCTCATTAAAAAGATAAAACTGAAATTTACTGAAGTTTTATTATACTTTACTGAAGAGTAATAACATCTGACTTCCTTTGTGACCTCTGTCACCTCTCTGAAATGAAAAGCTCAAGACTGAAGCAGCCAAATGCAGATTTAGGGCAGAAATATACTTTCCAATGTTAGAAAATTATAGTCAGCCCCTCTCATAAGGTTTGTTCAGGCAGCAAAACTCCCTCACCCCCTCCCATATGCCATCACGTCTACCACTGCCATTTGGCTACTGTTGGGTTTCCTAAACACGAGCCACACTGGCCAGGCTGCCGTGGTGCTGGGTTGGTGCTTACCAGAGGGAGATAAGCAGTTTAAGAGGAACAGCACTGCAGGAGCCTAGACTCTGAGATACCAAGCACGGGTCTTTATAGCTTAGTTGACGCTCTTCAATGTAACCTGTGACAAAATTTGCTCTTTCTTGAGCTGTGATCAAAGTGTAGCTCTACAGCCTGCAGGCTGACCGACATGAAGGAAGAACCTGACTCTGAAATCTTGAAATGTGGACAGCATCAGTGGGGAAGGAAATATGTTATCCATTATACCCATACATTTCTATGAATTTATCCTTCTACCCTATGCTAGTTAGGCCTTTTCTTTTTTCACTCAACTACTGTAACAAGGACATGGTAAGGAAAATTTCCTGCATTTTGAAAAGGGGTCATTTGGCAATAAAAAAACCAACACTAGTTCCTGATAAAACCTTATTGAACAAGCCCTTCAAAACAAAGCTGCACCAGTGCAACCTTGACAGCTAGCAGGGGTAGGCTTTGAGGTTATGATTAATGGTACAGCAACAGGTAGATGAATATGCATGTGAGGAAAGGATGAGGGAAGAAGAGAAAATTGCAGGTTAGTCCTTGGCTTGGCTAACACCAAAGTGCTGAGTAGCAGAACAGGTTGAATCACAGTTTGTACCTTTCTGCTCAAGCCTTAAACAACCAGATAGCTTCACAGTAGTGCCATAAAAACCCACCTTAATATCTCGCAATCTGCTGAGAGTGGAGTCTGTAAACTCCATAATGAAGAATGCTAAGTAGGTCTACTATAGGTAATAGTCATGAGCTCCCTTTGGTGACTCCAAACTTGCTTCTGCTATAGATTCCATTTTAATGCAATTTCCTGAATGTTTCTGCTGGGTACCTCTGTCAACAGTGGCAGCTACAGGGAGCAGCAGCTGGGGTAGACTCTAACCACCACAGGCCATCTCTGTACCAGGTCATGTGTCCCACGTAAGCCTGTTTGAGAAGCTTTGCTTTGAAATAAACCCAAAGCGATAAGTTTTAATCTTCATCTTTTCATTATATTCACAATGAGGGCTGTTGTCATAGTAGCTGCTCTTCCCAAGGCTGTATTGGGACATCTGATTCATCTGTCTTCACTTAACACAAGGACTAGGATGGATGGAGAAAGATAGCTCTAAACCAAGATCTTTGAGCTGCTTCACGCTACTACAGATGGTAGCTGATCTTTGATCAAGATTTTTGCTCATGCCAAATGCAGTGGCCTTGCCTTGAGGGCTAAATTTTTGCATACTTCCATAGTTAGGGAAGGTGAGCAGTGAAATCACCAATATAGCATTGTCGCCCCCACCCCATCTTCCTGCATTGCCCAGAAAGGGCTCTTCTACATGAAATAATAGCCAAGAGCCTTTCCTGGCACTGCTGTGGCATCCAAGTGTTCCCTACACGCCAAAGCCTAAAAAGACATAGCTGTCAGGCTATGCTGAGTTGGGGTTTAAACTAATTCTTGTAATTAACTTCTTTTAGTGCTCTTGCTTCTTTAGTTCTTATTCAGGGTAGTCAGAAATTCGTCCCAAGTGTCGAGACCATTATATGCTGTGAATTTGGAGCCAAATTCATGATTTCTTTGTATTGTTATGTGCCTTCTCTAATCTGAGCAACTTGGAGTTTGTTTTTTTAAGGGCAGAAATGGAAGGTTTACTTAATAGCCATTTTTAATTTCTTAGTTGAGTGACTGGTTTTCCTTCAGATTTGCAGACACCGCTAGTACATGAGCAGATCGAGCAGTACCTCAGCAGACATTTACCTAAAAAGGGAATATTAGTTTTTGCAGTTTCCAAACAGGCAATCCTATTTCAAAGCCACAAGCTCCAAGTGCAGAGAAAATGCTTGTGGTCTACAACCAAGCACTGTGCCACTAGGTCTCACTGGTCTGCAACATGCAGCAGCACACTAATGAGCAATATGATATAAATGAAAATGAAGGAGCAAAATATATGCAAGGCTTCAGTGGCGGTGCACAGGTCTGGAAAATATCTATCATGTCATTTCACTGGAATTTCTGATTTTTAGGACATTGGTTCTAATAGTAGTGTAGTCATAGTGTTTAATGTCCCTATAGTGGAATTCCAACATTAAAAAAGAAAATCAATGGCTGCTAGCCAGGAAAGCATACCTCACTGCTTTTGACAAGGCTGATTGTTTTAGGAGCTATGCTTAGCTTTGCTAGGGACAGAGCCTCTAGTCTCAGAAATGGCAAGTTTCTGGTAAGAAAATCTATAATAAGCAAGAGTCCTCTCCATACAAATTCACACTTAGAAATGCTGTTACATATAACAAAAATACTCTTGAGGGACAGCACATATTATTTTAAAATTTTGCCTCTATCCCTTACTCTTTTTGTATTTAAGATCTGTGAAGTTGTGATTTTAGTGTTTTAAGATATCTGCAGGAAGGAGACATTTGTTTGTGAGAGGCAGACCTCTTAGTAGCTCCTCATACTAGCCTGTTGATTGAAACTCACTTTTTTATTTAAAGCCATCTCTGCCTGTGCTGTCTCTTTATACAGTTCCTTATCATCTGGCCAGTATTAATTAATGCTCCTCTGTCATGCTGAGGCTGGTGCTGCATGTCTTTTAAATAAAATTAAAATTCAATAGAGGGATGTTTAAAATGGATTCAAGTTACACAGTCATTCTGATTATACCATTTCTACCATTGTAAATGGCCTGTCTTTGGAAAACCAGGCACCATTATTTACTATAGGAAGCACACTGTTCCCCGAGCCACTTCTTAGTACTGCCCCATTACAAAGGCTTTATGACCTTTTATTTTTATCACTTTATTTTTTTAATATTGTCACATTGTTAAATGATTGGTTAAAATTCTTTGCCTGCCATGTAAATTACTACGCATGACCATTAACAGAGTACCTGAAGGCCTGTCAGGTAAAATCAATAGCAATATTGAAATGTTGCAGAACTCATACTTTTTTCTTTTGTGGGTAAAACTCTGTTTAATTTCTAGTTTGTGTGTATATTTTTTAAAATTAGTTTTATTTTGCCTGTTTTAATTGCATTTGTATGTGATTTTTTATTTTACTTTTTGCTTAGCTGTTTGGATTGAAGGATGCTAGTGAAACAGAAGGGTCACATGCTTTGGGTATGGTCTTTTGAAAGTGTCTATACTATGTCCTGCTGATTATCATGCCTAATGTGCTCTGACAGCTTGTTCCCACCCAGCTGTAAGCATACAATGCATCTCAAACACATCAATGCAGGCTCTGTGATCAGCATTGTCCTGTGAACAGCCATCATGTTATAAAGATCAAAGCTCCATCACTAGTGGGAATGGATTCAAGATGCCACTGAAGACTAGATCTGGCCTCACAAATTTGCTAGAATCTAGATGATCCCCCAACAGCCTAAACAATAACAGAAAATGCTGAGGCAGTACTGCAGTCTTCATCTTCAGCAGCCAGTATCTCAGCAGAGATCCAGCTAGATGGCTATAAAACATGCCAGCAAAATCAAAGTCAGAGGAAAATTTTTTGTCATGTTGCTACAAATAGGAATATAAATCAGCTGACCAGACTGTCCCTATCACAAGGCATATCTGAAAAAGGAACAACCTTTTTTTTCTAATGGCCTAATTTATCCACAGGTACAGCTACTGTTCCGTTGTTTATGCCATGATTTTTTTTCCTCAAAATAGAGCAAACATGAACTGCATGGATGATTTTGAATCTTAATACCTAAGAAGAAAAGAACACAGAAAAAAACTGCCTCAGAAAGCATGTTGTGTGAGACTCACTGAAAAGCAGCTCAAATTTTGAGCTAATTCAAAGGAAATATATCTACAGATGGATTTTCAGCCTCCTGTTTCACACTGAAAAGTGGAACATGTAAGAGAATAATTTTCTCGTTCCCCACCAGGCAAGCACTCCAGTCTCACTTTGTGGCTCCCTGTTTTTGCAACTGCTATAATTCCCTGATGATAGATTAGCTGCTGTTCTCCACTTGAAATATGACATTGCCATTGTTCTCTGATAATGATTCAAACCAACCTTTTTCACAGTTGACTCATTCCCAGTGAGAAATCTCTTAACTTTGCTCGCCATCACCACAGACGTCTCCCAAATTCTGGTCCCACCAGAAGGATGCCACGTTCCTTTACTTGAAGGTGGATTATAGCCTGCAGAATCTATGCAGTAGAGAGACCCAGGTATAAGGGGAAAACAAACAGGTATTTTTCTTTTTCATCTGTACTGTGAGTTAATGGAAGAATAATCATAACTTAAGGAGCATGCAGCTAAATCACCTTGTCTTGTTCTCCCCTTAACCTTGTATTTCCTAAAATGATATATTTGACCTTTTACATCTTTTAAATTTGATAGCAATATCTTTCAAAAACAGACAGGCAATTGTGACCTCAGCAATGTCAAATAATTTTATCTAGCATTAGATGCCAGTCCTTCTCATTTAACTGATTTGCATTAGGGGCTGCAGCTCTCTCTGTACTAGGTGGCTGTTAATGGGGCCTGCTACTGTGGTTGGTGATGCAATGAGCTATAAATGCAACCTTTTATTTTAGCTTTTGCTATGCAAGTAAAACCAGTTAGTGTAAAAGCTGTTTGGGAAAATGGGTGACAAAGACCATCAATTGAATAATGTAGCCCATCCTATGTGTGAAACTTTGCTACAGGATGTGCAGTTAAAGACTGAGGGTGGGGACCAAAAAAAGCCCCAAGGCCAAGACTTTGGAGGTGGATAACTACTACTTTAATGCAGTACAAAAACAAGCAAAAAAGTTTTTATTAGGTTATTTCTGAGGAAAGTTTCCCAGATGTACTGAACAAAGCACTTGGCTAAAGAGGAAAAGCACATGAGAAGCAGCCATGGCATTTCTTAGGATTCATGAAATTCCCCAGTGTCATGATTTTGAGGCTGGTCTAGGCTCCATCTCATTGATGCTACTCATGCTGTAGGCAGGACAAATGTGGATTTCTCTGGCGGCCTCCTTTGCACCTCTTTGTGTCACACCTATCAGGCTGCATGGGATTGCTTCAGGCTCTGTTCTATGGCTCTAACGGTCATGAGATCAGTATATAAAGTGGTGTTATCGTGTAGGAATGAGCCATAACAGATTGCCCAGACAATGATGAAACACATGGACCAGGGCTGTAACAGAGCTCAGGGATGTGCCAGATAATGACCTAATGCTCAATCGAGGATAAAACCAGCTTGTTTCCGAGTTGCATTTACCACCAGCAGAACAAGCAAAGGTTAATGAAATACCTATATTCTCCAAACAGATTTGGAAAGATTTAAATCCCTGGAAGCTTTTGGGAAAAACATTTGGACTCTGAACAGCTAACTCCTGACACAGTATCCCTGCTCTCAAAGGAGTGTTATCTTATCTGAGAGAAGTGCTAATTTGCACTGAGTTGTATTTCTGTGCAATCTAAACAGGAAGAGAGTATTTCAGAACTGGGACATCTGGTGTGTGTGAACTCCCTGTACTTATGAACATTGAGTCTTTTGCTTATCCTTTGACCTTCCAGTTCTGACCATCTGATTCAGGAAATTTGAGGGATTTGATCTGTGAACTCTCATCTTTCACCTAAACTGCAAATTGAGGCATTGGTATCAGCACAGCAAGGGAGAAAATTCCAGCAGGATCACCTGCATGAACAATATGTTTATATGGCATAGACAGTCCTTCTGGCAACTCACTCCATCCCAGAGATTTCTAACAATCTCTTGGTTCTTTTGAGGAGCAACCCAGATTCTGTAATGTTGCACTCTGGTGAAATTACATAAAGGAGATTTGTTGACAGTGCTTATACTACAGTACATAAATTATATCATAATCTTGCAAATCTACATATGATATTTACAAATACTTAAACGTATTCAATAGAGAGTTCATTTAGCTAACCACAAAGCATAAAATATCTCTAAGAGCTGAACCTTAATTATTGAATATATTTTGTCCTGTTCTGCATTCTCTCCGATTTATACCATAAAGAAGACATCAGTGAAATGCTTGCAATAGTGTGACCTTCCTGGAGATTAATGAAGACAAATTAGTATAGAAAGACCTGGCTTAAAAGTATATATCTCTTGCTAAATAAATCAAAACTGATCTTTCTGAGTTTGGATTAGTTTAATGTTAGCAGATTTCAGTTTCCTAAATTCCAAGTTCCACAGCCCAGAAAATTCAACATCTTTCTGCTGGTCCAAGCAGCTCTGGGGGGGGGTCCTAATTCTGCTGCTCCCAGCACTGTTGTGAAGCTATGCCATAAGGCATGTCTTCCCTCCAAGTGCACAGCACTTGCTGAATATCTGAGAGAGGCATTTAGCAATCTCCAAACTGTCCGTGAGGAAGTGTTGGTTCTCCCTGGATTTTTTCAGGAGATTAGTCAGGCTATCTGGTGTCTGATGTTCCACAGACCCAAGGGCAGGAGGAATTAAGTACAGTAATGAACAGTAGGATCACAATTCTTTTCCAGAAGAAAAAAATAACAGTCCATATTTGGAAACTATTTCAAACATTTAGACTTGATGTTGTGAATAGGATCAGTATAACCAAGGCCTAATGAACATGTTGGCCATAATAGAGAAGCAACTTCCGTCATCTCTTTTTTTATCCACATTATTCTAGATATAATGGGAAGCAACCTTAAGGAGTTACATCTCTGAAGTGTCTAATAAAATGTCTTAATCATGGAATTTGAAATGTGAAGTTTTTCCTTCAAGATGTAGTGTCAAGTGGAAGCATTGTCTGTATTGTGGAGGATGACTTATGAGTACAGTGTGGGAGCAGAGAGCTGAGAACTGTACAGTGGAGTATTTCTGAAAACTAGCTGTGGTTTTGAGTCACTAATTGTACAGCAAACCTGTGCTTGTTCTGACATTATGCATAGCTATTAGCAGAGATGTAACAGAGAAATATATCCCATTCAGTGTTTCCTCTTTTAGGGCTTGCCAAATGTTTTATATCACCCAGTGGTGATGAACATTTTTGAATCCCAAGTCAAAAGGATCAGAAGGTGCTCAGCACCTCTCCTCTGTGAGGATTGAGCCAACAGGCTCATTGCAAATCAAGTCCCAGAGCAGCACAGGTAGGGAAGTGCATATCTGCTGGTGGGCAGAGGTTGAAAGGTCTACAATCTCCTGATCAACATCAGCCCAGGCAGGCTCAGATGTAGTCCTGGGATCATGCAGCAGTTTGGCTTTGTGTAACAGAGAGCTGGCCTTGGCTGAAGGAGGAGTGCCTGACTGAAGTCCCATCCATCCATGGTAGTCCTATGAATGTCAGCTACAAAACAGCAGTTATCCATGCTTTCCTGCACTGCAGTGCTACAAAGGGTGTTGTGCTACACTGGCTGTTTGAGGATATGGCTGAGTTCAGGTCTAGAAACCCCACTGGTGAGAGCAAAGAGCAACTAGCTTTTGCACCTCACCTATACCACAGCTATGGCAGCATTCACGACCATTCAGGATTTTACCTGATTATTTTGCTAAGCAGAAAAAATAATCCTCAGCATAAGCTTATACTTTCATTTTGAACTTTGTTCCTGCTTCCTCAGAGATTCTGTCTCAGTAGGTTAAAAAGCATAATTTTTCACTCATATTAGCTCAAGCAATGCACTTCATGCAGGTCAAAAACTACTGGCTAATATGCTCAAAAAATTGTTAGCTGCCCATATTTAGCCCAGGAGGGAGTCTAGGCTAAAATGCATTGAGTAAAATACCTTCAAACTTTGCTTTGCTCTTAAATTAATATAAATAAAACCAGGAAACTATATGGGTATAACTGGATTCCAAAGAGACACATCCATCACTGATATCTATGGAGATACATATACATATAGCTTCACTATCTAAATTCTCTAGCAGGTTTCCACTGGCATTCACAATAGTTCTGGTGGGTTGACCTTGGGTGGCAACCAGGTGCCCACTAAGCCGCTCTATCACTCCTCCTCAGCTGGACAGGGGGAGAGAACATACAAAAAAAGGCTCGTGGGACAGGGAGATCACTCAACAATTACCGTCACGGGCAAAACAAACTCGACTCAGGGAAATTAATTTAATGTATTGCTATCCACAGGGTCACAGCCTCCTTCAGGCACATCCACCTGCTCCAGTGTGGGGTCCTCCATGGCCTGCAGGTGGATATCTGCTCCACAGGGGGACAACCTGCTTCACCATGGTCTTCACCACGGTCTTCACCACAGGCTGCAGGGGAATCTCTGCTCTGGTGCCTGGGGCATCTCCTCCCCCTCCTTCTTCACTGACCTTGGTGTCTGCAGAGTTGTTCCTCTCACATATTCTCACTCCTCTCTTCTGGCTGCTGTTGCTGCAGCAGTTTTTTTTCCTCTTTCTTAAATATGTTATCCCAGAGGCTCTACCACCATCACCGATTTGTTCAGTTTTGGCCAGCGGCGGGTCCATCTTGGAGGCAGCTGACACTGGCTCTATCAGACATGGGGGGCAGTTTCTGGCATCTTCTCACAAAAGCCACCCTTGTAGCCCCCCCGCTACCAGAACCTTGCCACGCAAACCCAATACATTAGTGAAATGAAAGCCTACTCAAAAGCTACTGGATTTTTAGAGAGATAGTCAAAATTTTGCAAGTCGTGGCTATGTACTGTACTGGGCTTTTCAATCAAGTTAACTTAGCTTCACCTTTTCTACTCCTAAAGAACAATCAAAGACACATGGTCAAAGATACCTTTTCTGTATCCCTGATGTGGTGAATGAGGCATATCTGACTGAATAGTCAAGCTAAATCAGCATAATAGTTCTGTTTTACTTGAATAAGTTTGTAAAAGAAATTCATTCTCCCATTGTTCCTAATGCACATGGCAGCTTGATATGGGTAAATTCATTCAGGGTTTTCTTTCCTGGCTGCTGATTTCAAACCCAGACTGAGAACCAAGCCTCAGCTTTTTCAAGGATTTAGATTCAGTTCAAGAAAGCAATGAGGGCATTGTGGATCGTTACCAATTCAGACCCAGGGTATATAAACACACAGGTAAATTGGTATGTTGTTACTGCTGCAAGGTCATCTCAAGCATATAGCATGATACAGATTTTCTGCCTCCCAAAGCCTTCTGGCATATGCTAATGTTTGCTGTTGCAGTGGTTCAGTTCCTGTTTGAGGTAAACAGCAACAATACATGTTATTAAAACTAAGAAAAAGATTTCTTAGTCCACACTGGAATAACATTTGATGTGTACAGGACAGTTCCCAAATCATGCCTTGTGAAGCACCCTCTCCTATGACAGATTCTTCTGCACCAGCCCTTTGGGGTCTGTTACCTCTGCCCTGCTCCTTATGCTTGTGCTCATATTACTTCCTCCTCCACCACCAGCAAATCTTCTTGAATGCTTTCTTTGAAAATCTAACCAAAAAATGTCCCAGTCTTTCCTATTACTCATAGCTTTATAATATCTAAGCAGTTTATTTTGAGCCACTCCATCTAATTCCCTGTCTCTAATCAAATTATCCTGCTGTTAGCTGTTCTCTCAGTAATCCTCACAAAATTGTTTCTCAGCTAAGCTGATTTGTAACAAAGTCTCCACAAGCTCAAGTCTGGGGCCAGAACTCTTGGTCCCTCCACCCTGACCCTGAGCTTTTAAAGTCTTGAACGTTTCCTCTTGGGGTTGTTTCACTTTGAAGTAGAGAAGACAAAGTGATGCCACACTGCTGAACAGCTCCACAAGCAAAGCCTTCAAAGACTTCAAAGTCCATTTGCAACAGTCCTTGGCTTCCTTCTATAGTGCAGAAATCACTGAAAAGTTATCAACTGAGCCAAGGCAACTCATCAGCTGGGATGCAGGTTTTTGCCACATCGGTGGCAGGCAACAGCTTTCTTCTTTCATGAAAGTAAATGAAATATAAATAATGTTACTGTTGTTTGGTGGGACAAAACCCAAGAGGAAGGGAGACCAGTCTTCTGGTCACTAGAATGGCTAATTGCTAATGAGTTTCTGTCTCTGAGTCAGTTTAAGAATAAAAAGCATCTTTTTTCACCATATAGTGGAGTACTCTCACCATAAAGCTAATAGGTAATTGGAAAAAGACTTTTTCAAGTGAGATCTCTTGTTAGTGCTATTAAAGTAGCAATCACCAACCGTATGAAGTTTAACAAGGGCAAGTGCCGGATTTTGCACCTGGGACATGGCAACCCCGGATGTACATACAGACAGGGGAATGAGAGGCTGGAGCGCAGCCCCGCGGAGAGGGATCTGGGGGTTCTGGTCGACAGCAAGTTGAACGTGAGCCAACAGTGTGCCCTGGCTGCCAGGAGGGCCAACCATGTCCTGGTGTGCATCAAGCACTGTATTGCTAGCTGGTCGAGGGAGGTGATTGTCCCGCTCTACTCTGCACTGGTGCGGCCTCACCTTGAGTACTGTGTGCAGTTTTGGGCCCCACAGTACAAAAAGGATACCAAGCTACTAGAGAGTGTCCAGAGGAGAGCCACAAAGATGGTGAAGGGGAAGCTGTACAAGGAGCAGCTGAAGTCACTTGGTCTGTTCAGCCTGGAGAAGAGGAGACTGAGGGGAGACCTCATCGCAGTCTACAGCTTCCTCACGAGGGAAGGAGGAGGGGCAGGTGCTGATCTCTTCTCCCTGACGACCAATGATAGCACCCGAGGGAATGGCAGGAAGATATGCCAGGGGAGGTTTAGGTTGGACATTAGGAAAAGGTTCTTCACCCAGAGGGTGGTGGAGCATTGGAACAAGCTCTCCCGGGAGGTAGTCATGGCACCAAGCCTGACAATATTCAAGAAGCATTTGGACAACGCCCTCAGACATATGGTGTGATTTTGAAGGTTGTCCTATGCAGGGACAGGAGTTGGACTTGATGATCCTTGTGGGTCCCTTCCAACTCGGGACATTCTATGATTCTACGAAATAGTGTCTATTAAGGCATATAAATAATTAAATGGATGCCAGAGTAGGATCGTGAACCTTGTTCTCCTATATCCCTGGTGAGAGATCTAGCTACTGGGCCATCATATCTCTCCTAATTGCCTATTTCTATAGAGAGGAATGAGTCTCATAAAAGACATTGGTATTTATGGGGTCTGGTAGTGATATTGGTTTACTGAACTTAGTGTGTGGTTATAATAAGCTTGTAGCAGAAAGCTAAGAGATAAGTCTTTGCTGAAACAGGGAAAAAGAAGAAATGTGACCAATTGCAGTGACAAGCTTGCACTGAATAATTTAGTACATACTCAAATGAATTCTTGCTTGCCTAATACACTGTATTAGTCAGTGCAGAAGTCAGATGGTCACAAGAAAAGACAGAACAAAATGAAAAAGAAAGAATATGAGGAGCAAAGAACCCACCAATATTCCCAGGGAGAGATGAATACATTTTTGGTGCATGAATGTTTTAGGAGAATTGTGTCCCCAGAGCCATTCAGACTGAAGAGGCGAGCAGATGAGAGTCATCAGTGGGATTCCTGTGAACAGGCTGGTCTGAGAGGGAAAAAGCTTTTGCATAGCCTACTGCCAATAAACTCCTATGCTTACACAAGGCCAAAAATGAAGAAAAATGTCTGCGAGGCTACTAAATGAAACTGAGGAATCAAAGAATAGAGCAAAGTTTATCAGACCCAAGTTACATAGTATCTCCCATGACAGAGCTTCAGCTAGTGGCTGGAATGAATTCCAGATGTTTCCTCATGTACCACCGAATAGGAGGAATTGGGATATTTGCCTTGAAAATTATTCAGAATGAAATAGTTTGGTACCAGTATGACTCTCTATCTAAAAAGCTGGAGGAAAAAATTGGTTTATCACTATCTTCATCTGAAAGGGTTTTTTTTTTTTTTGTTTGGTTGGTTTTTGTATTATTTGCAGTGTTTGGAAATAGAAAAAGATTCCATTTTACTAGCACTTGTTCAAATAATGGAGAATGACAAAATAGACAAAAGGCAGGAGGGAATACAGATTTAGAAATGCATCAGCTGGAAATGTAATGACTGACCTATGACAATTCAGTGATGAATGGCCTGAATCTGGCCTTTGTGTTCCCTCCTTCCACTCCAAGATGAAACTTACCCTTATGGCTAAACACTAGGTAATAATGAAAAAAATTCTCATTTTTCATCCTTTTTGGAGAGAGTTTTCCAGAATGAAAAGTAGGAGGAAGCCTTATTCGAATGACTGGAAATTAGAAGGACTAAACGATCAGGAAAATGTTTCTAACAAAGCGAATGTTATTTTCATGCCACATGAGTTCTGAATATATGGGCAGGCAATTACCCAATCTATTATAGGCCACTGCATATTGGATGGCAGCTACTGAACGCTTAGCTTCAACATTTTTGGATAGAGCAGTACCTTAATTCTTTTTCCCCCTTTCTGTTAATGGGAAGAACAGCAGCTGGGAGGAACATTTGCTGTGCGCAGAGTGTAGACTGCGTTAAGAACCAAACATGTAAGCAGAACATGTCAACAGGGATGCAGAACCCATTTAGTTTTCAGCTGTGAACATGTTTAATCTTGTTTAAAACGGATCCTCTTAAAATGCCTCTGCAAAAGCTCAGGAATACTAGAAATTAAGCTTACATTTACCTTTGAAGCAAAAGGTCATAAAAGCACAGTCAGAATATCTCCTTATTTGTTTATGTTGACAAATACTTGGTGCAATTTTAGTACATGTAGCTATAGTACTGTATACCCCAGATACTGAAAGTGAGTCTCACATCCTCTTGTGGAAATGGAATTCTGCCAGATTTGCCAAAACTTTTATTAGCTCAGTCATGAGCTCCTGGAGTAATATTCATGAGACATGAGTTTGAATTAAAATTCTGGGAAAAAAGCCAAAGCAGAACAACATCCCACATTTCAGAAGGTAGATGTTTAAATAACAACGTGGAGATGAACACTGCAGCTGAAGTTATGAGCCTAACCCCCAAATCCTTAACAAATTTGGAAACCAGGTCTGAATTATCTCAATAACTTTTTTCAGATGATTGATTAGTCCCCATATAATAGCTTCCTTGGTTTATCATTGCTTCAGTTCTACTTGCAGTCTAAGGACTTTACTGCCTGGCAGTTGTAGCAGCAGTTTTTTGTTCAGTAGTCCTGATGGATTTGACTGCCATGAATTTGTCTAATCACTTTTTGGTATTCACAGTTTCCTGGGTCAAAGAATTTCACAGTTCACCTATATATTATTTCTATTCATTTGTTTTAAATCAACTACCTATTAAGTTCGTTTGATGCCCTTAGACCTTGTGTTCTGAGAAGCAGTAACTAAACTTTCTCTTTTTGCCTTCACTCTGCCTTTCAGAAGTGGTTGTACCTATCACATCTCCTCATCAGCCTCTTTTCCAAACTAAAGCACCCTAGCCTAGCTTATCTCCCCTCTCAGTGAAGCCACTCCACACATTCAACCATCTTTCTCTCCTACTTGCTACCTTTGCTAGTTTTTTTATCTGCTTTTCTAGATGAGGGAGACCATAACCATATGTAGATTTCCACTATCTTTGAAACAGCTGAGTTGCTTATCAATTTCTGAAACGATCTTCTTTGGGTTGGGTACTATAGAAGGGCTTTCTCACAGATTCATGTTTGATAAACCAAGAGAATGAGGTGTGAATTTCCACTACCAACCTGAGGAAAAAAGGTATATAAGGGGCTTCTGACTAGTTGTGCTTAAGGTGCAAGCTGGTGCCGCAGCAGTGACGATTACTTAGTGACTTGTCCTATATGCCTGTCTACACTAAAAAAAAAAAAACCCAAACACCTTTATACATTGCACTTTTACAAGAGGAAATGTGCACCTCCCTTTGACTTTGCCACTAATGAAAATCCACTTCTCCCCCTCCCCACTCCCAGCTATCTCTGCAATGAAACAGAGACAGAAAAAGATGAACATTCGTGATTCAGGTGATTGCCACAAGAATATCTTTTCACCAGTCCCTGTGAATTTGCTCTCATATCAACTGTTTGTCCCATCCTGAAAGTGACTGTGGATGACCAGGGAAGCCAAGCATCTGATCAGACTGCCAATTTGCTGTCTCTCACTCCCTCTCTGAAAGATTATTTTTTAGACAGGGAGGTGAACCTGAAGAATATTAAAAAAAGAAAACCATAAATGCAAAAACCAAAGACATCACTGTGGGAAAAATATCATAAACAACGTTTATAGCACAGATTCAATGGGCAAAGAATAATAGAACCATAGAATCATTAAGGTTGGAAAAGACCCTTAAGATCATTGAGTCCAATCGTTAACCTATCACTGCCAAGTCCACCACTAAACCATGTCCCTAAGCACCACATCTACACGGCTTTTAAATACCTCCAGGGATGGGGACTCAACCACTTCCCTGGGCAGCCTGTTCCAATGCTTGATAACTCTTTCAGTGAAAAATTTTTTCCTAATATCCAATCTAAACCTCACCTGGCACACCTTGAGGCCATTTCCTCTTGTCTTATCACTTGGTACTTGAGAAAAGAGACCCACCTCACTACAACCTCCTTTCAACTAGTTGTACAGAGCGATAAGGTCTCCCCTCAGCCTCCTTTTCTCCAGGCTAAACAACCCCAGCTCCCTCAGCCACTCCTCATAAGACATGTGCTCTAGACCCTTCACCAACTTCATTGCCCTTCTTTGGACACGCTCCAGCACCTTGATGTCCTCCTTGTAGTGAGGGGCCCAAAACTGAACACAGTACTCGAGGTACGGCCTCACCAGTGCCGAGTACAGGGGCACTATCACCTCCCTGGTCCTGCTGGCCACACTATTCCTGATAAAGGCCAGGATGCCATTGGCATCCTTGGCCACCTGGGCACACTGCTGGCTCATGTTCAGGCGGCTGTCAACCAACACCCCCAGGTCCTTTTTCTGCCAGGCAGCTCTCCAGCCACTCTTCCCCTAGCCTATGGCGTTGCATGGGGTTGTTTTGACCCAAGTGCAGGACCCGGCACTTAGCCTTATTGAACCTCATACAATTGGCCTCAGCCCAACGATCCAGCCTGTCCAGGTCCCTCTGTAGAGCCTTCCTACCCTCCAGCAGATCAACACTCCCACCCAACTTGGTGTCATCTGCAAACTTATTGAGGGTGCACTCAATCTCCTCATCCAGATCAAAGATACTAAACAGAAACCGGCCCCCTAGGGAACACCACTTGCGACCGGCCACCAACTGGATTTAACTCCATTCACCACCACTCTTTAGGCCCGGCCATCCAGGCAGTTTCTCCAGGAGAATGCTGTGGGAAACAGTGTCAAAGGCTTTACTAAAGTCCAGGTAGACAACATCCACAGCCTTCCCCTCAACCACTAAGCGGGTCACCTTGTCATGGAAGGAGATCAGGTTAGTCAAGCAGGACCTGCCTTTTATAAACCCATGCTGACTGGGCCTGATCACCTGGTTGTCCCACATGTGCTGCATAATGGCACTCAAGATGATCTGCTCCATAACCTTCCCCAGCACTGAGGTCAGACTGCCAGGCCTGTAGTTCCCCTGATCGTCCTTCCGACCCTTCTTGTAGATGATGGGCATCACATCATTGGCTAACTTCCAGTCAACTGGGACCTCCCCGGTTAGCCAGGACTGCTGGTAAATGATGGAAAGTGGCTTGGTGAGCACTTCCGCCAGCTCCCTCAGTACCCTTGGGTGGATCCCATCTGGCCCCATAGACTTGTGTGTGTCTACGTGGTGTAGCAGGTCGCTAACCATTTCCCCTTGGATTATGGGGGCTTCTTTCTGCTCCCCGTCTCTGTCTTCCAGCTCAGGGGGCTGGGTACCCCGAGAACAACTGGTCTAACTCTTAAAGACTGAGGCAAAGAAGGCATTAAGTACCTCAGCCTTTTCCTCATCCTCTGTCACTGTTTCCCCCCGCATCCAATAAAGGATGGAGATTCTCCTTAGCCCTCCTTTTGTTGCTAATGCATTTATAGAAACAGTTTTTTATTGTCTTTTACAGCAGTAGCCAGTTTAAGTTCCATTTGGGCTTTGGCCCTTCTAATTTTCTCCCTGCATAACCTCATGATGTCTTTGTAGTCCTCCTGAGTTGCGTGCCCCTTCTTCCAAAGGTCGTAAACTCTCTTTTTTACGCCTGAGTTCCAGCCAAAGCTCTCTGTTCAGCCAGGCCAGTCTTCTCCCCACCAGCTCATCTTTTGGCACATGGGGACAGCCTGCTCCTGTGCCTTTAAGACTTCCTTCTTGAAGAATATCCAGCCTTCCTGGACCCCTTTGCCCTTCAGGACTGCCTCCCAAGGGACTCTGTCAACCAGGCTCCTAAACAGGCCCAAGTCTGCCCTCCAGAAGTCCAAGGTAGCAGTTCTGCTGACCCCCCTCCTTACTCCTCCGAGAATTGAAAACTCTATCATTTCATGATAGCTATGCCCAAGATGGCCTCCAACCACCACATCACCCACCAGGCCTTCTCTGTTCATAAACAACAGGTCCAGCGGGGCCCCTTCCCTAGTTGGCTCCCTCACCAGCTGTGTCAGGAAGTTATCTTCCACACACTCCAGGAACCTCCTAGCCTGTTTCCTCTCTGCTGTATTGTATTTCCAGCAGGCATCTGGTAAGTTGAAGTCTCCCACGAGAACAAGGGCTAGCAATCGTGAGACTTCTCCCAGCTGCTTATAGAATACTTCGTCTGCCTCTTCATCCTGGTTGGGTGGTCTATAAGAGACTCCCACCATGATATCTGCCTTGTTGGCCTTCCCCCTGATTCTTACCCATAAACACTCAACCCTTTCATCACCATCTTGACACTTTAGACAATCAAAACATTCCCTAACATACAGCGCTACCCCATTGCCTCTCCTTCCTTGCCTATCCTTTCTGAAGAGCTTATAGCCATCCATTGCAGCACTCCAGTTGTGTGAGTCATCCCACTATGTTTCCGTGATGGCAACTATGTCATAGTTTTCCTGCTGCACAATGGCTTCCAGCTCCTCCTGTTTGTTGCCCATGCCTGTGCATTGGTGTATATGCTCTTAAGTTGGGCCATTGATCCCGCCACATTTTTTGGGGGAGAAGCCCTAATTCCTATGTAACTGTTCTCAGGTGCTTCCATGGTTTCTAATGCATTGACAACACTTGCATCTTTCCTGCCTCATGGATCTCCATCCCCTACCTCCACTGAGATGGCTAAGGTGCTCTGCGTGTTAGTACAGAGACATTTCAAATGTGCTCCAGTGCACTCAGTACATCGTGGAGCAGACTGAAGGACCTTGGTAGCACACCGCCCCTCAAACATTGGCTTATCACTAGTGAGCCTGGTTTTATCCCTTTCCCCCTTCAAATCTAGTTTAAAGCTCTTTCAATGATGAGCCCTGGTAACTCTTCTGCAAAGATCCTTTCCCCACTTCGAGAAAGGTGTATCCCATCTGTTGCCAGCAGGCCTGGTGTCATGTAGACTGACCCATGATCAAGAAACCCAAAATTCTGCCAGTGACACCAGTCTCAGAGCCAGGTATTGATCAGCTGGGCCTTCCTGTTTCTTCCAACATCATTCCCTGCAACTGGAAGGACAGAGGAAAACACTACTTGTGCTCCTGAACCCTTAACCAGTTGTCCCAAGGCCCTGAAGTGTCTCTTGATTGCCTTTGGACTTCTTATTACAACTTCATTGCTGCCTACCTGAAAAATCAATAATGGATAATAATCCGAGGGCCGTACCAGGGTAGGAAGTTTTCTCTTCACATCTTTAACCCAGGCCCCAGGGAGGCAGCAAACTTCCCTAAGAAGTGGGTCCGGTCAGCATATTGGGCTTCTGTTCCCCTCTCCTATGACATTGACTCGTCTTTTTTTCTTAGTGGAAGTAATTTTGATGCAGGGCGAGGGCCGACTTAACCTTGGCAACACCTCTGACCTAGATGGACCATTGTCCTCGTCATTGTTTGGTTCCACTTGCAGAGCATCATACCTATTATGCAAGGGCACCTGGGAAGGTGGGGTAGTTATGGAGGAGACACGCCTGCTGTGCCATGCAGGAACTTGTTGCCATTGCCCCCTATCCCTTAAGTCACTGCGTTCAGCCAGGTAGAGAGAGGACAGGGAATCTGTCTGCCTGACAGGCCTGTCCCAGGGACGGTATGGTGTGATTCCAGTGGTCTATATCTCTCTCGGACTCCCTGATTCTCCTCATGACCTCAAGAAACTCAGGCATCTGTAAGAGCCAAGCTCTCTAATTGGGAAATACAAGTTCTATTTTCCATTGCAAATATCTGTGGTGGGTTGACCCTGGCTGGACACCAGGTGCCCACCAAAGCCACTCTGTCATTCCCCCTCCTCAGCTAGACAGGGGAGAGAAAATATAATGAAAGGCTCATGGGTCAGGATAAGGACAGTTTAATGAAAGCAGAAGCAAAGGCCACATACGGAAAAGCAAAAGGAAAAAAAAAACATTTTATTCTCTACTTCCCATCAGCGGCGATGTCCAGCCACCCCCCGGGATGCAGGGCCCCAGTACACGCAGCGGTTGCTCTGGAGGACAAACGCCGTAAACAACAAATGCCCCCCACCTCCTCTTGCTTTCTCCTAGCTTTTATTACTGAGCGGACCTCATACAGTATGGAATATCCCTTTGGGCAGTCTGGGTCAGCTGTCCCAGCTGTGTCCCCTTATTCAAATACACTGGGTGCATGCAGTCAGGCACACAAGGGGAACAGGTTTTTATGACACTAGTACAAAAGCAGTCCATGGGAGCTTGTTGCAGCAAAATTAAATGAGACTGATAATTTACACTTTCTCACTTACAAATGCAATAACACCAGTGCTAAATAAATTATTGAAAAAGTTGTCAAATAAATTGCCTAGTGGATATGATCACCATTTTTTTGGTTTAACAGCTGTTCCTCCAATACCCTCCAAAACTGATAATTTGAGTGAAGTTTTAATGTGACTCTTCTTCCACTGAACGTTCTTTAATGAATACCCTTGATGTAATTCTATCACCCACTCAGGATTTTTGCACTTTGATTCTGCTTCTATACAAATGATATGAGAAAACTCTCCTTTACCAGACCATGGATGTTTTTAAGAATAGGAGGCCTGACCAGTGATTTCTGTTCATTCACATTTACAAATGTTGGTAAAGAAAGCAGAAACCATTTAAAAATATTTTAGCTTATCAAGTAGGCAGGGCTAATCACTTTAATTTAACAGTAAAAATAGTAATCTGAATGGCAGCGAAATCTACCTATAGGGACTGAAGCTAATTCTGGGGAGATTTTTGTGCTGGGATTGGACGGAGTCAGTGAACCTAAAGAGATTTTTGGCACACACAGCCCCATCATGTATATTTGTCCATTTCTAGTTTACATGAATTTGTGCTGGGTTGGAGTAGTCTGGAGGCAAGTGGTTTGAAACAGAAGACCCAAGGGTCTTTTCTGATTTGGAGCTTCCAATCAGTTAACAGTTAGTTATGCTGTGGTACATTTTTAGAGCCATAAAAGCTTCTAACACATTCATTGGCCTTTTAGTTACTGCTGTGTTCAAATGCTCATATTTCTGATGCAAAAGACTAGGCAGTATTGAGTTTTTCAGTAAAAATGAGCCAAACCAAAATTGAGGATCTAAAATACCTTTGGTTTCTGGGTGGATAAAGTACAGTTATGAAAACACCAGTCCATTCTGGTTTCTGTGTCACACTCAGATCTGGTTGGGTTTGGTTTCCTGTTCTGTTTTTAAGTTATATCTGTTCAAAGCAGGTTTGTGATTTCTACAATTGCATGAGATGGTTTCTCATGGCTGAAAAACCTCCCAGACTCTTTAGAGCCCCTCCTTTAGAAGCCAAAGCTAGACTCACATCGCAGACCAAATAGGCCTTGAAATGTGAATATTGATCTAAAAGTAGTTCTGATCTAGATGTCACTTCTTGAGCTATAATACTCAGTAAAGAACCAAGAAATCGGACTGCTTAGAGAAAAACACCACCATCTTCATAGCTATAAGATTACCTGTCTTAGCCTAAGCCTGCTTAGTTTTCAAGAAGCTTGAGGCTTCATGAGGTATACATGGCGTAACCATTGAAGGAGGGATGTGAATTCAGTCTTCCCTTGTCTCTGGTGAGTGACATAATGACTGGGCACTGTAATCAGTTTTCTTTATCCCAATGAATACTTTTATTTATATGGAGTAAAACTACCAGTGGATTGAAGCTAACTCTTTAGTCTGGTGGGAAAAAGCATTCACCTACGATGTCTTATCTCTGACTTCAGCCACTGCTCACCAGAGACTCTGCTAGACCTCCCATATGCTAAGTGACTACTAGCATGGTCACTGTTGGCCAACAGGCTATATTAGATGGAAAATGGAGTCCCGCTTTTCATTTTGAACATTGAAAAAGTTCTGCTAAATGCATAACCCTTGTAAGGGTTTCATATCAAACAAGTGAGGTTTTCTTTGGAGTTGTCCTTGCAGAACTATTGTTGATCAACTCTAGTACGTGCATGCTGAGCCTTACATTCCTAGTCTCTTTCAAGGTCCATGACTAGATTAATTCCTAGGAAAGGATGGAGAATGACAACATCTTGTTGCTGAGTGGGCCATTTATCTGACACTGGAATGCAGCCATGGATTATCAAATGCATCAATGCTAATAAATACACCAATAACTTTAAATTGATAAAGATGATGGGCTGGAAAATTTGGCCTTTAATGATCTGCAGAGCAAAATTAAAAAGATAAGTAAATTGAAGGTTTTAGAAGACTATGTGAATAGAAAAGCTAGTCATTAACAATCTTGTCATATTTCTCTGCCTTGACCCTTCCCCTTGAATTCAAGTAGATCTCTCAGGAAATTGATCAACTAAAAATAGGTAGCTCAGGAAAATATTGGAAGAAAAGCTTTTTTCCCAGATCTCATTATGCCTCTCTCTCAGTGGGAGCCAGTTCTCAAAGATCCAGAGCCAGGTTTGCTTCAGAAGCTACAGAGGTGAAAGTGTAGAGAGATTTCAGATGCAAAATATCTGCTGGGACTGATACCCACAGGTAACCATTATTTTTCTCGTGGAGAGCCTACAGTCAGTTATTTCAGCTTCAAGACTGGGACAGAGTTAATTTTCTTCCTAGTAGCTGGCGTAGTGCTGTGTTTTGGATTTAGGATGAGAATAATGTTGATAATACACTGATGTTTTAGTTGTTGCTAAGTAGGGCTTACACTAGTCAAGGACTTTTCAGCTTCCCATGCTTTGCCAGCAAGCAGCTGGGAGGGGGCACAGCCAGGACAGCTGACCCAGACTGAGAAGATATAGTGGATACACACCACAGGCCACCCTGTGGTTTTACCTGCATGACCACGGAGAGGACATGAGGAAGTGGGATGGAAAATCTACCTCAACCCTAGAGGCACGGGTACGTGAGTTGCAAGGAAAAACTACTACAAAAGGTGGTTCTCCCAGGAAAATTGCTGCTTCAGTTTCCAGTGGACAGTTCCCCAGACAGAGCAGAAGGGCTGATTTTGCTTCCGATCTTAATAAAGGGATTTTTGACTCGCATTGACAAGAAGTGAGTAACGAATGCTATGACCAGGACTAGAGGGGCCCTGCCTCCAGCCAGGTGGAGGAAAAGAACAACCAGATGTACTGGACTGTGTAGATTTGATGGCCTGGCACATCAGCACCACAGGAGTAGAAGGCTCTAGTGGACACCGGTGCACAGTGTACCCTAATGCCACCATCAAGCTATAAAGGGGCAGAACCCATCTGTATTTCTGGAGTGAGAGGGGGATCCCAAGAGCTGACTGCATTGGAGGCTGAAGTGAGCCTAACCGGGAACGAGTGGCAGAAGCACCCCATTGTGACTGGCCCAGAGGCTCTGTGGATCCTTGGCATAGACTACCTCAGGAGAGGGTATTTCAAAGACCCAAAAGGGCTTTTGGTATAGCTGCCTTGGAGATGGAGGAAATTAAACAGCTGTCTACCCTGCCTAGTCTCTCAAAGGACCCTTCTATTGTGGGGTTGCTGAGGGTCAAAGAACAACAGGTGCCAATTGCTACCACAGTAGTGCACCGGAGGCAATATCGCACCAACAGAGACTCCCTGATTCCCATCCATAAGTTGGAGAGCCAAGGAGTGATCAGCAAGACTCGCTCACCTTTTAACAGTCCCGTATGGCCAGTGCAAAAGTCAAATGGAGAGTGGAGACTAGCAGTAGACTATTGGGGCCTGAACGAAGTCACACCACCACTGAGCACTGCCGTGCCGGACATGCTAGAACTTCAATACGAATTGGAGTCAAAAGAAGCCAAGTGGTATGCCACAACTGATATCGCTAATGCGTTTTTCTCAATCCCTTTGGCGGCAGAGTGCAGGCCACAGTTTGCTTTCACTTGGAGGGACCTCCAGTACACCTGGAATCGACTGCCCCAGGGGTGGAAACACAGCCCCACCATTTGCCATGGACTGATCCAGACTGCACTGGAACAGGGTGGGGCTCCGGAACACCTGCAATACATTGATGACATCATTGTGTGGGGCAACAGCAGAAGAGGTTTTTGAGAAAGGGAAGAAAATAGTCCAAATCCTTCTGGAGGCCAGTTTTGCCATAAAACAAAGTAAGGTCAAGGGACCTGCACAGGAGAGCCAGTTTTTAGGAATAAAATGGCAAGATGGACGTGGTCAGATCCCAATGGATGTGATCAACAAAATAACAGCCATGTCTCCACCAACCAGCAAAAAGGAAACACAAGCTTTCTTGGGCGTTGTGGGATTTTGGAGAATGCATATTCCAAATTACAGCCTGATCGTAAGCCCTCTCTATCAAGTGACCCGGAAGAAGAACGATTTCAAAGGGGGCCCTGAGCAACGACAAGCCTTTGAACAAAGTAAACCGGAGATAGTTCATGCAGTCGCCCTTGGGCCAGTCCATGCAGGACAAGATGTAAAAAATGTGCTCTGCACTGCAGCCAGGGAGAATGGAGCCTCTGGCAGAAAGCACCAGGGGAGACTCGAGGTCGACCCCTAGGGTTTTGGAGTCGGGGATACAGAGGATCCGAGGCTGACTATACTCCAACCGAGAAAGAGATATGGACGGCATATGAAGGGGTTCGAGCTGCTTCAGAAGTGGTTGGTACTGAAGCACAGCTCCTCCTGGCACCCTGACTGCTGGTGCTGGGCTGGATGTTCAAAGGGAAGGTCCCCTGTACACATCATGCAACTGATGCTACGTGGAGTAAGTGGGTCGCACTGATCACACTACGGGCTCGAATAGGAAACCCCAGTCGCCCAGGAATCTTGGAAGTGATCATGGACTGGCCAGAAGGCAAAGACTTCGGAATATCACCAGAGGAGGAGGTGACGCGTGCTGAGGAGTCCCCACTGTATAATAAAGTGCCAGAAAATGAGAAGCAATATGCCCTGTTCACCGATGGGTCCTGTCGTCTTGTGGGGAAGCATTGGAGGTGGAAAGCTGCTGTATGGAGTCCTGTACGACAAGTTTCTGAAACTACTGAAGGAGAAGGTGCATTGAGTCAGTTTGCAGAGGTGAAAGCCATCCAGCTGGCTTTAGATATTGCTGAACAAGAAAAATGGCCAGTACTTTATCTCTGTACTGACTCATGTGGGGCAAATGCCCTGTGGGGGTGGCTGCAGCAATGGAAGCAGAACAACTGGCAGCGCAGAGGCAAACCCATCTGGGCTGCCACACTGTGGCAAGATATTGCTGCCCAGGTAGAGAACCTAGTTGTAAATGTATGTCACGTAGATGCTCACGTACCCAAGAGTCGGGCCACTGAAGAACATCATAACAACCAGCAGGTGGATCAGGCTGCTAAGATTGAAGTGGCTCAGGTGGGTCTGGACTGGCAACATAAGGGTGAATTGAATTATTTCTAGCTCAGTGGGCCCATGACACCTCAGGCCATCAAGGAAGAGAAGCAACATATAGATGGGCTTGTGATCGCGGGGTGGACTTGACCATGGACACTATTGCACAGATTATCCATGAATGCGAAACATGCGCTGCAATCAAGCAAGCCAAGCGGTTCAAGCCTCTCTGGTATGGAGGACGATGGCTGAAATATCAATATGGCGAGGCCTGGCAGATTGATTATATCACACCCCCACAAACCCGCCAAGGCAAGCGCCATGTGCTTACAATGGTGGAAGCAACCACCAGATGGCTGGAAACATATCCTGTGCCTCATGCCCCTGCCCGGAACACTTTCCTGGGCCTTGAAAAGCAAGTCCTATAGCGACATGGCACCCCAGAAAGAATTGAGTCAGACAACGGGACTCATTTCCGAAACAACCTCATAGACTCCTGGGCCAAAGACCATGGCATTGAGTGGGTATATCACATCCCCTATCGTGCACCAGCCTCTGGGAAAATCGAACGATACAATGGACTTTTAAAGACTACGCTGAAAGCAATGGGTGCTGGGACATTCAAACACTGGGATACACATTTAGCAAAGGCCACCTGGTTAGTCAAGACTAGGGGATCTGCCAATCGAGCTGGCCCTGCCCAATCAAGACTTTTACGTACTGTAGAGGGGGATAAAGTCCCTGTAGTGCATGTAAAAAAACATGCTGGGGAAGACAGTCTGGGTTACTCCTGCCTCAAGCAGAGGTAAACCCATTCGTGGGATTGCTTTTCCTCAAGGACCGGGGTGCACTTGGTGGGTGATGTGGGAGGATGGGGAAATCCAATGTGTACCTCAAGGGGATTTGATTTTGGGTGAAAATAGCCAATGAACTGAATTCTATAATGTTAATTGCTAAATAATACTGGATGTCATCACTTCAATGATTACTATGTGCCATATCAATGGTATTACAGTAAGAATCACCCAGATTAATGAAGAATGAACTTTGATGAAACCGAGCAAAGTGCAGCAGTGATGGAACCAGAACTGGCTTCAGCATGCCACAATCCAACACCACACACCATCTCTCCTGACCTGAAAGACTGTTATGATGGATGAAGCCCAAAGTCATGGACTAAATGAACTCAACAAATATTTTAGAGGGATAGCCTATAGACTAAGGAAATTATATGTGTATGTGTGTGTGTGTATATATATCTCTATCTATCTCTATCTATCTCAAAAGACTGGAAAAGTGGTGGTGATTAATTGGAATGTATTGGAAAGTGTAAGACCTGGGCATGACGTATATGGTATGGAATAAGGGGTGGATATTGTCCTGATTTCAGCTGGGATAGTGTTGATTTTTCTTCCTAGTAGCTGGTATAGTGCTGTGTTTTGGATTTAGGATGAGAATAATGTTGATGATAACACACTGATGTTTTCGTTGTTGCTAAGTAGTGCTTACACTAGTCAAGGACTTTTCAGCTTCCCATGCTCTGCCAGGTGCACAAGAAGCTGGGAGGGGGCACAGCCAGGATAGCTGATCCAGACTGGCCAAAGAGCTATTCCATACCATATGACGTCATGCTCAGTATATAAACTGGGGGGAGTTGGCTGGGGGACAGTGATCGCTGCTCGGGGACGTACTGGGCATTGGTCAGTGGGTGGTGAGCAATTGTATCATGTATCACTTGTTTTGTATATTATTATTGTATTATATTATTATCATTATTATTATTATTACTACTACTATTCTATTTCATTTTACTTCAGTTATTAAACTGTTCTTATCTCAACCCACGAGTTTTCTGACTTTCACCCTTCCGATTCTCTCCCCCATCCCACTGGGGTGGGGGGACTGAGCGAGCGGCTGTGTGGTGCTTAGTGCTGGCTGGGGTTAAACCACGACATGGGCCCCTAGGGTAAATGTTAGGTGTATCCTAAACATAATAATCTGAAAAGGGTCCCTCTGAATACCTCTGCAAATAAGATGAGCTCTTCCCTGTGGTGTAAGTGAGGGCCGTGTAAGTGAGGGCTGCCTCCATGGGAGGCCATTACAGGCAGTGAGGGGCAGCCCAGGCCCTTGGTAAGGCTGTGCCACAGGGCTCTCCTCACTCCTTCCATTTTTTTGCCTGGCTGCCGCCACCTGCAACTGTGGAGGTGCCTGTGTTTGTCCATGCAGAGCTGCCTGTGGGCACCCACTTGGGCTCTGCCTGCCCCCTGCTCGTCCTGTTTGCTCTACAGGCACCTCTACCTGACAAAACCACCCTTGCTCACCGGCCAGCTGATCAGTGCTGGTGTATGATTTACAGTGGGCCAGGTTGGTTGGCTTAGGCAGGAACCTCCTCCAGGTGGTAGGAAAGCCTGGGGTGTTGGGCACAGGGTGGGGTGAGCTGCTAGAGGCTGAGGGAGCTGGGCAGCATTGCTGGCAGCCCCACAGGGCATCCCTGGGTGCAAACTCCAGAGGGATCCTTGAGAGGTTTCACCCTGAGGCTAAAGGATCTGATGCTCATTGACAGGTTGGAGCCGAGGCCATGCTGGCATCTCAGCATCACCACAGTGCTGTGCTGGCTCAGCTCATGGCCCGGACGTCCCTGAGCAGGGAGGAGACATCACCATCCATGAGTCAGTATAGAGATAGAGCATTGGCCACTTCTCGTTCAGCAATATCTAAAGCCAGCTGGATGGCTTTCACCTCTGCAAACTGACTCAATGCACCTTCTCCTTCAGCAGTTTCAGAAACTTGTTGTACAGGACTCCATACAGCAGCTTTCCACCTCCAATGCTTCCCCACAAGAGGACAGGACCCAAAAGGGTACTGGTGGGCTTTTGATATAGCTGTCTTGGAGACGGAGGAAATTAAGCAGCTGTCCATCTTGCCCGGTCTCTCAGAGGACCCTTCTATTGTGGGGTTGCTGAGGGTCAAAGAACATGTGCCAATTGCTACCACAATGGTGCACCGGCGGCAATATCGCACCAACCAAGACTCCCTGATTCCCATCCATAAGGTGATTTGTCGACTGGAGAGCCAAGGAGTGATCAGCAAGACTCACTCACCCCCCATTTAGTCCATGACTTTGGGCTCCATTTGTGATGGTGGTCACTCAGGACAGGAGAGGTGGTGTGTTGCATGGAGTTATTGGGCACCAAAGCCATCGCAGGTCGGGTCACTGCTGCACTTGCACTGCTTCTTGTAAGGTTTGTCCTCCATTGGTTCAGGTGGTTCCTTCTATAGTAATTCCTATAACATGCAACTCAGATCACGGGTTACAACAATTTAAAGGTATATCCATTACAATCACCACCCCTGGTCCCTTGACCTTACTTTGTTTTATGGCAAAGCCAGCCTCCAGAAAGATTTGGACTATTTTCTTCCCTTTCTCAAAAACTTCTTCTGTGTTGCCCCACACAATGATGTCATCAATGTATTGCAGGTGTTCCGGAGCCCCACCCTGTTCCAATGCAGTCTGGATCAGTCCATCAAGCCTGGAGAATGCAACAATGAGAAGTTTAAAATTTCCTCTTTCCTTTTTGGCTTCACAGCTCAGAGAAAGAGGTTTGTGTGAAGTTATTCACACATGACTTCGTGTGAGTCAAGCAGCTTGGGAAGAAAAAAAAACACACCAAAAGCATTCCCAAGCCTTTAAAAAGACCACACCCACTTGTAGCTGCACAAAAATAGATTTAAGCAGTTTTTCATATTCCCTATGAAAAATGACCATCAAGCCTTAGCAAGAAAGCAGAGAGGGAAAGTGGGAGTGTGTTTGTCTGCAGATAGCAAAAATAGAATGACATTTCAGTGTCCAGTCTGCCAAGAGTGATTTCTATACAACATATGATACAGGCCAGAAATCTGCTGGTCCATAGATTTCTGCAGATTATGATCAACCAATCACAATTTCTCTCAGTAGCTGATGATGGACGATACGTGATTCATGACCTAGCTAACCTTATTTTTAGATATTGAGCTCTATGGCTACAGAAGAGTTTGTGTTGCTTAACATCCATTCAGGGAGCAGGAACGAGATAAACTTGGTGTCTATTTAAAAGAATCAGCTTATTGAGAAAAATTGCAACAGATATATTCATTGGAGATCTAACCCCACTTTCTATTAAGTGGACTAAAAATATGATAATAGCCTTTAATCTATGTTTCTTATTAGAACCTCTAAGGGCCAGTGACAATGTTGTGATTATTAATAATGATTTCAAGTCTGTGCTACCTGAGTACCTCAGTTAGGGGGTATTATGTGACTACAGTGAGCAAAACGTGGGCAGATTTTAGAATGGAAACCTCGGACAGAATGGGAATAGGAATCTCTTTCTGCTTCTAGAGTGGCTGGCTGACTTCCCCAGAGGACCTCTCCTGGGGCAAGATATGGACAGGCTCGAAGAATTCGGATACTGCATATCAATAATGAGGGGAAGAAAACAATGCTCAGAATCAGTCTTACCCAATCCCCCCTTTACTTCCTCCCTCTTCTTCATTCTCACGTTGGTTTTCACAATCAGATATAGTCATGAAGCTGGTAAATTACCTCTAGCTACAAAGGCTGACAGGCTGGCTTCATGGAAATCAGTGACAAAACTCATACTGATTTCAGAAGAACCAGAACTTCATCTGCACTGTAAAAGGCAGATTACAGATCATTAATATTGTACTGCTTTTGCAAGAGTATGAGATGAGCAGAACTGTCATTTTGGCACTATTTGGCATGAGACTATTTTGGAGATACTCAACTACTCCATTCAGTTCAATACATAGGATGGCTGTGAGTCAGCTGAAATAATTTGCTCCCTAGTTCCCTCTAATAATATGAGCATTTGGGTCTCATTTTCAAAGTAGGCCACATATAGACAGGAAGAGTCGTCCAAGGATTCTGGTAAAGAGACATCTCAGTCCTTACTGAAGCCTCAACAACTGAAATGCAGTTTCAAAACCACCTTTATTCTGTTTGAAGACTTATTACAATTTTTAAAGCAACTTAAAAACAAAACACAGCTCCATCAACTCTATAGCTTGAACAAAATTTCAAGGAGGCATGTTTTCATTGTTGCCTTTTAAAGGCAATTTGCAACCCAGTTTACCCTCCACCTCCTCAAAGACCATTTTAAACCAAAGTAGTCTTGATGTTTTAAAAACATTTAACAGAACAGAACTTTATTTTTAAAAACAAGAATAAAAAAAAATAGCAGCATCTTGGGCAGCTAATGCAGTCTCATTAGGACAAGTGCAGTGTAACGTTACCAACTCCCACAGTCCAGTTTAGTCTTCTACTGCAGTAAATACAACATGTTCTACATAAAATGTTGCATTTTGGAACCTTGTCCCATGGGAGGCATTGTGCTTTGAGCTGCCCATTTCTAAAGTGACCCCGAAAAAAATAATATCAGGATTCACTTTTCCAACTTAATACCATGTATAGCAAAAGCACTGTGTGAAAATCGGCAGTTTTCCCCATTAGAAGTATCTGAATGGTTTCCCAAGCATTATTATTTCATTGCCAATTACAAGACAAAGCCATTTCTTTACTACAGAACAGTTGACACCAAATAGAAAATGTGAAGATCTGGTTTTACAGACTGCTTGACAAGATTTCTTAGATAAGTGAACCATACAGACAAGCTTTTTTTGAAAAAAAAACCCCAAAAAACAAAAAAAACAACAAAAAACACCACCACAGGAACTCAGTTTTCTAACTGTATTTGGAAACATGCTGCACCCACAAAGGTCTAGTGTGCATGTGTGTGTGTCTTTGAACAAAGTTAATGATATCACTTACTGAATTCAGAAAAATGATCATGTTTGGTGAAAATGCACCTATACTGGGATTTATTCATACATAAACACAGCAAGTGTGTGTGCATATGCACAGATACACATCCCCAAACCTGCAAATTCAAATTTCAATTTAAGGAAATCAGAAACTCCTGATTTTGCTTGTGGGTGTTGGTTCTCTGTGTTATGTCTCATACCTTTCAAAGGCCTTGTGAAAGTGCTTCTGCAGTGCAGCATAGCTCAGAGATTTAAAATAAAACAAAAGATTTCCCAAACCAAAAAAGCATACTAAAACAATTCCCACCCTTGAATCATATTAGATGGAAAAACTACATGCCAATAGAAATATAGAAAAGCACCGTGCTTCTTCAGTTATATCCACGTGCTTTTTTTCTGTATATATTAGTCTGAGATCAAATCAAAACTGGAGTGAACAATATGGTACACAAACAACTCTGCAGTGAATAGGGTCTTTGGCAGGACGCAGCTCTGTGCATTAAGGAGGGAGGGAAATGCAGAGGCCACACAATACCTAGGTACCAAAGAAAACCCACTCATGCCCACTTTAAGGGCGTAAGTGATCCTTGCAAATTGCACAGACCCTGTGTAGGCAGAACTTCCCCTTAAGAAGCCCTATGCATTCATCCTCACAACATATAGTGCTTATTTCTCATTGTTGCTTGTGCAAGAAAAGCAAGTCCCAAATTTGTGCACACACTATTTTTTTTCTCTGCTGCAACCACAGATGAAGAGCACGATGTACAGCACGACAGGAACAAATGATATCCCATAATGGGCTGGGCATACTAAGGATATGGCCCACCGACATAGCAGAAGTTTTCTTAATATGAGGAAAATTAGATCCAAATGCCTTAACTACCATAAAATTTCTTGAGAAATACTAAGTGAAACATCAATTCAGATTACATATATTTTGCTCATAGAGAAAAAAACCCACAATTTTACTCTTAAAATATTTAACATTCAAAATTCAATATATGTCCAAAGTGTTAACTTGCTACAAGTGTTAAATTGTTGTATATTGAACTAATTTGTAACTTCAAGCCCAGTAGTATGACTGTCATGCTAGAGTAATTGTTGGTGCTTTTCATAGTAATAAAAGAGTTATTAGTAAACCAAATTTACATAGTCCTACAGGCCTGAAAAGAGGATGGAATGAGGAAGGGAAGGGAATGAGGAAGGGAAGGGATGAAGACTAAACTTCTATTCAGAAAAAAATATTCAGAATAATTTGGAAGTGGTGATTATCCCGAAACATTAATGTTGGTTGAATCTTGTTTCCTGATATAAATTCTAGTAAGAAAATACACCTATAGGAAAGCAAAGACAACCCACCAAAAAAAAAAAGAGCACAAAATCAAAATAAAATCAAAAGCCTTACAGCCTCAGAAATAAAGAAATAATGCAAAAATAAAAGATAATATAAAAACTACTGGAGAGTGGCAAATTTCTTCTTATTATTTCCAATAGCTTAATAAGCACTGCATACTTTGAATTAAAACACATGCATCTCTAAAACAGAGCTATTATGAGAAAACTCCATGGGTCTTACTCTTTTGATTGTGCGTGCAACTCCCTTTAATAGTAATGTGTCTTCCCTTTGCATCTTGGGGGAAGAATAAATTCATATCTTCATTTAGTCAAAAGTTTTCCAAGATTTCTCTGAACTTCATTACTTTATCAGTTTGCAATGTGTGAATTTCCTCAGTGGTCAGGACAGTAAATAACCATTGCAAACCACTCAGTGAATTGTCCCAGAATTCCTAATAAGTTTGCTTTAGTGGGATTCATGTATTTGTTTCCTTTAACTAAACCATAATAAGTCTCTGGTGCTTGAAATAATAGAAGTGTTCACTTTGATACTGCCTCAGTCTACAATCTTATGAAAATAAATCCAAAATGTTAAATATGAAAGCCTAATCGTTTTCAAAACAGATGTTTTCCAGTCTTAATCAGCTCTATGTTGTATCCAATTGTTCTGAGTAAAGGTGGGAGCTTTTTTTCACAATACAAAAAAAACAAACCTAAGCAACAGTTTAGAGAAACTTCCTTCATATGAAATGAAAATACCTTGACATGCTGACAAAAATTCTGCCACAGTAGGTCAAGAAGTCAGTGGATTCATTCTGAAATCCAAACTATCTACCCCAGTAAAAAATTTTCCTGTTTTTTCTGCAGTCACTGTCAGAGAAGGATACACAATTTTTCATCTTCCAAATACAAAGACAATCATGATAGAAGTTCAAAATGCTTCAAGAAGCAAACATAGCGCAGTACCGTATTCTAAAGATATCTCTGAAACAATATTGTTGGACTCGATATTTTGCAATGATGTTCATATATTTTTTATTGAATAAAGCAGCTTTGAAGCTTATCAGGCACTGCCCAAGAAAATATTTAGTAAAAAAAAATTATGAACTTTTAAAACTTTGAGCTAGTAGCTCAATATTCTATACAAATAAAATTGTAAAATATTTCATAGTTTTAATTCTGAAGCCAACTCTTGTTGGCTTCCTGTACTTTTTTTTTAAAAAAAACAAACAACAAAATGAATAACAAAAATAATCATCAGAAAAAAATATTCTCAGGCAAAAGAAAGAAAGAAAAAAGACGACAAGGAAACAAGAAAGAAAAGCAAGCTTAACCTCTAGATATGCTTGAGAGAAGACTACAACCTAAAGAAAATTGAGTATTGCATAGCATGGTCTAAGAATTCAGCTTTCAGCAAACAGAAAAGGGAAAAGAGAAGCAGTTTGGTATTGACAGTTTCCATCAATGATAGTTAGTCATCCAATACTATGTACATTATTATATACTATATGCCATTGAAAGTCCTGTTTTCTTCAGTCTTAAATAAATTCTTAAAACAGGATTTTTAAACATCTAAACAAAACACTTCCTGGCACTTCGCTATTACAATTCCTCTGAACAACATATTGTAACTGAAGCCCTTTTAAAGTGTCCCTTAGAAATGAAAGTGCCATTCTGCTACATATCATTCACCAGAAAACAGAAAATCCACAGTGCTGCATGTCTGGATCCACTGAGTGCAGCAACACCAAATCCAAGCCAGTTCGTGACCAAGAAATTCCAATAATTGAATGACAAAGATCTCTTACACTTTGTGTCTGGAGAATCCAACGTTCTAGCTGGTAAAGCTTCAGAAGTGATCATAAACAAGCACCATGGTTAAAGGCCTCTATGTCCCTGCAGGGAGATCAAGTTAGGATTTCTCTCTCTTTTGTTTTTGTTTTCTCAATTAAAAAAAAGCACTTCAGACTAGAAACATATGTTCACAGCTTAATACTGTGATCTCTCCAACTGCGGTTGTGAAGGAAAGCTCTAGTCCCGTCTGAAGACAGATAGCTTTAATACTGCAGCTCAAATTCTTGAGTAAGGCTGAAAGGAGCCTTCTCCCTCCAAAGGCCTCAATGTTGTCAAATCTTTTCTTTAGAAAAAAACCAAACAACCTGGAGTATTAAGATCTTCATCGCCTCTGCTGTGCATATACTGGGTAGGCTAGTGTAACATTGAGAGAGTCATTGTGCTGCACAAGTGATGTGTGTTGATAATGTAGCACCAGTTCTTTGAGCGAGTTGTACAAGTTATATGGCTCTGCAAATCCATACCCAGTAGGTGTTTTGTTTATCACACAGTGCTTTACTTCTCCATCCACCCTAAAGAGGAAAAAAAAAACCAAACCAACCAGTTTTTACTTTGTCAGTACAGTAAAGTTAGAAAATACGGTATTGGCAATAAATCTTAAAGTGCTAGTCACCACATAGAATTCCTGTCTTCTGTGGTAAATGTTTAACCCAAATTCCCAGATGTTGTGTTAGCTTAGGGAGGCAGGAGATGATAGGCAGGACTTAGCAGCTGCACATAAAGGAGTGCATCCATGCTCTGGTTTCCCTTCTTCTCCATGAGGCTCATCTGTGGGAGTGGCACAGGTTTGAGCTGTGTAGGAAATGGAGCAGAAATAAGGATGGCCTCAGGACTTGTTGGTCTGCTTCTAAGCCCAAAGATCCAATGGGATCCATGCATATGCAAGTGTCTATCTGCCCCTGGCTCAAGGTAGGTGCCTCAAATGTTGGTTACATCATTCACAAATTAGGGTACATACACAACAGAGCAGGCATAGCAGCCTTGTTTGCTGCTCTCTCGAATGAGGAACGTTCCATCTCGCTTTCCCCGCAGCAGATTTTCAGCTTGACTTCTATTGATATTTCCCACATTCCACGTTCTCTCATCATGATGGGGCAAGTCCTCATCATCTTCTACCATAGAGTATTGGCTGTTGAAATAGGACAAAATGTGCTTGTGAAACACATTGCAGAGCAAAATCCATGAATTAAGTAGTACCCCTTTCATATTACTTGAAAAAACAAAAAAAGTCAGTGGTTAGTAGGATGACTCCCTGGTAAAACTAGGGATGTAAACCATGTAATACTGCAAAATTTTGACCACTGAATAAAAATAAAATATAAGTTCTGGTCCTTATTTCTTTTAAAAACACTCATGTAAATCCGAAGAAGGATATAAAAGGATGCTGTGTTATCTTTCAGAATCTGCTGCGAGCGCTTCAGTACTTCAACCGTTGCTTACTGCTTTGGTAAATAGCAAGCCCAACGAAATCAATATCCTTTGAGTCATCTTCATTTCCAAAGATCAGAACACTTGGTCAGCAGTGAAAAATCATGCAATGTATCGATTACAGCTGCTGCTTGGGAAAGCTATGAGCAGTCATATAGGTAGACAGGTTAATTATTCATAGGGGAGATGGCTTTGTGGAAAGGGTGGAATAGTAGAGTGCGCTCTCTCCTTATAACCAGATTATGAGAAGAGCATATAATATAGGGCCTTCTCTACCAAAGCAGCCACCGACTATAAAGCTGATTCAGAGTTATATAGAACACTCTGAGCTAAAGCCCACCATGAAAGAAGATGTCTCTGGTTCAGCTGCGTGGACACCACTTTGATATTCTGCAATTCCAGAGCTCCCCACTTGCCCAGCAGCCTGCACTGGTGGGCCCTGCCTCTCCTGCTCAGCTTGCAATCAGTCTGTGTTTGGCTAATGTATTTATTCTTTCTGTAATAGGTTTTTAATCAGTTTTCCTTGCTCTAAGAAAACATGACTTCTCACTCATCCACAGTTCTGTCTTTCTGAAGATTCTCAAAGTAGTCTACAGAAATCAGCAATCACACAGAACACACAGAATTCATTTTTTCAGAAAGAAGAAGTGTGCTTTTGTTTGAGATTACACTCTCTCTAGTTCCCTTATCCCATTGTACTCCTTTGTCCTGCAAGATATTCAAATGCATTCAGCAGTGGCTCTATTTTTAACCAGCACCTAGAGAAAGGGATTCCTATTTTTACTGCTGCTCATTATACTGGTTTTTTTCTGCTTTACAACTTCAGAAAAAAGTAATATTCTGAAAGTTTAATTTTTCAGCAGAAACCTGAGCACTTACTAGACTCACTGGCAAGAAGAGTCACAGAGTGAGAGAAAAGGAAGATTTTCTTTAAACAGTTTCACTTACTATTTTGATGCTACGTTAAAACCATGACCTGGTATTGTTCTTTGTCTACCGTTGAACTGATGGAAGTACCACTGGAAACAGGTGTCTACATATTCTCCATCATATCATCTTTGAGCTGTGCTAAGACTGAGTGAACAACATGGCTTTAAAATGTGTATGCCATTTTTATCCCCTGCTGTGATTTATTTTATCCCCTGCTGCTTCTACCAATGCAGCTGCAGCAAGGATGCACAATTTCCAAGATAACAGTAGGAGACTCAGTAAACCAGGCCAAATTAAAATAGACCACTAATGAGGACAAAGCTAGAATGTAAATCCAGAAAAGTCATTGTCAGTGTGCTGCTTTTGCTATATGTTCAGCCAGGCAGTGTAAAAGGCATGCACAGGAAACTACATCAGCAGAAAATCTTGATATGAATATTACTTAGACAACTTTGGTTTTCTATTTGTTCATTCTTCACTGTTACTACACTTTTGATATTATTTTGTGGCTTGCTTTTGTTTAAATTTGGTCTACATTTGCACCACCCAGGTGCTTTTTGCTTTTTTCCCAGGAATGAAGTGAAATTTATTCAGTAGCCAAGCCCCAGTCAGAACCTATACTAAACTGAACTGCTGAAATGACAGAATACTATATTGCCATTTCCCAGAAAAATTAACCAGACCACACAACCAGAGAAGGACCATTCTTCAGCATACACAATTTTATCATCTCCAATAGCAATGTGATATATTGATGTGGGTACCACTATACTAGATAGCACCATGGTACCAACGCTTGAAATTTGGAAACAGCCTACCCTTGCCTAAGAGACCTTCTGAACAATTTATCTATCCATATGACATCTCTACAAGATACTAATGCCTTATGATCTTCATTTTGCTGGTAAGAATAGAGACACAGGTTAAATTCCAGTGCTTTGCTATAGATTATGCACTTCCCTGAATAATGGCAGAGTAGTGGATGAGACAGAGTCTTTTCTAATATTTGCATTACGTAGGCTGCTGTGCGTTAACAGTGTGCATTGCTACTGGAGAGCTAGGCTTGAGATTTCCTCTGTGTGGTCCAGGAATTAAATATGCTTTATCTCACTTTTGCATAAGATGACTTGAAATACCAGTAATATTTACATCTTTTAATACTCACTCTTCTGTATTTTCATTTCCAAGCCATTCATTTAGCTTCTTTTGCCGAACACCTTTTTGAGTCAGCCACCTGGACAATAATTGCAAATAAAATTAATTGTTAGTCACAGAAGTTAGATGCCAATAAAAAAAAAAACTTTAAAAAAAAGTTTTGTTAATTAATAATGATACTCACATCAAGTACTGATCTCTTGTCTTCCTCAGCTGTATGAGGTCTGGCTTAATGCTGTTCATACGCTTGTCTATCTCTCTATATTCAGCTGCTTGCTTCTTTAAATCCTCTTCTAATCTACGCCTGCTGTCCACAATTTCACTTATTCGAGACTTCAGTTTTTCATAGTTGTGCATAATTCTGAATGGAATAATGTGGTAGGTTATACTCTGATGAAGTCTTATTCATGACTTTATATCTGCTATTTTCTTACGTAGACATTTAAGAGAACAGATTATTTCTCTAGATGTAGGTACACTTTTTGCAAATTCACATCTACCCCATTTGAGGCTTGCTGTGCTTACAACTGAACAACTTTAAACTTGCCAACTTGCTTTAGTTTTAGGCAGATCTATATTTGGCATTGTTTCTTTCTTCAAAATCATACGATTTGAAATATAAACACTGACCTTTGTATTTCTTTTTCATTTCCTTCCCGTTTAAATTTTTCAATGTATTCCTTACTGTATCTTTCTTGTGTTTGGCACTGCTCTTCAAATATTTTTATTGTTTCATTAAATGCTTCAATAGCTGTTCTTTTCATTTGAATTTCCTGAAAATAAAATAATTGTTATTACAGTTGTTATCAAACAGAGGAGATATATGATTTATTGGCTTGTATCACAGAAACACTTCCGTATGTTGTAGCAGAATGACTTCAATATCCCTTTACCAGAACACATTCTGTCTGCAGAGCCTTACAAAACAAAGAAAACAGGCCTGTACAAAAGGCTACCATGATGAGGCTTTCCGTGATGAGGTTTTCCAAGAAAGAAAAACTGCTAGACAAAGAGCTAGCTACAATCTTTGTTTTGTATAAATATCTTTTATTTGTGATGATTAGAGCCTTATGGCAATGCATTTTGTCCTTTGTACCAACTAATGTCCTTAGAAGTACATCTGGCTTTCTGAAATAAAGGTATAAGATATTGGGCTGGACAGGTCTCAAGAGGTCATCTAGTCTATCCTCCTGCTCCTACATAGCTAGTCGATAGCTAAGTATTTTAAGTTCAAGTTGTCTGCACTCCTCCACCTTTCTTCAATTATTTTGAGGTGTATTTCCTGAATATTTTAAGAAGCAGTCTTGATTCTGGGGCTGTAAAACAGCACTAATTCACTGGCACTTCAAGACTTGTCTAATAGTTTATTAAGATGTAAGAAGGATAGAGGCAGCTTTGCATTCCTGCACTGTATCTGCACATCATCACTCCACCCTGCATAGGTGAAACCAGACCCTTAAAACACTAATAATAAAATACAATGCTTCCCTGCAGATGTGTCTTGAAAACATTAACTCAACTTGATGAGGTCAGTATGCAGAACTGTTGGTAAATCAAGTCAGTTCTGTGCTTGCTTTGGATGCAGGTGTCAGACTTGAGCACAGGGTTAGGTTACAGGTGGTGACTATTCAAACACGAGTAAGCAATTCTACTATACTGAGCGAGCACATCAGATATGTTTCCTCTTTTGGGCAATGGTAGTGGTGGTGGAAGGGAGGAGGATGGAGGAAGATGACAGTATGAATTTACAGTAATATTCTAAATCTACAGAAGTCTTCCACTCCCTTTGGTTTCAAATCTAGCTCACCTGAGATGTTCTTGTGTAGTCTTCATAGAGTCTGTCATATTCTCGGCTTTTTTCTTGAAACTGGGTATTATATTCATGTAATTTCTTTCCCACTGCTTCAATGCTATCCTCTTTTACAACTTGATCCTGGGATGATGAGCAGAAGGAAAGATAATCCGTAAAGAAACAATTATATTGCACAGATTTTCAGGATAAAACTGCTTAAAAATGACCAGATAGTTACATGGTAAATGTGACTTCTCTTTTATCAATATGGAGATATGATATACTATATGCATAATATGCAGATTAGGAATAAAATTAATGACAAAAAGCAATTTTGCATTGCAAGTGTTCAGCTTTATAATGAAAATTATATATTTCATCATTAATGAGTGGGATATTTATTAACATAAGTTTATTTCTTAATAATGTATCTGCAGTATTTAAAGTTTTATTTATTTATATGCAAATTGTGGAGTTGGTTTTAAACAAAAACATCCATTTTTATACCCACTTTATCTTTTCAAACATTAACAGAGATGAAGTCCTTCATGATAAATGACTCCCCAGTCTGCAGTAATTTCTCTGTATTTAAGTGTAACACAAAGAAAATAGACCAAATTACCTGCTGGTACTTAGATACTGGATACAGTAATTTTACATCCAGTTTAGGATTATACTGGGCTAGAGATTCATTCCGGTAGTGGTTTATTAGCTCGACCACAGAGTTGAAAGTTAATGGGTCAGAAAAGCCGTATTTCCCATCTCGGTGAAATATTTTGATTAATTTGTTATTTCCTCCTTTCCTGCAAATAAAGTTTGTTGAAAAGTTAGGCATACTTCAAATACTGTTTCCTAAGGAACACTGTATTTTAAATGCAGTATTGCGTTTTACTGTCAGGTATTACAGACCTAGCGTAATTATCTTACCTTAGCGTAAGTGTGTAGTCCCCATGCATTTTGGTTGAAGCATCTCGTACCAAAAAGGTACCATCAGCAGTGTCTCGAAGCTTCTCATTTACTTCTTCTCTAAAATTAAAGGAAAAGTACCCAATTATTTAAGCTACTTCTCACTCATTCACCTTCTCACTGTGCTCTAAATTATTCTGTTTTAAAATAACTGTTTTTTATAAGCTTCCTTGATCTCCATATTAATAAATACAGTTATTTAATAGCTTATTTAACATTACTAGAGAACAACTGGGATATAAAAATGGTATATTCTATGTCCTCTCACTGCTGGAATAAAGTTATATTCATGCAAAGGTCTTTCTGCTTGTTCATACAAGCCTGCACAACTGGAGCAGCCGGTGCTGGTCAAATGCACCTATATATAGTACAGTTTAAAATGTTGCTAATATATGGCACTTGATAACCATTGTGCCTACAGTTGAGGTTCTGGATGAAAGACAAGAAGAAAATACTTATTTCTTGGTGTTGTCCTTTCATGCTAGCATTTCATATAGCTGTCTTAAAATAACAGAACAATCACCAAATCATTCCACATATTACATTCTAACTGACTGCCAGTAATTTTTTAGTCATGCTTGGAATAAAACCAACTGTAATATGTTTGTGTTGGAAAATATCCTAAAAATGGCTCTTAGAACTGTAATTTTTCTATATTTAAGAATACATACACACAGAATAACAGCAAGAACATAAACCCAAACATAAGAAATACATGTCTTGAGCTGATTTACCTTGAGATATCTCCCCAGTACCATTCAGCATCTTGTAATGACATGTTGTTATTCATGCCGTTGTTAGTTACAGTATTAGGTTTCGGTGGCTTAGGAGGCAGTGCTGCAGATGAAGGGGGAAAAAGTTGATTATAACTCACTGAAAACCTGACCATATATTCCTTGAAATTACACATTATTACATGAATGAGAAAAAAGAATAGTTACAAAATAGAATTTTCCATCACTAGCAGTCTTTAAAAGACATTGGAGGAATCAAGATATTTTACTGAAAACAATATAATTAAACAAAAAAGATGTACTGTTTCAAAAAAGTATATTAGTCTTGCAATAATATATTTTAAGCAAAATATAACACCATACTCATCTCCTCCCCCTGTGAAGAAAGCATTTGAGAAAAAAAAATTCTGAAGTTAGCTTTTACCTTCTTCCACTGTCTTCAGGTGAATATAAATAATAAAACATGTAAAATTTTATTTTTTTTCTCCTGCGTAATGATCTTAGAGGAATGTTGCTGCTTCCTCACCTAGAAGCTGAGTAACAAAAGATGCAAACCCACAGCAATACTGTTTATTTTAAGAAGAAGAATTGGGTTTCTGTGATCCTCAGCATTCTGTGCGATGATTTGCCAAAAAACACTTTAAGAAACCCATCTGTGACCCAAATATCCCTTGTGTTAATCTTAGTATTCTACAGAATAAATTGTGTTCCAAATGCCAGGACTGATTAAAAACCACATCCTCCTTTTCTCAGTGTCAAAGCTGCATACATATACCAGTGGGTGCCAGAGAAGATACTGCAGCACTCCTGACTTAGTAGCAAGGGGGAATTGGAATCAGGATTAAAAATCAACCTGGCTCCTTTAGTTCTCCAGTAAGTACAACATTCCTTACGAACATCCCTGTCTGTATATTATGACTGTCTACAAAAGATGATGTTTTTACAGTTGCAATTAATATCAAGAAAGCATAATTTTTTAATATGATATGAAAAATGATGCGATATCAGGTATTCAATTAATATTGCTAGATTTTAAAATCTGTTTTTCCTCAAACAATCCAAAACAATGATTTGTAATCACTGTTTCAGGAAATAAAAGTGTTATTACAGCATCTCCTTTAGTCACAGTGTGGAACAGAGATGATAGCAAAAATAATAATAAAAGAAATGCAAAATTTTTATGATATAAATAGCAGAGCTAGAACTACATCTGACAGAATAAAATCAAAACAGAAACATGTCAATTCAGTAAAAATTCAATTAAGTAAGCAGACAGGTATTTCTACAGGTTATGATTCTAATTACTATAACAATGCACTAAAATACAATTTAATGCTTATTTATGAAAAAATGGAAAAAAGAAAAACTATTTGTATCAATGACAAAGTAAAGAAATCCTACATATCCACTAAGAATTTTTCAGCAGCTATCGTAAAGACCAAAATGAATTAAGTCTTCCATAATAAGACTGCACTTTTACCTGGTGGATCCATTTCTATGCAAAACATCAAGTCTGTGCCACAATTTATATCTGCCTTAGGATATTCTATATCCAGTTCTTCCATATTCCAAACAGTATTGTACATTTGTATGAGTTTCACTGAGTAAGCTCAGATACAAGAAAAGCGTCAGGCTCTCTTTGTAATGGTGTCTTGGAATTCATTTTAAAACCTATAAGGGGCTGCACTGTAACCTATTACATCATAATCCTCAGCCAATCATGTCAAAAGAATGTCACCAGACCATTCCCGTTTCATCATTTTGTTCTACATTAATCTTAAAACATTTTTAGTTTCTGAAAGAATCTATATTTAGCAGAACTGCAATATACACCTGGTATTACAAAGAAAAGGACTGAGTGAGCTCTCCTCACCCACATTCCCAGTTCGTTTTCCTGACTTTGCAGCATGGTACAGTCCAATCCTGGCAGGATGACAAAAGGCTGATATGCTGCAGCACGTAGCTCTTACACACACGTGCACACAACACATGCACACTCACACACAGGGCAGCTCCCTTTAAAGGTAGGTCGGTCACTTCTCGGTTTCATTCTCCTACTCAGATGTCTGAAGTTTACCATTCAAAAAGCTATAAAAGGCTTGTGGACCTACTGTACATATTAAAGATGCGGAAGGGAAAAAGAGCATGACTCCGTGTGTGTGTGTGTATCTATTACACACACATTATACATGTACATACACACACAGAGACATATACCTCCACATAACGAAATATGGATTATGTTTTTAAACTGTACAGATTTCTATAATTTTAATGGACACACAGGTCTGACATACTTGATATTATTATATTAAATAATAAAATATTATAATTTATATTATATATTTATAGATTATATATAAATAATTGTATATTATTTATATATTTATATTATATATTATTATATAAAATAATAAAATCTCTGCTTACTGCAGAGATGCCTTCCCCCCTTATCATTTTGTAATAAAATACAATTCCAGTCGATCTGGATTAACTCATTTTGGAATCTAAAAATCAAATATTGTGATCTTACATTCAGCAGTTTCCTAAACCATGGAATAAAGTCAAAACTGAGCAAGATCTTGAAAAATGATTTTGCTGAACATAAAAAGCCAGTCTGTCAGGATACAACAAGATTTAGTCTGCCTTTTCACGCTGTTTCTCTACCCTGTTCTCATTGAGATATTTATCAAGTTAATTGATTTTAAAAGCAAGAGTCCTTGTCAGTGTCTTCTTCTTCCTCGCTTGATGTTGTCATCAGTATTCTCCTACCATTTAGAAATATTCCTTCTTAACTCCCCCCCGTCATTGACTGTAACTCTCTCAGACCTCTTGGAAGAAACATGTACAGAATAGACTATTAATTCCAGAGCAGAATGCTATGTAAAGCAATCCGAATGCTTTATACTCACTATAATCTATGGGGGCAGAAAACCAGATACCAAAAATAACCACAACAAAGAGTAGCTGTAGCAACTACCTGTGACTACATCATAAGAAATCCTGGTGTGGCTGAAATGTGCTCTGTCTCACAAATACTCATTAAAAAAAATAACACAATTTATATCCTTCCCAAATATTTCACACACATCTACCCTCCCTCTGTGCCCCTCATCAGCTCACCCCCTTTAGACAAGCATTAACATATAAGAACATGTCTGGAGTACCAACAGCTACCAAAAAATGCATGCTAGTTTGCTTTATATGTTAACAAGCTTAAATTCATTTTGAAGTAGATTCTCCCCTCCCTGTTTAGGTAGACATGCTCCAAAGATTCCTTCCATTTCCAAAAAGAAATAGGATACTTAAAATCATCCCAGACATAAGTCCAAACACTGAACTTGGAAGTTTAGCCCACCTGCTACCCAAACAGTTGAGTTGCCAAGGTAATTATATAAATTAGGTTATAAAGATTTCCTACAAAGACTACATTGTTGCATTTAGGAATCAGTAAGATTTTTTTATTCTGTTGAATAAAGGCTTTCAGAAAAAATTACTTCTCCAGGGTTTCACTGGTGGCCGAATTCTGGACTGCCCACACTTGTATAATCAGGTTAGTGCTCAGTTCAGACTAGCCTAGCTTGCAGGCAAGAAAAGACAGGAGGCGGACAGGCAATTCCCCATTCCCTGTATAACCTGAAGAGGTACTGAGGTACTTGACTTTCATTCACGTATCTTAAGACCATGAAAGCTCTACCTGGTAATCAGTTATAGCAAAATACTTCCACGTAGTGATGAAGAAAACACACACAGAAATTCAAAATCACTTACTTTGTAAATTATGCATCGCAAATGCTCGCCCTTGTAATAGAGCCTGAAAATGCAATCCAATAATCTGAAAAATTAATTGGTTTCCTCTTATAAAAATCTTGCTTAAAAAAAACCCCAAACTCCTTTTAATAGGAAGCTTCTCTGAAGCAACTAAGCAAAAAAAAATTCTGAAAAAGAGATTGCTCTGCTTTCCAACCAATGTTCCATAAAAATCTCTAAAAAAGCAGTAACATGCAGTGAGAAAATCCAAGCCTTCTCTCTCTTCTTAAAAGATTAAAGCTCTGTGCTGTGCAGAAGGTATCCACTTACTCTGGTTCATCATTAAAAAGTGAACCTGACTTTAGTATTGTAAAAAAAAAAAAAAAGAAAAAAAGAAAAAAAGAAAGAAACCACCACCCTTGGTAGCTTGCACATCTCTCTCAGATAAAGATCTCAGTTTCATGATTAACTTGGGCAAGTTCAAATATTTGCTGAGAATGGGATTTCAGGTGGGGGAGGGGGAGCCAGATTCAAAGTAAAAGTTGTCATCAGCTAACAAGTGGCCAATGCAGGGCTAACTTTCTCATTTTAGCTAAGTAAATGAGAAGACCATTGTAAGAGGCCTTAAAATAGTCTCTGTCACTGGCTGCTGAGTGCAGTATTAAAGTCGAGAAAAGCACCATGAACAGCCAAATACAGGAAGTGGCTAACTAACTTACTGCAGAAAAAAAAAAAAAAAAACAGAATCAAAATCTTCCTTGAAAAGAGCTGCATCTCAGAGCAGCCCTGTACAAGCAAAATAGCCTGCTTGCAAGCACAGCATCACCTCCTACAGACTCATGCTGGATCACAAATACAGGTGTTGCTTGAAGATCCTTAGCATGAAGCTGTGAGGCATTTTATCCATTTTCCATAAACTGAAAGTAGTAGAAAAAACACCTGTCTGTATCCATGGTGTTTTCCAGTACGTCAGGGTTGTTGATTTCTTGGGCAGGCAGGTGGGAAAAGGGACTGTACAGAGAGGGAGCAGTTTAGGTTAAATATATTTTCCTTGCCTTAGTGATTGGTGGAAATCAGACTCGCTAAAGGAATGGAACAGCAACTGAAGAGCCTGCTCCCCTTTGTCTACAGAGGTTAACTTCTTTGCCAGCTATACTTTTACAAGGAAATAAATCCAAAATGAAAGGAGAAGCAGACCACAAGATTTAATTCAGAGAAAGAAGAGAAGGGGATTAATATTTTCCTCTCACTTGTTGGAAACAGTGAGAACTTCTAGTAGCTGTGTTCCTTCAGATAAGCTTGTGCTCCTTACAGCAGTCAAACAGCATTGAAGTTTTCACCTCCTGAACACTCCACCTACCAAAATCCTCCTATGCTACAAAATACCAAACCCACTTGTACCTCATAATGAAATCCCAAATATATCTGCAGTACATTTTTGATGTTTTACAGTTTATTGATTAGCTTCACCTATAACAATCCCTTGCTTTTCCAGTTTTAGCCTTTTCCTACTTGAACAATTGTCAGTTCTATGTATAATCTAAAGCAGCATAGTCATAAAGGTACAGCCTACTTCAAATGGAGACGGTAACCCGTGTTTCTGAACTAATGACAGTACACAGCAGAAGAGGAAAAATCCAATTTCTGACAGTATGCCTCCTATTTACTGTTAAAATTACAGAAGGGGTTGATATAACACTTTTTGCTTTATAGGGCCACAATACAGAAGCATATTCTCAAAGGAGATAAGACAACTCAAAACTGGTTCATTTAATTGTTTATAATTTTAGAAAGCACAGGTACCCACACAGAGATAAAAGATAAGACTTTGTTCCCAAGTCCAATTTTTTTTTGGATTCTAGTGCCTTGTGCAAAAATGAGTTCCTAATCATCCTGCAGAAGAGAATCATGTGTCTTGTCAAAAAAAGATACCGATATGCACACACCTGCATTTTCATACAATTGCCCCATCTTAACTTTTATTTAAATTTAAATTTCAAAACTTTGAGTAGTGCCCATTGAATCTATAGATTTGTATTTGCAGAAAGTTAGCAGCCTATGACTTTTTGCAGTCATACTCACAGTGGTGTTCTATCTATAAAGCAATTTGTTTCTAAAAATAGACGTACGAAGCAGGAAGAGAACTGATCAGGTTCAACAGGCTTGCATGTGTTACACGTACTTAAATACAAATACACGCACACATATTAATCTGTAAAAAATTCTAATAATGTTGTACATTTCAGTTTTACCAAATACTTTCAATTAGGTATTGAGAAACATAAAGCATACACTACTGTCAAAATCTAAACCAAGAATACAGCATTGCTAGGTATGGTGATTAACAAAGCATTTTGCTCTCCGTTAAATCAGATATAAAGTCTGATTTTTATTAACTTAGAAGGGGAGCCCTCTGCCGGGTGAGGCCCGGATGCACAATATCCAGTACAACATCAGTTCTCCCCGGGACAGACTGCCTTCTGCACACTCCAAACCATGCTTAGTGCTGCCAACAGTCCAGCCAAGCCCATGACGTGATCCAGAAAAGTCCTGACAAGGGACAGAGTTTTTACATATTTGGCTGTGCCCCCAAGACACTACTGACAGGACTGTGGGCTGAGCCTGACCACCGCAGTTCAGGGGAGCTTTGTGACCAATTTCAAGAGGAATAGGATCAGCCTTTACACTCCCCTGTTCTGGTTGTTATGCCACCAAACTTGCTAATATTTTGTTCAGCTAAAAGCAAAGTGTCTGCATCTAGGTGATACTGCCAGAACTCTCACCCCATCCTCAGCAAGTGAGCAGTTACGTGTAAGGCAGTCTCATTACCTCACTTATTCTTAGCTATGACCCTGTGAGTAGTAAAACCTACCTCTTCATGCTTAAAACTGCAATATTTCACAGCTCGAGCCATTATTTACAATGCTATTTACAAGCCTGGGAAACAGGAATAAACTGGGATAGACAGTTTAGACAAAGCAGCTCAGCTTGAGTTAGTGTGCAAGCCATTAGAGGCTTCAATTCATCCATACAGGATGGCAACTCCTTCCAGCCACTGCAATAGCTCTTCCTCTGCTCCTCACCAGCCCATCTGTCCACAATGCCACCAGCTCCCCACATCTCTTTCGCTCTCCCACCATGTCCCCCTTCCTCTTTACCTTCCTGTGATAAGACCTCACACACCCAAAGCCACTCCACACTCCTCAACACACCTCTGCCCCAAGAGGACTCCCATCTCCCTGAGTTCTCCCCAAAAAAGCCCTCCTAACTCTCCTATCGCACCACCTTCCTCTGTACAACCTGCCCTCCCAGCTCAGCCAAACCGACCACGCCGCCCCAAGCACCTGCCGGGCCCCATGGACAGCTGCAGGACCTGCATCCAGCACAAGTCTGCTCCAGACAGGAAAACCAAGAGCCTTTATGATCCTCAAAAGTGAACTGAAAAAAACATCCAGTCTTCTATACCAACAAATATAGCCCATTTTTCAATATATACCTCTAAAAGCATACGCATCTTCACATCTCTCTCTGTTGTGTGAGATTCTATCTGTGAGACATAAGCAGCACTGTTAGCTATAATCTCTTATAACTAAGATACTTTCTTCTAACACTACTGTTTTGAATAGCATATTTAGAGACATGCACTTTGTTTCTGACTGTAAAATCAGCATTACTTTTTAAAGCCTGTGTGGCTGTTCATCAAGTTGGGGTGTTAAAATGGGATGCTAAATCATCTAGTTTGCTCAGTAACACTTACCACCTTTCAGGCCTCCCACTGATAAACACAAAGAATGAGACAGGAATCAGAAAATGGATCTGGTTACCAATTATTCAAAACACCAAACATTTCTCTAATCTTACTTCTCCTGCAACATTACTTTGTCTTGACGTACTACACACATAGGCACAACAGGTATTTTAACTTTAGTACTTTAACTTTTGTGGAGGGCTAAGCACTATTCTAATTCACAAACAAAAATGCATAGTTTGCTGTTGAACACTGTGACAGAGAAAAAAAAATCAGTCCAGAGTTGTGATTAAAAAAATCAAGTAATGGCCTAACAGTAACTCCTGTTTTTGTGCTATGGTGTGCATAGCAACGCTCTAGCTGTAAGATGTCCAATTTAAGATATATTAAGATATAAGGCCCAATTGCATAATTTCTATTGCTTCGAGGCAAGAAGGATAATTAGTGGGTGATGCGATAAGAAAAAAAACACAGTTGTGCAAAGATCTCCTCCCTATTTGGATCAGTTATCTCCAACCCTGCATTTAATGTATCTACATACTGTGTAAGACACCACTAAAATTTCATGCACAGCTCATTTTAGACAGAATGTTTTCATCCAGGCTCGAGAATAACAGAAAGAAAAAAGAAAGGAGGAAGTTATCACTTCAGTCGATGAAAAAGAAAAGAAACCTGGCAGCATTGGCTTACCTGTTTTCACTTAGTTGTCATTACATGATTTTCAACAATTTCTTTCTGTTTAAAACCTCTTAACTTCTGAACTTTAAAAATTCTATTATAGATTGTCATTCTCAGAACACTTATATGACAAATAAGTTATCTTTTCTAGGTATCTTCCTTTATTACAATGTCTCTAAACATTTCTTAATGAAACTCAAGCCACTACAACCAATAATCTTGAAGATGATAATTTTGAAAAACACATCTTCGAGTCTTCTATGAGAACTATAAAAACACAGCACTTCAGATGATCAGGTCACTGAATGATTTTGGTGCTGAAAACAGACTTGTGTTCTAATCCTGTAAACTTACATAACATTCTATTAAGACTCAACTTTTGAAAATTATTCAAGCACTTTACAGGCCTAAGAGCAGAGGCTAGCTAACCATAGACTACAAAGCTTGAAAATTTGTATCATCTGAGGTGGTTTTCAGCATATTAATAGATGTGCAAATGTTCTACTAAAAAACATTCCATTGCCCAGGATGGACTTTGAAATGCACAGAGAAGGAGTTCTATTTTTTGTAGTAAAGATAAGGGCTGGCGACCGGAAGATCACGTGCTGTACGGAAAGAGTTAAGGGTCGACCCTCCCTTGTCTCCGCCCCTTATAACATGACACACCTACTGCTGGGGGTATAAAGCCCGGGTCGGCTGGAGATCTAGGGGGATAACCTTGATGTGTAGTGTTTGCTACACAGTGGTGACCCCGACGTGATCAGGCAACAGCGATGGAGCTCGCGGAACTCATAAAGGTACTAAAGTCGGTAACGACAAGGGTGCTCAAGCGGGGGTTTGCGGCAAGGCGGCGCCGACCTGCTGCACGTGGTGTGCTGATGGGGCAGGAATCTCCTGGGAACGAAAAGCCAACAAGTTTAGTTTCGGAGGGGACCCAGGCTGGCTGGGAAGGAGTGGCCTGTGGGACACAGACGGAACCGTTGTTACTGGGGGCTGAACCAACGGAGGAAGGGGAGGTGCAGGGAGACTATGGTGCAGCGGGAACAAAGGAGTCGGGAAAGGTGTTCCCGATACAAGTGGGGAGTTTAGAGCGGCCGCCCACGGAACCTTCGGCACCTCCTGCACCAGTGGATCTACCACTTCCTCAATACCCCTGGGGCGAGTTGCAACAATGTGTGGAAAGGGAGCTGACTGATAGGTTGCTGGATTGGGTCCCGGGGGCTGATGTGGGATCCCAGCAGTATCGTGAACTACGTGAAGGAAGATGGCGGGAAGGAGAAAAAGAAGGCAAAACACCTGAGGACGCCCCATTGTATCCCAGTGATCGACGAGTGCTGGACACACAGAGAGCGGAGCGCAGGACATCGAGGGGGGGTGGTAGGGCTCCCCCGGCACTGCTAGTGATACCTGAGCCACCAGAGGGAACCCCTATCCCTAGGGCAATGGGAAATCAAACTGGTATTCCCTCACAGTGGAGGGAGCCTGTACACGATTACCCCATGAGCTCTGATAGCAGTGAGGGCGAAGGGGGTGACGAGGGATCCTCGATTGTTGCTCATCCGCCCCCGCTTCCGAGACGGACTAACGAGGTTTCAAGGGAACTCGAGGCATTGATCAGCCGATTGAGAGGGGTGGTGGCAAATGCGGAAAGTCTTATGCCAGGGGGAATGCCGAAAGAGAGGGCAAACGGGACAGATTGGCAGATGATTGCAAAAAATTGTGTCTTGGAAGGAGTGCGATTCCAGGCCCCTCCGATTCAAGCATTTCCTATCCGAGCAGCCCCAGGTGGAGGATATGAGTGGCAACCGTTAGATGCAAAGTTGGTGAAAGAATTGGTCACAACGGTGAAAAGTCATGGATTAAATTCCCCAGAGACCCAAGTCCTATTAGACTGTGTTTTTGCAACGCCGCTTGCACCTTTTGATATCATTCAGTTGATGCGGGCCGTATTGACCCCCTCGATGATGGTATTGTTTAGGGAGGAGTGGAGGAATCGGTGCACCCAAGTTGTTATTGAGGCGCAACAGGCCAACCATCCCATGGCAGGAGTGACTTTAGAGCAGTTGATGGGTGAAGGGCAGTTCGCAACTCCTCAGGCACAGGCTCAGCGAACGCGGGGGCGCGATTTTGCTGCATCTTCGAAAGCTGCCCAGGAAGCAATACGCATCATCGCAGCTCTTGATAAAAGGGAGCCTCCATGGGTCCAAATACGGCAATCGTTAAGTGAGCCCTTCACAAAGTTTTTAGACCGGCTGCAAGCGGCGCTCCAGGTTGCTCGACTTCCTGAGCAGGCTAAGGAGGCAATATTGCTTGACTGTGCACGTACGCAAGCAAACCCACAAACTGCAGTGTTGCTAAGACAGTTACCCATAGGGACCACGCTTTCACAGATGATTCGTTATGTGCTGGAACAGGAACAGGCGCAAAGTATGCAACCGGTAGTGGCCGCAGTCCATGCGGCCTGCCGCGGCGCACGACTTATGTGCCATAGGTGTGGGGGGCAAGGACACATGGCGCGACAATGCCCTTCAAAAATAAACACCCCCGGAACAGGGGAAGGAAAGAGAGACCTATGATGCTGGCGCTGTGGGCGACTAGGCCACAGAGCTCGACAGTGCAAATCGGGGAGTCAGCAAAGGAGACCGGGCTGGGGAAACGAGAAGAGGGGATGGCTGAGGGCCGTGCCATCCCCACCTGCCCCAGTGATCAGCTCAGCAGGCCCGACGACAGCAGCGCAATGTATGGCACAGGGAGTCTCTCCTTCCCTGGGACCAGCACAGTCGCCTGCGGTCCCAATGATGCAATATCCAACTCAGCTGCCTTGGGGAGATGGGAGCGCGCAATAGAGGAGGCTGGGGATAGAGCCTCGCCGTATGTGGCACTCACCCTAAACATGACCACACGACCAGAAGTAGATATTATAGTTACCCCATGGCTCCCAGCGTTGGGGGGAACACCACGCCTCGTGTTAAGAGCCCTTTTAGATACAGGAGCGGATGTTACAGTAATCCCATCACATCTATGGCCAGATGATTGGCCACTCAAACCGAGAGGTTCGCTGCAAGGCGTGGGAGGCATGCAGACCTCGCATCAAAGCAGGAACCCAATGCAAATTATGTTGAAGGATCCGGAATCTGGACAAGCTAGGGTAGCATGGTGTAACCCTGTCATTGCTGAGTTACCCATTGTCATCTTGGGACGATGTTGCTTGCAGAAGATGAATATAGTGCTGCGTACAAATTTATCATAATGGCCACTGCCTGTGTCCGCCCATTAAAACTCACCTGGTTGACAGATAAACCAGTGTGGGTAGAGCAGTGGCCATTGACAGAGGAAAAGAGGGCGGCTGTTCGACAATTGGTACAACGAGAACTTGACGCAGGACACATCGAACCCTCTACAAGTCCCTGGAACACCCCCATTTTCGTGATAAAGAAAAAATCGGGAGCGTGGCGACTGCTACATGATCTACGCGCAGTTAATGCATGTATACAAGACATGGGTCCGCTACAAGCGGGCCTCCCTTCTCCGGCCATGATTCCACCTGACTATCAAATAGTGGTTATAGATATTAGAGATTGCTTTTTTAGTGTTCCCTTGCATGAAGAAGATAGAGTACGCTTTGCCTTTACTGTTCCTGAGCCTAACAATCAACACCCGTGCGCCAGATATCAATGGAAGGTGTTACCCCAGGGCATGAAAAACTCACCAGTCTTGTGTCAAATTGCTGTAGCTGCTGCGATACGCCCTATTCGAGAAAATTTCCCTACGGTCATCATTTTCCATTACATGGATGACGTGTTACTGGCGTCCAACCAAGAGGAGTTACTGGAAAAGGCACGCGTGCAGCTGATAGTCAGTTTGGAGCAACATGGATTACACATTGAGCCTCGGAAAACACAGGTAGGGCGTGCAGTAAAGTATTTAGGTACTCAACTGAGGCCACGAAGCGTGACAGCGCAATCATTTGAAATTCGGACTACAGTGACAACACTCCATGAGGCACAAAAATTAATTGGACAACTATTGTGGCTTAGAAACTTTATTCCAATATCTGAGGCAGAAATGACTACCTTATATCAACTCCTGAAAGGAGGAGATTCCCCCTAGCTCCAAGGACTCTTTCAAGAAACCATCAGGAGATTCTTAGGACAATTATGGAGCGAGCCCAGCATTGGGGTCTCGCTCGATTTACACCTGAACAACCGGTCACTGCCCTGATTTACATGACCGATACCGCTGGCCATGGTTTACTAATTCAAAATAATGGTGAAAAAGGCTGGCCTTTTGCTTGGTTGTATCAAGGCAAACCAAAGACGGCTTTAATTTCTTGGCCAACATTATTATCCCAGCTTATTCTCCGCTGTCGGAGGCAAACTCAACACTTAACAGGGAAGGACCCGGAGGTCATCGCATTGCCCTGTTCTTTGGCACAGTGGGAGTTGGTACTTCCACAAGTGGGGCTCCTGCAAGCGGCGATAGCTGAATTTACGGGTCGTATTGAAGGTCTAAGACCACACCCCTGTGGGGAGATAATCCAGGTACTCCATTTTTTGCCAGCTAGTGCCATAGTTGAACAACCCACCGGAGGCCGCATGGTTTTTACCGACGCGTCATCGATTACTGGGAAAGCTGTCGTTACATGGCAGGAGGATGGTCAGTGGACCCACATTAGTTATCAAGATCAAGGGCAATCCGTGCAGTATCTTGAGGCCAAGGCGGTATGGATGGCTCTCACTCAATGGCCCGAAGAGGCCTTGGATCTAATCACAGACTCTTGCTATGTATATAAGTTACTGAAGAAGTGCCGATGGGCACTTGGGGCAACGTCAGAGATTGCCGGAATGTTGCTCACCGCACTGCAAATGAGAACCGCTCCTGTCTGTCCTATCCATGTTAATAGTCATAGTTCCATACCGAGTTTTCTTTCTGCTGGGAATGAAATAGCGGACAGCTTAGCAAAGAGCGTACTGGCGGTTGAAGAAACTTCTAACCTAAGGCGAGCTTTCCGCCTGCATGAGCTCCTCCACTGTGGAGCTCGCGGTTTAGCTAGGCTCGCTGGCATTACGTTGCAAGATGCTCGCTCTGTGATTGCTGCTTGTCCTGTGTGTTCCAAAGGTCCCCTCTGGGAGGCAGGGGTAAACCCTCGAGGGTTGCAGCCCAACCAAATATGGCAGTCTGATGTTACGATTTATGAACCCTTTAATCCACGTAAGTATCTGCATGTCACAGTTGATACCTGCAGTGGAGTTATTTTAGCGACTATGCATGCTAAACAAAATGCTCTCTCAGTTATTTTACATTGGCAGGACTGTATGGCGCAACTTGGCATCCCACAAAAAATTAAAACAGATAATGGAGCGGCATATGTCAGCAAGAAGACAAAGGACTTTTGCGCGCGCTGGGATATTCAGTTGAGTCATGGCATTCCCTATAACAGTACGGGCCAAAGCATTGTAGAACGCGCGCACCGCACATTAAAAGAGTTACTCGACCGACTTAGGGAGGGGGAAAAGATAAGCCCAGGAACAGGGGTTCCCCCTCCCCTTGACCCTCCCTTATTTCGGGCACAGCGTCTGTTGACGACGGCACTAATTACCTTAAATCATACCATTCGAGGGAACACCTATAAAACCCAGACTGCAACCCAGGCACATTTCCGGCTCGATGAGAACGAAGGGCCTTACCCTTTGGTTCAAGTACGGGACCTGCAAACCCGTGAATGGGGGGGCCCTTATTCCCTCCGTTGCTTGGGACGTGGGTATGCGTGTGTGCAAACCGAGAAAGGGACGCTAGAATGGGTACCCAGTCGAAATATTCGACCGTATAGACATTAATCAATCTATTGAGTCTTATCTTGACAGGTTACCATTTCCCTATGCATCCTGATGGTGTGGGGGAGTAATGAGGGAGCCGCGACGAACTACTGGCTGGACTGGGCAAAATCTATGAACGTAACGGATGCGTGTCTGTATAAGTCTTACCATATATCGATTATTTTACACGCAGCTTCCCCAGCAAGATCCAGAACTACTGGAGCTAAGGGAGGGGGAAATGTAGTAAAGATAAGGGCTGGCGACCGGAAGATCACGTGCTGTACGGAAAGAGTTAAGGGTCGACCCTCCCTTGTCTCCGCCCCTTATAACATGACACACCTACTGCTGGGGGTATAAAGCCCGGGTCGGCTGGAGATCTAGGGGGATAACCTTGATGTGTAGTGTTTGCTACAATTTTTGTAACAGATCATATGAAAAATCCCAGGAGGACCCTCGAAATAAACTATTGTATTACAAAAAAATAATTAATTCAGAAGCAATATTAAAAAAAATAGCTGTTAGATTATAATTATTAATGTAGCGTCAAACCCTATAAAACTGATGAATACAGCCACATTTCTTCAAGTGCCCTAATGATACTCTCAGGATGACTAGACTCCTTGTCCTCATTAGTAGTTTTAACATCAACACCTTTCACTTTTATACTTTCCTCATATGAAGCAACTCAGAACTATGTTCAATCCAGTGATCTCTTAAGTGCAACTTAAAAATCTTAGCCATTTTAAATTAATCTTCATTAGTTGATGAAGGGGATTATACAATGTGCCTACCTGAAATACGAGACATAAAGCGTTTTTCTGCTGCTGTGTTCTAGCTCTTTGAATCTTAAGCAGCCCTACAAATCCTACTGCCATGAACTTTACCTTGTACTTTGAATAGAGAGGCAGGAGAGTTACAGCCTGCCCAGTGTTCTGTTTACCACTGCCCTATCCTTTGTTCAGATATTCTCTGTTACTAAGCTGTAAAAGCTAATATCTAAAGTCCCCCTGCATTAATAATTTCTTTTGCACACAGTTAGCAACTCTGCCTTGCTCTTACCAAATATTTGATTTAAAACCAGGGATTTTTGCATAAATTAGAGGTGGGTTTTACTGTTTCTTGACTAAATTAGGTGCTAACTCACAGAATCAAAACAAGTGAATGGGGTGCTAATATTTTCCACATTGTTTATGGATATTGATTAAGAAATCTTTTGAGTCTCTGGATTAAAAAATGCATATAAGTTAAGAAAGGGGGAAATTTTACTTTCTTCAAATGATCTCTATGGGGTATTGTATTTCTAAGAAAATTTGCCTGGGAGTAGAGTGAGAGTTAAATAAAATCTCCAGAATTTCCCCACCACCACTGCTGTATGATATGTATTCTATTGGTTTACAGGTCTTATAAGTTCACAAATTCTTATTCACTGTTTACTGAAAAAGGAATGAAAGTCCTAAGGCTGTACAAACTATGGGTACTAAAATTATTTTAATGAAAAAGACAGTTTCTTAGAAAATAAATGTTGCACACCACTATGGAACATATGAACAACTTCTACTTAGTTCTGTAATTATGCACTTTTGCATTAAGTTTGATTAAAAAAGAAAAACAACATGCATTTACTGTCCTTAAGTTGAATTTTAATATTTAAGAAAACAACGGTATATAATGTTTTTAATTAAAAATATTTTTACCTGGTACAGGCTGTCTCTCATTCCATTCACTTGTGATTAAAACCTCTAGGATTTTTATGTGGTGTTCAGTATTATCAGAGCTGCAAGAGATGAATTAGACAGTAAGAACTAGGAAAAATGCAAGTTTACATTAGTATTATTCAAAAAACATTGGAAAAATTTACAACAATGCCCTCCACATTAGAAGTGAGGTCAGGAACTTAATTAATTATACTTACTTTTGTATATAGCTAACCCATCTTTACAGTACAGATTATAAAGATGACCCACGTACCTTGCTATCTGGAATTTGAAAAGCAGAGGGCTGAAAATTTCAGCCAGAGACCTTGCATTCAAGAGATTTTTGCTGGAGGCTTGACAAAGTCTGAGGAAATGTTTGAGCAAATACTGGAGTGTGAGCCAATACTGGGGAGGTATATTTGGAGATCTGATGAGTTTCTTCAGCAACTGAGCATATTCCTCTGAGCTCTGCACTTCTGCAAGCAAACAGATAAAAGGATCTTGATATCAGAACAGTAACATTCGACAAGTAAAATGAAACTATATATGACTTCTTTGGAAGCATCAATCTTACAGAAAAACAAAAAATACTGTCCTCCATTAGTGTTGTAAGAGTTGTGTCTTCTTTTGAAAAAAGTGAAATGCTCGGGGAAGAGTAAAGAACAAGCATTTAAAAGTCAAATGGAAACAGATATGCATTTTGGTAAAAACCACAATGTGTTCAGAGTGTACTGGTAGAAGTCTGTCTTGTGTTTAGCATGACACATGATTGGGTAATTCTGAGATGCACTAGATAATTCTCACAGGTGCTGTTCTAACTTTGAAGGTTACCAGTAACAATATCCTGTCCTGAGACATATAACATAATATTTGGCCCACGTGCTGAAAGCCTATAAGCTGTACTTGTTTGAAATGACTACTGTAGATGATGAATCTTGCATGTATTTGTCACTTCATAATCTGCAACTCCCGATGTACTGCAGAACACGATGACCTCTAATACATTTACTTTGTCAGCACTGATAAAAAGTTAAAAATTAGCTTTCTGAATACAGATAAATCCTTGATTGCCCCCACAGTTTTTATATAGTCATTCTACTTACTAAAATGAAGAGAACTGTGTTATCCTTTATATTTTCCATTATGTTTACCTAAATGGATAAGTAAATAATGCATGTCTAGATCTGAACTGAAACAGCTTTCATCAAAAGCAGTGAAGGTATATATTTTTTCTGAGATGCTGCCAGGTTGTGCAGAATCTTCCATGTTCTGTGGGTGATAGCTGGACCACTGGATATTCAGAATCCTAACAAAAGCTTTTTGGTTTGACATTTGAAATAATTTGTTATTCATACCTTGAGCTACAGAAATCATGTCACTGTAAACAGCTGCTGGAATGATGGGATTTGGCAGGTCCAGGAGATACCTCTTGAGAGCATCTGATAAAGTATGCACATCAAATGTCTCTAAATCCAACAGAGACGCATCTAAAAGGAAAGAGCAACATACTTTTTAGATATTAGAAACTAGAAAAAATACATAGGCTCATGATATTAACGCTTTATACCAAGCCAAAACTGCTAACTTATATCTGGGTTTATGGGGAATGACTTGTAAGAAAGAATCGAAGACACCAAAACACATCTTTGAGATGAAGAACATACAGTGCTCAACACCATGCCTAGGCCTTTGGCATCTGATGAACCAAATGCCTTCCAAAGCTGTGTGGCCTTCCGTCATATACAGTGAAGGGATGAAGTCAGAATAACAGTAGTGACTTGCTGTAAGTTGGCAGTGTAATGGAACATCAGAGTATTTTTAACAGGTTTTTGTTTTACCTGTAAATATTTTGTGTAAGAAGTAAGTATTAATCAAGGGTTTGGGCAAATGCAGCTTCTCTACTGGTAGCTACCTCTATGATGACTGGAAGCTTGATTAACAACTTGGGGCCCCAAGTCTGTAAATATTTATGTGAGTCGAAACAAATATACACATGCAGAACTGGGTGCTTGGTGGTTTATGCAGCAGTTTTAGGATTTATCTTGTAAAACCTGGTACCCTTCCAGCATAGTTATGACCTGGGCTAAGGTTTGGGAGTGTCACATTGTGCTGGTTTTGGCTGGGATACAATTAATTTTCTTCATAGTAGCTAGTATGGGGCTAGGACTACTTGTTAGCATTGAAGCAAGGAATATCAGCAGCAAAAATAAAAATAGGAAAATATAGAAATGCTTACTTAATGCAAGCAAGATTAGGTTTCCTCTTAAAACATGAAACTGGTGCAGTAAAGTCCTAAATGTTTACAGAAAGATCCATGTTTGGTACCAGAATTTAGAGATATTAATGCTGACCAACTTTCTAGGCTAGCCAAGTCCCCTGTAAAATAACTCCTGAACCTATTTGGCCATTTTAAACCAAATTCAACAGGGAGGTAAAGGAATCAGATATATGGTGTGTCTACACGCACTGTGAAAAAAGGCAGCCAAGAAGGGTAGCGAGACACTTAGTGCTCCTCCAACTCCTTCCTGTTTTCCCCAAAGGAAAGCTTGCAGTATGAGCTCAATCCTTATTAGACACCAAAGAATCCACGTGAGAAAAAAAAGACATTATGAATGGCTCAGATGATAAAAAACTTGCAGTGCGGGTATGAATTCTATAAGAGCAATTATGTGTCAGAGAATCTAACCACAAATTCATAAGAAATAGTTTTCATTAGTTCTGCTGCTCACAGGATGTTTTTTATTTCATAAGCCAAGTTAAGTCCTGGTTCTCTCAGTGTTGACCCATTCTCTGAAGTATATCCCAAATTGTTATAATGAATACACGAGTCAGAATAAGCTTGTGGTACTCTGCAACTCTTTCAGTGTAACGTCATAAACAGACCTGAACTCTTCCATCTGCCGAGCTGGCCAGATGCAAGTCAGCTTTGATTTTGGAGCTAGATAGAATGGTGTTGAAGCTAACAGGCAGTTATCCAATTAATATGGAGAGCATTTTGACCATAAGCAGAACAACACACTAATGGAGTTCACAACTTTGAGACCAAAGCTGACTTGCACTCTGCTAATTCAAGAGAGTAAGCAGAGATCAGATCTGTCTGTATCCATATGTCTGGACACCCACTGTGCTGGCTCTGTCCTGGAAGATTCTGATCCTATCTTAAAGAGAACTAAGAAAGATATGTTGTTATTAAAGGGTAAAGTCCTGTTTTCCTTTCTCAAACCTAAATACATTTTAAATAAGAATACATGTAAACCACAAGTTCTTGATCTCAGGAGATAGACGAACCTTTCTTAAAAGTACACCTCAGTTTAGAGACTTAACAAGGGATTCAGATAAATTAAGAGATACATTCATATTGGTGCCATAGAAAATCTGGATTTATCTGAACTGAAAAATATAATTACAATACTAAAAATATGGCTTAGGCTGCTAGGACAACACACATATCTCCTCTCCCTGCTTGCACTCATATACTCCTTCACTCCCATCACAATCAGCAGAGGACAGGATGCTCTTTTATCTGAAGGAACAGACAACTCATAGTATCATTTCTTGTTCATTTTGTTAATATTTGCAATTACTAAAAATGAAGAGAGCTAATTCACAGCTTGAGTTTGTTTCCTTTGTCCCTTTGGCAACACGGCATGTAACCAGTTTCATTTTCTAGCCCTTGTATTTTTGTGCTCTTTTATGTATGTGGAAGTTCACACCCCACATCTCACCCCAGCTTGCAAAGGCGTGGTCAAGCATTCCTCCTACAGTAGCTCCTGATCTCTCATAGTGCAACTGAGTGTTGCCATGCCAGTATATTCTGTCCTGAAGTTGAAAAAAAGAGTACTAAAAAGAGAAGGAAGCATATTTCAGAAAAGTTGAACAGGTACATGGTGTTAGTGGTGTAGCTGCATTTTACTGTCCAAAACCTGAGAACCCAGCCTACTGCAGCAACATCAATTCAATTCCCTTTCCCTTCCAGCATCAGCTCGGTAGCAGGCAGGGAATGTGGAGCTAAGAAAGATATGTTGTTATTAAAGGGTAAAGTCCTGTTTTCCTTTCTCAAACCTAAATACATTTTAAATAAGAATACATGTAAAACACAAGTTCTTGATCTCAGGAGACAGACGAACCTTTCTTAAAAGTACACCTCAGTTTAGAGACTTAACAAGGGATTCAGATTGCCTCTCCATATACTGGACCAAAAAAATGCATGCACAGAACTGTATGTAAACAAATTGCATTTTGTTTACAAAATATTAACCTGCAGCCTTACAGGAATAGTGTATCTTTACCTTGCTTCTGAACAAAACACCTTTTTTTTCTGTACAGCTAGATTTTCGGTCCTTGAACAAGCAAGTTACCAACAAATGATTAAAATAATTATTCTTTAAAAAAGAACCATGCAGTGGAGCCATGAAAAAAAGACAACCTGTAAAAGTGAAAAATACCTTTCATATTAACTGTAAAAGTAATAAACCTTTTTTACTTATATTTGTCTTTTTAATATTATATTATTCAGAACCAGCTCATGTATAAGCTGAGTAGGGGAGCAAAGAAAACAGGATCCATCTGACCACAAAATCTGTATAGTGCTTTAAAGAGAACTGTACTTACCACACTCAAGAATTTGTCTTAATTCTGCTGAGCTGCTTGAGCCTTGTGTTCCATACAAAGTTGAGCACTCCAGATCTTCAAAACAAAATCAATGGGATACATTAACATTCCAGTGACTGTTGCCATGAAACAACATACTTCTGTTTTCTTCAAATAAGTACTTACAGTATAAATTAGCAACATTCTTCCCACCATCCTACTACCACCTACTACACTAAGGAACGTGATTGCTTTTTAAGGCTGTAAGACACCTCTTTGTACATGCAAACTGCTGGGTCTGCAGAAAGAGCTGGCCAAGGACGATCAGAGATGCCGGTAGTCCCACATATTCTGTACAACTCTTCATGGGCTGACTGTAGAAGGCCAGGACTAGGAAACAGATTCACATACCCCAGGGAAGAAAACAGCTTGCAGGAGCAACGTGGGAGCTAGATCTTCCTTTACACTCTACATGCCAGCTGGAAACACCAGGTCCTTCAGGTGGATAATAAGTGAGCAGTCTGAGTCATAATACCCCACCACAGGAATGGGACAGGGACATGACAAAAGTTCTGACACATCCTAATTAGCTTTAAAGATTTAACTGAGACTTATAAGTTACAAACGTGCCTAACCTTTGGCATCCTATGCAGCCAACAGAGACAGAGTCCCTTCTATGGGACAGGTAACTCTTAGGCTGCATTTGACTACCCGTAGAGCCCATAACCTCACAGTGTATGTAGGGCGAGTTTCACATCACTGATGTGAGAGAAAATGTCTGTATACGTCACATAATATGCCTGAGAATCCACTTGAATAAAAGACACCAATACAATGCTTTCAGATGAAAGATACTGTTTACTACTTCCCTACTTCAGAGAAAATACAGAAGACACAAGGAAAGAGACCATACCCAAGGATGCAGAGCACTGACAATTTAATAGTATCAGTGGCGTTTCCTGGAAGCAGTGTTTGCTTATGCAAACTGTTGCTAAACATTAGCCCTTCTCATTGATATTAGCAAGCTCCTACTCATTCAGAAAAGGCTTATGCTCTCTTAAAAGTGTCACAGCACTATGTGAGAACCCATGTCCCAAAGGACAGCAGTCTGAGTCTGATCAGAATACTACTTTTCCTCTCACTCCCAGGCTGTAAGGCCACTGAATGAGCAGGACCCACTGGGCTGCTCCTTACCTCACCAGGACTATGAAGGTGAAATCAGAGGAGAAGCCAGGAAGAGAGATAAAGGGCAAAAGAGGCAGGACATATAGTAGAAGAAAGGGGAAAGCCTCAAAAGGATAGAGAGACATCAACATGGGAAAGCAGATCAGAAAAACACAAAAATAACACTGGCTGGCTTAGCATATAGCTGCAATAAAGAACTGGCTCCTGAAGTATAAAAACAGTTCTTGTAACTTTTTCATATTTAATTCTTTTTTTTTTTCCACTTTGGGGCAACACATTACTTGTTTGTCCTTGTATCCAATTCAATGTCATGATGGCATTTCCATAAGCAACTTAAGGTGCTCATTGGTTAGAAAAAACAAAGCAATACCAAACCCTTCTCCCTTAACTTTCAATAATATTTACATTAGTTGAGTTATTAAATGTCATTTGAGGTAAGCTTTGGTTTTTCTCCTACAGTCCAAGTAGCCTCTACTGAGCAGAAACCAATACAATAAACCTTAAATGAGATTATTTTCATATCTGTTGAGTAATGTAATGCATTAGCAGCTCTAGGAAGGAGAGATACCAGCTCTGGATATGATTCTGCAGTCTTGGCTCACACAAGTAACAAAAAACCTTGGTAGATCATTCTTCAGCCTACCTTTCTTTTCAATTGTCTCCACTATCTTGATGAGGATTGGTGGAGCAACATCAGGAGGTACAAACTGCTCCGTAAGATCTGGAAGTGAAAAAGCTGTAAAAGAAGAAAAATAAGCTAAGCTACAGTTAAATGCAATTTATGTTTACGAAAGTCACGGCACATAATGCAACCAGTTAATTTTTAAATACTGAACAAACATCCCACTTGTCAGGCCTAAATGAGAACACTCTGCAACTAATCAGAAAGCAAATAAAAATGATGACAATTGCATTTTTACAGCATTTTCTTTTAGAGACCTCAGTCAGTTCTAGAATCACCCTCCATATTACCTAGGAAAAGGAAATACAATAAAAGTTTGCAACCTATGGATGGGCAGAAATAAAATGCAAGGATGGAAATTAAAAAATCTTTTGGTCTGAAACATTTACATCCAGTGTGCTGGGAGTTGCTGATCCCCTGGGTAAAACACACTTACAAAGGCCTGAAATAACAGTAGAAACAAGTATTTCATTGTGTCGGGTTTGCATGGCAAAGTTTTGGTAGCGGGGGGGCTACAGGGGCAGCTTCTGTGAGAAGATGCCAGAAGCTTCACTCACGTCCAATAGAGCCAATGCCAGCTGGCTCCAAGAAGGACCTGCTGCTGGCCAAGGCCGAGCCAATCAGCGACCGTGGTAGCACCTCTGCGATAACATATTTAAGAAGGGGGAAAAACTGCTGCACAACAGCAGCTGTGAGAGTGGAGTGAGAATATGTGAGAGGAACAACTATGCAGACACCAAGGTCAGTGAAGAAGGAGGGGGAGGAGGCGCTCCAGGTGCCAGAGCAGAGATTCCCCTGCAGCCCCTGTTGAAGACCATGGTGAGGCAGGCTGTCCCCCTGCAGCCCATGGAGGTCCACGGTGAAGCAGGTGGATGTGCCCAAAGGAGGGTGTGACCATGTGAAGAGCCCGTGCTGGAGCAGGCAGGACCTGTGACCCCATGGAGAGAGGAGCCCACGCTGGAGCAGGCTTGCTGTCAGGACTTGTGACCCCATGGGGGACCTACGCTGGAGCAGTTCGTGAAGAACTGCAGCCTGTAGGAAGGACCCACGTTGGAAAAGTTTGTGGAGGACTGTCTCCCATGGGAGGGACCCCATGCTGGAGCAGGGGAAGAGCGTGAGGAGGAAGGAACGGCAGAGACAACGTGTAATAAACTGACCGCAACCCCCATTCCCCATCCCCCTGTGCCGCTCGGGAGGGAGGAGGTAGAGAAAATCAGGAGTGAAGTTGAGCCTGGGAAGAAGGGAGGGGTGGGGGGAAGGTGGTTTTAGATTTGGTTCTATTTCTCATTACCCTACTCTGATTTTGATTGGCAATAAATTAAATTAATTTCCCCGAGTCGAGTCTGTTTTGCCTGTGACAGTAATTGCTGAGTGATCTCCCTGTCCTTATCTCGACCCACGAGCCTTTCGTTATATTTTCTCTCCCTGTCCAGCTGAGGAGGGGGGGTGATAGAGCAGCTTGGTGGGCAGCTGGCATCCAGCCAGTGTCAACCCACCACATTCATACTTGTACAAAAGCTCAATGATAACTTCTGTTTGTTTTCATTTTTTCAAGCATAATAGTTTTAATGATATAGCTGTCTTGAAGCAAGAACTTTCTTTTCTAGAATGACTGGTTAAGAATAAATTGTGGTATAATCATAAAAGAACATTTTGTAGATTCAAGCTAACCTGCATACAGATTTTATACAAGGTCAGTTTTCACACAACGCAGTTTCTTCACTGAGAGAATATACTGTATAAAGGAGTGTTCTGGCTCTGTGATGTGAGAGATGATCTATCTCTAAATGCACTATTTTTGCCAAAAGAGTAATTCTAAAGTTTTAGAGCAGTCCTGTTTAACTCTTGGAAAGCAAAATGTTTACATAAAGATATTATTAAACTACTGCCAGAAACATCTGGCATACTTTGATGGGTTATGATTGACCAAGAAAGCTTAATCGTTGAAGTAAAAGTTGCCAGTTGCCTAAGCAATGGTGATCTCTGCCCGATTAAACTCATCACGGACAAATAGAGAACAATTCTTAAACACACATGCATGTATGTGCCTACACGCATATGCATACATACATGCACGCATACGCACACATTGTATTTCTAGAAGACTTAAACTGAACTAGAAGGAGAAAAAAAACCCAGTAAAATATGAATAGAGAGTTTTTAATGAAAAACTTTTAGATATCCAAAAAATTAAATACACCACACAACTGAGAAAGCAGACAATTTTGGCTAAGAATTCACCCTATTTTGGAAGCAGCAATTATATAACTTTCTAAAAATGCAAACAATTTAAAAGTGAGAAAGACAGCAAGGAAGGTACAGAAGAAGTTTGGAAGTGCAGAAAACTAAGAGAAATGAAAGATAATTAATTATTATTTACGAACTAGTAATGGAAGTGGAGCATACTGGGACACTGAGACATGTCCCTTTCAAAAAGAAGCAGAATGATGGTATGATAATGATGAAATGCTTTCCAGTCCATTCATAACTGAAAAGGACATTAGAAAAACATCTGTTAGTCATAACAGTTTAACTTAGGAGGCCCAGAAAATGAGCATTCAGGAGTCCCAAGAGAGTTGCCTAAGGAGATCTCTGGCCTGCTGATGTTACTTTTTAAAGACTCATGGAAAATCAGAGCAATTCCTGAGGATCAAGAGAGTTCTAATGCTTGATCCGCACTCTGAAAGGACAAGTAAGATGACCCCGATGACTACATACTAGTTACATTATCAATCCTGGGCAAAATAAAGGAAAACCTGATACTGTACTCATATGATAAAGCAATAAAAGACAGCACTATAACTAAGGATTGTCTGCATAGCTTTTTAGAGGATAGGTTCTGTTAAAAACCACACTACTTCCTTCCTTGATGGTGCCATATTTAGCCAAAAAATGAAAATGAGTAGACATAATAAACTCTAAAGTTTTGTCAGATAGTTGACTTAGCTACACCTATATAACATGTGCTTTGTTTGTATTTAGCTTTTAATCACAGTGTTATATTGACCAGCAGATCTCCAAATATAGTTATTAATGCAGAACAATCTACTCAAGGAAGGAGTGGACTTTTCATCTCTTTACATCTTCAAACCACTTTCAGGTGCCATCTGGAACACCTCTTTTAGGATAACATCATATCTGCTTTATCAAGTTGGGCTCAAATGGAAGATGCTGCAGTCCAAGCAGCCTCTGCTGAGGCATGCTGAAATACAGACCATTTGATTTGTAGTATTCAGATCAAATAGTTCCTTTCGACCCCAAGCCATGAATCTATCTTATGGTGAGGGCAAATCTATTGAAAGAATAAATGAAGGATCAGATCAGAGTCACATCAAAGGGTATGCTATGAAAATACTCAAATTATGAGATACTAATAGACTCACAGAATGCTAAGGGCATAAAATGCATCCTTTACATGGTAGCAGAGGAAGAACAGGTTTTAAGAACAGAGTTTACATATTTTTACTTATGAAAATAACTTTCTGCTCCATTAGGTAGCTAGTTACATTAAGAACCTTTCTCTGTCTTAAGTAACAGCAATGAAATCGCATCATCTCTGAACAAAGATGCTCATCTCATAATTCCAGCTGGAGGCAGCATGCAGCTAACAGTCTAAACTGAAATTGAGGAAAGAAAGTAGAGACAAAGAAGAAGAAATAGAGACAGAGGATGGAAGTCAAATCTGAACCTAGTGTCAGGGGAAGACTTCAGTTGATGGGAAGAAGCCCTTGCAGGGTGAAGAAAGACACTACAGAAAACAGTTTGTCTCCATGGGACATAAAGAATGGGTGGATGTAGACCTTACCCAGATTACCTAAACAGAGAGTGCCTCTTCCTGCAACCTACCTGACGCTTCATGCTTTTCATCTACACTTTAAGCAGGATCTTAGCTTATAAACTAGGTTTGTATTATAATCTGTTATTGAACCTCTTTGTTGTACAGTATTCTTGGATCAATAATATCCTTAGTGAAAGGCTTTTGGAAGCTACACATTCACCTTTATATTTATATAAAATCTATAATATGTCTACAGAACATATGTATGTAAAGCAAATGTCACATTGGTTAAAATGAAAGATTTCCAACACTCCTCTGCTACCCTAAAATATGCAACTGGAAAAATATTAAAACATTAGGAGTTCAGAGGATTTCTGATGTCTCTTTCTCCCTATACCCCATTCCTTTTCTCCAAAACTAGAAATTTCTATCTACCAGAGACATTGCTGAAATTTTAGATATGAAAAGAGCATTTAAAATAATGACAATCTGTTCCATACATACATAAATTGTAAAATACTTATGAATTTGACTGAAAACTCAGTATATTCACCTCTCTCTCAATACTATGCACACACTAGTGAGTATAAGCTCTATAGCAAAAACACACACATATACACACACACAATGGCAGGAACAAAACCTGCAGTTACCTTCAACACAGCAATGACAGAACAATACATCTAAGTCACATAGTTATAGTGCTCAGCAACGCTGAAAAAAACATTCACTTTATCAGCATGTAGGAGATGCCATAAACAAATTAAAATTACTTAACCTCCCACCTGTTCTAGGATTTCCTACTCATTGCATCATCTCCCATACAATTAACTCATAGCATCATACTGTCTTGTACTTTAAGCTTCCCAACTTTTGCACAAAAAAGAAAACGATGTTCATTTAAAGTCGAAAGACCTCACAAAACACACATCTGTCAGGAAAAAAAAAGAGACTTAACTACTCATAGAACTGAATCCAGTTTATAACAATTACACAGAAGACAGCCAAATCTAGGAACACTGCCCTTCATTTTCAAAATGCTGACAGGAAATGGCAGAGGCTAAACTGAAGAAAACTACAGCTAATTTTGGAAAAAAACAATGACTCCCAGAGCCAGAATACAAGATATCCTTAAAGAAGTCCTGATTCTGGATTATGTGTTCCAGAAGAAAACTCAGCGTGCATATTAAGAGATCTACAGAGGGAAAGGAAAACTTTTCAGATAGGTCACTTTCACTAAAAGAGAAAAAAAGCTCACATGCAACCGGCATTTACTATCTGATTTCAAAAGTATCTTTTGCTTTGAAGCATGCTGTAGCACAACATAGAGGTTTGGAGAACCAAATCCACTCTTAAGAATCTGAGCAACTTTGTAGATCCTTTTGCTACAATCCAGTATCAGTTTTTCACTTAAAACAATAATTTTTCCCCCAAATTCCTGTAATTTTTTTTATATCCCACGGTCTCCAAAAATGTTAAGGTTCTGAAAAGCTGTCATACAATTTTCGAGTCTTCTTTCTAGTCACAAGGCTGGTAGTAGGTTTCCAGATATTAAAGAAGCTTCTGATGACACATGATAAAAGCTGGATTTTCCACTAGCTCTATTTTTACCTCGCCACAGTGAGAACCAATGAGATGAACCACAAGTCAGGGTTCGCTCCAATCTGTGAACTCTTCGCTCTCCCTGATACAGACAGGCCTGAACAGCTCTAAGGCAACGGCAACGTGTGAGAGATAAGAGCATACCTTACGTTCAAGGGTTGCTGTCCTGGTTTCAGCTGGGATAGAGTTAATTTTCTTCTTGGTAGCTGGTATAGTGCTGTGTTTTGGATTTAGGATGAGAATAATGTTGATAACACACTGATGTTTTAGTTCTTGCTAAGTAGTGCTTACACTAGTCAAGGACTTTTCAGCTTCCCATGCTCTGCCAGGTGCACAAGAAGCTGGGAGGGGGCACAGCTAGGACAGCTGACCCAGACTGGCCAAAGGGCTATTCCATACCGTATGACGTCATGCTCAGTATATAAGCTGGGGGAAGAAGGAGGAAGGGGGGGACGTTCGGCGTGATGGCGTTTGTCTTCCCAAGTAACCATTACACGTGATGCAGCCCTGCTCTCCTGGAGATGGCCAAACACCTGCCTGCCCATGGGAAGTAGTGAATGAATTCCTCGTTTTGCTTGGTTTGCGTGCGCAGCTTTTGCTTTACCTGTTTAACTGTTCTATTTTATTTTACTTCAATTATTAAACTGTTCTTATCTCAACCCACGAGTTTTCTCCCTTTTTCCCGTCCGATTCTCTCCCCCATTCCACCGGAGGGGAGTGAGCGAGCGGCTGTGTGGTGCTTAGTTGCTAGCCGGGGTTAAACCACGACAGTTGCCAACACAGCTACGAAGTGCAAGATGAAACCAGCACACAGCTGCACCTTTTGGAAGGGTTCTCAGTAAAAAAAGATATTTTAGAGTTAGTACCTGGCAACGACAAGTGGAAATTTAAAGCTGGAATTTTGCTTCAGATGTTTCTGAGCTAATTCTTTCATTATTGCTAGAAGAAGAATGAAAATGAATATAAAAACATGAATATAACTTAGAATGTAACAATACACACCACCAAAAGGAGTTTAATTTCTAAATATTTTACAGGAACTATATACTAACATTACTTGAATTTAGCTCTGAATCAAGATTACTCCATGCATTATGTTCTTTTTTCAGAAATGGCATTTAAGGTTGTGCATACATATTGCATTTGATGACAACACAGCTGTACATAAAAGTCTAATATTTGAGAGCGTAGGTCTTAAGATGACCAAAACTGGCTTATCTGCATGCAGATATACTCTTTATGCATGCAACTGTATCCACTAACACAGTGAATTATGCATTCATATATTTATGAATATATATTTATCCTTGTTTGAAAGTCATACAATACGTCCAAATGTAAATGGTTTGACCAGCACTGAAATTAACTATAATAAACATAAGCATGTTAATTAACATGGAAGAAGAAATGTAAAAGTAAGGGTCATTGTCAAGCAAGTTGTGATAATGCCTCCAACAAGATTAGCTGGTAAACTATAACAAAACAATGGCTGATCAAGCACCTTCCTTTATAATAGCTTAATACTTTAATAGTGGCTGCTAATCATGTTTCACACCTATTAATTTAATGTTTCATAAAGCCCTATTTCTATCATCTATTGAAAGAGAAGTGATACTGTCTGTACTGGGGAAGAATTCTGTACATAATATTATATCAGACTAAACCTCAGTAAGTGTAAAATTTTGTAAAATTTTATTATAAGGTCAATTGCTTCCGTGGAAGATTAAAGTTGCACGTAGACGCTCGGCAAGGGTTGCCTTAATTGACCAGTGGGGTCAGAGCCGAGCGCGCATAAGGGAAATACTGACCAGGAGGATCAGAGCCGGCAAATACGTAACAGGTAATTATTTAAGAATTTGGTTAAAATGCGATCAGACCAATCCACGATTCCTCCCTGTAGCCCTTTGGGTTGTATTTTGAAACATTTGAACAAATTTGGAGAGGACCCTATGACAAAAGACAAAATGAAAAGATATTGTAATCAATGGTGACCGAATTATAAATTGGATGATGATGAGACCTGGCCAGAAAATGGATCGGTAAACTATAATACTGTATTGCAATTGATGTTGTTTTGCTGTCGTATGGGAAAATGGGATGAAATACCTTATGTTGATGCCTTTATGACTTTGTATAGAAAGCCTGATATTCGGAAAAGATGTAAGCTAACAACTGACCTGGTAAAGTATACAGCTTCTGAGAGAAAGGAGAGCAGTTGTTGCATGGGCTGTCGCGATAGAAAGGTTATGTGAAGTAGCTAGAAAATGGATGGATTTGAATCTGGACGATGAAGCAAATCAGAGGGAGAAGAGGATGGAATGGTGTGGGGCGAGGACGGGCCCCAGCGGCACGAACACCATTAGGACCCAATCAGTGTGCAATATGCAGAAAAGAAGGGCACTGAAAAAATGAGTGCCCCACTCTGCAAGGAAGAAATGAATCAGGGGACAAGAAAGATGTAAACCTTATTTTATTGGAAGACTCAGATAATGAATGAAGGGGACCGGGGGAGAAAATTGAGGTTTCCCTAGCTGATCCCCTGGTTCCAGTGAAGCTGGGGAATGAGACAATCGATTTTTTTAATAGATAGCAGAGCAACTCATTCTGTAATTACCAGTTGCAAAGGACCTTTAAGTAAGTTAACAATTCCAATTGTTGGGGCAACGGGAAAGTGAATAATATGGCCTTTCCTGAAACCAATGGAATGTATGATTGGAAATACCAGATTAACTCACAAATTTCTCTGTATGCCAGAACGTCCTTTGCCATTACTGGGACGTGATTTGTTGTGTAAATTAAATGCCCAAATAACCTTCTCTGACAACTCTGTACAGTTGCATATACCTCCAGATACTGCTTGGAAGGCTCAGATTTGCTTGTTGACTGAATTGAACCCGACCGAAAGGCCTGAGAATGATATACCAAACAAGGTGTTGGATGCGGTAATTCCCTTGGTATGGGCTTCAAGAAAACCGGGAAGAGCAAAAAACATAACTCCTATAAAAACTGAATTACAACCCAGAATGAAACCGGTAAGAAAAAAACCCCAATATCCTATCAAATTAGAGGCCCGAAAAGGATTAGAGCCATTAATAAATACCTTTCTGGAATACGGACTATTACAGGAATGCCGAGTACAATACCCCTATATTACCAGTAAAGAAACCCAAGACCCAGGAATACCGTCTGGTCCAGGATTTAAGGGAAATAAATAGAATCAGAGACGATGTTCATTCTGTGGTACCGAACCCATACACGCTCCTTACCTGAGACAAATGTTTATTTTACAGTCCTGGACATGAAAGATGCCTTTTTCTGCATTCCGGTGGATGAACAGAGTCAGACCCCATTTGCTTCTGAATGGGAAAATCCAACTACGGGAAGGAAGGTGCAATTATGCTGGACTGTGCTCCCGCAAGGATTCAAGCACAGCCCCACCTTGTTTGGTAATACATTGGCAAAGGAACTGGAAACGTGGCAAGGTAATCACTCTGATGTAACCTTATTACAATATGTGGATGATATATTGGTTGGAGCAAGAGGAAAGGAAGAATGTCTTGAAGCCACAATTGATTTATTAAATTTCTTGGGACTGGCGGGTTACTGAGTCTCAAAAAAGAAAAGAAAGAAGAAAAGAAAAAAAAGCTCAAGTGGCCCAAGAGAAGGTTCAGTATTTGGGATATGAAATCTCAAAGGGACAGAGAGAACTTGGAGCTGACTGAAAGGAGGCTATTTGTCGAATTGCAGTACTGAAATCCAAGAAAGAATTGCAAGGCTTTCTGGGAATGGCAGGGTGGTGCCGAATGTGGTTACCAAATTTTGGACTGATGGCTAAGCCGCCATAAAGGGTCCCGGGGAATTATTGGAATGGACCCCAGAATGTAGAAAGGGTTTTGATGATATAAAAAGAGAATTGATGAAGGCACCAGCCTTGGGCCTGCCAAATATGGATAAGCCCTTTCAATTATGCATCCACGAGAGACACAGAGTAGTGTTGGGAGTGCTGACACAGTTGCTAGGCGACTGGAAGTGACCAGTTGCTTACTTCTCAAAACAATTGGATGAAGTAAGCAAAGGATGGCCTGCTTGTCTACGAGCTGTACCCGCTACAGCATTACTGATAGAAGCAGCCCGTAAACCAACTCTGGGACAACCTATGACTGTGCTGGTACCCCATGCTGTGACAGCTGTTCTTGAGCAAAAGGGACACCATTGGATCTCTCCAAGCAGACTAGCAAAATACCAAGCACTATTACTGGAACAAGACGATACGGACCTTAAGACGGTAGCATCCTTAAATCCCGCTACCTTGTTACCTTTGTCAGAAGAGGAGCCTTTGCAACATGACTGTTTAAACACTATTGAGCAAGGTTATGCTAGTAGGCCAGATTTGAAAGACGAGCCTTTGGAGGGTGCAGATATGGAATTGTTTACAGACGGGAGCAGCTTTATACATAATGGAGAGAGGCGGGCAGGATATGCAGTAGTAACTCGATCTCAAGAAATTGAATCTCACCCACTGCCTCCCAACACCTCAGCACAGAAGGCTGAGATAATTGCCCTGACACGAGCCTTGGAGACTGGGAAGGGGAAAAGAGTCAATATATATATACAGATTCCAAGTATGCATTCGGAGTTATTCACACCCATGGGGCAATCTGGAAAGAAAGAGGACTATTGAACTCTCAAGGAAACCCTGACAATTATGGAAAGGAAATAATGAAGTTATTGCAGGCAGTTCTAGAACCCAGAGAGGTAGCTGTAATGCATTGCAAGGCCCACCAAAAGGAACAAGGGGAGATCATCCAGGGAAACCAACGAGCAGATGCAGCAGCAACGAGAGTGGCAATGCAGAAGCCAATAATTGATGCATTAATACCAGAAGGAAAAATAAGTTTGGAACCACCCAAGTATACAGAGAAGGAAGATAGATTAGCTGAAATATTAAAGTGCACAAGGAATTCTGAAGGACGGTGGGTGACCCCCAATCACCAGGTGCTGGTATCTATGAAAATAATGGAAAGACTTATGCAAAAATTGCATTAAGAGACCCATATGGGAGCAGACGCTATGGTGAGTAGTGTCAGAAGACATACATTAGGGCCAAAAATGCAAACTTTGGTTGACACTGTTATAAAGAAATGCCAGACTTGTTTAAATAATCCAAAGATTCAATGGAAGCTGACGGCGGGAGATGTGAAAAGAGGAATTACCCCTGGGGAATACTGGCAAATAGATTTTTTGGAGTTAGCAAAATGCAATCAATATAAATATTTACTTGTTCTTGTAGATACTTTTTCAGGTTGGCCGAAAGCTTTCCCATGTCGTATCAATCGGACCAGAAGAGATAACAAAGATCTTATTAAAAGAAATAATACCTAGGTTTGGGATACTGGAAGGAATATCCTCAGACAATGGGCCCCACTTCATTTCAGAGGTAGTGCAAGGAGTTTTGAAATTTCTTAAAATTAAATGGGATCTGCATACCCCTTGGAGGCCACAGTCTAGTGGAAAAATAGAAAGAATGAATCAAACCATTAAAAGACAAATAGCAAAACTATGCCAAGAGACTCATATGAAATGGATAGAGGTGTTACCAATAGCCTTAATGAGAGTTAGAATAGCCCCTAGGGTGAGAGAAGGAATAAGCCTGTTTGTTTGAAATTCTGTATGGAAAACCCTATCCAGTCAATAGCCTTGCGATAAGGAAGGACCAAATGCAAATTAAAGGGGAGGAAATGTTAAGGAATTATTTAATATCGCGAACTTTATCCTTCCTACGTAGATACCTCAACCAGAGGACTTCTTTACCTCTAGACTCACCGGTACATGACTTTTATCCAGGAGATTTGGTCTATCTTCAAACTTGGAAGGAAGAACCTTTGAAGGAAAATTGGAAAGGACCCTACACCATTTTACTGGCCACCTTTACAGCGGTACAGGTAAAAGGAATTGACTCCTGGATACATTACACCCAGATGAAGAAAGCACCCCCAACGAAGCAGTGGACTGCTGAGCAGACTAGAGACTGTAAACTGAAATTCTCTAAAGCTTAATGAACTGTACCTGGGACTTGGAAGACTCATATCTTGAGTTAGAATGTTCTCAAGGACTAACTTCATTTTGTTGTCTATAACTGATATTAGTTTCCATTGCAATCGTGTGTATCCATAGAAATACTAACTTCTTCATAGGAATAGGCCAACATGTTACTAAACATCATTATCCTTTGCTTAATCATGATGGTGCATAGTTGGAACTCTGAGAGGCAGACAGTGAAAAATCCCTGGGAGGAGAATGTACATTTTGAATTAATACAAAAAACGATGCAAATCATAAACAAAACTGATGGCTGGGTCTGTACGCGCTTCCCAGAAACCTCAAAGAAGGGAATACCCTTAATCGGAATTCCTATTCCCGCCAATATATCTTGGAGTGAGTTGTGGGTGAATACATCTCAATGTAAGGAGAGTAATAGAAGATCAGGAGTGGGAAATAAGTACCCCAGGTCCATCAGAAAAATATTGTACCCGTATTCAGAGGTGCAATCCTCCAAAAGGAATGGGTAAACTAGATCATAGGACAAGCCCACAGACCTTTGTTGGAAATTACACAGTATGCAATCAGACCATTGACATTTCAGGAACTTTTCCTTGGCCTGTGCTGGAGGGAAAAGGATGGTATTGGATATGTGGGACAAAAGCAAGAAAAGTTCTACCAGGAAACTGGTCAGGAATTTGTACCCTGGGAGCTGTTTTCCCAAATATAACAGTAGTTGATGGATTAGAATCAGGGCTATGGATATGATCCTATATGAAAAGACATAAAAGAAGCAATCCTTTGATCAACAGACCCACAGCATTCCACTCATTTGCCAGATGATGTTTTCTACCCTGGTTGGGGGTTAGTGAACTCGAGAAAGCTATAATAAATATATTGGCTGCAATAGAAAAGATCGGCAATGAAACTATGGATGCAATATCAGCCTTACAGGAAGAAGCGACACAGTTGGCTGAAATTACTATTCAGGATAGAATGGCCCTGGATATGCTCTTAGCATCTAAGGGAGGAGTGTGTACTGTCCTAAATACCAGCTGTTGTGTCTATGTGGACCAAAGTGGCAGAATATCTACTGAAAATTTTACATGGAACTCAAAAGGATGATACTTCCCTTGGCTTTGCCGAAACTTGGAAATGGCTGACCTCTTGGATACCAGATTTAAGCTCGTGGCTAAAGAAGCTAATATGTATATTGATTATAGGATTATTAATATTCATATGTGTATATGTGTTAATCCAATGTGCATGGAAATGTTGCTCCGCATTGAGGGGGACAGACCTATGAAAAGATGAGACTTGTATAAGGAAAACATGAATCTTTCCTTACACAGTCTCAAAGGGGGGAATCGATGACTAATTGTTTGAATTTATGATGATATTGTCTACCTTGAGAAGGAATGTACTAAAGATAATGAATGCTAGGATATCTATAATGAGGAGCAGAAGGTCAAGAAACCTCTAAAACAACGAACATACATCCTTGAGTGTCAAAACTCCTCCTTAAACCCATTTTGCTAGTCAGCAAGATCCACCAATTGGTGTCCCCTAGGTGAACCAGCTAATTATAATATGAAAACCACACCTCTGTTGGAGGGGCTATCCGCCTCCAAAGGAAGACCCCTACCCACTGAGCATGCGTAGTGATTTTAAAGGGAGCTGTATTTTTAAATCAAAGCAAGAATAGAAATAACCAATGACTAACAAGTAGGTGTTAACAGTAGGCGTAGTTACTTTGTTTAATTGTATAAATATGTGATGCAAGGATAACGGGGTGTGCTAGCTTTGTGGAATTACCACCTAGCACCCATCTCTGCACAGAAATGAAATAAAGCAAATATCTCGAGTCAGTGTGCAGATTGGTTCTTGCACACCGGGTAAAGAACCCATCTTTGGGACAACAATGCCACACATAATGCCTGAATTATTTTGCAAAAGAAAAACCCCCCAAAAAAGAAGGAAGAGATGGGAAAACCACCTGTTTATTCAATTGTTCTTTCAAAAAGTTGAGAGATAAGCAGAAACATTAAAATAAGAAATAAGCAAGAATGTAGTAAAAGAAGATTCATTTCTGCTTCTAAGTAGAGGAGGGCATTCAATAAGCTGAGGAGCCCAGAGGGGGCCCAGGACAGACACTGCCAGAGCTGAACCCTGAGTAGGCCAGCACCGGGGCTTCGTTACTGCCAATCTCTGGGAGAGGTGCGTCTCACCTCCTTCCCACAGCACAGGGAATGGCTAGAGACTTCCCACACTTTTCTCAGGGGATGGCAGGCTGATGCATATTTCCCTCTTACCCTTCATTCTCACAGATCACCCTAAGCCCTGCATGACACACAGGAGCACAGCGGGTAGCAGCATTCTTGCAGCCCCTAGCAAGCATCACTTTAAATGGAAGAGCAGGTCTCTAAATGGAATGAGTCAGCACAGTCCTCAGAACTGAGGACAGAGAAAGAAAATATTTAAAAAAGCTAACACCTATTCTTCGTGTCCTGTTGAAGTCTGCAGGTTCCCTGCAGCAGTTTTCAGTTAGAGAGATATCAGCAGATTAGAGTTAAAATGTGGTGTGGGTACCAAGTTATTGCATCCCCACAAGCAAGGAGATGATGACAGAGGTAACAGTAAGGGGGGGGGGGGGGGGGGAAGGGACAGAGACAACCAAGAAGCTGGACCCAGTGAAGTGCAAAACATCATTGCCTTTTTCGTCAAGCGAGGCTTGTGTATATTCCCTCCTTCTTCAGGATGGCAGCTCCAGGGCTAGAAAACTGCTGAGCTCCGCAAGAATTTGAGTAATTATGCCCAGTTCTCCTCAGAGATACTAACTGGCAATGAAAAACTTAACATTCCAGTTTCTGGCAGTGGTTTTATACAAAATCATACATGATGTCAAGAAGGAAAATATATGACACTGAATATTCAAGCGTAGTGTGGATAGCGTAGGTGTGAGGACAGACAGCACATTCCACTGACAGCTGCATCTTGTGACCTACTTCGGTTCCCAGTGCAACTTTCAGGGATACTACTGTCATTTCAGGGTTACTGCTGTCAGATTGCAGTAGTCGTACCTAGAAGCCCTTATCAGAATCTGAACAAAGTTGTGATAGTTCTCTACAAACAAAACCTCCATTATTGGTCTTATGACCAATATTGATCTATATTTTAATAACTTCTGCATTCTAGACTTTTTTTTAAAAAAGGAACAGTAAAACTCTAGTAAAAGCCTACTTTATTTTAAGGAGACTATATGTAAGTTAATACATTTACACAGTATTTTACTAATCACTCTACAAGGAATCAGCAGCAAAGCTCCCTCTGTCTGATGCCTGCTATACTACACAGACACATAAACAAAGCTACATTAAAAGAGCATCAATATCACAAGGTCAAGCACTCAAAACTTAAGACAACAAAGAACTAAGGTTGCATGTGCTGTTTCAGTTTTTCCTCTTGCCTCTTTCCACATCATGACATAGCATTTTTCCCATGACATTACTCTGCCTATTTCAGCACACAAAGCCTAGTGCTCTCAAGGGTTAGAATGCAGTTCAATAGTTGAGGTATTTATTATCTGGAACATTATCCAGATTGTACAAGCACAGATGGTCTTCTAGTAGGCTTATATTCTCCTGTTTACTTTCCTCTTCAAACCTGAATTATCTCATCTCAACTCAGCTTCCCATGCAAGAGTACTTTGTTTCACAATTTGTTCTCAAGTTCTTCCTAGCAAGTGGGGAAGGAATGTGACGTCCCTCTACAAGAAGGGTCGGAAGGAGGATCCGGGGAACTACAGGCCTGTCAGCCTGACCTCGGTGCTGGGAAAGGTCATGGAACAGATCATCTTGAGTGCCATTACGTGGCACGTGCGGGACAATCGGGGGATCAGGCTCAGCCAGCATGGGTTTATGAAAGGCAGGTCCTGCTTCACTAACCTGGTCTCCTTCTATGACAAGGTGACCTGCTTAGTGGATGAGGGGAGGGCTGTGGATGTTGTCTACCTGGACTTTAGTAAGGCCTTTGACACTGTCTCCCACAGCATTCTCCTGGAGAAGCTGGCTGCTCACGGCTTGGATAAGTGCACTCTCCGCTGGGTTAAAAACTGGCTGGACGGCCAAGCCCAGAGAGTGGTGGTTAACAGAGTCAAATCCAGTTGGCGGCCGGTCACGAGTGGTGTTCCCCAGGGCTCAGTACTGGGGCCGGTCCTGCTCAATATCTTCATTGATAATCTGGATGAGGGGATCGAGTGCACCCTCAGGAAGTTTGCAGATGACACCAAGCTGGGTGGGAGTGTTGATCTGCTGGAGGGTAGGAAGGCCCTACAGAGGGACCTGGACAGGCTGGATCATTGGGCCGGGGCCAACTGTATGAGATTCAACAAGGCTAAGTGCCGGGTCCTGCACTTGGGTCACAACAACCCCATGCAACGCTACAGGCTTGGGGAAGAGTGGCTGGAGAGCTGCCTGGCAGAAAAGGACCTGGGGGTGTTGGCTGACAGCCGCCTGAACATGAGCCAGCAGTGTGCTCAGGTGGCCAAGAAGGCCAATGGCATCCTGGCTTGTATCAGGAATAGTGTGGCCAGCAGGACCAGGGAGGTGATAGTGCCCCTGTACTCGTCACTGGCGAGGCCGCACCTCGAGTACTGTGTTCAGGTTTGGGCCCCTCACTACAAGAAGGACATCAAGGTGCTGGAGCATGTCCAAAGAAGGGCAATGAAGTTGGTGAAGGGTCTAGAGCACATGTCTTATGAGGAGTGGCTGAGGGAGCTGGGGTTGTTTAGTCTGGAGAAGAGGAGGCTGAGGGGAGACCTTATTGCTCTCTACAACTACCTGAAAGGAGGTTGTAGCGAGGTGGGGGTCAGTCTCTTCTCCCTAGTAACAAGCGATAGGACACGAGGAAACGGCCTCAAGCTGCGCCAGGGGAGGTTTAGGTTGGATATTAGGAAAAACTTCTTCACCGAAAGGGTGGTCAGGCATTGGAACAGGCTGCCCAGGGAAGTGGTTGAGTCTCCATCCTTGGAGGTATTTAAAAGAAGGGTAGACACAGTGCTCGAGGACATGGTTTAGTGGTGGACTTGGCAGTGCTAGGTTAATGGTTGGACTCGATGATCTTAAGGGTCTTTTCTAACCTTAATGATTCTATGATTCTATAATTCTATGAAATGAAGGACTTGGGGGGTGGGGTCCAAAACAGAAATGCTCATGCCACCACATCCAACTGGGGAGTAAGTCAGGCCAACCAGAGTGGCGACGGGTGTTCCTTAGCTGTCTCCCAAGATGCGTACCAGAGGAGCAACCACCTCAAGTGTATGTATACAAATGCACACAGTCTGGGAAACAAACAGGAGGAACAGGAGCTCCATGCCCAGTCAGAAGGTTATGATATCATAGGAGTAACTGAGACATGGTGGGACAACTCGCATGACTGGGGAATCGCGATGGACGGTTATAGGCTGTTTCGCAAAGACAGGCAGGGAAAAAGAGGTGGAGGAGTCACACTCTATATTAAGGAAAACCTCAAACATATCGAAGTCAACTATGGTGATTGTGAGTGCTCTATTGAATGCCTCTGGGTTAAAATTAGAGGGGTCGTCTCCAAGCAGGACCTTACAGTGGGCATCTGTCACCGACCTCCAAACCACGATGATAAAGCTGATGAAGCAATATTTGGGACACTAAGGCAAGCTTCTGGTCAACAGAATCTGGTTCTCATGGGTGACTTCAACTACCCAGACATTTGCTGGAAGAACAATACAGCAGCTCGCATGTCATCCATCAAGCTCCTGGAATGCGTAGAGGACTGTTTCCTCTTATAAATGTTAGATGTACCAACCAGGAATGAGGCACTGCTGGACTTGCTATTCACAAACCAAGAATACCTGCTTTGTAATATCTCGGTCAGTAACAACCTTGGCTGCAGTGATCACAATATTGTGGAGTTTGGGATCCGGCTGAGCATGCTGAAGGTTAGCACCAAGACAAGGGTTCTAGATTTTAGAAGAGCAAACTTCAGCTCGCTCAGAGCTCAGTTGGGAGGGATTCCGTGGGATGCTTCCATGGAGGATAAAGGAGCCAGCGAGTGCTGGGAGTTCTTCAAGAATGCTCTCTTGGAAGCACAAAACCAGTTCATCCCCTATAAAAGAAAGGGAAGTAAGCAGAGCAAGAGGCCCTCTTGGCTCAACCATGAGCTCCTGGGTCTGCTTAAAACCAAAAGAAATGCGTACCAGAGATGGAGAAGTGGAAGATTATCCATTGAGAACTACAAGGGCATTGCCAGCGTGTGCAGAGATGCAGTTAGAAAAGCAAAAGCTCAGCTTGAATTGGAACTGGCCAGAGATGTCAAAAATCACAAGAAAGGGTTCTTCAGGTATGTAAATTGCAAGCGGAAACAGAAGGAAAACCTAGGCCCACTGTTAAACAGCAGAGGTGAATCAGTCACCAACAATGCTGAAAAGGCAGAGGTTCTCAACACTTTCTTCACCTCTGTCTTTACCAACACTGTTGGATCCCAGGCGTTGGGAACAAAAATCCAGGTTGATCCAAACATAGACCCACCATCAGTGAAGGAGGAGTTAGTATGTGAATTATTACAGGAGCTTGACCCCTACAAATCGATGGGCCATGATGCCATCCACCTGAGGGTGTTGAGAGAGCTGGCTGATGTCATTGCAGGGCCACTCTCCATAATCTTAGAGAAGTCGTGGAGATCGGGGGATGTCTCAGAGGACTGGAGGAAGACAAATGTTACCCCTATCTACAAGAAGGGCTCAAGGGAGGATCCGGGTAATTATAGGCCCATCAGTCTTACTTCAGTCCCCGGGAAAGTTATGGAATGGATCCTCCTGGGGGCCATCACGAGTCAAATGAAGCATGTGATTGGGAAAAGCCAACATGGCTTCACCAAGGGCAGATCGTGCCTGACAAATCTGGTGGCCTTCTATGATAAAGTGACCTGCTTGGTTGACATGGGGCAAGCAGTCGACGTTGTCTACCTGGACTTCTCCAAGGCTTTCGATATGGTTCCCCATGGCCTCCTCCTGGAGAAATTGATGTGTTACGGCCTGGACAAGTGGTCTGTGTGGTGGGTGAGGAATTGGCTGATGGGCCGCACCGAAAGGGTGGTGGTAAATAGCTCTTTTTCAGACTGGCAACCCGTCACAAGTGGGGTCCCCCAGGGATCGATACTGGGCCCAACACTATTCAATATCTTCATAAGTGATCTGGATAACGGGATCAAGTGTAGCCTGATGAAGTTTGCAGATGACACCAAACTGAGTGGAGAAGTAGACACTCTGGAAGGGAGAGCCACCCTGCAGGAAGATCTGGATAGGCTGGAAGAGTGGGCTAACAAGAACCTTATGAAGTTTAACAAAGACAGACAAGTGTAAGGTCTTGCACCTGGGAAAACATAATCCAGGAGTGCAGCTCAGACTGGGATCCACCTGGCTGGAGAGCAGCTCTGTGGAAAGGGACCTGGGGGTCCTGGTAGACAGGAAGCTCAATATGAGTGAACAGTGTGCTGCTGCGGCCAAGAAGGCCAATAGGATGCTGGGTTGCATCAACAAGTGCATCACCAGCAGAGATAAAGAAGTCATTATCCCTCTCTACTTGGCGTTTGTCAGGCCACACCTGGAATACTGTGTACAGTTCTGGTCCCCGCTATACAAAAAAGATGTGGACCGGCTGGAGGGGGTCCAGAGAAGGGCCACCAAGATGATCAAGGATCTGGGAAGCCTGCCATATGAGGCTAGGCTGAGAGAGCTGGGCTTGTTCAGCCTTGAGAAAAGGAGGCGTAGAGGTGATCTCATCACCATGTACCAGTACTTAAAGGGGAGCTACAAAGAAGATGGAGACTCCCCTTTTACAAGGAGTCACATGGTGAGGACAAGGGGTAACGGGTACAAGTTACTCCCAGGGAGATTCCTATTGGACACGAGAGGGAAATTTTTCACAATGAGAACAGTCAATCATTGGAATAATCTCCCCAGGGAAGTGGTTGACTCCGCTACGCTGAACACGTTTAAGACTCAGCTGGACAGGGTGCTGGGCCATCTCGTCTAGACTGTGCTCTTGCCTAGAAAGGTTGGACCAGATGATCCTTGAGGTCCCTTCCAACCTGGTATTCTATGATTCTGTGAAATACTTAGTTGGTTGTTCCTGGAAACCTTTGTCACTCATAAAAGAGAGACAACTGCCTGTCTTTTAAGGGAAGAAATGCTGAAGTCCATCTCAAGAGGCACTTGAAAATTTTGGTTCTGGCCAGCCAATACCATCTTCTACCTTTTCTGAGCAAGGCTGTGGAGTGTGTCATCATGAGATGACTTCAATGACCTCCACCAGGTAAAACTTCACAGATAGAGCGAGTTCCCATGCTGGTGTTTTCAGACATTTGACCCTTTTTACCCAAAAAGCAGTGATATATATTTTCTTCTGAATCATTTGGCACTAACCTACCAAGATTACTAACCCCAGTTCCCTTTCCACATAACCATGGTGATGGTTAGTAATGGTGCTCCAGCAGCACCTGCTCTTTGTAACCAAAATAGGATTGCTGGATGGATGTTCACTGTGAGATACTGGGGATGTTGGAACTCTCTCCAGAATGATCTGTTCCACCTGTAAAGGATCCTTGTTCCTTACTGCTGTTTCCTTTTTTTTTTTAGTACTGTGAAGTTATTTCTTATGCAAGACCATCACTAGTATGTGATAATGACTCTGCTTGAGAAGCATTTTTTAAAACATTCTCTTTTTATTCAATAATCATAATACACAAAACTTCAGGACAGTATGTTGTTTTGCTCTGAAAGAATATTCTGCTACCTTTTTGCTGTGGAGAAACTAAAGAGGGGGGAAAAAACAACAAATCCCTCTCAAACTATACACAGGCAAGCAATCTAGAGGAAAAGAATAAGCTCTTCACTACTGCAAGAAAAAGATAGTGTGTATTACTGTGCTTGAGAAGTCAAGTTGTTTAGATCTGGAAGATTTACATAAAAGTACTGGCAGAAGCTGCGGACAGATAAAAGCCAAAACAGCTCCTTCATCTTTTGGGAATTATGGGAAACATTTATAAGTACACAAAGTTAAAAATAATGAGCATACAGCAGTCATCCAGAAAAAAAAAAAACTGCAAACAATAGTAACAGCAATCCAGCATCAGGATGACTTTTTTTATTCTGGAAACTAATGTATTTCAAATCAAGCCTTTTTCCTCCTCTAAAAAAAAAAAAAAAAAAGGAAAAAAGGGCTCTAGCTGTAGCAACAGAAATACAGCAATGTTGAAAGGCAATCTTATAAGAAAGTAAAACTGGGTTAATACTTACAGCCATTAAACCATGAGCTGATTTGACAGATACAAACAATAACATTATTAGGAAATTCCTGAACTAGATCTACAGAGAGTTAATCCCACCATCATCTTTAATTTCAGATGAAGAAAACTCTCAGTCTGTATGTAATAGATTTTTTGACCCATATCATACACCTGTCTAGATTTCTCTGCATAGCAAGTCAGTGTTGACTTCTCATTCCAATATATTTCACACTATCAAGATGCTATAAAAAAAAAAGACGTCACAGAATATGAAGTACATGTACTTAATGCATGAACTTAGACCTCTTTTCCATAAACCACTGTTTGTTCACACTCCATTGCTGAAGTAACTTTAATTTAGACCTTAGCAGTTAGAGCTATGAATGAATTTCACTGACCTTTACTAACTGCAACTGGACAAAGAACTGTGTAGTGTCTAGCACACTGCGTTGCAGAAATTCATATGACTCAAAATCTGTTTATAGGAAGTGTTAAAAAAGAATTGAAAAGAACAACAAAGATGGTGTCAATGAAAAGCTAGCATGAAAAACTGGCTATTTTTACATCACCATCTGCAAGCCAAAGATTAACTGAAGTCAGGGTAAGGAGGTATGGAATAGGATTTCAGTCTGCACTGGGAGTGGCTAAAAGCCACTGCAGAGAGGCTAAAAGCAACAGGCAAATCCTCTCTTTAAGAAAACCCAAGCTTAATTCTAAGCACTTCAAGATGGAGAAAACCTTTTGCAACCTCCATGCAACCCTACAGTGTTAAAGAGTTTCTTGGTGTCTAAAACAAAAAAAAAATGTGTCCCTCTTGAAAATAAGCATTATGTTGTGAAAGAGTGAAGATGAGTAGAAGAGGCTGAAATAACCACAAAAATATTTTGTAAGTTGCCTTGGAAAGCCTAAACTGAAGAGGGGCTGTACAAAGAAAAAAAAAAATTGCATCTGGTTAAGGACTGACATGTTCCCTGTGATTTTTAACTCAGGTGATCAAATGAAAGCTGCTGTTCCAGGGAAGAAGCCAGGGAGGCAGAAGCTCTTTTCATGTCCTCTACAAAGACTCAGAGGTGAGCAAGGAGCACTCTGACCAGCTGCTTCCCTTCCTTGCACCTGCCACCCGGCAGCTGCCCTACACTGGCCTATTCCAGTACAGGGGAATGTGCTGTGGATGTTCTCAGACTTCCCTGTAGAAAATTCATGGGGAGCAGGATCAGTGCTCAAGTTGACTACCTCTGAACTTAGGGCAGTACTGAGTGTATAAATGGGCATACCAAGAAATACTAATCTGTTGTATATTTAAGTGTTGCACAGGTACAGAGTTTCTACAGGTCACACACAAAAAAAACAAACCCAAAACAGTTTTTCTACCATCCTGCTCCTGCCAAGAAAGTTAGCCAGTCTTCTAACTAACCCATCCACATCTGAAAATATAATGGCACTATCTATCTATACATCTATCTGTATTTCCACATATGTACAAATAGAGCTTAAAGCTACAGTCACTCAGTTGTTTCAGAATGTTGATTATACGATGCAATAAAGGAGTAAAAATATATCCCTGACTTGCACAAGATGTGATCAAACACATGAAAAGGTCTTCTAGCTATGACTCACTAAGAAATAGGTGGAGGTTTGTGAGGCTGAAAGGCTGCTGGCTGGAAAGAGTGAGCCTTCTTCCACACTGGCCAGCAAGGACTGGGAATTGGCTGCTATTCTGTCAAAAGGCCAGGTATATCCTGTTTGTTTTCCTGCTATCCTACTGGGAAGAAAAAAAAAAAAAAAAAAGAAAAAAAAAAAAAAAGGAACTCTTGCATGTCTGTTTTTGTTATTGTGCTCAATAGGAATCCCTTGGTCATCATCTCGCCAAAAGAACGAACCCGAGTTACCTTTATTTGACCCTACCAGAAGGGAACACCTCTTTCTCTTTTTATTTTACCTTTCTAAAGGAAATAATTTTTTTTTCAAATGTGGGCCGTACCCAAGACAAGAAAGGATGTCTCACTTGACTCCCAAATGGAGAATCCTTCCAGAAAACCAGTTCCCTGTTGAGAACAGAATGAAGAGGAATGCATTAATTTTAAACTGACCTGATTTTTCTAACAGGCTTATGACTCCCTGTTTTTGAAGGCAGTTCACATGAGTTGCCTGCTACATCAGAACAATCATCTTTCTACCTATCTCTCCTTTAGGTTTACCCTTCCAAACTTGTGCATGCAGCTGGAAAAACTTGTATCCTAGTTAGCTCAGCCATGGCATTTTCAGAGAACTTTACTGAGGCTTTTACAAGATAAAGCTCCTCAAAAATGGTAGATGCAGCAGACAGCTGGTATAACTCACCGAAGCACTGCTATGCTATCGCCAGGTATGTAATTCTTGCAGAACTCAGAATTGCTAAACAGGAGCTTGCTACCTCCCAAAGGGTTCTAATATTTCATGGTAAATGTGCCACTAATAGCCTCTTTTAGAGAGATCAGTATGAGCAATCATCTAAATCTAGGTCTTGTTTTAAAATAAATGCCTTTTTTTTTTTTTTTAAACCAGCATATTTCTTGACTTCTCAGGGGAGCCAGCCCTTCTGTTTCTCTCTTTCTTGTGTTTCACTACATCAGTCAGCTTCTCACATTTCAAACATTGCTCTCAAACTGAGAAGTCTTAGGAGACAAAGCAAGGCGGCTGGTTATTCTAATGGCATTCAGTTAGGAATAAATAATGCAAAGGACTAAGTCACAGGTGTAGACTCCTCTAGACACACATACTCAACTTGTTTGGCTGCTGCTTCCAAAACCTTGCAGAATAGTTTAGTTCTAACTACTATGCATAAAGACTGGGTAGGTTTTTTGTTTTGGTTTTGGTTTGTTTTTTCCAAAATAGCTACAAGTTACACATCACCAAATTACATGCAGAAATTTAACGTATACTGGGAGTCAATACTGTACTCTCAAATCAAGCTAATCAAGACTAAGAACAAAGTTTCAGAGCCTATTAGAGTGTCCACTTATGCCACGGTCTGACAGTGCTTTGTAAAGCTTCAAAGCAAGTTGCCTTTTTTTTTTTTTTTTTAATTTGAGTGAGGAAAATAAGCATGAATTAAAGATTTCTGACAGGCTGCAAACAGGTGACCAAATCATACTTAACATGACAGAAAACTCTAGATGTTCCAAAACATTACATTCATCTTGAAATGAGAGAACTTAATGCTTTTACTTCTACATGGCTATCAACTTGAACCCAACAGAACAAATAGGTGTTGTAGAAGTCACTTTCTAGCTCAAATAGAATCCAATATATAGCATTAGGAGCAAGGCCTATTGAAGCCTTAGACTGCAAGCTGAGAACTTTCACCTAGATACGCTGACCATATGCTGAACTCCTACATAACTACATGAAGGAAGGCCCTGAAACTGGTGCAAACCAGAAAGATAAGGTAGCCACAACCATCAGCAGAAGCTGCAACTATTAAGATAAGAAAAGGAATGTCCTGCCTGGAGACAGGGAAAGGATCCAATAAGTAACAAGACGACCCCAGACCCAAATATTACTATTGGACCAAACTGTCACGTGAGGGGAAGGGAACTTAGACTGTAAGGGTATAATTGCCCAGGGATTTCTTTGTTCGGGGTCCCTCTCCAGAGGCACCCAGCTCGAGCTGCTCTTCACCACTGTACCACTCAATAAATTCGCCTAGCATACGTTGTGTCGAAGACTCTGCTTCGGGGAAACCTAGGGTTGAGCCTGAGGGGAGAGAAAGCGCCCGAGGGCGAGTGTGTGTGTGTGTGTGTGTGTGTGTGTGTGTGTGTGTGAGTGAGGAGTCAAAAAGGGACACCTGTCACCTCAATGGAGCTGCCTGCTGCAAAGGGACTCCGGTCCTAGCAGTTAAAGTCTTGGGTGGTGTGTGTGCGACTCCCTGAATGGTGTGTGAATGCTCAGGCAGCAGCTGCTCCTTTAACATTGGTACCACATTTAAGTCTACTTTTTCCTGCTCGTTTTATAGCTTCCCCATGCTTTATGCACATTACACTTTCTCTCTAAGCATGTGGTCTCTTTCTCCTTCTGGCATTCTGTAATTCTGCCAGCCAATGAGCTTTGCTTTTAATAAGTAGATCTGCCAACTTAAACACCAGTTTCCTAAGGCAATCAAATAATGAAACACACACGTATGTACTTGCACATAATCTGTCAAATGCCTCTCTAGCCCACTACAAACAATTTTTGCAATTTGGGGTTTTCATAGGAGCATGCATTCATACACTCTTGGTTTTCAAAGATCAAATGCCATGGTTCTTCAGAGTCCTGTGTCTTGTTTGTACATACAAACCCAATGACCCTGCAATTTCCATATCAGTATCTAGAAGACACGAAATATGAAAAACCTAAAAATACCAAAGTTATGCAGACAACTTCATATGGAATAAGCATATACTTCAATTTCTCCAACTTAGCTTAGAGGTCTGGTGCAAGATAGCACAGATTCCTCCATGGCAGAACACACTTCGCATGTTCCTAGTGTCTCTAGAAAGTTAATGAATAACCATTCCAGGTGTCAAGAGTATTTTTCATACCTCCCCCATTACTCATCTATCATCCACACTGAAGCTTCCTTGATTTCCACTTTCTAAACTAGTATTTCCCAAAAGAGAAATCTAATGTATGATGCTAGTAACAGAATAATCCAGGAAAAAACTTTGTCTGTCACACTGGGATGAAGTTGCACTGCCACACTTCTTGATTAAACAAAGTTGCAGTTTACAGCATGGCAGAATAAAGATGATAGCAAAAGCATCTTACAAGTACGCAAGTTACTGATTGGTATTGAAACCTGATTTTAGTTTTCTAAGGACTGTAATTTACTACATAACTTGTCATCATTTCCAAAAATTCCTGCACTGTTTCTGTGAATCACAACTTTGATACAGTGAAAAAAACAAAATTACTAGAGATTCATCATAAAAACATAAAGCAAAAAGGTACTTAAAACGTGCATGCCCCTAATATGCATATTTCTATTACAAGACATGCTTTACATGTACCACAAAGCACCAAAATCTTGAAACTTTAAGTTCTCAGAATCAGGAAACAAGTGAGACAACACTAAATTATGTCAACACATCTGTTCAATCTGTGTACTCACATTCTAATAATTCTTTTGCTTTTGATGCTTATATTTGGATTCCAGCTGGTGAAGCTGGATGATGCAGACAGAGGCATGCCAGGAAGATTTGTTCTGCAAGAAATCATCTCAGACACCCAGTACTCAGTAACTGAAGCCAGCCATGCAATGAGCAGATGGTGCTCGCTCCTTGTGACAAATAAAGCCTTACACTGTCAAACCTAATGCAGTTCTGGTTCCTGGTTTTAGTTATCTCAATGAACATTTAAGTGTTAGAGTTCTTTAAGTTAAAAGTTCTGTCCCCAGATTCAGATTTTTAAAATGTTTTTCCACATGACCTCCCTATTACGAAGAGATTAACCTTAAAACCTTAAACTATCTTAAAACAATAGGTGGCTTGGTTTTGGTTGGGTTTGTTTTTTTTTTTTAATTGTCTTTTGGGGCTACCTCATTCCTCACAGGAATCATGATGCTGCCTTTGCTCACGACAGTGTCCTGAAGATGACTTAATATTTGTGAAGTTCTATGAAGCTGTTATCAGCAACGTCACTGGAAAGAGCACAAGAGGCAATGAAGAAATCTGTTTCCAGAGAGGAACCTGAATGCTGTGAAGAAAAGGTGGATTAAGACCACAAACTAAACAACCAGAATGAAGCAATTCTCACTCAGTGAGGACCTCAACAATGAACAAAGAAAGGATGAGCAGGAAAATGGGTCAGGTGACTATGTAATTAAAAAAACATATCATACTGCATACACTACAAGAAGGTATAACTACATGTACAAACACAAGTTTTAAATGCATAGTTTTGCAATCTTAACATTCTGCCACTATATTACGTAATTCACTGTATATATGCACATGCATCAAGGTAATAAAACTCTGCATTTATCATTTGTATTTATTGTTGTTACAATAACAGAATATACAGTTAAAACTGTCACCATATCATTTTCTCACTTATAAGAAACCCTCGTTACCATCATACTAGTTACCCAAACAGGCAGCCCCAAGAAAAAAAAAAAAAAACAACAAACAAAAAACCGGTCTTGACAAAGTATCTAGCAAGATGGAGCAAATTTTTCATATGCATTAGTGAAGATGACTGAATACAATGGAAGAAAATAACTTGGTGAAAATAATCTCTATACTGTCATCACCAAATACAATTAATTGTGTGTCCCCCAATTAAGACATTTCTACTACTAAATTTGCAATTCTTACTATATAATGACATACGAATGGCTAAAAAGTTAAATCATCTACATTAAGTATGTACTAAAGGGAGGAGTCTGGACTAATTAGAAACATGCTTTAAATCATCTAGAAGTTATGAGCTCGATATAGGAATTACCGAGTCAAAATTCCACACCCTGCTTTAGCGAAGGAGCTCAGACAAGATGATCGTAACGGTGTTTCCCTTCTGTGTCTTCAAAATCCATGAAAGGACAGTCAGATACTGTTGTTCTTTACATCAGTGCTTATCGTGTAATATTTCATGCACATTCATATTAGATGTAATTTGGTATTCTGGAATCTCTTCAGAACAGAGCTAGCATAATTATAACATTTGTGCCCCAAACCCTAAAGGCAATGGGAATTTTGCCTGAGAGAAATGAGAATAAGAACTGTGGGATTTGTCCCAGTGCTGCTAAACCTTGACTATAGGTCCGATCCTGTTCCTTCTGAAGTCAAAATGGGTTTTGCCACCAATTTAAGGGAAAGTAGAATAGGAGCCTGCTGCTTCTTGTATGAACAAGTCTTTTAAGTAAACAAGAAAAAAACAAACACCTATGTATACACGTATAATATTTACAAGAACATCTGTACTTTAAAATAATCTTATTTTTAGTTTGCATCCAAAGGTATTTTGAATAAAACATACTCTGTTTAGAAGAGAGCAGCTCACATTAACAAGCATGGGCATGTTCCATCTAAACTAACGGACAGTTTACCACAGTATTTGATTGACTGACTATTTAGATCAAACAGACAATAAAAAGCAAAAAAAACCACTCACAACCCAAAACATTCTTATCTTATTGGTGTGTTCTTACTGTGTCATAATAAAACCCTAGATATTTGTCTTAGGGGAAACATCTGGAGAACAAGCATAACAGTTGGTAACTGTCTTCCCCTTTTTTTTGCTAAACTGTACATGCAACTCAAAGTCCTGTATCTTAAATCACTGGGGAAGGCATCGCCAGTCCACTATCCTTTTCAGTGCAAGTTTTAATATCGGAGATAAAATCATAGAATCATAGAATGCTTTGGGATGGAAGGGACCATTAAAGGTCATCTAGTCCATCCCCCCTGCAATTGGCAGGGACATCTACAACTAGATCAGGTTGCTCAGAGCCCCATCTAGCCTGTCCTTGAATGTTTCAAGGATGGGGCATCTACCACCTCTCTGGGCAACCTAATTCCAGTGTCTCACCACCCTCATTGTAAAAAATGTCTTCCTTATATCTAGTCTGAATTTACCCTCCTTTAGTTTAAAACCATTACCCCTTGTCCTATCACAACAGGCCCTGCTAAAAAGTCTGTCCCCATCTTTCTTATAAGCCCCCTTTAAGTACTGAAAGGCTGCAATAAGGTCTGCCCGCAGCCTTCTCTTCTCCAGGCTGAACAACCCCAGCTCTTTCAGCCTTTCCTCATAGCAGAGGTGTTCCATCCCTACGATCATTTTTGTGGCCCTCCTCTGGACCCTCTCCAACAGGTCCATGTCCTTCCTGTGCTGAGGACTCCAGAGCTGGATGCAGCACTCCAGGTGGGGTCTCACCAGAGCAGAGTAGAGGGGCAGAACCACCTCTCTTGACCTGCTGGCCACGCTTCTTTTGATGCAGCCCAGGATACGGTTGGCTTTCTGGGCTGCGAAAGCACATTGCTGGCTCATGTCCAGCTTTTTGTCTATCAGTACCCCCAAGTCCTTCTCCTCAGGGCTGCTCTCAATCCCTTCATCCCCCAGCCTGTATTGATACCAGGGATTGCCCCAACCCAGGTGCAGGACCTTGCACTTGGCCTTGTTGAACCTCATGAGATTCAGACAGGCCCACTTCTCCAGCTTGTCCAGGTCCCTCTGGATGGCATCCCGTCCCTCAGGCGCGTCAACTGCACCACTCAGCTTGGTGTCATCTGCAAACTTGCTGAGGGTGCACTCAATCCTGCTATGTCATTGATGAAGATATTGAACAGCACCGGCCCCAGTATGGACCCCTGAGGGACACCACTCGTCACTGTTCTCCATCTGGACATAAGAGACTTAACTATCACTACGAGACTAGCACAGTCCCGAGCAATGATTAGTATTACATAAAACAGACAAGCGCCAAGTGTTCCTCTAGCAGACAATCAGAATTCTCCCAAAAGCCAGAAGGCAACTCAAAAGAAGCAAGACTTCATGTTAGTCACTCTGTAGCAAACATTGTTAAACCAGTGATTTACTATAAACCCCAAAAAAGTGTCCTGATAATAATGGGACTGTGGAAATCTCTCATTTTACATATGAGGCTGCAGCTTACACAGACTAACAGAAGAGTTTTGGAGTTATCAGCATTAAGTTTGAATCCAAGAGGAAGTTAGAAAAAACATGAAAGCAGTGGGGAATGCACACTAATCTTTTAACCAATGGTAATAAATTATAAATATGGCAGAGCAAAGAGAATTCAAACATTCATCCCTCTGTGTCCTTGAGGACCCCTGAGTAAACAGACATCCTTTATTTTCAGATATTTGATGTGAAGTTTTTGCTACTTGCTATTTTGAATGTGAGTTCCTTAACACTTTCTCTATTGACCAGGCCAGATCGTGAGGACCACTGAATCTTTATTCTCAGAACTGGCTTACACTGGAACAAAAGGCCTCCCTAAATCTTTCTCTCCATAAGAAAATTGCTTATGTAGGTTAATGAGTAGCTATGCTATTCTGGCTTCAGAACAATTGAGTAGATTTAGATTGGCAAGAATATATTCTAAATTATACTCAAACATCTGTATAGATTTGACCCCAAAGTACCCAAAAGAACTTGTTTCAAAATATCAAGGGATGACATTTTCTGACATTTCTCTCAAGGGAAAGGCTATACTGCAAAAAGTATAATAAATATGAAACAAAGAATGAAAGACCATATTACAGTAAGAGGCACAAAGCAATCAAGCCTGGTCAGCCAAGAACGTTCTGTTTTAGAGGAGTTCTCAAAGGGCACTGACCCCTCGCAGAAGACCCATGCATCACCCCACACAGACAGCACTGGAGCCTGTGCTCAGTAGAAACAGGAAGACCACAGGAGCAGAACACACCTCACAGCGTCCCACAGTACCCTGGTGCCTCATAGCCCTTTGCAGACCAAGGCAGGTCAGGTGCCCCTCAAGCACACGCCAGTCAACTAGGAGGAAAGCAGGAAATCATGAAGGGCTTTTCTCCATCCAAGCACAGCACATGAAAAATTGTGAATTAGCAATAGAGGACTGGAATGTGCAGTCACAGGGTTAAACACCATGTGAAAGTAGGAAAAGGACTGCAAAACTTTGCCCTTAACTGTTTATTTCTGGAATGTTTCTGGATAGAAAGATAACAAAACCAGACACAGCTGTGCAGCCTTATCTATCACTGCACATAATTAGTTGTTTCTTTCATTAAGTCCCTAATTTAAGAACTTTGGTCTACCTCCAGCCAAAAACAGCTTAGGAAGAGGGCTTGGAAACTAAAAGGTAATCTCACAAACTAAAAGCCCTCCCTTTGAGACAGACTGCTGGAGAAACCACAACATGCTTTGAAACATGGGTCTGCAGTGTTTGGTACCATTTAAAAGTTTCTTTGTCAAGAATAATCCTCCATGCTCATCAGCTACCTACAAAATCTTGTCCAAGTGGGATAAGGCGATCTGGGAAGAAATCAGTGACAGCACTTATTTTTTTTCTCCTACCCCCCCAAAAAAATTCACTGTTATATCTGTAAACAAGACATACAAAACTCATGCAGCCATGCCTCCTGGGAGGTACATTCCCTCCTTGGACTACATATCTCACATTGCGCTAATCTCCCTTCCCAGCCTGTGAGCAGGAGGCTACAGCACGAGAGTGCTCAGACATCTGACAAATCCAATTCCACAGAAAAGAAAGAGCAGGTAAGAGACCCCCGAGTTACACCTATCTGATGTGTTAACTGGAATAGTTTGACTTCTGGCCAATATCTTTACATTCTTAAGTGTGCATGTTTTTTAGAAGGAAGCATCAAAACTTTAAAGGAAAGCAGAGTTAGCTTTAAGTCTGGTTTTCCAACATACAGTAACTCAATTTAAAATAAAAAAAAAAAATGGGAGAAAAATCAGCCTAGTCTAGGCCTTGCTTATTTACTGAAAAAAAAACCACAAACAAACAAACAACAACAACAAAACAAACCAAAAAAACAAAACAATAGCTGCTCAAGAGCTTCTGGAAGCTGGGTGGAGCCCAGAGCACAAATAGTCCAGAGCTGGACCAGAAGTAACTGCCCTTCCTTCAGCAGGTCTGCCTTCTGCAGGAGCATCTTCCCATCCTGGACACTGAGTGATCTGCCAGCACAGACAGAAACTGGCATGTTCAGACTTGCCAAGGGTAGATCTCACTTCTTGCCCCCAGCATCCACAGTCTCTAGTGGAGAAACTCAGACATTAACCTCTGGGAAATGCTCTAACACAGCAAGTGATGCCAAGCATATACGAACAGATCCAGTAGATTAACAGTTCAGTTAGCTGTCAGACAATTTGCTTGTATAAAGACCTTTTTCATCATTCATGCCATAGTTTGCACAGTAGTTTTGAAGTACAAGATAGTCTTAAAAGGTATTTTTAAAGTGTACAAGCCATATGCAGTTACATCTTTCCCTAGCTCAGGGCAGTAGCATGTTTTTGAAACTCTGTCCTGAGGATTTTTAATTATAGATCTTCATTACCTGAAAAGCTGTCAGCCTAAATATTATTTTAAAATGATGTCTTACATGCAAACTGTTTTATAAAATGGATCAATATGTGAAAATAAAGAACAGCGTTTGGGTGCTATTCTTATGGACTGTTGCATACAGCATTCATAAAAGACTGAACAAAAAGTAGTCAAGTTAGTACAAAGTTACACCTGATAACACTTTTACCAAAAGACTTCAAGCAATGTCCAAGGATGCATGCATTTCTATAACAAAGTGCAAAAACCGTAATACATAACAAAAAAGCAAAAAAATCTCTTCTATTAATGAAAACATAAAACAGGATTGTATTTTAGACATATATTTTGCTGAAAGCATGAATAGAAGTTAGCAAGTATTAACCACAGTTATTACTTTTTTTTTAAAGCCTAAAATTCTCTTTAAATTCTCATAAGTACCTAGATTCTCACCAAAGTATTCTCAGGACTTAAAATCCTTCTCCAGTTGAAATAAATATTTCTTTAAAATCCTTTAATTCCCTTTGTCATTCTTAGCTATGAAAATAAAGCAGTTCTTTGTATTCTAGCCTTCAGATTGATTTCATGGATGTTCATCATGGAAAGCAGCTTTGGAGCAAGACACAGATGTGAAAGAGTGCACAGCCAGCTGTAGTTACAACACCTGTGTTCTTTCACACAAGAAAATCTGGATGAGTATATGGCATCACACAACTATTTAAGTGGGCAGAGTTATTTGCTCGGAGTTCAGAATGATCCTTTCTTGGGAAATACTTTGCACCATGTATTACTGAAACTCACAAACTGATGTTATCATATGCAAACCTAAGAAAGAACTATTTGTTAACCAGTGGGATTTTTTTTTCTCAGATGTTCCTGGATCACAGCTACAGGAACAGATCAAAATGATTCCAAGGGAGAGAAGCAGGCTACTTCACCTTTGCCTTGCTTTAAATCTGCCCCAGGAGCATTCACGTCAGCAGGAGGTATTAAAAGACTGAACCAGTATTACAGAAGGCTAAAGAAAGGTAAGCAAAGTCACTCAACATAATACCACTGTTGTAACTATAGAAATGCATATTAAAATTGGTGCAATATAAAATAGACAAATATTTCTTATAGCATCAAAATAGTAGTGTTTTCTTCTTTCAGTTTCTTAAAGCAAAATGTGTAAGGCTTTTTTTTTTTTTTTTTTTTTAGACTAATTTATACAGCTGGAGAAAAAACACATTTCAGCCACACAAGCCTTTTCGGGTCCGAGATCATCCCTGAGAATCAAAAGGAGGTTCTGTGTGCTCCAAGTAATATATTTTTCCCAGAAATATCAATTGGTCAATTAAAATATTATTCTCAAAAGTTCTCTCTCACCTTTAATCTTATCCCATCACAATTAAAACACATGGAAGATACTGGTTTTGAAGCTCCTTCCTCTTCTACCAGCAGGTGGGGCCACACATCAACCATGAACTTGCCCATGTCCACTGTTACTGTGCAATTTGAATTAGTATTTGCAAGCGTAGCCCTGTGCTCTCTGTGGTGCTTACAAACACTTTTTTAGTTATCATCCTGATCTTACCACTGTGAAAAAAAAAATGCTCTGCCTTACTTTAATGCAGCTTGCAAAATCTTTGTTTTCATTAGCAATAAAGCAGGTGATGAGAGCTTTGTTTTCATATGCATGCACTAATCTGGCAGTTAGAAATTTGCCTCGTACACCAAGAAATATGACCATGAGTAGCTGGCAAGGGCTCTTTGGCAGGAACCTGCCCCATTTCTCATTGCAAGTCAAAAGCAACCGACTTGTAAAGTTCATGACTGCAGGGCAGTTCTGACAACTCCAGCAGGACAGGCTTACGCTCAAACTGGGCTCTTTAGAATGCACCCAAGGGCTCTGGCTTGAACAGCAAATACATTTACCAAATGAGATAGTGACTCATCACTTCACTCTGTAATTTCCTTTTTCCATTTGCCTAAATCAGGAGAGATGATGACTGTTTTCTTCCCAACTGAGGCTCCAGGCTCACTGCATTCCATTCACTCTTATGTCCCCTACTTTACAAATGTAAATAATTTTCAGAAACACAATCTCTCTACTGGCTTTACAGCAAAATTAAAGAAACAAATCCTACAGCATATTCAGTTCAAGAATGCACAAATGGTTTTCTGTTCTCTGTCAGTTTGCATCTTTGTCAGACATTGCATAACCTGGTCTTTGAAAGGAGTTTCCAAATGTTCTGTGTCATTATCTTTGTCTAATTTGCTGATCTGTATCTGTTCTAAGAGAAGAGTGTAAAGAAAGTTTTGGTTTGGTTTTTCTGTTGTTTTGGGGGGTTTGGGGTTTTTTTTTGTTTTGTTGTTTTGTTTTTTTAAAAAGAAATCTATGTTATAGCTTCATTACGAGAAGGAAGAGCTTTGTATTTTTAGGCTCTAAACCAGCTGAAATGGTACAACATACACAACCCTTTTAAGTTACACAGGAAGTTGCAGGAAGCTCCAAAACATCAAAACAGACAAATTATTTATATAAAGTTCTGGTCTGCCTTCTGCAATCTGACCTTCATTTCGAAGTGGGAATTTAGCATTCAAAGTTAAATCAGAAAGTATTTCTGTCAATTAATCAAAGCTTTATGCTCCAAAGTCTGCTTAAGATCAGCCTTTACAAACCAGATAGAAAAACAATACTGTATGAACCAACTCTAAAAGTATGCAGATGTATGAGCTGAATCAAAGTTCACAAAACTCAGCTGGACTCAGGACTCTCTTCATTTTCAAAAGGAGTTTGGCGAGACAGGGCTAAGTGAGAGGAACCAGCCCTACGTAGCTCCAATTTAAAAAAAGAAAGCATTTCAAGACACACACACAAAAAAAGAATTTTTCATATCAAGTCTTTACAGCTTCACGTAAAGTTCGGATGTCTAGTGGAGGGCATAAAGATGACCCTGTGCTGGGTCTCCACTGTTGCAAGTACTTTGACCCCTCCAGTGGCAGCCAGTCACCCTTGCTTGGTGGGAGAAGTAACCTGGGGGAAAAGGCAGGTTGGGGCAGTGAGAGCCTCACACCAGCAATAGGAATTAAATCTGCCTTGCCATAGCTCTGACCTGCACCAGGCCTGAAACTGAAAGGTGCTAGAGACTTCCTGGGGCTCTTGTATCCCCTTTATTTTCATATCTTTTCAGATGCAATTAAAAAAAGCCCTACAATCTCAGACTAAATCTACTACTTCATTAACAAAGGTAAGGGGAAGACAGGCAAAATGCAACAGTCCCAAAATTTCATTCAAAGAGCCCCAGTTCTGGTCTCGACCAATGGTTCTAGAAATTTAAATGGATCATTGATAAAATAAAAATCTGGGGAAAGATTTGACCCAAGTGTTGTAATAAATAAATGAATATTTTAATAGAATTTGAGACCACCAGCAATTTGTTTTCAAATTAGCTTTTAATATTTAAAGAGCTCCTTATTTATAACTAAGACTGTGATTGCATAAGACACTGGCCTCATTGACTGCAAAGTCTGTTCAGATGCCCACGATTATTTGTGTATGAGTACCTGCAGCACTGTGAATACTGGCAGCGTTGTGCCTAAATATTGCAAATTTGATCTAACACAAAAGAATCTGAACACTGATGAGAAAGTGATCAAGCTTAACAAGGCCAGGGGAAAAAAAAAAAACATTCAGAATAAATAATTAAGTATGTAAGATTATTTAAATGATTAGAAAGTAATTTTAAAGAAAAAAAACCCTAATTCTGTTGAGGGAGGTCTAATCCCTGATTCTAGGGCATTACTGAAGGTGCCTAGCCTTTTACATGAAGCTCTAAATCTTTAATTCAAAAGGAGTTATGGGAACTTTTTGTTTTATAATCAGAAAAATGCATGGCTGGATCGCAAGCTGATTCTTAAACATTTTGAAGTATGGCAGGATCATGCGTGCAGACTTTGAGATTAAGATTCCCAGTTAAATTAGCACATTTTCTTATTTCAAATCCTTGGTCCCAAGCTATTAAAAATAAACACATTATATGTAAATAGTACTCTGTCTAGAGGCGATAAACTTCAGTTTAGAAGTGATCTAGTCACTAAGGCTTGGGGCACTGTCTCATCCCAAAGATGAAAAAAAAAAAAAAAACAAAAACCAAACCTACATTTAAACAGAGCCCCCTAAACCTGCAGCAGAATTTCAGAGTAACTCTCAGCAGCCGAAACTCCCATAAATATCTGTTACGAACACAGTCCCAGGGCAGGCTCAGAAACTGCAATATTAAAACCAGGACTTTTCAGCACAGCGCTGTGGCCAGCTCACAGCATGGAGTTGTGAACAGGGACATCAAACAAGCATGAGTACAGAGACCAAGCAAGTTACAAAGCACTACTTTAAGTTTAAAGCAATAAATACATCAAAGCCTCAGATGACGGTTACTTCACCACAGCATGCATAAATGAAAAATCAAATTTTTTTTCCACCCTCTGCCTCTCAAAATTACCTACCAGTGTTGAGGTGTCTATCCAAAGAGCCATGTTTATTCTGTAGTTACATACAATGCAGACAACCATCTCCACAGGTTTAAGAAAAAAGCTAATGTTACCTGATCAGCACACATTAATATCCAAATCAAGGAATTATCAAAGAGTAGTGTTTCCTTTCAAAAGCAAATACCCCATTTTCAGAATTAATCTAATGAGAAACCATGAAACTCGAGTGACTAGAGGCTAAAGAGTTTGAGGACTTAAGAAACAGGGACAGTATAACCTAAAATGCCACTACACCCCCATCTCTCCCCACCTTCATTCTAACAATGATATATACCTAGACATTACATACTTGCAAGCAGTTCTTGAGTGCCTAAGGATATCACTATGTAAAACAGTTCAGGTCTACTCATTATTAAGCCCCCACCAACCTAGAAATGCTTCTGCCAGGTTTCCACTTGGTTGCCACATACAATTTTCTATATTTTCATTCTTATCTTCTTTGATTATCAGCACAGCAGAATATAAACTCTTAGGCAAAGCAGGATGGAAGCTGATAAACTGATACCACAACTTCACAAGTGATGCTGCAAACATTTCTATGGAAGCAGAGGGTGATGATACTATCTAGGACTATGGTGTCACTTTGAGAATCAGGATCACATACTACAACTTGTATTTCCTACGGCTAGAAATACTGAGAATTTAAGAAGTATTAGATGTTGAAGCAATATAAGCTATTCTAGACTTCTGAGAAGTAAAAGACCAATGTAAAATCTCTCCTAAGATGGACTTGGCTTGTTGATATGTAAAACCCAAATATCTCAATATCAGTAGGTAAAGCAGACAAATCACTTTGAGGAAGGTTTGTTTTGGGGGTTTGTTTGTTCGGGGGTTTTTAACCTAAAGCTTTTCCAATTCTTAAGACTCTTTCTTCTATTAACAGAAGAGTTCTGATCAAAATCTGAGTTCTGTCCAACGTTCTGTCACAAATGTAGGTTAGAAAGCAACTTATGTTTAAACAAAGAAAATATCTTCCTTTATTTATAAGTGCTATTTTTTCTACTGCATGCCCTATGCCAAAACAAAATTAAATCTGAATTTCTCTATCATCATTCCATTGTTCATTTTTAAATGCCTGCTCTTACTTTTAATGCCACATGTAAACCTCCATGACAAAGTATATATTTGTTGCTGTTAGCAAGAGATTTATGATAGGAACATACTGTTTATTTGGAATTCATATTGTTGGATTCACCAAGAAGTTTCTCAATAGTGAGTTTGATGAACCACAGAGGGAAATGCTTCCATCAGCTTCTTAAAAACCTAAAATAAATGCTACCCTGCTCATTCTCCATTTAAGTCTTTACAGTTGTGAATTATAAGCATACTTTCCAACCTATGAGATGTACCTCACAGTAAGGCACCACAGAGACCAGTAACTGAGACAAAGCACATGAAATTACAAAGTGCATGAGCTAAATATTATGAAGTAGAAACAATTCTTAATTGACTGAAATGAGGCATGCACTAAAAAAGCTGACCAGCATGTATTATATATGTAAATGTATGGCCATGCAAGCCTATGAAACAAAAATACCTGAAAAATGCGGGGCGCACACACACACATCTTCTGAGAACAGTACTAACCTTGTTGCTCACTCTCTGCTTCAACTTTTGCAGGACTTGGTGCTAGAGGAAGGGGTCGAAGAGGACGAGGCTTCGGAGTTGGGGGAGATATTTTTTTTCTTCCAACGTACTCTACATAAGTTCCTGGGAAATCCCCCCTCTCCCCTGTGGTTTCATTAAAGCCATTTAACCAACCAATTTCCTCAGGCTTTGTTTCTTCCCCTTCACTGAATCCAAGTGCTATTAAGGTACCTTTATTCACAGTTAATATATCTCCTAAGTGCAAGTCAATGTCTTCTTCTCGCTCTTTTTTGTAGTCATATAAAGCTCTGTACTGATATCCTTCAGCACTCATCTTGGCAAACGATTTAACATTCAAAAGTGTTATTAAACAGTATCAAAATGCAATTGTCCGGTTATATTTTTATGTACAGATATATTCAAGATGTATTAAATGGGATAATAAAAATGTCAATTGCAATGTCTAAGTAATAAAATCCACCAGAGAATCAAAAAGCACCAGGATCTGTCATTTCACTGCTGATGTTTTTACTGATGTATTTATTCTGAGTCAATGACTGTTGCAGAAGAATGTGTTCTGCTTCTTCTATGTCTAGCAATATTCTTCCAATAGGTTCCTTTTCTGAGCTTGCTGGCACTTCTGGGTCTCCATACTCAAGTTCAGCTGATTCTTATAGCCGGTCACACCTTCTTCAGATGTACTTGCCATAGATTGCCCACATACCTTAAATATTCTGCTACGGAACTCTGCATTCATGCTCTTCCTGGAAAGAGAAGAGAAAACTGGTAAAGTAGTTTCAAATTCTCTTGATGCTTGTGAACTTGGGATTCCACTTATGACTTAAGCTTTCTGCAACCCTGACAGAGGTCATGTGTCCCACAAAAGAGCCCTAAATAACAATATAAAAAGCAACCTCACAAAAAAAAAAAAATCTGTCAGCTAATGTTTGCATTTTTCTAAAGGATATATGTCTAATTACTTGAACTGAATTTGCATAATTTAACTGACTTGACCTACTCCTCTGATCTTTTATCATCAAATGTATCATAGCAACTTTACGGCCAGATATTTAAAATGAATACTTCTGTCTCTTATATTTGGTCTGACAATACAGAACTGGAAATCTTGTAATAACATAAAAACTGCTTATGATATTTTTTAAGCATATTTTAAAAACTCAGAACCTGAATCAGATAGGACAAAAGGTCCAATTTACTTGCATGTTAGAACAACTCAATGCAGTTATGACAGCAAAGTTTCCCTAAATCCAGCTTCCCTGGGGCTCAGAGCTGCAGTACCGGTTCATACTCACTCCTCAGCACTGCCTTCAGTGCAGGGCCCCCAGCATCCTGTCTCCTGACTGATCTACCGTTCATGTACCTGGAGACACACTGAATTTCTTGGATTTATGCCTTTTTCTATTCTCATTATCTGTCAAGTTCAGAGTCTGAGTCTGCCTCCATCCCCAAGAACCTTACAGACAGCCCTAATGTGCATTGATGGGTAAGTAACAGGGACAGACACTGGTTCTCCACACTGGTCCAGTAACACTGCAGTGTCTCCAAATAGTCCTCTTTCACAGTTCTTTACTTTCTGCTCTGTTAAGATCCTGTATAAACAGATTCCCTTTACTCCAAGTGGAGTTACATGGTTTCTACCCTCAGACATTTTGAGTAAAACTGATTTAAGCTGATTACTCTTAAAATAAATAGCTCGGAGACCATCTTAAGTAGAGGGAAAAACACAAACCAAACACTTCAGGCAAGAAACACTGTTACACTTGAAATGATGTATTACTGGATTTCCATTTGGCAAATGGAATGGAAAAGGAGGAAGAAGTATTGTAGAGAATCAAACGCTCATTTGGTTTTTATTTACGAAGAGCTTGATCCCAATGAAAGATTCCTGAGTTTAGGCAGAATTCTGGTCTCTCAGCAGAATGGTTTATGTTGGGCATTTCAACAGTTATAACATTTAAACTTCAACAGAAAGTCGCAAGAGGTTCTCGTAAATTTAAGTGGAAAAGGAAGGGGACATGAAATCTTCCCCTCCACTCCTCCTATTAAAAATGATGTCTGGCTCCCACTCCACTGGTACCCAAGCATTTCCTCCCACACTAGCTAGCATTCCTTTGGTGAATGAGAAGAAAAACTTCTGCCCTGTGAATCCATGTTACTGCTAGCCCAACCAGAGAGGTGTGCACGTGTTACTGATCCAGCACCCCTATACAAGATAGCAAAGATTTTCTTCACTTTTAAATTAGCACATTTAATAACCATACCTCCTCATGCTGCCATCTCTCTAACACTTATTCCAAAAATCCCTAGGGAAATAGTACCTAACATGAACTTTCCTTCGACCGCAATTATGAGCTTCATCAATAGAAGATTAGACTAATATACTTCGGGAGGCACTGAAATAACAGGAATTGAAGTGTAACCGAGGAATTTTGCTTGGAGACTGACTCTTCTCCCCACTAGGTGTCTACACACCTGTAACTCACAGTTATCTCTGAAGCGTGATGCTGCCACCCGAGATAACCAAGGTAAGTACCACAACGGAACACTATTTTCTGCAAGAAACTGAGGTCCAAGATACATAGTGAAGTATTAGGAGATACATAATTATAATCCCTTTATACCACTTCCAGTCTTTGAAAGAGTGATTTTGAGCCTGTGGAGATTCTACCGCTGAACAAGTTCAAATACGTACACATAGAAAAAGTACATTAACTTCACTACGGACACTATAAAGCACGTCCCATTCTGAAACATTTCAAAGACTTTATATGTGCTGCAAAGCTACACAAGAGGGCAGGGGAACATCAAAGCGCTTCAGAAAAGTCATTTAAAGAATAACAACAATAAAAAAAACTAGGAATGAAGTACAAACTGAGCTTCTATCCTAGTAAGAGGCCAGTAAGTTAACCCCTCTGGGAGTCCTGCACCGACAGGCACCCGGGCGGCAGCCCCCGCCGCAGAGCAGCCGCTCTCCAAGAGCCCGGTGCTCGATCCCCGCGCCCCAGTCCCGCTCGGGGGCCGCAGCCCCTCCACCGCCGGGGCAGGGTTGCGCGGAGACGGCGCTTCCCGGTCCAAGAATGAGCGCGGAGCCGCCGGGACCGCCCTCGGCGAAGACCTAGGGAAAGCCAGGCTCGGCGTCGCACCGCCCCGCCACCCGTTCCCCCTGGGAACGATCGCCTGAGCGCTTCCTACGGACACCCCGCCCGCCGCCCCCAGGGACGCCGGGGGCACCAGCCCAGCACCCCGCGCCGCACGACGGGGCTGGGGCTCCGGGGTAGCCCTGCGGCCGCCAGGCCTCGCCCCCAGCACTGCCCGCCCAGGAAGCACTGAGCCGGGCCGCCCCCAGCCACGGAGGGAAAAGCTCCGCCGCCCCCAGGGTTCGGCGCCGGCCGCAGCAGACGGCCCGCCCGGGCCTGCCGCGCCGGAAGGCTCGGCGGCGACACAGCCGGCCCCGAACAGAGGAAAAACTTGCACAGATCGGGGCGGCAGCGCTCCTGCTTGGCATGTCACCCCGCAGGAGCGACCGGTGCTCGGGTCTCGGGCGGCGGCGCGGCGCGGCACGGCCCCGCCCTGTCCCCCGCCCCGGCGGCCTCCCGCGGGGCAGCGCCCGCTTTACCTCAGCGGCAGCGCCTTCCTCCCGCCGCCAGACAGCTGCCATCGCGTCACCCTGCTCTCCGCCGAGCATCCGTTCCACCGCACGCCCACGCCCGACTTCCTCCAGCCCTGCTCGGCTACACCGTCCCCGCCGCCGGCGCTGCCTCCGCCCCGCCCCGCCCCGCGGCGCGGCCGCCACCGCCCCTGCCCCGTCCCGCCCGCTGACTGACAACGGCCGAGGGGTGGTGCCCACCACCGCCCGCCCCGCACCCTGGCCGGGGTCAGGCGGGGTCAGGCCGCCTGCAGCTCCCGCCCGCGGCGGAGGGGGGCCGGGATCGCTGCCCCCGCAGAAGGCAAGGTTAGGCTGGGGAGCGATGGTGAGAGGAACATGTGCTTCTTTGGGGATGTTCCTCTTTGGGGATTTTTCTCCTCTTTTTTTTCTTCCCTCCCCCCCAACTGATGTAATATGTTACGTTGGTGGAAAGTGCCCTGAACAAAACAGCTGCCTCTGCTCCCCTGTACCTGGGATGTGAGTGGCCCGCTGGGTCCCGAGCAGGGTCATGCCATGTGGCAAGGTGATGGCGGCCTGCCGTACCCCTCCAGCCTGCCGCGGTGGGTCTGCTCCTCAAGGGGCAGCTCTGTTCTGCCGGGCAGGAGCCTGGCTGTGGTGACACGCAAGGAGCCACTGTCCTCCCCTCGCCCCCGTCCAGCTGCCTCCACCCTGTGCCATCGGGAGCCCCATGCTGCTCCAAACACCCATCAGCCCTGGCCTAGTGAGAGCTGCTTTGCAGCAGGCCCAGTCAAATGGGCGGAGGTGGTAGCTGTCTGCAGTAGTTGAGGTTCTTTGGTTGATACCATTAATTACCATCATATGGTGCCAAAGTTTGCTAGATTCCATGCAGCACAGAATAAAATTATATATTCCCTGCCCCAAGGAGTCCACAATGTCCAGTGGATCTAACAACACGAGGGTGTGACACAACACCAAGAGGTTGCAGCAACAGAGTTGTGCTGCTGAGGTATGTGTGCTGTGTCTGAACAGGTCTCTAGATACTAAATATGCTGTGCTGGTTTTGGCTGGGGTAGAGTTAATTTTCTTCATTAGTAGCTAGTATGGGGCTATGTTTTGAATTTGTGCTGAAAACAGTGTTGATAATACAGGAATGTTTTAGTGAGCACTGAGCAGTGCTTACACAGAGTCAAGGCCTTTTCTGCATCTCACACCGCCCCACCAGCGAGTAGGTTTGGAGGCGCACAAGAAGTTGGGAGGGGACACAGCCAGGACAGCTGACCCCAACTGACCAAAGGGATATTCCATACCATATGACATCATGCTCAGCAAATAAAAAGCTGGGGGAATGTTGTGGTTTAATCCCAGCCAGCAACTAAGCACCACACAGCTGCTCGCTCACTCCCCACCCCCGGTGGGATGGGGGAGAGAACTGGAAGGGTAAAAGTGAGAAAACTTGTGGGTTGAGATAAGAACAGTTTAATAACTGAAGTAAAATAAAATAGTAGTAACAGTAGTAGTAGTAATAATAATAATGATAATAAAATAATAATAATACAATAATAATATACAAAGCAAGTGATACACGATGCAATTGCTCACCACCCACTGACTGATGTTCAGCTCGTCCCCGAGCAGCGATCACTGTCCCCCGGCCAACTCCCCCCAGTTTATATACTGAGCATGATGTCATATGGTATGGAATAGCCCTTTGGCCAGTCTGGGTCAGCTGTCCTGGCTGTGCCCCCTCCCAGCTGCTTGTGCACCTGGCAGAGCATGGGAAGCTGAAAAGTCCTTGACTAGTGTAAGCCCTACTTAGCAACAACTAAAACATCAGTGTGTTATCAACATTATTCTCATCCTAAATCCAAAACACAGCACTATACCAGTGTCGTGGTTTAACCCCAGCTAGCAACTAAGCACTATGCAGCCGCTCGCTCACTCCCCCACTGGTGGGATGGGGGAGAGAATCGGAAGGGCAAAAGGGGAAAACTCGTGGGTTGAGATAAGAACAGTTTAATAACTAAAGTAAAATAAAAATAGAACAGTAGTAATAGTAATAATAACAATAATAATAAAACCAAGTAATAATAGTACAATAGTAATACAAAGCAAGCGATACACCGTACAATTGCTCACCACCTGCCGACCGATGACCAGCAGGTCCCCCAAGCAGCGATCATTGCCCCTCCCCCGGCCAACTCCCCCCCCCCGCTCATATACTGAGCATGACGTCATGTGGTATGGAATAGCCCCTTGGCCAGCCTGGGTCAGCTGTCCTGGCTGTGCCCCCTCCCAGCTTCTTGTGCACCTGGCAGAGCATGGGAAGCTGAAAAGTCCTTGACTAATGTGAGTGCCACTTAGCAACTACTTAGCACTACTTAGCAAGAACCAAAACATCAGTGTATCATTGACACTGTTCTCATCCTAAACCCAAAACACAGTCCCATACCAGCTACCAAGAAGAAAATTAACTCCATCCCAGCTGAAACCAGGACAACCAGCTACTAGGAAGAAAATTAACTCTATTCCAGCTGAAACCAGGACAGGGAAGAAGAAGGAAGAGGGGGACATTCGGAGTTATTGCGTTTGTCTTCCCAAGTAACCATTATGCGTGATGGAGCCCTGCTTTCCTGGAGATGGCTGAACACCTGCCTGCCAATGGGAAGTAGTGAATGAATTCCTTGTTTTGCTTTTCTTGCATGCACAGTTTTTGCTTTACCTATTAAACTGTCTTTATCTCAACCCACGAGTTTTCTCACTTTTACTCTTCCGATTCTCTCCCCCCATCCTGCCGTGGGGGGAATGAGCTAGTGGCTGTGTGGGGCTTAGTTGCCGGCTGGGGTTAAACCATGACATATGAGTACATATGTTACCATGACTCAGTCCTTGTAGGTGTCGCTGTGAAAGAGGAGAAACTTGTTTTGGCATAGGTATAACATCGAGGCTGGCAGGGGAATGAATGCAAGGGCGGCCATGCAAGAAGCAAGCTAAAGGTTCATTGAGACCCATGCCATGGGACTGTTGAACTGCCAGGGTTGTCCTAATTAAAAGCGACTAAATGAGGATGAGAGATATGTAGAACGTCAAAAGCAAGGACAAGGCATTTGTCGGAAGAGAGTGTAAGGATCAGGCCCTGAAACACTCTGTGACAAACTGTAGGACTCGTAAAGTAAAACAGCCTGAAGTCTTATGATCGAAAGAGGAGTACGTGTTGGCTGGGGGGAAGGGAAGAGTCTGCCTTGCTCTTATTTGGCAGTTGGGCATTCTGAAACAGCATATTAGCTTATGGTCTGATCACAGACAACTGAGAGAAAAAGTGAAACAGTTTTACTACAACAAGGTATAATTAGTTTTTGCAAACAGCAATAGGACAGCGTGCGTGTTTTTGGAATCCTTAGATTTTTGGAGGTATTTTTCCTGAAATATGTTCTAAAACAATAAATTTGGTTTTACTGAGTATGGGGAAAAAGTGGAAATCTCTTATCAGCTATAATTTCTTTAAAAGGTGCTCCTCTGTGACCTCTTCCTTATGTTTTGGAGAGGATTTTAAATTTTTTCCCATTGTGTTCCTAACTTTGCAAGCTTCCAAGAGACACTAGAAGGATGTTTCTTGATGCCTATTAATCATTTCTGCATTGATTCATTAGGACTCAGTTCACTTCAGGACTGCAGATGAGAGAAGATCACAGCTCCTAAGGCCTCTTGGGATGACAGTGTGGATCTGACCCCACAGGGGTGTGACAGAGCACTTCGAGGCTGCAGCCACAGAGTCATAGGATCCAGTCCCCAGAAAACAGTAAAAATGCCCTCATTAGCCTATCTGGCAATCTAAACGCACAGAATGACTTTTAAACTAAACACTCATTTTGGAACAGAGACTGGTGTTTGTATGTAAGCAAAAGCATTGCTGTAATTTAAATACTAAATAGTAAAATTGAAGGTTATTGAGGGAAATGCCAGCTCTCATCTCATACATTTTTTGGGGGGACTGAAAACGCAGGCAGAAGCACAGTAAAGAAAGAATGTTCCATTTCTTCTGTCCAGACTGCTGTCTCTGGCATTTACTGTTGCTGAGGGCAAAACCAGCATGGATTTTGAAGGGGATTAAACAGACTGGCTGGTTGAAATGCCAGTCTTGGGCACTAGCCTGACAATGGGTATTTAAAGGAACTAAAAACCTCTTGAGTAATGGTTCCCAACTGGTGAGACTAGACTTGTCCCACAGGTGAAACGGCAGGCTAGAGTCGATGGCTGTGCTTCCTCCCTGCTGGCATGGTATCCCTCACTGGAGGGGAAAGTCTCCAGGGCAGGGTCGAATGGACCTCCTTCCTGCCTCCCCTCTGTAGCAGATGAGCATCATGGTCTTTGCTTTCTTTACTGGTTTTCCTTCCTGAACTTGACTTTTGAGTTCACCTCGATCACCTCACTTGCTTCTTTCTATGTGGATCAAGGAGAGAATGGGACCCAAAAGGGGGAAAGTAGGCAATAGCAGCAGGTTGCTTTGTTGCACCCCTTGCTGGCTTTACTGTCAGGCCTGTTGTGACTTCTCTCCCAAGGTCACTCCAGCTCCCTCACATCCCTTTCCTCACAGACCCCAGCATTATCTCAGTGTCTCCAGGAATCATTTCCGATGTCTAATCTTGGTAGGTGAAGGCTATGCAATAAGGTTTGCTCCAAGAACATTGCGAAGCAGTACTCTGGTGTAAAGCTTGATAAAGAGGAGGATGCACAAGTTGAAAACCTGGGTCCTTCTTCAATCAGATACTTTTCAGGAGGTCTTAAGGATTGCATAAAGCTTTTACATATAAAGCTTACAGTGGGAGTAATGCACATAGACATGTTTGATTAGGTCCAGATTTCTTGAGAAGGATATTCTTGACCAATTGAAAGATTAAGCCATTGAGGCAACATGTAAACAGGAGGGATTGTCAAGGCAACAGTCAATGGCAAGAAGAAAAGACAGAAGGGTGAAATATGGGTAGAAGGCAGGATTATCAAGGTACAAGCCATACACACTTGTGCTTGCTAAGAAAGACAACTGTAGTCTCCATCCATCAGGAGATCTCTTGAGGAGCATTTCTGCCAGAGACTGCTTAGGGGAATGCAATAAAAAAATGAGCAGGTATTTTGTTTCATACTAGTAGCAGTCAGATTATTTGAACCTTTGCATCTTACCTCTGGGCAAGCTTTTTGTAGTAAAGGTCATGCAGCACTGGAGAGAATCTACCCTGGAAGTTCCCTTTCCTCTGGCAAAAAAAGTTCAGCTTGATCTTAAAAGGAAATTTTAAAGTATGGAAACTAAGAGAGGAAAAAATGCAGTCATCAGAGGATCTGTGGGGAAAGCAGAGTTCCCAGAGCCACTAAAACTGGCAAACTCCATTTTTCTTCTTTACTGGCACATTTTAAGCAGGGAGATTTCCTTCTATTTCTTCTAAGATATCAAGGCAAATCCATTTGTAAGGTAAGATACCTAGCTTAGTGGATTTTATCAGTGCTGAATCTGATCTCCTGGAATAGTGTGGGCAAGGGTTGAGGAGACCATGCAGGGGAGTTTTATTGGAATATACCTTAGGTGTGATGAATGCTAATGGCATATGTCATTTACTAAGTTCAGAACAGAGCCCTGCGACTTGTGTCATAATATTGTACCCCATGTGCAGCAGAGCGGTTTCAGCCAGCTGATCTGAAGGTTGAAGTTGAAAAAGAATCAATGTTTATATTCTTTCTTACTCCCAAAGATGAAAATGACTTCATATAGTGTAACTATGCTGTTCTACTAATACACACTGGTAAATGACTCATGTAAAAAAATTCCTGAAGGAGTGACCATAGTGGGGAGTCAGGGAAACAACAGGAAAAACTGTCCATAGTTATTGTAGACATGACTTAAATTCAAAATAAATAAAATGGATCACAAGACAGACAAGCATCAAAGCCTGTGAATGGTGATGTTTTTCTGTCATAGCTAGGACAAAGAAAATATTGCTGCCCAAAAATGTGGGTTTAAGTGTGTTTCAGAAGACAAAACAGTAGCATGAAAAGCAAGTTCCTTCACTGCTTAAAAGTATTTTAGCATATAAAGGAAAAGAGTGAGCTAAAAATAAGATAGAGGAGTCCAGGAAAGAAAGAAGAAAAGCTTGCTGTCATATTAAGAATCAGATAAGTAAGCCTGACAACCTTCATGTTAAAACTGGAAGGAAGCTGATTAGCAGTGTGCCAGTCATGCTGGGCATAACAGAGTGATTTGATTTGAATTTTATTTCAGTTCTGTGGGAAGGATAGAATGGCTTCTATTTGGCCAAAAACCTGACATCAGCAATAAATGTGGTGGACATCTAAGGCTTTTTTCCATTCTTCAAGATACAGAGCGACTAAGGAGGTGGTGGAATCTCCATCACTGGAAGTTTTTAGGAAGGCTAGTCAAAGAGCTGCCTGGCAGAGATACCAGTTGTCCTGCCTCGGCCAGAGAGATGGAATAGATGACCACTGGAGGCCTTTTATGATTCTGTAAGTGCATGTACATATTAATTATCAGAAGAGGACACAAATCCTGACAAATCATACTTTCTCTTAATTAAACTTTCCCACCAGAATCAAAGTGGCCCAAAAATCACTCCCCTGCTCCCATCCAATATCTGAAAACCAGATGACCGTAGTTGTAAAAGCACAGGGCCATACCTCTGCAATACAATCTGTTAGCAAGGAGTTTCTCCAGTTTGCTTTGGAGCACATTTCTAAAATACAAAACTAGTGGAAAACAAGATTTCTATGCACAAATCACAGCCAGAAAATACTTTGTGTTCATGAAAAGTCTTCAAAATATTTTGCTTAAAAAACCCAAACTATTTTTAGTCATCGGAAAGTTGACTTTTTATGTAATCTTTTTCTCTAGTCTCATAATTTTGAATAACTAAATGTATGAAAATTTACATTTTGTCAAGAAACCTTTTTAAATCTAAAAGAATTTTTTTTTTGATCTACAGACTATTAAGATAAATAAATAGACAATGTTTTCCATGTCTGAAGCACAGCATAATTGATAAAAGTGTTTTAAATATCATATCTGCAAATGCAACATCTGTTTATCTTTCAACCATATAAAATTACATAAACATAGATTCTGCTTTTTATGAAATCTATGAGTAATTCCTCCTCTGCTCTTTCAGTGCTTGTACGCTAAGTGATAGAAAAGTCTAGGCTTGACAGACATGCAAGACTCATGTCTTCTGTGTAGACAAGTGGTGTGGCATGAACAGAAATCTTGGAAGTTTTCACATGCACTGTATCATTTGTGCACCTGATGTCTATCAACCAGCACCGTCTGAATAAGAAGACCACCAGGAGCAATAAGACCCCCATGAGTAATGATGTATCTAAATTCCCTAAAGATGCCATTTGTAGGTTTTGGTATTGACATCTGATCACAGGGAAATTTGCATCTCGCAGTAGTGAGCTCCATCTGAGAAACAGATGAAGTTTAGATTAAGACCTTCTAGTCATTTCGTATCAGTTTGTATGGAGTTGTCTAGTTTCTTTCAATAACATCAAAGTGGAAGAGGTCACATTTTATTACCAATTGTCTGAGATATCCTGGACCCTTAAATAAATTATTCATAGGAGTCGCTCATCACAGTAAGTCTCAATATGGGTACTTGATAGATGACACCTTCCCTCAGTATTTCTCAGTATTTCTTGAATAGTACTCCCTCCGTCCATGAAGACAGCAGGATGTTCAGTTTGTTTCCCCAGCTGTCTCAGTCAAAGACCTCCTCGAGATAGCTTATGCTGGGTGATGAGGCCAGTGTGATTATGGAAAAAAGAGAAAACTTCTCTTCTGTTACCTTTTCCAAGTAAAAAGACAGATCCCTTCAGTAGTTTTGCTGCAGGGGTGTCTTCACAGCAACAGATGTGATCCACAACTCTCATTTTATGTTGGCTTATGCCCTGTGGATAGATACATCAGTGGGATCCAAGCCCCAGCTGTGCTTATCTTTGGAGCAGGTATTGCAAAAACAGGCACACTCTGGAAAGCTCCGTGATGAGAGGTAGGCAAAGGGCTTAGGTCAACCAGTTCCTCCCTCTGTGCCCAGTACAGAAACTGCCCATGTCCGTGCCCAACACTGGAAACTATTGCAATACTATTTCCGTTGAAGGCTTTGTTCTCCCTGGTAAGCACTGTTGGGGTTGACTTGCGAATGTGACCTTGATTCAGTGGTGCAGTTTGGTAGAGAAGGGAAGTGTGGTAGCCCTCAGGGCTGTTGCTAGGAGCGGACAGACAGGCTTAGGATCAAGCTGAGGACTTCCAGAACAAAGAGCCTGAGTCTCAGTGCTTTCCCTGCAGTTAGACTCTAGCTAGTGACAGTAACTTCTATTCCATAATGCATCCAGCAACACACAGATCCACTGGAGGAGAGCAGCACAAAGCTGAGAAACCTGCTAGGAGTCTGCATAGCCTGGTCTGTGGCAGGCGAGCTCACACTTTGCATACTCACTTTATCCTGCACCTGGTCCATAGCAGCAGAATAAGTATACAACTTCTTTCTTCCCATATGCGCCCATGGCCTGGGGTGGTGGGTCTACATCTTTGCTAATTCAACATTCCTGGCTTCTCACCAGCCTTTGTTTATACTGTAGTCTGAGCAGAAAGTATAAAGCACTCTGCTTGCAGTCTGTTCTGTCCAACTCACCTGACCACAGTCTGTGTGCTGGAGCCTTCTCATCTGCAGAAGAGCTAGACAAGATCCTGGTGGGGCACTGTGATGGATGACCAACTGTCATGGTTTAACCCCAGCCAGCAACTAGCACCATACAGCTGCTCGCTCACTCCCCCCCAGCAGGATGGGGGGAGAGCATCGGAAGAGTAAAAGTGAGAACACTCATGGGTTGAGATAAAAACAGTTTAATAACTGAAATAAAATACTAATACTAATACTAATTAAAAAATTGTAATGAAAAGGAAAATAACAAAGAGAGATAAATAAAACCCAAGAAAGACAAGTGATGCAAATTAAAATTGCTTATCAACAACTGACTGATGACCAGCCAGTCCCTGAGCAGCAGCCCCCCCATCAACCTTCCCCCTAGTTTTATTGCTGAGCATGAAGTCATATGGTATGGAATATCCCTTTGGTCAGTTGGGGTCAGCTGTCCCAGCTGTGTCCCCTCCCAATTTCTTCTGCACCTCCAACCTACTTGCTGGTGGGGTGGTGTGAGAAGCAGAAAAGGCCTTGACTCTGTGTAAGCACTGCTCAGCAACAACTAAAACATCCCTGTGTTATCAACACTGTTTTCAGCACAAATCCAAAACATAGCCCCATACAAGCTGCTATGAAGAAAATTAACTCTATCCCAGCCAAAACCAGCACACCAACTCAGTCCAGTGGGAGTTTGATTCATGAATAAGAAAAAAAAAAAAGAACATTCTCTGGGATGGCTTTAATGTTTCAACAAGGCTAAGTGCTGGGTCCTGCACTTCGGTCACAACCACCCCATGCAACGCTACAGGCTGGGGGAAGAGTGGCTGGAGAGCTGCCTGGCAGAAAAGGACCTGGGGGTGTTGGTTGACAGCCGCCTGAACATGAGCCAGCAGTGTGCTCAGGTGGCCAAGAAGGCCAATGGCATCCTGACTTGTATCAGAAATAGTGTGGCCAGCAGGACCAGGGAGGTGATAGTGCCCCTGTACTCGGCACTGGTGAGGCCACACCTCGAGTACTGTGTTCAGGTTTGGGCCCCTCACTACAAGAAGGACATCAAGGTGCTGGAGCATGTCCAAAGAAGGGCAATGAAGTTGGTGAAGGGTCTAGAGAACAAGTCTTATGAGGAGTGGCTGAGGGAGCTGGAGAAGAGTAGGCTGAGGGGAGACCTGATTGCTCTCTACAACTACCTGAAAGGAGGTTGTAGCGAGGTGGGGGTCGGTCTCTTCTCCCTAGTAACAAGCGATAGGACGAGAGGAAACAGCCTCAAGCTGCACCAGGGGAAGTTTAGGTTCGATATTAGAAAAAACTTCTTCACCAAAAGGATAGTCAGGCATTGGAACAGGCTGCCCAGGGAAGTGGTTGAGTCTCCATCCCTGGAGATATTTAAAAGAAGGGTAGACGTGGTGCTCAAGGACATGGTTTAGTGGTGGACTTGGCAGTGCTAGGTTAATGGTTGGACTCAATGATCTTAAGGGTCTTTTCCAACCTTAATGATTCTATGATTCTATGTTTGAATATAATTTTTAATTCATAGAACTGATGCTTCAAGAGGAAGGCACAGCCCTCTATGTCACACCTCAAAATTGCTGACTGATATTTTATTTACATGTGTCCACTACTTTGGATGATAACTCTGGGTGGAATACATTCCACCAAACATTCCTTATAATTTCAGGACCTACCCTACCCATGTGAAAAGACATTTTATTCCCTAGGAAACCATTGTCATCTCAAGTCCCACAAAGGAACCAAACCACATAGTCCCATGTCCTTGTGTCAAATACTGTTGAAGCCTGCTTGTCAATCCTCACCTGAGGTGAACCAGCATGTATTTATTTATGCTACTGGGTTATTTATGTATCTGGGTTCATTGCTAGTAAAAGGGCGTAATGCAGACGGATCTGTTTAAAGGATTCCCTTTCTGGAATGTTATGAAGTTAAAGTGTTACATATTGTTGTCATAATTATTCATCTTGTCAATAGATAAGATTTCATTGGATTTTATCATTAGGTTACCACACAGGTTTCTTAAATAGTCACAAGTGCATGTAACCATATTCCCGCATCTGCCAATAAAAGTACTCTCCACTATAGGAGGGAAGAAAATACAGTCTTAGTTATAAGTGATACATAACACAGAAATAGTATCCTAAATACCTTGATCTATTTTTATACTACCATGTAGGAAAATGAAGTATTCAGCAAATCTTTTTTGTGTTAAGAGTTATTCCTATAAAGAATTATTCCCCAAATCTCCCTGCTAAGTGCTAATGTTGTTCCTGGTAGATTTCACTTTATATATTTGAGTGCTAACATTTACAGTACATTTTCTCATTTGTTTTTAAGCCATGCTCAAATTAGCAATTAACTAAAATAGTTGCTTTTGTAAATGGAGTATAAGAATAGTTAATAATTTATATTTTTCTGATTCCAGAGTGCAACAGTGTGAAAATGAATGATTAATTTCTTGTTGATATGGGAAGGAATTTTAATCTTTTATGAGAACATCTTGGCTGTGGGTATGCTTATCTCTGAGAAAAAGAGAGCTGAAATTCTTCAGTGGGCAATGTATGAATAATATCCGAGGCAGCACTGAAAATAAAAATAATTGAGCAAGGAACTAGTTACAATTTCCTCTTCTGTGTCTAGGATTTTTATCAGCCACTTTCCAAGCAAACTGTTAGCCCATATGGAACCTAGTATTATTTCAGAAACGTAACCATTCATTTATTAATTGAGCATTTATCTGCTTCTGTTATAGGATTCAAAAGTCCATTGTTACAAATAAGCTAAGAGGGAAATTTGGATCATTTTTCATAAATATTCCTAAAAAGGGAATTTAATGATCAATATAAGTGTCACTGCTACTTCAGTTAGGATTTCACAGGAGCTGGTTGTTTTGTCGCATTCTGGGGCCATTTCCATTTGTCCTGCAGTTGGCTTCATGCTTCCATTTAAAGATCAGCAGCGTGACTGTAAGTGCAGACCTGGTGACTGTAGGGGCAAATCAATGCTCTGTCCTCACCAGTAGCACTCCCTGGTGCAATGTCCTAAAGATATTTTTATGCAGCCTCCCTTTTCATAGGTGTAGTTTCACAAGTGTAGTTGGTAGGCAGAAAAGAAGAATGAAGCCCTGGTCAGCTCAGCAGTCTCAGCTCTCTGTTTGCCAGGTGTGCAGCCCAGAACCACTCTGCCACATGTGTATTTCCAAGAAATAAGTAAAGCCTGTTGGTACTGGATCTACTACCTAACTCACCAAGTGAAACACAGCATACAGAGGCTAATGAATTTAAAGTACTGTCCCTCGTAGACTTTTGGTACTACTGTTGATGAGATAGTGGTCACTAAATAAATGCAGGGAACAGCAAAGAAACCTTCCTAACAAAAACCAAGAAAGATGACATGACCTTCCGCTCACACGCGTGCGCACACACACACATACTACCTGCATCGCTTTCACACTCTGCTGTTTTCGTGCTCAGATTCTCCCCCTGTATAAGTCACTCTTGTCCAGACAAGGAGGTGAAAAAACTAAATGTGCTGCTAAGTCCATGGACAGTATCAGCTGTCGAAGTGAAGTGGTTATTATTGTCTTAGGCAGAAACAGTGACTTAAGACCTGTTTGTTAGCTCCTTTCTTTGGCATTTGTTCTAGCTGCTGCCTCCCTGTTCTTCTCTTTCACCTCACTGGTTACCAAATCCTCAGGACACTCATTTTACCTTACAATTCCTTCCCCAAGAAGAGGATGCCTTTCTTCATGCTTACATAGCACGTAAAATTAGAAAACTTTGGTCTGCATAAGCCTTCTGAATGATATTGTAGTATAAATAAACGACTGCTACCTTAGCTAGCCACTGGACTAATTCCTGTAGCTGAGACAGATTTCTATTCTTTTCATATTTTGCATTCCTGGTATAGTGACAAAATCCAGACTTTGCAGATCCCCAGATGTAGTGGTTCATGAAAAGTCATTTCTTGGTCCTTCTCATTATAGTCTTGTTCTTTTGTCTGGGTGGGGCAAGGGTGGGAATGGTGATGGGTGTGTTGGGAGCAAGGAAAGCAAAGGCAAAGTAAGGGAAAGGGAAAATAGGTTTAACATCTTTGCGTGACTCTAAGCTGTCTTGGAAGAAACTTGTCCAGGGGTCTTGGGCTATTGCTTTTCCTAGTTTTGGCCTTCTCTTCTCATTTTATTTGAGGCAGCATGATCTCGTCAGCTTTCTATGACTGACTTTTTTGTTTTCTCTTTGGGAAATACTCACCAGAAAAAATGGCATCAGAGCATGTACAGTATACAAACTTTTTGTGTTTGGATACTAACATACACATACCAGTACGTATACTAACATTGCTGCTCCCCTGTTGGTTTTACCTTGCAGAGTGGATGCTATTGTTGGCTACAGACTCAAATGTCATCTGGGTTTGGAGTCTTCCAGCTTATGATTTTGTCTTTGCAAATGCTGAGTTTCAGAAGTCTGTTTATATGATCTATAAACTGAAATGTTCAGTCTGAAATAGTTTCAGATATTAAACTCTAATTAAAACATTTTATGGTTGAATTATGCCTGCTTCCACTGTTATAAAAACTCTACAAGTGAAATCACATCATAGTATTTTAGACTAGATGCCTAATGCTTGCTTGTTTTGCACTTCCTTCACCCAGACAAGCTGCCATGTTCAGGGAGCAGGACTTAGGATTCTAAAAGGCACACATTGTTTCTGGAAAAAATCAAACAAAATAATGCCATTAGTATTGCCATTTCCATGAGAGGCTTAACATTGGGGAATTTGTTAAAGTCAGTCAGTCAGTTGCCACCTTTAATTTGGTAGCTATCTTTGAAGATCATGCAGTTCCTTTAAATTCCAGGATAAATGCCATTATCCAATGTTACAAAATAGGGGGTCAGTGATCTTTTGAATGTCTCAGTGGGCAAAATAGGTGACAGGAAACAGTTCTGCCCACTTACAGATTCATCCAAGTCCTGCTGTAAGGACTGGAAAGATATACCCATTGACTTCACTGGGAACTGGATGCGGCTTTAAACATCAATAAAATCAAAGAAATCTCACAGTGAATTGGCCTATCTATCTGGCACACATTAAAAAAATTGTAAATTTTGAAAATGATTATTCTTGCAACACAGGCCAATTGGTCAGCTTCAAACTTGGCACAGCTGTGAAGCATGTGTCCTAGGCAGTCCGCAGGAACACAATGTTCTTTTTCACTTCTGAGAGCTTTGGAGACTGAAAAAAAAGGACTCAACCCAGTGCTGAAGACTAAATGCTGAAATAATGGAACTAAATACAGAAATCAACAAATACTATAGAAAGGTAACACTTCTTTTGGAAGAAAAGAAATTAACAAATCCCCCAGAAGTTGAAACATTTTTTAAGGCAAGCGTACTGCTTCATTGTGCGTCCTGGAAAAAAAGAACAAAATTCAGAGAATTCTCTGGCAGAAGCTAATGGAATTTGACCTTTATATCAATGCATTGTAGAAATCAGGCAGAATTGTTGGAAAAAAAATACTAAGCATGTAATTTTCATCCTTTAACCATCAGCAGGGGGAGTGAAACTCATCCAAAGAGAGGAGAAGTTACTGAGCCCTAGGCATCCAAACTGCTGTGCAGAAATGTTGCTGCTCTGTCTTCAAATAGAAGTATGATTTTGCAGCACAGAGTACTAGTTGATGCTTTTAAAGCCTTGTGCAGTGGGTACGAACTCCAGAAAGAACATGTAGACTTTTAACTGCATACAAAGACACAAGCGAAAATGGCAGTCGAATATTGTGGTTGATGTAATGTGCAAATAGAGCACAACACATGCACACTTAGGCTTGAAAGCAGCCACTGCAAAACTGGTTTTGATTGCCCTGATTTCCCACAAAGGAAGCTTCTCATGCCTAGAAAGCAGAAGTAATGTCATTAATGGCAATGGAGTTTCACCACAATAAAAGAAATGTGAGGTTCAGTATCTGTACCGTGCTGCTAAACCATAATCTCAAGAGATCTCTAGTCTAGTGTTCTTGTAGCTCAGCATTCTGCAGTTACATAGCAAAAGATACTTTGGAATTGCTTCTTTCATGTCTTTGGGGGTAGACTGCACTGGTAAAACAACATATCACAGTATATATGATCAGTAACTAAATATTCCCGTTACCTAGATAGCTGCTTCTCTCCTGTAATTGTACCTTTCCAAGGAAAGTGAATTCCTGAAGAGTATAGTTGCAGTTGTTAAAGGGACTTGAGAATTTGGTTTTCAAACAAAGATATTAAAAAGTCACTGTTTAAAAAACAAGTCTATGTAATTTTAAATTAGCATTTTATTTTGGGAGTTTAGAACCCCGAAGTTTCAGCTGTCTTTTGTTTTGCTTTTTAATTCCAGATGTTGCATGTGATCTGGAGTTCCCATCTTCCTCCTCTGCTTCCCTGCTGGCTCTGAGTGCCTTTGTGACTCTGTTCCCCAGAGACCAAGTCTGGCTAGTGCAGAAAAAAACATTAAAATATTTTTTTAATGGTCATTTTAAAACTCCCATTTTCACTAATTCAAGGTCTTTTTTCAGTGATAGAAATTGACCTCTAGTAACTTAAATTGACTGGTGGATGGTAATGGTCCATTTCCACCTCTGTTTCTACGGAAATGGATGTCAGCCTGGAGAGGGGTAAATTATTTTAAACATATACTTCATAAAAGCTGTCACCTACCTGATGTCTTTTTTCCCTAAAACCTGACTCAGAAAGGTTTCTGGTAGCAACAACAAAGCACTGCTGACTGGCTTCAGCTGTTAGCTGAGGACTGGGTACCAAAATGCATTTTTCAAACATGCAAAACAAAATCCCAAGTCCACTGGCTTCTAGATCCTGATTTGTCATTGTCTTGCATCCTGTGCAATAATTCACTGTATCAGAAAGTGTGTATAAAATGCTATGAAACTAGAATGGGGGAATAAAGCATTAAGAAAGTGGGATAAGATTGCTTTATCCCTGCATTCAGTATTCTTGTAAAGAACAAGGCAAGATGTGAAGGAAAGGGGGGAGAAAAAAATGGCAAATTTGAAATATCTCCTCCTAAAGGGAGCACAGACTTTGTCGGGCACCTTGGCTCTCCAGAGAAGTTTTACAAGTAAAGTCTAATGCAACATTTCTTTCTAAAAGGTGTTGACTTGCAACAACATTTCCTTAGGAAGAGTAATTTTTTTTTTCAGTTTCATGGATAAAATTCTGTTTGAATCAACTGATATGAGTATTTATTTAACTGAGAGCAAAATTTGTCCTAAATATATAGAGAAAGTGTAAAAGGCCTTCTTATTCTATTTTTTTTTTGCCAGCAGAAGACTGAAAGAATATAAAACTGATTATGCTTCAATGAAAAAATTCCATCCATGTCTCTGATCTGTGCATATGTGTACACACATGATCTCAGTCTCATGTAAAATACTGAGGAAGGATAAAATAGAATGAGTATTTACACAGATTAATATGACAAATGGAAGTCACTCTTCCACTTTTCTAATTAACTTCTCTGGCATAGTGTGCGGAGGTAGAGAACACCTGTCCTGGCATGTGTGCTATTTCAGCAGATTTTGGAAAGTTGCCACATTGTTGTTTTCATGACTCTATGATGGGTTCTCCCATTGGTTGTTACCTGTGTTTAAGTTATTTGAGTCAGATGTAATCTAACGTGGGCATACTGCAGCGTTTCAACAGTGTAGCCCCTGATAGATTTAGCATACTGAGCATTTTGCATAGTGCATGACCCATGTATTCCACATGTGGTTCTCATTGTCCAAGGTCCTGGCTTTCATGCCTCTCTCATTGCATATGTTGTCCATCCACTCCATTGATCAAGTGGCAATATACTTCATTTAAAACAGAGCGCTGACCAGTTTATACCTGGTTTGAGCAGCTGCCTTTACATTGATCTTAATGCAAAGAAATCTGTTTGACAATTTGTCACAATAATTTTCTCTGAAAAAGACCTTTGTCCTGGAACGGTTCCCACCTGGAAGGGTGATGCACCACTATGTGGCCAGTTTGGACTTCCAGATTCACTGAAAATGGACTGGAAAGAAAATTCTTTCCTTGTTGGATTTTTTTAATGCTTTGGAAGTGGGGTAAGAAAAAGAACCCTGATTTTTCCCCCCCCCAAAAAATGTGGTGCTATCCGAGGTAATGTTTCTTTTTGTAAGATACAGTCCCTCAGGAAATCATACTTCTCCCGCTGAGCTGCTAGGATGTGTCACAAGAATCCCTGATTATAGTACCACAGAGAAAACTGAAGTCCCAGGGCATGAACATGCTTAGCATCTATCAGATCAATCAAATTTGGCAATGGTGAGAAAGGAAGGATTCAGCTGAAAATTTACAGCGTATTTAACATTATGTTGAAAAATTGTATTAGTTGACGAAACAGTTTTCTGTTGAAATGAAGTTTGGACAAAAAAAAAAACCCTCTCAACCAATCATATTTGAAAGGCTAACACTCTGCTGACGGCAAAGTATTTGGTTGCCACTTTTGTACAGGTGGCTACATAACATTCACAGAAGGAATGATTCTATGAGCCAGTTTTTCAAATGTCATATTCTACATATTTAAGTGCAAATGGGTCCCTGCATATCACTTGTGCATGCAAATGCTAGACCTAGCATTTGCACATCAAGTGCAGATCAGCTTTGGGCATTATCCTACAGATGGACAGATAAGGTGTGAATTGCATTTGTTCAAAGAAAGGCAAGCTACAAATCCCTTTAAAAAGGTGGTCTCTGGGTTTGTTTACTCCCAGCAACATAGAGCTGCTGAGGTAAACAGAGTTACTCCTACGTGTTTTTGTGAAGAGAATTTTTTCATCCTCATGGTGTGCTCTTATTACCCTGTTCTCCATAGATCTGGGACCCTTTGGTAAGACTTTGCATTGCAGAAACCAAGACAGTTTTTTTACATTAACATTTAATGGAACGGGCACTTACCTCTGCAAAAATTTTGCCAGGAAGAAAATATGCTGGGTCCATATTAGGAGCCTGGATTTTTAAAAACATTTTGTGATATCTTTGTCTTTGTATCTATCATTAATGATGCCTCTTTGGCTGGGAAGTTACCTTATTTGTGTTTCTGATTAAATATAATCACTGTGTGATGAAAGGTGTTTTTTTCAGTCTACTTATTGCTGAAAATAGATTTCTTACCAGAAAAGATAAGACTAAGAAATTTTGGGCCAGATTCTCAGAGTCTAAACTGGTTCCATTGACTTCTATACCAAGTATTCAGTCATAGTCAGGCTGAAAATAAACAGCTTCATTGAGACTCATAGTAATTTGGAATAGCATTAAACTTCTAATAGGCAGCTATATATATATATATATGTGCAACTACAAATGTGTTAGCTGGACATGCATCAGATACCACATTGAGTTTTATCACTGCTCCACTGAGTAGTAGAGAAGTAGTGAGGTTTCACTCTTACTGGGAGCAGCAGCAGTTCTTCAAATAGTATCACTTTAAATGCATAACATGCAATAAATTCCCTTTTGCCTGACTGATTTTACTTAGTATTTATATTTCAATGGAAAACATCACAAACCTTTTCTCTGTCTAAAGCACAACTCTTTCCTTGCCTTCTTTCTGAATTTGATGAGAAAAGGGAGGCACAGGACATATAATTTTTAGGTTTTATAGATATTTCTTGTTATCCTCGCTTCAATATTCTTGGTCTTTTTTAAGGTACTCAGTTAATTGTACCTTATTAGTTCATTTTCAAGCTATTTGACACCAATAATGTTAACACAGGTGAAATGAAGTTCATTGAAAGTATTGTATTTCCAAAAACCAGACAGCTTAGCAAGTTCTCTGCCAGTCCAGTCATATGACATGGGGGGACTTATCATGACACACTTGGTTTTCTAATTAGAGGTAAACCTTATAGTAAGAGGTAAGCTATCCGACTGTTATAGTACGGCATTTTGGCTAGTGAGCCATAAACATGTTTGATATATAAACAATTAAGAACATATATAATCTTCAATGAAGAAGAAGAAATGTGTGCAACTTTCGTTTGGATTCTGTGGGAGCACAACTCATTACTCTTAGCTTGCTGATTAAAGGCAATGCAATCTTTTTTACCAGCTTTAGATTTTTGCATGTGCGTGGCTAACTTCAAAAAGACAATGTCAGAGAGACAAGTTTCAGAAGGCTTGGTGCATTATTGTTTTGTATTGATGAAATTGTAGGGCTTAAACAATGTAGGGTGTGGAAGACACTGAAGGAAACTTACTTCTTCTGAGCCCAGGGAGAAGGACCAGAAGGCCCGAAATAGTAGACTGTGAGGAAAGTTTTCCTAGAGGTAGTAACATGCCAACCAATGAAGCACGCTGCTCTCAAGCTGGATGTAGCAACAGCTAACACAGCTCTTTGTCTTCTGAATGAAAGGGATGAAATGAACAAAATGAACATTTCCTTCCTGTCCTACTCCCCACAAATAGATTCAGAAAAAAGGGCCTTGGGACTTTCTTCTTCCCCTTTGAACTTAAATCTTCAAGGCCCGTTTTTCCTGTCTTTCAACTTCTGTAGCCATCTATATAGTGAATATCACATAACCTTTTCTCAGAAAAGTGCAAAGAAGTGGGGAAACTGGGTCGCATCTTTAGTAATGAATAATTTTGAGTGGTGTTGTGGTTTAACCCCAGCCAGCAACTAAGCACCACACAGCCGCTCACTCACCCTCACTCTTCCCCGGTGGGATGGGGGAGAGAATTGGAAGGGCAAAAGTAAGAAAACTCGTGGGTTGAAATAAGAACAGTTTAATAATTGAGACAAAATAAAATAAAAGAAATAATAATAAATAATAATAAATTGTAGTGAAAAGGAAAACAACAACAACAAAGAGAGAAACAAAACCCAGGAAAAACAAGCGATGCAACCGCTCACCACCTGCCAACTGATGCCCAGCCTGTCCTCGAGCAGCAATCGCTGCCCCCTGTCCAACTCCCCCCAGTTTATATACTGAGCATGATGTCATATGGTATGGAATAGCCCTTTGGCCAGTTTGGGTCAGCTGTCCTGGCTGTGCCCCCTCCCAGCTTCTTGTGCACCTGGCAGAGCATGGGAAGCTGAAAAGTCCTTGACTAGTGTAAGCCCTACTTAGCAACAACTAAACCATCAGTGTGTTATCAACATTATTCTCATCCTAAATCCAAAACACAGCACTATACCAGCTACTAGGAAGAAAATCAACTCTATCCCAGCCGAAACCAGGACAAGTGGGAAAGAAATGGATGAAAGAAGCACTGCAAGACAGTTAGCGTTAAGAGATGAACTTCATGTTTCACTACATAGTCATGTCCAAAGAGTAGAATTTGTAGTGGAGTGCATCCTGTAATTCAGTTCTTAGATAGCATCTGAGAACAGCATTTCTTTCTGCCATTCTCCCTAAAGTCTTATCCCACCATGCATTTTACTGAACATGGAAGACAAACATCTGACAACGAAAGCATGTTTTTCCTGCTTTGAAGCAAAATATTGGACTAGATAATCTCTTGACATCCCTTTCCTATCTCATTTTCATTGATTGCATTGTTGCAGGCAACTTCCCAGCAATCATACAGTTTTCTTTGAATGATGGAAAAGCAAAATTACAATTAATTCAAATTAAATCCTATTTAATTTTCATTCAGAAATTCACTAGTCAGAAAGGAAAATGGAGTTGGAAAGAAAATGGTCCCTGTCTCTGCTAGGATCAATAACTCTCTCTTGCCAACAAATTCATTCCTTGATGTGGAGATGCAGTTTCTTCTTCCTCCAGTGCAAATCCAAGTTTAGGTCTCTTTTGCTCTCCATTGCCAGTGATAGGTGACTGACTAATTGATAGTGGACTTATATTTACAGCTAAGTAAATTCAAGACCAGTTCATACTACAACATGGAACTGTGCAGCAATTCTGAATTCTGTGCTGGGCATATAATTTCCAAGAAAAGAAACTCATTTCAGTTTGTTTAGTCTACCTTTCACTTATGGAATATAGGCATCCTCTTGCAAAGATGGAACTGTATCCAAGAACTGACAGCTAGTCAGAAGGGACAACAAACTAACATGAACTCATCTTGAAGTCACCAAATGCCAAGATAAGTTATCATGAATCCTGCCAAATTTGCTGGATGTTTAATACATGTGGTAGATACAAACCAGGCAGCAGGTGGATGATCTGCTCAGCTTGGTGGCAGAGCTACAAGAGGAAGTAGAAAGGTTAAGGAGCATCAGGGAGGCTGAGAAAGAGATAGACTGGAGGAACCATGCTCTGCCCTCCCCAAGACTGAAACAGGAACAGCCACCAGAAAAAAAACAAGATCAAGGGGATCCTGTATCCTTCCCCCACCAGGCTGAAGGCAGTAGCTTAAAGGAAAGGAATTCATGGAGGCAAGTCCGCAGTCAGGGCGGCAGGCGAACCCCTTCCTTGCCTAGCTTGCCTTCCCGGGTGCCTCTGTACAACAGGTATGAGGCTCTGGATGTGGAAAGCCAGTCCATGGATGATGTGGATGACAGTCCAGCTACAGCAGAGGTGTCACCAAGGTCAGAAAGGCCTACCCCCTGTATCACGACCACCTCCACGAGGAAGGAAAGAAGGGTTATAGTTGTAGGTGACTCCCTTCTGAAGGGGACAGAGGGTCCAATATGCTGGGCAAACCCTCCTCAAAGGGAAGTCTGCTGCCTCCCTGGGGCCCGGGTTAAGGACATCACCAGGAAACTTCCCAGCCTGGTACAGCCCTCGGACTACTACCCGTTATTGATCTTCCATGTAGGTGGAGAGGAAGCTGCAACCCGTAGTCCAAAAGCTATCAAAAGAGACTTCAGGGCCTTGGGACAGTTGGTGAGGGAATCGGGAGCACAGGTTATTTTTTCCTCCCTCCTTCCAGTTCTGGGCAGGAACATTGAGAGGAACAGGCAGATCCAGTCCATTCATACATGGCTCTGTGGCTGGTGTCAACGTCACAATTTGGGGGTTTTCAACAATGGGATGGCCTACACAGTACTGGGCTTGCTGGCATCCGACGGGGTTCACCTTTCTCAAAGGGGAAAGAGGGTCTTTGCTCAGGAGCTTGCAGGGCTCATTGACAGGGCTTTAAAATAGATTTGAAGGGGGAGGAGGTCGATATCACGTTTGCCTGTGACAAGGGGTGGGATGGCACGCCGTGGTTAGAGGGACGGGGTACTAGCAGGGGATGGGATGCTAGCGGGGGCCCTCAGCCTGTTGATCTGAGGCGTGCTAGAGACACTGAAGCACAGTCGAAGTCTTACGGGGATGAGCAGGGGGCTCTTGAGGTAATAGGAGCCAACAGGGAAGTATCAGAGAAATTCCTCAAGGGAACCAAGGGGTGTTCCTCCAAGAAGGTGACACGGACGACAGCCCAGCTGAAGTGCCTCTACACCAATGCACGCAGCTTGGGCAACAAACAGGAGGAGCTGGAAGCTACCGTGCTGCTAGAAAGTTATGACCTAGTTGCCATCACTGAAACTCGGTGGGACGAATCCCACGACTGGAGTTCAGCTATTGAAGGCTACAGGCTGTTCAGAAGGGACAGGCGAGGTAGGAGGGGCGGAGGCGTTGCCTTCTACGTCAAGAAATGGCTAGAATGTGAAGAAGCATCCCTGAAGAATAGCCACGAGCAGGTTGAAAGTTTATGGGTAAGAATTAGAGACCGAGGCAACAAAGGGAACCTTGTGGTTGGGGTCTACTACAGGCCGCCTGATCAAGGGGAGCCTATTGATGAAGCCTTTTTTCTCCAACTACAGGAAGCTTCGCGCTCACAGGCTCTTGTCCTGCTGGGGGATTTCAGCCACCCCGACATCTGCTGGGAAAGCAGCATGGCAGGCGGTAAGCAATCTAGGAGACTCCTGGAGTGCATGGAGGACAACTCCTTAAGCCTGGTAATAGATAGCCCTACCAGAGGGGATGCAGTACTGGACCTGGTGGTCACCAATGTAAGTGAGCTCATTGGTGATGTCAGGATTGGAGGCAGCCTCAGCTGCAGTGATCACACATTGGTAGAGTTCACAGTCCGGAGAGATAAGGGTCAGGTGAAGAGTATAGTCAGGACCCTGAATTTTAGGAAAGCAAACTTCCAGCTCTTCAAGGAGTTAATCAACAGGACCCCCTGGGAAATGGCCCTCGGGGACAAGGGAGCAGAACAGAGCTGGCAGGTCTTTAAGGATGCTTTCCATAGAGCACAAGGAAGAGGCAGGCATGGCTGAGCCATGACCTGTGGGTCAAACTAAAGGGCAAGAAGAGATTGCACAGGCAGTGGAAGAAGGGACTGCTATCTTGGGAAGAGTACAGGGACAACACTGCCCGGTTGTGTAAGGATGGGACCAGGAAGGCCAAGGCTTCTTGGCTGGAGCTGAACCTGGTGAGGGATGCAAAGAATAATAAGAAGGGCTTCTATAGGGACATTAACCAGAAAAGGAAAGTTAAGGAAAGCGTACCCCTCTGATGAGCAGAAGTGGCGAGCTGGTAACAACAGACGAGGAGAAGGCTGAGGTACTCAACAACTTCTTTGCCTCAGTCTTCACTGGCAACCTCTCTCCTCACACCTCCCGAGTCAATGGGCCATTTGACGGGGATTGGGAGGGCAGAGGTCCTCCCACTGTAAGAGAAGATCAGGTTCGCGACCACCCGAGGAACCTGAACACACATAAGTCTATGGGTCCTGATGAGATTCATCCCAGAGTCCTGATGTAGTTGCTAAGCCACTCTCCATGATATTTGAAAAGCCATGGCAGTCAGGTGAAGTCCCTGGGGACTGGAAAAAGGGAAATATTGCAGCCATTTTTAAAAAGGGTAGAAAGGAGGACCCTGGGAACTACCCACCTGTCAGCCTCACCTCTGTGCCTGGGAAGATCATGGAACAGATCCTCCTAGAAGCTATGCTAAGGCACATGGAGGACAGGGAGGTGACTCAAGACAGCCAGCACGGCTTCACCAAGGGCAAGTCCTGCCTGACCAACCTAGTGGCCTTCTATGATGGAGTGACTGCATCAGTGGACAAGGGAGGAGCTACGGATGTCATCTATCTGGACTTCTGTAAGGCCTTTGACATGGTCCCCCACAACATCCTTCTCTCTAAATTGGGGAGAGATGGATTTGATGGGTGGACTGTTCGGTGGATAGCTAATTGGCTGGAGGGTCAAATCCAGAGGGTAGTGGTCAATGGCTCGATGTCCAGATGGAGATCAGTGACGAGTGGTGTCCCTCAGGGGTCCATACTGGGGCCGGTGCTGTTCAATATCTTCATCAATGACATAGACAGCAGGATCGAGTTCACCCTCAGCAAGTTTGCAGATGACACCAAGCTGAGTGGTGCGGTTGACACGCCTGAGGGATGGGATGCCATTCAGAGGGACCTGGACAACCTCATGAGGTTCAACAAGGCCAAGTGCAAGGTCCTGCACCTGGGTTGGGGCAATCCCTGGTATCAATACAGGCTGGGGGATGAAGGGATTGAGAGCAGCCCTGCAGACAAGGACTTGGGGGTACTGGTGGATGAAAAGCTGGACATGAGCCGGCAGTGTGTGCTCACACCCCAGAAAGCTAACCATATCCTGGGCTGCATCAAAAGAAGCGTGGCCAGCAGGTCGAGGGAGGTGATTCTGCCCCTCTACTCTGCTCTGGTGAGACCCCACCTGGAGTACTGCGTCCAGCTCTGGAGTCCTCAGCACAGGAAGGACATGGACCTGTTGGAGAGGGTCCAGAGGAGGGCCACAAAAATGATCAGAGGGATGGAACACCTCTGCTATGAGGAAAGGCTGAAAGAGCTGGGGTTGTTCAGCCTGGAGAAGAGAAAGCTCCAGGGAGACCTTATTGTGGCCTTTCAATACTTAAAGGGGGCTTATAAGAAAGATGGGGACAGACTTTTTAGCAGGGCCAATAGCGATAGGACAAGGGGTAATGGTTTTAAACTAAAGGAGGGTAGATTCAGACTAGATATAAGGAAGAAATTTTTTACAGTGAGGGTGGTGAAACACGAACAGGTTGCCCAGAGAGGTTGTAGATGCCCCATCCCTGGAAACATTCAAGGACAGGCTAGATGGGGCTCCGAGCAACCTGATCTAGTTGTAGATGTCCCTGCCAATTGCAGGGGGGATGGACTAGATGACCTTTAAAGGTCCCTTCCATTCCAAAGCATTCTGTGATTCTGCAGACAGACATGCTCTTGGAGAGCAAAGGCTAATACTCCTCCTTCCAGTGCTGTTGCTCCATATGGTGGCTATGTGAACACTGAAGTCTTGATGGTATTTCAACGTGCATAGCCTTTCCACATACTGCTGAGTGCTGGGTTTCTTATAGACAGCCCTTGAAATGGCAGGTATCCTAGATAAATAGTTACCATCCAGATTTCTTGAATTCAAGTTCTTTGACTCACAGGTAGGTATTAATGGCTTCAGGACAGTTTTAGAATGAAGCACTTGTAGTAAGGTATGAAAGAATAACATTCCGAGAGAAATATGACACAGCTCCTTAAGAAATGATGGTATGGGTTTATAGACTGTTCTTTCCAACAGCAGTTATAAACATCCTCGTCACCATTCTTCAAATATGAAAAAGAAAATAATGCTGTAGCCTGAAAGTTTGAGCTGTGCAAAATCAGCAGCATTATTTTTTCCTCATTGAGTAAGAAATTCTAGCATTCGACTCCTTGTGTGGTATACTGAGAGGTAAATGCAGGTATGGAAATTTTACAATAGGCTCCGAGAGAAACTCAAGCATGGAAACGTGGCAGGGGAGAGACTGTAGATAATTCTCTTTTTTTTTTTTCTTTTAATATTTCCACTATGACTTTAAGGTACAAGAAAAACATTATGTTTTGTCCTTGAAGCGTTAGGTGAATTTCAGCATGGAGGTGAGAGAGACAACAGCCAGAATGTTTAGGTTCTTGCTGGGATCAGCCTCATCCTATACTAAGAGCAACTGCAAATACCATTTCCTATATTTTAGCATTAATTTTTACTACCCGACTTCTGCGACTTGTATCTCTCATAATCAGACCCCAGTTTTAATGTTTGTATAGGCCTTCACATTTCTCTCGTGTACATTTTGCTGCATTATGCCTCTACTCACAAAGTGAACAGCTCTCTCCTGTACCTGATACAGTTTCCTCTTTCAGAGGATATCACCCCTCGTTCAGTGGCATGGCTTTATAGCCACTATAGTCAGTCCCAAAACAGCAATCTCCTTTATGTTTTTTCTGTACTTCTGGAGCTCTTTGGAACTTGGTCCTGGGAGTGGAATGCAGACTAATAAAATTCCAGAGTATGTGAGGTTTATAAATAAATTAAAATACTCTCATCTGAAACACTTAGGAGGACTTGGTATTTGCCAACACTAACTGTAGGCATGCACAGATATATACCATTTACCATCTTGTTCTGATGATGTGACTTCTTTAAACAGTTGATCCACCCACTAGAACACATACATAAGCCACTAGTATAAAACTTTCTCTGTTCACAGCATGCATTGCTCTACATTTTAGCAAACACCATTTGGAATCCCATTGGCAGATGCTGGCTGGAGCCATGCAGGTGAGAAAATGCCTACGGTAGACTTCAACTTTTACCAAAGAGTTTTACAAGCTTTCTGGTGGGAAAGGAATCATATGTTACTTTCACTGCCCTATGTCCAGTTTTAAAAGTATTTTAGTAAAAGAGAACTAAAAGAAATTCACATATCCAAGTCCTATCAAGCATCATCACCTAAATCTATGCAGATCTTCCAATGGTGGAACAGGAACTGTCATTTAGGAACTGCTATTTCTCATTTTTTAATTGCCATTCCACAACTACTTCAGCCTTATAAACGACTTTATGGCTTTGGAAATGGAAAGAAAAAAAAAAAAAAAAAAAAAGTCAAACTGCAGATATAATAATCACTAAGTGATAAGCAGTTTTTTAATGCACTATAGGTTGGACAAAGAGAAAGCCTCTCTCTTTCTGATAGAGGACAACTTTTTCATCCTAAATTTATGCCAAGGCTGTTTATTTTGTTTGTTTTTGTTTTAATTTAAATCAACTGTTGTAAGTCAGAAACGTCAAATGACCAGTCTATTCAATTTGGTTTGCTTTTCTAAACACGATTATAGATTCTACTATAACAGGTCTTTGTGATCCTATTGCAGGGCATTGGTAAGACAGAATGAAGCCTCTGGATCTGGGAGGGTGGCGAGCTGTACACATGTCCCACTGTATAGGTTGCGGTGCCAGGCAGGTTTCAGGGTATACAGGAAGATATAAATCCCATGCCTGTTCACTCAGGCATTGTGCACAGAGGGATGGATTTTTATTAGAAGCAGATGTTTGCTCTAATCTAAGTTGTTCAATGCACCTTATTACACCTTCAAAGAACATAGGGCCTTCGTTACATTTTCACAGCAACGGAACGACACTGGATCTCAGCTCCCACTGCAGGGCACTGTACAGCTCAGTCTACTGCTGCCAGTATTTCTGCCTCAGATCTGCTACCCTTTCTTAAGTAGATACTTCTCTGTTTAGATTTTTTTTCCTCTGTCTTTGATCCCATCACCAGGCATTTCCATTTTCAGTCTGTAGCAGAAGGCTGCCACAAAACATGTTCAGCTTTCAGGACACATAGAATGTGTGAATCCATCAAGCTTGTCAAGTGGAAGAATGGGGCTTCGATAGGTTTAAATAGATGCTATAAGTACGACATAAGAAAGGCTGCTCCTATTTTAAAAGTTTGAAAAATGTCTATGCTTTACTGACACTAAAAAAATAAAATTAATGTAGAATTAGAATTTCAAAGCAAAGCAGACTATTGCCTGTTCATTTCTGCAACAGAGCAACTGTACGTTTATGAAGTTTTATCCACTACTAACCAACCAACTAGAAGATGGCTTTTTATGTGCTCTCTAATTGAGTTTGGAAACGTTCCCAATAAAAATATGATGGCCAGAAGCACAGCTCATCAAGAGCGGTAGGAATCAGACTGTAGAATGAAATAAGACAAAACATGTAAAACTTCTTGTGGAGTGAATTCTTAAACCCCAGTCACTGTGTTAATTTCAGTGTTATCAAAATGCTTCATTATAATTTGGATTTTTTTTCCTAAATAGGATGCTTAATACGAAATCTCTAACAGCTACATCAAATTCAGTCGCCATAAATAACTCTTTGGGGATTGAATCTACAGGACCTACGTGGCTAAGTGGATGAATCTGGCTATACAGAAATCCTCAATTGCAGATACTTACATAAATTCCCCATCACCTCTATGAAGTACTTACAGTTCTGGGTAATGGAGGCACAAAGCCTACCAAGTAGATTATTTAAGCTTCCATCCTTAGTACAGCTGACCTTCGCATTTGCACATCTTCTTTCCCCTGACCGAAAACCAAAAGAGACACCCTTTGTAACCTGCATGGAGATAACTGAATCCATCCAGCAGCATGACTTACAAATTACTTTGTTGACACAGGGCAAATCCACATCAACTTCTTTGTCCCTAGACAGAGGCAATGGTAGTTAGGCACCAAAATACCTTTGAGGTCCAGGTATAAGGTCCTTAGCTTGTTTCCTTTTAAACACAGCCTTTACCCCAGTGTAGACATTAGCCTTTCTAAATCTTTGGGGGGGTTTTGTGCTCTAAGTGTAATTGGCTTGAGCTGAAGTGAGTATTTATTTATTTTTTTTTAATACTCAAAGCCAATATGTGACTCCTTCAAAGTACTTTGAAACTCTTTCAGATCTTCCACTAGAACCAACAAAGTTGCTCATTGCCTAAAAAAGAACAGGGTCTTAAGCTTTCAAAGCCCAAAGATATATCGACCAAAAGAAGACATATTTTAAAGTTTCCTATTCATATTGCTTTCACATGCTTTTCTCACCATCTCTTATTAAAATGATATTTTGGCAAATACCATTTACCCAACTTCTCTTCGAAAAACTTCCAAAAGGCAGCTAATAGAAAGTATACTTGAAACTTTCCAAATGCTTTGTTTTTCATGCTATGACATTTTAAGTTGATCTTCAATTATAAAATAAGGCCAGCAACAAAAAAACAATTTGCTTATCATACTTCTAAGACAACACAGCTCTTTCTAGTCTTACTTCCAAATATTTCACTCATTATTATTTATGTTGAGGAAATAAATAAACCTTTAGTAACCCAGTACTGTCAGCTTCTCACCGTTCCTTGTCTGCTCAATGTAGTTCTTAATACAAAATTGTAGAAACAGCATGAATGATGCATCACATCAGCCAGTCATAGTGTTATAATTTATTGGTGACTTATTAATACAATTCATCAGCAACATACATTCATTAGCTTTGTTTTCCTTGTAGTAACAGTAGTTAAACAGGATTTGGGGTGTTCTATTGGTGAAAATCATTGGGATTTTCTGGGAAAGAAGTACAACATCACTTCTTGATGCAATTAAAAGCTGGATTTCAGAAACGCTCTGAACAATGCAATGAGGTTTATTGGCCATTAGAAATACTTAGCGTTCGTTCTAGCAGGGAACAGGATGACATGAGAATTGTTCAGGCAGAAACAGATGGAATACAAAGTGTTCTTCTTCAGCTCATGTCACACAAATTATCAACATTCCTAAAAATTTCACTCTCCCTCAGTCATCTCCTGTTAGTGCAAGACGACTCATATTTTTTCTAATGCTTTCCTTTTATGCAGTCCACAGTAAGGGGCTTAGCTGTCAAAAGGGAGGGATTGTACCAGCAGTTAATTGCAAGTACAATAAAGAACAATAAAGTTGAAGTAAAGAATGACCCAAGTTCTCCAATCTATTCTGTATTGCATAATGTTGATTCCAGTACTCAAATCAGCGTGCAATTCAGGAAGTAAAAACCATGCCCTAATCCTGAACTTTCAACTAAAACATAAACTACCGTTTCCTTCTCCCTCCCCCCAAAAAAACTGAAGGGGAAATGTATATTGCTATTTCTCTACTGTCAGCAGGTGCTTGTGATAAATGCTGGCAGAACATGCATCGTTATCCCTTGTCATCCTGTGTGTGGACAAATTCTAACCTAGTACGGCTATCAGTTACTTCAGCAACCCAAGTGACAGGTCCATGTGGTTGAGCAGAAGCCTGCTGTGGGGTGAGGCTTTTCAAGCTGGCAGTGTACCCAGCAGTCCTTGCAAAGCAGAGTGTCAAAACTATTTGATATTGCACAGCCAGTGCTTTTGCACTAGCAACTGTCTTCCATGCTCAGGTCAGTGATTTTGTTTAGTTCAGCACCTTACTTTACCCTGAGTGCCAGCCATGATGATATCTGAGCTGCAACATTTCTTATTTTGTGGGTTTCCTATCAACAGCCAGCAGTTGTCTGCTGGCCTCAGAACACACCTCACCAGTACTCAGCCACACATCTCCACTCAAATACTGCTGCTTATCTCAGCTGACAGCAACGGCAGCTGGTTTCCCAACCCAGCTGCAATCAAATGGGTCCTTGATCAGGTATTATAATCACAAATATGGCAGTTAATAGCTGACACCCCCTGCAGATGATGATGCTTTTTTTCTTCCTTTGGTAGCTGTGCCATAGGGCAAGGTGATTCCCCCCCCCCCCCCCCCCCCAAACACTGTGAACCCCTGCATACAGCTCTACGCTGCTTTCTGTGTTTCCTGCTGCTTCCCTGGGCATCCACACCTTCCCCCTAGATCATCCCTCTTCCCTTGCTTACCTTTGTTCTTGTTCCACACCAGTAAGAGTTATTGCTTGATCCTTTTCCTCAGCTGTCCTTGTTCTTTGAAAGATTCCTGTGAGATTGAATATATTTCTCTCAGTTTGTCCTATAAGGGGGAGTAATTAGTTCCCCAAACAATCCAATCTATAAGTAAGAAACCCTTAATGTCTTTAGAGTCAGACACAGAAATCAGGTTTCTCACCTGAGTAAAATTTGTCTTTCATTTTTTGTTTCACATGAATCGCACAAGTCCTTCTGTCCAGGATCACAGTACGCAGGCAGACACTTATATTGTCTCTGCCATAGACCGAGGGCTGGCAGCAGGGCCTCAGGCAATTCACAGTCCTTCCTAGTCTCCCAGCAAGATAATTAAAAGTTTTGATTCTTACTTTTCACCTTTCACCTACATCCCCCAGCTTGCGGTGTGGATAGGCTCCGATCTTGTTTCATGCATCTGCAGAAGCTCTTGCTGAGGACTCCAGGTGGTCATTGAAGCTTTTGCTGAAGTCTTTGTTTAGCAACAGTAAATTTAAAGCCAGAAAAACAGCCTAGATTCCAAAGGGAGTGAGTAAGAAGGACCTATATTTGTGGAGGTGGGTGCAAGCCGTATATGTAAGACATTTTGTCTTTCATAAGGATGTTGCACGCTAGTTCTGATGTAATAATTCCAGGCAGAACAGCAATAAAAATCATAGTATCAACAATATTATAATACATTTTAAAGGAATAGTTGCAGATATTTTCTACAGCTGCATCTACACCAACACAGTTGGGATCCATTCATACCTCTCAGCTTTGTTTTAGTCCCATATCAAGGCAAGACATAGACTTTGATGGGCACAACTCCTTTCCTTCCCCCTTCCAGTTCTTACAATATACCTCAGGCAGGAGTTATACTATGCTCCTGGTAGATGCCAGCCTGTGGCATTTATCAAAGTTAGTATTCCCTCGTAATGTACTTGGTGGCATGATGTGGTTGAATGACAAGCATGACATGCCTTTCCTCCAGCCAGGTACAAAGCTAACTAAAGCAGGGTGCTGAGCCTCTGGATATAATAGAACCATCATGCTAAGGAGTTTATCAGTCTCCTGCTTGCAATGATAGCATGATGTGACTTGCTATAGACCAGTGCTACACGCTAGTTAAGAGTGAGTTGCAGCTAATTAATCAAACTTTTTCAGGGAAATTACAATCTCTGATCTTTGTTTGTCTTACCTATGTCTCAGGCAGAATGCAGGTTCCTTCATCTGCTTTTCTTGGGAAATGTCTTCATACATTCTTCTCTTCAGAAATCACCCTCAGAACTCATCCTACACACCAAATCTAGTTACAATCCACTAGCACCTTCGGTCTTTGCGGAAAAAAACAGTCTGCTGCTTTGAAGAGCCACAGAATCTCCTCTGCAACAAACGAGTCTTGAAGATATAGTTGCTATATGCTACCTAGCCTATCTGTTTAATCATAAATATCTTTTTATTCTCTTCCATCTAGTTTAGAAACAGTAACACTGCAGAGTAATGATCCAAAACCTGTAACATCCCATATATTTTCCTGTCCGTATTGAAAAATCCATTCTCTATGTTCCTTCCCACTGAGTTCTCAGAAAGCCACAGCAAGATAAGAAGACTCTTTAAACATACTTTACACCTAAGAATAGCATGAAACATAAAAAATACAGAAACCCTTTATTACAACATAAGATTAAACCCTACCCTTTGAATCGCACTAGAAGCTGTCTTCCCCTTTCTCTCCTTTTGTGCTGCTGCAGGCTGCTTCCTAGGAGGCTAATGAGCCCCAGGTGACTGTGACCTTTGCCAATTGACTTTTGCCTCTTCAGCCTGTAGCCCTAAGACCTTTCAACCTGGTCATGCCCTGGCTTTGCCACATGTAGTTAACTCATCAACCCTATAACATACTTGAAATCCTATTAGATAAAAGCATTAAAAACAGCACCCACAACAAATACTTTCAGCAAATGAACTATAGATTCACTTTTAATTAATATCTCTGCTCTTAAAGGCAAGAGTTTGATTATTCATGGAGTGAGAACATGCAAGGCTGTATTGGGTTTGCGTGGCAAGGTTTTGGTAGCGGGGGGCTACAGAGGTGCCTTCTGTGAGAAGCTGCTAGAAGCTCCCCCCATGTCCGATAGAGCCAATGCCAGCTGGCTTCAAGTTGGGCCCGCTGCTGGCCAAAGCTGAGCCAATCAGCAATGGTGGTAGCGCCTCTGTGATAACATATTTAACAACGAGTAGTTATCCAAAGATCCAGATGAAGTCCAGTGCACACGACCCATGTGGCAGAAGTTTGTACGGAGCGCACCATCATCGTATGCAAACTCTTTGGCAATAATGACCTGGAAAGATGAAGAGGGACCAACGATGGATGAGATAGCTAGCCAACTCCGACAATACGAAGAAAGTCTCTCTTCCTCCCTACGGGCCTGCATCTCGGCTGTGGAGAAACTGACTGATGTGCTAGCTGAGAAATTATCCCGGGAGTTCCAGTGATTCAAAGAGGACAGTACGGACCAGTATCTCAGCCATTAGGAGTAAGCGTCCCTCTGCTCAAGAGAGAAGATATAGTGGATACACACCACGGGCCACCCTTTGGTTTTACCTGCGTGACCATGGAGAGGACATGAGGAAGTGGGATGGAAAATCTACCTCGACCCTAGAGGCACAGGTACGTGAGTTGCAAGGAAAAACAATTACAAAAGGGGGTTCTCCCAGGAAAATTGCTGCTCCAGTTTCCAGTGAGCAGTTCCCCAGACAGAGTAGAAGGGCTGATCTTACTCCTGATTTTAATGAAGGAACTCCTGACTTGTATTGACAAGAAGTGAGTAACGAATGCTATGACCAGGACTAGAGGGGCCAGGTGGAGGAAAGGTGTAGTAAAGATAAGGGCTGGCGACTGGAAGATCACGTGCTGTACGGAAAGAGTTAAGGGTCGACCCTCCCTTGTCTCCGCCCCTTATAACATGACATGCCTACTGCTGGGGGTATAAAGCCCGGGTCGGCTGGAGATCTGGGGGGATAACCTTGATGTGTAGTGTTTGCTACACAGTGGTGACCCCGATGTGATCAGGCAACAGCGATGGAGCTCGCGGAACTCATAAAGGTACTAAAGTCGGTAACGACAAGGGTGCTCAAGAGGGGGTTTGCGGCAAGGCGGCGCCGGCCTGCTGCACGTGGCGTGCTGATGGGGCATGAATCTCCTGGGAACGAAAAGCCAACAAGTTTAGTTTCGGAGGGGACACAGGCTGGCTGGGAAGGAGTGGCCTGTGGGACACAGACGGAACCGTTGTTACTGGGGGCTGAGCCAACGGAGGAAGGGGAGGTGCAGGGAGACTATGGTGCAGCGAGAACAAAGGAGTCGGGAAAGGTGTTCCTGATACAAGTGGGGAGTTTAGAGCGGCCACCCACGGAACCTTCGGCACCTCCTGCACCGGCAGATCTGCCACTTCCTCAGTACCCCTGGGGCGAGTTGCAACAATGTGTGGAAAGGGAGCTGACTGATAGGTTGCTGGATTGGGTCCCGGGGGCCGATGTGGGATCCCAGCGGTATCGCGAACTATGTGAAGGAAGATGGCGGGAAGGAGAAAAGGAAGGCAAAACACCTGAGGACGCCCCATTGTATCCCAGTGATCGACGAGTGCTGGACACACAGAGAGCGGAGTGCAGGACATCGGGGGGGGGGGGGGTAGGGCTCCCCCGGCACTGCTAGTGATACCTGAGCCACCAGAGGGAACCCCTATCCCTGGGGCAATGGGAAATCAAACTGGTATTCCCTCACAGTGGAGGGAGCCTGTACACGATTATCCCATGAGCTCTGATAGCAGTGAGAGCGAAGGGGGTGACGAGGGATCCTCGATTGTTGCTCATCCGCCCCCGCTTCCGAGACGGACTAACGAGGTTTCAAGGGAACTTGAGGCATTGATCAGCCGATTGAGAGGGGTGGTGGCAAATGCGGAAAGTCTTATGCCAGGGGGAATGCCAAAAGAGAGGGCAAACAGGACGGATTGGCGGATGATTGCAAAAAATTGTGTCTTGGAAGGAGTGCGATTCCAGGCCCCTCCGATTCAAGCATTTCCTATCCGAGCAGCCCCAGGTGGAGGATATGAGTGGCAACCATTAGATGCAAAGTTGGTGAAAGAATTGGTCACAACGGTGAAAAGTCATGGATTAAATTCCCCAGAAACCCAAGTCCTACTAGACTGTGTTTTTGCAACGCCGCTTGCACCTTTTGATATCATTCAGTTGATGTGGGCCGTATTGACCCCCTCGATGATGGTATTGTTTAGGGAGGAGTGGAGGAATCGGTGCACCCAAGTTGTTATTGAGGCGCAACAGGCCAACCATCCCATGGCAGGAGTGACTTTAGAGCAGTTGATGGGTGAAGGGCAGTTCGCAACTCCTCAGGCACAGGCTCAGCGAACGCGGGGGCGCGATTTTGCTGCATCTTCGAAAGCTGCCCAGGAAGCGATACGCATCATCGCGGCTCTTGATAAAAGAGAGCCTCCATGGGTCCAAATACGGCAATCGTTAAGTGAGCCCTTCACAAAGGTTTTAGACCGGCTGCAAGCGGCGCTCCAGGTTGCTCGACTTCCTGAGCAGGCTAAGGAGGCGATATTGCTTGACTGTGCACGTACACAAGCAAACCCACAAACTGCAGTGTTGCTAAGGCAGTTACCCATAGGGACCACGCTTTCACAGATGATTCGTTACGTGCTGGAACAGGAACAGGCGCAAAGTATGCAACCGGTAGTGGCTGCGGTCCATGCGGCCTGCCGCGGCGCACGACTTATGTGCCGTAGGTGTGGGGGGCAAGGACACATGGCGCGACAATGCCCTTCAAAAATAAACACCCCCGGAACAGGGGAAGGAGAGAGAGACCTACGATGCTGGCGCTGCGGGCGACTAGGCCACAGAGCTCGACAGTGCAAATCGAGGAGTCAGCAAAGGAGACCGGGCTGGGGAAATGAGAAGAGGGGATGGCTGAGGGCCGTGCCATCCCCACCTGCCCCAGTGATCAGCTCAACAGGCCCAACGACAGCAGCGCAATGTATGGCACAGGGAGTCTCTCCTTGCCCGGGACCAGCACAGTCGCCTGCGGTTCCAATGGTGCAATATCCAACTCAGCTGCCTTGGGGAGATAGAGCCTCGCCGTATGTGGCACTCACCCTAAACATGACCACACGACCAGAAGTAGATATTATAGTTACCCCATGGCTCCCAGAGTTGGGGGGAACACCACGCCTTGTATTAAGAGCCCTTTTAGATACAGGAGCGGATGTTACAGTAATCCCATCACATCTATGGCCAGATGATTGGCCACTCAAACCGAGGGGTTCACTGCAAGGCGTGGGAGGCATGCAGACCTCGCATCAAAGCAGGAACCCAATGCAAATTATGTTGAAGGATCCGGAATCCGGACAAGCTAGGGTAGCATGGTGTAACCCCATCATTGCTGAGTTACCCGTTGTCATCTTGGGACGATGTTGCTTGCAGAAGATGAATATAGTGCTGCGTACAAATTTATCATAATGGCCACTGCCTGTGTCCGCCCATTAAAACTCACCTGGTTGACAGATAAACCAGTGTGGGTAGAGCAGTGGCCATTGACAGAGGAAAAGAGGGCGGCTGTTCGACAATTGGTACAACGCGAACTTGACGCAGGACACATCGAACCCTCTACAAGTCCCTGGAACACCCCCATTTTCGTGATAAAGAAAAAATCGGGAGCGTGGCGACTGCTACATGATCTACGCGCAGTTAATGCATGTATACAAGACATGGGTCCGCTACAAGCGGGCCTCCCTTCTCTGGCCATGATTCCACCTGACTATCAAATAGTGGTTATAGATATTAGAGATTGCTTTTTTAGTGTTCCCTTGCATGAAGAAGATAGAGTACGCTTTGCCTTTACTGTTCCTGAGCCTAACAATCAACACCCGTGTGCCAGATATCAATGGAAGGTGTTACCCCAGGGCATGGAAAACTCACCAGTCTTGTGTCAAATTGCTGTAGCTGCTGCGATACGCCCTATTCGAGAAAATTTCCCTACGGTCATCATTTTCCATTACATGGATGATGTGTTATTGGCGTCCAACCAAGAGGAGTTACTGGAAAAGGCACGCGTGCAGCTAATAGTCAGTTTGGAGCGACATGGGTTACACATTGAGCCTCGGAAAACACAGGTAGGGCGTGCAGTAAAGTATTTAGGTACTCAACTGAGGCCACGAAGCGTGACAGCACAATCATTTGAAATTCGGACTACAGTGACAACACTCCATGAGGCACAAAAATTAATTGGACAGCTATTGTGGCTTAGAAACTTTATTCCAATATCTGAGGCAGAAATGACTACCTTATATCAACTCCTGAAAGGAGGAGATTCCCCCCTAGCTCCAAGGACTCTTTCAAGAAACCATCAGGAGATTCTTAGGACAATTATGGAGCGGGCCCAACATTGGGGTCTTGCTTGATTTACACCTGAACAACCGGTCACTGCCCTGATTTACATGACCGATACCGCTGGCCATGGTTTACTAATTCAAAATAATGGTGAAAAAGGCTGGCCTTTTGCTTGGTTGTATCAAGGCAAACCAAAGACTGCTTTAATTTCTTGGCCAACATTATTATCCCAGCTTATTGTCCGCTGTCGGAGGCAAACTCAACACTTAACAGGGAAGGACCCGGAGGTCATCGCATTGCCCTGTTCTTTGGCACAGTGGGAGTTGGTACTTCCACAAGTGGGGCTCCTGCAAGCGGCGATAGCTGAATTTATGGGTCGTATTGAAGGTCTAAGACCACACCCCTGTGGGGAGATAATCCAGGTACTCCATTTTTTGCCAGCTAGTGCCATAGTTGAACAACCCACCGGAGGCCGCATGGTTTTTACCGACGCGTCATCGATTACTGGGAAAGCTGTCGTTACATGGCAGGAGGATGGTCAGTGGACCCACATTAGTTATCAAGATCAAGGGCAATCCGTGCAGTATCTTGAGGCCAAAGCGGTATGGATGGCTCTCACTCAATGGCCCGAAGAGGCCTCGGATCTAATCACAGACTCTTGCTATGTATATAAGTTACTGAAGAAGTGCCGATGGGCACTTGGGGCAACGTCAGAGATTGCCGGAATGTTGCTCACCGCACTGCAAATGAGAACCGCTCCTGTCTGTCCTATCCATGTTAATAGTCATAGTTCCATACCGAGTTTTCTTTCTGCTGGGAATGAAATAGCGGACAGCTTAGCAAAGAGCGTACTGGCGGTTGAAGAAACTTCTAACCTAAGGTGAGCTTTCTGCCTGCATGAGCTCCTCCACTGTAGAGCTCGCGGTTTAGCTAAGCTCGCTGGCATTACGTTGCAAGATGCTCGCTCTGTGATTGCTGCTTGTCCTGTGTGTTCCAAAGGTCCCCTCTGGGAGGCAGGGGTAAACCCTCAAGGGTTGCAGCCCAACCAAATATGGCAGTCTGATGTTACGATTTATGAACCCTTTAATCCACGTAAGTATCTGCATGTCACAGTTGATACCTGCAGTGGAGTTATTTTAGCGACTATGCATGCTAAACAAATGCTCTCTCAGTTATTTTACATTGGCAGGACTGTATGGCGCAACTTGGCATCCCACAAAAAATTAAAACAGATAATGGAGCGGCATATGTCAGCAAGAAGACAAAGGACTTTTGCGCACACTGGGATATTCAGTTGAGTCATGGCATTCCCTACAACAGTACGGGCCAAAGCATTGTAGAACGCGCGCACTGCACATTAAAAGAGTTACTCGACCGACTTAGGGAGGGGGAAAAGATAAGCCCAGGAACAGGGGTTCCCCCTCCCCTTGACCCTCCCTTATTTCGGGCACAGCGTCTGTTGACGACGGCACTAATTACCTTAAATCATACCATTTGAGGGAACACCTATAAAACCCAGACTGCAACCCAGGCACATTTCCGGCTCGATGAGAACGAAGGGCCTTACCCTTTGGTTCAAGTACGGGACCTGCAAACCCGTGAATGGGGGGGGGCCTTATTCCCTCCGTTGCCTGGGGCGTGGGTATGCGTGTGTGCAAACCGAGAAAGGGACGCTAGAATGGGTACCCAGTCGAAATATTCGACCGTATAGACATTAATCAATCTATTGAGTCTTATCTTGACAGGTTATCATTTCCCTATGCATCCTGATGGTGTGGGGGAGCAATGAGGGAGCCGCGACGAACTACTGGCTGGACTGGGCAAAATCCATGAACGTAACGGATGCGTGTCTGTATAAGTCTTACCATATATCGATTATTTTACATGCAGCTTCCCCAGCAAGATCCAGAACTACCGGAGCTAAGGGAGGGGGAAATGTAGTAAAGATAAGGGCTGGCAACCGGAAGATCACGTGCTGTATGGAAAGAGTTAAGGGTCGACCCTCCCTTGTCTCCGCCCCTTATAACATGACACGCCTACTGCTGGGGGTATAAAGCCCGGGTCGGCTGGAGATCTGGTGGGATAACCTTGATGTGTAGTGTTTGCTACAGAGAGGGACAATTGGGTGTACTGGACTGTGTGGATTTGATGGCCTGGCACATCAGCCCCACAGGAGTATAAGGCTTTAGTAGACACCGGTGCACAGTGTACCCTAATACCATCAGATTACAAAGGGGCATAATCCACCTGATCTAGTTGTAGATGTCCCTGCCAGTTGCAGGGGGGATGGACTAGATGACCTTTAATGGTCCCTTCCATCCTAAAGCATTCTCTGATTCTATGATATATTCTCTGCGCGCCTGCTTTTATTGTTATCACAGCAGTGTGGCGTTCCCCCACCTGAGCACGCCCTTCTACTTTCCGGACATTCATGCTTACTTATAAGGCTGCAGCTTTATACCGCCATTTCTCTGCCTCAAATTTTGCAGAGGCATCAGTAAACCACACCCCATCTTTATTTGCAAGGGTAAATTCCAGGGCTTCGGAAAAAGGGGAATGATATGTGGGGCCCTCTATATTTGGTATATTTACTTCTAGTTGATTTCTTATAATTTGCTTGGGACCTTCCATGACTTTTGAGTCTTCACAAAACCCTGTTACAAATGTCTGCCATTTTAAGTGTGTCACAGACTGTGCTGTTCCTTCTAGCGGGGGTGCACGCAAAATGTAATGCTGTACCATAAATGGTCCTCTTACAGTTATGTGTTTTCCTCACAATAGCAAGTCCTGCTCTTTGAGTACAGAATACATACACAAACATGCCTTTTTCCAGAGGGGTATATCATTGTTCTCCCCCTTATACGCTCACCCACTGGTCTCTTCCTGCCTTCACTCCGCTGATAGATTTCCCAACTTAGAGCAGCGTGACTGAACCCCCAGACTATTTCAAATGGGGAATTAGGGTCAATAGGCCCCAAAGACTGATAGAGTGACAGCTCAGTGATGAGTTCACACAGGGCAGCTTCATGACCGGGGGTCCATTCCCATGACACTCCTTTTATCAACAGGTTATACAGGGGTTTGGCTAGGTCGCTAAATCCAGGTATGTGTTTACACCAGTAACATAGTGAGCCCATAATTTTTTGAAGGTCAGCCTTATCTTTAGGTGAGGGTCATGTAAATAACAATTTTAAATCATCGCATTCCTAAAAAGGTAATGGTGTGAGAGGGTCCCTGTTGTTTGCTATATCGGGCACCTCTAAATCAAGTTTCGTCAGTGTTTGTAGAACCAAATCCATAGCAGTGTGGACTTCTGCATGAGTTTCTCCACCAATAAGGATATCATCCATATACTGATGATACATTACTCCAGAGGGAAGTTTAATCTTTGCTAGTTCAGTGGCAAGAGTGGCACGAGCAATCGTGGGGCTATGCTTAAATCCTTGAGGAAAACAGGTAAAAGTATACTGCATGCCCTGCCAAGTAAAGGCAAACCCCTGTTGGTCCTCTGGGTGGAGTGGTACCATAAAAAACCATGGCTTTAACATCTAGGGCCACCAGCCAAGTATGGTTTTGTTGGAAGCTATGTCCCATGGCAAGGCTGCATGGTTATGCAGAGACCTGCCTAAATGCTTGGTTAACATTAAAGAGACAACCTTCCTTCTTAGTAATACAGCTGAGAGAGAATGAGTTTCTCTTTGCCTTCTCCCTAAACCTGGTCTTATCTTACACTGTAGTAAAAAGCTATGTGATAGGGTATTGTAATTTTGATGCGGTACAGTCTGCCACATAAATGTAAGTGGGGTAGGGAGGACCCACAAGACATGCTATGATTCAAAACCAAACCTTTGGAGACATTCAAGGAACAGGTCAGTGGTGATCAGGTGATCAAGGTTGCCCTCCATCATTTTCTCTTAGCCTTGGACTTCAACCTTCCGTCTCAGATGATATCAGTTTGATTTGCCTTATGTATTTTACAACAGAGATCAAGTTGCATATTCCATGACCCAAGCCATGAGTCTAAGTATATTAAACCCATCACTCTTAATTAGTTAATTAATTAATTACCCATCAGAAGAGGAAAGAGATGCAGAGTGAAATGAAGTTAACTGGTGCTGATTTGGCAATAGTTATAATTTTGCATCTCTAAAACATTCAACTAAATGATGATGAATGCAGGGAAGTGGTTTATGAATATTCCATATTTTACGACTTACTTAAAAAAATACATATAGTGTAATACTGCTTCTAGTCTAGAAATAACCATTACCAAAATGCATGAACAATTCCCAAGCCTAAAGTGTCAACATGCCATAGGAAAGCAAAGCTGGAGTAAATACAAGTATGGCTTGCATCAGGAAAGTTTCAGTCTCATTTTATTTGCTTCATTAGAATTAATAGAAAATCTAATCAAACAGATTTTAAAAGAGTGAAACAAATCACAAATACACAGAGTTTCTGTTCCTGGTTAGTCTGAATATGTTTTCATAGTTACATTCAGATGACAAGTAGCTTTGATTTTCCCCTGATAAGCAAATGGCCACCTCTCCGAAAGAACACATTTTGTGAGATGAATAGCTCATGTGCATATCTTATCTACTTTGAATTGATTCAGTGTGGTTTCTCCAAAGCAGATTTAAAGTTGAGAAAATATTAAGCTGACTTAGTTGTACAAGCCAGAAGTAATTAATTTTGATCAGCAAAGTCTCAGCAAAGTAGACACCGGTGCACAGTGTACCCTAATACCATCAGATTACAAAGGGGTATAATCCATACGTATTTCTGGAATGACAGGAGGATCCCAAGTACTGTCTGTGTTGGAGGATGAGGTAAGCATAACTGGGAATGAGTGGCAAAAGCACCCCATTGTGACTGGCCCAGAGGCCCTGTGCATCCTTGGCATAGACTACCTCAGGAGAGGGTATTTCAAGGACCCAAAAGGGTACCGGTGGGCTTTTGGTATAGCTGCCTTGGAGACGGAGGAAATTAAACAGCTGTCTACCCTGCCTGGTCTCTCAAAGGACCCTTCTATTGTGGGGCTGCTGAGGGTCAAAGAACAACAGGTGCCAATTGCTACCACAACAGTGCACCGGCAACAATATCGCACCAACCGAGATGCCCTGATTCCCATCCATAAGTTGATTCGTCAACTGGAGAGGCAAGGAGTGATCAGCAAGACTCACTCACCCTTTAACAGTCCCATATGGCCAGTGCGAAAGTCTAATGGAGACTGGAGACTAGCAGTAGACTATCAGGGCCTGAACGAAGTCACACCACCACTGAGCGCTGCCGTGCCGGACATGCTAGAACTTCAAAACGAATTGGAGTCAAAGGCAGCTAAGTGGTATGCCACAACTGATATCGCTAATGCGTTTTTCTCTATCCCTTTGGCGGCAGAGCGCAGGCCACAGTTTGCTTTCACTTGGAGGGGCCTCCAGTACACCTGGAATCGACTGCCCCAGGGGTGGAAACACAGCCCCACCATTTGCCATGGACTGATCCAGACTGCACTGGAACAGGGTGGGGCTCTGGAACACCTGCAATACATTGATGACATCATTGTGTGGGGCAACAGCAGAAGAGGTTTTTGAGAAAGGGAAGCAAATAGTCCAAATCCTTCTGGAGGCCAGTTTTGCCATAAAACAAAGTAAGGTCAAGGGACCTGCACAGGAGATCCAGTTTTTAGGAATAAAATGGCAAGATGGGCGTCGTCAGATCCCAATGGATGTGATCAACAAAATAACAGCCATGTCTCCACCAACCAGCAAAAAGGAAACACAAGCTTTCTTGGGCATTGTGGGTTTTTGGAGAATGCATATTCCAAATTACAGTCTCATCGTAAGCCCTCTCTATCAAGTGACCCAGAAGAAGAACGATTTCAAAGGGGGCCCTGAGCAACGACAAGCTTTTGAACAAAGTAAGCCGGAGATAGTTCATGCAGTCGCCCTTGGGCCAGTCCATGCAGGACAAGATGTAAAAAATGTGCTCTGCACTGCAGCCAGGGAGAATGGAGCCTCTGGCAGAAAGCACCAGGGGAGACTCGAGGTCGACCCCTAGGGTTTTGGAGTCGGGGATACAGAGGATCCGAGGCTGACTATACTCCAACTGAGAAAGAGATATGGGCGGCATATGAAGGGGATTGAGCTGCTTCAGAAGTGGTTGGTACTGAAGCACAGCTCCTCCTGGCACCCTGACTGCTGGTGCTGGGCTGGATGTTCAAAGGGAAGGTCCCCTGTACACATCATGCAACTGATGCTACGTGGAGTGAGTGGGTTGCACTAATCACACAACAGGCTCAAGCAAGCTTGCTCACAGGCAAGCCAAGCGGTTCAAGCCTTTCTGGTATGGAGGACGATGGCTGAAATATCAATATGGGGAGGCCTGGCAGATTGATTATATCACACCCCCACAAACCCGCCAAGGCAAGCGCCATGTGCTTACAATGGTGGAAGCAACCACCGGATGGCTGGAAACATATCCCGTGCCCCATGCTACCACCCGGAACACTATCCTGGGCCTTGAAAAGCAAGTCCTATAGCGACATGGCACCCCAGAAAGAATTGAGTCAGACAATGGGACTCATTTCTGAAACAACCTCATAGACACCTGGACCAAAGAGCATGGCATTGAGTGGGTACATCACATCCCCTATCATGTACCAGCCTCCGGGAAAATCGAACGATACAATGGACTGTTAAAGACTACACTGAGAGCAATGGGTGCTGGGACATTCAAACACTGGGATACACATCTAGCAAAGGCCACCTGGTTAGTCAACACTAGGGGATCTGCCAATTGAGCTGGCCCTGCCCAATCAAGACTTTTACGTACTGTAGAAGGGGATAAAGTCCCTGTAGCGCATGTAAAAAATATGATGGGGAAGACACTCTGGGTTACTCCTGCCTCAGGCAGAGGTAAACCCATTCATGGGATTGCTTTTGCTCAAGGACCTGGGTGCACTTGGTGGGTGATGCGGGAGGATGGGGAAATCCGATGTGTACCTCAAGGGGATTTGATTTTGGGTGAAAATAGCCAATGAACTGAATTCTATAATGTTAGTTGCTAAATAATACTGGATGTCATCACTTCTATGGTGGCTATATGCCATATCAACGGTATTACAGTAAGAATCGCCCAGATTAATGAAGAATGAACTTTGATGAAACCGAGCAAAGTGCAGCAGTGATGGAACCAGAACTGGCTTCAGCATGCAACAATCCAACACCACACACCATCTCTCCTGACCTGAAAGACTGTTATGACAGATGAAGCCCAAAGTCATGGACTAAATGAACTCAACAAACATTTTAGAGAGATAGCCCACAGAGTAAGGAAATTATATCTATGTGTATATATATCTCAAAAGACTGGAAAAGTGATGGTGATTAACTGGAATGTATTGGAAAGTGTAAGACCTGGGCATGACGTATATGGTATGGAATAAGGGGTAGATACTGTCCTGGTTTCAGCTGGGACAGAGTTAATTTTCTTCCTAGTAGCTGGTATAGTGCTGTGTTTTGGATTTAGGATGAGAATAATGTTGATAACACACTGATGTTTTGGTTCTTGCTGAGCAGAGTTTACACTAGTCAAGGACTTTTCAGCTTCCCATGCTCTGCCAGGTGCACAAGAAGCTGGGAGGGGGCACAGCCAGGACAGCTGACCCAGACTGGCCAAAGGGCTATTCCATACCACATGACATCATCCTCAGTATATAAACTGGGGGGAGCTGGCCGGGGGGCAGTGACTGCTGCTCAGGGACATGCTGGGCATTGGTCGGTGGGTGGTGAGCAATTGTATCGTGTATCACTTGTTTTGTATATTATTATTGTATTATTATATTAATATTACTACTATCCTTTTTTATTTTACTTCAGTTATTAAACTGTTCTTATCTCAACCCACGAGTTTTCTTACTTTTACCTTCCAATTCTCTCCCCCATCCCACCGGGGGGTGGGGGAGTGAGCAAGTGGCTGTGTGGTGCTTAGTTGCTGGCTGGGGTTAACCCATGACAGAAGGGGAAAAAAAAAACCAAACCTGCACAATTGCAGCCAGAGAAAGGAGTGAGAATATCTGAGAGCAACAACTCTGTGGACACCAAGGTCAGTGAAGAAGGAGGGGGAGGAGGTGCTCCAGGCACCAGAGCAGAGATTCCCCTGCAGCCTGTGGTGAAGACCATGGTGAGGCAGGCTGTCCCCCTGCAGCCCATGGAGGTCCATGGTGGAGCAGATATCCACCTACAGCCTGTGGAGGACTCCATGCTGGAGCAGGTGGATGCCCAAAGTAGGCTGTGACCCCATGGGAAGCCTGTGTTGGAGCAGGCTCCTGGCAGGACCTGTGACCCCGTGGGAAGCCCATGCTGGAGCAGCCCATTTCTGAAGGATTGCACCCTGTGGAAAGGACCCACGGTGGGGAAGTTCATGTAGGACTGTCTCCCATGGGTGGGACCCCACGCTGGAGCAGGGGAAGAGTGTGAGGAGGAAGGAGTGGCAGAGACAATGCCTAATGAACTGACCGCAACCCCCATTCCCCATCCCCTGTGCCACTTGGAGGGAGGAGGTAGAGAACTTGGAGTAAAGTTAAGGCCAGGAATAAGGAAGGGGTGGGGGGAAGGCGTTTTAAGATATAGTTTTTTTTCTCATTACCTTACTCTGATTTGATTGGTAAGAAATTAAACTAATTTCTCCAAGTTGAGTCTGTTTTGCCCATGACAGTAATTGGTGAATGATCTCTCCCTGTCCTTATCTTGACCCATGAGCCTTTCGTCATATTTTCTCTCCCCTGTCCAGCTGAGGAGGGGGAGTGATAGAGTGGCTTCGGTGAGCACCTGGCATCCAGCCAGGGTCAACCCACCACAAAGGGTTGCAAACACAGCTGAGAAATTAGTTCATGAGTTGTCATAATGTATTGGTGGGAAACATTCATGTTTTTTGTGCTACACTAGACATTGTTGTGGAATATTATAATATACTTCCTATATCACATATGGTAACCATAATGTGCTGGAAGAGAGCTGTATCTATTTTGGTCATCCTTTGTACTTGACAGCTCTCAAGGTGACACCAAATTATTCTTCTGATCTTATGGATTCCTGTGGAGCTGCTTCTCAAATGTTGATCTGAGAGTTGTGATAAGAGTAGTATTGTCAGACAGCATATGGAAGTTAGACTAAATGTAGCTCATATTTACCCTATGGAATCCAGTTCATTAAGGGATTATCCAAAAACCCTAGGTATCTGATTTGCAGGTGTTTGAGCTGTGATGCATACATGTTATGAATACATATTGCCAGCCAGCTTCCTTCACAGAGAGTGAAGGTTGACACGTTTCTTAAAGTACTATCTCTAGAATAACACATAGTCTTGAAAATATCTCCAGTTAATATTTTTGGAAAACAGAAATGGTGTAAGCGGTGCACCCTCTGAGGAAGTATATGTTTGAGCAAATCTTACTGCCTTTCAGAGGTCATCCATGACAAATGATAGGAGGTGTGCACATCTGGCCTTAAATATATTTCAGAGTAGGAAGAAGTTTCAACAAGCATGAAGTAAAATTTTCAGCTCAAAATATGTGTCACATGAAAAACTGCATATCTGACAGCAATATGTTTGTTGTTTCACATCTATTCAGTATGAAGTGCTTTGGGAGGCAGTTAGGAAATTTGACTCAAATGTGGTGAGATTGCTGATATAAGGTGAGGATTACTAGAAAAGCCGCGTTAACGTGGAAAGACAGCACACACCATCGTCAGTCATTGGCAACCTGTTAATAACCAGAAATGGTTTATCAGGACTCCAAGGGGGCCTCAGCCTTTTAGTAATGCTAGTCAGTTCAGAATATGGTCCTGTGTAGCACAGTGCACAGAAGTCAGCTAAAAGCTACATATTCCCCAATTAGATATCTCTGAATATTTTTTAGGATTGCTTGAACAAGATTTATATAAAACTATCTGCTCTAACATACTACTGTGAGGTGAATGTTCCTTTCCTAGAGACTATCAAAAACTTCTTCACAATATGAAGGGAGGTTAGTACTTTTAAGAAATAGCAGAATTAGTTTGGAAGATTAGTGAGGGAAAGAGCATTTGTTGGTAAAGACCAAGCAAACAGATGCGGTATGAAGGATCTGACTCAGAAAACAAGCTCAATAGGAGCTGCAAGCTAAGGGACATGAGAGAGAACAGGATCTAATAGGTTGTCTGCAATGAAAATGAAGTCACCCAAAAGAAAAGCAAGGGAATCTGAGATAAAAAGAAATGGGAATAATGCCTGATTTTATGTAACCAATTTTATTACAACTGCTCAGAAATTTCTAAATTGACCTTATTTTTCTATTAAAAAATGCTAAATCAATAGCATGAAATCAGCTCACGGGGAAATACTGATCTAGGAATCCGGGGACAGACTGGGAACTTTTCCTACAAGGAGAGCTGCAAAAGTTGCCTGCCAGACAGATTTCTATCAGAAGCTTGCCCGTTTGCTTAACTGTAGGCTTGGCCACCCACCTATAATGCAACCTCAGGTTCATGGCCTAAGTTTTAATAGGTTGGCACCCCTGGAAGTGCCTATCCTGTGTGCTGCCCTAGAGATCAGCAGTCCAGGGGTTTTCAGATTTGCTAAGTGCAGCTAAGTGGCACATAAGAGCTGTGGTTGCTTCTGTTCTTGGTAGAAGTTTGCTTTGAAATATCTGAAATGAAATGCTTGTCATGATTTCAAAATGAAATGTTGCAGGAATTTCCCCTTTCCAGGAAGCTTTGAAGTTTCTGAAGACATTTTGGAACAAGATGGAATGTCTTTCTCTTCCAATTTTGTAATATCTAATGGAAAGGAAAGTCTTACTTTTATATTCTTACTCTTATCATCAGCTCTACCAGTTTTATAACAGAATGACCGACACTCCTCCCCTCACTTGCTTTAGCAACAAAGTGGAGTTGTATCACAAGATAAACTTGGCAGGGTTAGCACTACAGGCCATAGTTGCCTTCACATAGCTTGCCTTATGGTATTTTGTTTCCACTTTTCACTTTGTTTTTTCCTTAATGTGGATTAGTCATGTCAGATTAAAAACCTTCTTCCTGAGACGTAAATGCATAGCCATTGGCAAGCAATTAGTAAACACAAGAAAAGACAAAGGCACCAGAATGGGGAAAAGGTGAGTTATTCAGGGTAAATGTAAGCCAGGAAGAGAAGTTGCTTTTGAAAGGATGCTATGATGGTTTATCAAACTTAAACTTTCTATCCATTACCAGCTAGTACATTTTTTAAGTTCTAAGCACAACTTCCTTTCCTAGATTTGCTTAAGCAAACTTAGAGAGCAAAAGGTAAGGGGAGGTTGAACCACTGAAGTTTTCTGGATGGGAAGTGCGGGAGAGGAGAGGGGTAAATATTATTACCAAATTAGTTATAAAAAACAAAAAAAAAAAACCACAGAAGAGTTTCACAGATGCAAATATCGAACCTTTAAATAAGTAAACAAAGCAAGTGAAATGCTAAGTAAACGTAGTTACAGCTGGCAGCCCCCCCAATAGTTCATATAATCAGTCACATTATCCTATTTTGGCTAGGATAGCAGAAACCTTTGAAAACTATCATACAATCCATATCATAACATGCTGTGAGCTGATTACTCTTGAATGCATGAAGGTTCCTGCTACATGAATGCAAGGTTGTTTTCCTATTTGTATGTCCACTGAGGATCTGGGAAAGTCCCTATCGTTTGAGCATCCCTCTGGTAGATTGGACTTCTGACTTGACACATCTGATAAAATTACTACTCAGTGATATAAGAGAGTGCCAACAAAGATCTTTCTTTGCTTCTGGGTTGCAATCTTAAGCAATTGATGTTCTGCAGGCAGCAATGCGTTTCACTGCTGTACAAAATGTAGATCACAGCTGCGATGGCTTTTCATCCTCTCTGGCTGTAAAGAATGTTAGAAGCACAGGCTGAAGGTCATAGGTCTAAAGGAAATCCTTCTTTTTCAAAGTAAAAAGAAATCATAGGTCAACGATTAAATCAAGAGCCTTTTGAGGTCAGCCTATCTCCTGTCCTTCCTGTTTGCCAAAAAGTACCTTGTTACATTCATGAGGGAAAGAGTAATCTCTTTTACTAAAATTCAGGCTTTGTCAAACAGATTGTAAGCAATACATATTTTGCAAAGGGCACTCACTCTGACAGCTGTGCAATTACCTTCTACATCTGATTGGACCCCAATCTGGAAAAAACGGTGTGGGACTAATTCACCTGATTTCCATTTTTCCAAGCATAAAGGGAAACAGTGGAACATATATATCCTATGCATTGCTTTAGCCATGTATGTTTCTCATGAGGAATATGCAATGTAATTAAACTTATGGTCAAAAGAGAAAGCAAGGATATACTTCTGCTAGCTCAGATCCACTCAAGGGTCGGTCTTAAAAGCTGTGAGAGTTTGTCCAACCAAGATGATTATCGTTTCACAGTAAGAGGGTAATTCAGATGCTCATGTCTTTCATATCATCAGTGGTAATATCAAGAATGAAAGCATGAAGTTGCTGGCAATATAAATGTTTGCAATCTTGGTTCTTTTCATGAACATGAAAGAACATTAGTTCTGCTCTCTAGGAAAATAACTTTGCTCTGTAATCCCTGTGCAAGAATTTTGATGTTCTGTATTGCTTAGTTATGATGCTGGAAACACAGGACTGTGTTGCCCAGCCTTTTGATGGAGAACTGTATCAGTCTTCTGTGATTCTGGACTCTCAGTTGGAAGTAGAAGAAAAAGGCTGGAGTCATTACCATTTCTAATCTTATGTTGTTTTCAGCTTTAAGGAAAACAAATCCAGTGTCAGTGTACACAGATGAAATAAGATTCACAGGCCAATAAATGCTTGTTTGCTGTTGCTGTCAGCCACCAAGAACTCCTGTAGGACAGTGCAAATATAGGCTCTGCATCATATTATTGGCTTTCAAGACACGAGTATAGGATTCCTCATATTGTTAAAGCCTTTCACAGTAAATATCTATGCTATAAATTTTGATGTGCTTCCCAGCTGAATGGATGCTTTGAGAGGAGAGAGACTGGCTGGAGCTAAAGTAGTTAACTTTGATTTACCTCTTCTCTATTATTCAATCCTATTGAGAATTTTGAGTAGTGATATCAAGGCATGTCGATTGGCTTCAGTTTATAGATTGAAATAAAATGAGTGATATTTAACCTTGGTCAATACCATGCAACCTTATAATATTACTGGGATGAAGTAATGTGTAAATTTGTAAAACACAGACAATGAAGCATGATGTTTGCAAATAAATCCAGATGAGTTTTCCTTATTAATCATTCAGTGTGTGTTTTTTGTGCAAGTCCTTGAGGGGTTTCCAGTATTAGAGAAGTACTTATGAAGAGTCTCTGTGCATGCCATTTCTTAAGCACCTGATTTGTAATGTTTGGTTTGCATATGTTGGCCGTATTCGTGCAGTGCATTTCAGCTGCTGTGTTTCCTAGTGCTAAAACAGTTCCTGCTCTCCAGCACTCGCAGAACATTCCTCCTTGCTACAGTTTGTTAGCTGCAGATATAGTGAGAGTTAGTTATCAGAGGGCCTAAAGTGGGTAACGTAAAAAAAGTGATCCATTTTCTAATATACTGTTCTGGCACTTTAGGCTCCTTCATAGGTATTTGGGTGCTTCTGATATTTCTCCTCAGATGAAATTGTAGATATTTATGGAGTCGAGTAAATTCCTGACTAGTTCTATCTAGCTTCCTAACTAAGAAGCAAAGTATCATTTCTCTTTTCTTCTGGAAGCAATCAGTGATATCAGGGTTACTGTCCAGATAATTATTAATGAGATTGATTAACAGTTTTCAAGTCATTAATCCTGTGCAAAGCTTCTCTGTTCTGCTACAAATCATAGGTGAATTTTAAAGGGCTATCAATATTGACATTTTTAAGTACTACGCAATAAAAAAGGCAAGTACTGGTGGGAACAAAAAGACAGATGTGCAACTGTCCTGAGAAAGATCAGTGGTCCTAAAACTGAATAAGTCCTTGCCAACAAGATTTCAGGGGGCAGCACATTAGCTATGTGTGAATCTTTAGGGGTCTTCTGAATGGGAATGCCTGTCAACTGTGGCAGCTATAAGTTATAGTCCTCCAAGTACATATTTGGTCCTCTGCATGTTTTCGTCATGCAGTCTGGTGGCCCAAGGTTAAGCCAGAATTAGGATATTTATATCCTGAATATTATTGTCACCAACCAACACCAGAGTTAGACACAGTTAAGCCATATTTGGCCATTGCATTAGACACCATGCACTCGAGGGAAATTTCCAAATAGAAGAGGGGAAGGGCTGAGTGGTATCAGCTGTTACCACGCAGCAAAGTGACAAACACTCCACATGTATGATTCTGGTTAATGTCTATGTATGCAGAAATCTGACCAGCTCTCACAGATGTATTTGTTGTTACTGCGCACCATGCCATCCTGTTCTTGCTCAGGCAAAACTCTCAGCAACTGAAGGTGGAGTGTGATCCTGTGCTCTCAGGCCTTACTTTTTACTCTCCATGTCCTAGAAATGAACTAATGTAAACAAGGTGAAATATAGGATCCTTACGGCCTTTCATTTAAATAGAAGTCTATAAAGGAATTGCAGTTTATCCTTTCTCATCTCTGTCAATATTCTCAGACCCACCCTTCCCATAGACTGACAAAAATGCTTAGCATTTAACTGCAGAGCTATATCAGGCTCCAGCTGAATTTTAAACAGTAGCAACCCTCAAGCCTCTAGGTCTTTCAGAGACTATGAAAATCCAAAGTGTTGCAACACAGACCACGCAGACAGAGTAAAGCCTCAGCAGGTGATTTAGTCTGTCTCACGTGTCTTGAAGGCTAACATGTTCAGATTGATACTTGGCTTTTTATTCCAGATGCGTAAGATAGATGTGAATAAGGAGAAGTCTGCAGACAACTGGAAGTTTATGGAGTAGAACCAGATATAGCCCACTGAGCTATCAAAAGATTGTAATGTAGTTCCCATCCATTACAACTAATGAATGGGAATTCCCTTTTAAAAGACTAGTACTAAAAGTTTTAGATGATTTGCTCTGATTGGCTGGCTCAGTATTTTGGATGCTGTATGTAATGCTGGTTAGAATATTCTTAAGATGGTTCTTAGAAAAAAAGTATGGTATAATTGTGTCTTTTCTGTAAAAGATGCACATGTGAAAAGCCATGCAGCCAGCTTCCAGCATGCACCAGCCAGCCCAGGACAGAGTGTTTGGAGAAGGTGAGGAGGAGAGAGAATCCTCGCAGATGCAGCTCCACAGATGTAAAACCAAGAGGTGTACACCTGACTACATCCTTTGAAGTGGTTTCTGAACCAAATCAGCTTGAAAGAGCCAGGGAACAGCTTTCATCATCTATCTCCTTGGTGCCCTTCCTTGATTGCTGTCAATGAGCTTGGGAGTGAGGGCTGAAAACAGCTTTCCACTCCTTGTTCTGTCCCTCAGGCAGGATTCAGAGAAACGCAGGCAGTGAATATTTTTTAAGTATTTTGCATGAGACTAATATAGCCACCTGTCCAATTGGCTATATACAATGCATAAAATATATGCATAGTTGTGTTGCAAGTCACATAATTATCGTATTGGCAAAACACCAGTACCCAGTATAATATGAATATCCCCTACTATCAGTAGTATGCAGTAGCTTGTCTCTGAGCAAACTGTGCCGATATTTTTAAAGTAGTTCTTACCACAATATTAAGTTTTAAATGTAAGGTGGCCCTGTTTTAAGCAGTAGAGTAGATCTAGGTGAATTTTGTTGACCTAACATTTTCAGAATGAATTATAATTATTCAGGAAGGCAGTTGTTCTCATTTCTTGGTGTGCCTCTGAATCACTTGAAATACATCTTGAAATTACCAAAACATGCTGCTGTAGAAGAAAAAAGCTAAACTATGACTCCCTCTTTATGGCCTTGTATTGCTAAAACATGCTGTATTGGGTTTTCGTGGCAAGGTTTTAGTTGCAGGGGGGCTACAGGAGTGGCTTCTGTGAGAAGATGCCAAAAGCTTCCCCCATGTCCGATAGAGCCAGTGCCAGACAGCTCCAAGACGGACCTGCCGCTGGCCAAAGCTGAGCCAATCAGCGACAGTGGTAGCACCTCTGCGATAACATATTTAAGAAGGGGGAAAAACTGCTGTGCAAGAGCAACTGGGAGAGAGGAGTGAGAATATATGAGAGCAACAACTCTGCAGACACCAAGGTCAGTGAAGAAGGAGGGGGAGGAGGTGTGCCAGAGCAGAGATTCCCCTGTAGCCCATGGTGAAAACCATGGTGAAGCAGGCTGTCCCCCTGCAGCCCATGGAGGTCCACAGTGGAGCAGATATCCACCTGCAGCCTGTGGAGGACCCCACACTGGAGCAAGTGAATGTGCCCGAAGGAGGCTGTGACCGTGTGGAGAGCCCATGCTGGAGCAGGTCTTCTGGCAGGACCTGTGACCCCATGGGGGACACACGCTGGAGCAGTCCGTTCCTGAAGGGGACTGCACTCCACGGAAAGTTCATGAAGAACTGCAGCCTGTGGGACCCATGTTGGAGAAGTTCGTGGAGGACTGTCTCCTGTGGGTGGGAGCAGGGGAAGAGCATGAGGAGGAAGGAGTGGCAGAGACCACATGTAATGAACTAACCGCAACCCCCATTCCTCATCCCCCTGTGCCGCTCGTGGGGAGGAGGTCGAGAAAATCAGGAGTGAAGTTGAGCCTGGGAAGAAGGGAGGGGTGGGGGGAAGGTGTTTTTAGATTTGTTTTTATTTCTCATTATCCTACTCTGCTTTGATTGTTAATAAATTATATTAATTTCCCTGAGTCAAGTCTGTTTTGCCTGTGATGGTAATTGCTGAGTGATCTCCCTGTCCTTATCTCAACCCACGAGCCTTTCATTATATTTTCTCTCCCCTGTCCAGTTGATGAGGGGGAGTGATAGAGCAGCTTGGTGGGCGCCTGGTGTCCAGTCAAGGTTAACCCACCACACATGCTGAGAGATTTGCATGCATTTTATGGTATCACTGACCAATATAACAAAAGACAACACCTTCTCTCCTTGGTCAGTCTCATCTTACAAGGGGCCTGGTTCCAAAATCCCTCCATCACTGGTTAGTCATAGTTGGTTATAATCGATCACGTATTATGATTTCTCTACATTTACACTAAAACTGCAGTTCAGTAGCTTTAGATATAAAAATACAAATCTCATGGGAAGTAGCTAGTTGGGAAATTCCTTATGCCCATATGTCAAAATACCCATTCATTCAAACCAAAATTGCTAGTAGAACTGTTTTTTAAAAAATCTCCTGATTCACAAAAAGCATCCTCTGTTGTCAGAATGAAGTTAAAAGAAAGTGGATTTTGGTTTAGAATTGTTTTCCATTTCAAAATTTTTGTCAAATTACAATAAGAGGGAGGGGAGGAGGATGAAACTGAACATAACTGTCAGACGAGCAGACATAAATCAACATGAATTCAGCTAAGCTAAGAAACAGGAGGAACTTCTCATATAGCAAGGATATAAACAATTTAAGGCTTCGTACACCAAATTAATACTTGAAATAGCTGCTTAAAATTAGTGAGATAACATGGCTCATGCTCCATGCTGTGACAATCAGGGGTAGCAAAAGCACTTTCTGGTAGCTTCTACCAAGAATAATTTCCTGGAGTCTCCCAGGGTTTTGTCCTCATGCCTGTGAGCCTCTTGCAAGCCTATCAACCAGCATTTAGGATACATCTCCACATGACAAAGGTACATCGAGATGTGAAGAGACCTGCATCTCAGGGAGAAACTGGCAGACTCGTTGCCTACCACAAATAATGCAAGGCATTCTTGACAAACTACTACCTGACTGTCCAGAAGCAGCCAAACTCCATTATTTTTCTTTTGCATTCCTTCACTGCTGTTGTAACAGTACTATTGATTAGCTTTTCTGTCAGCAAGACTCGTAACTTTGGATTGTGCTGGACTACTCCATTAGTTTCAGAGACTCTGCTTTCTTAAAGGCATGCTTTCTAATCTCCATAAGTAATTCTTCTGTGTCAGTAGGTGAGGTCATCTATTCTAATGCTGAGCCAATTGCCCATATGCACTATAACCATACTGCTATTAAGAGAAAAAGCCCAACATCATGAGCCACTAAGTGCATAATTCTCTAGTAGCCTTGCATTCCATAGCAATGTCAGTGTGCTACTTAGTGGGTATATTTGTGTTCTTGTCCTTCTAATTCTGGCATCACAAGATTCAGAGACAGTTGTTACTGTACTTTCAAAAATCTACTCTAAATGATAGAAGTACCTCAAAATTGGATAAAATATTCTCAAGTCAATGATGAGAATTGCACACCATTTTGACAACTCTCACAATTTAATGTCTCTCTTAAGGAGCTAAGGACTACATCAGAATCTCAGCTTTCACTACAAAAATACACAAATAAATAAATAGCACTCCACATACTGGCCTTTTAAGCCAAACATGAAAAAGGAATGCTGCAGGTTCAAACATCTTTAGGTAAATAAACAGGCCCCAGCACGTATTTTTATTTAAAATCTCATTGTTTTTAAACCAACATCTTAAGCTTTTTGTGAACTGGATCTTTTTATTCTTTTTTTTCCCCCTTTTTTAAACAATTGAGGCTGGCAAATGCACCATGCTGTTCCATGGCAAGAAATTCTAAAGACTCTCTAATTTTATCACTGAAAAAATGTCATCCAGTAGTAAGATTTAGATGCCCACATAACTTGCACATAAGCATGTTTCTAGAACTGTTAGCATTTTACTGCTTAAGAATCATTATCTTTTTTTTATATTTGATGGAGGGACAAAAGCTGATGAGTACAGATGGATTTTGTTAAGCAAATATATAAAGATACATATATCTGCAACAGAAGATATCAGATGTACTTAAGAGCAATTTTAATTTCCAAGATGAACGCGAAAAGTTACAATAAGCAAATTTCAATTTCTGTTTACTAAATAAATCTATATTTGCAATGTTCTTATACACATAATGTCAGGTACTGCCATTTTCACTGGCATGGATTTTTAGTTTAAAGATTTTTTACTATAGGCAATTCTGAAAACTAGCCAAATACTGCAGTCACTCTCCTTTGGCAAAGTAACCTCTCAGTGCTATGGTATTAAAAATGCAATTGTAGAGGTTGTTCCTTGATGTGGAAGAAGCAACACACCATATTTTCTCCACATTACAGTTAAGAATTTTGCAAAACTTATACCTAAGGCAATTCTATGCAGTTGTTAGCATGTCTCATGTCAATCAGAAAGAATAGGATGAAGGACCAATGGTAAGGGCAAAAAAATGGTTTTGTGAATTTACTTTTCAATACTTAAGTTTTTTACATTTAGAGAGCTAAACTTTAAGAGAGTCTTCTGAAATTCCTTAAATTTATTGTTAGTTTAAATTGGATGTTTTTCAGAATATCCTTTGTATTTTTGGTGCTGACTCAGATGTAAAAAGATCCAAATGAATGATATGCAATTAGTAATACCAATGATGTGATATGCAATAGAATTTTTATTGGCACAACCATTAGGCATTTTCTGTGCATGACAAAGCCACAGAGTACTTTTCAGAGCACTGTAAATCAGTTCAAGCTAAAACTTCTTAGCACCTCATGACATCACGAACACTGCAATGAAATTACTCCACATTTTTAGGAGAAAAAACATTTTTTGCCCAATGGAAATTCTGTGTACTTGGATTATGAAGAATTTGACTCATAACAAAGACATCAGTTGGAAATGACTTGTGAGGAGTAAGAGCTTAGTATGAAGTTGAGTAAAGAACAGCTATAAGCTGCCAATGCAATGCAGTCAGAAAAAAAGGCAAACATGATACTAGCGTATTTTAGAAGTACTTCCAACAGAAATGGAGTACTGTTACAGTCAGAGTACCAAGAACTCATGAAACCACTTTTATACAATTACATTCAAACTTGCGTTGTCATATTTGAGAAAGATTAGTTCAGACTATAATGAGGGAGGAATGGAGGGGAGAGAGGAGATTAGAGGAGGCCACAAGACACTAGAAGAGCCTAGTTTGCTTCATATAGTAAAACACAAACTATGAAGGAATATGATAATTTTCTAAAGCAGAGAGGAAGAAGAATTATACATAATAGCAGATTACATTGGCATGACCACAAGTGTAGCTATGGTTCCTAGGTGTTAAATTAAGGAGTTCTTTCAACCAGAACACCTAAGTAATCCTTAAACATCAGTAGATTTCTGGAAGGAACTGTACACTACAGTGCATGCAGTAATAGAAGCCTGGGCTTCAGCACTTAGGAGGTCAAATCCAGCATGTCCTACTATGAAGATCAAATTGGGAAACAAGAGATGATTTGATTTTTTTCAGTGAAATCTATTTCTTGTGGAAATTCAAATTTATCAAACAAAAAATTTTCCCAGTCTTGATTGGAATTTCTTTTTTCTCTGAAACTTTCAATTTTTTTTTTGTTTGTTTTTCCCCTCAAGATTTCATTCTTCGCCCTGATTAGGGATAAGCATTTTCTTGTGAGAAAGGAAAACTCTTTCCTTTGGGGGTTTTTTAGCAACCATACTTACAGATTGCCTGACTATACTGAGAGGTACTGATTTATACCTTTATTCCCAGTAAGTAGAACACTGTTTTGCATATCCTCTGTAATAGCAAATGCACCTTTTTCTGCTTCATTCTGACTCTAAGTCAAAACATGTGGAAGAATCAGATGACACCAACATCTTTATGTTACAGGGATTTGATCAGTGATATGATAGGATATTCAATACCTAGCCTTCAGAAAATAACTAAAATCAGACACACGGTAGCTGACAGAGCTAAGAGGTTTAGAAATCTATCAAAAAAAAAAAAAGAGGAGTGAAAAAAAGGTAACATATGTAGAGACTTTCCTACATTAGGGAAGACCATCCCTCAGTCAAGAAGGAAATAATACTGAAAGTGTTAGAAATGCTGGACATGTGCACAGTTCAAACATTTGGGCTGCCCTACAGCTGCTGATGCTAGAAGCTCTGGATTTCTGAATTTTTGGCTCTGAGTCAGAGACTCTAGGCCCTGAAGTTCCTGGCCCCAAGGCAGCTCCTTGTCAGGGCTGACCAACTGCCCTGGAGTGCTAGTCCCCAGGCACATGCTGGGTGATGGGCATGGTACCCCCATCCTGTCAACAGAAGTCCAGGTCTTCAGAATCCAGCTGGATGAGCTAGAAGGAGATTCTCTGAAAATCTGAATACTTTGAAAATCCTATCTATATTTCTATGAAATGTTTTGGGTTGGGACCTTTTCTGACAACAATGTAATTCATAAGAGAGTTCTCCACCTGACTAGAGAATGAATGGACATCAGGAGGCCCTAATGTACAGCCTAAAGCAATAATACATTACACAAACTAGGTAACTGTAGTTTTCTTTGCCTTCTTTCCTTTCTTCTTCCTTCCTTCTTTCCCGCCTTCCTTCTTCATAGACAGGTGCCCACTGCCTCCACAAACACAGAATCCAAACAGACCTTCTTCTGCCCTCATCAGAACCCTGACTTTTGCTTCAGTGTAACAGCAATGTATTTTTGCTTGCATTGCTCAGTGAAGTTCATGGGGCAGTTCTGGTCTGAGGTTTGCAGCTCTTTCTGGCTTGTACAGATAACCTTAACATATTGAAAACATGCTTAATTGTCTAGTTGAGTTGGAGCTAAAAAACCTAAAATAACAGCACCATAAGGTCTGTTATCCATCTTTCATCCTAAAACATTGTTAGCTTTTAAACATACATTAGGACAGACAGCAACAGCTAGCTGAGCAGAAATGTGCAGTAAAACTAGACTGGGAGATGAGATACAATTGGAATTGTCTGCCCTTTTCTATTTCCACATATGGATTCATTCTTAGCTGTCTTCTGCACACTGTTTCAAACCTCTGATCCTACTTTCTGCATTTTCATTCACTGTCCCAAACTACTTGCCACCCCATCTCCAATCCTGCGTGAGCCTCCTCCTGTGTTTTCCATTCCCTCATCTGCAGCTTGGATGCAGTGTCAAAATAACCAAAAGTGAAACAGAGGAATGTTCCCTATGGCGCTCTCCTTGCCCCGTCCCTCCGTGTTTGCCTGCCAGCCTTGTTTCCGCATTGTGCCTGTGGTGGGCTGATCTTGGCTGGATGCCAGGTGCCCACTAAGCCACTCTATCAATCTCCCTACTCAGCTGGACAGGGAAGAGAAAATATAATGAAAGGTTCGTGGGTCAAGATAAGGACAGGGAGATCACTCAGCAGTCGCTGTCACGGGCAAAACAGACTTGACTCGGGGAAATTAATTTAATTTATTACCAATCAAATCAGCATAGGATAATGAGAAATAAAAACAAATCTAAAAACTCCTTCCCCCTGTCCCTCCCTTCTTCCCAGGCTCAACTTCACTCCTGATTTTCTCTACCTCCTCCTTCCGAGTGGCACAGGGGGATGGGGAATGGGGGTTGCGGTCAGTTCATTACACATTGTCTCTGCTGCTCCTTCCTCCTCGCTCTCTTCCCCTGCTCAAGCGTGGGGTCCCTCCCATGGCAGACAGTCCTCCACAAACTTCTCCAATGTGGGTCCTTCCCACGGGCTGCAGTTCTTCATTAAGTGCTCCAGCGTGGGTCCTTTCCACATATCCTTTCCATGGGGTGTAGTTCCCTTCAGGAACAGACTGCTCCAGCACGGGTCCCCCACGGGGTCACAGGTCCTGCCAGAAAACTTACTCCAGCATGGACTTCTCTCTCCATGGAGTCACAGGCCCTGCTAGGAGCTTGCTCCTGTGCGGGCTCTCCACGGGGTCGCAGCCTCCTTCAAGAGCATCCACTTGTTCCACCGTAGACCTCCATGGGCTGCAGGGGGACAACCTCCTTCATCATGGTCTTCTCCAGGGGCTGCAGGGGAATCTCTGCTCCGGAGCCTGGAGCACCTCCTCCCCCTCCTTCTTCACTGACCTTGGTGTCTGCAGAGTTGTTTCATATAATAGAATGCTTTGGAATGGAAGGGACCATTAAAGGTCACCTAGTCCATCCCCCCTGCAATTGGCAGGGACATCTACAACTAGATCAGGTTGCTCAGAGCCCCATCTAGCCTGTCCTTGAATGTTTCCAAGGATGGGGCATCTACCACCTCTCTGGGCAACCCGTTCCAGTGTCTCACCACCCTCATTGTAAAAAATGTCTTCCTTATATCTAGTCTGAATTTACCCTCCTTTAGTTTAAAACCATTACCCCTTGTCCTATCGCTATTGGCCCTGCTAAAAAGTCTGTCCCCATCTTTCTTATAAGCCCCCTTTATAGTATTGAAAGACCGCAATAAGGTCTGCCCGAAGCCTTCTCTTCTCCAGGCTGAACAACCCCAGCTCTTTCAGCCTTTCCTCATAGCAGAGGTGTTCCATCCCTCTGATCATTTTTGTGGCCCTCCTCTGGACCTGCTCCAACAGGTCCATGTCCTTCCTGTGCTGAGGACTCCAGAGCTGGACGCAGTACTCCAGGTGGGGTCTCACCAGAGCAGAGTAGAGGGGCAGAACCACCTCTCTCGACCTGCTGGCCGCGCTTCTTTTGATGCAGCCCAGGATATGGTTAGCTTTCTGGGGTGTGAGCACACATTGCCGGCTCATGTCCAGCTTTTCATCCACCAGTACCCCCAAGTCCTTGTCTGCAGGGCTGCTCTCAATCCCTTCATCCCCCAGCCTGTATTGATACCAGGGATTGCCCCAACCCAGGTGCAGGACCTTGCACTTGGCCTTGTTGAACCTCATGAGGTTGTCCAGGTCCCTCTGAATGGCATCCCATCCCTCAGGCGTGTCAACCGCACCACTCAGCTTGGTGTCATCTGCAAACTTGCTGAGGGTGAACTCGATCCTGCTGTCTATGTCATTGATGAAGATATTGAACAGCACCGGCCCCAGTATGGACCCCTGAGGGACACCACTCGTCACTGATCTCCATCTGGACATCGAGCCATTGACCACTACCCTCTGGATTTGACCCTCCAGCCAATTAGCTATCCACCGAACAGTCCACCCATCAAATCCATCTCTCCCCAATTTAGAGAGAAGGATGTTGTGGGGGACCATGTCAAAGGCCTTACAGAAGTCCAGATAGATGACATCCGTAGCTCCTCCCTTGTCCACTGATGCAGTCACTCCATCATAGAAGGCCACTAGGTTGGTCAGGCAGGACTTGCCCTTGGTGAAGCCGTGCTGGCTGTCTCGAGTCACCTCCCTGTCCTCCATGTGCCTTAGCATAGCTTCTAGGAGGATCTGTTCCATGATCTTCCCAGGCACAGAGGTGAGGCTGACAGGTGGGTAGTTCCCAGGGTCCTCCTTTCTACCCTTTTTAAAAATGGCTGCAATATTTCCCTTTTTCCAGTCCCCAGGGACTTCACCTGACTGCCATGGCTTTTCAAATATCATGGAGAGTGGCTTAGCAACTACATCAGGACTCTGGGATGAATCTCATCAGGACCCATAGACTTATGTGTGTTCAGGTTCCTCGGGTGGTCGCGAACCTGATCTTCTCTTACAGTGGGAGGACCTCTGCCCTCCCAATCCCCGTCAAATGGCCCATTGACTCGGGAGGTGTGAGGAGAGAGGTTGCCAGTGAAGACTGAGGCAAAGAAGTTGTTGAGTACCTCAGCCTTCTCCTCGTCTGTTGTTACCAGCTCGCCACTTCTGCTCATCAGAGGGGTACGCTTTCCTTAACTTTCCTTTTCTGGTTAATGTCCCTATAGAAGCCCTTCTTATTATTCTTTGCATCCCTCACCAGGTTCAGCTCCAGCCAAGAAGCCTTGGCCTTCCTGGTCCCATCCTTACACAACCGGGCAGTGTTGTCCCTGTACTCTTCCCAAGATAGCAGTCCCTTCTTCCACTGCCTGTGCAATCTCTTCTTGCCCTTTAGTTTGACCCACAGGTCATGGCTCAGCCATGCCTGCCTCTTCCTTGTGCTCTATGGAAAGCATCCTTAAAGACCTGCCAGCTCTGTTCTGCTCCCTTGTCCCCGAGGGCCATTTCCCAGGGGGTCCTGTTGATTAACTCCTTGAAGAGCTGGAAGTTTGCTTTCCTAAAATTCAGGGTCCTGACTATACTCTTCACCTGACCCTTATCTCTCCGGACTGTGAACTCTACCAATGTGTGATCACTGCAGCTGAGGCTGCCTCCAATCCTGACATCACCAATGAGCTCACTTACATTGGTGACCACCAGGTCCAGTACTGCATCCCCTCTGGTAGGGCTATCTATTACCAGGCTTAAGGAGTTGTCCTCCATGCACTCCAGGAGTCTCCTAGATTGCTTACCGCCTGCCATGCTGCTTTCCCAGCAGATGTCGGGGTGGCTGAAATCCCCCAGCAGGACAAGAGCCTGTGAGCGCGAAGCTTCCTGTAGTTGGAGAAAAAAGGCTTCATCAATAGGCTCCCCTTGATCAGGCGGCCTGTAGTAGACCCCAACCACAAGGTTCCCTTTGTTGCCTCGGTCTCTAATTCTTACCCATAAACTTTCAACCTGCTCGTGGCTATTCTTCAGGGATGCTTCTTCACATTCTAGCCATTTCTTGACGTAGAAGGCAACGCCTCCGCCCCTCCTACCTCGCCTGTCCCTTCTGAACAGCCTGTAGCCTTCAATAGCTGAACTCCAGTCGTGGGATTCGTCCCACCGAGTTTCAGTGATGGCAACTAGGTCATAACTTTCTAGCAGCACGGTAGCTTCCAGCTCCTCCTGTTTGTTGCCCAAGCTGCGTGCATTGGTGTAGAGGCACTTCAGCTGGGCTGTCGTCCGTGTCACCTTCTTGGAGGAACACCCCTTGGTTCCCTTGAGGAATTTCTCTGATACTTCCCTGTTGGCTCCTATTACCTCAAGAGCCCCCTGCTCATCCCCGTAAGACTTCGACTGTGCTTCAGTGTCTCTAGCACGCCTCAGATCAACAGGCTGAGGGCCCCCGCTAGCATCCCATCCCCTGCTAGTACCCCGTCCCTCTAACCACGGCGTGCCATCCCACCCCTTGTCACAGGCAAACGTGATATCGACCTCCTCCCCCTTCAAATCTATTTTAAAGCCCTGTCAATGAGCCCTGCAAGCTCCTGAGCAAAGACCCTCTTTCCCCTTTGAGAAAGGTGAACCCCGTCGGATGCCAGCAAGCCCAGTACTGTGTAGGCCATCCCATTGTTGAAAACCCCCAAATTGTGACGTTGACACCAGCCACAGAGCCATGTATGAATGGACTGGATCTGCCTGTTCCTCTCAATGTTCCTGCCCAGAACTGGAAGGAGGGAGGAAAAAATAACCTGTGCTCCCGATTCCCTCACCAACTGTCCCAAGGCCCTGAAGTCTCTTTTGATAGCTTTTGGACTACGGGTTGCAGCTTCCTCTCCACCTACATGGAAGATCAATAACGGGTAGTAGTCCGAGGGCTGTACCAGGCTGGGAAGTTTCCTGGTGATGTCCTTAACCCGGGCCCCAGGGAGGCAGCAGACTTCCCTTTGAGGAGGGTTTGCCCAGCATATTGGACCCTCTGTCCCCTTCAGAAGGGAGTCACCTACAACTATAACCCTTCTTTCCTTCCTCGTGGAGGTGGTCGTGATACAGGGGGTAGGCCTTTCTGACCTTGGTGACACCTCTGCTGTAGCTGGACTGTCATCCACATCATCCATGGACTGGCTTTCCACATCCAGAGCCTCATACCTGTTGTACAGAGGCACCCGGGAAGGCAAGCTAGGCAAGGAAGGGGTTCGCCTGCCGCCCTGACTGCGGACTTGCCTCCATGAATTCCTTTCCTTTAAGCTACTGCCTTCAGCCTGGTGGGGGAAGGATACAGGATCCCCTTGATCTTGTTTTTTTTCTGGTGGCTGTTCCTGTTTCAGTCTTGGGGAGGGCAGAGCATGGTTCCTCCAGTCTATCTCTTTCTCAGCCTCCCTGATGCTCCTTAACCTTTCTACTTCCTCTTGTAGCTCTGCCACCAAGCTGAGCAGATCATCCACCTGTTCACACCTCACACAGCTGTTCTCACTACTGCCAACCGTTACCAGTGAAAGGCTCTGGCACTCCCTGCAGCCTGAGACCTGGACGGCTGCATGGTTTGTTGGGAGCGCAGTTTGGGTTGCCACATCCACTCTGGTGGTTGTAGAGGACATGGCCTTCTGCCAGGCGGAGACCATAGCTGAGCTCCTTCTGAGAGGGTGATGACCACCAGCTGAACTTACCTTTTGAGCTGGCAGAGCTTCAGCACCACTTATTCACACAGAGAAACACACAATGTTTCTCTCACATATTCTCACTCCTTTCTTCCAGCTGCTGTTACGCAGCAGTTTTTTCCCCTTCTTAAATAAATTATCACAGAGACGCTACCACCATCGCTGATTGGCTCAGCTCTGGCCACCCCTTTAGCCCCCCCGGCAACCAAAACCTTGCCATGCAAACCAAATACAGTGCCCATCCGTATCTTGGCTGCATGCCAGTGTTTCCTCTTTCTGGCTTTCAGGAAATATTGCATGTGCAGCAGCAGGGCAGGCAGAGCAATACGCAAAGGAGCAGCACAGCTATAAGGCTTAGAACAATTTTGAAAATAATCACCTTTTATTTCGCCAAAATGACCAGAGATGGCAAATGGCAGAAAAGAGGACAGGAAGAAGATATTGGTAGAGCTGGTTAAGAACTTGATAACATTTTTCATTTCAACTAGTGAAAATGAACTGACAGGGAGAAAGGAGCTATTTCAACAAATTTTCTGATTTTAAAACTATCCTGAATTTCCAAATTTATTGGAAGTTATTACCGCCATTCTCAGCCATTTCAAACACACACAAGTTTCAGCTTACCCCTTCATTTTACATTTTTTCCTTAAAACTTTTAACTCACTTATAATAATATAATAATAAATTTAAAAGGCCACAATCAAGGTGAAAGATTTCTAACATGCCGAAATAAAATAATACAGTTCATCTGGTCCAAATTATTTTTCTCCAGTGTATCAGTTTATGATATTTTCCTACCCTTCAATTCCTCTTCCCATTTCAGCGTGGGAAAAAAGTGCCAAAATCTCAAAAACTCTTGTGGAATGGGAGAATAATTTCCCATTTAGATTTAGAGAGCAGACATAACATCATGAACAATATTGGGTTTTCCTCTTCTTTTAGTTTGTCTTTCCCTTAGTTTTTCTTCAGTCACATGAATAGGGCTAGAGCTATCACAGTATGAAGTGTCAGAGTTCACTGACTCGGACAGAAAGCATACATCTTCCTGCTATATGATGCGAATAACCTTTTTATATAATTTCTCAACTAAATACCTGTGATTACAGCGCATGAAGAGCTCTAAAAGTGTAAAAATGAATGAAAATCTGGAAACGTCTAAATATAATCATAGAATCATAGAATCATAGAATCATTAAGGTTGGAAAAGACCCTTAAGATCATCGAGTCCAACCATTAACTGCCAAATCCACCAGTAAACCATGTCCTTGAGCACCACATCTACCCTTCTTTTAAATACCTCCAGGGATGGAGACTCAACCTGGGCAGCCTGTTCCAATGCCTGACCACCTTTCGGTGAAGAAGTTTTTTCTAATATCCAACCTAATCTTCCCCTGGCGCAGCTTGAGGCCATTTCCTCGTGTCCTATCGCTTGTTACTAGGGAGAAGAGACTGACCCCCACCTCGCTACAACCTCCTTTCAGGTAGTTGTAGAGAGCAATAAGGTCTCCCCTCAGCCTCCTCTTCTCCAGGCTAAACAACCCCAGCTCCCTCAGCTGCTCCTCGTAAGACTTGTTCTCTAGACCCTTCACCAACTTCATTGCCCTTCTTTGGACATGCTCCAGCACCTTGATGTCCTTCTTGTAGTGAGGGGCCCAATGCTCTGTTCAGTCCCAGAATGGCAATTTGAAATGACATCTCACCACATCACTCATGCTTTTTCTTATATCTGAGGTCTTTTGGTTAACGTAAATGGCTGTGCAGCTATCGAAACTGGTATTCACAAAACAAAAAATTGATTCACGATCTGAAAGAAGAGAAAGCTACTGCATTTTTCTCCTCTGACTAAACTGAAAGTTGTTGTTGTATTTACAATATGTAGTATTCTGGAGACAGAAGGAGGTTTGTGTGGGACTGGCCTCCCAGAAAGATCAAGCAGCAATGGCAACAACTTTGTTGTTTAGTGGTTTTCAGAGGCACATTTAAAGCCCTTACAGTAAGAGTACATAAAAAACTTTTAAAGAAACACAGCTAAATATTACATTTAAAGCAGCAGTAAAAGCATGGTTTAAAACAGACTAGGAAACACATTCCAAAGAGACACCCTTCCAGGCTCTTGAATGAAGCTAGAGAAGATATCTGCACATTACAGCTGAGAGTGGTCTTGTCCCTAAAACAATCAAACATTATAAGAATAATTCTAAGAACCATTTTTCAAAACCAATTTTTTTCTACTTTTGCGTAATACTAAGTAATTCTGTACAGTGCTAGAGCACAATGCAATTGCTAATTAAATGTTCTTCCCCAAACTTGTAAGAATAGCCACATTGGCTACATTTACACTGCTCTATAAACAGGGTCCAGGAAGCAAGCAAGAGTGTTGGACTCCTGATTGCTCAGATTGAGCTCTCCTTTGCTCTATTTGAGCACTGACTAGCACTGTCCAAGGCAAAGCTACTCTTGGTTCTACGGACAGATATCTTCAGGGACTGTTCCCCCAAAACGGCAGTGTAGGTGTTACACCAGAGCTCGCTCCCTCCACAGTATACAGTCCTCCAACACAATCCCATCAGCCTTTGCATCCTCTAATGTCCTTTCATACCTCCTTTCTACACCCTGGGGCATGCAGCAATTACCCTGAATTTCAGTCTATACAAATGTACTCTGGCATAGCACATTCTTCACATTACTTTAAACAATCCCAGGCCCTCTTTCCAGAAACCTTGTCATTGTTCCCTGGACCTCTTGTGTTTAGTTGCACAGACATACCAGCTGGGTCAGGTGAAGGTCCACACAGCCCAATATTCACCAGTACCAATGCACCCAACTTCTTTGGCTAAGAATATAGGAGCAAGAGTATAAGAATATGCAAACCAATCAGAGAGTGATACTTCTCTTCTTATGCCCTAATACTTTGTCCTCAAGGATTTTCTGAGGCAGATTGTTTCCTTCTGTTTAATGGCTTCTACGACATGAATATTGTATTGGGTCAGGATGGGATGGAGTTAACTTTCCCTCATAGTGCTGTGCTTTGTATTGGTAGCTAGAAAGGTGTTGATAACACACCACTGTTTTGGCTACTGCTGAGCAGTGCTGGCACAGCATCAAGGCTGTCTCTCCAAACGCCCTCCTCCAAAGGCCAGTAGGCTGGGGGTGGGCAAGAGGTTGGGAGGGGACATAACCAGACCAGCTGACCCAAACTGACCAAAGAGATATTCCATACCATATGATGTCATGCTCAGCAATAAAAAGCTAAGAGAAAGGAGGAGGAGAGGGGGCATTTGTTATTGGGGCATTTGTTATTAAGGCATTTGTCTTCTGGAGCAACTGCTATGCGTACTGAGGCCCTACTTCCCAGGAAGTGGCTGGACATCGCCTGCTGATGGGAAGTAGAGAATAAATCTTTTTGTTTTCCTTTGCTTCTGCATACGGCCTTTGCTTTTTCTTTATTAAACTTCCTTTATCTCAATTCACAAGTTCTTTTTCATCTTATTTTCTCCCCCCCCCCTCCCCCCCCCCCCCCCCGCTGAAGAGGGGAGTGATAGAGCAGCTTGGTGGACACCTGACGGCCAGCCAAGGTCAACCCACCACACAGGTGTTGCCTGGACTTATGAGGATAAAAAATATTTTGTACCAGTAGCTTCAAACAATGGGTCAAACACAATTCATGGGTAAACTTGACATCTTTATAGCTTTGACAAAGTCAGCCGCATCACTAGAAACCCCTGAGATTGACACAGCAAAGAGTTATTCTTCAAGTAACTTCAACACTCTTAGTCTTTTGAAAGAGGATTCAGGGAAGTCCTAGGGAGGCATGACACGTTGTTGTTGGTTAATTCTATTTGGCTGCACATTACTTACTCAGCATGGGTGAAAAACACTTACTATGCAGTGAGAACAGCTTTTGTTACAAATGATTAAGTGATTGTCCTGCGCTTGGCAAAAGACTAGTGTATTTGGGGAACATGAAGACAGTTTTGTCCAGAGTATTGTGTTATAGGCCATGGCTGTGTGCAGTGCTTTGCTTTCTGTTGCAATGGGAAAATCATTTGAGTTTGAATTCAGCAGGACTGGATTTTTGCCACCATTTGCACTGAATAGAAGAACCTCCATCTGAACTTCTCTCTTTTCTTCCACCCCTAATATCTCATCAGTCTCTGCCATGTTCTCCAGCTAGGCAAAGAGCAGTAGATTCAGGTCTGCACTGCCACAAAGTGAGCAATGCTCAAAGCATTATCGGCAACACTCTTTCATGAAAAGGTGACTGTGGAAATTGTCCAGACCCTTCTCACCTCTCACAAATGCTCACATTTTCTCACCTTTCACAAATGTTGACTTTGTGGCTGGTATAGCTAGGTGGTATTTCCCCCTTCACTGTTCATGAACTCCCTGCGCTGCCCTGGAAAACTGAAAGGGCTTCGCATAGGCCCATGGCATGCCGGTATCATAGTACAAGGATTTGTCCTGATTTTCAGAGGAGGAAAGCACTCATATCTCCCACTGCCATCTGACAGGAGAACAAGGATTTTATGTAACTGAGATGTTAGTACATATCTTGCCTTAGGCACCTAATTGTGTGTGATTTTTATTTCAACTGATATTATAATGATGATCCCAACAAATTTTATTTGCAAATTCTTCTATTCACCCTTTATGTCATGAGGAGCTGGATCCAGGGTTCGAAACAGTAAAATAACAGTGGAAGATTCTGTCATTCCCTTTAAGCCACCAAGGCCTTCATATTTGCGTTGCTGTAGATTCAAAGCCTGCTATCCAAATTCCTTTTTGGCCTCATATTAGCATTATTCTTGCACAATTTCATGACCAAGAGTTGTATCTTTGTACATTTTCAATGTGAAAGCAAAACTACTGATGCATAATAAGCACAAACAAACAGAGAGAGTGTTTGGAAAATAGTCACTTGAAAGCATACCATTCATCTATCTGAAAATAACCTAGGAGTTTGATACTCGCAGAAAAATTACAGCTGGCGCTTTTGCCAAATGTTCCTAACTAGACTTCTGTATCCAGAGCTAGGCAAATAATTGATTTGGGGAGCTCACTGGCAGATCTACAAGAATTCATTTTGCATCAATCTGGAATGAAGTGTTCAGCCAAATAAAAAGTAGGAAAAATAATAATTTTTGATTGAGAACAAGTTTTGGGTTCTGGGAGGGGTTGTTTGTTTACGTGTTCATTCTTTCATAAAACTGAAGTTGATTTCCAAATGCTTTGAACTAAAAATCAAAGTATCTCAAAACTAAAACGTTGACATTTTTCCGGTTTTAAGACTTTTTTTTTTTTCTTAAGCAGCTCGCAGAAATGGACATCATTGAATCACTGTTATTCAGGAAAAACATTCTGGCCAAAAAAGTTTTGCCCAGCTCTAGCTGTATATCAGATACCTTCACATGGCGTATCTCCACTTTTTTAATACGCAGTGGGAATGTGCTGAAATACAAAACTTAGTGCAACTTCAGTAAAACTATGCAAAAGGACAAGTCAGCACAGGAGACAAAAGGAACTATGATGGTCAGCTTTTAGTTAAAGCTATTAAGCCAGTGGATATTCCTGTTCACATCAACCTTATTAAACCATGAAGGACTGCATAATATTTTCCCTTTCTTTTAGTACACCCTGGGATACTTTTGACACATCTCAGAAGTCAGTTGTGATCTAGGAGTGGGGAAAAAGTAAATGTTGTTAGAACAGGAAATCACACATGGTATAAAATAATGCATTGTCATTTTTATATTTACTTGATATTCACAGCTCATGATTTATATTAGTGACTCATTAAAAAAGTAAAAGATGATCTTATTCCCTGAATAACTTAGATGATAGTTTGAATCAGACACATTTGAATAACCATAAAGTTCAGTGAATACAACAAAAAAAATTTAATAAATAATCTTTCAAATTGTTAACGTGTGCTTCAGCTTACTTTATACCTCTTTTCGATGTACTTTCCATTAATGTTCTAGCAACCAAATTTGTACAGAGGAATACACTTGAAAGCAGTGAATTTTAAGTGATTATTGAGAACATTCAGAGAGTAAAGTTCAGATTCATAATCATGATAATCTGCACTGGAAAAATGGTGTATTATTATTATTACATCAATGAACATGACCTACATGTTAAACCAAAACAGCCTGAGATTTTAACAGCAACTGTCACACAAAGGTACAAATAACAAATACCTATAGGTTAACACAATGGCTTTGAAAACAATCAGCAAAAAATGCTGAAGAAAGAATGAATTTGGGGAAGCTTAAGTTTGTTCACAGACAATTCACAAGTGGAATATAAACATACAGTGGGGAGGTGCAGCAGTGTACTGCTCACTTTTATGGCAACCAGTACATAGTCAATATGAGAACAGTGAGAGACTAAGTGGTAGTTATGGAAAGTGATTCCTTAATCTAGAGGAATGCTAATGTCAACGAGAAGTTTTCTATTACCTTCACTGGTCTTAAGACTAGGCCTTAAGGTAGCAGCTGTAGCAGCTAGGAAATTTAACTTTTACTGGCAACTCTACTTTGAAATGGAGGTTCAAATATGGCCATTGTCATGCTATGACTTTGTTACAGGAAGACATCAGAGCTGCTTTACTGAATTTCTGCTTTCTGTAGTCTTCAGTAAAAGTCAGAGCATCCCAAAAGCTGGCATGAGATAGACTATGCAAGTCCAATGTGGACAGTAGCCTGAAATAGCTGCAATACCCAGAGCCTTGCTGGAAACCAACAGCATAGTGTGCTAATAATGAGCACAGAGGTGAGATCTGAACAGTAGGATAAATGGTGCAGGTTGGAGTGGCTGTTGCAGCTGGGAGAGAGGACTGGTGAGTATTAGTAGCAAATTAAATGTTATTTTCTGATGTTGCATTTGTATTGTAAAAGGAAAAGGTATGAAAGCCTGGCAAAGACTGAGATGCTCTGGGCTCATTCCTCGGCCATCTCCTATGAGATCTGAAGCTGGCTTTTGGTTCTCTAGACACTCTAGAGTATGTCAATCTAGGAAAAACATATTTGAAAACTATCCTACATTCCTTTTCCAGAACTGAACTTGGTTTTCTGCTGAAGTGGTTTGAAGTAGGCTCTTAGGCAGCGCATATCTCAGCCCTTCGCTTCTGAGCATGAAGCACATAATCAGAAACTCCCGAACTGAACATTCCATCCTTGGGCACTAGCAGATAAAAATGGGTGAGTTGGTGAGTTTGGAGTTTCCTGACTCCATATGAACAGCAAAAAAGTTGAAGTTTAGAATTTTTGAGCTGTTTTAATGATATCTTAAAAAAGCCTCAAACAATCCTAGAGGGCTGTGCTTTCCCTGCCATTATGGAGTGCTCCCAGGAACATCCAGAAGAACAACGTGATGCCCACGTCCACGTGTCCTGTACACTTTGATATCTTGCAGGCAACAGGAACTTTGCATAAGCACCTAAAATTGTAATTGCAATGTACTAAGCCACTAGGTGAGCTCAGATACCAGCAGTGCCACATCCTTTTGAGAGCAGCCTATGCCCATACTTTAGGCTGGGATTCTGATCGAATGTCTGGAGAGCGTATATGGGCTGCAGGATGTCCTAGAAATGGCCTTCATACTATAGTGTAGCTGTATCCCTTTGATCTTTCTTATATTTTTATGCACCTAGTTTGTATTTGCTAACTTCAGGCAAGATTTTGGCCTTAAAAACACACATATCATTTTCTCTGCAGTCAAAAGGAGTTCAGACATGTATGCTACAAGAGATTTTAAAACAAAGTGTTCATTTCATAAATCAGTTGAATGACTTCCTGGCACATATTTGAACTCTGGCTAATAACTGTAATATTTATTTTAATATTTTACTGCTTCCAAGTCTGTGCAATCTGATGAAGTCTTGACCACTTTATAAAAAGCAAAAGGCAGCATTAATATTGCCAGTGGGAGGGTGTAAGCCACAGCCACTTGTAAAAAAAAAAAACATGGCTCTTTTTAGCTATGCCTCCCACTGAGAGCTGATTGCTAGGAAAGAGAGAGGTGGGAATTAGCCATTTCTGTTATGAATGTCAAGGTTCTTGGAAGGTTCAAGTAACAAGAGATGCTGAAAAGTATGGCAACCAAGTCTCAATCTCATGACACTAAGCTTGTCACTTCTATGACATTCTTGGCCTCTTCTAACCCAGTGTCTGGGAATTTGAGACTTAATCTTTGGTCTACCACATGTTGGTGCAGAATATAGCTGCTGCAAAATGAGACCAACCTACAAATGGGGAAAAGATCTATTTTTAAATGAAAAATCCCAGCCCTCTCATTCTTCCTTAGCACAGGCTTTTTTAGAACCAAATTTCAGTCTCATACTGGCCACTTAATACTGCATGGGCTGTGGTTCTCGTTCCAGACAGGCAGGAATGTTGCTGTTTGTCTTGACAGACAGAGTGCATGCCTCTGCTGGGAGTATCTACTCATCATACACTAGTATGCAGTTCATATTCTCATTCTTCACATCAGGAAAACTCTGTCTGGGTTAAATAATAGATCATATGGGAACTGAAATATTATCATGGTAATTAACATTTCATCAGAGTAACCAAGACTTTCAAATTTCATTGCTTAGTTTTGTAAGATCATAGTTCAGGGCCTGAATAGGTGATGAACTCCTGGTAGCCCTTGTAGTCCATATCGACTACCTATTTGGTCTGCACTGCTGAGAGCTTAGACAGGGTGGAGATCCCAAACACTGGCATGCCCTTCATTCACAGTCTGTGCAGTTTATGGTGGGACCATGGTCAGGGCAACAGAGATGCATTACTTCCACTGTCCCCTAAGGTCCCTTAGCTTGTGGGGGCTTGTAGTGCTCCAAGAAGCTACCTGCTTCTTCTCAGTACTGCTACTGTAAAATATGAGGAGGTGGCTGTACCAACATAACAGAAGCTTTACATGCCATAATACCTGACACATTTGCAGTGTTGCTGGGTAACAGTTTCAGACTTTATATCTTTTTTATTATTAATGAAGTGTATCATACCATCAGCACAAGATATTTTCCTGGAGTTCTTAGTGTAACTCTTTGAGGTGAAGTCCAGGAACATGCCTTTTCCAGCTTGCTCACAAATAAAGCTCATCATAATAAAATAAAGCTCATCATAAAGCTCAGCCTTTAATATCAAAACTTGGCCTGCTGTCTGGGAGGTTGATATACTGGCATAGAAATATCATGAAGCAACAAGGTTCACCTCAGACTTGGTCTTCAACCCCTGTCTGCTCCTGATGGCTCTGCTCTAAGATGGCTTCGTCTAGAACATCTCTTTGTTCAATAGCTGACCCTCTGGGACTCCCTTGCTCTTTCCAGTTTGTCCTATCCACCTCACCTCACTGAGGGGCAGTAGATGGGATGTAACAGTGAATCTGTCCAGGGACAGACCCCTTTGGCTTCACTCTTGCCCTTCTCCCGGTCTTGAAGACTTGTTACTTTCCCACACAGCGTGTATGAACATATCTTTGTCTCCTCTTCCCAAATTGTCCCTCTTTCTTGCTTATAAAGAGGAGCTCCTACTGTTAGAGGTCTTAATGACTGCAGATAGGGGCCAAGTATTGCTACTTTAGCGTACAAGGTACTCATGTTTTAAACTCACATTCAGAGCAAGTTTCTGGCTCTGCAAAATGCATTGCTAGCATGCTGGATTTCATCCTCATGCATACCGTATAAGAAAAATGAAAGTGAGGGATGAGGGCTCAGCTCGCTGCCTCTCATCTGGCAGCATGCTCTTGGAGCGGCTGTGTCTGCTCTCCATTAGAATGATCTAATTCTACATACATCCATATTGAGCTAATATGCGTCATCATCAGTTCAGCATTCATTAATGCAACTGGGTGCAGAAAGCTTTCAGGGGAAATAGATGAAGAACGATATATACTCTCGTCTTAGAATAGGAGTGGAATTGGATTATTGTTGTGCACTTCAGTTGAAACCTACTCAGTGACGTTTTAAAAAGGCTGCGTGCAAAGGTCCTGCCTCCCTCCCTCAGCTGCCACAACCGCATGAAGCCATTGTGATAGGGGGTGCAGTGGGTGCCTCCTCCATACTGCAGACTATCAACACGCAGTCTCTGCTGCGGGCAGACAGCAAAACCTTCTCTGCCATGGGGCAGGTTCGCATTCAGTTTTACCTTTGCTGGGGTACAGCCCTGCGTTTCCCACCGGGAAGGGGAAGCATGCAATTTTCCCATTAGCATGCAAACAGGAATGGCAACTTGTGTGCAGCCTCGTGCTAATAGTGTGAAAGCTTTCAACTAACTTTTTGCCTTTTTTCAGCGGTATGATGGGGAATAACAGCTGTATAGAAACAATGATAAAAAGTTTGGCATGACAGTTCAGTCCAGCAGTTTTTCCCGCTGGAGATACGGGTCAGTGTGGAGGCCAAGGGCATAGTTCTTCTCTTAATTACACCGCTGTAACTACATTTCTCCAGTGGAGTCATTCTCAGTTTTTATCTGTGTAAATGAAAGAAAGTACAAACGCTGAATTAACCTCATAGAATCAGCTCTGTGGATTACACCATCAGGCATAAGATGGGCCCACAGAGGAGTAGCAACCCTCTTGTATATCCCCACAGACTTTTGAGAGGCTGTATTTCCTTGCTTCTTGCTTCAGGAGGAAAAAAGCTTATCCCTTCTTGTTATGTTTCTGATTAGAATCAGAACTTCTAGATTTGTTAATGTTAGAGAAAATATGCAGGTATAGAGCAGCTCTCGATGAGCATGAAAAGTTAATGAGATTGCTTTGTGCTAGAGGCACCAACAGCCATACACTCCCAACTGGTACGGACACTGCACACTTAGTCAAAGAAAGAGTGCGTAAGAAATGCATAATAGGGTGACGTGAAAGCTTTATGGGTGTTTAGCTGAGAACACACACTATATATACAAAATAACACCATCATGCATTTTTAAAGTGGTAAGAGAAAGCACAAAGAATCGTGCTCCAAGATTCAGTGCAGAGCTTTACTGGATGACAATCTCATTTGATTTTATTGAAACTCCCAGTTCTTTCTCCACACAGGCACTCTCTGACCATTGCTGCTTCCATCACACGACCACTGAAATATAGCTGAACACAGCAGTAGGATATGGTTAAATACAATGAAATTAGGGAGATGCAAACTATTTACAAATATTTGGTTTGGCCACAATATAGCAGTTATTTTGTTGTATGATATTAATATCCTTATAGAGACAGCCTTGGTTTGATCACCTTGCTCCTAATTATAAGAGGAGAATATAACAAAGATGACACAAGAGTGTAGTTTATCATAAAGGAGACTTTTCTAAAACAGAACTGGAGTAAAACCTGAGGGGAACTGTTATTCAGTTCCAATACACAATCTGCAATGCACAACCATACTCAAAGAATAGCAAAAATGAAACAGTGAATGAAGTGAGTGGTGCCCTGTCATAGCTGCCATTTGTATATGTATCAAAAAAGTAAGCATATTCCTGTCCCTTTCTCAGGAATTTGCTTTTCATGGTTAGTGATTCCAGTTTGCAGTTGCCATGAGGGATACCTGACCCCTCAGTCACACTGATTCCCTCCCCCTGGCCCTATTGTGGCCATACAATTATTAATAGAAAAAAACTGTTCCAGGACAGAAGAAAGGAAGGAAGGAAAGTTTTATCATGCTGGCTTTTAGGAAATGGAAGAGGGAAAATACATAGCACTGTTTTATGTGGTTCTGTATTAATACACTGTAATAGTCTTGAATACTTCTATGAAAGTTAGAAATGTACTGAGATAAATTCTTTTGCCTAAGCTTCTATTTTTGTCATTGAGGTTTTTCAGTTAACTAAACAACAGGGAAATGGGGGGGAAGTACTTTGTAGGTGCTGTGATCAATTTACCAATGCAGCTAGCATGTGAATGTGCCCTAAGTCCTGCTTGATCTTCTTAACATAATGTAACCCTTAATTATCTATTTTGACACCTAATGAGCACACGCACACATGTGCACTCCCAAGGCACATATCTGCCTGTCTTGCCTTGCTAATCCCTTTATCCAGACTGTGCCTCTACTAACTCTACTGCCGTGAATGACTCACAGATGTAGTGTCTCTCTGTGCTGCTGTATCTCTGCCATGTAATCATAGTAATTATTCTTCATCGTGAGGAAGGTCTGGAAACAGTAAAATCTTCCACCTGTTGACATACGGTGAAGTCTGTGCATGTTTTTAATTTGGGGTATAGTTTGTCAGTCTGGTGTTGGGCTTAAAAGGCCATTGCAGACCTTTTAATGATATTGATGCTCTTGCTGTGAAGAGGCAACCAAGCACAGTGCTCTACTTGACACAGCATGGGGCTGTGACATTAGAGTGGGGGAAAGGACAGATGGTACTTACTCATGAGGAATCAGGCAAGGATTTTTCCTTGAAGAGAAAGAGAAAAAATCCTTTTCTTAGCGCCCAATGTTGCCAGGCTGCTCTACCTGAACAGCAACGGGGCTGTAGTCCTGTTAAGTGTCCCTCAGCAACAGACTGATGGAGCAGTCCCTACACTTCCTCAAACACAGAAGCAGATTCAAAGATTTATCTTTCTAAGATTACTTGTTCTGATACAAAAACTCACGGATGCTTCGCCTCACAGTCTGAATCCTCCCCAAGGGAGAAACGGAGTATTCAGAGAGTCCCTGAAATGAAACTCCATAGCAGCGAAGTTACCATTAAGCAGGTACCCTTTATTGCAGCGCTGGGCAGCACTGGGGATTCTCCACCATAAGCGCTCCACCGATTTGGTAGACTTTCAGAGATTATATACTATAAAGTCCTACACATTCACAGGATTTCCGAGAACTCATTTACATAAACATGAGATTTCCTGGAACTTATTAACATATGCAGATGTCCGATCCGCATGGGCAGTCGTCTCCCGTGGTGGTCTTCAAGTGGTCTTTGGGGGTCTTCAGACGAAGGCCCGTAGTCTTCTTCACCGTGTTCGCCGATTGACCTTTGCTTCTGCGCAAACTCAGTCCCGGGATCACTTAAACGGTGTCCTTCAAGGCGGCTGTTGTCGTTCTTCTGTGACTTCCTATCTTCCGTGCATTTGTTCTCCCAAGGCCCAGTTGTCCCGGAGCCCCCTTATCTTGCAACCATTCTAACTACTCTCTACATCCCAAAGGCCTTTCTTTTGTTTAGTTAAGGGAGGAAGATATTTAAAATATCCTCCTTGCCCCTAGGCTTTAATTCTTTCAGGAGGTATTTTGATGCAGTGGCTTTGTCTATCTTGGCTTTAACCCTTTCATTCCCCCCCTTTCTTTAAACTTTGTAAATTTCTTTACAAAGGTCTTAAGTTTTCATATTTTATCACCTTAGGCAAGGCCCAAACTCTCATAGCCAATTTCTTCAGCTTCTACCACAAAAGGCAATTGACAACTGTTAGTATAGTAACAAACACCAATAATATCAAGAGTGGGTGGACTAGAACGGTCAAAGTTTTCTCTGCAGAGGGTGAGTATCCCAAAAGATATCCCACCAGTGATGGGCGGTATCATCTTTAATTTGACCCGACAGTCCAACAAGTTTGTCCTTAGTTATTACTGTTTTAACGATGGACTCAGCCAGTGTCTTATTTCGTGTCTTTAAATGTTCTCCGAGTTCCTGACATTGGTTCAAGATTTTGTTTAATTTTTCCAGAGGTGTGCTTGCCCGACTTCTATTTAGGCTCTCATAATGCCAAAACATTGCCACTTGTTCTTCTGTACATGCGAAAAATGAATACGTTTCACATAAAGGGAGTGATTAGGTGATATTCTTCAACTACCGATCAGTTCTTAGTCACTAAACACACGTGCCTGGCATAAATTTCTACAGACGTTCCAAACGCATCAGGAGACAGGATCATCCATTTGCAATTGTTAACAGAATGTTCTAATAAGCATGGTTCATATAATTGAGACTGTTGTCCACATAAGATACCGTCAGAGGTGGTTTCACCAAGATCTAAATCATATGTCTGTCTCAGGTAGTGGCAAAGATTTTTCAGGAATTATACTTAATACCTCAACTTGTTCCGCAGCTCGTCTTGCCTCGTAATCAGCCAATTTATTTCCCACTTCCCTGTCAGTGTTACCTTTCTGATGCCATTTGAAGTGCATAATCGCCACTGCTGACGGAAGTTGTACAGCATCTGAAAGTCGTAAAATTATATCTGCATGTTTTATACCTTTCCCTTGAGCAGTCAAGAGTCCTCGTTCCTTCCAAATTGCTCCATGGGCATGGACTGCACCAAAGGCATACTTTGAATCCTTCCAAATATTTACTCGCAGCCCTTCGGCCAGCTCCAGCGCTCTCACTAGGGCAATTATTTCAGCTCGTTGTGCAGATGTGCCCTTAGGGGGTGACTTTGCTTCCACCAGTCGGTCTGTGGTGGTTACAGCATATCCTGCCATTCGAACTCCATTCTTTAAGAAACTGCTCCCATCAGTGCACCAGGTTCAGTCGGCTTCCTCCAGCGGCTCCTCCTTCAGATCTGGTCTGCTTGCATATACAGTTTCAATAGTTTCTATACAATCATGCACGACAGGCTCCATTTCCTGTTTATCGCTTATGACTTCTATATCATCTGTGTCGTGGTTTAACCCCAGCCAGCAACTAAGCACCACGCAGTCGCTCGCTCACTCCCCACCAGTGGGATGGGGGAGAGAATCAGAAGGGTAAAACGGAGAAAACTCGTGGGTTGAGATAAGAACAGTTTAATAATTTAAGTAAAATAAATTAGAACAGTTAAATAGGCAAAGCAAAAACCGTGCACGCAAACAAAGCAAAACAAGGAATTCATTCACTACTTCCCATCGGCAGGCAAGTGTTCAGCCATCCCCAGGAAAGCAGGGCTCCATCACGCATAACGGTTACTTGGGAAGACAAACGCCATCATACCCAGTGTCCCCCCCTTCCTTCTTCCTCCCCCAGCTTATATACTGAGCATGATGTCATATGGTATGGAATAGCCCTTTGGCCAGCCTGGGTCAGCTGTCCTGGCTGTGCCCCCTCCCAGCTTCTTGTGCACCCGGCAGAGCAGGGGAAGCTGAAAAATCCTTGACCAGTGTGAGCACCACTTAGCACCTATTTAGCAACACTAAGCACTACTTAGCAAGAACCAAAGCATCAGTGTATCATCGACATTGTTCTCATCCTAAACCCAAACCACAGCCTCATACCGGCTACCAAGACGGAAAATTAACACTATCCCAGCTGAAACCAGGACAATCTGAAACGGAGGTTACAGTGTGGGAAGTGTGCACAATCATCTTTTGTCCCAAAGTAAATTTTCGAGCTTCTTGGATAATCAAAACAACGACAGCCACTGCCCGAAGGCATCCCGGCCATCCTTTGCTTACTCCATCCAATTGTTTAGAGAAGTATGCTACAGCTCGTTTATAAGGACCCAGCTTCTGGGCCAGAATTCCCAGAGCCACTCCTTGCCTTTCATACGAGAACAGCCAGAAAGGTTTCTTTACATCTGGTAGGCCCAAAGCTGGGGCCTTCATTAGCTTCAATTTCAGTTCCTTGAATGCCCTCTTAGCTTCATCAGTCCATATTAATTGTGTCTGGCTATTTTCAACAGTTCATATAAAGGTTTAACCAAAAGTCCATAATTATAGATCACCAACCTGTCATTTCCCAAAAGGTTCGAAGCTCTTTTACCGTGGTCGGTTCTGGAGTTCTGCAGATGGTTTCCTTTCGGTCATTCCCGAGCTGTCTTTGTCCCTTAGAAATCATGAATCCCAGGTATATTACTTCCTTCTTCAAGATTTGGGCTTTCTGTAATGAGACTCGGTAACCACTTAATCCCAGAAAATTCAAAAAGCTCACAGTCCATTCCTTACACTCTTCATCCTTTTCTGTGGCTATTAAGATATCATCCACATATTGCAAAAGCATCCCGTTTCCTGGGGGCCTCCCCCAGGTCTCTAATTCCTTAGCTAATTGATTTCCAAAAATGGTAGGGCTATTTTAAATCCTATGACCTGGTAACACTGTCCAGGTCAGTTGGGTTTTTCGTCCTGTATCGGGGTTTTCCCATTCAAAGGCAAACAAACTGCGGCTTTCTGGAGCCAAGGTAAGGCAAAAGAATGCACCCTTTAAATCTAATACAGCAAACCATTCATAGGTTTCCTTTAAACTAGTCAGCAGAGTATATGGGTTTGCCACTACCGGATACAAATCTTCAACTATTTGATTTACTGCCCGCAAATCTTGCACCAATCGATAAGTTTTGCCATCAGGCTTTTTGACAGGCAGAATGGGAGCGTTATATTCTGAAGAGCATTCAATTAATAGTCCAAATTTTATAAGCTCTTCTATAATACTTTTTACCCCTCGCCTATCTTCCAATCTCAAGGGGTATCGTTTTATCTTAACCGCTCGTGCCCCTTCTTTGAGTTTAGCAACAACCAATTCAGCATTTTTAGCCTTTCCGGGTATTCCTGAGGCCCACGCTCCTGGGTATACCTGGTCTTTTATTTCTTGTATAATTTCTTCTTCTCCGGTTTGGGGTTCAGTAAGAACCAAACTTAAAATTTCAATGTGTTTTTTGTCTGGCATTTTAAATTCAGTTTCCCCGTTTCTAAATTTTATTTTGGGATTTAGTTGTTCTAATAGGTCCCTCCCCAGTAACGGTCTAGGAGCCTCAGGCAGGTAGAGAAATTTGTGAATCCCCACGCTCTTCCCAATTCTAAATTTTAATGGTTTCAAGAAAAAAAGCTTTTTCAACCTGCCCGGTTGCTCCCACAACATTAACATTTTGTTTACTTATAGGTAACAAGGTTTGATTCAATACAGAGAATGTGGCTAACGCAGCCACTATCTCCTTTCCCAGTTTCCTTCTGTCCTCCCCCTCCCCATTCCGATATACTCTCCACGCTTCCTCCAGCAATTTTTCTAAATTCCTTATATCTGGTTCCCTACGTTTCTGAAGTTTCTTTCTGGTATCATTAGTGGATTGTCCCAGAAACAGAGATACCAACTGCTGCGTGGCAGCTTCTGACTTTGGTTCCATAGTAGTAAATCTTCTCACAGCAGCCCGTAAGCGATCTAAAAACTCCGTGGGCGTTTCAGTCTGCCCCTGCTTGATAGCATACAGAGCAGACCAGTTAACTGCCTTTGGGATCGCATGTTCTATTCCCAATTTGATCCAGGTTCGGTATCGTTGCAGCAAACAGTACTGAGCTGGATCATTAGGGTCCCAACCCGGGTCCCTGGAGGGCACAGGATCTTCGGCTGTGCCCTGTAACACTCGTCCCTCAATCTATGTTTCTACATGAGCTCGGGCTGCCTTTAATACAAGCTGCTTCTCAGTTTCAGTCATAGCACCTAGCATAAGATCCACATCTTTCCAATCCGGGTCCAAATTCTTAGTAATCCACTCAAACCTTTTCGCAATCCCACTTGGGTCCTCCCTATACCTTTTAACTGCATCCTTCCACTTACCCACATCATCCATCTGGAAAGGCACTTTTCTTCTGCCTTTCTGGGTTTCTCTTTCACCTTCAAACACCTCTGTCCAATAGTACATGCTGAACAACACCGCTTCAACTTCCCTAACTCTTTCTGATTTTCCTTTTCCAAAGCCAACACCATGGGATCTTGGGGAGCAAAATTAAAACCACAATCTTTCTGCCACTCAGGGTGATTTCGGAGGGTGAAAAACATATCCGCATACATAGCTTCGTCCCATTTTCCCTCCCTCCTTAAAAATAACAGGAGTTGCAGCAAGGCATTATACTTCAGAGTCCCATTCAAAGGCCACTTTTCTTCATCATCTAATTTATACAATGGCTACCACTGATTACAATACTTAGAGTTTTCTTATTCACATTTCCTCCAGGAGGACCCCCTATGTCCTTCCAGTGATATAAAATGCAACCTAATGGAGATTTCTTTGGTATCTCTTTACTTTGTTGTGACCCTCCCATTTTATTGGTCCCAGTTCTCTCCTGTATTCCTGCAGTATCTTAACAGTTAGTTCCACAGTCCACACTTCACCACTTAGAGAATTACAGAATTACTGTTTTACATCCTTACAACCTTTTTCTTTCACTTCGTCCGTCTCTGGCCGTTTCCCTCGCGGGACAACGAAACCGCGGATCAGGACTCCGCACTCGCTTCGTACTAAGAGTACGTCTCATTCACACACGCACAGGACAGCATACACACTTTTGACGACAAAACACTCAAATACCAAGTACGTCTCATTCACACACGCGCAGGACAGTATAGACACTTTTGACAACAAAAAAGCTCACATACCAATACAATGAACAAAAATCCTAAAAGCAAACACAGAGCAACTACTTGTCCTTATAACATGCCAAACACAATCCCAAAATCAAATAACCAAGTTCCAAAGCCAAGATCCAATATACTCAAATGCAAGCGTTCCAAATGAGCACCGAAGTGCCCCTGAATGAGCACCGAAGTACTCCCAGATGGGCACCGAAGTGCCCCCAGTGTATACCTTTAAGGCGCTAGCAGCCCGGTATACTCCACCAAGCGTGAACCACTCACGGCTTACAGGGGTTTCCGACAGATGACTAGTCCCAAACCAAATTTAAGAAAGAATACCTTTTTCCGAAGACGGTCCTTGTCTGCTCCCACAGCAATCCGATTGAGACAAGGAGTCCCTCCGGAAATTTTCCGGGGGTACCCTAGGGAGTCCCGTTCTCAACGAGTCCTGCAGCCGAGCAGAGAGGGTCCCACCTGGGTCGCCAAAACTGATACAAAAATTCACGGATACTTCTCCTCACAGTCTGTATCCCCCCAAGGGAGAAACGGAGTATTCAGAGAGTCCTTGAAATGAAACTCCATAGCAGCGAAGTTACCATTAAGCAGGTACCCTTTATTGCAGCGCTGGGCAGCACTGGGGATTCTCCACCATAAGCGCTCCACCGATTTGGTAGACTTTCAGAGATTATATACTATAAAGTCCTACACATTCACAGGATTTCCGAGAACTCATTTACATAAACATGAGATTTCCTGGAACTTATTAACATATGCAGATGTCCGATCCGCATGGGCAGTCGTCTCCCGTGGTGGTCTTCAAGTGGTCTTTGGGGGTCTTCAGACGAAGGCCCGTAGTCTTCTTCACCGTGTTCGCCGATTGACCTTTGCTTCTGCGCAAACTCAGTCCCGGGATCACTTAAACGGTGTCCTTCAAGGCGGCTGTTGTCGTTCTTCTGTGACTTCCTATCTTCCGTGCATTTGTTCTCCCAAGGCCCAGTTGTCCCGGAGCCCCCTTATCTTGCAACCATTCTAACTACTCTCTACATCCCAAAGGCCTTTCTTTTGTTTAGTTAAGGGAGGAAGATATTTAAAATATCCTCCTTGCCCCTAGGCTTTAATTCTTTCAGGAGGTATTTTGATGCAGTGGCTTTGTCTATCTTGGCTTTAACCCTTTCATTCCCCCCCTTTCTTTAAACTTTGTAAATTTCTTTACAAAGGTCTTAAGTTTTCATATTTTATCACCTTAGGCAAGGCCCAAACTCTCATAGCCAATTTCTTCAGCTTCTACCACAAAAGGCAATTGACAACTGTTAGTATAGTAACAAACACCAATAATATCAAGAGTGGGTGGACTAGAACGGTCAAAGTTTTCTCTGCAGAGGGTGAGTATCCCCAAAAGATATCCCACCAGTGATGGGCGGTATCATCTTTAATTTGACCCGACAGTCCAACAAGTTTGTCCTTAGTTATTACTGTTTTAACGATGGACTCAGCCAGTGTCTTATTTCGTGTCTTTAAATGTTCTCCGAGTTCCTGAGATTGGTTCAAGATTTTGTTTAATTTTTCCAGAGGTGTGCTTGCCCGACTTCTATTTAGGCTCTCATAATGCCAAAACGTTGCCACTTGTTCTTCTGTACGTGCGAAAAATGAATACGTTTCACATAAAGGGAGTGATTAGGTGATATTCTTCAACTACCGATCAGTTCTTAGTCACTAAACACACGTGCCTGGCATAAATTTCTACAGACGTTCCAAACGCATCAGGAGACAGGATCATCCATTTGCAGTTGTTAACAGAATGTTCTAATAAGCATGGTTCATATAACTGAGATGATTGTTGTCCACATAAGATACCGTCAGAGGTGGTTTCACCAAGATCTAAATCATATGTTTGTCTCAGGCAGTGGCAAAGATTTTTCAGGAATTATACTTAATACCTCAACTTGTTCCGCAGCTCGTCTCGCCTCGTGATCAGCCAATTTATTTCCCACTTCCCTGTCAGTGTTACCTTTCTGATGCCCTTTGCAGTGCATAATCGCCACTGCTGACGGAAGTTGTACAGCATCTGAAAGTCGCAAAATTACATCTGCATGTTTTATACCTTTCCCTTGAGCAGTTAAGAGTCCTCGTTCTTTCCGAATTGCTCCATGGGCATGGACTACACCAAAGGCATACTTTGAATCTGTTCGCAGTCCTTTGGCAAGCTCCAACGCCCTCACTAGAGCAATTATTTCGGATTTCGGCTCGTTGTGCAGATGTGCCCTTAGGGAGTGACTTTGCTTCCACCAGTTGGTCTGTGGCGGTCGCAGCGTATCCCGCCATTCGAACTCCATTCTTTACAAAACTGCTCCCATCAGTATACCGCGTGTGGTCGGCTTCCTCTTCCTCCGGCGGCTCCTCCTTCAGGTCTGGTCTGCTTGCATCTTTTACCGTGGCTGGTTCTGGGGTCCTGCAGATGGTTTCCTTTCGGTCGTTCCCGAGCTGTCTTTGTCCCTTAGAAATCACGAATCCCGGGTATGTTACTTCTTTTTTTTTTTTTTTTTTTTTTTTCCCCCCCGCCCCCTCCCCAAGATCTGGGCTTTCTGTAATGAGACTCGGTAACCACTTAGTCCGAGAAAATTTAACAAGCTCACAGTCCGTTCTTTGCATTCTTCGTCCTTTTCTGTGGCTATTAAAATATCATCCACATATTGCAAAAGAATCCCGTTTCCTGGGGGCCTCCCCCAGGTCTCTAATTCCTTAGCTAATTGATTTCCAAAAATGGTAGGGCTATTTTAAATCCTATGACCTGGTAACACTGTCCAGGTCAGTTGGGTTTTTCGTCCTGTATCGGGGTTTTCCCATTCAAAGGCAAACAAACTGCGGCTTTCTGGAGCCAAGGTAAGGCAAAAGAATGCACCCTTTAAATCTAATACAGCAAACCATTCATAGGTTTCCTTTAAACTAGTCAGCAGAGTATATGGGTTTGCCACTACCGGATACAAATCTTCAACTATTTGATTTACTGCCCGCAAATCTTGCACCAATCGATAAGTTTTGCCATCAGGCTTTTTGACAGGCAGAATGGGAGCGTTATATTCTGAAGAGCATTCAATTAATAGTCCAAATTTTATAAGCTCTTCTATAATACTGTTTACCCCTCGCCTATCTTCCAATCTCAAGGGGTATCGTTTTATCTTAACCGCTCGTGCCCCTTCTTTGAGTTTAACAACAACCAATTCAGCATTTTTAGCCTTTCCGGGTATTCCTGAGGCCCACGCTCCTGGGTATACCTGGTCTTTTATTTCTTGTATAATTTCTTCTTCTCCGGTTTGGGGTTCAGTAAGAACCAAACTTAAAATTTCAATGTGTTTTTTGTCTGGCATTTTAAATTCAGTTTCCCCGTTTCTAAATTTTATTTTGGGATTTAGTTGTTCTAATAGGTCCCTCCCCAGTAACGGTCTAGGAGCCTCAGGCAGGTAGAGAAATTTGTGAATCCCCACGCTCTTCCCAATTCTAAATTTTAGCGGTTTCAAGAAAAAAGCTTTTTCAACCTGCCCGGTTGCTCCCACAACATTAACGTTTTGTTCACTTATAGGTAATAAGGTTTGATTCAATACAGAGAATGTGGCACCCGTGCCTATCAAAAAATTCTACAGGTTTCTCTTCTGATACAAAATTTCACGGATGCTTCTCCTCACAGTCCGGATCTCCCCGAGGGAGAGACGGAATATTCAGAGAGTCCCTGAAATGAAACTCAATAGCAGCGAAGTTACTATTAAGCAGGTATTCTTTATTGCAGCGCTGGGCAGCACTGGGGATTCTCCACCATAAGTGCTCCACCGATTTGGTGGACTCTCAGAGACTGGTGGAAGCAAAGTCACTCCCTAAGGGCACTCATTAACATATGCAAATGTCCGATCCGCATGCGCAGTCGTCTCCCGTGGTGGTCTTTGGGGGTCTTCAGATGAAGGCTTGTAGTCTTCTTCACTGTGCTCGCTGATTGACCTCTACTGCGCAAACTCAGTCCCGGGATCACGTAAACGGTGTACTTCAAGGCTGTTGTCATCCTATTGTGACTTCCTATCTTCCATGCATTTGTTCTCCCAAGGCCCAGTTGTCTGAGATGGAATTATCCCGGAGCCCCCTTATCTTACAACCATTCTAACTGCTCCCTAAATCACAAAGGCCTTTCTTTTGTTTAGTTAAGTGACTAAGATATTTAAATATACTCCTTGCCCCTAGGCTTTTCAGGAGGCATTTTGATGCAGTGGCTTTGTCTATCTTGGCTTTAACCCTTTCATTACCTCCATAAATAGTGAGCAGCCCAAGAGCCCTCTGAGCTCTTCTGCACAGCAGCAGGCTGCATGCCAGGATCTCCCCTTGAGTAGGGATGCCTCTTAAGGTTACTCCTCAAGGTTGAGAGATTCCTTGCTGCACCAGATCCTCGGTAAGTGACTAATAGCATGCTAAACTTTGAAATCTTAGCTAAGTAATATAAAGGATTGATTGAGCATATATAATCTTTTAGACATAAACCGTTGACCAAGTCTGGGACTAGGATTGGATCCAGCCGCACTGTGACAGGTACATTCCCCCTGTCCATGAAGATCGGGGCTTTTAACATGGTGATCACTGGCTTTTCGCGCCTCATTCTCGCGCCTTTTGTGCTCTGCCGTGCCCCCAGGCACGTACACCCTTCGGCAAGGGGAGCAGGAGGAGCAGGAGGAGCGGGGCCTCTTGGTCGCCAGGCAGGGTCTGCAGCCAATGAGGCGCCTTGGCTTGGAGAAGCTTCTGTCATGACCAATGATGACCACAGCTCAGATCCAGTCCAGGGTATAAACGGGGCGCTGCCGGAGACCCCCTTGGAGTGGTCTTCTCAGAGCAGCAGGTCTGTGTTTGAAAACCTCTCCCCCACTTGGGTTGGGATGCCGTCTGAGGAAACTTCCCAGGATTGAGTGCCCTCACCTCCTTTGGGTGAGTGATTGTCTTCTGGATATCCTTGGGTGAGCCCTCACCCCACCCCACCCCCGCGGTGAGCGATTACATCCCCTGGGTACCCACGGGAGGGAGAAAGTTTCCCGCCCTTTGTGAGTGAGCGTGTGTGCACACTTTGGATCATCATTGCCTTGTGTATTGCCATGCAGTAATACCCTGCCCGACTGACACTTCGAACCTGTTATGTGTTAAATGTTATGAGAGTGTTGATTGATTTCGGTTTACCCCTGTTTCTCATTGGTTTCTGTTGTGCGGGTTTGGTTGTTTTGTGCAATAAAGTTGTTTGAGTTTGTCCTTTGTTTCAGTTAGTCTTAGTGTACCTCCGTGACACTTGGTTCTGTTTTTCTTATATTATTGTCGTGGTTTAACCCCAGCCAGCAACTAAGCCCCACACAGCCGCTTGCTCACTCCCCTCCGGTGGGATGGGGGAGAGAATCAGAAGAGTAAAAGTGAGAAAACTCATGGGTTGAGATAAATACAGTTTAACAGGTAAAGCAAAAACCAAGCATGCAAGCAAAGCAAGGAATTCATTCACTACTTCCCATCGGCAGGCAGGTGTTCAGCCATCCCCAGGAAAGCAGGGCTCCATCATGCATAATGGTTACTTGGGAAGACAAACGCCATCACTCTGAACGTCCCCCCCTTCCTTCTTCTTCCCCCAGCTTATATACTGAGCATGATGTCATATGGTATGGAATAGCCCTTTGGCCAGTCTGGGTCAGATTTCCTGGCTGTGCCCCCTCCCAGCTTCTTGTGCACCTGGCAGAGCATGGGAAGCTGAAAAGTCCTTGACTAGTGTAAACTCTGCTCAGCAAGAACCAAAACATCAGTGTGTTATCATCAACATTATTCTCATACTAAATCCAACACACAGCACTATACCAGCTACTGAGAAGAAAATTAAATCTATCCCAGCTGAAACCAGGGCAATTATCCATGGGCGAGATCCTGTTCCTGCTAGCCTCTTTGTCAAAATGTCTATAGACTTTTTGACACTAGAATCAACCCTTAATTTCACAAGAGGTATCTGCAAAGGATACAAAAATACAGTGATTAGTTCATGTGTTTTTTTATCCCTGGCTCAGTATGCACCAATTTTGTTCTCTTGCCATCTTTTCTTCCCCAGTTAGCTTTCTGGAAGTCAAGCTAAGACGGTTATAATAATTTTCTCATTCATCAATAATTTATTCCATTGCTTTCCTCCCTTCTTCTGACCCCAATGAGTTGCTTACTTCATACTTTTGTTTTGAAAAATTGCTTTCTGCACAGTAAGACCAACCTCCTCTGATACGTATTTCTGTAGATACCATATGATTCAAGAAAGCAAGTGCATCAAAATAAAAGCTTGGGCTTATCTTCTACAGTGCAGCTGTAAGATTAGTGAATGCTTTTCAGGCTTTTGAAGCCACCAGTTCAAATTCTTTTTCTACCAGTGACAAATGGTTGCCTCAGAATCACTATTTCATGGTAGTGTTATTATTTTGATGAAAGTTTAGTCCATCCTCCTGGTAAGCGTATGTTAACTTTATTGTGGTATTTTAAGGCAGGCAGAAATGCTTGAAATCAGTTACCTTGGGAATCCAAAGTGGCAGACCAGAATCTAGGTTACATTTAGATAACATCTTTCTATGGCCATTTTTTTTCCCTACAGAGCAGCTCACAGTCTTTATTGTTTGCGTCCTTCCAGGATCCTGGGGTGATAGCAAGCAATAGCACTATGTTACTCCAAAGGGGGAGTAAGTTATTTGCACAGGACTTGGGAAATGAGGTAGATCAGGGAATTAAGTCTTTGAAATCCCAGTTGAGCATCCAACCTGCAGGACAGGCTGTCCTTGCTGCACCAAGAGGGGGATGCAGGAGCAGGTAGAAATAAAACTTGGTCAAATGATTCTGGTGATGAAGAGCCCAGGGTAATGGTGGGAGGCAGGAGGAGCAGGGCATCCAATGGGGGGAGTAGTGCTTGCGTCCTCATCCAAGCATCTCAGCCCTTGAGAGGGTGTGGGAGTTTAATATTTATTTAGGAGATGAGCAAGGTTTGGTGTCTTGGGAAGACATGGTTCTCCTTCAGCTGTCAGAAAGGAGAAGTGTGGCCATAACTAGCATGACAGTGCCTGACAGCGGGGATCTAGGGAGCCATTAGTTATCGCTTTGACTTGCTTTTTTTCCAGTGGCACCTGTCAGACCCAGCTGACACTTCAAGCACAGATAAATATTTGGCACTAGCTGTTCCTTGTGAATGTGTTTTATATATATTCTCTTTTCACACACTTGCTTTGTTCTCATGAGGTTTTGTATTAGCAAAGGTTTTCATCTTTGTTCTCTGCAATAACTAGCAGATGTGCCTGAGCTGAGGCACTACGTGCAGGCTTTGCTGTTTTGACTCTGTTTTCCACAGTCCCTCTGGACTGAGGATTAAGGCTATTAATGAGATATCTACATTTAAATACTGCAGCTAACTGCTCCAATTCCTGCCTTTGAACCAGGAAGCTTGGTAAGGCCTTGTTCCTCTGTCAGCTGCCCCATAACCACATAGTTCTCTCTCATACACAGATCTGCTATTTCACCATCTATCATTTCAGGGAAGGCTGTCTTGTTGCATCATAACCAAAATCATTGCCATCCTCACTTAGCAGTGAAACCTTCTCAGCTCTGTTTGCAGTGTCTTCACCTGATCATTGCCACCACTCCCATCAGCACACCCTACATCAGGATCAGTGTCAGGATGGAGTTATTCCAGTCACCCAGAAGAAATTCAGACCAGATGCTATTCCATGCTTTGCCTGCCATGCAGATTCAGTCTTTCATGGTTGCAGCTGTAAGAACAGTTTAATAATTGAAGTAAAATAAATTAGAACAGTTAAATAGGCAAAGCAAAAACCGTGCACGCAAACAAAGCAAAACAAGGAATTCATTCACTACTTCCCATTGGCAGGCAGGTGTTCAGCCATCCCCAGGAAAGCAGGGCTCCATCACAAGTAACGGTTACTTGGGAAGACAAACGCCATCACTCTGAACATCCCCCCTTCCTTCGTCTTCCGCCAGCTTATATACTGAGCATGATGTCATGTGGTATGGAATAGCCCTTTGGCCAGTTCCCCCGCCCCACCTGGCAGAGCAGGGGAAGCTGAAAAGTCCTGACCAGTGAGAGTGCCACTTAGCAACAGCTTAGCACTACTTAGCAAGAACCAAAGCATCAGTGTATCATCGGCATTGTTCTCATCCTAAACCCAAAACACAGCCCCATACCGGCTACCAAGAAGAAAATTAACTCTATCCCAGCTGAAACCAGGACAGCAGCCTTGACAAGCTTTTACAGTTTCTTTTCCTAGTGAAGATGTGCTTGTAGCTCTTAAGATTTATGAACATCTTTGGTGTATTTCTTAGGGTCTTCTGACCTTGGTGGCAGCTGAGCAGTGCTTCCCACTGGGGCTTCTTCCAGCAATGTATGTGTTCGCTTGGGTGATATCATGGTGCGGCAAGGGCTTGCAAGGGGCATCTTCCAGAAAATGAAGGGATTTTATCAGTGAACTTTTCTCCACTGTTGAGCTGTAGGTCTAGGAACAAAAGAGCTGAAGAGGCAGGATGTGAAGTCTGGCCTTGCTCGGGGACAGCTCCCGTCAGTCTGTCTAAGAGCACAAAGACTTGGGATTATGGCAAACAGGAGCTGTGGAAAGCGTCTGGAACAGTAGTGCCTGCAAGAACAGCAACGCTTTAAAGTCTCCTGCATTCTTCTTTAAGCTGTCTCCAAGAGGTAACACATTGCAGACTAAGTGTGTTTTATAACAGCTGATCATAGAATCATAGAATAGTCAAGGTTGGAAAAGACCCTTAAGATCATCGAGTTCAACCGTTAACCTATCACTGCCAAGTCCATCTATACCATGTCTTCAAGCACTGTATCTATCCATTCTTTAAATACCTCCAGGGATGGAGACTCAACCACTTCCCTGGGCAGCCTGTTCCAATGCTTGACCACCCTCTCGGTGAAGAAGTTTTTCCTAATAGCTAACCTAAACCTCCCCTGGCGCAGCTTGAGGCCGTTTCCTCTCGTCCTATCACTCGTTACTAGGGAGAAGAGACTGACCTCCACCTCGCTACAACCTCCTTTCAGGTAGTTGTAGAGAGCAATAAGGTCTCCCCTCAGCCTCCTCTTCTCCAGACTAAACAACCCCAGCTCCCTCAGCCACTCCTCATAAGACATGTGCTCTAGACCCTTCACCAACTTCGTTGCCCTCCTCTGGACACGCTCCAGCACCTTGATGTCCTTCTTGTAGTGAGGGCCCCAAAACTAAACACAGTACTCGAGGTGCGGCCTCACCAGTGCCGAGTACAGGGGCACTATCACCTCCCTGGTCCTGCTGGCCACACTATTCCTGATAAAGGCCAGGATGCCATTGGCCTTCTTGGCCACCTGAGCACACTGCTGGCTCGTGTTCAGGCGGCTGTCAACTAACACCCCCAGGTCCTTTTCTGCCAGGCAGCTCTCCAGCCACTCCTCCCCTAGCCTGTAGAGTTGCATGGGGTTGTTGTGACCCAAGTGCAGGACCCGGCACTTAGCCTTGTTGAAGCTCATGCAGTTGGCCCCGGCCCATCGATCCAACCTGTCCAGGTCCCTCTGTAGGGCCTTCCTACCCTCCAGCAGATCGACACTTCCACCCAGCTTGGTGTCATCTGCAAACTTACTGAGGGTGCACTCGATCCCCTCATCCAGATCATCAATGAAGATATTGAGCAGGACCGGCCCCAACACTGAGCCCTGGGGAACACCACTTGTGACCAGCCACCAACTGGATTTGACTCCATTCACCACCACTCTCTGGGCTTGGCCGTCCACCCAGTTTTTAACCCAGCGTAGAGTGCACCCATCCAAGCCGTGAGCAGCCAGCTTCTCCAGGAGAATGCTGTGGGAGACAGTGTCAAAGGCCTTACTAAAGTCCAAGTAGACAACATCCACAGCCTTCCCCTCATTCACTAAGCGGGTCATATTCAGTTCTGACTTATTTCACAGATAGATAGGCAGCTAGTGATTTGGTTTTGCCTTGAAAGGTTAGAGATCTCTAAGATGGAGAGACTTTGGCCAAGGAGTGGTAAATTGTATTTATTTACTCTGTTTCTTTCTGAATCTCTCAAAGTAGACGTGGCTGTTCTTGACTCCATCTGCCTTAGCATCTGGGTGCAACAGTTCTTGGGAGAAGCAGGATGGTAGAGGAGAGACACCTGTGTCCTCTTCTGGACAGGTTTTTGATGACAATGCTGTCAGTTTGTAGTGGCACCTGGGGACACACCTTAGGGAAGCTCTGAGCATGCGTACTGATGCCCTGTGGGCTGCAGTGTCTCAGACCTGAGGCAGGTGCTGGGCTGTAAGAGACACAAAAGCTTAAAAACCTGGGGAAATTTACTAGTAAAAAAACAGGCACTCATTGGATTAGGTAAAGATTTGAGGATCGTGTTCTGGACTGTTCTGCCTAATTTCCACTTTGTGTGCTTATGTTCTTATGTGGACTCACCTCAGAGTGCTTGGGTTTCAAGGGTGAATATATAAGGAAATTATGTGTCAAAGCCAACCAGTGAAGCTGACTGTTCCAGCGGGGATAACGTTGCACTGTCCTATGTGGCTTCCCTTCCCTCCTCTCCTTTGCTTTCCACATTTCTTACATCATCTTTTCTTTCCTGCAGCTCTAACTGACAGATGGGTACTGAGGAAGAAATACCTTTTTTTTCCATAGCCATAAAAATAGTTTCCTTGGTTTTATTAGCAGCACATGGATGTGAATTCAGCCTCCTCTCCAAAACAGACAATGAGCAGGAAGTACTCAATTTGGCAATGCATTTGGGGTTAGAAACATTGCTGCTTTCAAAACATTTCACCAGAGTCATTAATTAAGTGCTAGAACAGAGAACTTAAACCAAACAAAACTAGGGGAAATTACATTTCTCTTTCCTGACCTATACAAAAAGCGTTTGTACTTAAATCATATTGAAAGCTTTAAAGGGACCTCTCTCCCAGTGGAACATGCAGAAAACATAAATGTCCTGCAATAGGATTGTTGCTCACTATAACTTATTAGGATTTGGCTGCATTTCCTCTTCTTTGCAAATGTTTAATGAGAGTGTTTATGAGACCAGAATCTAAGCAAGGATAGCGCAGATATGACGTTTCATTCTTTAAATGCGAGAGCATGAACTGGGAAACTTTCTCCTAATAAGTAGGCTTATCCTGTCTGAGAACAAAGACAAATCCATCCCATTTCTCTTCAATCCCAATGACTATAGCGTTGTGATTAACTCCAATGCCTTGCTTGGATATACAGTCCAAATATACAAAATTACTTGGGGAACAGCTTAAGATTTAGCAGAGTCTGAGGGAATTGGGTAAACAAAATATCAGAGGGCTGAAGACTGTCAGAGTATTCCCTGTTTCTATTATTGACTGTGATTCAATAATCGCAGTAAGCGGAGTGATGGTCTGGCTTTCATTTAATGTGTAAATGGACCATGCCTATCCAAATAAGGGAAAAGTCTCAGCACGTTGTATCTCACAGTGGGGCACAACTGCTGCTGCGCTCCTGGGTCCATGTGCATGTGCTGGCCTGTCCCAGCTCCGTGTGGGGTCTCCATATTGAGGAGACCAACTTTATCTTCCCCCAGCTCTGGGTGTGTGCAGAAGGAGCTGCAGGCTCCCCTGCCACTGTGTGTGCAGCCGAGGGTGCACACAGCAGCAGGGCTCCTTGGCGCAGGGGTGGGGGAAATGGCACTGGAGCATACGACTGCTTTATTGGGGGCTGGGAAGAAGCCCCTTTAATAACTCTGAGCTCTGCTGTCCTCTGCAGCAACAGTTGACCACATGGATGTTCATGCTGTAATGCCCAAACACCGTGACAATGTTTCTGCCTCAAAATACTATGTTCTCCTTCACTTCCAAATCGGCACTGTCTGATTGGCATTATCCTTTCACCCACAAGAGATGTACCTCTAGCAACCATCTGCAATAGGCTCTCTGCCTCCATCCCCTCTGTTTGCACACTGCTGTGGCTGTGCAAGATTGGTCAGATTACGTTGCTTAAAGAACTGAATGCCTCCTTCTCTGCCCATGGCTAGGAAATGCTGCAGCTCCTGTGAGTGATGTTAGTTCTTGAACAGATTGGGATTGGGAACTGCTTTTCTATTGCTTTCTTCCATTACCCTTCTACTCCAACAATTTTTTTGTTACTGCTTCTTTGTCATAGAGGGGTGATCTCTGGCGGCAGCTGCCTTTCTCATATGAGACAATTTGTTCTTTCACTCTGTTTTCATTGATTACTCATTCCTTTATATAGCCTACTTCATGAGTCACTTTGCCTACTTACCTGCAACCAGCATGGTGTGCTACCCATCAGTTCCTTGTTCTGCTGCAATTACCAGCCTTTTATTGCTGGATTTTTCTCTCGAGGACTCTTCCTAATGCCAGCATATTTCATTAATTTCTAATTTTGCAAACCATAAATTGTGACATAGCTGCAGGAGCTAGAAGTAGGAACAACTACATGCCCTCTTCTAGAAGTATGCATATGGAGTTAGAAGGGAACTAAGGCTGAAGTTGCCAGCAAGTCCTTTATAATTGCTTTCCACAAACATTTAACCAGCCAGATTTTGCTCTCACATACATTTGTTCATTTCAAAATTGTTCAAGTGGACTCAGTGGATGGCAGTTTGTTGTACAGATGGAGCAGGACATTGCTCAAGATGGGAAAAACTTAAATTCTTCAAATCTTATCACCACTGCCCTAGCACAGTGGCATGAGGTCCCAGACATAAACTCGATCATGCTTTTATAGATTTTTCCACATTTTTGTCTGGTCAACCTAATTCCAGGTTATTTTCTTACATGATCCTCTCTTCGTGGTACTCTGAGAACTGGAAGTTAAAATGTTGAAATCTATTGCTAGCGTGTTACAGGCAATTTTATAAATATTCATATAAAAGATTAGTTTTGGTATTAACTCTGGGACAATGTCAACTTGAAATTAAATATCTAATAGTTGTGATTTGTGTGTCTTGGACTGAAGATACCTAAAATTATCATTATTCTTTGCAAGTGGAATGAATACCAAGCAGGTCTGGGGCATAGGAATAGCCATGCAGGATTAATGATATGAACAGCATGTCTTGCAGCCCTGAAATGAAGCTCAACATAATCTCAGCTGACCTTTCCGTCTCCTCATCTGAAGGATACCAAGGAGGGTTGTTTGCTTCTGCTCTTTCCCCTGGAGGTAGTATTAGAAGAGAAAGTGCAAACTTCTGTTTCCTTGTCACTGTGATCCCAGCAGGGAAGGGTACACTCTGTGAAAAGATGATAAAGTCAGTCTTTGGCTATTCAGCTAATCTGTCCGGTATACCTTCCAACAAAAATGGAAGTATGTTTTGCAACCCAGACAGCACAACTTCATTCACAAATTAAATCAGGCCGTTAAATTTATCATACACAGATCATGAGTGCTGCAAATCAGAGCTGAGTGCAAGCTGCCTACCTCTAGACTGAGAAGCTCGGCACCCCACACCCAGGATCCTGAGCAATCCAGTCTCTCCGGGCATTGGTGCGAGTGGTCGCAGGTCCACGCTGGGGGATCCAGAGAGTCTGTCTCATTTCCCCAACTGCTGGGCTTTATGTATGAGTTATTTATGTGATCTTTCTGGACTTGTAAAGCTACCCATAGCACTCAAGGGTATATTCTTTCCCCGACATGTTCTATTATATTGGAAATGCTGGTTTTTACGGGGAAAAATAGGTGGGGCTTTTTTAGCATGAAAATAATAAAAACTCAGGTCCTTTTTTGATCCTCTGCCATTCAGATTGCATGCAGCTCTTTGTTCTCATCTAGATACAATAACTATTGCCATTGTTTTATCATCATTTACTATTTTTCGTGGTTCTAGTAGTTCTCAAGGATCGCAGTCTCGTGAAATGCTTTATAAAAAAAACAAATGAAGAAAGCTCTTCCAAAAAGTCCCGTACATTCAATTAAATGTTAATATGTCTTTTCTATCAATATGTACTTTCCATCCTGAAACACCATCATATAAATCAGTGCTTCAGCCAGCTGAAGTAAGTGCAAGCCTTGGGACACAATTTCCAAGTAGTCCTTCTCTGTACATTCCAGTCTTGATTTAATCCAGGTTTATCTCAGCTTTGCATTAGCTGATTGGGAACAGTTTAAGCTAAAGTGGAAAAAAGCACTCTTAAACTGGAGCAAGAGTGTTCAGAGTGTCACATTAATTAGCCTGAATGGGTGCAAAGTCTGTGGGTAGAAATCTTCTTTATTAATGTTCATCTTTACCATCTCTTTTCCTTTTTACTGAGACTCTCCTTGCTCCAATGTTTGTCTTTTTTCTGCTGCCCCATTGCTGAGGCAGAATTAATGTGACTGGGGTCTCAAAATTCAGAGAAAACTATACATAGTCAAAATTTTAGTCATAGACTCATAGAATAGTTTGGGTTGGAAGGAACCTTTAAAGGTCATCTAGTCCATCCCCCCTGCAATTGGCAGGGACATCTACAACTAGATCAGGTTGCTCAGAGCCCCATCTAGCCTGTCCTTGAATGTTTCCAGGGATGGGGCATCTACAACCTCTCTGGGCAACCTGTTCGTGTTTCACCACCCTCACTGTAAAAAATTTCTTCCTTATATCTAGTCTGAATCTACCCTCCTTTAGTTTAAAACCATTACCCCTTGTCCTATCGCTATTGGCCCTGCTAAAAAGTCTGTCCCCATCTTTCTTATAAGCCCCCTTTAAGTATTGAAAGGCCACAATAAGGTCTCCCTGGAGCTTTCTCTTCTCCAGGCTGAACAACCCCAGCTCTTTCAGCCTTTCCTCATAGCAGAGGTGTTCCATCCCTCTGATCATTTTTGTGGCCCTCCTCTGGACCTGCTCCAACAGGTCCATGTCCTTCCTGTGCTGAGGACTCCAGAGCTGGACGCAGTACTCCAGGTGGGGTCTCACCAGAGCAGAGTAGAGGGGCAGAACCACCTCTCTCGACCTGCTGGCCGCGCTTCTTTTGATGCAGCCCAGGATATGGTTAGCTTTCTGGGGTGTGAGCACACATTGCCGGCTCATGTCCAGCTTTTCATCCACCAGTACCCCCAAGTCCTTGTCTGCAGGGCTGCTCTCAATCCCTTCATCCCCCAGCCTGTATTGATACCAGGGATTGCCCCAACCCAGGTGCAGGACCTTGCACTTGGCCTTGTTGAACCTCATGAGGTTGTCCAGGTCCCTCTGAATGGCATCCCATCCCTCAGGCGTGTCAACCGCACCACTCAGCTTGGTGTCATCTGCAAACTTGCTGAGGGTGAACTCGATCCTGCTGTCTATGTCATTGATGAAGATATTGAACAGCACCGGCCCCAGTATGGACCCCTGAGGGACACCACTCGTCACTGATCTCCATCTGGACATCGAGCCATTGACCACTACCCTCTGGATTTGACCCTCCAGCCAATTAGCTATCCACCGAACAGTCCACCCATCAAATCCATCTCTCCCCAATTTAGAGAGAAGGATGTTGTGGGGGACCATGTCAAAGGCCTTACAGAAGTCCAGATAGATGACATCCGTAGCTCCTCCCTTGTCCACTGATGCAGTCACTCCATCATAGAAGGCCACTAGGTTGGTCAGGCAGGACTTGCCCTTGGTGAAGCCGTGCTGGCTGTCTCGAGTCACCTCCCTGTCCTCCATGTGCCTTAGCATAGCTTCTAGGAGGATCTGTTCCATGATCTTCCCAGGCACAGAGGTGAGGCTGACAGGTGGGTAGTTCCCAGGGTCCTCCTTTCTACCCTTTTTAAAAATGGCTGCAATATTTCCCTTTTTCCAGTCCCCAGGGACTTCACCTGACTGCCATGGCTTTTCAAATATCATGGAGAGTGGCTTAGCAACTACATCAGGACTCTGGGATGAATCTCATCAGGACCCATAGACTTATGTGTGTTCAGGTTCCTCAGGTGGTCGCGAACCTGATCTTCTCTTACAGTGGGAGGACCTCTGCCCTCCCAATCCCCGTCAAATGGCCCATTGACTCGGGAGGTGTGAAGAGAGAGGTTGCCAGTGAAGACTGAGGCAAAGAAGTTGTTGAGTACCTCAGCCTTCTCCTCGTCTGTTGTTACCAGCTCGCCACTTCTGCTCATCAGAGGGGTACGCTTTCCTTAACTTTCCTTTTCTGGTTAATGTCCCTATAGAAGCCCTTCTTATTATTCTTTGCATCCCTCACCAGGTTCAGCTCCAGCCAAGAAGCCTTGGCCTTCCTGGTCCCATCCTTACACAACCGGGCAGTGTTGTCCCTGTACTCTTCCCAAGATAGCAGTCCCTTCTTCCACTGCCTGTGCAATCTCTTCTTGCCCTTTAGTTTGACCCACAGGTCATGGCTCAGCCATGCCTGCCTCTTCCCTTCCTTGCCTGATTTCTGGCACCTGGGGATTGAGAGCTCTTGTGCTCTATGGAAAGCATCCTTAAAGACCTGCCAGCTCTGTTCTGCTCCCTTGTCCCCGAGGGCCATTTCCCAGGGGGTCCTCTTGATTAACTCCTTGAAGAGCTGGAAGTTTGCTTTCCTAAAATCCAGGGTCCTGACTATACTCTTCACCTGACCCTTATCTCTCCGGACTGTGAACTCTACCAGTGCATGATCACTGCAGCCCAAGCTGCCTCCAGTCTTGATGTCTCTGATTGATTAGCTCACTTACTTACATTAGTGACCAACAGGTCCAGTATTGCGGCCCCTCTGGTAGGGCTGTCTATTACCTGGCCTAAGATGTTATCCTCGATGTGCTCCAGGAGTCTGCTGGATTGCCTGCAGCTTGCTGTGCTACTTTTCCAGCAGATGTTGGGGTGGTTGAAGTCCCCCAGCAGGATGAGAGCCTGTGAGCACGATGCCTCCTGTAGTTGGAGTAAGAAGGCTTCGTCAGTAGTCTCCCCTTGATCAGGCGGCCTGTAGTAAACACCGACCACCGGGAAGGAGGTGTGCTGTGTCACCTGCCATTCGCCCAAGTGAGCTGCTGCTTGTGCTGGGCCATCCTCACCAGAAACAAAACTATGGAGTATAATACAGGCCACACAGAAATGAATTCTGAATTTCATAAACAGTGGAAAAGGAATAATGGTGGGGCAGACAAGGGGGGGCTTAAAGCAGATTTTCATGCTCATGCTTGGCAAAAGTAATAGCAGTATTTGAATGGGAGACTGCACTGCTTTTTTCTAGCAGGGGTTTCATTTGCGAGAGTTACATTTCATGGCAGGATGGTAAAACATGGGTCTTGACATCACCGTGCCCATGAGAAAGTTAAGCTTTAGTGATGGAGGCATCAGGTGGCCCCAGTGACCTGTGTAGTGAATTTGCTGGATGGGAGACTCTCTGGTGCCCTATTGCTTTTGGTACAGCAATAAGCTCTTGCTTTCTTCTTCATGGGGAATCCAATAGTTTTAAGAAGAGCTGGCCACATGGTTCACTCAACAGTTTTTGAGGGAAACAAAAAATTTTGCCGGGAACGTATTTTTATTGAAAAACTTTGGTTTTCACTTCTTCATCTCTCCTTTCTTTCCATTTTGCTTGTGGAAAGATAAAGAAGTGAGTATGAAAAAAACCCTAAAAGCTGTTGGAAAACTGACAGTATTTGGATAATGCCAAATAGAGTAACAAAAAAAAAAAAGAAATCCTTTTTTTCTGATCTCTACCCCCATTCCCAGTTGATGCTGAATTATCACATTTCTTTGTGAGTGTTTGTTCAAAGAACAATTTTCCATTTCTCTTGATGGTGCTGCGGAACAGGCAGTCCCAGCACCAACGGGGCAGCCTGTTTACCCAGCTCCAGCACAGGTACTTGTGCTCTGTTGCTCCCTGCTCATTTGGCTTAAAAAGGCTGTGAAAACAGCTGTCAGAAAGTTAGCCTAGCTTACTGCCAGTGTTGGATTTTTGAACTAGTGACACAGGATCTGCAATTTATTATCAGTCGTCTTCTGTGTTCTCCTGGATATTGCACAGCGATTATATTTTATAACTAGGTCAAAAATATGCATGGGTAATTTAATAGTCACTTGGAAATTGCCAAATATCTTAACCGTTCTGTCCAGTACAGCAGTCTGGAATGGAGAGGCCAGTACCTCACCCTTGGAAGGAAGAAATAAATGTGTAATGGGCAGTCAGGAAACAGCCAGCCATCTGGGAAGCTTCTGATTAACCTCTGTTACCAAATACATGGTTGATGCTACAAAACAGTCTTTTATTTTTTTTTCTGATTCATATGAAATAGCTTATTGTACAATATTATTGTGAACATTCTCCTTATTCATGTATATTTGAATCATATTAAATTGTTGACATTAATAATATCTTATGGTCATGCCTTCTGTAGGTTAATTAATGCTGGGAAATCCAGGATTCCTAGCATATAATGAGAGATGTCATGCATTAATGATTAGGTAGATATTAATTACATTTAATAGCAAACATTTTTCTCAGAACCCAGTTGTGTATGTACGGTTCTAAACGCATGATGGGTGAGTACTGCATTCAGCTCTGGGGCCCTCAACATAAGAAGGACACGGACCTGTTGGAGCGAGTCCAGAGGAGGGTGTCCTGGTTTCAGCTGGGATAGAGTTATTTTTCTTCCTAGTAGCTGGTATAGTGCTGTGTTTTGGATTTAGGATGAGAATAATGTTGATAACACACTGATGTTTTAGTTGTTGCTAAGTAGTGCTTACACCAGTCAAGGACTTTTTAGCTTCCCATGCTCTGCCAGGTGCACAAGAAGCTGGGAGGGGGCACAGCCAGGACAGCTGACCCAGACTGGCCAAAGGGCTATTCCATACCATATGACATCATGCTCAGTATATAAACTGGGGGGAGTTGGCTGGGGGGCAGCGATCGCTGCTCGGGGACATGCTGGGCATTGGTCGGCAGGTGGTGAGCCATTGTATAGTGTATCACTTGCTTTGTATATTATTATTGTATTATATTATTACTATTACTATTACTGTTACTATTGCTATTACTACTACTACTACTACTACTATTACTATTACTACTACTATTCTGTTTCATTTTACTTCAATTATTAAACTGTTCTTATCTCAACCCACGAGTTTTCTGACTTTCACCCTTCCAATTCTCTTCCCCATCCCCCTGGGGTGGCGGGAGTGAGCGAGCAGCTATGTGGTGCTTAGTTGCTGGCTGGGGTTAAACCACAACAGAGGGCCACGAAGATGATCAGGGGGCTGGTCACCTCTGCTATGAGGACAGGCTGAGAGAGTTGGGGTTGTTGAGCCTGGAGAAGAGAAGGCTCCAGGGAGACATTGTAGCAGCCTTCCAGTACCTGAAGGGGGCCTACAAGAAAGCTGGAGATGGACTTTTTACAAGGGCACATAGTGATAGGACAAGGGGTAATGGCTTTAAACTGAAAGAGGGTAGATTTAGATTAGATATAAGAAAGAAGTTCTTCACTATGAGGGTGGTGAGGCACTGGAAGAGGTTGCCCAGAGAAATTGTGGATGCCCCATCCCTGGAAGTGTTCAAGGCCAGGTTGGATGGGTCTTTGAGCAACCTGGTCTAGTGGAAAGTGTCCCTGCCCATGGCAGGGGGGTTGGAACCAGATGATCTTTAAGGTCCCTTCCAACCCAAACCATTCTATGATTCTATAATTTGCAGCAGTTCTTATTGCACTCCATTAGAGTCAACAGAAACGCTCCTGCTTTGAAAATTTGCCCACTTAGCTGTGTACTTGGGAAAAGGATCTGCGGCAATTTTAGGCGTGCTTTTTTGAGGGTCAGAGGACTGTTACTTGCAGAAGCAATAGTTACAAAATCTCTCTTCTGTTAGCAAAAGGAAAACTGTTTTCCTTTTGGTTGCTGTGTTCAGCCTCTGTAAGACAGCTGTTGCTGAGTTTTAAATGGACCCCTCAGAAAGCTGAGCACAGCCACTTCCCACCATTGCAGACAAGGGAACTATAAGGAGTTACAGAGGCAGTGGTTTCTTTGTTTTTAATTCCTCCTAATATCTCGTTGCTACCACAAATGTTGCTTTCTTTTCTGAACACTTACAAGCTCAGTACAGTTGGGTTAGATTTACAGAGAAAGCTGCATTAAGAGACCTTGAGGACGAGACCAGGTCATGCCTGTATAATGTTCTCTTGAAACAGGTAGAAAGCCCTGACGTGCTCCAGTAATGCATGAGAAGTCTGTTGACTGATTTAAAAGCAACTTGATTGAACTCTCAGAAGCATGAGCCACACATCACGATGAATGATGCATAACAGCCTTTTAATTATTTGAACATTAGACTCCAGTTTGAAGTAAGTTGAAGAAACTGGATCACCCTGTTTATTTGGATAATGAAATCTTTCTACTATCTCTTCCCCCAGCACTGCTAGTGCTTGGGTGAAAGTGTGGCTTCACTGAAGCCAACGGCAAAGTTCCTGTTGATTTAGATGGAAACAAGCCTGCACAGTTCAGTATTTACTCTGGTTTCTTAATTCTCAGTTCCTTCTCCTGCATTTTCAGAGATCTTTTCTGGCTTCTCCTTTCATCACGCCCATGACAAGCTCAGCACCTTGGTGTCCCTTTTGAAACATGCTTCCTCAGGGCTCTGTATTGGGACCGGTGCTTTTCAATATCTTTATCAATGACTGTCCTGGTTTCAGCTTGGATAGAGTTAATTTTCTTAGTAGCTGGTATAGTGCTGTGTTTTGGATTTAGGATGAGAATAATGTTGATGATAACACACTGATGTTTTGGTTCTTGCTGAGTAGAGTTTACACTAGTCAAGGACTTTTCAGCTTCTCGTGCTCTGCCAGGTGCATAAGAAGCTGGGAGGGGGCATAGCTAGGACAGCTGACCCAGACTGGCCAAAGGGCTATTCCATACCGTATGACATCATGCTCAGTATATAAGCTGGGGGAAGAAGAAGGAAGGGGGGGGATGTTCAGAGTGATGGCGTTTGTCTTCCCAAGTAACCATCATGCGTGATGGAGCCCTGCTTTCCTGGAGATGGCTGAACACCTGCCTGCCAATGGGAAGTAGTGAATGAATCCCTTGTTCTGCTTTGCTTTTGCGCGCGGTTTTTGCTTTACCTATTAAACTGTCTTTATCTCAACCCATCAGTTTTCTCACTTTTACTCTTCTGATTTTCTCCCCATCCCATTGTGGGGGAGTGAGCTAGCAGCTGTGTGGTGCTTAGTTGCCAGCTGGGGTTAAACCACAACAGTCCTTTTTGGCACCCAACGTGGGGTATGAAGGGTTTGATATAATAACAGATTTAACTGGAATGTGCTAGATTGAATTTATAGCTGTTAGTGCTGTTTATCTATTGATCAGCAGGCTTCTGTGCTTGCCACGGGGCTTGCTTGCCTTACTGTATATTAGAGTCTAGTGCTTGTTAGTGGCTGCTTTTTGCTTTTGCTGCTTGCTGAACTGCTTATCATCTGACTCTGCTGTGCCTGGGAACATTTTGATAACAACAACAGCCATGCACCTGGGCTGGCAGATGGCCAGGGCATTGCTGCTGTTTCTGTGCTGCTGTACTGGACAGGCTGGAACTCCAGTGTGAACTCGAGTCGAAGGGACTGTGACCTGTGGATGAGTCCACGCGGGAGCAAGACACCCCGAAGCGTCTGTGGACGTGGATAAGCCCATGCCAGAGCAGGTACATCTTGAAGCATCTGTGGCCACAGTTATGTTTGTGCCACAGCAGGTATACCTCTTGAAGGGATTGTGGCTCAAGGATAAGTCCACACTGGAGAAGGTACACCTCAAAGCATCTGTGGCTGTGGATAAGTCCGTGCTGCAGCAGGTACACCTTGAAGCATCAGTGTCTGTGCATGCGGTCATGCTGGAGCACCTCAAAGCGTGTGGCCATGGGTAAGGCCATGTTGGAGCAAGTTTACTTCTGAAGAGACTGTGGCTGCGGGTAAGGCCATGCTGGAGCAAGTTTACTTCTGAAGAGACTGTGGCTGTAGGTAAGGCCATGGTGGAGCAGGTATATCTCTGAAAGCATTGCGGCCCATGGAGAAGGCCATGCTGGAACAGGTGCACCTCTAAGTGACTGTGGCTGTGGATAAGTCTATGCCGCAGCAGGTATACCCCTGGAGAGACTGTGGCTCATAGATAAGGCTCCACTTGGAGCAGGTAAACCCCTAAGGGACTGCAGTCTGTGGATAAGTCCAAGCTGGAGCAGGGGCAAGGGGAGGAGTCCATTGCAGTGTTAAACCCAGTGGTCTGGTCCAAAGGGGCCAGGGGTGGAGATTGTAATGGAAATATAACTTTAAATTGTTGTAACCTGGGATTTGAGTTGCATGTTATGGGAATTACCATAGCAGGAACCATCTGAACCAATGGAGGAGAAGCCTTACAAGAAGCAGTGCAAGTGCAGCAGTGACCCGACCTGAGCTGGCTTTGGTGCCCTATAACTCCACACAACACACCACCTCTCCTGTCCTGAGTGACCACCATCAAAGATGGAGCCCAAAGTCATGGACTAAATGAACTCAATGGACATTTTGTGGACATTTGTGGATGTTTATGGACATTTTACAGACATTTCACAGGGGTGGTCCATAGAATAAGTGGGGTGGTGGTTAATGAGGATGTATTGGATAATGTGGGACCTGAGCATGACGTAAATGGTATGGAATAAGGGGTGGATACTGTCCTGGTTTCGGCTGGGATAGAGTTGATTTTCTTCCTAGTAGCTGGTATAATGCTGTGTTTTTGATTTAGGATGAGAATAATGTTGATACACTGATGTTTCAGTTGTTGCTAAGTAGTGCTTACACTAGTCAAGGACTTTTCAGCTTCCCATGCTCTGCCAGGTGCATAAGAAGCTGGGAGGGAGCATATCCAGGACAGCTGACCCAGACTGGCCAAAGGGCTATTCCATACCATATGACATCATGCTCAGTATATAAGCTGGGGGACGAAGAAGGAAGGGGGGGATGTTCAGAGTGATGGCGTTTGTCTTCCCAAGTAACCATCATGCGTGATGAAGCCCTGCTTTCCTGGAGATGGCTGAACACCTGCCTGCCGATGGGAAGTAGTGAATGAATTCCTTGCTTTGCTTTGCTTGCGCGCTCGGTTTTTGCTTTACCTATTAAACTGTCTTTATCTCAACCCATGAGTTTTCTCACTTTTACTCTTCTGATTCTCTCCCCCATCCTACCATGTGGGGGAGTGAGCGAGCGGCTGTGTGGGGCTTAGTTGCTGGCTGGGGTTAAACCACGACAATGACATAGATAGTGGAATAGAGTGCACCCTCAGCAAGTTTGCAGATGTCACCAAGCTGAGCGGTGTAGTTGACACGCCTGAGGGATGGGATGCCATCCAAAAGGACCTGGACAAGCTTGAGAAGTGGGCCTGTGTGAACCTCATGAGGTTCAACAAGGCCAAGTGTAAGGTCCTGCACCTGGGTCGAGGCAATCCCAGACATGAGTACAGACTGGGAGAAGAACTCATTGAGAGCAGCCACGCAGAGAAGGACTTGGGGGTCCTGGTGGACGAAAAGCTGGATATGAGCCAGCAATGTGCACTAGCAGCCCAGAAAGCCAACTGTATCCTGGGCTGCATCAGAAGAGGCGTGGCCAGCAGGTCGAGGGAGGTGATTCTCCCCCTCTACTCTGCTCTGGTGAGAGCCCACCTAGAGTACTGCATCCAGCTCTGGAGCCCTCAGCAGAAGAAAGATGTGGACATTTTAGAACGGATCCAGAGGAGGGCCACTAAGATGATCAGAGGGCTGGAGCACCTCTGCTACGAAGACAGGCTGAGAGAGCTGGGGTTGTTCAGCCTGGAGAAGAGAAGGCTCTGGGGAGACCTTATAGTGGCCTTCCAATACTTAAAGGGGGCTTATATAAAAGAGGGGGAGAGACTCTATAAGGGCAGATAGTGATAGGACAAGGGGGAATGGTTTCAAACTGAAAGAGGGGAGATTTAGATTAGATGTTAGGAAAAAATTCTTTACTCAGAGGGTGGTGAGGCACTGGAACAGGTTGCCCAGAGAGGTTGTGGACGCCCTGTCCCTGGCAGTGTTCAAGGCCAGGTTGGACAGGGCCCTGAGCAACCTGGTCTAGTGGGTGGCTTCCCTGCCCGTGGCAGGGGGGGTTGGAGTTAGATGATCTTTAAGGTCCCTTCCAGCCCAAGCCATTCTACGATTCTATGATTCTATAATAAATGAACCTTTGATTTGGATTAATTTTTTTAAAAAATGAAGGCAACCTCTGTGGCTTTCCTTGATGGACAAGGAGGTGTCTCTCCAAGGGCTGGGGAGCCACTGGTGTGTGCTACCAGCCACTCTTCAGCTGGAAAAGGCAAAAGCCAGAAGCTTTCTACCCCATGTCTGTGCCAGTGGACGGAGCATGGTCCTCTCCTCCCAGGTGATGTTTTAGGGTGCAGGGAAAGGGCCAAGCGGCTGAGCCCGGCATCTGCTCAAGCTAAAAGCTGACTTCAGGCACAAGGGACAAGGCTGAGAAGGAGAGAGAGGGAGCTCCAAGTCTCCCAGTCTGCCACCAGCTAACAAACCATGGCTGGTTGGAAAATCACATTTCTCAGCTTTTGACAGGCCAAGTTGCCTTCCCGCACACTGGCTGGTACCAGGCTGGATTGAGACCCCTATTGCCAGCCCTGGCTTAAGTGTATAAACTCCAAATTTTGTCCCAGAGCTCTTTATATTCTTGGCTCCTTTGGCCTTTGGATGGATTATATGATAATTTAAGTACCTCTGTCAGAACCTCTGTCAAACATTGGTTGCCTGGAGAGGGCTGTTATCCCCAACCTTGGAGATGCTTGAAGGCCCTGGGCAACTTGGTCTAGCATTGAAGTTGGATCCAATTCCAGAGCTGGCCTTGCCCTGAGCAGAAGTTTGGGCCTGAGGACCCTGAATGGTGCCATAAAAAAAAAGTCAGTGCAGAAATTCCACCCTTGTTCCGTGAAAGCTGCAAGTAGTGGAGAGTATTTCAATAGATGTTTTGTGCGGAAGTGCATTTTATAGACTCTGTACAGGACAGCGCTGCAGATCTAGAACTAGTTGTAGTCAACTCCGTTTTCTCTGTTTATACAGGTTTCACAGGACTCTCAGCACTAGGGAACCTCAGATTGCGTATCCATTCAAAGCAGATTGGCTTTATGTGTTGAGACAGTTTTGCTTTACTCACACTAGAATTCAGTTGTTTTGTTTCTGTTAAACTAGATTAAATATTATTTTTTCTTACTGTTCTAACCCACTTGTCGTTGGGTTTTTGTCCCTTGAAGGCAAGGGAGAAATAGCTCTGTGGGTTAAATAAGGAAAGGAGGTGTGTGAGTGGGTTGGTGACATACTGCAGTGAGGTGGAGATGAGTCAGTTACTGAACCCAGATGGTTAGGGAGCCCATCGCCACATCCCTAATGTTATTGCCTAGTTCTTACCTTGCATCACCCATCCATAGATTGCAGAGTGAAGTTAGAGGAGCATTTATTCCCATCTTTATGAGGAACCTAAAAGTCACTTTAAGCTGATGTTATGGTGCCGTTGCTTCAAGAAATGGTCCTTCCTTTCCCCAGTTTTCATTGCCTCTTTTCTTTTGCACTGTTTGGACCACTCCCTGTCAGATTGGATTTGAGACCCGGTTTGGTTGAAAACAAAGCTTTAGGTTTACTCCCAGTTACTTTTCTGCCAGATCAACTCCCTGCTCTCACTGGCAGCATAGCCACAGGCATGGTAGCTCTGGCACAAGGAGGAGACAGGAACTTCGAGTCAGAACCACCTCTTTTTGCAGGAGCCAGGCAGTGCCAGCGTGGTGTCCCAGGGGAAGTGCTGGGCTGAGCCAGCAGAGTGGGGGCCATGCTCTTCCACCTGCCCCACTGCTGCTCCCACATCCACTCTGTGCTCGGGGTTCGCCCCTATGAGGGAACCCCCACACCTATGCAGGCCCAGCACAGCAAGTGCGTCTATGGGAGGTGACAGGTGCGGGGACTGGGATGCTGCCAGTTGGTGCAACAGACCCCATGGTCTCTGCTAAATGCTGGCTCCATGGCAGAGAGCCTGCAGCTGCACAGAGCTAAGGTATAGCGGCCCATGGGTCAGAGTACCTGACCCGAGGGTACCTTGGGTATTTTCTCTGCATATCTTTTGCCTGTGCGTGCCACAGCCCTGGGTTTGCCTTCTGCAGGATAAAGCATTGCAGAGACTCTCTTTCTCCACAGTCAGGATTCTGTGTGCACCATTGTGACTGTAATTGCTCTACTGAGCAGAAGTATTGAACTGTGGTCTTTAATTACGTGAAAACCATTTACATTAGCAAATACCTGACACCTGTGAATTAATTACTATGAACTGAAAATTATTTAGAGGGTCACTATGAATGTGATGTCATAGGTTTATATTACTTAAACCTACAGAGCATACCGAGTTCACAGCTGCAATGTTACTTAAACCCTTTCAGATAATGCCTCTTGTTCTTTAAAACGTGGAACTAAACACGAAATGCCCTGGGCAGCCTGGTTCATGGTATTTCTGTGTACATGTGTTTGCAACAGGTGCCCTCTTTACGACTGAATCTCCCATCCTCCCCATGCTGTCCCACATCTTCTCATCCCGTGGATCCTGCTGCAGTGCCAGCCGTGGCTATCATGCTCATGGTGAAAGCAAGAGGAAAGGAGCTACTGTACGCCCCCGACTTCCCTGCCCTGGGCAGGGACCCGCGTGCATGCTGCGCCCCAGCTGAGCACCCCATCGGGCACCCCAGGGTGTGGGGTGCAGGATCCAGCGCTGGTTAGAAGGGCAAGGTCGTTTGCTTGGGAGGGCAGTGGAGACTTATATTATGCATTCAATATTTTGCGATCAAAACCAAGTGTATCCCCACAGAATTAGCTTAGTATAAACTGTGCAACAGTGCATGCTTATCTTTTTTAAAAACCACTATCTGAAGTACGGATGGGGCCCAGGGTGTCTAAAAACCCTGCCTGTGGCTTGCAGGGAAACTTGGTGTTTTTCATTATCTTTAGCTAATCAATACAGACACCATCCCATGCACCTTTTCAGGCATTTCCAGCACAGGGTCTTCGCCATCAAATAGATCAGATTATTCTCTGACGGGAAAAATAAATCCCCCAGTATGGAATTATTACAAAAGAGATTTTTCAATAAAACTTTTAATTTCCTTTCTACGTAGTCATAGGCCAAAATAAACACACACACACATATCTTCTCTACTTAAAGATAGGTAGGAAAGGGCTTGGAGGTTTCAAAACAGAGACATAGCCCTGCAGGGAAAAAAATAAAAAGAAAAATCCTAGGAGTATAGAACTTGAAGAATTGCAATATCAGGGGTTATTAGTTTTCATATCTTCACATATCTTTCAAAAATAGAGTTCAAGATTGAAAACATCTTTCACAAATGCAAAATCTAATGCATTTCACGTGAAAATGTTATCACATCATTATTTACAATTTCTAGATGAGCAGCTAGAAACTATAATTTCCCTAATTTTTGAGGAAAGCTTAAGTGTTTAAATTGCAGGTGGGAAAAGCAATGCACAGAAAATTCATGTGTTTATCTTCACCTTCTTGTGCCCTCTCCCCAGGTTGCCCCTTGTCCTTTCCTATTCCCCTTCGTTTTGCCCTCTTCTCAGCTCTCAAGTTCTGAGACACCCTTATCTTTCCTACAGCTGTGTAAGGTACATCTGCCCTGAGCTCATTAAGAAATAAAAAAAAAAGGGATTGTCTGTTTGTGTAATAATCCAGTGTCTTGGTTTAACCCCAGTCGGCAACTAAGCACCACACAGCTGCTCACTCACCCTCCCCCCTCCCCAGTGGAATGGGGGAGAGAATCAGACAAAAAAGTAAAACCCGTGGGTTGAGATAAAGACAGTTTTAATAGGACAGCAGAGGAAAATAATAATAATAACAACAACAACAAAACAACAACAATAATAATAATAATAATAGAATATACAAAACAAGTGATGCACAATGCAATTGCTCACCACCCACTGACCGATGCCCAGCTTGTCCCTGAGCAGCGATCACTCCCCCCTGGCCAACTCACCCGAGTTTATATACTGAGCGTGACATCATATGGTATGGAATAGTCCTTTGGCCAGTCTGGGTCAGCTGTCCTGGCTGTGCTCCCTCCCAGGTTCTTGTGCACCAGGCAGAGCATGGGAAGCTGAAAAGTCCTTGACTAGTATAAACTCTACTCAGTGACAGCTAAAACATCAGTGTGTTATCAACAATATTCTCATCCTAAATCCAAAACACAGCACTATACCAGCTATTAGGAAGAAAATTAACTCTATTCCAGCTGAAACCAGGACAGGATCCACCCCTTATTCCATACCATTTACGTCATGCTCAGGTCCCACATTATCCAATACATCCTCATTAACCACCACCCCCCTTCCCATCCTTTGATACAATACAAAGGTATCATTCCCTTAGTCTATGACCACCCCTGTGAAATGTCTGTAAAATGTACACTGAGTTCATTTAGTCCATGACTTTGGGCTCCATCTTTGATGGTGGTCACTCAGGACAGGAGAGGTGGTGTGTTGTGTGGAGTTATTGGGCACCAAAGCCAGCTCAGGTCGGGTCACTGCTGCACTTGCACTGCTTCTTGTAAGGCTTCTCCTCCATTGGTTCAGATGGTTCCTGCTATAGTAATTCCCATAACATGCAACTCAAATCCCGGGTTACAACAATTTAAAGTTATATTTCCATTACAATCTCCACCCCTGGCCCCTTTGGACCAGACCACTGGGTTTAACACTGCAATGGACTCCTCCCCTTGCCCCTGCTCCAGCTTGGACTTATCCACAGACTGCAGTCCCTTAGGGGTTTACCTGCTCCAAGTGGAGCCTTATCTATGAGCCACAGTCTCTTCAGGGGTATACCTGCTGTGGCATAGACTTATCCACAGCCACAGTCACTTAGAGGTGCACCTGTTCCAGCGTGGCCTTCTCCATGGGCCACAATGCTTTCAGAGATATACCTGCTCCAGCGTGGCCTTACCTACAGCCACAGTCTCTTCAGAAGTAAACTTGCTCCAACATGGCCTTACCCATGGCCACATGCTTTGAGGTGCTCCAGCATGACCTCATGCACAGACACTGATGCTTCAAGGTGTACCTGCTGCAGCATGGACTTATCCTTGGGCTACAATCCCTTCAGAGGTATACCTGCTGTGGCATGGGCTTATCCACAGCCACAGATGCTTCGGAATGTCCTGCTCCTGCGTGGACCCACCCACAGGTCACAGTCCCTTCGACTCAAGTTCATACTGGAGTTCCAGCCTGTCCAGTACAGCAGCACAGAAACAGCAGCAATGCCCTAGCCATCTGCCAGCCCAGGCGCATGGCTGTTGTTGTTATCAAAATGTTCCCAGGCACAGCAGAGTAAGATGATGAGCAGTTCAGCAAGCAGCAAAAGCAAAAAGCAGCCAGTAACGAGCACTAGACTCTAATATACAGTAAGGCAAGCAAGCCAGGTGCCTGCCAATTAATAGCTAAACAGCAATAACGGCTATAAATTCAATCATCTAGCACATTCCAGTTAAACCTGTTGTTATCTCAAACCCTTCATACCCCACGTTGGGTGCCAAAAAGGACTGTTGTGGTTTAACCCCAGTTGGCAACTAAGCACCACACAGCTGCTAGCTCACTCCCCCATAATGGGATGGGGGAGAAAAACAGAAGAGTAAAAGTGAGAAAACTCATGGGTTGAAAAAAAGTTTAATAGGTAAAGAAAAAAACGCGCGCAAAAGCAAAACAGAAAAAGGAATTCATTCACTACTTCCCATTGGCAGGCAGGTATTCAGCCATCTGCTGGGAAGTAGGGCTCCATCACGCATAACGGTTACTTGGGAAGACAAACGCCATCACTCTGAACGTCCCCCCCCTTCCTCCTTCTTCCCTCAGCTTATATACTGAGCATGATGTCATATGGTATGGAATAGCCCTTTGGCCAGTCTGGGTCAGCTGTCCTAGCTATGCCCCCTCCCAGCTTCTTGTGCACCTGGCAGAGCATGGGAAGCTGAAAAGTCCTTGACTAGTGTAAGCCCTACTCAGCAAGAACCAAAACATCAGTGTGTTATCAACATTATTCTCATCCTAAATCCAAAACACAGCACTATACCAGCTACTAAGAAGATTAACTCTATCCCAGCTGAAACTAGGACACAAACTCATGTCAGGAATTCACGTGGTCTGTGAACTCCAAACCCATGGCAGGCCTCTCTCTGTCAGGGCGTTGTGGGACACCAAGATACTCATATTGTGGGACTAAAACTCGACTGGAAACCTGGGCCTTCTCTTTCCAATATTAACCCACAAGGGGTTTGCAAAAAGTCACTGGGTGATCAGCCCAGTAGCACAGATGTTTACCAGTGTGCAGTCACCGATACTTCACAAGGCAGTAAGAGGTACTGGGTTTGAATGTGCCTCCTGCTGTGAGACTCACAGATACATTTTGAATCTCAGCTGCATGCACTGCAGCAGATGGGGGTGCAATGATGGTGTCCATCAATTTAGCTTGTCTGGCCTGTGTAGAAGCCAGGCAGAGCAGGACCTGGCTCTGCCACAGAGCAAGGATGACATCATGCTGGGGAACCAGCTGGTTCCTCTGCACTGCCAACACCATTCAGGGTCCATGAGAAAGACAGAGGAGATTGTGCACCAAAGGAGGATCACAATATCCTTGGACAAATGTGCTGATCTAACCCCATTTCTGCATTGAGCTTGGAGAAGTCATGGACTACAGCATACAGCTCTTCAGAGTGCCTGTGCTTTCCCACCAACCAGCTCAGATTTAGCAAATCAGCAGTAGAGGCTGTTGCCCAGGAGGCATACATAGCTGTAAAATGGATATTTGGCCAAGCCAAGGAGGAAGACACAAGTGCAACCAGGCTTCATGCAGCTGCAGAGGCCTGCCAAGCACTGCCTGCCATACCCAAAGAGAAGCTTTCTCATGGGGCTGGAGGATGCTTTGGGACTGCAGCTCTGCAGTGCACAGCTAATATTGGCTCTTAAGGACATGCAAGAGGAGCAAGTATGAGGGAAGAGATGGAGGGTAAATAAGGAGAGCATGAACTGGAGACTATTAGGCAACATGGGCTATTTTTGCAACACTTTCAGGCAGATGTCCATCCCTCTCCCATCCAGGTAAATGGTGACATGTTCCATGGGCTCCTGGATCATGATTGCTGAGTGCTATATGGGTCCTTCACCTCCTGGACACATCTTCATGAACTTTCCAGCTCCAGAGGGCATGTCTGGCCAGCCTGTGTTCCTACCTCCCTGGGGCCCTGTAAAGTCTCCCAGATACTTGCATATCTTCTCATTGGCCCTGTTTTTTTCCAGTGCTGGAAGCAGTGCATTAGCTGCACACCCGAACTGTGGTTTCTGGGAAGCTGAGGGTACTGTATCTTGCAGGTAAGAAATATAACATGGGATTGCTGGGGGGGGGTGGTTGTAGCTTAAGAGTTAGAGTCCCAGATGTTTCTGAACTGACATGACCAGAGCTGCATGTAGCAAGTACCCAGAAGTGTCGCCCTCAAAGTATGGTCATGACCCTGAAGGGAAAGGACCCAGCAGGGAAAGGCAGCATGGACTGGGGACCCCATGTGGGGCCCAGTTGACTGAGGCTAGAAAGGAGATGCAGAATCCTGTTGTCTGTTGCTCTAATATCCCACAGGCACCCCTAACTCTAGGCTACCTAACAAAAAGGCAGCTGAGTTATGTGTTCACAGCCCTGAAGATGAACCCTGCACCTCTGGTCCTGTTGGCTGCTGTTGAGGAATGAACCGACCATTCACAAATGCAGGGATGTAGGAGCGTGCCATTTGTGAGACTGGAAGAGGAGTTTTGCAGCATTATTTGTGCTGAAAGTTGCAGTGCTCTTTCTCAGGGGAAGGCAAGCCACATGTGCAATGTGATCAGGTGCTATTCTTGCTCATTTGTGGGAGGATGAGTGGGTGCGAGCAAGCGCAGGCAGTCAGCACGCTCTGGTATGCTTTGCACATGTGCCTTCCTGCCTGACTGCTGCTCACTTCCCTGTTAGGAACAAAAGCCATGTTGAACCCTGTTTTTTGTCACCAAAGTATGTCAAGGTAGGTGGGAAGGGGGCTGCTTGGCCGCTGACCAGTAAATAGCATAGCAGACTGCAAGCAGGTGCTAGGTGTTCCCGGTGCTCAACCTTTGCCCATGTGCTGGTACCAGCGGGCCAGGTGATGGGCAGTGCTGGGCTGCGGTGGTGCCTGGAGGTGCAGCCCCTTTGCTGCTGGGGGCTGCACTGGCCCAGCACACTGTCACGGTGCCAGCCCCAGTGCTGATGGCAGCAGCAGGCTATGTCTCCAGGCCAACCCATGCTTGTGGCTTGTCCCAACTTGCTGTCAGGGTCTAAGTAAGCATCCACAGGCACATATGCACCAAAGAGAGTCTTACTCCCCCATGCTAGTAGGGTCATTTTAAGTCTTCCTGCCCATATCTTCAGGACAAAGCTGGTAACACCTGGTCACCATTGCGAAGCTGGAACTCAGCATCCATGGAGTCCCCCTGCTTGTGTCAAAGACAGGAGGTTGTCTTGTCCCTGCAGTTGAAGCTGTCAGAGGCAGTGTTCCCTGTCTCTGGAGGTATCTAGGCAGACATGTGGCCTGGCTGTGGGAAGGTGCTGGTGGCACATGCCTAGGCTCCTGCTGCGCCCATTGAAGAGAGGCAGGCTCCTGCAACCAGCATCTCAGCATGCCCCAACGAGGCAACTCGCTCTCTTGCCACCAAAAAAAATAGCCCAGATATGTCCCATGGGTAAAGCCAGGCTGTAGCATGCTGAACTGGGAGCTGCAGCGCCAGTCGGAGTTGCTGGGAAGAAGAGCATGTCTGGCCTGGCACCTGAATGGCAGCTATGGGGTCAGTGCCTTTGCCAGATAGAGGGCTGAGTCTTTGCAGGACTGTGAAAGGGTAAAATTTGGGAACTTTGAGCCTGGAGGAGGTGAGATCAGGGAAGGGCTTCCTCCAGAGGATGCGAGGAGAGAGCTGCTGGAAAAGTAGTCAGCAGATGGGCAAGCAGAGCAGACAGACCCACAGTTAATGCAATTGGAAACATTTTAGGTCTAGTCCCATTACTTTCTGGTTTAGATTTAAATCACAATGGACAGACCTGTGTTTTTTATTTCTGGGTTATCATATGGCTGTAGCATTTGGAGCTAATTTTAGTCTACCTTCTGTTAACTTTTAATTATTTGTCCAAATATAAGACAGGGAAGGTTAGACTGCTCTAATTCTTTTCACGTGCTCAGTCTAGAACAATGATTCAACTGCAGAGAAAAATTATTCTTATCAAAGCAGAATGATTTCACCTCTTGGTCCCATTCTCCATGTCATGGTTAAAGACTTGTTTATGTTTCATAATGAATTTTAATTTTCAGGAAGTTTGAGCTTGGCTTCAGACTTGTGCTTGGGGCTGGAAATCAGTATATCAAATCTCAGCTTGGAAACAAATGATTGTTTGTACAAAACTGCAAAGAAATCCAGTTGGCTGGAGGTTAGTTATTTAAGAATGTTGTGCTTCTGCTCTTTAAAAATATAATCTAAAGGGTGCTTATATATAGTCCATCATCTCTCCATAATTTGAGGGAACCAATTCACCTATCAATGAAAAGCAGCTGCTTTTGAGCTGCTTCACTGTACAGCAACCACAGTTTATATGATAAAGTGGAAAAGACTATCTTATGCTAATGAAATTGCTTCAGGCATTTTTAAACACCCCCCACCCCTGAAGCATCCTAGATGTAACTAACCTCTGAATAGCAGGAGTGTGCAGCAAAATGGCTGGTGCAGCTGAGCTATATAGATACAAATGTTACTGTAATATAATCTAGATAAATAGAGTGAAAGTTTATAGCTCTTTTTATGTTTGCTTTCTCCGACTACTTCAACTAAATATCTCCTAAATAAAATAAAACTCAAATTGGCTTCTCTCATTACTGTTCCAGCAGAACCTTTTGTGTTGTTAGGTGTAAGCACATGCCAAAGTGCTTTGCTGGATTAGGCATTAAATGTCTCAGGATTTAAACTCCTTAAATGAGTGGAGAGGAGGAAATAAAATTGTTCAACACAGAAAGTGCCAAGCATGCTCTAGGAGATCTACTATGGCTCTTAATTTAACATAGAAACCACTCTAGCTCCACAGAATACAGTTTTGGCTGTTTAAAGTAACTTCTTGGGTATTGAATAATGAAAAGTTAAAGATAAGAAGAGTTAGCTGGACCACTATGTTCATTATCTCACCAGCATAGAAATATTCCTTACTGTATGCATCTATAGCTGTTTTGTATCTGAAATCCTGTATGTGGATCACATGCAGCTCAGGCTAGCAGTGATCATGCTGCCTCCAGCTGATGGCCATGAGACAGCTTGTAAGAAATGTCAGTGTCTCTGATAAGTCTACAGTGAATGGCCATCTCATCTGAAGAAGAATGAAGCTCCTGGCTGCCACAGGTGGCTCCCAGGTCTGACATTTCAATGCACAAACCCTCCTCTGAGCTGGGGGGGCACCTGGAGCCCAGGGGTACATGGAGTTTCCAGCATTTCCTGTTCCTTAGCACTGGGTTGTCTTCTGCCATCAGTGGCTCTGCTCCAGCCCGGATGGTGTGGCACCCACTTCGCAACACCTCTTCCCATGGGGCTTGGTGCAGGAGGCACCCACGGGATGATCCCCCCAGCGAGCATGGGGGAAGGCGCAGCTGCTCCCGTCACACCCAGCGCTTGCTGGTGGCACCTCAAAAGGGGGGGGGGCTCAGGGCACTCCTGCTGGAAATTGCATCTGGGAGGACAGGGACCTGGTGCACAGGCAGTGTGGTGCTGTGTATTAGCAGGTGTGTGTAGGTGTTGGTGTTTGTCTGCCTCATCCTCTTCTTTTGATGCTCTTTTGCACTGAAGGAGGGGAAGACAGCATGTGCATGAATGATCTCCCCTCTCTCTAGTCCAGAAAATGTGTTCACTCAAAGCAGAAGGGCTGTGAGTGGAGGAAGCCACTGCTCTCCTGAACACAGTAGGGTGGGAGGACGCTTTGCAGTGAGCTTTTGTGGTGAACCTCATCAAGCCAAGGAGGGACCTGGAAGCTGTTTTTTCTGCCTCTAGGCAAGTGCTCTGACTATTTGGCCACTGAATAGCAGAGGAGCACATTTTCCTCCAGTTGTTTGGTTTGAAAGGGCTTTTTTTATACCCCTTTCATTTATTTTGTAATGATTGTGTTGCCTCAAGAGAAGGCCTGGGGATAGCCCTATGTGGAGGGAGAGGGTGACCAGCGGTCAAAAAAGGCTGCTGGGACTGGTAGGATACTCTTGCTAGTTGTTTAGCTCTGTTTTTTACATGCCTGACTCTTCCCCAGGCACTCTTCAGGCATAAAATTTGGGGAAGATACATTCCCCATATTTTTTTAGCATAGTCTGTCCCATCCTGCTTTCCCCCAGTGCTCCCAGTTGGAGAACCCTTACCTGAGGGGTGTGAGGTGGTTGCAGAGGGAATTGCTGGGAGCCCCAGGAGCAGATGGGAGGATGCCACTGGGAAGGGATGGACACCTCCGGGGAAATCTGCTGGACCGACAGCTCCCCGAGGACAGGCAAGGGGAAGCCGATGGCTGCCGGGTGCCTGCCACCCTCCTCACCATGGACCTCGTAGTAAAGGGTATTTCAGCAGCAGGGCTATCGTGCGCTCCTCTGTGTCCTGCATAGGGACCTCATCAGATCTGTTGCAGCTGGTCATCTCCACAGAGGAACTGCAAGGTGCCTGGCTGGGGAGCACGGGTGGCGTCATTCAGCCCAAGGGTGAAAAATTGTGCAGGGGGGATGGAGGAGCTTGTGTGGGTCTGTATTTGCCTAGTGCTTACAAGTGAGGGGCTGTGTGCTGGACACCTTCGGCAGCCCCACGTTCAGGCATCGTCATCTTTCATTCCCTCTGCGTGTTAAGCTGTCTGCTTCAAGAAACAAAAAATAAAACTGTCAGTTTGAGATTCCTGGTATTTATCAGCCTGTCCCCAGCCAGAGTGCTGATGGCTGAGAATATTCCTTGGGAAGATAGAAGAGTTTCACTTTATTTACAGAATGAGCCCTGTTCCTGCTCCCAGGTTTAAGGCAGATGTTACAAGTGTTGGCCTTCTACCAGCTCTGGGTCCCAGGTTTGCAGTCAGGAGAAGCTCAGTGCTTGAAGAGGCATCAGGAAGGTCCTGCCTCAGCTCAAACAGGAATTTAAGGAGCTGCTTATTCCCAGGAGGGCACTTAGCAATGAGGAGGAGTGGAGCCAAGGCTGGCCAATGGCCCCATGGATCTACTTCATTGGCACACTTCAAGTTACTCTAAGGTGTGCTAAGGGGATTTCACATGCCCTCCAAGAGCTCCTTCTCTCTGTCCTATCGTTGCACTCAGAAAACGGATGCAGCAGAGAATTTTTTCTTCTAACCTATTTTTCCTTCTACTGAAACAGTTGTGCTTGTATCATCCAGCAAGGATCGCACAAGGCGGCAGTCAGTGGAAGGTACGCACCCCTGACAGGTCTTCTGGGACTATCAGAAGTTCACAGGATTGTGGGGTTTGGGCATTTTTATACTGAACTCCCTCAAGACCTTTTCCATCTGTGACTGTGCAGTCTCTCTCTGTGTCTTTGAATAATGCTTTGCATAACAGAATATTCTGGATGGGAATGCCTTCAGGCAGCTCTAGAGAATACAATGCAAAAAACAATGGGCTGAACTAAATTTGCTTTCTCCTCCAAACCCTCTCGTGGCTTTTGATTGTCACTGCCTATTTGCTTATTGTTGCTTCTTTCTTGTGGAAGAAATTTGGTTTGTTAACCTGATTATCTTCGTTGTGAAATGATACGACGGCTTCACCCCAGTTGCCAATAATCCATGACTCCTGGAAAATAAATCTGTGAGCCCAAGTTCTAACAATTTGCTGATTTCTTTGGGGAAATATGAACAAAGTTAATATGATGCTTATGTAATCACTTACTAAAGCTATGACTAATTTGCATCCTGGCAGTGATAAGAGGAGATAAGATATGGCATAAATTACACTCCTGTTTTTCTCTATCCATCTTTCTGGAGCCTGAAGGCGCTTGTTCGCAGCTGCAGAGGTGTGCCTCTGAACTGAGCTGCAATCACACCATCAGAGAGGTGCTTAAGCTAGCTAGGCTAATGAGTCTCGCCAGACCTGTGCTGGCTTGAGCCAGGCTGTCTCTGCTTCCCCATGTCCCTGGTCTCTCCCTCGCTAAGAGGCTGTTAGAAATGGCCAGTAGGAATTTCTTTGGACTTTTTCTGAAGCAGAAAACAGACAACCCAGCATTTCCTGCTCCAGTACAGAAATCCTGTCCCAGCGTGGCAGGAGTCACCTGTGTATTCATAAATCATCTAGACTAAACCCTGTCTCTTATATCAAGGCATGCACGATTTTAGAAAATTGGCATTCCTCCTTCCTCTACCCCTGAATTTTGTTTGTTTTGTTTAAGGTTTGCACACAAGTGCAGGTCCCCACAGAGCCCCGGGGCCCGGCTGCTGCAGCATGAGAACCAGAGACACCAAACAGCAACTGGGGAAAATGGACTCTCTTTACTTTGCTGTACCATGTGAAAGCAATGTGAAAAATAAACTGCCTTTCAAGGTAATTAGTGAAAAGTCCCTGCCTTTTAATGTTGTTACCTTAAGTGGTGCTATTGGATGCTGAAACATTTAAAAATGTGTGGGAGGAGGGTTTGTTCAAAGCTCCCCACTTCTGCTCTTCAGGGCTGGCGTTCGCACTCTCCGTCCTGAGCTGTCCTGACACACCGCCAGCATGATTTTCTGGGGCTCTCTCCCATGCTCCCTCCCTGCTCTCCAGCACTGGAGGTGAGCTCACACTGCAGTCATTCCTTCACAGGGAATATTAATTTGAGTTTCCTTTCTTTTATGTAGCCACCTAATGCCATTACATGTTGCCTCCATCTCTGTACAATTTAACTGGAAGGGAAGCCAACAAGTTCAAAATTTGTTGAGGGGGATGTGGGACTGACAGACATAAACACTGTCATTACAGAAGTCTTGTTTCCTTAGGAAGTCAGGCTAAAAATGAGTTTAGCATACTATTTCACAGTATTGTCTGTATTCTGAAGGCATGTCTGTACAGGGCAGTATAGTGCCTCTCTGGGTTCTGAGCAAGCTCCGACTGAACCTTCATGTCAATGACACAGTGTGTATGGAGATAAGTTTGAATACTGGCAGCATCTCTTCTGTCTAGGGCAGCTGTGCTGTTTCTGGTTTGGGAGCCAGCTCATCCAGTATTAGACTGAGGAGCTCTGCAGCACATTGCATTGTGCAAGGCTGACATACTCAAATAATTCATCTGAACATCACAATTCCCTTGAAAGTTGCTCTCCAAGTGTGGATTAGAGGCCAAATTGAAATTACCTGAAGGTAATTTGAGCAAGAAACTCCTAAGATGCAACCCCTTCTTAAAAATGTCATATGCAATCCAAATGTTACTGCTGTTACAGTACTTCATCTACTGGTTGTTGCACACATATGGATATCGCACTATGGCTCTGATCCTCTCCAAGCTGTTATCAGGTCATCTACTTGGAGTATGGTGTTTGGTATGGCATGGTGGTTGACACCCAAGGACCTTTAGAGAGTTAATATAAGAAAAAGTAATGCAGTACAGTTTGGATCTCTGAATTAAGATGAAAAAGTAAAGGAAATTATAGTTGCATGCACAGCAGGACATGGTTTATGGACAGCTGGGGGATTGCTGGTAGCTCTGGGGATATGAATTGCAGTGTTACTAACTTTCTACCTGCAATCTGCAAGGGCTTCTTGTCACGCTTTGGCCCTGACTAAATTTTTTGTTCTCAGAGCCAACTTTTCAAAGGGCTCTGAAACCCACACACATGCTCGATCTGTTCTGAAAGTTGCTATGCCTTAGCAGGAGCAGAAGATAAATTTAGTCTGGGGTCACTCGCATGTTCTGTAGATACTGCCTCCCCCATATGCAGCTGCTTTTCATATCCAGATTGCTCTAAAACCGCCAACCCGCCCGCCCCCCATAAGCCCCAATAAAGCATTTGCTTTACTGCTTCTGTATGAAGAGGCTTGGCATCTAGCATTTCCTCAGAGACCCCTCGCTGAGGGACACTGACCCATCAGCAAACTCGCACGGGGCCTATCCGTGATGGCAGTGTATGTGGGCATGGCCCGGCACTGGCAGAGCCGTATGCCGCCCATCCCAGAGCAAGCTCACCTCTAGGTCTGCCTTTGCTTTGCCTCCCTCCCTCTTTCCCCAAAGCAAGCCTGCCCAGAGCAGCTTGCAGGACTGAGTGGTGCCCTCTGGACACACCAATCCTCCCCCATGCACAAGTCTGCTGTTGGCATGAGCAGCACCTGGTGCCAAGGAGAGGTGTGAGTGAGGGAAGGGTGCACATGCATGAAGGTTTTGGGCAGCTGCCCCATGTGCCCGCAGTGCCATTTCCCCAGCCCTCTGTGACAGTTTATGTAGGTGGCACTGGGATGTGATGGGTGGTTTGATGGGAGCAATCAGGGACCGCATGGGAAAAGCACTGTTGCCACATTGTCAAAGCATCCGAAAAAAGAATTGTTATAATGTAAGGAGGTTAGTGGTTCCTGATTGTCATGGTTTAACCCCAGCCAACAAGTAAGCACCACACAGCTGCTCGCTCACTCCTCCCACCCCAGTGGGATGGGGGAGAGAATTGGAAGGGTGAAAGTCAGAAAACTCGTGGGTTGAGATAAGAACAGTTTAATAATTGAAGTAAAATGAAATAGAATAGTAGTAATAGTAATAATAATAATATAATAATAATATAATAATAATATACAAAGCAAGTGATACACCGTACAATTGCTCACCACCCACCGACTAATGCCCAGCACGTCCCCGAGCAGCGATCGCTGCCCCCCAGCCAACTCCCCCCAGTTTATATACTGAGCATGACGTCATACGGTATGGAATAGCCCTTTGGCCAGTCTGGGTCTGCTGTCCTGGCTGTGCCCCCTCCCAGCTTCTTGTGCACCTGGCAGAGCATGGGAAGCTAAAAAGTCCTTGACTGGTGTAAGCACTACTTAGCAACAACTAAAACATCAGTGTGTTCTCAACATTATTCTCATCCTAAATCCAAAACACAGCACTATACCAGCTACTAGGAAGAAAAATAACTCTATCCCAGCTGAAACCAGGACACTGATACTTTCCAGAACGTGAAGTCAGCACTTAAAGACTTGAAGTATAATTGACTTAAACCTCCCAATACCAGGAAATTTGAAACTTGCCTTCTGCAACAACCACCTTAACTCTGCCCCTATATGAAATGCTCCTCTAACCTCTGCAAGAGCTCACCAGACTGTCCCTTTCCCAAGCCTGTGGAGAACAATGTGGGAATGTGCAGGAGTCCTGTGAGGGTGACAGAGAGGCCCTGCCTTGCTTGGGGAAAAGGCTGAGTTTAAGTCAGATGTGATGAAGCAGGAGCTAGCTCAGTCCTGTGTGTCCTCACTCACTTGTCTGGCCCTGATGCAGCACAGGCTCTGTAAATGCCCATGGGCAGACAATAAGGATGTGGAGGAGTGAATCTCTCCATTCCTCACGAGGCAAAGAGATGGAGCCATTCTAAGTCACTTCCATTTGTTCCTGGAGCCTCTCAAACATAGAGAAGCAATGACAGCCATAAACCATTAAGTAATTAAGCATGCAAGCTATAAAAAACATGTGCAAACAAACCTTGTGCAGTGATGTATATGTAGAGTTTCAGGTTAGAAAGCTAACACATTGCTACATTCCTACAAAAACATACCCAGTGCTGCACTGGAGATCAAGATAATCTGTGTAGGGAAATACTCCTCTTTATCCCATGAGCTATTGTTATTGGCCTGAAAAATACTCATTACCACAGTTATATGGAAGTTTGTAACCAGGGCTAAAATTCAGGCAGCTGAGTCTTAAAAATGCTGGCACATTTTGTGAAGCAGGGATGCCAATTCCATCCATGCTTATTCTGGCGGCTTTGTATTATATCCTAGCAGTTTTTATAATCAGAGAATTTTGCCCGATCCCTTCACTTTTTCTTGCATTTCCCGGGGAGTATGTATCCTCTCAGGTCTTTGGCAGAGTGTGTGAGAGCAGCCTGGCCTGTTGGCAGAGCGTGGCAGGAAAAACCACCAAGGGCTATGGCAGCAGGCACCTACCTGGGGTTTGCTGGAGCATCTCTTCCAGCAGTTTGGATTTTCATTTACTACTTGTTCTGCTGCTTCTGACATTTTAACTGCTGTCTCTCCTCAGCTGCTTTGCACTCTACAAGCTTTATCAAGTAAGGGATGTCACCAGGTGAACTCATGCACCAAATCTTTCTTCTGTCCCCCAGCAGCACCTATGAGATGTGCAGGAATCTGGGTGTCTCCAGAAAGACACGCTCCTCCAGAGAGAGCGTCTCCATGTTAGCACTGGATCCTGAGAGAGCGGGCCACTTTGCCTTCAGACACTGAATATTGAAAGATGGATATTTTTTAATTTACTCTCAGATGAAATAGCTGATATGCGTTTCTAGCATTTGGAGGGGCCTTCCCAAAAGGGCTATTTGATTTTCTTCTTTTATTAATCTTGTACGATACTGTATTACCTCCTCTGGTGCGTGCACGTGTGACCAGCCCTCAGGAGCATTGCCCACTGGCTGGAATGTGATTTCCCAAGCTATCAGCAGGGAGAGGGATTCAGCCCTGGGGCTGCTCCTGCCTCCTCCCCGCTTCACCTCCTGCCACACGACTAACAAGGCGGATGTTCCTAGTTTGGGTTTGATGTTATTTTCCCCACACTGTAATATCGCAGAAGAACCAAGGGCAAATAGTGCTCTTTGCTCTAAGCACTAGAGATAATTATAAACATGCTGGCAGAAACTGTTGTTATATAACCATACAAGTGTTTCAAAGCAGTGCAAAACCCAAGAAGGTAGGATTAAGATATACCCAAAATGAAATGATTATGTAAGAAGGACATTGAGGTGCTGGAACATGTCCAAAGAAGGGCAATGAAGCTGGTGAAGGGTCTAGAGAACAAGTCTTATGAGGAGCAGCTGAGGGAACTGGGGTTGTTTAGTTTGGAGAAGAGGAGGCTGAGGGGAGACCTTATCGCTCTCTACAACTACCTGAAAGGAGGTTGTAGTGAGGTGGGGGTTGGTCTCTTCTCCCAAGTAACAAGCAATAGGACAAGAGGAAATGGGCTTAAGTTGTGCCAGGGGAGATCTAGATTAGATATTAGGAAAATCTTCTTCACGGACACAGTGGTTATGCATTGGAACAGGCTGCCCAGGGAAGTGGTGCAATCACAGTCCCTGGAAGTATTAAAAAAAAAAATGTGTGGATGTGGTGCTTAGGGACATGGTTTAGAGGTGGACCAGGCAGTTAGGTTAACAGGTTGGACTTGATGATCTCAGAGGTCCTTTCCAACCTTAACGATTCTATGATTCTATGACTGGATGGATTTGTTTTGCGCCAAAGTCCTCCCTGCCTCCCGCCAGCAAATAATACTGCCAGATGGTAAGAGGTTGAAAATTTCTGGTTATGTTTGTAAAAGCTATCACTTCACTGAATGCATCAATCTGCCCACAAACCTGAAGACCCAAATAGCAAAGCTATGTTTAAAACAATGAATACAGTCATCTGCTAGTTACTGAACACCTTGGGCCTGTTTCCCCAAGTTGCAATGCATTGAGATATTTGGCACTGTCTAAAGTCCAACTCAAGGCCATTCTATGGATTTACTTTAAGAAAGCTAGATATCAGACTGAAAGGGGCATTTTCTATATATTGAACTATAGAGACAGCTCAGGAGAAGGTTGCAAGGATTCAGTGCAAGAGAAAGGGTGTGTAACCCAAAGCCCATCCAATGGGAGCAGTGCTGTTTTGTCATATCTCATTTTCACGAACAACTCAGGAGCGTCTCTCCCGAAGTTTGTAGTAGCACAACAATATAAAACCAGCTTGAATGGGGGGGCATTTGGGGCTCTGGTAGTCTGTAGATTAAAATGTCATTTTTTGCATCACTGGGTTACACAAGTCATTTAGTACCGTGAAATGTTTCACAGGCTAATGGTCTAAATGCTAGCTTCCAGCCCTGAGCAAGGGGTTCAGTGACAATGCCTTCAGCTGAATTGTGTTAGCGAGATTAAATTTGATCATATGCATGTAAAAACTTAATAAATTAAGGTCTGATGTCCCACAGACATGCAGGGTAGGGTGAAAATGTGTGACCCGGTTTTAGGGAGAAGGATCATTGCCTTCCTCTCCTTTCATGATTTAGACTTTGGGGTAGATTATGCACTTCTGTGGCAGAAGATTGCAGGGTCAGAAGTCACAGGCCTGGGAGCCACAAAGGGCTTTGAAATGAAGTGGAAAATGCTGCAGGATCTAGTTAGGTCCAGGAGAATGAGAAAGGCTGTTTCCGAGGAAGAAAGAGAAGAGTTACATCTCTGTTAATCTGACTCTTCTCACAGCTGCTTCTGATGTTCTCACCAGAGCCTCTCTTCTGGAGGAGGAATCCACTTCAGAAGTACCAGGACACCCACCTGTGATAAAGGTAGGTCTGCTGAGGTCCAAGAGAGACCCCTCATCACTGGGGAGGCACACCTGTCCCCAGGCATGGGCTTGCCAGAGGCATGCCAGGGAAAGGTGCATCCAGGCCGACATGGTGGGTGCAGTCTGTGGTGGGGAGAACAACTCTGGTGCATGACTTCACCCAGTGTCCTGGTTTCAGCTGGGATAGAGTTAATTTTCTTCTTAGTAGCTGGTATAGTGCTGTGTTTTGGATTTAGGATGAGAATAATGTTGATTGATAACACACTGATGGTTTAGTTGTTGCTAAGTAGGGCTTACACTAGTCAAGGGCTTTTCAGCTTCCCATGCTCAGCCAGGTGCACAAGAAGCTGGGAGGGAGCATAGCCAGGACAGCTGACCCAGACTGGCCAAAGGGCTATTCCATACCGTATGATGTCATCCTCAGTATATAAGCTGAGGGAAGAAGGAGGAAGGGGGGGACATTCGGCGTGATGGCGTTTGTCTTCCCATGTAACCATTATGCGTGATGGAGCCCTGCTTTCCTGGGGATGGCTGAACACCTGCCTGCCCATGGGAAGTAGTGAATGCATTCCTTGCTTTGCTTGCGCCCGGTTTTTGCTTTACCTATTAAACTGTCTTTATCTCAACCCATGAGTTTTCTCACTTTTACTCTTCTGATTCTCTCCCCCATCCCACCGGGGGGAGTGAGTGAGCGGCTGTGTGGTGCTTAGTTGGGGTTAAACCACGACACCCAGAAATATCCCCCAATAATTAAAGCTTCTAGGAGCACAGAGTAATACAAGAAAGAGATTGTGGTAAAGATTTCAGAAACTGTAAAAAATGCATTAAAGGAGAGGCCTTCACAGGCTGCAGGTCATGTCTGAGCCGCCCTGCACTCCCAGGACCCACTTGTGCTATCAGCTGCCAAGAAGCCATTATGTGGCCTGTTCCCAGCACAAATGCCTAGGAGGAACATGCACAACTAAACACATATACATACATATGCATGTGTGTAAATTGGGTCTATGCTCGGAGTTCTCTGGTAGCAAGGATTATCATAGAATCATAGAATACCAGGTTGGAAGGGACCTCAAGGATCATCTGGTCCAACCTTTCTAGGCAAGAGCACAATCTAGACGAGATGGCCCAGCACCATGTCCAGCTGAGTCTTAAACATGTTCAGCGTAGCAGAGTCAACCACTTCCCTGGGGAGATTATTCCAATGATTGACTGTTCTCATTGGGAAAAAATTTCCTCTTATGTCCAATTGGAATCTCCCTGGGAGTAACTTGTACCCCTTGCTATGATACATCATAAAAATATTTAAATAAAACTGTTGGAGTTGGCATCCTTGCTGTTTAAAAAGTGCTGCAATTTTGCCAGGCATTGGTGGCTGAACTTTAGCCTTGGATACAAACTTCCATATAACTATGGTAATGAGTATTTTATAGGCCAGTAGCTCAGAGGATGAAAACTGTTTCCTTCCACAGAGAAATGATCCCAGGCTACAGTGCTGAGTGTGCTAACAAGGATGCTGCTGAATTGCATTGTGTCCTGCTTTTGCAGTTTTTCTATGTATGACTTCATTTTTATTTTATTTTTTCACAGGCGCAGGGAAGTTATAAAACATCTTTCCAGCTAGAGTTATCAAATGTTTTGGCATTTTTCTCCCGCCTCTGCCTTGACCAAACCTGGGGTATCTCAGGGCAGCAGTGAGCTGGCAGGTCTGTTCCCTCATAAAGACAGCACCAGGTGCAAGATAGATGTGGGCCTCACAGCGCTCTCAGGATGTGCTCCTCTGGCAGGGAATCTGGACGTCTCACTGGCCCCCAGGGCATCTAGGCTCCCAGGAGCTGAGGAGGGAAGCATGGAGCCTGGCCGTCTTTACCTTGGATCCATCAGCCCTGAAGGTTTTGACCTAGAAGCACTGGGCACTTAGAAATCCGTGTTACGCCTGCCTTGGCATAAAATCTTCCATGTCTTTTATTGCAAATCAAACATCAGAGTGAAGTCATCTTCTCTTTTTTTTTGACTTGACCTGGCCTGCTATGTATTTCTTCTTTTCGATAAATGCCAATTTAAGGACTCTACTTGGCAGCAGTGAAATTATTCCTCAAACATGGTCCCAACACACAGGAAAGCTCTTCTCACGAGGTGCTGTGTGCAGGTTACACCCAGATAGTTTTGCTCCTGGGGTTGCGGTGCAGAAGGACGCTCCTCCCCTTGCTGCTGATGGTTAGATTAAGAGGATGGAGGACTGTCAATACAGCAAAAGGAGCACAGAGAGTGAGCATCTAGACCATGGGCTTTGGTGGGGGGGCTACTTTCTAGCCAATGGTGGCTTTCCTCTACTTTCAGTCAAATGTTAGGAATTGCTCTTATTTGAAGTGACTGAGAAACAGCTGGGAAAGTTTGTACTTTAATGGAAAAATCGAGAAGCTCTGAACTGGTATTGTCTTGACCTTGAACTGGCTGTCTGCTGTATTGTTATTCTAGAAAGAGGTGGGAACCACGCTCAGTAGGGCTCAGAAAGACTGAGACCACAGTCCTGAGCTGGATCCATAACTTGGGAAGCATTGCAGTGCCCTGTGGCTGGAAGTCTCTACCGACAGAGAAGGGGAGTAGTAATAACTTTGCTGGAGTTAAGCTGTACAAAATAACTTGGAAAAGCAAGAATACTGTAGACAACTGGGGAAGATCCCAGGGGGGACGAAGTCTAAGTTAGGAGGCCCCTCAAATGAAATACAGAGGAAAAATGAGGTTATCTTACAATCTGTGGGAAATAAGAATTGAAACATACAGTGCTTGAACTTGCACACAGGTTGGGGAGAAGTATGTGTATGCAATGAATACTTCATATTTTTCATATTCACCTATCGGTATATTGTATAGAATGACATTTGCATGTGATGAAACTGGGGATCCTTACATTCATGGGTTTTTTCCAATTGGTTGACTTCCTCCTTGCTGTTACAGATGCTAATTGGAAGGTTTTATTGCATTGTGAATCATAACAGACTGCTAGAAAATTTGCTTGCTTTTGGATTTCATCCTGGATTCCCTGGGAGCATTCAGCACAGCTGTGCAACAAGTGTCTACAGGTCATGAAACAAAGTCATCTTCATGAGCTGCCTGCAACAGCCTGTGTGTGAGAGTAATTTGGAGAAAGCTGTGGCCTTTGCCTGTATAATAATCTCAGCAGATGTGAGCACTCCAGAACCGACTTTGTAACGGAGTGGTATTCTGGGTGAGATTCAACATATTTGCTGTTGATAAGAGGTCTCCACTTACTGCCTGTTTTCCTGTTCGGTAACTCTCACGTTCTTCTTTTCTAGACCTGGCAACCTGTTCTCAAAATAGTAGCACAGTCATGAGTTAAAATAATGATGGCAATTCTTAAAAATTTTTTCCACTTGGAGAAAAATGATCACAAGCATCTTTTTTTACACAGCAACAAATAGCTCCAACTGTTATTTCTGTTTAGAAGCCCTTACGGCACTCTGTCCCTCCCTTTTATCATTCATCAGTTACTTGAGTGTAACATCACTTATAGTGCATTAATAACACAGAAGCAGAGGAGCTCTCCCTGTAAGAACTGTTCTCAGGCCAGGACATTTCTGGAATTTAATCCTCTTTAGCTTTCAACAGAAAAGACTAGCTGCAAACTTACTTCTGGGAAACCAGAGTATGAAAACGGAAGTTTTCTCTTTAGCTCTTTCCCTTCCCTGTTCTTTCCCTGTTCTGTATCATTTAGGTGCTACAGAACCTTTACAAACATTCAGTAAGAAAAAATGTCTTCTGGAACAGTATTTATTCTCAATAAGCATTAAAGGTATATGATTACAATTTTTATACCAACATATCTGTTGAAGATGTTTTCCTCACTTTACAGTGAGATGAAACTTAGAAAGGTGACGCTCAGGCCTGTCTGCAGTAAAGATTGCCTCATATGGGTCAACATATTTGGAAAGAAAGAACAAGGGAAAACAAGGAAAGTAATTGAGGGCTTCTGGTGATATTGCTAATACTTGAAACACAGGATAGTTTAACTGATCAGTTTGAATGATTGTATAAGACAAACCGCTTCTGTTAGTGTAACCTGAGAAGTTGCTGCCCTAGGTGGGAAGTAAAATGATCTGGATTGTATGGAAAAATAAATTTGATAACTTGTGCAGATCCAAGTTTCAGCACATTCCATCTGAGAAAAAAAAAAAAAGAAAAAACACATCTTTATACCCACCTCCCATATGATACTCCAGGCACATTCTTATAGCCATTCATTCCTGGGCCTAGTATTAAATGCCCCTGGACTTGTGATGAACTGCTTTAATATTAAACTTAACTTCACTCCTGTCTTACTGATTTGTTTTTAAAGGTCTGAACAAAGTAAGCATGCTCACATGGCATTAAAAAGAAATATGGTGCAAAATCTTAATCATTCGACAGTATGAAGACTGAGGCATTCATAATGCCAGCATATAACGTCTGGATTTAGTCTTCTTTATGAAATCTGACCTTCCCACTAATCAGTTCTTAGGAGGAAATCCTGAGCCCCACTGAAGTCAGTGGCAAAACTCACAATGACCTCAACAGAGCCAGTATTTCATTATTATTTTTACGTATGATGGAAATAATTGAATCAGAGAAAAGCAGACCAATTTTCCATGTAAGCATATTTTATGCAATGATTATTTTATTCAGTGTTTATTTTATGCAATGACTTTTAAATATTTTCAACATATTTGGCTCTTGTCAACATAACTATTCAGTGGAAACCCTGTGGAAAATAATTCTAGCCTTCAAGGCAATGATTTGTTTCAAAACTAAACTTAAAACTATCTGTGCAAGTCCAAATGTTAATTGTGAGCTAATTGCAATGGATATACACCCATTAATTTGGCCCTCTCTACTGTTTGCAGATTGCTTGTCCTCACCATGTGACTCCTTGTAAAAAGGGAGTCTCCATCTTCTTTGTAGCTCCCCTTTAAGTACTGGTACAAGGTGATGAGATCACCTCTAAGCCTCCTTTTCTTAAGGCTGAACAAACCCAGTTCTCTCAGCCTATCCTCATATAGCAGGCAAAAAAATGGAAAATGGCTTTTTTATGGAAAAGCCTTTGTAAAATGGCAAATAAATTTTTAGGAAGAAAAAATGAGTTGTTGCTCCACCTGTTTATTGTGCTGAAATACATATCCTCACATGCAGAAAGTGTCTATGATATAAAGGGGATTAAATCTAGCTGGGAATAGGAAGGAGAAGATAATAATCACAGAAAATGGAGATTGTACCTTAGCTAGTACCCCTGTTTATAAATAAAATGTGATTTGCTCATTGCTCATTGTGTTTTCCTCTATGAAGGGGTCTAAGGTAGCTATTCAAACATTTTGAACTGTGGAAGGAAAATATTTCCTTGCTGTTCCTTTCATTTTTTTCTCAGTGCTGAAACGTTGGTTCTGTGGAAGTATCCTGGCCTCCACAACAGTGCTTGTCTGGTCTGATTTATTCCCATAACCAAAACCCTCTGGTCATCTCTCTGCATGCTTGTTACTGTGAGTATATTTGTCATTGTTTACATCCATTTCATGTAGCCGTAAATGAACCTTTGCTTCAGTTAGGGTATTTAGATACGGTGAAATGACAAACAGTATTCAGGTCTTTCAAACACAGGAAGCCAGGGCACTAGGAGGAGTGTTTAATAGGGCCTAACAGGAAACAGCCTCATTGGAAATAGAGGTTTATTTACAAACACATCAAATGAGGGACCCTCAACCCCTGGGGTGGAGGAAGGGTGTGTTTTGTTCCATAAACATCCATTTGAACGGCCCATGTCAGCTGGGCTGGTGGTGAGCAGAGCCAGCTGGTGGGTCCCCCTCGCAATGGCTGACTCATGGTGGGTCTGGTGGTGACACTGCTCCTGCTGGGGTGATGCCGAGGGCTTGCACCTTGTGCTTTCCTCGTACTATGGCTACAGGATGCCAGAGGAGGGCTTTGCTAGCTGAATCCCAGGTGTTGTGGGGGATGGCTGTTTATTTTGCTCATTAAAAATATTTGGAGAAAATCTGTCCTTGACTCAATTTAGGTAGGAGCTTGATGGGGATGGATCTTTCAGAGGGGACATATATGTTGGTGGGATAACTTAAAAAAAAAAGAGAAGAGGTCTAGTCCAGAACCTGGGGTCCAATAGCTTTGAACTTTGAGGAAGTCCCGGTCATAACCTGAGTTTTGTTGTTCCAGCAAAGCCATGCTTATGGGGTTGGGACTCCACAGACTCCTTCTAAAGAGCATCCAGAAGAGTGGAGTAGCACAGATGGTTTAGGAACAGAGCAACCACTCATCTGATGACTGGTCATCAGAAACCAGAGGATGACCAGAGAATAAGGACATGCCAAGCCTAATGAAAATCATCCAGGCTAAACACAGATAGCACACAGCTGATAAAAAAAGTCATAGTATTTCATCCTCTACTGCCTCCCAAGGGGACAATGGGAATGCACCTTTTTTTTGCTCTGTCCCAGAGCAGAGGGAAGTCAGGCTTTGGGCCACCAAGCGGCTGTGCAGGAAAGGCTCTCTGTGGCCAGTGCCTTGTGGGGGAAGGCTTGTCTCCTCTGCCTCAGCTGTGCAGCACGGCTGGAGGGTGTGAATTTTTTCTATGCATAGCTAAACATGGCTGCTTTTTTTGTTTTGCCTTTTCATTTTGTTTTTCTGCTGTTGTTTCCCCAGATGTTGACAGCAGCCAGGCTCAGATCAGGGAGGTGATTCAAGAGAACTGCTCCAGCACTCAGGCTGAGCCGGGAGAGAGCTGTAGCTGCTGCAGACTAATGCAGCCTCCTCTGCCTGGTGCTAACCTCAGCCTTCAGCTTCAGTGGGAGCAGTGCTAGGTGACTCCTAACACACTCAAAAATCCCCTTTCACAGTTTCTTTGCCTGTGCATCGGTCAGAGTACCTGTTTATTCAACTCTTTGAGGCAATTGCTCAATCTGGGCATTTCTCAATCAGCTATGGGAGCCACAGCTGTTGCTGTAAGGTGGCGATGGCACCCAGCTCAACGGCTCTTGTTGCAAAACTCAACCTCTTCCCAGCCGTTGTCTGCATGGAAAGTTTTGCCCGAATAAGGGATGAATAATGACTTTACAGTTCAGACCTGCGTGCGATATTCATTAGGCTGTGACAGTGTGGGTTAGCAAGTCTTTTGACCATCTTCCAAGAGCCTTTCAGCATAACATAATCTGGTAATGAATTTCACAGAGGTGCAAAGGATGCAAATAAGCAACTCCCCACCTACCACTACCATCTATATTCATTAGAGAGACAATTTGCTCGGTGTCCACACAATCATAGGGAAAAAGTAAAATGCAAGCAGGCAGGAAAGAAATTAAGGCAAGCAAAATTATTCTGTATTTTTCTCATTTAGAGAAGAATCAAAATTGCAGTGTTGATCAATGGTCTGCTGTTTTCATTTCCCACTAATTACTTTTTTTTTAATGGAGAAACTCCTTGGAATTATGGTGTGTAGAAAATGGGGACATTTCAAAGCTGCACGCTGGGCAAAGGTCTAGTGAGCTGAGGTGTGATTCCCATTCCTGCTGAGTGCTGCCTGCAGGACCAATTGCCCGCTTTGAGCCAGCTTCCCCTGAAGGAGGGCTGGCTAACCCAGCGCCTGTGCCAGTGCTCAGGGATGCGCAGCACCGAGCTGACGAGGGTGCGATGCCTCCTGGGTTGGTCTCCTTGCCCGGAGGTTTCCTCTGAGGCTGGTGCCTGGGGAGATGAAGGCAAGGGCCAGGGTAGGAGGGTGCCTGCATCTGGGAGGGACAGGTCCCCTCCTACTCGAGGGGCCAGGCTCCCTCAAAATGCTGGGCTGCATCTTGGGCTCCAGGTGAGAACTGAGATCAGGTATCACGTCTACTGCCGTGACTGTCTTACAGGAGTGTTTTTCATTGAAAACCCATCATTTCTGGGAGTGATTTTTATTTTGCAGGTGAAAAATGCCTTTTCACCAGATGGGAGAATCATAGGAGGACAGGGTGAGGATTTGTGATGAGACTCAAAATGACTGACACATGAATGTTGCACATTCAAATTAAAAAGCTTTCAAAGGAATCAGTGAAAAAAAAAAACAACATAGATTTGCACAATCATCTGGTCAACAAGAGTTACCTGATCTGGTGCTTTCAACCATTATTTGCCATGGGATTAATGGGTGATTGAACCATCATCATCCTGCCAAGGCTAGTGAAGTATCGTTGTCAGGAGCTAGTGGCCATCTGTTCAGCAAAGATATAGTATAAAAGCATAAAGAAATTAAAATAGGGGAAAGCAGAATAAAAACATAACTCTTAGTTACTTCCTATTTTGAACTTAAAGCAACCAAATGCTTATGATTTTCATAAGAACATTTTTCCCCAAGTATTTTAAAAGACAGTAGAATGAACAACCCTAATAAGAATTTCAGAAAAGGCACTTTCTTTATTCAATATATACTCTACATAAACAAATCATAGACAAAACATAGCTGTGCCCTTTCAGCATTTGATTTTTTCTGATAAGAATGTGGAATTGTCTACAGTTTTGCCTCTCAAAAAGTTTGTTTCTAGTCGTGGGCCTGCTCACACACAACTACTTTTAAACATCATTCTTCAGCACTCAGAAGAGCTGCTTAATGGTTTCCAAAAGAGTAAACCTACTGTGAGGCAGCTTTACCCGTCCCAGCCCAACCTGTCAAGATACTTACCAAAATTTCAAGTGTATGATTTAAAATATGCCATTGTAAGGGTGACAATTATAATGACACATTAGTTATGAAATGGATGTACCATCCGAGGTAAAACTTGTTTTGGTCCTTTCAGGTGAGTAAACTCACCTGAACTTGCAGGATCAAAACAGAGGCCACAGTACCCTCAAATAAATATTATTTACATCAGCAGTTCTAACTGACAATTACAAAGGCACTGCCAAGCCTGGGTAACGAATCAGTTATTAGTAGAGGAGTCAGATGGTGCTAATCTCTTCACCAGCTAGTCAGCACTTTCAAACAGCCCGTGGAGATGGCAGATGCTGTTTACTTAGCACAGACTTCTCATCTACTTTTTTAGTGATGCTGGGAACAGTCAGTGGTCAAAAAGTCATGTTGGTCCCTCTGACTGAGAAGTGTTCAAGCATCCTCTGCTTCACAATGTGCTTTTCTCTCTTTGTTTATGCTTTCTTTGTGAAGTTGCATACTTTTGGGCATTGAGCAGATTCCTTCTTCTTTATTCACTTGGAAGATTTATTTAAAAAAATAATCCCCAAATACCTGTCTGGCTTCTTGGGTGGAGAAATTGTTGCAATAATGTGGTTGGGATAATGCAATCTTGCCAGGTCTGTACAGCACAGCGAACTCGCACCCAGAGCACCCTTGGCAGAGCCACCCATGCCTTTAGATGTCGCTGCTGAGGACAGGGGCATGAGGAAGCTGCCACACAGAGGGACGTCCTGGGCAACACCTAGTCAGCTATTTGCAGATCCAGCCTATGTTTGCATCTGGAAATTAATTCAGGTCACTAGTCCTGGGGCTTCTCAGCACAGAGGCGCCAGGAGCTCCGGCAGGCAGGAGAGTGTGAGCAAGGCCGGGTGAGCACACACAGCTGCAGCGCTGCTGCACGGGGCTCCTTTGTCAGGGGCAGGGGACAGCTTCGCCTTGTGCCAGGGGATAAAACACCACCATAGCCTGAACACCAGCAGGATGGCTCACTGCTCACGGCATTATCTATCTGCCACATCAGCTCTGTTGTCTCTTCTTGCCGTGTGAGCCTCTTTATAGCAAAGGATAACTTCTTCTTGACTTTTTGGCCAATGCTCCCTGAACCAGCAAGGCAGAGCCAGTTTCTGCCCATGGGGCTTCTCCCAAAATCAGCCTTGCACCAGCCTCCTGTGAGAGAGATCGTGGGGACATGTGCACACACACACCCACCCCCTCTACACAAGAGTCAGGCACGGGTCTGCCAGGAGTGAGGAGGCACCCCTGCATGTGAGGGGCTGAAGAAAAACATCCTGTTTGAGGAAATAACAAAACCAGGAAATTCAACAAAATTGCTCCTTTATGTAAATGCAAGTTGAAAAGCGAGCAGCCAAGAAAAGGCCTTCCCCCGTCTCCTTGCACTCCCCAGGCAGTTGTGCAGGGGTGACACGCTAACTCCCCTGCTAGAGAAACCCCCAGTTTATTTCCTTGCATATAGCTGTGCTGCAGCACAAAGAGATCTGGCTACGGGCTGGGGCCTTGCACTGCACGTTCACTGCCCCTCGTTGCTTAGAAGCAAAATAATTCCTTCTAATTCTTGATTACCTCTGGCATGAAATTTGTTGCTTGGGTTTTAATTCCTACTTTATATGATGTCCCGCTACTGAGACTGTTACCTGTTCCATCAGACGCAGGGCTGGAGCAACACAGGGGTCACTGATGGGGACAAGTGTGTCACCAAAGCTGTCAAGAAAACTTGACAACTTTCTGACAACATTTAGCAGGGCTCAAGCTGCTTCAATTACTTCCACTAGTTTTGAATCCATGATGTCTTTATCCATAGTACAGCTAAAGCCATTTCAATTAATCCCCTCAGTTTCAAAACCATTTTTTTCATCCTTCGACTCCCTTTATTTCGCTTGGAGATTTGAATCGGTGATCTTGGAGAGCTCAGAGACATGATGGGTCAAGTACAAAATAGTGGCAGTGTCATCACTAAAATATCATTATGAAGCAATTACCTGGCTGAGAGCTCTGCAAAGCCTGGCAAGGCACCTATTTTTCTGGCATGGGGCACTGCAGAGTCCCTCCAGGAATGCTTCAGGGTGACATAACTTACAGTGAGTTGGCCCTAAAGGCTGTGAGTGGAGAAGGACACCCAGCACAATCTGTTTGGCTTGGAGATAACTGAACTTGCAAAAGGGAATACATGTGTGTTGGTCCCCAGAGCAGCTTCGCTCAGCATCATTCTGTTTCAGGGCTCTTTCAATTGAATCGAGCTGCTTTGGATTACAGATAATAGTGAAGCCTTGGGAGCTAAGGCCTTCAGCAGTGTCACATGCATGTATATTTAATTAAAAGTAATAACTGCTGCAAGCTTACTCATAAGAACACATAACATTCAATAATACATTATCTTCCAAATGTTCCCTGTACATTTATTATTTTCATTTTAACAGAGGGGTCCCTTAATATTTTAAACTCAGGAAAAAAATTATTGGACTGCATATTTAAGAACTGTATCAGCTGGGCTATTTTTTTTTAATTGAAACCATATAAGCTCATGTGCATAAAAGGTATTATAAATTTTCCCATCTGGAACCAGAAAAAACAAACTCGAGACATTGGATAGTTCATGGTTTGCTTTGGATTCAGATGATAGCTGAGGTGAAGTTTCTTGTGATGCCTGTGTGGAAAATAATGTATGTGTGTCGTATCCAAAGAAGCTCTTTGTCCAAAAAAGGGTTTATCTCTTTGTGATGGAAGGCTAGATGGGCATAAGTTGTTGCAGTGACCTTTTGCCCCATGATATTACTGAATTATGTTGGAGCGGAGGTAGATTTAGGGATTTAGTAAATGGCAAACCCCTCTGACCTTAATTACTCTAATGCCTCCTTTAATCCCATCAGAACTATGCAAATGAAATACACTTCCTGCATTTAGAATAAAGATTGCTCGGTCAGTTTTAAGCTGCAACCAGGGCATGTAATGTTAAAAATGTAACAGAAAGATATTCAGGCCACCTGTTGGGCAGCTCTCCATCGGAGTGACGGAGTACTGTGCTGGAGGGACTCACTTGACCTGCCGCAGTGAGGCAGGAAAGGCAGCACATGGCTGCTTCATCTCTCCTGCCCCTTGCACTCATGGGGCAGGTTCCTCTGGAGAGGCCACCGGAGTGGAAGCTCATGCTTTGACTCCTTTGACCTACTCCCATACAAATATTCAGGCCTAACCTACAAGCCAATAATGTGAAGGGCATATACATACATATATTTTTTATATATATACATATATATGTTTGTGTATGTGCATACATGTAAGACAAAGGCTATGAAGAGCTAAGGGTATTTGTAGCTACCAAGGAGGCTGAGCAGAAACATTAACTTTGCTGCTCTTCTCTGTGTAGGACTTTGGAACCTAAATGTGTCATCCTAAATTTGTCATTTTTTTATTCCACTCCCCTCCTGATATATATTCACTCAAAAATGTATATACAATTATCTTGAGGTGTTGGGCTGTTGCAAACATTTCAGTGGATGCCCAGAAATTTGTATGTCACTCACTTTTTCTTGAGTACCACCACAGGACACATTAGCCCAGGCTCAACCATGTGCAGTGCTGGTGCCGACTCAGCTGTGCATGTAAGCATGTGCTTAACTCCCAGCGAGTACCTAATCCTGCTGACTTCAGGATTGACGCTATTGAGGGGCAGATCTGCTTGTGCTGGCACCAGAAATGGCTTCTGCCGTCCCCATGCCCTGATGTTTCTTCTGTGCTGAACGAGAGCAATGGACCCATGGGTTCCTGCCATGCACCTGCCATGTGCTGGGGATCCTCAGGGCATCCAGCCTGGCTGTGCATTTTTTTTTTTAACAGGCCTGTGTCTGCTTTATTACAGAGAGAGCTGGTGCGTGCTCAGTCGTGCCCATCCCTGAGGACAGCTGTCAGGCAGCCACATGTCCCCGCTGTTAGAGCTGGAGGTAGGACATGCCACACTCCTGCTTCAGTTCCTATGCCCTTGGAAAAGTAAACATGGAAGCAGATGAACGGCAGTAACATTACTGCTGAGAACGATTACTTCATCACAGGAGGATGCCTGCAGAGCAGTAAATATCTCACCTGTAGGACAGGTGCTTCTGTTTTACAGGCACCATTTGTGCTTTTGACACACATCATGAAAAATAATCAGAGTTTAACAAATGGGATATAACCTGAAATTTATTCCATTTTTAGCTACTCTTCATGCCTGTGGCTTTCTTGAATGCATTTGATATTCAAAATCGGTTACAGAAGAAATCAGATCTACTGAGCCTGACACCTATTGTGAGCAAAGAAACCTAGTGCATAAAATAAAACAAAATAAAATAAACCAAAACAAAACTACCAATATTGACTACATTTGGGCAAATAATATCAAATAGCCAAACAGCAGCATATACAGAGCTTTGCTACACTTAACAGCAGATTTATAACAGCTGGATAAGGAGGGCTGCATTCATCTGAAAAAGATTTTTTCAATGGATGACATTTGGGATTAATTCAGTGGAAGCTCAGGAAGAAGTGGCAAATCTGGGATTTGAGATATAATACTTTGATCATATTAATCAAGGATGGCCAACATAGCTCCAAAGAAAGGGTTAGCAGTACATGGTGTGTGGCTGCTAGGAAATGGCACTGAACTGTAATATATATTAGGAAGTATATGTTACTTCCCAAAGTTATATCTCACCTTCAAGAAATGTTGGTATCACTGAGAAATCATTGGAAAACCAAACTGAGTAGTGTCTGCTGCTGCAGAAAAGCTGAGGGGCAGCTTAAAGCCATCATAGTCCTTCCTCCCTCACTTCAGGATCCCACTTGACACACCAGGAAGAGGTGCGATGGTGAAACCCAGCATGAGAGTGATGATACTAATCAGTGCCATCTGAAGCAGATTGCTTCTGGCAGAGCACAAGAGCTTGGAGGTATCACTTGAAGAATAAGTCTGGTCAGACATATCTGGCTGCTTGGATCAGGCAAGAAATGAGAGAGCGCAGACACCAGCAGACCTGGGGTCTCCCAGTCACTTGCATTGCCAAAAACAGTCATGCCTGGGTGGCCTCATCACGTGTGATAGGACGACAGCCATCCCTGGGGAAGCGCTAGTCACAGCCATGTGTGTAGTGGAAAGGTCAAGCATGTCGCACTGAGCACAGGGGCTGTGCCAGCCTCAGCCATTGAGGATGAGCACAGGCCTGCCCATTCGCAGTCAAGGCTCTCTCTGTGGTTTGTGGTGGGGAAGTACAGCACCTTGTTTTACCTGTCATGACCATGGAAGATGCAGTGGTATTTCCCATCAAAATGGGTCTTCCTATCCCCACCGCACTGTGCTGTGCATTGAGTCAGAGCCTCATGATGCCCTCCTGCACAGAGCTGGCTGTGCCTCAGGACAGGAGGAGGGGACACTCTGGGAAAAATGCTGTGAGTGTCAGCAGTCTGCTCTCACTGGTGACCCTGGGACAGACCAGGTGGTGAGTGGAGCAGGATGTGATGGTCTCCAGAATATGAGAATTTAAGACAGCAATGAAAAACACAGCAGCGGGAGAGAGCTTGAGATGAGGCAAAAGTAGAAACTGAGAGAGTTTAGCTCATTCAGAAAATGCTTATACACTATATATTTATCTGCTTCAAGATACAGAGAGCTCAGGTGAAGGGGTGTGTTTCACATTGGCTTATCTAGGTGTCCTGGTTTCAGCTGGGATAGAGTTAATTTTCTTCTTAGTAGCTGGTATAGTGCTGTGTTTTGGATTTAGGATGAGAATAATGTTGATGATAACACACTGATGTTTTGGTTCTTGCTGAGCAGAGTTTACACTAGTCAAGGGCTTTTCAGCTTCCCATGCTCTGCCAGGTGCACAAGCAGCTGGGAGGGAGCACAGCCAAGACAGCTGACCCAGACTGGCCGAAAGGCTATTCCATACCATATGACATCATGCTCAGCATATAAACTGGGGGGAGTTGGTCGGGGGGGAGTGATCGCTGCTCAGGGACATGCTGGGCATTGGTCAGCGGGTGGTGAGCAATTGCATTGTGCATCACTTGTTTTGTATATTCTTTTATCATTATTATTATTGTTGTTATTATTATTATTTCCCTTCCTTTTCTGTCCTATTAAACTGTCTTTATCTCAACCCATGAATTCTATTTTTATTTAAATTTTTATTTTCTGATTCTCTCCTCCATCCCACTGGGGAGGGGGGGAGTGAGCGAACGGCTGTGTGGTGTTTAGCTGCCTGCTGGGTTAAACCACAACACTAGGATAAGACAGCAAAGAGCAATTGCTGCGTCCTTCTGTCCAGATGTGGTGATAGGGCAGCTGGTGCAGGAGCAGGCTGCCAACAGAAATGTTCTAGGCTCTCTTATGAGAGAGTTTCAGTGGAAATAAAGCAAGAAATTCATGCAAACATGAACAGTGAAGCAAGAGGACATGAAAAAAGTCTGGGGTAAGGGTGTATGTCCGGAGCAGCCTCCCTCAGCTGTGCTCCCTGCGAATGAAAGTACCCTGGTGCCTTCTGGGCCACGCAGGACTGCGGGCACGCTGTTCCTTCAGGGAACAGGCAGCAGGGGCTCCTGGAGGGAGGAGTTCCAGTATGTGTGCAGTTGCACGCAAGGTGTCTGCATGCATGCTAAGAAGAAGTGGAAAACAGAACTAGCACTTCACTCACTGTCACCGCAGGTTTTCTTTGTGCCATGGCAGAGAGAGAGACGCAAAATAAGGTAACAAAGTGCCAAGACGTGCCTTCCCACCTGACCACAGGGCAGCGCGAGGGCTATGGGCTGCTCCTGACTCTGCAGAGCACCTGCCCGCTGATGTCAGTCCTGCCTGGCATGGCCATGTCCCCACCAGAGGGGAAGCCTGCGTGCAGCTACAACACAAGCTGCAGGTTGCAAACAGCCATGCCCAGCCTCATTACCAGCCAGGGGTGCTCTCAGAAATTAATGACGCTTTGTCTCAGGCCAAGCCAGCTCTTCCGCGTGACTGTGCTCAGACCGGTATCTTGAGGCCAATCTGCTTTAGCAGCCTCTAGACGTTGGCAGGCTTTTGCCTGGGTCACCAGCTCTGGCCCCTGTCACAGCAGCCTGCTGGCCCGGTGCCCTTTGGGAGCCTCTGTGCCAAGCCCAGGCCTCCGAAGGGCACTGACTGCACAGGCACACTGTCCCAAACCTGCCCTCCTGCTCGTACCCACCCCAGGCAGCACAGAGCAGCTGATGCTGGAATGTACAGACTGTGCAAAGAAGCCACCTGGGCTGTTTGCATTTTGCATGCAGACAGCACCTGAGAGGCACCAAAAAACCCAACACAACTCCACACACCCCTTCCCGAGTTTGCTTTACACCCCAGGAGGTAATAGCTGTGTGGGAAGGCGACCAAGCTGCTGCATTCGTTCACTTTCTCCTTCCTGTTTGGTCTTGCCTTTGTGCCACGTCTCAGCAGATTTTTGTCTTTTTATAACTTCCAGCCTCCTCTGACAGATCAACCTCAACATCTACCCATCAGATAATCAAGGGCTCTCTCCATCTGTCTTTTGCTAGGTTAGCCTCCAAGAGGCCAGACTTGAAAAACAATTTTTTTATCTAGATGGCAGCAATTTCATTGTTCTACTTGGAAAACAGACCTTTTATTTGTTAATTGTTTTTAATACCTTGCTGATTCAGAGGCAGACTTGCAGGTACTGGTCTTCCTTTCCTTCCTGCAGATGAATAAGGCAGTGAGCGCTACAAGAAGTATCAGAAAAATGCAACACATATGAACTCTTAAAGTGAAACCAAGTTTGTAAGCTGCATATATACCATCTGGTAGCCAATCTTAAGAAAACCAAAGTCAAAAACCTAATACTAAATAAATATCCTTAAGTATATTTAGATGAGAAAGCAATTTTGCCTTTATCAGTAGTCATTAGGTGAACTCCTTAGCAAAAAAAGCTGCCTAATTTCACTGTGTTTCCTCTCATTTCCAATAAGACCACAGCTGAAGTGACAGATGACTCAACGCTAGTGACGGTGGCGACATCTGGCCTAAAGGTCTCTGAGTGTGACAAAATGGGGAAGACCTGTGAACCCAGGTTTTTCCAAAGCTGCTGCGAGTGGTTCAATAAGCTCATCGGTTAACTCCTGTAAGACTCTATTCAGATCATATATATAATCTATACATATAGGCTTAAATTTGCATATAGATTTAGATTCTTCAAGCTTTTCTCCTCACCTGTTTTTAATTTAAATTTTAAATGTCTTTTTCCCTGTTAACTCTACACAAATCAAAGTCTATTGCCCTGGAAAGCCAATTGTTTTCTGTATCTCTCTAGGCATCCATCAGTGGTCTCAAGCACCTTTGAAAATCCTCTGGGAGCCTGATTTTTGAACTGACTTTTGTCTTTCAGATTCTTGCTTCTAGTCAGTTAAGAACCTATCTAGAGTAGCTGCCTGACTCAATTGCCACAGCAGCACAGGTATTTTAGCTTGAAAGGACAATGCATGTGCTGACACCCTCTGCCTATTATCCAGGGCTGCTGAAGCACGGCTCCTTCTCTGCCCAATAGAGAGAAGCAGCTACTGCTTCCAAGCAAGGATGCATTCCTGTTGTGGTTTGCACCCAGGCCAGAACTGAGAGTTTTGCTAGAATAGTCTCATCAATTTTTAAAATACTTCTTATTCCTAAGCCTGCATCTTGTCTTTCCTCGTATCAGTGGTGGAGCACCAGCATGGAGTGACAAGCTGGTGCTTGGACTTCTTATTTACCAAATGGCACCTAAAGCAGGTCTCCCGAAGACAGCCTGTGGCCCTTTTGGAAAGTGTATGTATTCCCTGGCTCCTGGCTGTTTTGAATGGATGGATCATCCATTCTGCAAAAGTCTGTATGGAGTCTGGAGAGCCACTGACCACAGTGACACAGCAGTGACTGCAGCTCTGCTTGCATCAGCATGCCTCCTCCCACCATCTGAGTTTGTGCACTTAGCTCCTCCCTCCTTCCTTCCTAAGCTTTTGTTTAGGAAGAGAGTGAGAGAATTTAACCCTGAGAAAAATGTGTATTCTCAAGAATATTTTTAAGCCACGCTTCCTAGCAAATGACCTAGCATTATAAAGTATTGCTTCATTAGACTAATGATGATCTTAACAGCAATCCTCTGGTTCTGTGTAAACCTGACAGAGGAAAAACTTGCAAAAATGTCCCACATAAATTGCATGTATGTGCCTCTGTGTAAAGAGTGTCTGTTTAGAGAAGGTGGATGTCACATGGCCAGTGAGAAAACAACTTCTTATAAAAGCACTGGTTGAATAGCTGTTCACAAAGTGATGGAGGCCACTGATAATAAGAAATGATGAAGCTGGTAGGTTCAGCTAGGCTATATAATGCTCTATTTTTAGAGTATTTATTTTTTTTTTTTCTTGAAAGAAGTTAACAGTAATCTATATTTACCTGGCATCTACCTCTGCATAAGTCCTCTTGCAAGCTCTCCCTCCCTCATAGTGTTGTCCTGGTTTCAGCTGGGACAGAGTTAATTTTCCTCCTAGTAGCTGGTATAGTGCTGTGTTTTGGATTTAGAACGAGAATAATGTTGATAACACACTGATGGTTTAGTTGTTGCTAAGTAGTGCTTACACCAGTCAAGCACTTTTCAGCTTCCCATGCTCTGCCAGGAGCACAAGAAGCTGGGAGGGGGCACAGCCAGGACAGCTGACCCAGACTGGCCAAAGGGCTATTCCATACCGTATGATGTCATCCTCAGTATATAAATTGGGGGGAGTTGGCCAGAGGTCAGCGATCGCTGCTCAGGGACGTGCTGGGCATTGGTCGGCGGGTGGTGAGCCAATTGCATCGTGTATCACTTGCTTTGTATATTATTATTGTATTATTATATTATTATTATTATTACTACTATTACTATTGCTATTGCTATTGCTATTGCTATTGCTATTACTACTATTCTATTTCATTTTACTTCAATTATTAAACTGTTCTTATCTCAGCCCACAGGTTTTCTGACTTTCACCCTTCCAATTCTCTCCCCCATCCCACTGGGGTGGGAGGAGTGAGCGAGCAGCTGTGTGGTGCATAGTTGCTGGCTGGGGTTAAACCATGACAGTCCTTTTTGGCACCCAATGTGGGACCCGAAGGGTTTGAAAGAATAACAGATTAACCAGAGTGTATTAAGGAATTTGTATCTGTTAACAGTTGCCGGTCATAATATTGATTCATCTGTTCTCGGTATTAGTCGACCTGATCTGCACCATGCTCTTGTTTTTGCAGTAGGTGTTAAAGACTGCTGTTGGGTTTTGCAGTTTGCTGTGCTCTGCAGTGATTAGTGATGTTTTGCCTGGGAGATTTGTTATTAAAACACTGGCCTTGAGCGCTATCTGGTATTTGGGTTCTGTAGTAGAGAAGCCATTGCTGTACTTCGGGTACCACCTCATGGAGACAATTAGCAATTATACCTCTTCCTCCGAGAGGTTTTTTATGGAGGAAATACAGAATGGCACCTTCATTGCTTTCTTCTATGATGTTTCCTCCTTCATTACAATAACTTTTCAGTATCTTGAACATCCTTGGGTAGTTAAGATACATCTATTGGTATTTCTTGGGTATATTGTTTCAGTTTTGTCTAAGGTTAACAAGCATTTTAAGAATATCATCCGGAGATCTGCCCCAAGGCTAGATAGTTATGAGTGGCAGGGTGTGTGGGATAGTATGGGCAAGTACCTAGGACAGTGGGCCCCTCCAATGTTTTGGAACTTCACCCCTGAACAAGTGCAGAATCCTGAAAAACTAGTAAAGTATTTGGAAAAAGTATGTTGTCACCCTGGCAATTCTAGGGAGACACAAATCACTGCAATGTGCTGGGGTCTGGCCCATGCCTACTGAGCCGTATTCAGAACCCTCAAGGGGAAGAGAAGGTCTCTGGATCTGACGACAGGCCCCTGTGCCAGCCCCCGCAGCTGCGCCAGCCCCTGCCACAGGCACTGCGGCTGCACCAGCCCCCACGACAGGCACTGCAGCTGAACCAGAGAACCAACCCGTGCCAAAGCACAAGCCCTCAGCCTCTGGAGGCGACTCCTGTCAGGTGTGAAGGAAAGGTATCCCTTCAAGGAAGATGTTATATGTCACCCAAGCAAGTGGACCACCATGGAGAGAGGTATCCAGTACCTGAGGGAATTACATGTGCTGGATGTGATTTATCGTGACCTGAGCAACGAGCGGTTATCCAATGATCCAGATGAAGTCCAATGCACACAACCCATGTGGCAGAAGTTTGTACGGAGCGCACCATCATCGTATGCAAACTCTTTGGCAATAATGACCTGGAAAGATGAAGAGGGACCAACGATGGATGAATTGGCTGGCCAACTCCGACAATACGAAGAAAGTCTCTCTCCCTCCCTACGGGCCTGCATCTCGGCTGTGGAGAAACTGCCTGACGTGCTAGCTGAGAAATTATCCCAGGAGTTCCAGTGATTCAAAGAGGACATGTCCTACTCCTCACCTGTACGGACCAGTATCTCAGCCATTAGGAGTAAGCGTCCCTCTGCTCAAGAGAGACGATATAGTGGATACACACGATGGGTCACCCTGTGGTTTTACCTGCGTGACCATGGAGAGGACATGAGGAAGTGAGATGGAAAATCTACCTCGACCCATGGGTCTGTGAGTTGCAAGGAAAAACAATTACAAAAGGGGGTTCTCCCAGGAAAACTGCTGCTCCAGTTCCCAGTGAGCAGTTCCGCAGACAGAGTAGAAGGGCTGATTTTGCTTCTGATCTTAATAAAGGGACTTTTGCTTTGCATTGACAAGAACTGAGTAACGAATGCTATGACCAGGACTAGAGGGGCCCTGCCTCCAGCCAGGTGGAGGAAAGGGACAACCGGGTGTACTGGACTGTGTGGATTTGATGGCCTGGCACATCAGACCCACGGGAGTATAAGGCTTTAGTAGACACCGATGCACAGTGTACCTTAATGCCATCAAGCTATGAAGGGGCAGAACCCATCTGTATTTCTGGAGTGACAGGGGGATCCCAAGAGCTGACTGTATTAGAGGCTGAAGTGAGCCTAACCGGGAATGAGTGGCAGAAGCACCCCATTGTGACTGGCCCAGAGGCTCCATGCATTCTTGGCATAGACTACCTCAGGAGAGGGTATTTCAAAGACCCAAAAGGGTACCAGTGGGCTTTTGGTATAGCTGCCTTGGAGACGGAGGAAATTAAACAGCTGTCTACCCTGCCCGGTCTCTCAGAGGACCCTTCTATTGTGGGGTTGCTGAGGGTCAAAGAGCAACAGGTGCCGATTGCTACCACAACAGTGCACCGGCGACAATATCGCACCATCAGAGATGCCCTGATTCCCATTCATAGTTGATTTGTCGACTGGAGAGCCAAGGAGTGATCAGCAAGACTCGCTCACCTTTTAACAGTCCCATATAGCTGGTGCGAAAGTCTAATGGAGAGTGGAGACTAACAGTAGACTATCGAGGCCTGAATGAAGTCATGCCGCCGCTGAGCGCTGCTGTGTCAGACATGCTAGAACTTCAATACGAATTGGAGTCAAAGGCAGCCAAGTGGTATGCCACAACTGATATCGCTAATGTGTTTTTCTCAATCCCTTTGGCGGCAGAGTGCAGGCCACAGTTTACTTTCACTTGGAGGGGCCTCCATGTAAGAGACTGAAGTGTTAAGAACAATTATCTCAAAGCTTGCTTGTGTGTGTTTATCTATCTGATAAGACCAGACAGCAGACCACTCTTTTGTCTGATAAGACCTGAGGGCAGACCATTCTTTGGCTTATCAAGTACCACCATCTTGCAAGGAAACTTGTGCTAGCTTGCTGAAGCAGCAGGCCATTCTTTGGCTTATCAGGCACCACCAAGAATAGGACACCAACTGGTATCCAGGTCAGGCCGCTTGCCCACCAACAATATATATTGTGTGATTAGATGTGCATGTGTTGGGTACGTGATGTTGCTCTGGGTAACCAAAATGGAAACAAGAGGGCAAACTCCCTCTCCAACACCGGATAAAAGACGGCACAACGAAACCTGAGTGTGGCCATCCACCACCGAAAACTGAAGACTGAGGACCAACGGGACGCCGCTGGATCCATGGTGGTGATTATCCTTTGCTTATCTCTCTGAATGCTTGCTTAATTTCCTCCTAATATTTCCTGCCTTTCTTATCACTTTACTCTTTTATATTTACCCAATAAAACATCTGATTGGCAGCATATGACCTCGTTTGTGTCTTAATTTCGCTCTTGGGATAATTACAAACCTTCCCTGAGCCTGACAATCAGACCGGGACTTAACACTCCAGTACACCTGGAATCGACTGCCCCAGGGGTGGAAACACAGCCCCACCATTTGCCATGGACTGATCCAGACTGCATTGGAACAGGGTGGGGCTCCGGAACACCTGCAATACATTGATGACATCATTGTGTGGGGCAACACAGCAGAAGAGTTTTTTGAGAAAGGGAAGAAAACAGTCCAAATCCTCCTGAACGCCAGTTTTGCCATAAAACAAAGTAAGGTGAAGGGACCTGCACAGGAGATCCAGTTTTTAGGAATAAAATGGCAAGATGGACATGGTCAGCTCCCAATGGATGTGATCAACAAAATAACAGCCATGTCTCCACCAACCAGCAAAAAGGAAGCACAAGCTTTCTTGGGCATTGTGGGTTTTTGGAGGATGTATATTCCAAATTACAGTCTGATCGTAAGCCCTCTCTATCAAGTGACCTGGAAGAAGAACGATTTCAAATGGGGCCCTGAGCAACGACAAGCCTTTGAACAAATTAAGCAGGAGATAGTCCATGCAGTAGCCCTTGGGCCAGTCTGAGCAGGGCAAGATGTAAAAAATGTGCTCTACACTGCAGCTGGGGAGAACGGCCCTACCTGGAGCCTCTGGCAGAAAGCACCAGGGGAGACTCGAGGTCGACCCCTAGGGTTTTGGAGTCAGGAATACAGAGGATCCAAGGCCCGCTATACTCCAACTGAGAAAGAGATATTGGCAGCATATGAAGGGGATTGAGCTGCTTTGGAAGTGGTTGGTACTGAAGCTCAGCTCCTCCTGGCACCCCGACTGCCGGTGCTGGGCTGGATGTTCAAAGGGAGGATCCCCTGTACACATCATGCAACTGATGCTTCATGGAGTGAGTGGGTCGCACTGATGACACAACGGGCTCGAATAGGAAACCCCAGTCACCCAGGAATCTTGGAAGTGATCATGGACTGGCCAGAAAGCAAAGATTTCAGAATATCGCCAGAGGAGGAGGCGACGCATGCTGAGGAGTCCCCACTGTATAATAAAGTGCCAGAAAATGAGAAGCAATATGCCCTGTTCACCGATGGGTCCTGTCATCTTGTGGGGAAGCATCGGAGGTGGAAAGCTGCTGTATGGAGTCCTGTACGACAAGTTTCTGAAACTGCTGAAGGAGAAGGTGAATCGAGTCAGTTTGCAGAGGTGAAGGCCATCCAGCTGGCTTTAGATATTGCTGAACGAGAAAGGTGGCCAATGCTCTATCTCTATACTGAGTCATGGATGGTGGGAAATGCCCTGTGGGGGTGGCTGCAGCAATGGAAGCAGAACAACTGGCAGTGCAGAGGCAAACCCATCTGGGCTGTTGCATTGTGGCAAGATATTGCTGCCCGGATAGAGAACCTGGTTGTAAAAGTACGTCACGTAGATGCTCACGTACCCAAGAGTCGGGCCACTGAAGAACATCAAAACAACCAGCAGGTGGATCAGGCTGCTAAGATTGAAGTGGCTCAGGTGGGTCTGGACTGGCAACATAAGGGTGAATTATTTCTAGCTCAGTGGGCCCATGACACCTCAGGCCATCAAGGAAGAGATGCAACATATAGATGGGCTTGTGATCGAGGGGTGGACTTGACCATGGACACTATTGCACAGATTATCCATGAATGCGAAACATGCGCTGCAATCAAGCAAGCCAAGCGGTTCAAGCCTCTCTGGTATGGAGGACGATGGCTGAAATATCAGTATGGGGAGGCCTGGCAGATTGATTGTATCACACTGCCACAAACCCACCAAGGCAAGCGCCATGTGTTTACAATGGTGGAAGCAACCACCAGATGGCTGGAAACATATCCTGTGCCTCATGCCACTGCCCGGAACACTATCCTGGGCCTTGAAAAGCAAGTCCTATGGTGACGTGGCACCCCAGAAAGAATTGAGTCAGACAATGGGACTCATTTCTGGAACAACCTCATAGACACCTGGGCCAAAGACCATGGCATTGAGTGGGTACATCACATCCCCTAACATGCACCAGCCTCCGGGAAAATCGAAAGATACAATGGACTGTTAAAGACTACACTGAAAGCAATGGGTGCTGGGACATTCAAACACTGGGATACACATTTAGCAAAGGCCACCTGGTTAGTCAACACTAGGGGATCTGCCAATTGAGCTGGCCCTGCCCAATCAAGACTTTTACGTACTGTAGAAGGGGATAAAGTCCCTGTAGTGCACCTAAAAAAATATTCTGGGGAAGACAGTCTGGGTTACTCCTGCTTCGGGCAAAGGCAAACCCATTCGTGGGATTGCTTTTGCTCAAGGACCTGGGTGCACTTGGTGGGTGATGTGGGAGTCTGGGGAAGTCCGATGTGTACCTCAAGGGGATTTGATTTTGGGTGAAAATAGCCAGTGAACTGAATGGTATGATGCTAACTGCTATATCAACAGTATACAGTAAGAATCACCCAGATTAATGAAGAATGAACTTTGAGGAAACCGAGCAAAGTGCAGCAGTGATGGAACCAGAACTGGCTTCAGCATGCAACAATCCAACACCACACACCATCTCTCCTGCCCTGAAAGACTGTTATGACGGATGAAGCCCAAAGTCATGGACTAAATGAACTCAATGGACTTTTTAGAGGGATAGCCTATAGACTAAGGAAATTATATCTCTGTGTGTGTATATATATCTCTCTATCTCAAAAGACTGGTAAAGTGGTGGTGATTAATTGGAATGTATTGGAAAGGATAGGACCTGGGCATGACGTATATGGTATGGAATAAGGGGTAGATATTGTCCTGGTTTCAGCTGGGATAGTGTTGATTTTCTTCCTAGTAGCTGGGATAGTGCTGTGTTTTGGATTTAGGATGAGAATAATGTTGATAACACACTGATGGTTTAGTTGTTGCTAAGTAGTGCTTACACCAGTCAAGGACTTTTTAGCTTCCCATGCTCTGCTTGGTGCACAAGAAGCTGGGAGGGGGCACAGCCAGGACAGCTGACCCAGACTGGCCAAAGGGCTATTCCATACCATATGACATCATGCTCAGTATATAAACTGGGGGGAGTTGGCCAGGGGGCAGCAATTGCTGCTCAGGGACGTGCTGGGCATCGGTTGGCAGGTGGTGAGCCAATTGTATAGTGTATCACTTGCTTTGTATATTATTATTGTATTATTACATTATTATTATTATTATTATTATTATTATTATTATTATTATTATGCTTACTATTACTACTATTCTGTTTCATTTTACTTCAGTTATTAAACTGTTCTTATCTCAACCCACGAGTTTTCTGACTTTCACCCTTCCAGTTCTCTCCCCCATCCCACCGGGGGATGGGGGAGTGAGCGAGCGTCTGTGTGGTGCTTAGTTGCTGGCTGGGGTTAAACCACAACAAGTGTCCAGCCTTGTTTGTGCTGTTTCACTCCCTGATTTCTTCAGCACTTAAGAGCTGGTGTGGGGGTGTTTTTAAACCACATGTGAAAAGGAATCCAGTGAATTACCATATAGCCTAAAAAATGGAGCACAGGCAAAGTTAGATGGTTTTAACCTGAAAAAATTGCTTTGAAACACAGTTTGCAAGTTAAGGAGAGAGATTCTCATTCCCAACCCAGTATTTGCTGCAGGGCTTTGACTTTTTGTATGGTACCTACAGTCAATCTACATGGGATTCAACTGACTTCTTACGCAAAGTTAGGATTTGTTCATGCCTTTCCACTGACATGAAACAGCTAGATTTGTTCCTGTGACTTATTTTACCCTACAGGGAACCTACAAAGTTTTTAGAAACCCCTTGCTCTGATTCTCTTTTACAGAGCAGGGGGCTGTCTGGGAACTCTGCTGCCTTGTCCAGCAGTTGCTGAATTTGGACACAATGGCACCCTTCAAGCTTCAGCTTGTGATAGTGGCGCAGTGCTCCTCAAGTCTGCTCATGTGTTGGAAAGTTGGTAGAAAACCAGCTAGTTTGGGAAACTGGCATGGAAATGAAGCTTGGCACACAGCAAGGCTCAAATTCCACAGGACATGCTGGTAAATCAATCAGCAAGGAGGTTGAGCTTGATTGCTGCTGTGTTCAGATGACCATTCAGTGGGGTACCAACCTTTCAGGCCATAGCCAATTGGTTCCTTGCACAACCACCCCCAGTGCTGCAGCATAACAACTAACCCTTTTGTAGCACTCTCCTAACCTAGAATTTATTGTACCGAAGATGGAAGAGAATTGACACTGCGGGGGTTAGGAATGGGTGAACCTGAAGGTAGTCAAAAGTCGTCTACCTTCAGAGCAGCATCCTGCCTTTGGAATGATGGATCTCTTGGGCATTAAAGCATGTTTCTGTAGAGAGTGTGCTCTTGTAGTCTACATCTATAGTGTCCATATTAAGACCCAAATAAGAGGAGAAAAATGTGTTTATGTCTGAATAGACAGGACAAGATAAATGTAGCAATATGCAATAGCTTGTCTGAAGATACTGATTGACACTGACAGCAGGTGCAGAATGGGTTTTTGAGCTAATGAAAAATTGTAGAAAAATTTCAGTTATAAGAGAAATCTGAAGGTCATCTTGCCTAACATCCTGCTCCAAGCAGGAGATTCAAAGTTATTATCAACAGACATAAATAATAGCTCCCATTTATATGACAGTGTTTCATTTTTCAGGAGTCAAGAATTTTACAATGCATGTGCATAAATTACTACATCCACTGCCAGAAATCCCTTAGGTACTGTTTGGGTGCAATGCCATAACTCCCCAGCACCATGTAGAGATACTTCCTGCAAGTTTAACAGGTGCTAAAAAAGTATGTAATTTCTCCTCTTCCTAAACCATTCATCTCCCTACAGTGAGTGCCATTTCATTGTTAATTATATCTAACTTGCATCATGATGACATCTTTTCCCCTGAAAATGGGAGGTGGTGTGGTGGGTTAACCTTGGCTGGATGCCAGGTGCCCACCAAGCCACTCTGTCATGCCCGCTCCTCAACTGGACAGGGGAGAGAAAATACTACAAAAGGCTCATGGGTCGAGATAAGGACAGGGAGATTACTCAGCAATTACTATCAAGGGCAAAACGGACTCGACTCAGGGAAGTTAATTTAAATTATTACCAATCAAAACAGAGTAGGGTAATGAGAAATAAAATCAAATCTTAAAACACCTTCCCCCCACCCCTCCCTTCTTCCCAGGCTCAACTTCACTCCTGAATTCTTTACCTCCTCTCCCCAAATGGCGTAGGGGGATGGGGAAAGCGGGTTGCAGTCAGTTCATCATGCGTTGTCTCTGCCACTCCTTCCTCCTCACACTCTTCCCCTGCTCCAGCGTGGGGTCCCACCCATGGGAGACAGTCCTCTACGAACCTCTCCAACATGGGTCCTTCCATGGCCTGCAGTTCTTCACGAACTGCTCCAGCACAAGTACTTTCCACGGGGTGCAGTCTTTCAGGAACGGACTGCTCCAGTGTGGGTACCCCACAGGGTCACAGGTCCTGCCAGAAAATCCTACTCCAGCATGGGCTCTCCACGGGGTCACAGCCTCCTTCAGGCATATCCACCTGCTCCGGCATGGGGTCCTCTACGCACTGCAGGTGGATATCTGCTCCACTGTGGACCTCCATGGGCTGCAGGGGGACAACCTGCTTCACCATGGTCTTCACCAGGGGCTGCAGGGGAATCTCTGCTCCGGCACCTGGAGTACCTCCTCCCCCTCCTTCTTCACTGACCTTGGTGTCTGCAGAGTTGTTCCTCTCACATATTCTCACTCCGCTGTCTTCCAGCTGCTGTTGTGCAGCAGTTTTTCCCCCTTCTTAAATATATTATCACAGAGGTGCTACCACTGTCACTGATTGGCTCAGCTTTGGCCAGCGGCAGGTCCATCTTGGAGCCGGCTGGCACTGGCTCTGTCAGACATGGGTGAAGTTTCTGGCATCTTCTCACAGAAGCCACCCCTGTAACCCCCCTGCAACCAAAACCTAACACATAAACATAACCCCTCGTGCAACATAAACCCAATACATTTCACCCCTCGCCTCTGTGAATCACATATTTAAGAATTATCATTAAAATACACATTTATCACACAATCTACAATCTTCACAAACCTCACTTACATCAACAAAAGGAATTCCCTACACCAAAATCAAAATAACATCATCACTGCGCCATCAGAAGTGGACAATTTACATGCAATCCACCCCTTGTCTCTTCACCACAATTACAACAACAGAAATTCCCCACAATCATTCCGCTCTCTAGCAATGTTCAGTCCATGTTTTGCCTGTTACCTCTCACAATTACTATCCTTATCTCGAATTTCTCATGTCCCTGTTCTGGTGCCAAAAAGGACTGTGGTGGGTTGACCTTGGTTGGCTCCCAGGTGCCCATCAAGCTGCTCTATCGGGGGGGGGGGACGGGACGGGGACGGGCGGGGACGGGGGGGGGACGGACACGGACAACCGGATGGGACATGGACAGACATGACACAACACGGGATGGACGGACGGACGGACATGGGGGGGGAAGATGGAAAAGAACTCGCGAATTGAGATAAAGGCAGTTTAATAAAGAAAAAGCAAAGGCCGTGCGCGGAAGCAAAGGAAAACAAAAAGATCTATTCTCTACTTCCCATCAGCAGATGATGTCCAGCCACTTCCCAGGAAGTAGGACTTCAGTACTCGTAGCAGTTGTTCCGGAAGACAAATGCCGTAATAACCAATGCCCCCCTTCCCTCCTCCTTTTCCTTCTTTCTCTTAGCTTTTATTGCTGAGCAGGTGTCATATGGTATGGAATACCAACGGTCTCACTCTGCCCTTTAACAGGGCAATCAGAAACAGTTAAATGGAATGCTAATTGTCTTCCTGGACCCATTTTTTTTCACTGATTGCAATGCATTAATTACAGGGTTCATTTGTGAATTCTCGTTTGGCAGCCTGTCATTTCAGAGATGATACTTTGTAGCTTTGGCTTGCAGCAAAAATAGAAAATGCCCTTCTCTGATGTGAAAAACTCAGCTCGCTCTTAGCAGTGGGATAGTGGCCTAGTCTGCCCAAGCACCAACCTGCTGCGAGGGGAAGGTGCATGGGCTGCATGGATTTGGCCAAGACATAATTTGAGCAACCCAAGGATGGTGACTGCTGGCAAAAAAAGCCCCAGAGGAATTTTAGTCCTCAGGGTTCAAAGGGAGCAATTGACTCCTTACTGCTATATTCAGGCATATATTCAATAGCCACAGAGTGGGAAGTCTTATCTGAGCACCTTCTGCTCAGAAAAGAAAATCTGCTTCTTGGATAATTCTTTAGTAAAGACAAAATCTGGGCAGTGACAGAAATGCTTCAAAAGCCAATGCTGAAATTGGATGTAGTCATGTTTTCCTTTCCTCCAAAAAGAAATGCCAGACAATTTCTTTCGAATCACTGGGAAACAAACCAAAATGGCCAAATGAATGTTTTCTAGATATCATTATCTATAACATGACTGGCACTTCAACAAGTCTACCCTCTCCCAGTGGACTCAGTGAACTCGGTGCCCCTCAGCACTGCCCGCAATTGCACAGAGGCTCCTTCGATCAAATGCCGAGATTGTGAAAACGGGGAAGGCCAGTCCCGTCTTGCTAGCTGGCACAGGGGCCATGGCGAGATATGAGTAACTTTGCTTTCCAAGTACAAAATGATTGCTGGCAGTACACCGTGAACATGTTAAACTTAGGGGAATATATTAAGAAAAGGCCCATCAGTGGTTTTCTTTCTTTAAATGGTAGCCATTGAAAAGTTATGCAAACACTTCAGCTGTGGAATATATAATCTGACATTTGGCAGGGCTCCTCTGTTGATCCAAGGAGTGAAGTATGCACTGGATGGCTAGCAGCTGTTTCAGTGGTTATTCAAAATGATAAACTATATTAGATGTGCAGGGTTTTTTTCCCACTTCTGCTCTAGCTAGGTCACTCCCAGTAAATAAACGTGATTCCCTGGTTTTCTAACAATAAAATGTTCTCTTAGTGGCCACAGGCTAGTGTGGAGGGAGATGCAAAAAGGAGTCGGTGGGGGAGAGGGAGCATGAGCCTGTGGCTACACATGAAAATGAACCCAAACCAGAACCAGCTATTTGAAACATGCACCCAAGAAAACATGTATGGTTTTAATAAAACAGTTCCCTGATCCAAGCCACCCGAGTGAAGCAACTTGCCAAAGAGGTGTTGCTAAATCAAAATAATTCCTGTTTCTGCCCATTTCTTATCAAAATGGAGATGGCCAAAATCAGAGTCTGTTCGTGGAGCCTGCCCCTGTCGTTGCAAGCTTTGGGGGTCCTGGTCTGAACTGCCCTAGGGTTGATTTTTCAGCCTCTCACCTTACTCTTCTGCTGGCTTTCTCCCCATAGCCACCAACCTCTGACTCTCAACCCAGCTTCAGTAAAAATCTGAGGGGAAAAACTCACAGGTCGTGGCTCAAGAAGATACTCAGTCTTCATTCACCGCCTGACAAGGTATAAAGGATATAAAGAAACCACACTTCCCACAGAAGCCACTGTAGCACCTGATACAACACTCAGCCTGAGCAGCTTCTGAGGAAATGAAACTGTGCTGACTATGTATTCTTTTTATTACCCTTTGAGGGAAAAATAAAAGTCCTGATTAAAATAGAATATTGGTTTAAGCTTTTCAACATGTTTTCTTTTTTCCTGCATTTCTGTTCTGTGTGAATACTCACCTACCAGTTCATTTTAAGGAGCTTAACTCTTTCTAAATTAAATGAATTATGATTATGAGAAATAGTCATGTGGCATCAAAAGTCTTACAGCCCTTCCAAAATTAAAAAGGGAGAATGCACTAAAAAATGGACATTGAGATACTCAGTAAACAAGATAAATATGAATTTATTAGTCATGCGTCATTTTTACAGGATCAACATGCTATGAGAAGATAGATCTTTAAATTATTTGAAAAATAAAAGGGAATTTGAACAGAATAACTGCTTATCCTGAGAAGGAAAATCAGTGACTGAAGATGTTCAGGATCAGACTCTTTTTTGAGCATGAATTAGGCTTCACATTCCTTGCAGCATTCTTCACTCAAATACAGCAGCTATAACCAAGACATCTGGTCAAGGGCTGCAGCACTGGTGATATTTACTCCACAAAGAAAAAGCCATGCATAATTCTATTAGCTTTGCTGGGGAAAAATTACTTTCTTGATGTCCACCAACAATGGATGACTGGGTGATAAACTGCCATGATGAAATTTAATGTTAAGAGCATTTTGCATTATGCACGCAGGGAAAAACAGCCCTAGCCTTACATACATATGGATAGAGTCTAAATGAGCAAATATCTCTCAAGAAGAAATCCAGGAAGACTGGAATCACAGAAGGCAATTGTTTGCTAGCACCAGCTCCATGCTAAGAAAGCTGGATGTGAGGATCTGTTAAAATGAGTGATAAGCAAAAGAGAAAGCATCATATGCTGCCACAGAAAACAGAAACATTTCAGGAATTATTCCAGGAATACGGTGTCCAGTACCCATTACCCCTGCTCAGAAAGGAAAAGGTTAAAAAAAAGTGTGATGAGGAAAATTTAGGAATATGAAGTGGCTTCTGTGTAGAGAGAGTGATCAACAATAGGACTCCCTGGCTTGGAAAGCAAGCAAAAAAAAAGTGATGAATTGTTGGCCAGCCCCAGCGGGGATGTCTGCATGTAGGTGGTTCGTGTGCTGGGCAGGACGATATGGAAAATTGGTAGGGCAGTGTGCAAGGTTGCTGTCATGCCCAGGCAAGACAGAGCCAAATACAGAAGAATTCAAGCCCTCTCTCCTGAAGTGCTCGCTGTGACGGGTGAGGCTCGGAGAGGAGGGAGAGTTTGAAAATGCACCACTTGACTTGCAATGATGAATGTGTGTGAGTAATAACTACTCACAAAAGCGGGGAATGAAGGGGAAATGCAAATTGTAACTGCTCAGCAGTGGTACTTTGTGACTGAGGAATGAGCTGGCATGGAGGGCAAGAAGGCCCAACTGCAAGAAGGGGTTAAAGTGGCTGGAAGCAGGGATGCCAGAGACAGAAAGACTCCTTGAAAGGGAGTGAAGTTTCTCTTAGTGATGAGATAAGAAACAGACTCAGCATGGAATGCAAGTGCTCAGGGGCCCAAGCTCAAGGGCCACCTTTGGGCAGCAGAGCTGGGCTGGGGGATGGACGCACTGCCAGGCTGAGGTGCCCCATGCAACTGCTCAGGGGACTGGTGCTGGTGCAAGTTTATATGAGGAATCTGCTTGTGATGCATCTTTGCAGACTCCTTGTAGAACAGCTTATTGTGGTAGGACTCTGCCCAATGCATTGTTCATTAAATTTTTCTTTTATATTTAAGCACAAATGTGTGTTTAATTCTCCTTGAAGGGTGCCATACAAAGTCCCCAACAAAGCCTAGAGGTTGGTAAAAAGTAATCAAGAAGAAATAATTCAGAAATAATTCAGTTCAGGTTTGGATACAATTTTAGATGATGCTTGAGGGCAATGGAGAATTTTTATTGTATTGGAGTCTTCTGACTCTGCCTTTGGCAGCATAAATGAGGCTGTGTTTTAGCTTGCTCATTAAGGCAGAAATAAGTCGGCTCACATGCGGACCTGTATTTGTAACAAAGTTATACTAAAAATCAGTGTTCATTAACCTTCTTCTCTATAGTGCTGCTGTATTTAACGAGAACAATTTGAGTTTTCAAGCCCTTGCTACTTTCCATGAACCCTTCATTTTTAATGAAAGCATTTCCCTCTTTCATACTCATGTTTCAAGAAAAAGTTGTTTTCTATTGCAGAGATGGAGAATTGGGGTCAATGGTAGTGCTCACACAGTCAAAACAAGGCCTGGCTATTGCAACACCACCCTCTAATACCAACCAGCATGATCAGCCTACTTCCATAGAACCGTGCACAGGAGAAGGGGGACCTCTGACTGCCCATCCCAATGCCATTCGTGTGCCAGTCACTTGCCCTATGATGAGGAGGAGGGACTGCCTCAGGCAGGCAGTGCCTGGCTGCTGGGCTGCTGGTGGCGGTGCCGCACACTGGTTGGCACTGTGTCCCTTCCCTCTGGCAGCAGCAGCTGGTGGATACTAATTGTAAATGAAGCTTTGATGTAGTAAAGATAAGGGCTGGCGACCGGAAGACCACGCGCTGTACGGAAAGAGTTAAGGGTCGACCCTCCCTTGTCTCCGCCCCTTATAACATGACACGCCTACTGCTGGGAGTATAAAGGTAAACTACTGCGCAATAAACATTGAAGCTGAACACCCACACTGTGTGTGCTGACTGTTCCTTCCCCAGCCCGGGTCGGCTGGAGATCCGCCGGTATAACCTTGATATGTAACGAACGCTACACTTTGAAGGCTGAGCCCGTTCTGTAATGACTCTAGTACAGGTAAAATATCTGCCTTGCCTCCACTGCACGGACATCCTGTGTCTCCCCTCCCATGGCGCAGGTCTCTGCTGCTCCAGGGGATGCTCCTGGTGGCAACGTGCTGGGTAGGGGCTGTGGGGACAGGTCTCAGGGAAGGACTGCACCTCATGACCCCCGCACAGTGTGCTGGTGTCCCTGCCAGCTCCCAGGGCCGGTCTGCAGTGGCAGGAGGCTGGGCTGGGCATGGAGCTGCAGAAAAACATAGTTCAGACAGTAGCTGAATTATAATTCAGTTCTTAGCTTGTCCCAGGGAGTAAATTGTCCTTCACTCTGGGCTAGATGGTAAATCTGAAGTCTAGTCCTCAGCAAGCCTGGAGAATGGAGATAAAGCAAACCAGATGTGCGATTTCCTGAGTCTCTGGCATAAACCTAACATACAGAGGTAGCTATTACTGTTATACCTCTGTTGAGAACAATTATGCTTTCATCTTGATACAGCCTAAATTCTGTTGCAGCATACAGCATGTAATGCAACATGCCGAAGCAGGAGTTGTGCAACGGCTGCACTGGTGAGGCAGATGGGGGCAGAGAGTGGAGGAACAGTTGGGCCATGCAAGCTGACCGTAGTGCTCTGCAGACCTCACAATCATGCCCTGAGCATGGGTCTGTAAACAGTGACATAGGTCACCACACATCTTTTCCATCTGCTTTGCCAGCTCTCCATTCAGGGCATTGTCCTAACCATACCTTGTGCCATGCTGCAGCAAGACAACTAGTGGCAGGAGTGCTTGCTTCATAAAGATGTCAGCTGAGGAGCTAAAAACATCTTGCTCACCAGGTACCTTTGAAGTGGATGTGATGTTTTTCCACAGCCTCTTTTTACTTCTTAATTAGGTTGTAAACTTGATGGTCAGTGCTTCAGCCTGGGCCTTCAGCGCTACCAGCAAGACTTTGGTCTAGGACTGGTGCATTTAAGGCTGACCGAAGGGTACCAGAAAGGGCATTGCTCCCTTATTCTCGATGGCACGTTCCCACCCACCTCAATGTGAAAGAAGACCTGGGAATGTCACAGGCCCCAGGATGTACACTGGGCCTCTAGTACAAGAAAGACATTGAGGTGCTAGAGCACATCCAAAGAAGAGCAACGAAGCTGGTGAAGGGTCTAGAGAACAAGTCTTATGAGGAGCAGCTGAGGGAACTGGGGATGTTTAGTCTGGAGAAAAGAAGGCTCAGGGGAGACCATATCGCTCTCTACAACTACCTGAAAGGAGGTTGGTCTCTTCTCCCAAGTAACAAGTGATAGGACGAGGAAATGGCCTCAAGTTGCTCAGGGGAAGTTTAGATTGGATATTAGGAAAAATTTCTTGACTGAAAGGGTAGTCAGGCATTGGAACAGGCTGCCCAGGGAAGTGGTTGAGTCCCCATCCCTGGAAGTATTTAAAAGCCGTGTAGATGTGGTGCTTAGGGACATGGTTTAGTGGTGGACTTGGCAGTGTTAGATTTCAGTTGGACTTGATCTTTTCCAACCTAAATGATTCTATGATTCTATGATAAACATCTCCATACTCCTCTGCCTTTCTCCTTCATTCTCCCTCACTCTCCTTTTATTTTACACAGCTTTGCTAGTGCCCCGGGTCTGGGCTGGGCTCTCAGCCCTCAGCCAAACCTGAACAAACAGCACCAAAATCAGTGGCGCTGCCAGGTGCCCTTTCCTGGAGCTTGCATGGCTGCCTGTCCTCTCCCTGCTGCCACTGGCCATGTGAGCATGAGGGGTACAGCCCTCAGGGCCAGCTCACTGCACAGGTGCAGTCTGTACTGCAGCCCCTTTTCAGGGACCTGTGCTGCGGGACGGGTTGCAACAGCCCCGAGACTTCCTGACTCCTCGACATAGCTGAGGCTTTGTTCCTTGCTAGCCCCATATGGCCCGTAGGGTTCAGCTGGTGGCAACAATCCTACAGATTTTGCCTTCCCGTCATTTGCGTGCAGTCAGCTCAAAATGCTTTACAGTCTAGCATGCAATCGTTTTAATGGCTAAAACCCTAAAACCAGGTTGTTTGAACTTCACATGCTAAGCAGCTTCAAGTCTAAAAAGCTGACATGTTCCAATGTGTCCCTGTGAGCTGATGTGCTTTAGTTTTCCTCCACGTGTTTCACTGGGCCATGCTAGCAGCCAGTGGTGGGGACTCACGTCCTGCTGCTCCTTACCTATATTCAGTTAGACAGCTTGCAGTCTTTCCTCGGGCCAGACCCATGCTAATGGCAAAGGACTAAATCCTGGGGGATGTTTCTGGAGATTTTAATTTTGCTTCCTGCATTCCTTTTTGGACAAAGATCTGTTATATAGAAAGAGATGTTTTTCAAACTGCAGCTATAGTCAACAAGAGTTCATCTGACTAAAGACCTTTGCTTTTAAGACAAGCCAAAGATAATTAAATATGCTTTGTATTGAGTACAAACTTCATCATATTGGGAAGTTTCCAGCTCTGCTATTAATGGGATCCACAAAAGAACAAAGATAGGCAGATAGACAATTTTTGATAAAAAAGGTGTAATTCACTAGACACCCCCTCAATTATTTGAAGATACCATCTTGGGCCTGGTTGAAGTATCACTAAACAGAGAAATGTACCATGGCTTACTTGTTTGATTTGGGTTTAACTCAGTGGTACTATACATCATTCATCATGCAGTTCCAAATTGAAGTTATCAAAATTTATGTGTGCATTTCATGGGCTTGCAGTTATTGCCACATATATGCTGCTATGGTATGGTGCAACTCCACAATGATCCCACTTGGCAGCAAGTGTCCTCGTGCATTTGCAGGGCCCCTTGTGCTGTGGTTGTTCACAACACTTTTATTTCAGAGGTTCAGAAATGGAGTTCTAGGTTTTGGAATTTTTTTGGTGAGGCGATCAAAATTTCAACTTTTAACATCGAATGAAGCAGCCATATTGAGGTTTTGCTTCCAGGCTGTGTTTGCAGGCTACCAGCACTGTACTTACAGTGTGGACTTAGAGTAATTTAATTCATCATTATACTATACTCTCCTTGGAGGTGACGTTTTGCTGTCCTTGATTCTTTGTCTTCCTGGAGTAATTCTGACTCTTGTATCTACTTTCTTAATGTGAACAGTGAGCTTGATTCTCTGTTAATGGTTGGTTTGCATTAACTACAGCCCAGTAACAAAGTGATCATGTGTATCATTGCAATTCAGTTTTCAATGATCATGCAGTTTTGCATATCTTGAAAGTTTCATGTATTTCAGCATGACGGATTAGCCACCTGAGACTTCTTATCAGAAGCACTGTGGTTTGGATTTGCTATTCATCACCTATCCTTCTCTCTTGAATATCTTCACTAGATAAGATGAATAAAAAGGCCAGGTAACTGATCAGCAGAACAAAAATCATCTGTAGGGGACAGAAAAAATGAGCAATTCTTGAAGAATATTAGCAAAATAATAATCAATGAAAGAAGATATTTCACAGTAGCCAATTTGGACAACCCATGAATCACTGAGTTTTAGCCTGGAAAATCTATAAGAAGTATAGTCAGTTTTGACACCTATGACCTCTGTGGCTTTAGCCAGTGCTGGCTTCTTATAGCTGTGGTGTAAACAACAAAACTCTTTGGTAGCACATTGTTGTACAGATATTTTACCAGAGATGATGTTTAGTCAGCTATCTGTAATCTTTAACAGAGTGATTTTCAGTAGACGTGCTTAAATAATGTTAACATCTATCATAAAATGAGGCAGCATGTAAAGATAGATTAGGAGCACTACAGAAAGAAACAGAAGAACCATACTTTGTAAAAAGTCAATTCTGCACATGCTTAAATCCCTACCTTTTAAAGACCCCATGGGCTTGTTTCAATTACTTGTGAATATGAGCAAAACAGTGAATTCTGTAGAACAATTTATTTTGGACTTTAGCCCCCCCTTCTCATTACCTCATATACAGAGCCTAATGAAAAACTGTAAATATTGTCTGGCTAGGTAATATGCTGTTATGGATTAGAAATTAGCCAAGGGTATGGCCAGATGAATAATCATCATCAGCGATCAAATTGTTGCTTGCCTGGTTTTAGCCCACCCTAGTTGTGAAGCTAAACTTGTTATTTAAACCATGAAAGTGGCTGAAGCTCCATGGTTTTATCCCCGATGAGCAGTGGAAAGAGAGTGTTTGGGAAGGGTCCCTGACCCCTGAGAGGAGACAGTTTGCCTGGCAAGCCACGTAGGCCCTTTGGCCATGGAGCTGGGGGGAATGTAGTGGGGCAAAACAGAAAGCTCTGACCATGGGGAGAGGTTATCCATTGGTTTCACTGGCACTGTTGGTAGCAGCTGGAAAGGGGAAGAGAAGGAAGGCAGCACTGTACCAAATAAACCTGGGAAGAGTGATGGGGCTTTGCAGGGGATTTTGCTGTTAGATGTTAATTTGCTCTGGCTTAAAAACACCCCTCCAGCTTCCCACTTATAGATCAAGAACATCTCAGGGAAAGGAACATCTCAGCTAGAAACTAAACAGCCGTTGCCAGATGGATTTTCCATGAAGGGTAAAACCCTGGGGCCTGTCATGTCTCATCCCAGAGCTGTAGCTCGGAGGAAACCAGGCATCCCACTACCTGCGAGGCTGTGGGACACCTTCAGACAGATCTTCCCAGTTACTCTGCATGGGGTTCAGACATGGGCAAAATACCAGAGAAGAACAAATGACCGTACTTCATCTTACCCCGATGGCCATCGTGTGACTGAACTTCACCAGCAGTAGATGGGAGGTGAAACTCAACTTGCTTGACCCTGATTCTTCAAGTGTTTTGCTAAACTACTTTAAATTACCTCCCTTGTGCTGTGGGCTAAAAGATGGATGCATTGCTGGCTTTAAAATTAACTCTCTCTCTGACTTTTATATTAACTCTAACCACTTAAAAAGAAAACCTAGGAATGTAGTCAACTCTTAATGCTTCTAGATAGCATCTGGTACTGATCATTCTCAGGTACAAAATACTAAACCATTTAGACCACCGTCTGATCTGGGTTTAATAATTTTTGCTTTGCTTAAAACAAAGAAGTCCAGATAAACCTTTTCTAAGTGTTTTCATATTATGGTAGTTGAACTGTTCATGGAAAATTTTTGGGTGGCGATCTTCCTTTTTAGTATTCATACTATTGTCCAGCAGTGAATGATGGCTGATTGCCACTTCCAAGTTCGTTACAGCTTCCACTTTTACCACTCACTACTTCTGATTCATTGCTTAAGTTCGTGTGTCAAGCCGGTGCAGAACTTATCAGTTCACTCACGGCAAAGGCATCAGCTGATAGCAGCTGGAAGTAGGTGTGCTAAAGCACAGTTTACTGAAGTGTCTTATAGCTTTCAAGTTTGCTAAATGAACATGCAAGCTCTTATTTTGCAATGAGCTCTGTGTGGGTGTATCCATGTGCTGTCTTACTTCAGCAGGAGTCTTTGCTTAGATCTATTTTGGAGGATTTCTTTTCAGAAATACTGGGCTTGTAATTTGCACACGGTTCACATCTTCCTGCAAAACTTCTCCTGTTCCATCCCTTTTACAATAGCCATTTGCCCAGTTCCTGCCATCCCTTTTTCATGGTCATTCTTACTCACTAAAATGCACTAAAACTCCTCATCAGGATGAACCGTGCAAGAGGGAAGGATTTTTAACCTGCTTCATTTTGAATGTAGCCAACAAAATCTGTGGATTAAAACTAAATTCATCAATTTCTTCTCTGTGTGACATCATATATAAATTATTCTTTCATCTGCGCAATGACAAACATTTGACAAAATTATGTGCCTGAAAAAGACTTGGTGTGATTTTGCAAATGCATTCACTGGCAGCCTTTTTTCAACCTGCTTTAGCAGCAAATGAAAACAGAATAAAAGTCTCTAGATTTGGGCCAATATTCACCCATGGAATCTTCCTTTAGGCCATTAAGTGTTTGGTTATGACAGATATGTATGGCTTGAAAATAGTCTTCATCTTAAAGCCATTCTGTGTTACCTTTTCTGCACATTGCCATTGCCTGCAAAGCCTAATGAGCCATAATCTTCTTGAACTGTAGCTTGCTGCCTAAGGTCTGGTATTTCTGTCTTTCCCTCATTTTGGCTCCTTCTTTGATGGTTTCACTTTAGTCAGATAAACAAAAAAGATAAAGCTGCATTTCTACTAATAAGTCTCCTGGAGTCACAGCCAATTGGCTGAAGGGCTAAGGATGCTGAAAATACATATCCAATTATGAGGGGGGCTGAGGTCCCCATTTGGCTAATGTATCAAATGTCAGTTCCAAATGAAAAAAGCACACTCTGTCACTAATGTTGTTTTATACATAGCACAAAGTGTACTCTTGAGAAACATCCTCATCTTCTGATACACTGCAAAGCTTTGTCAAAAAGCAGGGAAGGATAGTCTATCCAAAATGCAAATCTAGACATACAAGAAAAGATTTATGATTCTCCACCAAATTAGGTAATATATAGACGAGCATATTAAAAACCACGATTACTTCCATGTCATGGATTTTTCAAGATACACAGCAACATGTGCCCAAATATCACAGATTAGCATCAAAATCAACATCTAGAACTGTTTTCTAATTGCAAAAAAACCCACTAATGGCATACATGTGTTTCATGTACCAGGGAACAAGGTAAGAGTTCAAGAATATAAAAAACTATGAATTGGGGGAACTGTGGTTAAGGTAAGGAAGTTGTCCAGGGTTTATATATTATTTTATTCCTCTACTCCAAAGCCTTTCTGTTCCAAGATGGGCTGCTGCACTGAATGCTGAAGAATCAAAGTCTTGTTCTCTCCCTTAAGATGTCACAACTGTTTGCTTTTTTGCTTTTTTGCTTTTCTGCTTTCTACTGAAAGATTTCTATAGTGCACTGGAGTTTTGTGTAAAAGAGAGTCAATATTATTGTTTAGTTTTCCAAGATGAAAGACTGCTGGATAGAAAAGATTCTCTCCTTGATTTGTGGGTTGTGCTTAGTAAACATTTGGGGATTTTTTATGCCTTGGAAAGGAGACAAGTGCTGTGGTTAAAAAAGGTTCTCTTTCCTTTGGCTGCTGGCAAAAAATGATAAAAAAACTATAAGCTGAGGCAGGAGAAACAAGAATATATGAACATGTTCCAATATTTTAGTCCCAAATCAGTCAGCTATAAATAAATGCATTAAGTCTTCAGAGAGCTGGGCTCAGTAGTCGTTTGTATATCTATCTCATAAGCATAGTTTGCTTTTGCAAATACCAGATCTCATGTACTTTTCTGTTTGATAGCCACTAATACTTGAGCACACAAAGTACTTGTACTTCCCCTTTATTCCACAATACATTTACAAGAAATATAGCACATTAACAACAGAAGAGTGCCACCACCTAAAAAAAAAAAATACTTTCTGGCCCTAGTAATTCTTATGCATACATTCATTCAAAAGAAAAAAAGAATATTGATCAACTTTGAGCAATGGCAATGTCTTCCTCACTCTTGAAAGGACATGTTATTCACTTAAGCCCAAATATTTTGTCACCTCCAAGTGGTATTTAGGATGGGTGCCTAAAAATTGTAGGCTTGCATCCTACATGGATTTCCATGCATACAAACTCGGCTGCGGATAATATACACCCCTTTAAAAGTCCCGGCTTTTGAAAACCAGTCCCTAGGCAAGCTGGACTCATGGACACCCTATGGGACGTGAGAGGCAGGGACAGGGTGGATGGTGGTGGGCACTGCTAAGAGGAGGGTGACCTGAGGGGAAGGAGCAGGCTCCAGGACCACAGCCAGAGGGATGCTGGAGGAGAGCAGGTTCTGGGTTAGTTTTTCTCTCGTGCTGTCTCCCAGGTATGCACTCGCACTGCTGCTGGATCCGGGGGCTTGTTTTCTTCTTTTTAGGTACCCTGCAGATAACCTCCAGGACACACACATGGAAATCCCAGAACCTGCCACTGCCCTTTCCTGCTGAGCTGCAGGTGACAAGCCTGCAGGAGGAGGAGAAGTCACTGCAGGGTATCTCAGATTCGTTTCTGTCGATATTTCCATGACTTCTTGTGCTACATATTTTTGGAGTCATTGGCAATAATTTCTTTCTATGACAGTTACCCACCTAGTTGACTAAGGGAAGCCAGTCGATGTAATCTTTTTGGATTTCAGTAAAGCTTTCCATACTGTCTCTCACAGTATCCTCCTGGACAAAATGTCCAGCATACAGCTGGATAAACACATAATGCAATGGGTGTGCAACTGGCTGACAGGTCGGGCTCAAAGGGTTATAGTAAATGGGGTTACATCGGGCTGACGACCAGTCACTCGGGGGGTTCTGCGGGGATCCATCTTAGGGCCAGTGCTCTTCAATATCTTCATAAACAACTTGGATGCAGGACTTGAAGGTTTGCTATCTAAGTTTGCTGATGACACAAAACTGGGAGGAGCCATTGACACTCTCGAGGGCAGAGAGGCCCTGCAGAGAGATCTAGACAAATTAGAGAGCTGGGCCAACCGTATGAAGTTTAACAAGGGCAAGTGCCGGATTTTGCACCTGGGACATGGCAACCCTGGACGTACATACAGACTGGGGAATGAGAGGCTGGAGAGCAGCCCCCCGGAGAGGGATCTGGGGGTTCTGGTCGACAGCAAGTTGAACGTCAGCCAATAGTGTGCCCTGGCAGCCAAGAGGGCCAACCTGTGTCCTGGGGTGCATCAAGCACTGTATTGCTAGCCGGTTGAGGGAGGCGATTGTCCCGCTCTACTCTGCACTGGTGTGGCCTCATCTTGAGTACTGTGTGCAGTTTTGAGTGCCACAGTACAAAAAGGATATGAAGCTACTAGAGAGTGTCCAGAGGAGAGCCACAAAGATGGTGAAGGGGAAGCCGTACGAGGAGTGGCTGAAGTCACTTGGTCTGTTCAGCCTGGAGAAGAGGAGAGTGAGGGGAGACCTCATTGCAGTCTACAGCTTCCTCACAGAGGGAAGAGGAGGGGCAGGCACTGATCTCTTCTCCCTGACGACCAATGATAGGACCTGAGGGAACAGCAGGAAGATATGCCAGGGGAGGTTTAGGTTGGACATTAGGAAAAGGTTCTTCACCCAGAGGGTGGTGGAGCATTGGAACAAGCTCTCCCGGGAGGTAGTCATGGCACCAAGCCTGACAATACTCAAGAAGCATTTGGACAACGCCCTCAGACATGTGGTGTGAATCTTGGGGTTGTCCTATGCAGGGACAGGAGTTGGACTCGATGATCCTTGTGGGTCCCTTCCAACTCAGGACATTATGATTCTATGATTCTAATAATTTCAGTACCAGGGGTTAGGCCTGGCAAGGGCAGAGTTTTGTCACTCTAAAAGGGTTTGAGGAGCACTTAGCTAGTTAGTTATCATTTCAATTTGTCTTTCTAAAACTAGGCCACTAGGGCCTGTCAAATGGCCTGGAAAAGTCTATATAGACCTCATGCTGTCAGCTCAGTTTTACAGATCTCAGTTTGGTCTGGCAGGTTTCAGGCTGCCCGGGGAGAAATTTGGCCAGTGTTAGCAAATAGTTAATCGAGGCTTTGAATATTATTGTGTATTTAAGAATAGTTATTGTATAGGGTAATTTAGAAAAGATAAAGTACATGAATTGTATAACTACAGGTGTTTTATATTAATCTAAGTCCATGCTACACTGCTCATTTTGTCCCTGTATAGCCCTACCCCATGACTGGATTAATCACCAGCCGAGTTAATCAGTAGATAAAGATAGATGTAGTAAGAAAAGATGAATAACTGAACAGCTGATTAAGACATTTTAACTGATGTAGACATTAGATGAGAATAAGGGTAAGGTAAGCATTCATAATATAAGTTAAGAGGTCAGATTCTCAGAATTTAAAGATGGTTTTAAATAGAGCATTGTGAAACTAGACATAGAAGGGAAATAAATGACTTTTATGATCTTGCATCGGACCAGTGGTTGAAGCAGTCAATAAACAAGAACTGAAACGGAACGCAAAGAACCGGTTTACCGATGGGAAATCAAGAACTTTCTGCTGACCAGAAGAATGAAGAATTGAGAATGCAGTGGAAACCTTAGATGGACTTTGATAATCATGTAATTGTTATAGAAACATATATAAGGTGACAACTGTAACATTTAGTTGCCACTCACTGAGGTGATGGCCCAACTCTGAGTTGTTAATAAAGCAAACCTAGAGATACCCACTTTCTGGTGAAAATTCTTCAACAGCCAGTGGCTTGTTAGTGCAGAGGACATTTTCCAAGTGGAAATGAAGCCAAGTTATCATGAACTTTACTAATGGAGGATGGAACACAGAGGCTGTAGGTTGGAGATGTTTTTCCAAAGGCTAAACCAAAATCCTGAGCATGCAAAACGGAAAATGTTGTGACAGACAGTGTGAGATCTAGAAATGAACTCTTGTTCAGGCTACCAGTTTGTTGGTGGCACTTTGTGCGAGTACGAGAGAGGCTTATGCACCTTTTTTTTTGCTTCTGTTTCCCAGCAAGTTGGCCCGGCAGGGTCTTTACAAGCCCTGAGTGGTGGGAGGGGGCTTGGGTAGCTGCTCGTTGTTTTGGCAGCCGGTGGCTGACCCTGCTTGGCTGGGATGGGAACCACCAGCAAGAGGCCAGGCCTGGCAGTCACTGGGTAAGGGTCTGACTCACAGACCTCCAAAGTCAGGGCTTCGGTGAGCAGCAGCCTGCCCTGCAGGCTAGGAGCAACTCCAAAGGGAGCTGTGCTCAGCTCTCCTTGCCTGAAAGAGCGGGAGGCATGACCTTACTTTGTTTCTGCATTTTTTGTAGACAGATAATTTCTTTTCCTCATGGCAATAACACTCTGTACTTCCTTAATTTTCCAGTGTACTGCTATAAATTTACAATTAATGTATTTGTTTTTCTTTGACAATTAGATGAAAAATACATTGTGTACATTAGTCACTGAAAGAAAAACTGCCTGTGTCCTCTTCTGGTCACCAACACATGTTGTAATCTCCAAGACCAGAGCTGTACACATCCATGCATGAATTGTAGGATAAATTCTGAGGTTTGAGTACTAAGATGCAAGCAGAAACTATGTGTGCAAACTGTCAGTGGAGACGGTGTGTGTTATACACAAGCCTGCACACACAATAATTGAAATATCTGTGATAAAAAAAACGAATTCAACATTGAGCTAGAAGCAGACCAAACCCCCCAAATTTTCTTAGTCTAGGATGACACAGATTTGGGGTTTTAATTAACTCACAATCCATCATTAAATTCTTGACAAATGTGGTCTAGGGTAGCCCAGAACAAGTATTTGAACTCCCATTACTTAAAAAAAAAAAAGAAGAAAAGAAGAAACAGGTGTACATTTTTCATCTTTTTGGCCGCAAGTTAAATGTTGGGTACATCTCAAAGCCCTGTAGGCCTGTCTTATTTAACAAGCAAACAAACAAACAATAATGCAGGTCTTTCTAAAGATGTGAACTTCCCCATTCAGCTCCATAACTGCTCATTATTATTGGTATGTTGTTGTGAGAGCTATTAATGATCCATTGAATTAAGTTGCCTAATACTTCAAAGGTAATATATTTAAAGACTTTTTGAAGAGGTTCTGACATCTTTACTACTCTCAAAAGACCTTGAAAGCCTGTGGGTGAAAGAGCTACCTTTCCTTTGTTGCATGAAATTCTTTTCAGGAGTTGCAAAGAAAAAACCTGCTGCAATTCACTATTACCCTCAGTCTCACTTGAGTTCTCTGGGAAATAATAAGATAAGACTTCTGTGAAAGCGCTGAAAAAAGGAGGAGAAACAGTCACCACATTTGAATCATGTCCTGGTCCCTTAGTCCTATGAATAAAATTGTTGAGAATGTAATGGGAATGAGACAAGACAGGACCAAAAGGGGATGTTATAGAATAGCCTCTGAGATGCTTGCACTGTATTTTAATGCTGAGATATAGAGAGTTCTGAAAATCTCCAATAGCATTTTCTAGGAAACTATATATCTGATATAAGAATGATTATGGTTAGTTAAACAGTACTTCTGGAAAATTATTGGTTCCAGTTACATTCTCTAGGACACTTTATAACTGAGAAGGAGTCCCAGCGTCCCCTCCCAAGGTCAAATCTGCTCACTGAAACTCAGATAGGGCCATATTTATATACATTTGTAAGGTATATAAAAGACGTTTCTCCATCTGCTTAGTCAGTCAGGAATGAAGGCTGGACACAAAGGAAGGTATTGTGAAGGTACCTGTCTTTCTTCATTGACTATAGAGAGAGCTTAGATGACTAGCTCTGATTAGATGCCTGGTTTTGGGGGCAGGTGAAGTGAGGTGAGCTCGATCCCACCCTTAGCCTTTCTGCACTTCCATTCGTTAATCAAGACAACCGCATGCCTGAAAATTAGCAGTGTCTGTGATTCTGTCTGTTGTTCTAGGGTATATTTAAGCTCTGTGTACTATTTTCACATGCAGTTTTATACATTTGAAGGCTATAATTAAATTTAAAGATAATGAAAAACGTATTTTAATTCAAATTAGATGGAAACCATGCCTTAGCCTTGAGCCTTTTCTCCCTGCATTTTCCTGCTTGTGGGTTTTTTGTTGTTGTTGTTGTCGCTATTTTAAAGAAAGAACAAAAAGACAGTGGAAAAACTCTACATCTGTATTTTAATGTTAGCTTTTGGATTTCAAAAGAATTTGGATGGGACAATGATGGCGTCAGGGATGTCATGTCAGAGGCACAGGGAGAAAATTTTTAATATATTCCTGCTTTAAAGAATGTCTTTTTGGAGAAAAAAAGTTGGGCAGCTGCCTGGAAGGTGGGAGAAAGGGTCTAACTCCTGACTCTGCCCCAGACTCCCTACTTGACCTTGAGTGCGTCACTCAGAGCAGGAGTCCAGCACTTAGCTGAAGCCATCCTGCAGATGATAGGTATCTATCTCAGCTAAGCTAGTTATTTAGGCCTCCTCTATCATTCAGGCAGACAGACAGGCATCTCTGGAGTACAATTCAACCTATTTTAGGATAGTTGTCCAAGAAAGGAGGAATGAATCATGCTCTGGAGGTACCTGTCTTTCTTCATTGACTATAGAGAGAGCTTAGATGACTAGCTCTGATTAGATGCCTGGTTTTGGGGGCAGGTGAAGTGAGGTGAGCTCGATCCCACCCTTAGCCTTTCTGCACTTCCATTCGTAAATCTGTGAAACAGGCCTGGACTCCTCCCGCAGGGGCATGTCCAGGAGAAGTGCTGGAAATGTCAGACGTGGCAGCCATGAGGGCCACACGAGCCTCAGAGAGGGCTCTGGTGGGAGACAGCTCTGGTACTTAAAATGGGGGACACCTTTTTAACAAGTGAAAACGTCCCAAGTGGAAGGACCTTTCCAAGTGCAACAACTGTCTATGGAGGAGGTATCTATTGGGAACGCATGGAGAGAAATGTCTCAGCCTTTGCACACAGCATCCATATTTGTGTCCAGTGGCAGGTGACTGCTACATTAGAAATAGAAAATATCTGAAGTAGCTTAACAAATGGCTGCTAGGAGCCTTCTGAGGAGAAAAGAGGCCATATTCTGGAAATGGGAGAGGGGAAAAACAACTAACCGCTCAAAAATGTTCAACCTGCAGTAACCTGCAGGGAACAGTTTAACAAGGGTTTTCACAACCAGAATGAGAGGCAAAAGAAATGCCAGGGAGAAATGTTCATCACTAGTAAATGAGGAGGAAGGTGAGGTACTGCCCTACACAGGTGATTTAGCATTGCAATGAATTGCTGTCCTTTGAAGAGCCATCAAGCCTTCTGCGCAGCATGCCAGGCTCGCAGCCTCCCACTCCCACAAGAGTGCTGAGGGCTTATGTACTTTAAGGGCTGTGCTGTGCTCGCAGCAGCAGATAACAGGGATAAAAGAAGCTGAGACATGGTCTTGTACCTGGAGAAGGCACATCTCTGTTAAAAGGGGCTGTGCCACAAGGGATGCTTCTGTCACAGTCACCCATGACAAGATATATTTGTCAAGTGACCACATCTTCCTGCACACCACCACTGTGTTGGAGATGTGGTAACATGGACTTTCACATTTCGCATGCAGAACACAGAAGATCTGAACTCGCAGGATGTCCCTGGTACTGATGTGGACCTTGAGCTCCCTTGTAATGAGCACAAACAAAGTGTGGTATGAGCCAACTCTCCTTTCTTGTAATTGGGAGATGGAAATTGCCCAGGTGGCAGAGCTGGCCAGGGAGTAATTGAGAAATAGGCTTCCAAGTCTTTTGATTCCCAGTCCATATTCTCATGCTGGAGAACAGAATATTGCCTCTCCTTAATATGGGCTTATGTTTTCACTCCAAACTATGGATCCCAGCCCTGGTGTAAAGTCTGAAATAAGAAAACTCTATAAAAGTGTCAGCATGAGTTAGTGCTTCTCTTGCTCAGGCTAAGACATGGATATTGAAGGGTGTTTAATGGCTCACCAGTTCTGCTTATCTTTTTCACCAGGTTAGCAGGAATCAGATTTAAACCCTATAGTGGAAGTGCATAGTTCACATTCGGTTCTAGTGCATTGTGCAAGACAAGGCCTATGCTAGCTGCAGCAGTTGTGTAGCAACAGCTACGTTATTTCTGTCTGCATTGCTTCAAAAAGACAGTGAATCTGTACAGTTGGACTCCATTTGTAAAGTTTTACATTGGGCACTTTTATTGCAACAGACTCCATGCCAGAATTGAACTTGTTCATTTTATGTTCTGAACATAACATTGTCCACATGGGCTTCACAGTTGGTGGCCACCAGCAGCTGGTTTTCTTTATTCACCAGCTGGCACACTGAATGCACTCAGCTGTAATTCACTTTTTCATTCCCAGCCATGAATACTGATGCTGCTTTAGAAGCTGAGTTTGCATTCAGAGTGCTAATTTTTACTAGACCTTGCAGGAGGAGGGGAAAGAAACACCATTTCTTTCAGGACTGGTCCTATATGAAGCTACCTTTTGCAAGAGAATGACAGAAACAGTTTATATCCACTTTCATATAATGTATGTATGGCTGTGCTTACAGCACTCATGCTCTTGGCATATCAGTGCCAGCAGGAGTCTGAAGGAACTATGTTTCAAAAGACATTTCAAGCCATCAAGTGACCTAGATACTTGGAGTTTTAGGCAAAACCTTTCAAGCCAAAGATGAATGTTGCATGTTGCAAAGATGAACGTTGCATGTTGCAAAAAGATGAACGTTGCATTTAGAGTCTCTACAATGCAAAAGGTTTCTATTTGTCTGATTGCAGATTTCTGGCTTTGCATTGCAAGCCTGTAGAGTTGACATATGTGCACACTTTGCTTAGAGCTGCCCCATATTCATGCCACAGATGGAGCTTAGATCCCGTGATTTGGCGGAGTAGCATGTGGTTTTCCAGAGAAGGAGGAAATGATTTCACCCCTCACCCCAAAACAGGCTCCAGGCAGAGGGTAGCCCAAACACCATACAGCGATAGGAAGGGAAAAGATCAAGGTGGCAAAGGCAAAGCCATGTGTGTTCTTGGTATATTTGGCTCATGCTTGACTTCATGTTTATCTCTTTTTAGAGTCCTACTTATCTTCATCCTTAGTTTTTGTTTGCTGAATATTCATTAAACACAGTTCTCACAATACAACTTTTAGTTCCAAGATGGATACATAAGCTCTAACAAAGAGAAAAGTCATATCCAAATACTTCAAATAATCTCTGTGCAAAATTTTGTGTTAGATATCAGGAAATAAATTCATTTCCTCTTGTAATACCAGGACAAATTACAAGAATTACAGCAGGCACTGTATGTTTCAGGACATTGTCTGTCTGTTAGAAAGATGCTGACTCAAAGAAGGACAACATTGTTTTCTTTCCTTTTTTTTTTAACTCGAGTCTTTCCAAATGGATCAGGTTATTTCACATACAGCTTCTTTCTCAGAGGAACTAGTTTCTAATGAACTAAGGTGAACTGATCCTGCTCACAGCCTGAAGTAAGATTAGCCAAGCCAGATCACAGGAAAGTGCCATATGATTTTCATTATGTGTCTTGTCTCTTATTCTGCACCTCAGTGAACAGTGTTCAAACCTGAAAGATAAAGTGAGTTGTAGCCTGAAGCTGCTAATGAGTAGCCAGAGCAAGAAAAGCACACCTGTGAGATTTCCAGCTGTGGAAGCTTTGCAGGAACAAATGGAGGATCCATTTCACTAGTGCGTAGTTCTAGAGAGGATTCAGACTCAAATCAGGGAGCAGCTGGAGTTTCCCTGCAATGCAGGTCGTTAAACAGGTAACAATGAATTTCTCCAGTCTAATAAACAACAGATAAATAGACAAGCTGCAGCTGCAATCCTCAAAGAAACTGGTGTATCCCAGTGTTTCACTTATGACTTTCCTTCCCTCTCATCACCTGCCACTCCTTCTCCATGATATCCTTTGAATGTCTCAGACATTTTAGCTGAGAATAAAAGGGACATACATTGTCTCAATGTCATTAGCTGTTACCATGTCAACCAGTAGACTACATTCAACAGCAGTCAAGATGCAGATTTGATTATAATGAATGTACCGAATCTTTATCCCTCCTTAAACTAACCCGGACCTACCCCTTTACACAGACACACAGCTAAGCAAAAGGTGTAAAGTAGGACAGCTAGAGAGAGCCTGACAAGAGCAGGAAGAGCTTTCTCTGGGGTGAGTTTTCCTCCCAGGAAAACTACAGAGCAGCACAAACTGGCAGAGAGACAAGGAGGTGAGTGTAAGGACGGCCAATGGAGAAGTGACATGGTTTCATGGAAGTACTGAGCATACTGGTTATTTAGGAATTCTTATACATTTCCAATGGACCTTTTTTAAAAAAAACATGGATGGAGGAGGGCATACAGATAAGAAAATATGCACATTTATGCTTCTCAAAGCTGATAGAACCCAGAATTATTATTATCAGACTTTCCTGTTTCTGCATACAACTGCAAGTCAGATTTCTTCTGCTTCTGCAGCACTTGAAATGTCCTAATAAAATCAGAACTGATTTCTGTGCCAAAACTGTTAGTTTTGTTCACACATTGAGATGCTTTTAATAAGTAAATCCCATTTCACTCCAGGGTGAAGCAGTTCTTTAAATGGCAGAACTGTACAACCACAGGCACAGAGGGACTGGAATGGGTCTTGAGAGATCATTTAGTCCATATACCCCCCTCCCCCCGGCAGCCCAATAGGCAGAAGCAATTACACTTGCATCATTTCTGACAGATGCTTGTCTAACCTGTTCTTGGAAAGGTCTTACAGATGGGACCTCATGACCTTCCTAGGCAATGCAGTGCACTGCTTCCCTCTCCTTACAGGTAAAGAAAAGAAGATACTGCTCTTAACCTAAGTCTCTTTTGCTGCAGTTTAAGCCTTTTACTTCCTGTGCTATTTCCAATGGATCTGGAGAATGGTTTACTAGCTATGCAGTAATCTTTTGTAGAGTAGTTGAAGACGGTAATCTTGTGTTATCTGCAGCCTAAAGCACCGCTACACAAATCTTTAACACTCTATTTATCCCTAGTGATGGCCTCCTTTCTTATGTTCATATCTGACATCATAGGAAATTTACAGAATGATATTCCACAAAAAGTATAGAAAATGTGCAGCGGGAAAGTTATGAAGCACCTATACCAGGAGATGTCCTGGACATAGGTCTCTCCCCTGCTACCTACCTATGTAGAGGACAGCCTGGAAAATTCCTCCAGAAACACTTGGCTTGGCCGTGAGAAGGGTGAGGCTTGGCTGCTGCTTTAGCAGTAGAGGATTCCTGAAAGACCAGTTCTTTGACTCAACAAGTCAGATGATAATTATATTGCTGCTCAGGCTAGTAGTGTGTGTATATGTGAAGAATTCTGTTCATTATCAAAAGTCACAATCATGATACTGATTATTACTTGGTTATTGTGAAATATACCATGAGGCATTTTATGGGAACTCTGCGGTGAACAGAGTGCATAAGACCTTTTGGAGAAACAATAGAAATGTGCAGCACAAAGAGATTTCTTTGGAGTTGCTAATAGAGAACTCTGCTCCTTAAATGCAGCCAGATGAGTGGGGCTAAGCTCTCTTCATACCCTAAAAGTAAAGTGGTGAGGAGCCCTATAAGTATCCATTTTGTCCCTCATCTTGGAATCTGAGCCAGACTCCACAAAAGAAAAAGACACCCTTAAAAAGTAACCTGCTTATTAAATATAACTGGGAAATAGAGATGGCATGTAAAGAGCAATAAAGCAGAGCTGGGAAATGAGCTAAAAAATCTACTCTAACTGGAAACATAAATCAAATGCAATGTAACAAAGGTTCTCTGCAAGAATTTGTTTATGGCTGCAGGCTCCAGAGAACCAAAGCCAGTGTGTGGTTGGCTCAGGGATACTCCACAGAAGTTCGTCAGCCTGATTCGGTGCCTTGCTGGAAGACTGGCCCTGAGACTCACATACTTGAATCTTTCCATTCGGGAACAAGGATAACAATGGAAAAGTTGTTCAGCATGTATGAGGAAGGCACAGAGCACAGGAAAAAAAAAAAAAAGAAAGGTAAATGCATTATACTGCATTCCTTCATTTCTTCTGGGTTTAAGAAAATAAAATGCTGATAACAATGCCCACAACAGAGCTAAAATGCAGCAGAGCTGTTCAGCACTCACAAAAAACCCCAGTCTCAGCACTTGAGTCACCTTCCCCTCCCATTCTTACACCACCAATCTCCATTCCCACTTTTCTTGCATCCTTGAAAGCTTGGGATTTTTAGTGGTCTGAAGTTCTTGCTATTCAGACTATTTGCGATCTTCTGCTATTTTGAGCTAGGCTCCATAAAACTCAACCAAAAGCAGTAGAGGAAAGACCTGAAAACTATAAGTTCCAGCTCACCCAGCCCCAGGCCTTCTGCTGATCTCAGCTGCTATCCAGCTCTCCCCTTTTGGGCAAGGTGGTACTTTGTAGATGTTGTGGGACTTGCCAACACTGCTCAAACTCTGTGTTTGGAGAAAGAGTAAAAAAATTATTTCTTTATTTACCCCCCCAAATAACCAGTGACCTCGAAGTATGCAGCTGCTGAGAAGAACAAAATTCCTATGTTTGTATAAAGAACATAGTTTGGTACAAGTGTCCCTTATCAGCATTTCCCCTGGAAATAACAACATAGTCATTGCTGTGTACTTCTGCCATCTTTATGTAGGAAAGATGCAGGTGACAGTGAGAGAAAGAGGAAAAATCCCATCCCACCAGGGCAAAAGAACCTGCAAAAACAAAAGCAGTGGGAGAGGTGGGACCTTTAAATGAGCAACATTGGTGGAGAAAAAAAGCACACAGAAAATGAACATTGAATATATTTTGAAAGTGGAAATACCTCATTTTGCTTCTTTGGCAACTATGCCTGTGTAAACCATAGACAAATAATAGGTACAGAGCAGCAAGTGACAAGTGACAAGCTGTCTTTTATCGGTGGCTTCTAGTTGTGACCATGGTATAAGAGAGCACAGATTCCTGATGAAAATTGAAAAAAAAAAAACCCAGATTCATTAATAGGTCTGTCCTGGTTGAACTAGAGCATCTGGTCAGGTGCTGCCCAATGACATGAATCCATATCTGCATGCAGAGGCATGTACAGATGTACCCACAACAGCACTTTGCCAATCCTAATCAGTTTATTCAGTTGCAGTTGCTGCTGTTTTCTGCCTCTCTAGATCCTTTGCTTGCAGTCAAAGCTGAGGTTGGGAGTAAAAGGCAAAGCTTTTTAAGTCTCAAGATTGACTTGTATTTCTCTGTAGTAAAGAATGCTCACAATTAATAACGGAGGATAAAACCCAGCCCTCTGGAGGAGAGGCTAAACCAACCAATATTCCCCTGAAATCACCATAGCAAAGTCTACGCGTCTTTGACAGCATCTTGTGAACTTCACAGTTTTCTATTCATTAGCTTATTTCAAATGAATGAATCTTATATTTGCAGAGAAGGGAAATTTCTCCAGGTTGCTCTGTTGTCAAGGGAGGATGAACCATGACAGCTCTCACAACTTGTGGGTTTCACCTCTCATTCTGAGAGTACTCGGGTCTCTCCTTTGGCTCTGCAGCATCTGGAGCCATCTTTTAAAGAACAGATATGCTATTTCTCCAGAGGACATATTGACCCTGCACATTTTGCAAACTTCAGCTGTAAATGCTTTTTTATGTCTTAGCACAGCAGTAATTTATATAAAAACTTAAAAATATTTCCTTGCTTAGGACTAAATGGATGGGACACAGGGGATCAAAGAGCTTTAAAATCAAGTGATCATTTGGGCACAATGAGCTGGTGCAGTGTGGAAGATCTCTGGTACTTTTTCTCCCCAAGCAAAAGGAGCTTAAAATTGCTCAGTAGGGCATCTAAGCCACAGTGGGGAAGGGAAGGTGGGGACCTAAACTCAAAAAGCCTAACACTTTCCCACTGTAGGAAAGCCAAGCTCAAGGATCTCTATGGAGATAAAATGTGCTCAGACTGAGATTCTTTACAAGTCTAAAAAGAGTGACGACATATTTTGGCGAGTTGTCTGTACAGATGGATTTATTTTGTGAGCAAAGCATAGAAGAGTGCCCCTTCTATTCCTCCCTCCAACTTCCTTTGCAAATGTACTTTGTCAGAGTGGTGAATTACAAGGAGGTATTATTCCAACCAAAGAGGTCACTTTGTCATGGACAAGGAGGATATGGGGCTTGTAGATTTCCACTGTCCTGAATGACAGACTTTTTCCTTAATTAATGAACTAGAACTAGGGATTTACCACTTTTTGCACAAAATAAGTGCCACCCTTTGCTTTATAGGAGATGATTTAATTTGAGAAATAGATATAGTTCCCAAGCCTTATAGCTGTGGCTTAGTTTGGACTCCCTGTCTGTAGCAGTATTAGAGATCAGTTCACTGCTGGGGGATTGCTGCTCCTTTGTGCTGGTCATACAGTTTGGACCTGTAGACCATCTCTGAAATTCACTCTAAAATATATGCTCCAGGACTCTTGGTCAATAAATGTTATGGCTAAACATGTTTCAGTACGAAGCCACATTTCATGAAAGCAGTGGTTCACAGGAAATGTCTACTTTCCCCAAGGCATCTGTTAATTTCTTTTTAAATGGACATCCCAAAGCCAAAAAGGTTTTGGTCCTCAGACAAAACATTCAAGTGTCAGATATTTTGCTCAGAAATCTGACAGTGAAAAATTGCTCTTGCTGAATTTTTTCCCAGGCAAAATAGTTTCTGAGCAGCTTCAGTGCAGATGCACTCTGTGCTCCAGCCCTGCCTCTGATAGAGAAAAGTCTATATGGGTGATGTATGAAAGTGCTTCAAAGCAATGCCAAGCTCAGGCACAAGTCAAAACATGCTTTGTTCATTAGAACATGGATTAATGGTGGCAAGGAAATGGGCAGTTACATTCACAGCCACTTCCACGCAGTTGCTTTAATGCCACGCACAGAGGCGTTGTTGGAGAAGCCACCCCTCCCTGGGAAACTGCTCTGTGGCTACTCCAGGACACAAGGGGCCTGTCTTTTCTTATGTCAACACATCTGGCCATGGAGGTTACCCTGGCAGGTGTAATTCAAGGTGTAATGTGATTCTGATGGCAATTAGCCTTCACAGGCTGAGTGGTGGCAGGAGAGGGCCTGGTGTTGGCAGCACACTGGGCAGGTCTGGCTGGGGCACTATGCCCATCTCCCTTCTTCAAAATTGTGCCCCTTTCCTTTGCAGGACACTGGTCTGAAGGTCTCCAGGGGAAGTCATCCCAACAGCTACCCTGGGACTGCAAAGGAAATACAGGGCAAAGATTGAAGCCGGTGTTCAACTTGCCCCAGCTCAAGGTTTGGTTGGGTGGGACTTGGCCAGAGCCGGGCTGAAGAGGCTGCAGCTGTGTCCTCCAGAAGGCAGCCCGGCCAGTGGGGATGCTATGACCAGGAGTATAGAGAGGAAATACAGAGACCACAGACCTCAGATCCTTGAGTCTCACAAGAGGCCATGCTTCACTCCATATCATCTCAGATCATCCATATTTTCTCAGAAACCAAAGGTTTTCTACAGCACCCTGTAACAGAGTGCATTGTTCAGAGGAACATTTTTCTGCCAAATGCCTGCCTGATTAGAGTCGTGTAAGCATCAGATTTGTGATGCTAACCTTGCTATAAAGATCAGGACTGTTTCACGCTAGATAAATTTATTCAGTGCCTTTACCTAGCACGACCATTACCTAGCAGTTGGAGCTATCTAACGCACTACCCGGTTGACTACTGGTCCCCACCTCCTGTGTGGCTTCAAATTTGTTTGCCACTAGCTAATAATTCACAGTGGTGCATAACTTCCTAGTATCTGAGAGCTTAAAGACCTCCCCAGATGAAGATCGCATGGTCTTGATCTCTCTTTTATCTAACACTTTTTGAGTCTGTTTATGCTTTTTGGCAGATTATCCTCTGACAATGAGTTTCAGGGTTTGATTCTATGCTGGCTGAAAGGGGATTTGGTCCAGGATTTTTGTTCTTCTTTTGTGTGACCTAGTACTTGTGCTATGAACCACAATGAATTAAGTGATCCTTATTCTCCTATTTCGGAGGCCTCTGACACACCACCTCTGTGCTGCTTCTTTTCCAGGCTGAAAAGTCCACCTCCATTTAACCTTTTTTTACGTGCAAACCACTCCTCACCTCTGACCATCTCAGCTCCTTCCCTCTGTGCTGACTCCAAGGTAGAAATTAACCCCCCCTGGATTTGTACTGCTGCATCCCCTGCTGCTGCCCTTTCCAGAAAGGCCCGGGGAGGCTGGGTGTGCATATGGTTCTGAGCAGGTGGGACAGCTGGCTGCTGAAAAGGGCTGCTACTGAGGCATAGGGTCTTTTGATGTCCCTCCACTCTTTGTGGGTCCAAGGCGGCGCAGCGCCACATCTGCGCTGCAGAAACACAGCACCTCTGTGATGTGCTGTGGAGCCCACAGCTGCGGGGAGCCACAGGCACTGGGGCAGGATGGGGTCAAAAAGGACCCCTCCAGGGCAGCACCCGTTTAACTCCCACCCAGGCACCTGCTCCCGGTCCTGGTCAGCAGGAGACCCCGGCTCCTTGCATGTCCCCTCTGACCACAGCACAGCCCTTCTGTTGTTCTGGAAACCCTCCTGACTGACAGACAGCAACGGGAGCCCTATTTGCTCCCCACAATAAACTGGCCGGTCCTTCCCAGGTGACAGACAGAAGCAAAGTGCTGGCATCATCTCAGGAGGAAAAGCAAGTTTCTGAACTACTCAATGCAGCCACCTAGGAAAGAAATGGGCACTCCTTGAAAGCTGTGGAAATTGCTGCTGGAAGTGACGTGGCATGTCTCTGCCTCCTTGGCTCCAGCCTAAGCATCGTCCCCAGCCAGGGGCAGCAAGGCTGGGCATGGGACAGCATTTATGGTGCTCAGAAATTTCTCTTTGTGGCATCCCAGTCCTGCAGTACTCCATGCTGCCTGACTGAAGGGTAGGTATTTTCTGTTCTGGGTCTATTGTTATGGCAGACAAGGGCTGAAAGTCCTTGGCACATGTGTCTGCCACCATCCAGGCAGCTTCCAAGACTTGCTGGATGCTCCTGACCAGGTGGCATCAGCACCTGGGCCTCTGTTGTCTGCCTCAGCCCAAGCAAGCTATGGTCAAAGCTGGACTGGGGGGGCAGCAGGAACGCCCCCTGAACTCCTTGCACTATTACAAGTCGTGATTTTAAGAGCTTGTTTTCTCCTGTGTACAGTACAGGTTAGCTCAGCCTGCACTGAGTTTTCCCTTCTCCATTTTTCATGACCTCTGACGTGTACAACAGAAAAGAGAAAATAAATTGAGCCTTTCAGAGGCGAAATATAAAAAGTCCTGAAATGTTTTTGAAAAAGAAACAATATGTTAGCCTTATGTGTGTGCAATTTTCAAATTATTCACTGAAGTCCAAGCTACAAAGTCAGTGAGATATGCAAGCACCACTGATGCGGTCTCCTGCCCCACTCTGAGGGCACCAATATGCAAGCAGCTATAGTTAACTAATGAAAAACAGCATTGCAGTGTTGCTGGAAGATGCAAAAAAAAGGTGGAGTCTAAGAAAAAAAAAAAATCTTGTATGAAAACAATGTTGAGAATGAGACACATTACTTTCCAGCTGCTTTTTTTTAACTTACAGTGTGATGCAGTAGCACACATTTTTAAGATTTTAAAATTTCTCTTAAAAGCAGCAGGAAAATATATTCAGCAAAGCACTATCTAGAAAGTAAGAGATTAAAAGCAATCTCTAACTGAGGATCAGGATCCACATTCTATTTAAAACAGCACTTTCATTATTATTCATAATAAATTGCACACAAACACATTTATGAGCTGAAAGTGTGTTTTAGATTGTTTTACAAAGCAGGATTCCATATGGCAGCTGAGGTCCAGAGCTGGGATGACTCAGGAAATCGAGAAGATGAAAAGATCAGCACAGTTTATTGAACAGGTCTGAAGCATCCTCAGCTTCATGGATTGAACAGGCAGACTTAGTAACTGGCAGAGCTGGAGACACATTTTGCAGTAGCTGGAAGTCATGACTACATTTTTCAAAGACTGATTTTCTAGTAAGTAAGCATATACTACAATCCAGCTCATATTAAGTTTTTTTTGTATGTGGGATTTTATATAGGGAAATAGGCAATAGGAAGTCTGATTGATTATAGATGTAAAATGGCTCTGCAGAAAGCAGGTAATAAAAAAGGCCAGAAAATGGACATGAAACAAATATCTTTATGAGACTTAGGAGGTTGGAAGCAACTTTTTGAATGTTTTTTTTTAGGTGATAAAGAAAGCAGTAAACTCACCTGTTCCACACATATGAAAAATAGGTAAACATAGCACTCCTCAAACTGGGAATTACTTGTATTTACTCTTGACTGTATTTCTACTTTGACAATTGATTTTCTTGTCTTTGCTTGCTGAAGCAAAAGCCAACTTCTGTGCAAACCACCTGCAGTAATCACACACGGAGGAGGCCATGCCTCCCTCCAAAAGCCCTCTGTGATGGGCTTCAGTACGTGGGGCTTCAGTGTGTGGGACTTCAGTCCTCAAAAAGGCAGCCATGCAGTCTGAGTAGAGGGTCCCACCTGCCTCAGGGGGAGGGAAGCTCTTCCTAGAGGTGCCCACCTCTGTCCACAGCGGCATCCCATCCTGCGCTGCCCAATAGACATCGATGACTGCCTTGCAACTTACTACTGATGAATGAGAAGGCACCTGCTTTATTTTGGGGCATTAAGTAGAAAAAAGTTCTACCCGTTCTTGTCAATTTCTCTTTTCATGGTGATTTGGAATAAATTCATTTATTTCAAAACTTGAAGAATATAATACAAGAGACCTTTGGTTTCCCAAAAAAGTTCTGATCTCTGCCTCTTCTTTCACAGTGGTCCAAATGCACAAAAGAGCCTTCCCAAGTTGCTCTGTGAGGTTAAGAGGCAATCTTATTCCCTATCAAGGCCTGATGATAGGATCTAAAAGCAATATCAGCCTTTACAAACATGCGTAAGTGTAGCTGGGAAGAGATGTCAGACTACCAAGCAAAACAGCAAACAAAGGTAGGTCTGTGAAAGGTGTGTGTGACTGCAGGCCTATTCATTGCCATCTTTAGATCGCTAGTGAGCCATGACAATGATCAGTCTGAACTTGAATGAGGTCTTTGGGTATTTCTGCAGCATAACTATGGATTGCACTACCTTCCCCATGCAGTTTCCAGAGCAAAGACAGCTCTCTGGAAGAGGCAAAGGTTTCCTCCAGCCGCCTCTGCAAGTCCTCATTTCCTACAGACAGGCAACACACAGCTCCTCTGGCTGTCCTACTCCCCAGTGCCCTGCTATCCTGAGCCATGCTTGCTTTCTCCTCTTCTCAGCATAGGTACAGCGTGCCCTCGATGGCACTCGGGGGACAGTTGTGCAAGCCTGCTAACTAAGGCATGGCGAGCTGTGCCTGGGACCAGCGCATTGGGAAACGCCATCCCCAGCCCCAGGCGCAGCGCAGCGCAGACAGCACGCCCCGGCCATGGGAAGAGCAGCTCTCATCATAGCCTCACAAGAGCCACAGCAGCAGATGGCGGCCGGTCCGCCACCGCCTCACTTCAGTGTCAGGCTTGCCATTTTCTGTGCCACGTGGAAATGGAGGGAGCGAGGTGGCTGAGCTCCATGGGTGGTGACATCAGCTCAGCAGACAGGCTTTGAGAGGAGAGCAGAAAATGCTTCAGCAAACAAAGAGAGATTGTGTACAGATCAGCAGAGCAAATGAAGAAACAAAAGAGCACAGACATAAGGACTTACACTCTCTCAGGGAGCCAAGAGACAAATGCAGAGGGGAGGCAGACAGAAAGCCCAAGAGCCCGTAGAATGCCTCAGCCAAAGCAAAGCAGAAGAAAAGGAGGTTTGGGGAAGCCACCAACTCATCTCAAGCAGGGTCAAGCCCCCAATTCAAACCATGGCATGTAAAGAGGGAGCTCTTGGGGAGTTTGTTTAAGCATCCAAAACTGAGTTTATCGGAAAGAAAGGAAAATGTACTTTGCTTCCTCTCATTTTCACAGTTGTTGCTTTATTTCATATTGCTCTTGGCATTGCATTTTAGCTGGCGATCAAGATATCCAAACCCCATTCCTGATTCTTTATTCAGTTCTACAGTTTTTATGTGCACTACATCATCCTCTGCTCTGAATTTGCCTGGTACAGAGCTCTGGGTAGGAGATTTCCTTGTGAGCTAAGCTTGGAAGCAAAGACATTCCTGGGCATGCAAATCCTCATGGAAATGTGCGGCTGGTGGAAGACAAAGACAGAAGGAAGTCCTAAGTCTGTAGAGGAAGGAGCTGCAGTTACCACCTTCTGCAAGCCTTTTCCTCCTCCCTTGATAGGGTATTTAAATGAATAAGAAGGGCAGAAAAAACCCAAGGGAAGGGAGAGCGACATGGGAAAAAAAAATCAGGCTCAAGAGCAGCAGAGCTTTTGGTAGAATTAGGAAGCTCAGACTGACATCTGCAGCCTTCAGCATGCCAGAAGCTATGTTCCTACCTACAGCTGTATGTGTGCCACCGTGAGAGTATAATGCCTGGGAAATACAGTGAGTGTTTGCGTCTTTTCCAATTTTCCATTTGGTCCAGCCCATTGAATGCTTTCCATATCCTTTCCAGCTCTGCATTCCTGCCTGGGGCTGGGAAACACACTCTGACATTGGCTTTGGGAAAAGGAGAAAGAGGCGAGGGGAACCTGGTCCCAGATTCAGCGCTGTCCCTTTGTATGTCATAGGTGGAGAAGGATATCATTTCAATGAGCTGCTCTTGTCACATACTTCTCATTTTTCCCTTTTCCTGTCTTGCTTTCTGGCTGAACCAGGTCCAGATCTTCAGTTAAAATGAATCCACAGAGCTCTCTGACTGTGGCAAAGCTACAAATGCCTATTTGTAGCACTAGGCTCTTAATTACCACCTTCTCCTGCTGTGTTTCTCCAAGATATGCAGATTGCACTCTGCAGAGTCACAGTGCATGGGAAAGCACCACTGGGGATCCTCCATGCAGGATCTGTGTGGGGCATCTGCAGGCAATCATAGAATCATAGAATCCTTTGGGATGGAAAGGACCTTTAAAGGTCATCTAGTCCATCCCCCCTGCAATTGGCAGGGACATCTACAATAGATAAGGTTGCTCAGAGCCCCATCTAGCCTGTCCTTGAATGTGTCCAAGGATGGGGCATCTACCACCTCTCTGGGCAAACCATTCCAGTGTTTCACCACCCTCATTGTAAAAAATGTCTTCCTTATATCTAGTCTGAATTTACCTTCCTTTAGTTTAAAACAATTACCCCTTGTCCTATCGCTATTGGCCCTGCTAAAGTCTGTCCTGCAGTGGTTTTTGTTTAACTGCAGCCTGACCTGGAGCCTATAATTATGTTGCTTTAATATAACTATATAGAAAGAATATTATATAACAACAGTGCAACAATGTGTAGGCAAAGCAACAATAGAGAAAAGACCGTATAAGGAGGGGTGAGAGGTCAATGTGCCAGGGCTGTGGGGTTTGAGGAGATGAATGCATGGACAATGGTCAGTCCCATTCACCTGCTACAAGTGCCTGCTTCTGCTCAGCGCAGACACAAAGCCACTGCTAGGACCCACCAGTGCTCAGGACCTTGACACAGATTGAGCCGATGGCAGATGAGTCCAAAAAAGGCCACAGTGGCGGTGCTAGCAATGTGTCTGTCTGCTCAGGGAGTGCTGATGCCATGCTGAACCCCCTGTCCTACGGCTGGAGGGTGGTGGAACAGCCAGGGTGGGCACAAAGCGTATGGGTGCCAGCAGCTGATGGGCTCTGGTTTGCTCCAGGAGGTGCCTTTTACCTCCCAATGTCTGAAAAATTTGCAGTCAGTGGATGCTCTTTTTAGGTTTTGCCCCAAGGGGTTTCTCCTCAAATCAACATCAGAGGCTGCTAATTCATCTTCATTCCTCTTAGATTCAACAAAATGAATTTATTGCTCACAGTCTGTGATGCAGATACAGTCTGAAAAATTACATTATTACCATTCTTGTCTTTTTTACAAGGGCAGAATTAGCTTCTGGCATATTTTATTTTACTTTAATTCGGTTTATATTATTTAACCTATTTTATTTTATTTTATTTGGTTTATATTATTTAACTTATTTTATTTAACTTATTTTATTTTATTTTATTTTATTTTATTTTATTTTATTTTATTTTATTTTATTTTATTTTATTTTATTTTATTTTTTGCCTGTGCATACTGTTACTCTGCATTGAATACAGCAAGGACCCTGGCTGGCTTTCCATTTTTCTGTCTCTTCCTTTTAGCAGATGGACAGTGCTCAGCAAGAAGCTCTGACCAGTATAATCACTGCTGCAGATGGAAGGCTGCTCACAAAAAGGGATCAAAGAGAGTATTCCTGTCATGGCAGCCATTAGCACAGGAAGTCTGGATGGCTGAGATGTCAGAATATTTTGAAACCAGATTAGGAAAGAGATGCAGCTTTGGACATCGATGCCTATATCTGGGTTCTAATTATGGGGAAGAAGGACTAGCCGGAGGGTGCCGACCACATAGAGTGGTTCTGCTGGTTTCGTCTTAATCCACTTACTCAGATCTTTGTGTACAAGATATCGATGTATGATGTTATTATCCCAGTTTGCTGCTTGCATCAAGGTCATTCAATTAAAATTATTCTTATTACAGACACCTTAAAGCCTGATCTTGCAGAAAAGAGGGGACATATAGCCATAAAGAGATGCCATAGTCTGAAATGGTAACTAGCAGGTAAAGTGTTCCTTGTAGAAATTGTATCCTTTCAGTGTGCTGAAAGGTAGCACAAAATGCACACTGCCCACATATTCGCACAAGACAGGCATCCAAATCTCTATCCAAATCCAGGTCAAAGGTGAATCTCGCAAATCTAAATCCAAAGCCGGATTTACACAGCTCTAAATTTAATTCACTATACCAGTAAATGCTCTCAAGAGCTCAGACATCTTGAAGGCACTGCTGCAGATTTGAACTCTAAGACACAAGACTGCTTTTCCCACACAGCACTGTAGCAACAGTAAATCGTGAGTGTGTGATGAAGCTGTACATCTTTGTCTTTTTTTTTAACAATCAAGTTACTCTTTCTGAGGGAGAGGCTTTGCAATGCTGGTGCAATTCCATTAAAGCTTATTTTGCTTAAATTCCTATATCAGATTAATTTTCTTAGGTATAGCTGTCAATAATAAATTGTGTAAAAGAATCTAAGCCTTGTTTCCCAGTAGCTCTTAGCACTGTTAATGGCTTCTACTGTATTTATTGTGATTTTTTTACTCTTACACATCCCAAAGACTCTGTTCAGGTGACTTTTGGCTCTGGAGAAGTGAGCCACTAGACACTAAATAATTATTCCTGCAGATACAGATGGTAAAGATCCTGATAAAGGTCTGAAAAGACAATAGGGAATATGTGAATCATCAAGAAGAGAAATATTCCAAAATAGACACAAATATTGTATTCAAAAAAGGATAATATCTTTTTTAAACTTAAATTCTATAATACGTGAATGAATCTCAGTTTGCTCAAAATGTCGCTATTATTGGCTGGTCATGCTCTTGTAGACATATATGGAAAAATTTCACACATATTATTACCAAGGATCCTGCACTTGGGTCATAACAACTCCATGCAAAGCTATGGTCTTGGGGAAGAGTGGCTGGAAAGCTGCCTGGCGGAAAAGAACCTGGGGGGGTGTTGGTTGACAGCCAGCTGAATATGAGCCAGCAATGTGCCCAGGTGGCCAAGAAGGCCAATGGCATCCTGGCTTGTATCAGAAATAGTGTGGCCAGCAGGACCAGGGAGGTGATAGTGCCCCTGTACTCAGCACTGGTGAGGCCCTACCTTGAATACTGTGTTTAGTTTTGGGCCCCTCACTACAAGAAAGACATTGATGTGCTGGAGCATGTCCAAAGAAGGGCAATGAAGCTGGTGAAGGGTCTAGAGAACAAGTCCTATGAGGAGCAGCTGAGGGAACTGGGGTTGTTTGGCCTGGAGAAAAGGAGACTGAGGGGAGACCATGAAAGTAGGTTGTAGCAAGGTGGGGGTCGGTCTCTTCTCTCAAGTAGCAAGTGATAGGAGGAGAGGAAACAGCCTCAAGTTGCACCAGGGGAGGTTTAGGTTGGATATTAGGAAAAATTTCTTCACTGAAAGGGTAGTCAGGCATTGGAACAGGCTGCCCAGGGAAGTGGTTGAGTCCCCATCCCTGGAGGTATTTAAAAGCTGTGTAGATGTGGTGCTTAGGGACATGGTTTAGTGGCGGACTTGGTAGCGTTAGGTTAACGGTTGGACTCAATGATCTTAAGGGTCTTTTCCAACCTAAATGATTCTATGAACATTAATTATTCCTGCATAAAGAGCCTGGAGGAATGAGAGGAAAGAGCTGCGCAGAACAAGCTTTCAGAGTCTTCTCAAATAGTATAAGAGGAGAGACAAGAAAAAGAATAAATAAATACAGACATTTTGAGGCAAATAGCCATCTCAGGGCTGTTTATATAAATAATGATAATGCGAGCCCTCAGCTGTGATGGTGCTGCAGATCCTAGCTAGAGGGAAAGTATACTCTGAGCAGAATATGAGAGAAGAACAGCTCCAAGAGGAAAAAGATATGTATAGTTTGAGTTTAAAACCAGAGCTCATTTACATTAAGAGATCAGTCAGTGTGAAAATACATTCTGCAGTGCTAGCCCATCAGCAAGTAAGCTAATTGAATGCAGAGCGAGGGAGAGCATTGGTGGCCTCTCTCCTTTTTTATCTGCAGCACAAAGCTTGCAGCAGCTCCAAGATCCCCCTCTCTGCAAACGAAGTGCCTTCAGAGCAGGCAACCGCCCAACTGCGCCCAAGGAATTTTATCTGTGAGTGTGTAGCATCTTTGAAACCGATTTGCCTGCTTCTGAGCAGGGCTTGGCAGCACACTGTAAAAGTGGCTGCGGTTCACAGCCACGCAACTGCTCACTACCGACAAGACCGTGTGGGTCCGGTCCCCTGGCCCAAGCAGGGTGGGAGTCACAGTCACACTGGAGGTGTAGCAGAGGTGGCTACGCACAGTGCTGTGAGCTCCCTAAATAAACATGCTTACATAACATGTAAAATCGTCCCATCTTTCCCCTAGGTTTTTTTTGCAGGAACACTCACAGGAAATATCCTGTTGATGGAGATAAAAGGCTTGATTTACTCTGTTCCTGATAATACATAATTGCTTAATCGCAAGCGCATAATTGCTTAATCGCAAGCATATAATTAAACTCCATTGGGAAGGTTACAGTGACAAAGATTGCTGAGTAAAGATGAGTTAAGAGAGGCAATCTTTGCATCAGCTAGAACAAGGGGAAATGCACTAAAAAGCCTGAATGTTTGGCAAGAGCTGTGGAGCCACTGGGCAGAGAGGCTGGAGTGACACAGACAGAGGGAGAGGAGATTTTAAAGTAATTTTAAATTCATTCCTTCACTAAACTGAGCTGCTGGTGGAAGCAGCCTCTCTGGAGAAGCACTTTTTGTGTGATGAGGAGGCCACTGAGCTCAGCAAGCTCTGGAGAAGCCTGCTCCAAGGTGCCGAGCACTCCCCCAGATCATGCCAGGATGTGGGCCCACATGGCCCCACCAGCCCAAGGCTGCACTGACCCTGATGAAGGTTGTTCGTGCAGATAGCATGGGGCCATCGAGCCGGGCGGGTCAGGGGACCATCAGTTGGCCTAGGGCTCTGTAACCAGCTGCATAAATGCAGGGCAACTGTAGCAGACCCGTGCCTGAAACGGCAGATTCAGTGGGGAGCCACAGCTCCCCAAAACAGAGAAGCCACTGGCTCCTACAGTGCCCATTCTGTCCTCCAGTGTAGGAAACTGCCTGAAAGGAGCAAACAGAAAGCCATTCCTCCCAGCGACGGGAGGCAATTTCGCAAACAGGTGCATGAGTCATAACTCCTTTTATTGAAATCTGCTGTTCAGTCATCTGGAAGCCAGCAGTAAAAATATTTTTTAATTCCTTCATCATTTAAATTCCGTGTCACTACTGCATTAGGCACCCGCAACAAAGGAACAGCAGTTTGCTGAGACCATCAGAGCCTTGTGTGCATGTCCACAACTCCGAGGTTTCCTTAATAACTGCATAAATGAATGAAGACCTGTTTGCACATGGAAGAGCACTGCATTCATTTTCATCAGTGATGATGAAGGAAGTCTGAGAAGTTAAAAAAAAAAAAAAAAACCCTTTGATATACAAGAGCCACTCTGTTCCTAACAGAGAGAAGACAGTCAGTTCCAGTTTGGGGGAGCTGGACTGTAAGTGCAAGTAAAGAGCGTCATTTTGCAAACAGCAGAGAAAAAGAAGAAAAATCTCTGCTTCAGAAAATGGTGCTTGCTTTGAGCTGGCAAGAACTATTTCAATAACAGGCTGTGGAGAATGTTACTTCAAAGTTTTGGAGTCGATGGAGTTTTGGAAGCAGTTGCTGAAATTTTGTATCCAAAAGTGATTTAACTTCCTCAGTAAGTGATGTGTACAAATGGCACACACCACTAAACCACATGTGCATGCAATGTATGAATTCCCACATTCCTGACTTCCCATTCCAGCTTTAACATTTTTTCCAGTGCAAAAAGAAATGAATCAAGCTTGCAATAGGATGTATGTATAAATGCCAAAGAAAAAATAAAATCAGCTATTATTTGAAAATTACTGAGCCTGGAATACTTTGTTTAGATACTTAATGCCCTCATAAATCCTTTACACCATTGTGAGCAACCAGCTAAAGGTGGAGCTCTTTAAGCCAAAGCTATTCCAGGTTCGTTTGGCTTTTTCAGTAGTATGACCTTTTATAGTGACCCAGATGGTTATAAAATCATCAGGATCCATGGGGCAAATTCTTCGTTCCTCTGTGAATTGATTTCTTGTGGTGTGGTAATTCATCCGTTTTAAAAACATCCTCATTGCTCCTGCCAAAGAAGAAATGTTGTAGCCAAAAAATGTGGGGACATGCTGGAGAATACATTGCCCATTATTTTTCTTTGCCTCAACTTGCTCTGTTAAGAAAGAGAGAATTGCTGGGACCATATGGAAGCAGAATAGCAACAGCCTACAGTATATGAAGTTTCTGCAACAAAGCAGAATTCCTCTCATTCAGCTTAAAAGTACAATCAAAGCATCTGGGGCTGGGGTTAAACCACAACAGAGGGCTTGTCAGCATAATTATGGCAGGAAAAAATTTACCAAAACAAATCTTTACTTAATGAATGTCGGTAGCTGTCATCTTTAAAATTCTTTAGATACAATATAGGAAGAGAACGAGACAGAGAACTGTTACATCTTGTTTAATATCCTAAAAATAACACCATGTTGTGGTTTAACCCCAGTCAGCAACTAAGCACCACACAGCCGCTCACTCCCCCCCGGTGGGATGGAGGAGAGAATTGGAAAAGTGAGAAAACTCCTGGGTTGAGATAAAGACAGTTTAATAGGTAAAGCAAAAGGTGCACGCGCAAGCAAAGCAAAGCAAGGTATTCATTCACTACTTCCCATCGTCAGGTAGCAACAACTAAAACATCAGTGTGTTGTCAACATTATTCTCATCCTGAATCCAAAACACAGCACTAAATTTACTCTATCCCAGCTGAAACCAGGACACACCATCACCCTGCTAAATAAGAAGGGACATAATGCAACACTTGGAAGAAAAGCAGGTAGTCATTTTTCTCTATACTGTTTAGAGTGAGTTCATCTGTACCTGTACAAGGAGATTAAATTGTAGTACAGGATGTAGAGGCTTGAGTCTCATTTCAGCTGGTGGGGGATTCTCTCTCTTACCTTTTTTTTCCCTCTTTTTTTTTTTCCCTGAATAGCATCCTACCTTGCTTGTGCACACGAGTAGGTACATGGGTCAGATCACCGTGAAACATGCAGAGGCCAGGAAGGTAAGAGTCAGCCTGAAAGCAGAGCTAGATGAAGCTGCATGTCACCATCTGCATTGCAAAAGTAGCATAGCCATCTGCTGTATTTCATTTCCATGACCACATCGCAAATCCTTCCTTTCAAGGGGAAAGGCAGTGCTACAGGCAGATACAGGCTGGTGGCTCTTAATTTGGCTTCAGGACTCATCCCAGCAGTGAGGTAGGGAAAGCAGCATGTGCTAGAGCCAGTGCTTACCTGGCTCTGCCTATTACAGGGCAGGAAAATGGATCCGAGTGTCACAGTGGGAATGGGTAGAAGAAGGTCACATTTTTCAAGCAGAGCTGCATATATTTTACTCCCTCCCTAGTTCCCTCACGCTTGCATTTCTTCAGGCTGCTACCACCTATTGCAACATAGATAACAGCCAGCAAGAACAAGCATGTTAGAGGTTTTGGACCCAGTAAGCATACTACTGACAAACAGGGAGGCTGTTATTGAGAGACCTAAACCATATGATGTTGGGCATGGACCCTGAACCTACCTGCAGCCACTGGGCATCTTTTTGACATTACTCACACTGAGTAATCACAAACCATTTTGAGGTAATGAAACCTTCCTGGGGGAAAATACAACAGAGCTGCTATCAGTTGCAATCGCTTACCATGGCTAGAGCTTTGCTCCTAGAGGAATGGGAACAGGACCTGAAGTATCATGGCGGACGTCAATGATGCAAATGCAATTAATACTTCTGCCTGGTCTATAATGACTCTGCTCCCCTAATGCAGTAGAGTGGCTAGAAGAGCAACCTCTCTAATGGCACATAAACATTTTCCAAGTGGCTGTCCTATTAAGATTATGCAAGACCCAGGGCAGTCCTCTGCAACATGATGTCAGCTCTGGCTCCTGGCCTGATACACAGTTACACAACAGGACAAAACAAGGGGAGAAAATGGAGATGCTCTGGAGCTGTCAGTTTTTTGAAATACAGTTTAAGCACATAGTTTCTATTGCAGTTACTAGCAAAACATCAGCTGGGTAAACACCAGTGGGGAGAGTTAAGGTTGATCTAAGACATGCTGGGTTTTTTCCTTTTCTTAATATTATTCTTTATTCTTCTTTTCATGCATCTGTTCTGATTTTCCCTCTGTCACAATCTTGGCAGGGGTGCAGAAAGAAGCTCAGAAGTACATAGCTTATGACTGAGTAATGCTCTACTGAAGGCAGGGAATCTCTTTTTTTCAGTTTTTCATGTTTTTATTTCACTTTGTGCATGAGCTGTTAGCCTAGAAGCCCTCCTGATATTTAGCATTCCTTCCACACTGGTTAATTCATGCTTGTCACAAGAAGCACATGGTGGGGATTTGGGGCCAGCATTGGTGGAAATGTGCTCATTATCACAAGCAGGGAAGGGAAATGTCACTGCCATGTTGCTGTAGCGTTCGTTACATATCAAGGTTATACCGGCGGATCTCCAGCCGACCCGGGCTGGGGAAGGAACAGTCAGCACACACAGTGTGGGTGTTCAGCTTCAATGTTTATTGCGCAGTAGTTTACCTTTATACTCCCAGCAGTAGGTGTGTCATGTTATAAGGGGCGGAGACAAGGGAGGGTCGACCCTTAACTCTTTCCGTACAGCGCATGATCTTCCGGTCGCCAGCCCTTATCTTTACTACATTTCCCCCTCCCTTAGCTCCAGTAGCTCTGGATCTCGCTGGGGAAGCTGCGCATAAAATAATCGATATGTGGTAAGACTTCTTAATATACGACTCATAGAACGCATAATTAAGCGTAACAGACAGGGTAATAGCACAACAAGGTCAAGAACAAGTAACAAGACTATGAGCCCGGTTATTAAAAGTTTGGGCGTTATTAACATTCCAGTTTTGTAAGCCTGGGATAGTGGAGCTCTGGTTTGACTTGTGGCAGCAACTGTCCTCCTTATCTCTAGTGAAGTAGGGGGGTGAACAATAGACAGGTAGAGGCTTGTCCAATAGCCGGCATATACAGACACGCATCCATTACATTCATGGATTTTGCCCAATCCAGCCAGTAGTTCATCGCGGCTCCCTCATTGCTCCCCCACACCATCAGGATGCATAGGGAAATGGTAACCTGTCAAGATAAGACTCAATAAATTGATTAATGTTTATACGGTCGAATATTTAGACTGGGTACCCATTCTAGCATCCCTTTCTCGGTTTGCACACACGCATACCCACGTCCCAGGCAACGGAGGGAATAAGGGCCCCTCCATTCACGGGTTTGCAGGTCCCGTACTTGAACCAAAGGGTAAGGCCCTTCGTTCTCATCGAGCCGGAAATGTGCCTGGGTTGCAGTCTGGGTTTTATAGGTGTTCCCTCAAATGGTATGATTTAAGGTAATTAGTGCCATTGCCAACAGACGCTGTGCCCGAAATAAGGGAGGGTCAAGGGGAGGGGGAACCCCTGTTCCTGGGCTTATCTTTTCCCCCTCCCTAAGTCGGTCGAGTAACCCTTTTAATGTGCGGTACGCGCGTTCTACAATGCTTTGGCCCGTACTGTTGTAGGGAATGCCATGACTCAACTGAATATCCCAGCGCGCGCAAAAGTCCTTTGTCTTCTTGCTGACATATGCCGCTCCATTATCTGTTTTAATTTTTTGTGGGATGCCAAGTTGCGCCATACAGTCCTGCCAATGTAAAATAACTACGAGAGCATTTTGTTTAGCATGCATAGTGGCTAAAATAACTCCACTGCAGGTATCAACTGTGACATGCAGATACTTACGTGGATTAAAGGGTTCATAAATTGTAACATCAGGCTGCCATATTTGGTTGGGCTGCAACCCTCGAGGGTTTACCCCTGCCTCCCAGAGGGGACCTTTGGAACACACAGGATAAGCAACAATCACAGAGCGAGCACCTTGCAAAGTAATACCAGTTCGCTTTCCCACTGCCCCAGGGGTAAGGGGTCCCTCTGGTACCTCAGGTATCACTGGCAGTGCCGGGGGAGCCCTACCACCCCCCCCTAGATGTCGTCAGCCGTGACGCTGGTTCTCCTTGTTCCTCAGATCTTTTCCTGCACTCTGCTCTCTGTGTGTCCAGCACCCGTCGATCACTGGGATGCAACGGGGCGTCCTCAGAAGGTGATGGTGTCTTGCCCTCCTTTTCTCCTTCCCGCCGTCTTCCTTCACGTAGTTTGCAGTACCGCTGGGATCCCACATTGGCCCCCGGGACCCAATCCAGCAACCTATCAGTCAGCTCCCTTTCCACACATTGTTGCAACTCGCCCCACGGGGAATTGAGTAGGTGGCGGATCCGCTGGTGCAGAAGGTGCTGAAGGTTCCGTGGGTGGCTGCTCTAGACTCCCCACTCGTAATGGGAACACCTTTCCCAACTCCTTTGTTCCCGCTGCGCCATGGCCTCCCTGCGCCTCCCCTTCCTCCGTTGGCTCAGTCCCCAGTAACGACGGCCCCATCTGTGCCCCACAGGCCACCCCTTCAACTCGAGTTCACACTGGAGTTCCAGCCTGTCCAGTACAGCAGTACAGAAAAACAGCAGAGATGCCCTGGCCATCTGCCAGCCCAGGCACATAGCCATTGCTGTTATCAAAATGTTCCCAGGCACAGCAGAGTAAGATGATGATAAGCAGTTCAGCAAGCAGCAAAAGCAAAAAGCAGCCACTAACGAGCACTAGACTCTAATATACAGTAAGGCAAGCAAGCCCCGTGGCAAGTACAGAAGCCTGCCGATTAATAGCTAAACAGCACTAACAGCTATAAATTTGATCTAGCACATTCCAATTAAATCGGTCATTATCGTGAACCCTTCGAGCCCCACGTTGGGCGCCAAAAAGGGCTGTCGTGGTTTAACCCCAGCCAGCAACTAAGCACCACACAGCCGCTTGCTCACTCCCCCCCGGTGGGATGGGGGAGAGAATCGGAAGAGTAAAAGTGAGAAAACTCATGGGTTGAGATAAAGACAGTTTAATGGGTAAAGCAAAAGCCACGCGCGCAAGCAAAGCAAAGCAAGGAATTCATTCACTACTTCCCATAGGCAAGCAGGTGTTCAGCCATCCCCAGGAAAGCAGGGCTCCATCATGTGTAACGGTTACTGGGGAAGACAAACGCCATCACTCCAAACGTCCCCCCCCTTCCTTCTTCTTCCTCCAGCTTTATATGCTGAGCATGATGTCATATGGTATGGCATAGCCCTTTGGCCAGTCTGGGTCAGCCCCCCCGGCTGTGCTCCCTCCCAGCCAGCCTGTGTCCCCTCCGAGACTAAACCCGTTTGCTTTTCGTTCCCAGGAACTTCATGCCCCATCAGCGCGCTATGTGCGGCAAGCCAGCACCGCTTTGCCGCAAACCCCTTCTTGAGCACCCTTTCTACTGTTCCCGAGGCGCGAAGCCGGTCACTGGCTCCTCCAACATTGCTTATGATCGCTTCTGTCAGCTCATTGCGTATTTTCCCCCAATTTGGGGTGTCCAAAAACTTCTGTGGGAGTGCCGAGCACTCCCCGGCGTAGCATCCATTGGATGCAGTCGCCCGTGGGCCTTTTCCTTATCGCCCCATCCTCGCCCACCTCCGTCGCTACCGACTTTAGTACCTTTACGAGTTCTGCGAGCTCCATCGCTGCTACCTGCAGCCGATCACGTCGGGGTCACCACTATGTAGCGTTCGTTACATATCAAGGTTATACCGGCGGATCTCCAGCTGACCCGGGCTGGGGAAGGAACAGTCAGCACACACAGTGTGGGTGTTCAGCTTCAATGTTTATTGCGCAGTAGTTTACCTTTATACTCCCAGCAGTAGGTGTGTCATGTTATAAGGGGCGGAGACAAGGGAGGGTCGACCCTTAACTCTTTCAGTACAGCGCGTGATCTTCCGGTCGCCAGCCCTTATCTTTACTACATGTTGCACAGCCCAAGAAAAGGGAACAAAGGTATCAAAACACACCTTTTTCCTCACTGCCCGCGTAAGCCCACTCCAGTGTAGCAATGAGTGCTGAACAGATGTGGAAGTGTGTCTGAGATGGAGGAGACCTTCAGGTGCCACCCTTGCAGGATAGGTTGTGCTGCTCTTTCTTCCCAATGCTGTTTGGAAAGATCAGGGCTATCAGCCAAGTGAAATGGTCCTCTTTCCCACCTGACACATTAGCCAGCCTTTTTGAAGGCATTTTTGTCCTCCCTCAACTTAAAATCTTGTAGGCGGCTCTGGCTGAGGAAGGCATTGCCCAGGATGAGTAGGGCTTCTCAGGGCACAGAAAAAGCCTTGCACCATGTGGGTGGGCGCAAGGGTGCTGGCCTCACCACCAGGTCTCCACATTGCAAGCTGGGTAGGGGAGTGAGCTGGCAGCACAACCACAGGCAGGAGAACCAGGGCCCACAATGTATGCCATCTGAGAATGGGCAAAGACACAAAGGGGTAGCATGCTCTTGGACTAGGGTCCAGCTCTTGGACTCACTACCCGAAGGGAAGGTCTCTGCCCAACCAAGCTGTCTGGGAAACTCACAATAGCTGAGAGCCACATGGAGCCCAGAGCTACCCTGTTCCTCCCCAAAATATCCTCATCCTGTTGCTTAATTCCTTTATTTTTCCATCAGCCTATATAAAGACCTTGACTGTTCACTCAGTTGCTCACAGGAGAGTGCATTTGGCTGACATGTAGGAGTCCTGTCTACTCATACATGTAGCTACAACTCTCCTCATGCCCAGATTAGGACTTGTCAGAATAAAGTTGTGAAACTTTATCTATCTGGACTTCTGTAAGGCCTTTGACACAGTCCCCCACAACATCCTTCTCTCTAAATTGGAAGGATAGGGATTTGATGGGCGGACTGTTCGGTGGATAGCAAACTGGCTGGATGGTCAAATCCAGAGGGTAGGGGTCAATGGCTCGATGTCCAGATGGAGAACAGTGACGAGTGGTGTCCCTCAGAGGTCCGTACTGGGGCCAGTGCTGTTTAATATCTTCATCAATGACATAGACAGCAGGATTGAGTGCACCCTCAGCAAGTTTGCAGATGACACCAAGCTGAGTGGTGCAGTTGACATGCCTGAGGGATGGGATGCCATCCAGAGGGACCTGGACAAGCTGGAGAAGTGGGCCTGTCTGAACTTCATGAGGTTCAACAAGGCCAAATGCAAGGCCCTGCACCTGGGTTGGGGCAACCCCCAGTATCAATACAGGCTGGGGGATGAAGGGATTGAGAGCAGCCCTGCGGAGAAGGACTTGGGGGTACTGATACAGAAAAGGCCGGACATGAGCCAGCAACGTGTGCTCACAGCCCAGAAAGCCAACTGTATCCTGGGCTGCATCAAAAGAAGCGTGGCCAGCAGGTCGAGGGAGGTGATTCTGCCCCTCTACTTTGCTCTGGCGAGACCCCCACCTGGAGTACTGTGTCCAGCTCTGGAGTCCTCAGCACAGGAAGGACATGGACCTGTTGGAGCAGGTCCAGAGGAGGGCCACAAAAATGATCAGAAGGATGGAACACCTCTCCTATGAGGAAAGGCTGAAAGAGCTGAGGTTGTTCAGCCTGGAGAAGAGAAGGCCCCGGAGAGACCTTATTGTGGCCTTTCAATACTTAAAGGGGGCTTAAAAGAAAGATGGGGACAGACTTTTTAGCAGGGCCAATAGCGATAGGACAAGGGGTAATGGTTTTAAACTAAAGGAGGGTAGATTCAGACCAGATATAAGGAAGAAATTTTTTACAATGAGGGTGGTGAGACACTGGAACGGGTTGCCCAGAGAGGTGGTAGATGCCCCATCCTTGGAAACATTCAAGGACAGGCTAGATGGGGCTCTGAGCAACCTGATCTAGTTGTAGATGTCCCTGCCAATTGCAGGGGGGATGGACTAGATGACCTTTAAAGGTCCCTTCTAACCCAAACTATTCTATGATGAAAGGGTTAAAAACCACAAGAGCAAGAAAGATGTTGTAAATACCTTAGTCACTTAATTAGATCAGAAGACACCCTGCTGTGATTTAAGGATGTCGTGAATACCTTATTAGACATATGATTTAGGGAGTAGCTAGAAGAACATTTATAAGATAAGGGGAGCTCCAGGATAATCTCGTTACAGACAACTCGGCCTTGGGAGAACAAATGCACGGAACCATCAAGATAGGAAGACACAGAAGAATGACAACAGCCGCCTTGAAGGACACCTTTTACATGATCCTGGGACTGAGTTTGCGCAGAAGCAAAGGTCAATCGGCGAACACGGTGAAGAAGACTACGGGCCTTCGTCTGAAGACCCCCAAAGACCACTTGAAGACCACCACGGGAGACGACTGCCCATGCGGATCGGACATCTGCATATGTTAATAAGTTCCAGGAAATCTCATGTTTATGTAAATGAGTTCTCGGAAATCCTGTGAATGTGTAGGACTTTATAGTATATAATCGCTGAAAGTCTACCAAATCGGTGGAGCGCTTATGGTGGAGAATCCCCAGTGCTGCCCAGCGCTGCAATAAAGGGTACCTGCTTAATGGTAACTTTGCTGCTATGGAGTTTCATTTCAGGGACTCTGAATATTCCGTCTCTCCCTCAGGGAGATCCGGACTGTGAGGAGAAGCATCCGTGAATTTTTGTATCGGAAGAGAAACCTGTAGAATTTTTTGATAGGCACGGGTGCCACATTCTCTGTATTGAATCAAACCTTATTACCTATAAGTGAACAAAACGTTAATGTTGTGGGAGCAACCGGGCAGGTTGAAAAAGCTTTTTTCTTGAAACCGCTAAAATTTAGAATTGGGAAGAGCGTGGGGATTCACAAATTTCTCTACCTGCCTGAGGCTCCTAGACCGTTACTGGGGAGGGACCTATTAGAACAACTAAATCCCAAAATAAAATTTAGAAACGGGGAAACTGAATTTAAAATGCCAGACAAAAATCACATTGAAATTTTAAGTTTGGTTCTTACTGAACCCCAAACCGGAGAAGAAGAAATTATACAAGAAATAAAAGACCAGGTATACCCAGGAGCGTGGGCCTCAGGAATACCCGGAAAGGCTAAAAATGCTGAATTGGTTGTTGTTAAACTCAAAGAAGGGGCACGAGCGGTTAAGATAAAACGATACCCCTTGAGATTGGAAGATAGGCGAGGGGTAAACAGTATTATAGAAGAGCTTATAAAATTTGGACTATTAATTGAATGCTCTTCAGAATATAACGCTCCCATTCTGCCTGTCAAAAAGCCTGATGGCAAAACTTATCGATTGGTGCAAGATTTGCGGGCAGTAAATCAAATAGTTGAAGATTTGTATCCGGTAGTGGCAAACCCATATACTCTGCTGACTAGTTTAAAGGAAACCTATGAATGGTTTGCTGTATTAGATTTAAAGGGTGCATTCTTTTGCCTTACCTTGGCTCCAGAAAGCCGCAGTTTGTTTGCCTTTGAATGGGAAAACCCCGATACAGGACGAAAAACCCAACTGACCTGGACAGTGTTACCAGGTCATAGGATTTAAAATAGCCCTACCATTTTTGGAAATCAATTAGCTAAGGAATTAGAGACCTGGGGGAGGCCCCCAGGAAACGGGATTCTTTTGCAATATGTGGATGATATTTTAATAGCCACAGAAAAGGACGAAGAATGCAAAGAACGGACTGTGAGCTTGTTAAATTTTCTCGGACTAAGTGGTTACCGAGTCTCATTACAGAAAGCCCAGATCTTGGGGAGGGGGCGGGGGAAAAAAAAAAAAAGAAGTAACATACCCGGGATTCGTGATTTCTAAGGGACAAAGACAGCTCGGGAACGACCGAAAGGAAACCATCTGCAGGACCCCAGAACCAGCCACGGTAAAAGATGCAAGCAGACCAGACCTGAAGGAGGAGCCGCCGGAGGAAGAGGAAGCCGACCACACGCGGTATACTGATGGGAGCAGTTTTGTAAAGAATGGAGTTCGAATGGCGGGATACGCTGCGACCGCCACAGACCAACTGGTGGAAGCAAAGTCACTCCCTAAGGGCACATCTGCACAACGAGCCGAAATCCGAAATAATTGCTCTAGTGAGGGCGTTGGAGCTTGCCAAAGGACTGCGAACAGATTCAAAGTATGCCTTTGGTGTAGTCCATGCCCATGGAGCAATTCGGAAAGAACGAGGACTCTTAACTGCTCAAGGGAAAGGTATAAAACATGCAGATATAATTTTGCGACTTTCAGATGCTGTACAACTTCCGTCAGCAGTGGCGAGTGATTATGCACTGCAAAGGGCATCAGAAAGGTAACACTGACAGGGAAGTGGGAAATAAATTGGCTGATCACGAGGCGAGACGAGCTGCGGAACAAGTTGAGGTATTAAGTATAATTCCTGAAAAATCTTTGCCACTGCCTGAGACAAACATATGATTTAGATCTTGGTGAAACCACCTCTGACGGTATCTTATGTGGACAACAATCATCTCAGTTATATGAACCATGCTTATTAGAACATTCTGTTAACAACTGCAAATGGATAATCCTGTCTCCTGATGCGTTTGGAACGTCTGTAGAAATTTATGCCAGGCACGTGTGTTTAGTGACTAAGAACTGATCGGTAGTTGAAGAATATCACCTAATCACTCCCTTTATGTGAAACGTATTCATTTTTCGCACGTACAGAAGAACAAGTGGCAACGTTTTGGCATTATGAGAGCCTAAATAGAAGTCGGGCAAGCACACCTCTGGAAAAATTAAACAAAATCTTGAACCAATCTCAGGAACTCGGAGAACATTTAAAGACACGAAATAAGACACTGGCTGAGTCCATCGTTAAAACAGTAATAACTAAGGACAAACTTGTTGGACTGTCGGGTCAAATTAAAGATGATACCGCCCATCACTGGTGGGATATCTTTTGGGGATACTCACCCTCTGCAGAGAAAACTTTGACCGTTCTAGTCCACCCACTCTTGATATTATTGGTGTTTGTTACTATACTAACAGTTGTCAATTGCCTTTTGTGGTAGAAGCTGAAGAAATTGGCTATGAGAGTTTGGGCCTTGCCTAAGGTGATAAAATATGAAAACTTAAGACCTTTGTAAAGAAATTTACAAAGTTTAAAGAAAGGGGGGGAATGAAAGGGTTAAAGCCAAGATAGACAAAGCCACTGCATCAAAATACCTCCTGAAAGAATTAAAGCCTAGGGGCAAGGAGGATATTTTAAATATCTTCCTCCCTTAACTAAACAAAAGAAAGGCCTTTGGGATGTAGAGAGTAGTTAGAATGGTTGCAAGATAAGGGGGCTCCGGGACAACTGGGCCTTGGGAGAACAAATGCACGGAAGATAGGAAGTCACAGAAGAACGACAACAGCCGCCTTGAAGGACACCGTTTAAGTGATCCCGGGACTGAGTTTGCGCAGAAGCAAAGGTCAATCGGCGAACACGGTGAAGAAGACTACGGGCCTTCGTCTGAAGACCCCCAAAGACCACTTGAAGACCACCACGGGAGACGACTGCCCATGCGGATCGGACATCTGCATATGTTAATAAGTTCCAGGAAATCTCATGTTTATGTAAATGAGTTCTCGGAAATCCTGTGAATGTGTAGGACTTTATAGTATATAATCGCTGAAAGTCTACCAAATCGGTGGAGCGCTTATGGTGGAGAATCCCCAGTGCTGCCCAGCGCTGCAATAAAGGGTACCTGCTTAATGGTAACTTCGCTGCTATGGAGTTTCATTTCAGGGACTCTCTGAATATTCCGTCTCTCCCTCGGGGAGATCTGGACTGTGAGGGGAAGCATCCGTGAATTTTTGTATCGGAAGAGAAACCTGTAGAATTTTTCGATAGGCACGGGTGCCACATTCTCTGTATTGAATCAAACCTTATTACCTATAAGTGAACAAAACGTTAATGTTGTGGGAGCAACCGGGCAGGTTGAAAAAGCTTTTTTCTTGAAACCGCTAAAATTTAGAATTGGGAAGAGCGTGGGGATTCACAAATTTCTCTACCTGCCTGAGGCTCCTAGACCGTTACTGGGGAGGGACCTATTAGAACAACTAAATCCCAAAATAAAATTTAGAAACGGGGAAACTGAATTTAAAATGCCAGACAAAAAACACATTGAAATTTTAAGTTTGGTTCTTACTGAACCCCAAACCGGAGAAGAAGAAATTATACAAGAAATAAAAGACCAGGTATACCCAGGAGCGTGGGCCTCAGGAATACCCGGAAAGGCTAAAAATGCTGAATTGGTTGTTGTTAAACTCAAAGAAGGGGCACGAGCGGTTAAGATAAAACGATACCCCTTGAGATTGGAAGATAGGCGAGGGGTAAACAGTATTATAGAAGAGCTTATAAAATTTGGACTATTAATTGAATGCTCTTCAGAATATAACGCTCCCATTCTGCCTGTCAAAAAGCCTGATGGCAAAACTTATCGATTGGTGCAAGATTTGCGGGCAGTAAATCAAATAGTTGAAGATTTGTATCCGGTAGTGGCAAACCCATATACTCTGCTGACTAGTTTAAAGGAAACCTATGAATGGTTTGCTGTATTAGATTTAAAGGGTGCATTCTTTTGCCTTACCTTGGCTCCAGAAAGCCGCAGTTTGTTTGCCTTTGAATGGGAAAACCCCGATACAGGACGAAAAACCCAACTGACCTGGACAGTGTTACCAGGTCATAGGATTTAAAATAGCCCTACCATTTTTGGAAATCAATTAGCTAAGGAATTAGAGACCTGGGGGAGGCCCCCAGGAAACGGGATTCTTTTGCAATATGTGGATGATATTTTAATAGCCACAGAAAAGGACGAAGAATGCAAAGAACGGACTGTGAGCTTGTTAAATTTTCTCGGACTAAGTGGTTACCGAGTCTCATTACAGAAAGCCCAGATCTTGGGGAGGGGGCGGGGGGGAAAAAAAAAAAAGAAGTAACATACCCGGGATTCGTGATTTCTAAGGGACAAAGACAGCTCGGGAACGACCGAAAGGAAACCATCTGCAGGACCCCAGAACCAGCCACGGTAAAAGATGCAAGCAGACCAGACCTGAAGGAGGAGCCGCCGGAGGAAGAGGAAGCCGACCACACGCGGTATACTGATGGGAGCAGTTTTGTAAAGAATGGAGTTCGAATGGCGGGATACGCTGCGACCGCCACAGACCAACTGGTGGAAGCAAAGTCACTCCCTAAGGGCACATCTGCACAACGAGCCGAAATCCGAAATAATTGCTCTAGTGAGGGCGTTGGAGCTTGCCAAAGGACTGCGAACAGATTCAAAGTATGCCTTTGGTGTAGTCCATGCCCATGGAGCAATTCGGAAAGAACGAGGACTCTTAACTGCTCAAGGGAAAGGTATAAAACATGCAGATATAATTTTGCGACTTTCAGATGCTGTACAACTTCCGTCAGCAGTGGCGAGTGATTATGCACTGCAAAGGGCATCAGAAAGGTAACACTGACAGGGAAGTGGGAAATAAATTGGCTGATCACGAGGCGAGACGAGCTGCGGAACAAGTTGAGGTATTAAGTATAATTCCTGAAAAATCTTTGCCACTGCCTGAGACAAACATATGATTTAGATCTTGGTGAAACCACCTCTGACGGTATCTTATGCGGACAACAATCATCTCAGTTATATGAACCATGCTTATTAGAACATTCTGTTAACAACTGCAAATGGATAATCCTGTCTCCTGATGCGTTTGGAACGTCTGTAGAAATTTATGCCAGGCACGTGTGTTTAGTGACTAAGAACTGATCGGTAGTTGAAGAATATCACCTAATCACTCCCTTTATGTGAAACGTATTCATTTTTCGCATGTACAGAAGAACAAGTGGCAACGTTTTGGCATTATGAGAGCCTAAATAGAAGTCGGGCAAGCACACCTCTGGAAAAATTAAACAAAATCTTGAACCAATCTCAGGAACTCGGAGAACATTTAAAGACACGAAATAAGACACTGGCTGAGTCCATCGTTAAAACAGTAATAACTAAGGACAAACTTGTTGGACTGTCGGGTCAAATTAAAGATGATACCGCCCATCACTGGTGGGATATCTTTTGGGGATACTCACCCTCTGCAGAGAAAACTTTGACCGTTCTAGTCCACCCACTCTTGATATTATTGGTGTTTGTTACTATACTAACAGTTGTCAATTGCCTTTTGTGGTAGAAGCTGAAGAAATTGGCTATGAGAGTTTGGGCCTTGCCTAAGGTGATAAAATATGAAAACTTAAGACCTTTGTAAAGAAATTTACAAAGTTTAAAGAAACTGGGGGAATGAAAGGGTTAAAGCCAAGATAGACAAAGCCACTGCATCAAAATACCTCCTGAAAGAATTAAAGCCTAGGGGCAAGGAGGATATTTTAAATATCTTCCTCCCTTAACTAAACAAAAGAAAGGCCTTTGGGATGTAGAGAGTAGTTAGAATGGTTGCAAGATAAGGGGGCTCCGGGACAACTGGGCCTTGGGAGAACAAATGCACGGAAGATAGGAAGTCACAGAAGAACGACAACAGCCGCCTTGAAGGACACCGTTTAAGTGATCCCGGGACTGAGTTTGCGCAGAAGCAAAGGTCAATCGGCGAACACGGTGAAGAAGACTACGGGCCTTCGTCTGAAGACCCCCAAAGACCACTTGAAGACCACCACGGGAGACGACTGCCCATGCGGATCGGACATCTGCATATGTTAATAAGTTCCAGGAAATCTCATGTTTATGTAAATGAGTTCTCGGAAATCCTGTGAATGTGTAGGACTTTATAGTATATAATCTCTGAAAGTCTACCAAATCGGTGGAGCGCTTATGGTGGAGAATCCCCAGTGCTGCCCAGCGCTGCAATAAAGGGTACCTGCTTAATGGTAACTTCGCTGCTATGGAGTTTCATTTCAGGGACTCTCTGAATATTCCGTCTCTCCCTCGGGGAGATCTGGACTGTGAGGGGAAGCATCCGTGAATTTTTGTATCGGAAGAGAAACCTGTAGAATTTTTCGATAGGCACGGGTGCCACATTCTCTGTATTGAATCAAACCTTATTACCTATAAGTGAACAAAACGTTAATGTTGTGGGAGCAACCGGGCAGGTTGAAAAAGCTTTTTTCTTGAAACCGCTAAAATTTAGAATTGGGAAGAGCGTGGGGATTCACAAATTTCTCTACCTGCCTGAGGCTCCTAGACCGTTACTGGGGAGGGACCTATTAGAACAACTAAATCCCAAAATAAAATTTAGAAACGGGGAAACTGAATTTAAAATGCCAGACAAAAAACACATTGAAATTTTAAGTTTGGTTCTTACTGAACCCCAAACCGGAGAAGAAGAAATTATACAAGAAATAAAAGACCAGGTATACCCAGGAGCGTGGGCCTCAGGAATACCCGGAAAGGCTAAAAATGCTGAATTGGTTGTTGTTAAACTCAAAGAAGGGGCACGAGCGGTTAAGATAAAACGATACCCCTTGAGATTGGAAGATAGGCGAGGGGTAAACAGTATTATAGAAGAGCTTATAAAATTTGGACTATTAATTGAATGCTCTTCAGAATATAACGCTCCCATTCTGCCTGTCAAAAAGCCTGATGGCAAAACTTATCGATTGGTGCAAGATTTGCGGGCAGTAAATCAAATAGTTGAAGATTTGTATCCGGTAGTGGCAAACCCATATACTCTGCTGACTAGTTTAAAGGAAACCTATGAATGGTTTGCTGTATTAGATTTAAAGGGTGCATTCTTTTGCCTTACCTTGGCTCCAGAAAGCCGCAGTTTGTTTGCCTTTGAATGGGAAAACCCCGATACAGGACGAAAAACCCAACTGACCTGGACAGTGTTACCAGGTCATAGGATTTAAAATAGCCCTACCATTTTTGGAAATCAATTAGCTAAGGAATTAGAGACCTGGGGGAGGCCCCCAGGAAACGGGATTCTTTTGCAATATGTGGATGATATTTTAATAGCCACAGAAAAGGACGAAGAATGCAAAGAACGGACTGTGAGCTTGTTAAATTTTCTCGGACTAAGTGGTTACCGAGTCTCATTACAGAAAGCCCAGATCTTGGGGAGGGGGCGGGGGGGGAAAAAAAAAAAAAAAAGTAACATACCCGGGATTCGTGATTTCTAAGGGACAAAGACAGCTCGGGAACGACCGAAAGGAAACCATCTGCAGGACCCCAGAACCAGCCACGGTAAAAGATGCAAGCAGACCAGACCTGAAGGAGGAGCCGCCGGAGGAAGAGGAAGCCGACCACACGCGGTATACTGATGGGAGCAGTTTTGTAAAGAATGGAGTTCGAATGGCGGGATACGCTGCGACCGCCACAGACCAACTGGTGGAAGCAAAGTCACTCCCTAAGGGCACATCTGCACAACGAGCCGAAATCCGAAATAATTGCTCTAGTGAGGGCGTTGGAGCTTGCCAAAGGACTGCGAACAGATTCAAAGTATGCCTTTGGTGTAGTCCATGCCCATGGAGCAATTCGGAAAGAACGAGGACTCTTAACTGCTCAAGGGAAAGGTATAAAACATGCAGATATAATTTTGCGACTTTCAGATGCTGTACAACTTCCGTCAGCAGTGGCGAGTGATTATGCACTGCAAAGGGCATCAGAAAGGTAACACTGACAGGGAAGTGGGAAATAAATTGGCTGATCACGAGGCGAGACGAGCTGCGGAACAAGTTGAGGTATTAAGTATAATTCCTGAAAAATCTTTGCCACTGCCTGAGACAAACATATGATTTAGATCTTGGTGAAACCACCTCTGACGGTATCTTATGCGGACAACAATCATCTCAGTTATATGAACCATGCTTATTAGAACATTCTGTTAACAACTGCAAATGGATAATCCTGTCTCCTGATGCGTTTGGAACGTCTGTAGAAATTTATGCCAGGCACGTGTGTTTAGTGACTAAGAACTGATCGGTAGTTGAAGAATATCACCTAATCACTCCCTTTATGTGAAACGTATTCATTTTTCGCATGTACAGAAGAACAAGTGGCAACGTTTTGGCATTATGAGAGCCTAAATAGAAGTCGGGCAAGCACACCTCTGGAAAAATTAAACAAAATCTTGAACCAATCTCAGGAACTCGGAGAACATTTAAAGACACGAAATAAGACACTGGCTGAGTCCATCGTTAAAACAGTAATAACTAAGGACAAACTTGTTGGACTGTCGGGTCAAATTAAAGATGATACCGCCCATCACTGGTGGGATATCTTTTGGGGATACTCACCCTCTGCAGAGAAAACTTTGACCGTTCTAGTCCACCCACTCTTGATATTATTGGTGTTTGTTACTATACTAACAGTTGTCAATTGCCTTTTGTGGTAGAAGCTGAAGAAATTGGCTATGAGAGTTTGGGCCTTGCCTAAGGTGATAAAATATGAAAACTTAAGACCTTTGTAAAGAAATTTACAAAGTTTAAAGAAAGGGGGGGAATGAAAGGGTTAAAGCCAAGATAGACAAAGCCACTGCATCAAAATACCTCCTGAAAGAATTAAAGCCTAGGGGCAAGGAGGATATTTTAAATATCTTCCTCCCTTAACTAAACAAAAGAAAGGCCTTTGGGATGTAGAGAGTAGTTAGAATGGTTGCAAGATAAGGGGGCTCCGGGACAACTGGGCCTTGGGAGAACAAATGCACGGAAGATAGGAAGTCACAGAAGAACGACAACAGCCGCCTTGAAGGACACCGTTTAAGTGATCCCGGGACTGAGTTTGCGCAGAAGCAAAGGTCAATCGGCGAACACGGTGAAGAAGACTACGGGCCTTCGTCTGAAGACCCCCAAAGACCACTTGAAGACCACCACGGGAGACGACTGCCCATGCGGATCGGACATCTGCATATGTTAATAAGTTCCAGGAAATCTCATGTTTATGTAAATGAGTTCTCGGAAATCCTGTGAATGTGTAGGACTTTATAGTATATAATCTCTGAAAGTCTACCAAATCGGTGGAGCGCTTATGGTGGAGAATCCCCAGTGCTGCCCAGCGCTGCAATAAAGGGTACCTGCTTAATGGTAACTTCGCTGCTATGGAGTTTCATTTCAGGGACTCTCTGAATATTCCGTCTCTCCCTCGGGGAGATCCGGACTGTGAGGGGAAGCATCCATGAATTTTTGTATCGGAAGAGAAACCTGTAGAATTTTTTGATAGGCACGGGTGCCACATTCTCTGTATTGAATCAAACCTTATTACCTATAAGTGAACAAAACGTTAATGTTGTGGGAGCAACCGGGCAGGTTGAAAAAGCTTTTTTCTTGAAACCGCTAAAATTTAGAATTGGGAAGAGCGTGGGGATTCACAAATTTCTCTACCTGCCTGAGGCTCCTAGACCGTTACTGGGGAGGGACCTATTAGAACAACTAAATCCCAAAATAAAATTTAGAAACGGGGAAACTGAATTTAAAATGCCAGACAAAAAACACATTGAAATTTTAAGTTTGGTTCTTACTGAACCCCAAACCGGAGAAGAAGAAATTATACAAGAAATAAAAGACCAGGTATACCCAGGAGCGTGGGCCTCAGGAATACCCGGAAAGGCTAAAAATGCTGAATTGGTTGTTGTTAAACTCAAAGAAGGGGCACGAGCGGTTAAGATAAAACGATACCCCTTGAGATTGGAAGATAGGCGAGGGGTAAACAGTATTATAGAAGAGCTTATAAAATTTGGACTATTAATTGAATGCTCTTCAGAATATAACGCTCCCATTCTGCCTGTCAAAAAGCCTGATGGCAAAACTTATCGATTGGTGCAAGATTTGCGGGCAGTAAATCAAATAGTTGAAGATTTGTATCCGGTAGTGGCAAACCCATATACTCTGCTGACTAGTTTAAAGGAAACCTATGAATGGTTTGCTGTATTAGATTTAAAGGGTGCATTCTTTTGCCTTACCTTGGCTCCAGAAAGCCGCAGTTTGTTTGCCTTTGAATGGGAAAACCCCGATACAGGACGAAAAACCCAACTGACCTGGACAGTGTTACCAGGTCATAGGATTTAAAATAGCCCTACCATTTTTGGAAATCAATTAGCTAAGGAATTAGAGACCTGGGGGAGGCCCCCAGGAAACGGGATTCTTTTGCAATATGTGGATGATATTTTAATAGCCACAGAAAAGGACGAAGAATGCAAAGAACGGACTGTGAGCTTGTTAAATTTTCTCGGACTAAGTGGTTACCGAGTCTCATTACAGAAAGCCCAGATCTTGGGGAGGGGGTGGGGGGGGAAAAAAAAAAAAAAAAAAAAGTAACATACCCGGGATTCGTGATTTCTAAGGGACAAAGACAGCTCGGGAACGACCGAAAGGAAACCATCTGCAGGACCCCAGAACCAGCCACGGTAAAAGATGCAAGCAGACCAGACCTGAAGGAGGAGCCGCCGGAGGAAGAGGAAGCCGACCACACGCGGTATACTGATGGGAGCAGTTTTGTAAAGAATGGAGTTCGAATGGCGGGATACGCTGCGACCGCCACAGACCAACTGGTGGAAGCAAAGTCACTCCCTAAGGGCACATCTGCACAACGAGCCGAAATCCGAAATAATTGCTCTAGTGAGGGCGTTGGAGCTTGCCAAAGGACTGCGAACAGATTCAAAGTATGCCTTTGGTGTAGTCCATGCCCATGGAGCAATTCGGAAAGAACGAGGACTCTTAACTGCTCAAGGGAAAGGTATAAAACATGCAGATATAATTTTGCGACTTTCAGATGCTGTACAACTTCCGTCAGCAGTGGCGAGTGATTATGCACTGCAAAGGGCATCAGAAAGGTAACACTGACAGGGAAGTGGGAAATAAATTGGCTGATCACGAGGCGAGACGAGCTGCGGAACAAGTTGAGGTATTAAGTATAATTCCTGAAAAATCTTTGCCACTGCCTGAGACAAACATATGATTTAGATCTTGGTGAAACCACCTCTGACGGTATCTTATGCGGACAACAATCATCTCAGTTATATGAACCATGCTTATTAGAACATTCTGTTAACAACTGCAAATGGATAATCCTGTCTCCTGATGCGTTTGGAACGTCTGTAGAAATTTATGCCAGGCACGTGTGTTTAGTGACTAAGAACTGATCGGTAGTTGAAGAATATCACCTAATCACTCCCTTTATGTGAAACGTATTCATTTTTCGCATGTACAGAAGAACAAGTGGCAACGTTTTGGCATTATGAGAGCCTAAATAGAAGTCGGGCAAGCACACCTCTGGAAAAATTAAACAAAATCTTGAACCAATCTCAGGAACTCGGAGAACATTTAAAGACACGAAATAAGACACTGGCTGAGTCCATCGTTAAAACAGTAATAACTAAGGACAAACTTGTTGGACTGTCGGGTCAAATTAAAGATGATACCGCCCATCACTGGTGGGATATCTTTTGGGGATACTCACCCTCTGCAGAGAAAACTTTGACCGTTCTAGTCCACCCACTCTTGATATTATTGGTGTTTGTTACTATACTAACAGTTGTCAATTGCCTTTTGTGGTAGAAGCTGAAGAAATTGGCTATGAGAGTTTGGGCCTTGCCTAAGGTGATAAAATATGAAAACTTAAGACCTTTGTAAAGAAATTTACAAAGTTTAAAGAAAGGGGGGGAATGAAAGGGTTAAAGCCAAGATAGACAAAGCCACTGCATCAAAATACCTCCTGAAAGAATTAAAGCCTAGGGGCAAGGAGGATATTTTAAATATCTTCCTCCCTTAACTAAACAAAAGAAAGGCCTTTGGGATGTAGAGAGTAGTTAGAATGGTTGCAAGATAAGGGGGCTCCGGGACAACTGGGCCTTGGGAGAACAAATGCACGGAAGATAGGAAGTCACAGAAGAACGACAACAGCCGCCTTGAAGGACACCGTTTAAGTGATCCCGGGACTGAGTTTGCGCAGAAGCAAAGGTCAATCGGCGAACACGGTGAAGAAGACTACGGGCCTTCGTCTGAAGACCCCCAAAGACCACTTGAAGACCACCACGGGAGACGACTGCCCATGCGGATCGGACATCTGCATATGTTAATAAGTTCCAGGAAATCTCATGTTTATGTAAATGAGTTCTCGGAAATCCTGTGAATGTGTAGGACTTTATAGTATATAATCTCTGAAAGTCTACCAAATCGGTGGAGCGCTTATGGTGGAGAATCCCCAGTGCTGCCCAGCGCTGCAATAAAGGGTACCTGCTTAATGGTAACTTCGCTGCTATGGAGTTTCATTTCAGGGACTCTCTGAATATTCCGTCTCTCCCTCGGGGAGATCCGGACTGTGAGGAGAAGCATCCGTGAATTTTTGTATCAGAAGAGAAACCTGTAGAATTTTTTGATAGGCACGGGTGCCACATTCTCTGTATTGAATCAAACCTTATTACCTATAAGTGAACAAAACGTTAATGTTGTGGGAGCAACCGGGCAGGTTGAAAAAGCTTTTTTCTTGAAACCGCTAAAATTTAGAATTGGGAAGAGCGTGGGGATTCACAAATTTCTCTACCTGCCTGAGGCTCCTAGACCGTTACTGGGGAGGGACCTATTAGAACAACTAAATCCCAAAATAAAATTTAGAAACGGGGAAACTGAATTTAAAATGCCAGACAAAAAACACATTGAAATTTTAAGTTTGGTTCTTACTGAACCCCAAACCGGAGAAGAAGAAATTATACAAGAAATAAAAGACCAGGTATACCCAGGAGCGTGGGCCTCAGGAATACCCGGAAAGGCTAAAAATGCTGAATTGGTTGTTGTTAAACTCAAAGAAGGGGCACGAGCTATTAAGATAAAACGATACCCCTTGAGATTGGAAGATAGGCGAGGGGTAAACAGTATTATAGAAGAGCTTATAAAATTTGGACTATTAATTGAATGCTCTTCAGAATATAACGCTCCCATTCTGCCTGTCAAAAAGCCTGATGGCAAAACTTATCGATTGGTGCAAGATTTGCGGGCAGTAAATCAAATAGTTGAAGATTTGTATCCGGTAGTGGCAAACCCATATACTCTGCTGACTAGTTTAAAGGAAACCTATGAATGGTTTGCTGTATTAGATTTAAAGGGTGCATTCTTTTGCCTTACCTTGGCTCCAGAAAGCCGCAGTTTGTTTGCCTTTGAATGGGAAAACCCCGATACAGGACGAAAAACCCAACTGACCTGGACAGTGTTACCAGGTCATAGGATTTAAAATAGCCCTACCATTTTTGGAAATCAATTAGCTAAGGAATTAGAGACCTGGGGGAGGCCCCCAGGAAACGGGATTCTTTTGCAATATGTGGATGATATTTTAATAGCCACAGAAAAGGACGAAGAATGCAAAGAACGGACTGTGAGCTTGTTAAATTTTCTCGGACTAAGTGGTTACCGAGTCTCATTACAGAAAGCCCAGATCTTGGGGAGGGGGCGGGGGGGAAAAAAAAAAAAGAAGTAACATACCCGGGATTCGTGATTTCTAAGGGACAAAGACAGCTCGGGAACGACCGAAAGGAAACCATCTGCAGGACCCCAGAACCAGCCACGGTAAAAGATGCAAGCAGACCAGACCTGAAGGAGGAGCCGCCGGAGGAAGAGGAAGCCGACCACACGCGGTATACTGATGGGAGCAGTTTTGTAAAGAATGGAGTTCGAATGGCGGGATACGCTGCGACCGCCACAGACCAACTGGTGGAAGCAAAGTCACTCCCTAAGGGCACATCTGCACAACGAGCCGAAATCCGAAATAATTGCTCTAGTGAGGGCGTTGGAGCTTGCCAAAGGACTGCGAACAGATTCAAAGTATGCCTTTGGTGTAGTCCATGCCCATGGAGCAATTCGGAAAGAACGAGGACTCTTAACTGCTCAAGGGAAAGGTATAAAACATGCAGATATAATTTTGCGACTTTCAGATGCTGTACAACTTCCGTCAGCAGTGGCGAGTGATTATGCACTGCAAAGGGCATCAGAAAGGTAACACTGACAGGGAAGTGGGAAATAAATTGGCTGATCACGAGGCGAGACGAGCTGCGGAACAAGTTGAGGTATTAAGTATAATTCCTGAAAAATCTTTGCCACTACCTGAAACAATTGAATATGATGAAAAGGATCAAAAGCTTATCACTAACTTAGGAGCTGAAACTGGCCCTTCAGGATGGGCAGTGTTGAAAGATAAGAGAATAATAGTTCCCTTTAGAAACTTATAAAAACAGAGCACGATAAAACTCATTGGGGAACTGAAGCCTTATACAACTCTCTTATTAAGCAAATTGTAGCTAGAAATTTATATCAGACTGCCAAAGACAACACATCCTGGGGTTTTGAAGAATTATGGCATGGTCTTACCTCATGGCTACCTAATTGGACATGGCTAAGGAATCTGTTTGTAATAGGGATAATGGTGATTTGTGTATGCATCCTAGCCTGTGTTATGATACAATGCTGCTCTTGTATTTCCAATCTCTCTAAACGTTGCAAACGTAAGTGATGGAGGCTTGAGCTCTAAAGAGCTGCAACCCTCAATAGGTAAGGAGGGAATGAAAGGGTTAAAAACCACAAGAGCAAGAAAGATGTTGTAAATACCTTAGTCACTTAATTAGATCAGAAGACACCCTGGCGTGATTTAAGGATGTCATGAATGCCTTATTAGACATGAGGGTGGTCTGATGTGATTTAGGGAGTAGCTAGAAGAACAGTTATAAGATAAGGGGGGCTCCAGGATAATCTCGTTACAGACAACTCGGCCTTGGGAGAACAAATGCACAGAACCATGAAGATAGGAAGACACAGAAGAATGACAACAATAGCCTTGAAGGACAATGTTGACGTGATCCTAGGACTGAGTTTGCGCGGAAGCAAACATGGTGAAGAAGACTATGAGCCGTCATCTGAAGACCCCCAAAGACCACTTGAAGACCGATAAAGTTCAGTTTGAACTAAATCTTTTGTCCACAAATATTTCCTACAGTTTTCTGTCTTTTATCTCTGATACATGCCAGCTTGCATGAATTTCTTTTGGTGATGTCTTGGGAGAAGGCACTGCAGGAAAACCACTCAGTCAAAGATTTCCCTGTAAATGAAGAAAGTCAGACCTTGCAATCCAACTACCTATTCCAAACTGCATGTGTCTGAATTTGTGCATGTCTATGAAAAAAATTAAGCTTTTCTATTCCCCCTCTAGTCCTCACAATTCACTTGGAACCAGCAGTATCATTCAGGCAAAACAGATCTTCTCAGAGAAAAGCAGCTTGCTTTCTCCTGCTATGTTAAAAGGAACTGGATTTCTTTGAAGCAATACAAATTCCTTGCATTAAAAAAAAAAAAATCCATTCCACATGAATGTTAATGCTACCTCCAAATGATGCGTGTGTGTGCAGAGTGCCTTTGAAAGAAGTCCTTCACAAAATCCATTTGCATCAGGGGATGCAACTGGTGGACTTCCATCTGAATGTTGCTATTGTTCTAGTCTCTGTCACATTTACTTTTCCAGTCAGTCTCAGATGTAACTTCCCAACCACAAGAAATTGTTTTGAGTTGTCGGCAGTCTAATTCATCTAGATTGTCTTTGTTTACAGGAAGATTTTAGTGTCCAATGAGAGGAAGGGATTTTACTGCCAGCTCTTAGTCACTGCAGGGCAAAATGCAGGCAGGAGAGTAGATTTCCACAGGTCAAGGTCCATAGGAGAACTTTTTGTTCAGGTTACTGGCTGTAGCCTAGCAATAACTTTGGCATGAAGTATCTATACTGTGCTTGGAAAGAGCAGGACTCAAGTCATCTGATGCTAAACTGAGCCACCATGTCCTCAGCTGCATTTGTATCCCATTTCTTCGAACTTCATGAGCAGAAACCTCTGTCCACTCTCCTGCCCCATGGCAGGCTGAGCCACACCTATGGCTGTCACTCCTGGCACTAGTTTGTCTAACCTGTTCTTTAAGACCTCTGATGTTGGAGAGGCCACAGCTCCCCTTGGCAAGCTATTCCAGCTTTTGTCTGTCCTCACAGTCTCCACTTTCTAACCTCTTTTAGGCAGTCTAAGATCCTCAGCTTGTGTGAAATGAGATGAGCTCTGCTGACATCAGTGAAGTTCAAAAACTCAGTCCTTCCACTTCCCTCTTAATTTTTCTCTGTTCCTACTCTTTATCTTTTCATAGGTCCACAATGTTCCTTCCACTCACTTTAACATCTAAGCAGTGTGAAAGTGCTGATGCTCACTCCTACATACCATCATCAGCATTCAGCTCTCTTATTCTGTTCATATTTCTAAAACTTTCAGATATTCATCTTCACACATGCCTACTACAGCATTCTGCTGGGGATCTAAAAAACACATCAGACATATAAAGAAGTTTCTGAGATCATCTTCCAGCCTTGTCTTTCTGAGCAAATAAACCTTCTCTTTGTGACCCTCACCTGGCTTCCCAAGTTCAAATTTTCAGACATTACCTTTAATACCACTCTGTCACGGAGGTACACTAAGACTAACTGAAACAAAGGACAAACTCAAACAACTTTATTGCACAAAACAACCAAACCCGTACAACAGAAACCAATGAGAAACAGGGGTAAACCAAAATCAATCAACACTCTGATAACATTTAACACATAACAGGTTCGAGGTGTCAGTCGGGCAGGGTATTGTTACTGCACGGCAATACACACGGCAATGATGATCCAAAATGCATACACACGCTCACTCACAAAGGGGGGGAAACTCTCTCCCTCCCATGGGTACCCAGAGGATGTAATCGCTCGCCCCGGGGGTGGGGTGGGGTGAGGGCTCACCCAAGGATATCCAGAAGACAATCACTCACCCAAAGGAGGTGAGGGCACTTCAATCCCGAGAAGTTTCCTCAGGCGGCATCCCAACCCAAGTGGGGGAGAGGTTTTCAAACACAGACCTGCTGCTCTGAGAAGACCACTCCAAGGGGGTCTCCGGCAGCGCCCCGTTTATACCCTGGATTGGATCTGAGCTGTGGTCATCATTGGTCATGATCCAGAAGCTTCTCCAAGCCAAGGCGCCTCATTGGCTGCAGACCCTGCCTGGCGACCAAGAGGCCCCGCTCCTCCTGCTCTCCTGCTCCTCCTGCTCCCCTTGCCGAAGGGTGTACATGCCTGGGGGCACGGCAGAGCACAAAAGGCGCGAGAATGAGGCGCGAAAAGCATGGGGGGGGGGGGGGGGGAGGAGGAATGTACCTGTCACACCAAGTCAAAGATTATTTTATTTTCGTTGGCTGAGATTTTAAAAGGGAACTAAAGATTTAGTGTGATCACCACAACAGAAAGCATTATAAAAGTTCTGGTTTTCAGAAGGCAATTGTTCAGTAGCTGCTAAAAAAAAACAGGATTTCTTTAGAAATATCACAAGTTACTACCTAAGAACATTTGAAACCAAAAATCACCAGTCATTTCTGGAGATTTCATGGAAAAAGAAGGTATATAAATATAAAGCCTAGTGGTTTCCCTTTACATGGTGGCAAGTTTTGATTAAAATTTGCACTTCTTACTTGTTTCTTCAGTGTCTGGCCTAAAATATAATTATATAACCAATCTGATACTTTGAGCCTACGAATATAAAAATGAAGATTTAAACTTTGTGGCTTTCACTGCATTTCTCTAAAGGCCAAAACTAAAAGTAGACATCTGACAACCTCAGACTGTGGTAAAGTTCAGTTCTTACACCTATCTGGACCCCAAACTCCTTGGTTCTTGCTCATCTTTAGTTCTGTTGGGTTGTCATTGTTTTACAGAAAAAAATGGCTTTTAGAGTCTTTTATAACAAAATCACTGTTTTTGAAGCCTAAATGAAGATACATGAAGAGAACACCTGAAAGAAATACGTCATGTTAATGACATGTCATGTAAATGAAAGATCTATGAAAACATATAACGCCTATTAACCATGTCTATTTGGAGAGCTGCTAAGTTTATGGTATTTTACTATTCCAACAACACTATGAAATTCTCCTCCTATACATTTTAATTTGCATCCTACTACCTATAAAACACAATGTTCAGTTTACCTTGCTATCTCTTTTTACTAGGCTGTGTAAGAGGTAGGACCTGATATGCCCAGAACCTCTGTCACTTGTGAGGGATTCTCTTATTTGATTGTGTTTATCATTAGCTTTAAATAAATCTGTGAATGACATGAAACATGGCAATACACCTCTACCACCAACTCAGTCAAATGTAGTTTTCAAGTGGAACGTATCCCAGGACTTTATTTTAAAACACCTGGCTGGCTTTGGCTCGATGCTCACCCACTGCGGCTAGCGTGGATGAGGCCAACAGTGTGACCCCACTGCAAGTGAGCCCTTTGGGAGCCCATAGCTCCAGTTGTTCCCAGCGGTTGCTGTATTGCAGCTGAGATGCCACTGAATTATAGCCTTCTGTAAGAGACTGCTTGGGGCTGCAGAGCCTTTATTCCCACTGCAGTGTTTTGCAGGTGCTATATGCTCTGATGGGATGGCAGTAGTGTGTCATATGCAACAATATGATGGTAATGCCTGGGTTATGCCCTTATAGAGGCTTTTACCCAGAAGCAGGTGAATGTTTAACTTTAAGGGGTTTTATATTGTTTTGAGGTTTTTAGCTTAGTTTTTAGAAAGGAAATCTAAGAGAGTACTACATCTGAAGTTGCCTGTTGCTGTTGAGGCGCAGCAGGTCGGCCGCATCTGCTGTCCCTCCCATGTGCTCCATGCTACTCAGAGGAAACCCTCCTCTGCACCCACAGACAGGCACTTGCACAAAAACAGACTGGTTCCTGAAACTCACTGTCACATAGCACAACTGAAAACCTGGGAAGGGCCAGAGACACATGAAACGATGCTATATTCAAGCCTGAAGGCCATAAAATGACAACACCAAGGCACAAGGCACCAAGAAGCAACACAGGGCTGTGCCAGCCCTGAGCGCAGCAAGCCCTGTTGGGGCTCTGCCAGGGAGAGGAGGTGGGGCTGGCAGGTGGGGGGGAGATGAGGTGGGGCTGGCAGGTGGGGGGCACATCTCCCCACTCAGGTGGAGCAGCAGTGGCAGAGCAGCCCCACACAGTGGGAAACACTGGAGCACCAGCAGTGCCAGCCTGGGCCTGCACAGCACAACAGGGCATGCAAGGCCACATCAGAATATAATGCAGTTGTGAGGGTCTTTTCTTTTTCTTTTTTTTTTTGAACCAAACAGCTTTACTTTGCATACAAACATTACTGTATATTAAGTGTGAGATTTCACAATAGATAACATCAAGCATCTCAAGCATCCTACTCACAGGGCTTGGCACTGGAGGTCTCCCTGACCACCGTGCACCCTTGACCATCTCCTGGGAACAGCCTTTGACTGAAATGCCAAATACTTAAAGCACATCAAACCACCACAAGAGATCCACACAGTGTTTACACACATGCACACACTAGCTGAAATCAGAAATCTTCTAAAATAGACTGGAAATACTCATCGCTTTACAGTGGCAAGAAAAGAGGTTTCAGGAGAGAGGAGACAGATAGACCCATGTTATCAGAGCTGCCAAGAAACTGAAGAAAAGGTTTAGCAGTCTTATAACCTATTCATTGGGAAAACTCTCTTCATACACTGCATGAATGATACCCAGCTATTAAAAGATGATCTTTTCCTTAAATTGCTGAGCCCAGGAGTCTGTTGGGTTAATGGGCAGAGGAACAGCTCAAAGTTGGTCCAGTTCTATAGAGAATCAGAGTCCTCCTTCACAACGCCCCGAGGTTTAGTAACGTGGTGATTCAGCTCTGGGAGCTGATTTTGTTTCTGGAGCCTTCAGTATTCTCACTTCAAATTTAATCAGAAATAATTGGCCCTTTTGAACAGCAGGAAACTTGGCTGCTATCCAAGCCGTGCTACGCTGCCAAGCTCTGCCTGTCCAGCAGGAGCTGCAGTCCTGCTGTGTGGATGCAGCTTGCAGCCCTCTGGGACAGCCTCCTAGGGGGTATGCAGCTCAGCATCCCAACAGCCTCTTTGGGACCTGAGGGGAGAGCAGTGCCCACTTCCATTGCATTTAATTGAAAAAAAAAATGTGACATGCAACAGGAGAACATTAACTCATGTTGCATCAGCTCCATAAGGGAGGTCTCCAGATTGTAAAGTGCTGAGGATCAAAGGATGTCCCAGGCAGATCCTCAGGCTCTGAAAGCTGTCTTGTACCCTGACTCTAGTAATTGTTTTAATGTGATGAACCCTACATTAAACTGCGTAAAATGAGTATGTCAGGTAACAAAGTTGCCCTTTGAAAAGTTTCAGCAGTGCTATTAAGCACGCTTGCACAAAGAGCAGGTGCGTTCGTGCATGGCAGAGAGTCACGAATGAAAGGCCAGGGACTCTGACGTCAGACTGATGCCACACTACCAGCTCTGCAGGAGGATATTGGCTTCCAGCAAAAATGCCAAGAGCCTTTCCCAAACATGAGCATGCAATTAGGAGATGACAGGGAATGCCTTTCAAAATGATACAGTGGTGCTTTTGTACCAGTGTGCATGAGATCTCAGAGTGTCGCAGAAATCACAGATAATGGGAAAGAGGATGAAAGGGAACTTGTGCAAACATTGTCTCAAGCACAAGAATGACAAATGCCCTGGGGAGGGATCCTTTAAACACTCAAAGAACTTTTGAAATGCTAAGAGGATTTGAGGGGGAAAAGATGGAAAAATAAGAACTTTTAAGGGCACAAAAAGTTCAAATTGTCACAAAATATTTGCAAAATATTTCACTCTCAAATTGCTTTGGTAATTGCAGTGGAAAATCTCTGGGGTCAGAGTCTCTGCTAAACTGGGCAGAGAAGCTGAGCCAAGGCACCAACATACCTGAGGTTGGGATACAATCTTTTGACAACTATCCTTCTTTTTTGCACAAGGGAACCTCCTGCAGTAGGATCGTATTGAGCTTGGCTGGGATGGAGTTAACTTTCCCCATAGCAGCCCTCATAATGCTATGCTTTGTATTGGTAGCTAGAAAGGTGTTGATAACACACCAGTATTTTGGCTACTGCTGAGCAGTGCTCCACAGCATCAAGGCTGCCTCTCCAAACACCACCACCACCCCCAAAGGCCAGTAGGCTGGGGGGTGGGTAAGATCTTGGGAGGGGACATAGCCAGGACAGCTGACCCAAGCTGACCAAAAAGCTATTCCATACCATATGACGTCGTGCTCAGCAATAAAAACTAAGAGAAAGGGGGGGGGGGGATTTGTTATTAAGGCATTTGTCATTAAGGCATTTGCCTTCCAAAGCAATCGCTATATGTACTTGATGTCCGTAAAGATTAACCTTGCTCATTTTACCCTAACAATACTATGGCACTGTGAAACAGCATATCTGTCTCAAAACAAAGAACCCCAAAGTGAATGAGAGTCTGCTTCATTAACGGCCCGTGAAAGACTGCATAATGTTGCCAAAGTTAAGTGAACTTAGGGGAAAGGTAATTCCGGCAGGGGGAGATCACGACCACCGACTCAAGGACCACCCACTCAAGAAACCCACCGACCCAAAAGATTAAGGAAGTAAAGGTCTCGAGAATCATAGTGAGCATGCGTAGCAATTTACATGGCAGGTGAAGAATTTTAGCCAATCATTTAACAAAGTAACAATGAATATGTATTAGATGTTAAAACCTTGTGTATAAATAACTGTTAGTTTACATCAATGGTGTGCTGGTTTGTACCATGCACCAGTATCCGCACATTTACGTAATAAAGGAAAATACCTCGACTCTGTGTATAAATTGGGCGATGCACACCGGGTAATGGACCCAAGTTTTTGGGACAACATACTGAGGCCCTGCTTCCCAGGAAGTGGCTGAACATCATCTGCTGATGGGAAGTAGAGAATAATTTCTTTTTGTTTTCCTTTGCTTCCGTGCACGGCCTTTGCTTTTCTTTATTAAACTGCCTTTACTTTGGCCCATGAGTTCTTTTTTCATTTATTTTCTCTCCCCCCCACCTTCTGGGGAGGGGGGGTGATAGAGCAGCTTGGTAGGCACCTGGCCAGCCAAGATCAACCCACCACAAGGATTTTGCAACAGCCAGTTTTCTTTAGATGTGAAAGAAGGGGAGTCAAGCATATGCTGGAATGACTGGGACTGCAGTCTGAGACTAAACAACAGGTAATGTTTCTCACTGAGACATGCTAATCCTCCTTACAAAAGCCAGACAAGTATACTGTGCATTCATAGATTGCTTGCTATGGCAACCTTCTTATGGTTCTGAGACAACCCAGCTGTGTCCTGGCCTGAAGGGATCCTAGGGAATAAATGAAAAGTAATCCTTGTATATTCATATGGTGAGATTATAGGTATGTAACCCCTGCAAAACACTTTGTTTCCACTAGAAATGGTGGTACCCCAGTAGTAGGATTGGTTAGTGTGTAAGACGAGAAAAATGGAGGTATTTAGCTTTTGCCAAAAGAAATGAAGGTTGACAGATAAGCAAGGCTGCTCTTAGGCAGGAAGTAACAAATCCGTTTGGGTCTTTATTCTTCAGAGGTGCTTCCCCATCCGTTACTCTCCTCTATTTAATAAGACAAGCGTCAAATTTTAAATGTCATGCTATACAACTCCACAAATACCATGGGATGGAACAGACTGCGAAACGAAGCCAAGACACTGCAGCACTGGGAATAGAGGTCAGAGAGTGAAAGCTAAACCCAACCTGGATTTGGTTATGCTGGTAAAAAGAGAAGTGGGAGAGCTCAGTGCCTCACTCCTTCACAGATCACCATGGCTCCCTCTGCTGCATCCCTCTTCCCCGCATCTTTCGGGCATGCTCCAGCCACCTCATCTTCAAACGAATTTGCGATGACATCCTGCTTCAATCAGACTTGCCACAGAACATCCGGAGAGCCTGGAAGGACAGCCTTTAGACTTTTATTCAGACTAATTGCACCATTTTGCCCTCACTTTCATTTAAAACTTTTTAGCATCTAATAGGTCATCAAAATAAAATTCTTCTGTTATCAGGGGCCTCAAACAAGAATGCACCCAAGGACGTGACTTTCCAACTGTGACTGGCATATCCTGGGGAAGTGCAGATAAACCCATTGAAACCAAGACAAGGAACCTGAGAAGACAAGACAACATCTGGAAGAAAAGACTCAGAATTCATGAAAAGAACACTAAGAGACACCTCTTCAATAACCACTAGGAACCACCAGGGACCATTGAAGACCCCTCCCATGGAAGCCCTTGGAGACTCAGGTCGCATGTGTAAAGACTATGCAAATATGATAATCACTTCCAGGAAATAAAATGAATATGTATAGTAATTCCGGGAAATCCAATGCGTATGTATGTAACAGGGGGATATAAGCTTTGACCGATGCAATGTACGGCATGCACGTTAGGCGGAACTATCCCCCCATTCATCCAGCACTGGAATGAAGAGAATGCCTGCTTCTTAATACTACATTGGTGTTAAGAGGTTTATTCCCGATTTCGGTGACAGTTTTGGCACCCTAGATGGGACTCTGCTTCTGAATCTCAACAGATCCGTGGGATTGCAGGACCTCCAGCTGACACCGAGGGATTCTCGGGGAGAACCTCCGATCCCCGGACTGAAGAGCTCTGAGCAAGACCCCTGGGAAGGTAAAGGCATTCCTTTCTCTAAAAAAGAAAAAAAAAAAAAAAAAAAAGGGTGGTTGCCTGCCCGTAAGGCGCGGCGAAAGCCTCACAGGGTTGGGCTATAAAGGTACCTAAGGGAAGGATTTGATCCTATCTGACAAAAGTCTGTAGGACACCCGGGTTTGGTGTGTTGGAGTCCCACTGAAAGTGGTACAAGGGGTTCGAGTCCCCAATGCCTTGTTATTTTGTGTTAAGTCATTGCCTTTGTGTCTTTGTGTTAAGTCATTGAAGTCATTGCCTTTGTGGTTTTGTGTTGCTTTTTGTGTTTTTGTGATGGGTAATAAACCCCCGGTGGAAGGGGGGATTCTGAAAAAATGTCCCCTAGGATGTATATTGAAACATTGGGGAAAAGTGGGGGGGACACCCTCTCACTAGAAAACAGCTTAGAGAGTATTGTAATAATTGGTGGCCACTGTATACTCTTGAAGATCAGGAAAAGTGGCCAAAGAATGGAACTCTAAGATATAACACTATATTACAATTTATGTTATTTTGTAGGCGTGAGGGTAAATGGGATGAGGTACCATACGTGAACTTATTTTTCACACTAAGAAACCATTCAGAATGGCAGAAGGATTGTGGAATGATCCCACAGGACCCTATGGTTTTGGCTCTAGAGAAGTAGGGGAAGGGGAAAATCACTTCCCCATCTTATGGTAGATCAGTGCACCATCTGCAAAGAAAAGGGGCATTGGAAAAGGGAATGCCCTCAGGCTGGAAACCTGGACCCAGCCCTGCAAGCCATTAAGCTGATGACACTGCACGATGAATCCTGAAGGGGACCAGGGGAATCATCCCCAGCTGAACCCCTGGTTACACTAAGGCTGGGGAACGATGAGGTAGAATTTTTAGTTGATACAGGAGCCACTTATTCTGTACTTAATACTTATAATGGAAATTTTAGCCATGAAACTGTAAGCGTTGTTGGTGCTACAGGGAAACAAGAAAATCGGCCTTTTTTGCAGGCCTTAAAATTTAAGTTAGGAAAACAATGGGTGACTCACCAATTTCTGTATATGCTTGAATGCCTGATACCCTTGATGGGAAGGGATTTATTGAGCAAATTAGACGCACAAATAGCCTTTAAGAATGGGGAAGTGCAACTACTAATACCTGAATCAAAAGCTGTGGAAGCAAGATTTTTTTATGTTACAGAACACACCAAGACTGGAGGAAGAAATTCCTGCAGAAATAGAGGATGCAGTAACACCCTTGGTATGGGCTAGTGGAATCCCAGGTCGGTCTAAATTGGCAGAACCAGTAAAAGTTGTTCTAAAATCTGGAACTAAACCCGTAAGACAAAAACAGTACCCTATTAAGTGGGAGGCTAGAAAGGGGTTGGAGGAATTAATAACAAAATTTTTGAATTATGGATTATTAACAGAGTGTGAATCAGAATATAACACCCCAATATTGCCAGTGAAGAAACAAAATGGCAAGGAATATAGATTAGTTCAGGATTTAAGAGCTGTGAATCAGATTGTTCAAAATATTCACCCAGTAGTGGCTAACCCATATACCTTGCTGATGTCCTTGAAGGAAAAGCATAAGTGGTTTACTGTACTTGATCTCAAGGATGCTTTTTTCTGCATACCTCTAGACAAAGACAGTCAGACGATATTCACCTTTGAATGGGAAAGCCCCACCACTGGATGCAAAACACAACTTACCTGGATGGTGCTACCTCAAGGGTTCAAAATAGTCCAACAATTTTTGGCAACCAGATGGCAAAGGAGCTGGAATTATGGAAAAAGGAAAACCCAGAAGAAACAATAGTGCAATATGTAGATGACATCCTGCTGGCTGCAGAGACTCTGGGAGAGTGTTTACAGATGACTATAAGCCTGTTGAATTTCTTAGGACAAGGAGGATATCGTGTATCAAAGAGCAAAGCTCAGGTAGGAAAAGAAACTGTGATTTATTTAGGTTTTGAGATTTCACAAGGTCAACGGAGGTTGGGAGCCAACAGAAAAGAAGCAATCTGCCAAACTCCAGAACCGAGAACTGTACGAGAGCTGAGAGCATTTCTGGGTATGGTCGGATGGTGCAGACTGTGGATTCTCAACTATGGACTATTGGTAAAACCCCTTTATGAAACTTCGAAGGGGTCAAAGGAGAACCACCTACTATGGACCCCTGAATGCCAAGTAGCCTTTAAGGACTTGAAGAAGGCTTTGATGTCAACACCTGCATTGGGACTGCCCGATTTGTCTAAACCTTTTGAGCTATTTGTACACGAACAACAACATCTTGCCCTGGGCGTGCTGACTCAAAAACTAGGAGCATGGAGAAGAGCTGTGGGATATTTCTCCAAACAATTGAACAATGATGATGTGGAGCTTAAAACCACCACAGCAACCAACCCAGTGATGTTTTTTAACTCAGAAGTAAGGGACTCCGAACCCTTGCACCATGACTGTCTGCAAACCATCGAGCACGTATATTCGAGCAGACAGGATCTAAGAGATGAACCATTAACGAATCCTGATTTGGATCTGTTTACACATGGTAGCAGCTTTGTACGAGATGGGAAACGGATGGCCGGATATGCAGTGGTTACAACTACACAGGTAATAGAGGCTGAGGTGCTACCTGTTAACACATCAGCCCAGAAGGCGGAATTGGTAGCATTGAGACGAGCCTTGAAGATAGCTGAAGGGAAAAAGTAAATATATGGACTGATTCAAAGTATGCATTTGGAATAGTCCATGCACATGGGGCTATCTGGAAAGAAAGAGGATTGTTGTCGGCTCAAGGGTCACCTATTAAATACAAGGAAGAAATTCTCCAACTTCTACAGGATATTCAAAAATCTAAGGAAGTGGCAATAATGCATTGCAAAGCACATCAGTTCAGACAAACCGCAGTAAATGTAGGTAATCGACTGGCTGATAAACCTGCTAAGGAGGTGGCAGAACAAAACTTCCTTGGCACTGATACCAGTAAAACAGGTGAAACTCCCAATTCTGAAACCTAATTATAGGGACGCAGATCGCCAATTGGCACCACTGTTGAAAGCAACCACAAACAGAGAGGGTTGGTTAATAACTCCCACAAAACAAGTCATAGTTCCACCGCAGGTAATGACTGAGATTGTAGAAAAGAGACACAAGGAGACACACTGGGGTAGCGAGGCTATGATTTCTAGCCTTCAAAATTCGATTATATGTGTAGGGATGACTGGGATAAAGTCTGTAATAGCAAAATGCCCCATTTGTTTAAAAAATAATCCCACAAACAGAAAAAGACTGCCCCCAGGGACCACTAGGCAAGGAAATTCCCCTGGGGATTATTGGAAAATTGATTTTTCTGAATTACCAAGACAAAATGGTTATAGATATCTCCTGGTATTGGTTGACACCTTCTCAGGATGGCTGGAAGCTTTCCCCTGTCACACCAAAAAAGCTAGGGAAGCAACTAAGCTATTGCTCAAAGAAATAATACCAAGGTTTGGGGTACCGATAGGAATGTCCTCTGATTGGGGCCTGCATTTTGTGGCGGATATAGTCCAACAGTTAAGTAAGATCCTCAGTGTCAAGTGGGATTTACATACCCCATGGAGGCCTCAATTGAGTGGGAAGGTAGAAAGAATGAATGAAACCTTGAAGCAGCAGATTAGTAAAATATGTCAAGAAACCTCTTTAAAGTGGCCACAGGCTCTTTCACTAGCTCTTTTGAGAATCAGAATACAACCAAGGTCTAGGAGTAAAAATAGTCCTTACGAGGTATTATATGGAAAACCATACCAAGCGCCACTGATTCCAGGGGAAATACATGTAAAAGGGAAACCAGATTTAAAGTTATATCTGATTTCTCTAGGGAAAGTCCTTGCAGCTCTCCGATGACACATTGTTTTGACAGGACCACTCACATTGGACACTCCTGTCCATCAGTACCAATCAGGAGACTTTGTATACGTAAAAACGTGGAACTCCGAACCTCTGCAAGAAAAGTGGAAAGGACCCTTTCAGGTACTCCTAACAACCTACACTGCAATCAAGGTAGGAGAAATTGAACCTTGGATCCATTACACTCGAGTAAAGCTGATGTTAGAGCCGAAGAAACCTCGGTGGAAGGTGGAATCAGTAGGAGATCTACAAATAAAGCTGATAAAGGACTAAACAACTACCGATGATAATAATTTTATTAATCCTATATGTGAGCCAAGTCCAGACAATGAAAACCCCTTGGGATGAAAATCTGCACCTCACAATGACTCAAAACATCTCAAGAATAATTAATCAGATGGATTGTTGGATTTGCACTCACTTCCCAGAGACCAAACAACATCACTTTAACAAAATTATGGGTCAATACATCCTTTAACACTGGTGGTACTGAGCAAGTGTGGGATATAACTCTCCCCTCCGTCACATATAATGTCACTTGCGTACAAAGGCGTGTCCTAAACAGCACCGGCCCAAATATAGGAGGAAACAGTTCTGACCACCAGTGTGGACCCAAAATTGAAGTAGGGATATTTCCTCAGTGTAATAATTATCACACATATGCAGGGGCTAACGCCTTTTCTCTTAACCAAACAAGAAAAAGGAACAACACAATCACTGGATGGCCAGTACCTACAGGGACAGGACAGTATTGGCTTTGTGGGAATAAGGCTAGAAAGTCCTTACCCCTGGGGTGGACAGGAGCTTGTACGTTGGGAGCAGTAAGATATGGAAAGAACAACAATCGCTATGGATTAGAACTTATCTAAGAAGAAGCAAGAGAACCAATAATCCCTTAGTGGAGAGGCCCACAGGGTTTCACAGTTTTGTTCGATGGTTCTTCCCTCAGCTAGGTGTAAGTGAACTTGAAAAAGCAATAGTTAATATCTCTGCTGTGATAGAAACTATGGGAAACAAAACAGCAGATGCTACAGGAGCTATTCAAACAGAAGTTAAGAGTTTATCTAAAATAGCACTCCAAAACAGGATGGCCTTAGATTTACTTTTAGTATCAAATGGAGCGGTCTGCACAGTAATTAACACAAGCTGCTGTGTATATATTGATGAGGGTGGAAGAGTCGCTACAGATTTAAATGAGATATGGAAGCAAACCAAAATATTACACGAAATACAAAAGGATGATACCTCATGGGGATTTTCTGAAGCTTGGAACTGGCTCACATCATGGTTACCCAACTTCCAGTGGTTAAAGGAATTGTTTGTAATAATTATAGCCATAGTTGTTCTATGTATAATGTGTTGTATTATGATTCAATGTCTACCTTTAATCATGTCATGCTGCACCCAAATGTGTGTACCAGAGTCTCGACAATATTATCAAAATTATGCTATATAGGTGAGACTCCCAAAGAGATCTTACTTTGGAAGTCTCAAAGGGGGGAATTGTTATCAGAGGCCTCAAACAAGAATGCACCCAAGGACGTGACTTTCCAACTGTGACTGGCATATCCTGGGGAAGTGCAGATAAACCCATTGAAACCAAGACAAGGAACCCGAGAAGACAAGACAACATCTGGAAGAAAAGACTCAGAATTCATGAAAAGAACACTAAGAGACACCTCTTCAATAACCACTAGGAACCACCAGGGACCATTGAAGACCCCTCCCATGGAAGCCCTTGGAGACTCAGGTCGCATGTGTAAAGACTATGCAAATATGATAATCACTTCCAGGAAATAAAATGAATATGTATAGTAATTCCGGGAAATCCAATGCGTATGTATGTAACAGGGGGATATAAGCTTTGACCGATGCAACGTACGGCATGCACGTTAGGCGGAACTATCCCCCCATTCATCCAGCACTGGAATGAAGACAATGCCTGCTTCTTAATACTACATTGGTGTTAAGAGGTTTATTCCTGATTTCGGTGACACTTTAATAATACCTTCTTTTACCTGCCTGAGATTTATAGAAATAGTAATCAATCAGCATTAAAAGTTTCTCTCCCAAAATCAAATTGCAGGAAAAGAAGTTTTGAATTAAGGGGTACATTTGAAAAAAAATAGGAGCTTTTCACCGAACAATGCTAATAACAGGAGATGTTTAAACCCTATTGATATATAATTGAATACACGTTCACCTCTGTCGTGGTTTAACCCCAGCCAGCAACTAAGCACCACACAGCCGCTCGCTCACTCCCCACCAGTGGGATGGGGGAGAGAATCAGAAGGGCAAAACGGAGAAAAGTCGTGGGTTGAGATAAGAACAGTTTAATAATTGAAGTAAAATAAATTAGAACAGTTAAATAAGCAAAGCAAAAACCGTGCACGCAAACAAAGCAAAGCAAGGAATGCATTCACTACTTCCCATCGGCAGGCAGGTGTTCAGCCATCCCCACGAAAGCAGGGCTCCATCACGCATAACGGTTACTTGGGAAGACAAACGCCACCATACCCAGTGTCCCCTCTCTTCCTTCTTCTTCCCCCAGCTTATATACTGAGCATGACGTCATATGGTATGGAATAGCCCTTGGGCCAGTCTGGGTCGGCACACCCCACCCCCGGCTGTGCCCCCTCCCAGCTTCTTGTGCCCCTGGCAGAGCAGGGGAAGCTGAAAAGTCTTTGACCAGTGTGAGCGCCACTTAGCACCTATTTAGCAACAGCTTAGCACTACTTAGCAAGAACCAAAGCATCAGTGCATCATCGACATTGTTTTCATCCTAAACCCAAAACACAGCCCCATACTGGCTACCAAGACGAAAATTAACACTATCCCAGCTGAAACCAGGACAACCTCAAAAAATATTTTAAATAACTAAGATTTCCTAAAGCCATTCAGTAAAACCCCTTGGAACTCATTATGAATCCTTTCAATAACATTTTAAAACCTTTCAGTTTTCGGCTTTTTTTTTTTCCTATTGGCTTGGTACATTTTCTTCAGAGCAAAATGTCCTAGTGCCATTGTGTTAGTGTTGGGGAAAAATCCAGTGCTATAAGCAAATGCAAATGCTCTTTTGTTTTCCCCTCATTACCCAGTAAGTGCTTTAAGAATGTGGGTAATTGAACAAGTGACCTCACATTTGGACATACATAGGAAAGAATGAAATGCATGTTATTGTAAGTTGTCCAGAGTCCACATAAGCAAACCTCTCCAGATATTGCATTAAATGTCAGATCCCGCTTCTTATGAAATCAGTGGGCGGTTTGCCATTGTCTTCTGTGTCAGCAGGATGGAGCCTCTAGTATTTGTCTTCAGATGTGGTGATTTGTCCATCTCCACCGATATCAGTCCTGCACCTTTGGGAAAGGACTGTACATGCATAGAGCTGAAGAACAAGGAAAATATTTGGGTATGGTAGCAGTCAGAGCATGGGAGCCATTGCGCAGAGCACGCACTTGCCTTGCTCTGTCCTGGTGGCACGCTAGCTGCAGTTCTTTACAGATGGATATGTGAGAACAGGAAGGGAGGATGGGGTGACCCTTTCTCCTGGGGCCCTGCGGGGCAAAGGTGGGAGAGGGAAGATGTGAGAGCTGGGTGTCAGCAAGGGACAGGGAATGCCAGCCAGGCCTCGGGGAACAGAGGGACTGAGCCATTCCCCTTGCCATCACCTAAGCTGGAGCATAAACAAACTCTTCTTAAAATTTCAATGCATCATTGTTTTGTTTGAATGTGGCTCTTTTTGGAAAAAAAAATCCTGCTGTTGTTTACATCTTGCTAAGCCTTTTTATTCAGTGCCAGACAAAAAGCAGTTAGAGTACAATGCTTAATAAGGACAATAACTACACTTTGTTTTGGAGTCAGCCCACCACAGAGAAGAGATGAAGTCCAAACAGCTGTGATGAGACCTGTATTCATAAGGATCCTCCAACAATGTTTGCATTGTCATAATGCCATCTGCTTAAAGAATATGCTCAACACGCCAGTGAGGTAAAATGAAAATAATACTCTTAGTGGGAAAATGGAGATGTAGGTAAGTGACTTTCCTGAGGTCACAGGACTTGTATGTGGTGCAGACATCAACCTGACCCTCCAGTCCAGGGCTCAACCAGAAGACCAAACGTCCCCATTAGCTGCTTAATCACTGAATGCATAATCACAGTACCACTGACGGAAATCCAGGACCGCCGTGACAACAGGACATGAAGCCACTCACAACTACAGGTGTTTCTGCTGACCCCTCAGACAAGAGCGAGCTGCTGACGAGCAGCAGTGCTAGATCCTGGAGCTACCATCACCAGGGTGATAGCAGCATCAGCATTCATTGCCATGTAATAGAGCCACTCCCTCAGAAATAGTAATAGTTTTAAATATTGCTGAGTTATATCTCATTCTATGTAAACACCCAAAGTAGCCCGATAGGAGCTGAAACATAAATAGCTCCACTGAAAACCATCTGTGACTTAGCTCACCTGCCACTGGAGCAATAAGGAAGGCTAGATGAAGTCCAAGAGTTTCTTAACAACCACAGGTGGAAAAGGAGCACCCTGTCCACACCAGCAACCAAGGAGGAGACCATGGCCAGCAGGTTGGGTGTGCACCCAGGATGCTCCACAGTGCTCAGCCAGGCAACTCACATGGCTCTGCCTGAGGAGGACCATCTATATCCCTCTGGAGGTCTGAAGGAAGATAAAACCATTTCCCTACGCCATGGCACCCCATGCCCTTCTGGCTGTGACCCACTTCCAGGAACACGTCTCAACTCTGGTGACGCAGGCAGCAGCCTTCCCACAGGCTCCTGTCCCAGCTGCCATGGTTGCACTCGTTCATAGCTGGCGCTGTGGGAACCGCTCCCCAAAGCAGAGCCAGCTCAGCAACTAAACTAACCCAATGTGGATCTGCGTCCTGACCAAAAATGGGGAGCTGGCAAACACAGAAGCAGCAATGTTTTCCTCCTCTGCTGAAGGGACCCAAAACAATGGCAGTGACTATCATCAAGGAAAGATGATGAGACTGCTGAGGAGATGGCAAAGGACCTTTCCCGCACCAAGAGTTATTCAAGACTATTAGGGCACAGGGTCAACGTGTTAGCCCAGCATTTCTACCTTCAGGGGAAAAGGACGAAAGGCAGAGAAAGACAATATTAAGGCAAGGATATTGCTGTGATAAAGGACAGCGCTGAAATCAGGGAGAGAGACAAAAAACAGGCATCAACTTTCTCTCAGATTATCATTCAATGAGCTCAATGCCTCAGCTGTACCCGTGACATCTCCCCATTTTTTTCTTTTCTCATTCAAATGGTAGAGAACCTGCAATAAATGTTAAATGGATTATTGTTAACAATGTGAGGGTGTTTCCTGCTCATGCAGTAACTCATTGCCAGGCCAATAAACTCTTTGGCTTTTTGCCTCTCAGTATTTATTTGCAGTGGCTGTGTCTGCTCGCTGATTACAAGGGGAGCTTTGGGCGAGCAGGTCAGACGTGGCCAACCATGCTCAGACAGATGGACCCTGCCCAGGAGGAAAGAGGGCTCTCAGTTTCCTGAGCCATCGCTGACTTTTTTTCCACCTGGGGTGGAGAGAAGAAAAAAAAACAGAGTCTGTCCTTTCAAGCTCTCAGTGCCTTCTGTGAGACATGTTATTTTAAAAGCAACACATGCTATGCATAAGCCTTTTGCTTCAACCAAGTTCACAGATTTTTCCTGGAAAGGGAAATGAGTCGCTATTGCTCAGCGTAACGCAAAGATTCCTTTCTTATGGAGCCCTCTACTTAATACCATCTTGAATTAAATTTGGAAGTAGGGATTAGATAGGGTCTCAACCCCTCTGCGATCATGAGAAATATTCATACAGCTTCAGTGGCTTTGCAATCTGATGTATAAAGGGTTCATCCAAACATTGTACAATATCACCATGATGACACTGCAGTATAATTTATAAATAAATAACTTCAGCTTTGCGGTACAAAATGGTTGCAGTACTATGAAACCTGTGCAGACACTGAATATACTATATTTGATTTGGAAAGTTTATGGTGGGTGGACTGTTGCCTTCACTGGTAGAGTTCATCTTTTGTTTGTTGTTAGCCCAAATTGTGAAGGGTTTTCTTAAATAATCTAAGAATAAAAGCAGTGTTTTCCATCTGTTTCAAGGAATCAATAGCTCTTAAATGCCTTAACTATTTGGATCTACAGCTGCTCTTCCCCTAGCCTGTAGCATTACATGGGGTTGTTGTGACCCAAGTGCAGGACCCGGCACTTAGCCTTGTTGAACCTCATGCAGTTGGCCCTGGCCCAACGATCCAGCCTGTCCAGGTCCCTCTGTAGAGCCTTCCTACCATTCAGCAGATCAACACTCCTGCCCAACTTGGTGTCATCTGCAAACTTACCGAGGGTGCATTCAATCCCCTCATCCAGATCATTGATAAAGATATTAAACAGAACCGGCCCCAATACTGAGCCCTGGGGAACACCACTTGTGACTGGCAGCCAGCTGGATTTGACTCCATTCACCACCACTCTCTGGGCCTGGCCATCCAGCCAGTTTTTTACCCAGCAAAAAGTACGCCTGTCCAAGGCATGAGCAGTCATTTTCTCCAGGAGAATGCTGTGGGAAACAGTGTCAAAGGCTTTACTAAAGTCCAGGTAGACAACATCCACAGCCTTTCCCTCATCCACTAAGCGGGTCACCTTGTCATAGAAGGAGATCAGGTTAGTCAAGCAGGACCTGCCTTTCATAAACCCACGCTGACAGGGCCCAATCACCTGGTTGTCCAGCAGGTGCTGCGTGATGGCACTCAAGATGATCTGCTCCATATCTTCCCTGGCACCGAGGTCAGGTTGACAGGCCTGTAGTTCCCCAGATCCTCCTTCTGGCCCTTCTTGTAGATGGGCATCACATTGGCTAATCTCCAGTCAACTGGGACCTCCCCGGTTAGTCAGGACTGCTGATAGATGATGAAAGTGGCTGGGTGAGCACTTCCACCAGCTCCCTCAGTACCCTTGGGTGGATCCCATCCGGCCCCATAGACTTGTGTGTGTAGCAGGTTGCTAACCATTTCCCCTTGGATTATGGGGGCTTCATTCTGCTCCCCGTCCCTGTCTTCCAGCTCAGGGGGCTGGGTACCCTGAGAACAACTGGTCTGACTATTAAAGACTGAGGCAAAGAAGGCATTAAGTACCTCAGCCTTCTCCTCATCCTTTGTCACTATGTTTCCTCCTGCATCCAATAAAGGATGGAGATTCTCCTTAGCCTTCCTTTTGTTGCTAATGTATTTGTAGAAACATTTTTTATTGTCTTTTACAGCAGTAGACAGATTAAGTTCTAGTTGGGCTTTGGCCCTTCTAATTTTCTTCCTGCATAACCTCACGATGTCTTTGTAGTCCTCCTGAGTTGCCTGCCCCTTCTTCCAAAGGTCATAAACTCTCCTTTTTTTCCTGAGTTCCAGCCAAAGCTCTCTGTTCAGCCAGGCCGGTCTTCTCCCCTGCTGGCTCATCTTTCGGCACACGGGGACGGCCTGCTCCTGCACCTTTAAGATTTCCTTCTTGAAGAATGTCCAGTCTTCCTGGACTCCTTTGCCCTTCAGGACTGCCTCCCAAGGGACTCTGTCAACCAGGCTCCTAAACAGGCCCAAGTCTGCCCTCCAGAAGTCCAAGGTAGCAGTTCTGCTGACCCCCCTCCTTACTTCTCCAAGAATCGAAAACTATCATTTCATGATCACTATGCCCAAGACCGCCTCCAACCACCACATCACCCACCAGGCCTTCTCTGTTCATAAACAACAGGTCCAGCGGGGCCCCTTCCCTAGTTGGCTCTGTGTCCTGGTTTCAGCTGGGATAGAGTTAATTTTCTTCTTGGTAGCAGGTATGGGGCTGTGTTTTGGGTTTAGGGTGAGAACAATGTTGATGATACACTGATGTTTTGTTCTTGCTAAGTAGTTGCTAAGTGGCGCTCACAGTGGTCAAGGACTTTTCAGCTGCCCATGCTCTGCCGGGTGCACAAGAAGCTGGGAGGGGGCACAGCCAGGACAGCTGACCCAGGCTGGCCAAGGGGCTATTCCATACCATGTGACATCATGCTCAGTATATAAACTGGGGGAGTTAGCCAGGGGAGGGACAACGATCGCTGCTTGGGGGACGTGCTGGGCATTGGTCGGCAGGTGGTGAGCCATTGTAGAGTATATCGCTTGCTTTGTATTACTATTGTACTATTATTACTTGTTATTATTGTTACTACTGTTCTATTTTTATTTTACTTTAGTTATTAAACTGTTCTTATCTCAACCCACTAGCTTTCCCCTTTTGCTCTTCCAATCCTCTCCCCCATCCCACCAGTGGGGGAGTGAGCGAGCAGCTGCGTGGTGCTTAGTTGCTGGCTGGGGTTAAACCACGACACTCCATCACCAGCTGTGTCAGGAAGTTATCTTCCACACACTCCAGGAACTTCCTAGACTGTTTCCTCTCTGCTGTATTGTATTTCCAGCAGACACCTGGTAAGTTGAAGTCCCCCATGAGAACAAGGGCTAGCGATCGTGAGACTTCTCCCAGCTGCTTATAGAATACTTCGTCTGCCTCTTCATCCTGGTTGGGTGGTCTATAACAGACTCCTACCAGGATATCTTCCTTTTTGGCCTTTTCCCTGGTTCTTACCCATAAACACTCAACCCTATATTGTCACCATCGTCAAGCTCTAGACAGTCAAAACACTCCCTAACATACAGGGCTACCCCACTGCCCCTCCTTCCTTGTCTATCCCTTCTGAAGAGCTTATAGCCATCCATTGCAGCACTCCAGTTGTGTGAGTCATCCCACTGTGTTTCCATGATTTGTGCACAATGGCTTCCAGCTCCTCTTCTTTGTTGCCCATGCTGCGTGCATTGGTGTAGGTGCTCTTCAGTTGGGCTATTGATTCTGCCACCTTTTTTGGGGGAGAAGCCCTAATTCCTATGTGACCATTCTCAGGTGCTTCCGTGGTTTCTAACACATCAATAACCCTTGCGTCTTTGCTGCCACATGGATCTCCATCCCCTACCTCCACTGAGATGGCAGACCAAAGGACCTTGCTAGCACACCGTCCCTCAAACTTTGGCGTGCTGCCCTGTCGTGGTTTAACCCCAGCCAGCAACTAAGCACCACACAGCCGCTCGCTCACTTCCCACCAGTGGGATGGGGGAGAGAATCAGAAGGGTAAAACGGAGAAAAGTCGTGGGTTGAGATAAGAACAGTTTAATAATTGAAGTAAAATAAATTAGAACAGTTAAATAAGCAAAGCAAAAACCGTGCACGCAAACAAAGCAAAGCAAGGAATGCATTCACTACTTCCCATCGGCAGGCAGGTGTTCAGCCATCCCCACGAAAGCAGGGCTCCATCACGCATAACGGTTACTTGGGAAGACAAACGCCACCATACCCAGTGTCCCCTCTCTTCCTTCTTCTTCCCCCAGCTTATATACTGAGCATGACGTCATATGGTATGGAATAGCCCTTTGGCCAGTCTGGGTCAGCTGTCCTGGCTGTGCCCCCTCCCAGCTTCTTGTGCCCCTGGCAGAGCAGGGGAAGCTGAAAAGTCTTTGACCAGTGTGAGCGCCACTTAGCACCTATTTAGCAACAGCTTAGCACTACTTAGCAAGAACCAAAGCATCAGTGCATCATCGACATTGTTTTCATCCTAAACCCAAAACACAGCCGCATACTGGCTACCAAGACGAAAATTAACTCTATCCCAGCTGAAACCAGGACATGCCCCCAGGCTTATCTCTAGAGAGCCTGGTTTTATCCCTTTCCCCCTTCAAATCTAGTTTAAAGAAGTAAACCTCTGTCCTAAAAAAAAATCACCACGGTATGGTTCCCTGCCCCATCCCCTTGCACACATCCCAAAAAGAGGTTGCAGCACACCACAGTTGGGGGGCACAGCCAGCTCCCACTGAGGCATTACGCATCCTGGTCTTGCTACACACAGCCCAGTCAGGATTGAGCTTGCCAATTTCTACCAGAAAGAAAGAAATTGATAGCAGCGTCCTTGTTCATGCAAGATGACACTGCTCTTTGCCCCATGTTCAATCATGACCAACAAACAGAAAAGACCGAATTTTGCACATACTGAAGCCACCCCTCGCAAAACAGATCTCGCATCAGGGACTTAATACATTTGTGAGCAAACCTTTCTTGGCATCAATTCGTAGTCCACAGAAGTCATCTCCATAGCCCTAGAAATGCCAGACCAATGCATGGTCCTACAGGAAGCTTTGCACTGAAACCAGTTTGGGGGGGTACAGGCTGGGGCTGTTATTTCTGAGGTCTATGTACTGTGCATCTGCAAGGATTTGTTCTCTATCTGCCAGACCTTTAAATGAGAATAATCTCTTCTCCTTGCCCCAGTCAGCAGTCATTTTGTGTTTAGATGTAGTTCCTTACAAAGGGCATTTTACTTGCCAGCACTTCAGTTTGGAAAAAAAGAAAGCAACACCAATAAAAGTTTAAAAGGCTGAACTATGCCATGGGTTGTTCTTAGGACAGAGGTTTACTTCTGAGCAGTTCCTGGTACTACATTTTTTTCAAAATTTCACTCACAGCTCTTTAGTTAAATGTTTTTTTTTTTTCTTTCTTCCCAAGACATCCAATCCCAACATTGCCCTTTGTACTTGAGCAAGAAGCACTGAGACACTAGCAGGCATCTTATCTGAGGAAAACTCAGGCTAAGTCCTAAAAAGCTCCTTTGGACCCTCCTTGCCTGAAAAGGAGAGAATCTGAGGAGTCTCTACTAGGAAATAAAGGAGGAGTTTGGGTCATAAGACACAATTATCTTGGAAACAAGCTGCATCCTCTAAACATAGTTCAGCGACATGTCATGCCAGAGCTTGATGGTACAGACCCAACCTGCTTATCCTACGCATCAGAAGTATAACTACCCTCAACTCAGAATTTGTAAATTTTTCTGCTTTTTAGAAAAGGATTCAAGAAGAGCTTCCCAGGCTGTGAGGCTGTATTTCCAATATAAAGGACTTTTAGGGATGGCTGGAGAATAATTTCCTGCTACATCCGAGAAATGGGCCTATGACACAAATGGCTGATGTAAGGAGAGCAGTTTCTTATGCTTCTTTCTGTGATTTATGTCTCTTGATTTCCAAGGTGTGGCTGAGGGGCTCATTGCTAACAGCTGCTTGTAAGCACAGAGGACTCCGCGTACAACGCTCCTCACTGCTTTTTGCCTGAGAGCTGTTATGGTCTTTTAATAGTTGACAAAGTGAGAATTTTAGGGGTACTCCATAGCAGTGAGGCCATCGCATGCTGGCCCAAAGGTCTCTGATCAGTGAGGCAGATAGATAAGTGACCACTGTGCTGTTTTTCCTCTCACATTTCATTACCAAACTACCTCCGGATACCACAATTCTCAGCACATTTCCTGCCAGAAATAAATGCAGCCCAGGCTTTCTAGGGTACATAGGTATGTGCTTTTCTACCACCCATTTCATCCTGTGCATTGTTCAGGAGAGCTAACAGAGAAGGACATGTCTCAAAGGCTGTTTGCTAATTCAGTCCCTCTTTTCCTCTTATTTTATAACTTGGAGCTGCCATGATAAACTTGCAAATCTGCATTCTCGCTGTGACTGTGAATCTTGTTTCCCATCTTAGAGCATAGCCACTGCAAAACAGCTAGACTTCAGTTATTTTTCCCCATAGCGCTCTCCTGCAGGAGCACTGCAAGAGCACAGGTGGTTTCCATTGCTCCTGGACCTCATCGCTAAGGGGGACAAGTTGCAGGATCTAGTAGCCCACATGGGCCCACATCTTCCTCAGTCCCCAGAGTTCCTTCCCATGCTGAACACAACTTACCTGGACCAGAGAAAAGCACTCAAAAGCCTCAGTTCAATTAAACAAAAGCCCTTGCATTCTTTTATTTCCACTTCGTTTACACAGATTTCCAAGTTATTCACAACAAAGTTGAAAAATACGAGGCCAGCAGTGCCACAATTGCATCTTCAGCTGGATTAGCAGGACTGCTGTATGTGTAATAAGTGGAACCAGGGATTTCCAAACTGAAGCCTGTTGAATCTCCATACACACACAAGAGGACCACATTGCTCTGAAGCGCTCAGCGCTCCCCTTCAGGACCAGATGTCCCAAAGGTCTGCTGCAGTTCAGACACCAGAAACCAGCAGTCATGTCCCTTCACCCCACAGCAGAGAAAAAAATGCCACTCTGGAAATCTGAGCTTGGAATATTGCAACCAGAGTTTCTGCACCCAAGCACTTTACCACCCAGACCTTATTTTAGTGCCTATCAACGCAGCCAGTACCCTGAAATGCTTGGTTCCAGCTATGTTTGGGGAAAAACAGACCCCATGTCTTTCAAAAATCTGTCTCAAAGGAATGGTCCATCAACAGTGAATTACAGCAATACCACCATGGGGGTAAGCAGCAACTGAACAGTGATAACACCACAACCACAGGGCAGAAAGAGAGAAGTGCTCCATCAAGCAGGAACAACAGGGGAGTTCACGCAGATAGTTGGGTGACATTCCTGGTTTTATGAAAACTATCATAGGCTTTATTGCTAGATATGTATTCGAAACTGAGCCTTGCACCTAGTTTCTCAGTTTCCTTTCTTCTGCTTGAACCTGTAGAAAAGTTGTAAATATTATGACCTCAGTCTCTTTTTATGGGAATAAGTGACATCAGAAACTCAGCAGAGTTTTACCGCAAGAGCAAGATTCTATGTGTAATGTGTGTTTGTACATATGTATCAAGGCTAAGAGAGAAAATTAATTTAAAATAATGTAAAAGATCCTTACAAATATCAAATCATGATGAAAACATTGTGTTCACTGAACAGGTTTTAAGCTCTAAGTAAAAAGTAGCAGACTATTTTCAAACTGTAACTGTGCCATTTTGAACCCAGCTATCTCAGTTGGTAGAGCATGGGACTCTTAATCCCCAGGGTCTTGGGTTCATGCCCCATGTTGGGCGCCAAAAAGGACTGTCGTGGCTTAACCCTAGCCAGCAACTAAGCACCACACAGCCGCTCGTTCACTCCCCCCTCCCTGGTAGGATAGGGGAGAGAATCAGAAGTGCAAAAGTGAGAAAACTCGTGGGTTGAGATAAGAACAGTTTAGTAATTGAAATAAAGTAAAATAATAATAAATAATAATAATAGAATATACAAAGCAAGTGATGCACAATGCAATTGCTCACTACCTGCTGACCAATGCCCAGCCAGTCCCCGAGCAGCAGTCACTGCCCCCTGGCCAACTCCCCCAGTTTATATACTGAGCATGACGTCATATGGTATGGAATAGCCCCTTGGCCAGTCTGGATCAGCTGTCCTGGCTGCGCCCCCTCCCAGCTTCTTGTGCACCTGGCAGAGCATGGGAAGCTAAAAAGTCCTTGACTAGTGTAAGCCCTACTTAGCAACAACTAAAACATCAGTGTGTTATCAACATTATTCTCATCCTAAATCCAAAACACAGCACTATACCAGCTACTAAGAAGAAAATTAACTCTATCCATCCCAGTCAAAACCAGGACACAGACCAAGGTAACGTAAATGCCAGAGCAATCAGGAGTAGGGGAAGGTAAATATCAGTCTACTGATTTATGATTACACTGCTTGACCTTCCTAAAATTTTCTAGAAATACGTGTTCGTTTAGGCAAATCTCAACCTGTCTTCTGGCCAAAATATTCCTCACAGGACAGCAGGTCTAAACAGGCATTATTTACTACTGTTTGGTTCCCAGTGAATTATTCAGCGTAATTTCCAAATGCTCACTAATAATGTGTTGGACCAAAGTAATAACTCCTTGTGGATACCAAGGAAATAAAGTGCTTTACAGTTCTATCCCACCTTCTACCCAGAGAGCACCCAGCACTTTATGAACTCATGAATTTACCTTCACTACCTGTGAGGCCTGGAAAGAAAAATAAATTTGGGAGATATACCTCTAACACAGAACTGTAACTTCCTTGTAAAAATACGATATAAACATATTTTAAATATTTTTTTTCCACAGGGATTTTTCCATTACCATTTCTCTCATTGCTAATTTTAATTGCAAAATATATTCCAGGTTGACAAGATGATAAGTTTTAGTAGTGAAGAGGCTTAATAAAACTGATCTTAACAGAGCCTTGAGTCACCTTGATCCTTCTCCAAAGATAGGGCATACTATATCTAGAGTAATATTCCTACTTCCACAATGTGTTTTGTTATTCACTGCAAAGCCATTAAAAAAGTTGTATATGGCATAACATGACATGAAACAGTAATTCTCCAGCAGCTTAAACATAAGCAGCCTCTCTTTCCAAGGAGAAATCATAGTTCAGCTGCCTTTGGGGCAGTGAACATCCTGAACATCTTAATATCCAAATGATTCAACACCAAAAAAAGATCTCAGATAAAATCCTGTTCGCCTTCCAGTAGATGCCTGGGGGAGATTTAAATCATTTCTACCAAAGTGAATAGTATGCTGCATGACACTTCAGAAAGGAATTAAAGAAAAATCAGTTTCCTTCAGACCTTCCTATTTCTGAGCTTTTTTAAGAGTGAGTCAATGACAGCTGAAGTGTTTGCATCATTAATGAAGTCTTTCAGCACATACTAGCTCAAATGCTGCACAAGAACTCTCTTGGGATGGATAAAACAAACTCGCTAGTTCTGATGTCCAGACTTCAGAGCAAGAACCAGGAAGCGCAGTTGCATTACACCTCTCATACGTGCGTACACATATATCCTTTTTAAACTAGCTTGTATTATGCAGTATAACATTTTTTGCTTGCTCTTTGAGCCTAGCTGCATTCATATGAAATACCTCAGACTCCATAGGAATCAAGAAAATCAAAGGCACAAATACATGCTAGACATTTTAAATCTTGGAGGCAGAGCCTGAAGGAAAAAAGATAGTTCTTCAGTGTTTTCCAGAAACACTATGTGAATTGCAAGGTATACTAAAGCTGTTCTTTTCCTCTTTAGTAGCTACATTTACCCCAAAATTGGAAGGCTTTGCTTGGGAGGTGTCCAGCCCAAAAATATAATTTAACACAGCAATTGTTAGTGAATTTTACAGCAGAGATGTGCAAAAAAGAAAAAGATTTATGGAGAAACCATTACTCGTGCTTGCTGCCTCTTAGAATAACTAACCAATAACCTTGATAAGAGGTTTCCCTTGCTGTGGTATACTGCCTCTCAGAAAATCAACGCCTAGTGGGACCAGTGCCTGCGGGCCAGCCCTGCCTGCTCAGCAGCATCTCCCACAAGCTGGGGGAGCCTCCTGCTGACTGACTGGCACAAGAGTCACAGAGTATCTTTAAATTCCCTGTTTCTTACTGAGAGGAAACTACAGTTGTACTCACACCCCTCTGCAGCCTTCAGCTCTCCTCAGGTCAGAGTCCAGGATCCTCCTCCTGCTTCTGGTGTCCTGCACATGCCTCCTCTCCTGCGATGTGCTCTTTTACCTCAGTTTTTGAAGACAGCTTGCCGCATCCTGGATTAGTTTGCCAATCAAAAGTTCACTCACACTCTTAGAAACAGTACTTTTCCAGGTTTGCCTCCTTTGAAACATCTTAGTCTTTAAGAAACCCTCTACCAACTCAGGTGCTTTGCACAATTCTAGGGAAATTTCTAATATTTAAGCCTCAAGGCTCTGACATACAAAGTCTGACAAAAATTCCTCGGATGACTTTGCCTGTACTGCAGCTGCCCCACAGCTCTGCAACAGCCACATGGTTCTCTCTGTTGGTAATTTTTCCTCCCACTTGCCAGCAGACTCGCTGGTGCTGTGCCCCCCGCCCCATCCCTTGGCACAGGGGGTACACAGTAGGAGCATAGCAAATGGGGTGGGAAGCACTTCAACATGCAGAAAGTTCAAACAACATTCACCTGGTGTATCTGAAAAGTTGTCCGGCACAAGGAGCCACCCCAGTGAGCGCAGCCCTGCTTTGGTCCACTGTGGTTCGCTCTGCCAAGCACAGCCACGGGGCAGGTTCCCAGCAGGGCAGTTGCCCACAGGGTTGCACCAGTAATTCCCTTTGCAGGAGCTAGGCAGGTCCTACTCTGTCATTTGTTTCCCTTGAGTGAAGGTTTCAGTCAAGCTTATCTTGTCTCAGCTGAACTCACCTTCTGGGTCTGATTCACTGCAGTTTTGTACCCACATTATGGCAGAAAAACGCCACATAGATGTGCAAAATTGATGAAGAAAAAAGGCCCTCCAGACCCAACAGTAATCAAATCAGGGTGTGGGAGTATCACCTCTACCTCAATGTTTGGTGTTTGCATTGCTGTTTATGCAAACTGCGGGGGTTTTGTTTTTTTTTTTTTTTATAGAAACAATGAAAGAATATTTGCACAAATCCCATTTTACTGAAAGAAAGGCTGTCATCAATGGATGCAGCAACAATTGGCACCTAACCATTCAACAGGAGCTTTACAACACAAATACTTTTTAAGATAAAGACTGGTGTTTAGGAAAAAGCCCTGCTTGCTGATGCTTGAGGTAAGGCACTTCATTACAAGAGCCTGATTATCCCATTAATTGGCTAGATGATTCAATCATTAAAATAAATGAGCTACACTTTTGCAGGGCTAGTAATTCAGGAATTCATGCTACCCTATTATTTTACAGTGAATAAGAGACTGTAAATAATGCAGATGTAATTAAGCTGACTAAACATTAAAAGAAAAAAAGACGAATTCTAAGGATTCTCTAGTTTTTCCCCTTCTGCCAAAAGACGTTACCTATGAGATATCCCACAGGTTCCCCAACAAGCCCTCCAGAATGACTTGCATGAAATGAGTCTCTCGAACATCATAATTAGTTAGATTAAAGGTTTTAATGCCTCTTCTTCATGAAGTGACTAAATTAAAGGCACATCTAAGGGAACACAGATATTAATGCACAAGAGCCTCCTACCATCTCTACAGTTTGATTATCATCTGGCTGCTGTAAAAAGGAGCTGAGGCAGGCTGAATGCATACATGGCATTCTATGTAATTTAAGTGACACCAGACACTTATAACATGTAGTGGAAGATGCAAACCTAACATAGATCTACAGTAAATTAAAAATGCAAAAATTAAGCTAGGATCAAATCTCAGTCTTGTATGGAGAATTAGCCAGAATATGCATTAAAATTAAACATAATGTGTACTCTGTGCAGGGAGCTTCTGCAGGCTCGTCCAGCTGCAGGCACACAGCTTCCCTCCTCCTCCGCCTTGCAAAAAAAGGTGTTTGTCTTTACAGGTCTAATATCAGCACTGAGGTGGAGCAAAGGTTAAGGATGAGGAAATATTCTGTTCTTCCAGGGGACGTATTTGCCTAGCAGTTGCACACCTGCTGGCATCAGCTAGGACCAACATGGGCTAAAATCACCATTTTCAGCCCAAAAGCCCCTACCACCCCAGCTGAAGAACTAAAGTGACAATTACGAGTTAGGACTCTCCACCAAAGATGTATGTATTTGGGCTAGAGCTGGTTTTGAATCATTTTATCATGAAAATTTCACACAGTGAAGGAAACCTGACTGTAAACTAGTATAAACAACGCAATTCAGGGATATGGCTCCATGGAGGACCAAATAATTACCAAATAATCCTACAAAGCCATTGCCCGTGACTTCAAATATCTTTCTGCTGCTGTTTCCTATTTGGATCTTCTAGTAGTACTTCAGGATCTACTTTTTTTCTGTTTCTTTTTCTTTGTCTATCACTCAGGGTCATTAGTTGAAATCCAGAGTGACTCGTGTGAACGAGAAGTGAGCTAGGGCCTTCTGTACAGAAGAAGATTTAAGATATTCTTTTTCACCACCTCTTCAGAACTTAGCTCTGACCTCCTAATCCTGAATAAGCCTTTTCCTTCTTTTTAACTAGACAAAGCACAGATCCAAGAGATGTATGTTTTTTGGGTAGATACGAGATGTGTGTGCTCTTTGGCTAATAAAAAAAATTCTCTGGATGAAGTACTTGAGGCAACATGTGCATGGAAACAATGGGCAGGCATATAAATATGCATGACTATATTCAGGCTTCATTTCTCGTATCCTGTGGCTGAGCATTACCAGGACCAGGTCTGAGGACCCTTTTTGCTGCCCTGCTTTTCAGTCTCCAGTCTGCATTCTAGCAAACACCTGATCCAAAGCCAGGAATAATGTATATGTTTGAAAACAATAACCCACCCTGAAATGTTCTTGCATCACTTAATGAATGGAGATTATCCATACACTATCCATTGCAAATGAAAAAGCCTAAATAATGAGGCATGTAATATTCTCAATGGTTTGCTGAAAAAAAGTCTTTTGGGAAGTATCAGAAATACACATCATATCCCTGAATTCTGGGAAAATACGTCTGATTAAGCTGAAATTTGTCTAACAATATATGGAGATAAATACCTTACAATTGAAAGCACATTTGAAAGATCACAGGGACTTATTCCAGCAGAGGTCAGGAACAAATTATATTCCAAAACGTGTTTCCTAGCTGCTTGTTTCATAGCTTATGGCTAGCTGACATGCAGAGCTAAAACGTCTCACAGTCAAAAGGAACCTCGTTTGCACAGCAAACCTAATTTATAGGTCCTTAAGCACAAGCAAGTTGGAAAAGCACATCTCTGCAAATTTACTTTCTAGAAAGGCAACGATGTCCTGGAGGCTGTACAAGATTTTATGCAGCAACTGCTGATCAAGCTCTTAGACACACAGATTATGCCATTTTGATAGTGTTTGCTGAAAGATCCTAATGGCTGCCAGGAGGGGAATTTCAGAACCAAAGACAATAACAGTCCTCATTAAAACACTGTATTTGCCACACTCATTTTAGGTTCAGTTGAAGGAGCAATGAAACTGCTTTCTATATAATAAAAACCATTTTTAGAGCTGCCTTGCAAGGCATTAAATTGCGAAAGAGGTCAGAGCTAAGCTTTTTTGCCTGAGAGTTTCCACTCGTTGCAAAAGAAGAGGCTGGAATATTAGTTTTGCAGGATTTGGACTTTGGAGACACAAAGTCAGATGAAGGAGTTTTGGAGAGGAAATTGGGAAGAGATGGGGCTTTCTGAATGCATAACTTCTTGGAGTTATGGTGTTTGGATATACTAAGAACTGTACCTGGTATGTATTTTTTCTATTTTGTTAAAGAAACCAGCACATTTTCTGTTAACAATACCAACAAGCCCAATTCATAATCTCAGTCTCTATATGCCTGATTCATAACCCTGTAAATTCTCTCCTTTACAGGTTATATTTTTCCAGTGTTTCCAAAATTTCTGAAGAAGTTGACTGGAGTTTCCAACTCTGCACAAAAGCCCAGCCCATCTAGGAATTTACAGAAAAACATGACAATTACACTGCAAAGATACACCAGCAATGAGCCTGCAGGACTCCCGAGACTGTTGTTTCAGACTTTGTCCTGATTCTAAAAATGGGCACTCGCCAGTGTAAAGGCTGAAGAGAAAATGAAAGAGTCTATCAGTAACTGATAGATTAAAAACCCTTGAGGATGAGAAGGCAGAGTAAAGCTTAATAAAGATGGAGGAAAAGGCTATTTACACATAAAATATACATAAATATATACATTCCTGTTCTGGTAGGGCATGCAAGAAATACTAAGGGAAAGTAAATCCATCTTTTAAATCGGGTCTCTGATGATTCAGCAAAGTATCACACTCCTCTTGTGTAACTCTTGGGAACTGAGGAAAAGGATGGGAACAGATGAATAAACATCACCTTTTGAGTGCCTTCCACTGGAGCAGTACTGAGCCATTGCTGCAATATGTAGTTCTTAAAAATAAAAAGAAAAAAGATTAGCAAGATTTAAAAAGATTCATACTTTTGGTCAAAGAAACTGATTATCTTTGCTGTTTCTCTGTCCACCTCTTCCCTGCTCCTCAAGGCTCAGAAGAAACATGATGGCCCATTCTTTCTCATCTCTCTTTGATTTTTTTCAAGAATTTATGTAGATTATGTATGAAGTGAGGTCTCAGTGGTTATTTTCATTTGCACTCTAAACCCTTCATGTTCCCCTCTGAAATCCCTGACAATTCATTTGCTCTCTGCTTTTCTATTTATAAATTCTTGTGCTGAAGTTCTGAAATCTTCATTTGCATTTTGCATTTCAAGGCTTGGAGGATGAAGTGTGGATTATTTTTGAGTGTTTTTTCTGTTTGTTTTCAAGTCCACAGAACACCTTACAGCTAGGTTATTTGTTGTTTTTACATTAAATCCTTCCGCTCTTTTTAGCTGAGTGTTATTTTACCTGTCTGAGGGGCCACACTGCTCTGCTCTTGCACTGGAACATTCTATCATATTCCCTTCAAGAGCTTGTAAGAACTTCTCAGGGTAAGTTAGATGCTAGTCCAGGCAAGGGCACTATTCGTTTGATGTGGTTACAGCTGGTGAGTAGTTATCAAGGATTCTTTCTTCTTTCTGTTTCAGGAAATATGTATTTCTGCTTTCAATATATTCTAATCATGTAAAGGTGTGACTTGAACAGATCTGCCCTGGGCATTTGCCAATTGCGCTTTTGAGTATCACCAAATAGTAATCTGTGCGCTTACTTGTAAAAACTTGGGTTCTAAATCCATTCCATATGTGCAATAATAATAATGAAGTGGACAATATTTTATATCAGACTGAATACATTTATGGAGCTATTGACAGAGGTCATCTCATTAAATGATGTGTGCTCCCCCAAATAATAAGCCAAATCAACAGCTGAAGGTGTAGGTGCCCATAAACCTCAGGAGACCTCCAGCTGACTGCTTCTTTTATGCAGGAGTTTCACTCCTTGAACATTTTGTATGTGCTAACTATCCAATTACCCAAAACTTAAAATAGGAACATCCATAAGCCCCGATATAAAAATATGGTAAGAAAGACCTATGTAGCATCAGTAATCAGTCTATCATAAATTCCACCTGCTGTGCCAGAACATCATCTTCCCAAGAGGACTCATTCACCACCTCAGGAAAAATGTAACACCAATTCCATCCAAAGAAAAAAGTTTAGAGTCAGATCTTTGCTGCATGCAGTGGCTGTGATTTGTTCTTGTTCTGAAACTCTCCCCTTGCCATGAAAAAGCCAAGGTAAAATGAAGAGTCCCCATATTGTTAGGATACAGATTTGTGAGCATTCATTATATTTGGCCATGTATTATAGTGCCTTTTTTTTTTTTCACAGATATTCAAATTGTACTGCTTATTAGTCTCTGTGGGGCTACGGAAGATGAGGATTAGAAAGACTAGGTATGGTAGTTGCATGGGAGAAGCAATCCACACCAGGTGCTTAAGCATGCCCTCCCTGTAGCTCTTGCTTCTCCTGCTGGCTCTTTCTGCTGCCTGGCCTTTGTGATCTCGGTGGAATTGCTGCAGACAGTCCCATATTGGGTGTGATCCAGGGACCCCACACAGCTGTCTGCAAAGAGCAGGAGAGACAGAAAGCACATGGTCTAAAATAACCATGTTCAGTCTGAGTTGTATGGACTGAAGAAGTGGTGTTGTCCCAAAAACTTGGGTCTGTTACCCAGTGTGCGTCGCCCAATTCACACACAGAGTCGAGGTATTTTCCTTTATTACGTAAATGCATGGTACAAACCAGCACACCATTGATGTAAACTAACAGTTATTTATACACAAGGTTTTGACATCTAATACATATTCATTGTTACTTTGTTAAATGATTGGCTAAAATTCTTTGCCTGCCATGTAAATTACTACGCAAGTTCGCTATGATTCTCAAGACCTTTACTTCCTTAATCTTTTGGGTCGGTGGGTTTCTTGAGTGGGTGGTCCTTGAGTCGGTGGTCGTGATCTCCCCCTGCCGGAATTACCTTTCCCCTAAGTACACTTAACTTTGGCAACACTACGCAGTCTTTCACGGGCCGTTAACAAGCAGACTACCATTCACTTTGGGGTTCTTTGTTTTGAGACAGATATCCTGTTTCACAGTGCCATAGTATTGTTAGGGTAAAATGAGCAAGGTTAATCTTTACCGACATCAGTGGTATCCCTACTCATGAGTGCCTCAGCCACCACAGCTGCACCACAAATACCTGCACTGATCATGAAAGGAACAGATTTTAATGTAAATTATTATTTATAATAATAACACATAATACCAGTATAATAAAAATAATGAAGAATATGGATTCATTATCCATAGGTTTGCACTAAAATCCTCTGTTGGGGAATTTTTATGGTACCCCTCGAGGCAAATTAAGCACAAGTTTGTGCTCAAATATAAAAGAAAAATTTAATGAACAATGCATTGGGCAGAGTCCTACCACAATAAGCTGTTCTACAAGGAGTCTGCAAAGATGCATCACAAGCAGATTCCTCATATAAACTTGCACCAGCACCAGTCCCCTGAGTAGTTGCATGGGGCACCTCAGCCTGGCAGTGCGTCCATCCCCCAGCCCAGCTCTGCTGCCCAAAGGTGGCCCTTGAGCTTGGGCCCCTGAGCACTTGCATTCCAGGATGGCTACAAGACAATGCTGAGTCTGTTTCTTATCTCATCACTAAGAGAAACTTCACTCCCTTTCAAGGAGTCTTTCTGTCTCTGGCATCCCTGCTTCCAGCCACTTTAACCCCTTCTTGCAGTTGGGCCTTCTTGTCTTCCATGCCAGCTCATTCCTCAGTCACAAAGTACCACTGCTGAGCAGTTACAATTTGAACTTCCCCTCCACCTCTGATCAGCAGTACTTATTCCATTTTAAGTGGTTCCAGCTACACATTAAGGAAACAGACATATCACAGACACCAGCTGACCATGATGCAAATGACTAAAAGATGAATGGCATGCAGACACTCCACCCTCTGAAAAAGTAGTTATCCACACTACTCACTGAGTCTTAGCAGAGGAAGTCTGGTCAATCCCTCCGTGAAACAAAGTCAGTGGCTGATAAAGGCAGAAAGCACAGAGGAAGTTAGAGTAGGCTTTGCTTTCCCTTAATGTTAATATCTTCGCATCTCTCACCAGTCCAAAAACTTCTTATAGCTACTAGAAGACAAAGAGTCAAGAGTCCCAGACCTGCTGTCCTGCCTCATTACCCTTACCAACTCCCCAAGCTCCCAGGATACCTAGGAAATCAGTCCTGTGAGCCTGGGGAGCAGCATGAAGTCTGCTGTAGTGGTTATTCAACATCATATACAACACTTGAAAGCTCTGCATTTGCAAACAGGCTTTGCTTCAAATATAAATGAGTTGTATTCGCCCATTTTTACACTGTCTCTATGTTCAGTCTCAGCACACACCCCCCCAAACTGTTGTGTATAAAAGTGTCGTGGTTTAGTCCCAGCTGGCAATTAAGCACCACACAGCCGCTCACTCACCCTCCCTCTCCTGGTGGGATGGAGGAGAGAATCGGAAGGGTAAAAGTGAGAAAACTCACGGGTTGACATAAGAACAGTTTAATAATTGAAATAAAATAAAATAATAATAATGATAATAATAATGATAATAATAGTGAAAAGGAAAACAACAAAAAAAAGAACAAAAACCCAGGAAAAACAAATGATGCAACCACTCACCACCTGCCGACCGATGTCCAGCTAGTCCCCGTCCAGCCAACTCCCCCCCAGTTTATATACTGAGAATGATGTCATATGGTATGGAATAGCCCTTTGGCCAGTCTGGATCAGCTGTCCTGGCTGTGCTCCCTCCAGCTTCTTGTGCACCTGGCAGAGCATGGGAAGCTAAAAAGTCCTTGACTAGTGAAAGCCCTACTTAGCAACAACTAAAACATCAGTGTGTTATCATCAACATTATTCTCATCCTAAATCCAAAACATAGCACTATGCCAGCTACTAAGAAGAAAATTAACTCTATCCCAGCTGAAACCAGAACAAAAACTCTCCAGAGAAGTCAGCTGGCAGATAATGTAGAGATCAAATTTACACCCAAGAATGATTGAAGAGAGAGGATTGTTGCAGTTTCACTGGGATTATCAGAAAGGCCTGGGTCAGCTCAAAATGTGAGATCAGAGCCATCAGGGAGCAATAATATAAACGTAAGAAACTGGAGAAGGAAGACAGAAGTGGCTTAGGGCGTACTTGAGGCAGTAGATCAAAGAGATGACTTGTGAATGAAAAAAGTCAGATCCAAAACTAATTGAGTAAAGGGAAGAGCTGACAGACACAAAGACTGAAGCAAGTCTGTTTTTCTTTACTATCTTCTGTACAATCTGGACTGTGCTTACAGTAGTTACCATGATTATCTTGGGGATATTACAAGTAGGGCACTGGAGGAGATGGTGGCATTAACAGTCAAAATGATTATATCAGAGGTACTGTTTATTAGATGAAGATGTCTCCTCAGCAACTGAAATGGCACTGTTGTTACTTGCCTGTGCTCTTCCCTGTCCAAATAATACTTAGGCAGGGATTACAGGAGCAGGAGTCCAGGACATTTTAACCTGAAATGCTTTGTTTTGTCCTGTAGGCACAAAGTCGGAGGTTGCTCACTGGGGGCACTTGAAGGAAGACATTCCATGGGACACTGAGCTGGAAAGGGTCCAAGGAGACTTCCAGATGCTTCACAGCATAAAACTGTCTCTAAGATTTAAACCGCTGAGGAGTGGGTCTCTGTAAAAGCAAAGCTCTTTCATCCATATCTTTTCAGTTTTGACACACATTTACATAAATGTGAATGAATCTGAATTTACATAAATCACACTTTCATACCACTGGTCCCATATGTCAAAAATACAGCTAAGTCAGAGGAAGAACCCACACTTGTGGCATAACAAAAATTGAATCTTGGACCAGTTAAAATATATCTGATTATAGTGGCTGGAAAATCCCAGCAGACCGTGACCTACATAATTAATCTTTCCCCTACAAATAGTTTTACTAGAAAATACATGTGACCATCAATATCAAATTCACTTCTTATGTTCAACCTGGTGTACTTGGCTTAGCAATACTGAAATGACACAGTGCCATGGAACTGGACGGTCTGCAGTGGAGAAGGGGTTTAACCACGACGTCCAACTGCTCTGCCTCTGCAGAGTAGCTCACCTCCTCTATCCCCAGTCTAATGGAATAAAGGAAAATGGTTTTGAAATGGGAGAGCATCCACTGGAACCACCTGCAGTACATGTGTTTGGCTTATATCTAAATGCTCTGAACTACAGAGCAATATGCAGGTTGTCACCTGATGATATTTCATCCAAAAGAACCGAAAGTGCCTGCAAAACAAAGAACAAGCACCAGTCTTCCAGCCTTTCAGGTGTGGAGAGCCAGATAGGAGAAAACAAACGTCTCAGTAGGAGCTGGGGCCAGGAACCCTGGGACAAGGATGCAGCATGACCTCATAAATGTGCCACTTTTCCAAAAGCCCAGAAAGGAGGAAGGGGAGAGGCACTTCAGGCACTACATCAGCCATTTTCTTCAACACTGCTTCAGAAAAACCATAACCCCAGCAGGGTGACGTGCCTGAGCTCTCAGTCACGGTACAAACAAGTTAACCCAGGTTGGCAATGGTGGTGCTAGCGGCCATGGGTTGTAACAGTCTAAGAACATAAAGCAACAAAGTCTGTGGACAGAGGGTAATACCTTTTATTAATTAGACCTACTAAAACAGTTTGAAAAAAACAGACCAGCTTTCAGCACACAAGCTTTTTCTCAGGTCTGAAATGGAAGTGTGTTATCCCAGGGGAGAGCCACGACCCACAAGGAGCACACAGCATCTGAGAAAATAATTGGATGCCGAGAGTCGGTGGATTATTCATGCTTATTTGAAATATTAAGTAGCAGGGTAACTGCTGACTACCACAGCATTTGGCCAGGGGAAGTGAGTGCCTGGCTGCCTGCCGGGGGCTCTCCAAAAGCCAGTTGGAAGCAGCCACACTGCACTGGACAGGGCAGACCCTCCTGTGGCTGGCCTGGAGGCCAGGCTGGGGCTGGAAACCTGTATACCAGGGACAACAACCAAACCAGCAGCCAAGGAGCAAGCACTGCCCAGGTTCCCAGGCTTCGAGGGTTTTCCCAAAGGCATGTCCATGAAAACACGTAGTTTTGCTCACAGCCCTGGTGGAAGTTATGTTTATCAGCAAAGCTGCCTGGCTTGGTGAGGCTCCAAGGGCCAGTGCCTCACTTGTGTTAAGGCTGAGCTGGGAGTCTGTAAAGAGTCCCTGCTGCAAAGTGCACAGCAATGGGGACCTTTGAGGGTTTTAGAATTCTGCAAAAAAGAGGCTTACAAAAGATAAAGTTTTTTCCAGCTGTTGACAAAACTTGCCACATCTCTACAGAGCAACTGCTTTGAAAGAGTATGAAAGCCCTATAGCCAATCTCAAGTACACCGAGAGAAATAAATGTTTTCTTCCTGTTGAGATAAAGGTCCAGTGGCTCATGAAGAAAAGTGTATGCTCCCTTGGAGAGATGACAAAACCTAGTGCATTAGTATTGTTCTGGCTGTGCAGAGGCCACTGCAGCTGCCCTGCCTCATTCTGCATTCTCTTTCTTGCAGGCTATAAAAAAGGAAAAATTATGAAAACGTAGTCCATACCTGCTCCCGCAGTTAGAAGGCAAACAAGAGTATGGAAAGAGAGTTTGTGCCTGATTTTGAACGTCTGTTTGCTGAGAAAGAGATCTGCATGTGACAAAATTTGAAAATTCTTGGTCTGGTAAAAATGTGTAATTATTCATCTTTCAGATCAAGGGATGAAACTAATTAGAGAAGGAAGGGAGGAGACAGTCAGCGGTAGGGTTGAACACATGGAAACTGAAACTTTTGCCATTGGCATTGAGCAGCTCCAGATCCAGTACTGAATGGTGCTTTCTATCCTTCTTCAGTAGCAAGAAATATCTTAAAATTAGAAAATTATGATACAGTCAGAAGTAATACCCAAAGTTCCAAGGTAATGCAGGAATATGGATTTTTTTACCTGGCTGCCCAAACGAGTGAGGTAATGTCATTGCAGAGTGGCCTAAAGTTCCCAGTGCTAAGTCGCACTTGCGAAGCCCAATATCTCAGGTAGGAGTTATAGCTGACGGCTGTTTTTCTTTCATATATGAACATTAAAAATCATCTTTCTCTGTTCAGATCATGAGAAGCCAGTTTGCCATTTTTAAAAATGACATATCTGGTGTTAACCAAATCGAAAATAGAACTACCAACTGTCTTTAAGTCACAGGGCTTTCCTGGAAAACCAAAAGACACCAAATGATCTCACTGTGTATCTTTTATCCTTCATCTTTCCTAGGATGTTATCAGCTGCGATGCTCAGTGGCACATCCTCCTCCAGAGGAAAAAAAATGCTTCAGATTCATTTCAGGAAGAAGAGTAAGTGTCTGAAGTACTACGGCAGATACAACCATCCTCCTGCTTCGTGAAAAATCAAGGGGAGATATGAGAGCAGGTTTTGCTGCAGCCTTGCCTTCAGCAGTCAGAGCTCTGGCCAGCTGAAGCCGATCTTCAGGATTTTGTAGGCAAAGAGTGTTTTTCTGATAACAGAGCACTGACACCATGGCATTGATACCTGGTAATTTGCCATTGTTACACTAAGTGATTGCCCCAGAGAGAGCAATAGGTCACGTTGCTTTTGCTGGTTGCCAAAATCCACATGGGAGAGAGATGTGGCTTTCTGCAGAGTTCGAAGATGGAGAGGAGATGCTTCTCCCAGAATGACAAGGAAGTTTTCCCATTGCAGCAGAGATGATGGAGCTGTGAGGTGCATTGGGAAGGAAAGGCAGCTGCGCCAACCTTCCATTGCCCTCCAGCTCTGGTTTTGGCTTTTCTGCCCCCTTGGGGTCAATGAAATTAATGGCAAGTGTCTCGTGGACTCAACACATGGTCACAAGCTGACGAGTCACTGCCACAGAGGAGAGATGTGGGAATAAATGAGATAGTGTTTTACTTTGACGAGATGCAGCTGTGCCCTTGAGGCTTGTTACAAACAAGTTTGTGAAACTTGGAGGCAGAAAAATAAGGATGAGATTGGATACATCCCTGAAAGAGGAATTTGCATGCACCAGCTTGAAGAACCAATGGGTAACGCTGAGGGGACGCGTGGACGCAAGACAGTAGCCAACAAAATAAGTTTTGCTTGCTCGTGAACACTAGATCATATTATAAAAGGGATAGATTGTAAAAATAAAGTCGTCTTCGCTTGTCTTCACTTGTCTTCGCCTGTCTTCTCCTAAACTCATATGCGGAGTGCGTGTTTAATTGCCACAGAGAGACATTATATATGACTTCTAGTTTCAGTGTTTGCTTCACATCCAGTGCAGTTCTGTGTTTTGCCACACAATTTTACCCTCTTGCTTCAGATGTGCTCAACCCTGTCTGTTCCTGTTTGGAAAGAAACAGACTGAGCTTGGATTTGTAGAGGAAGCATCATCGCAAAGGGTTATTTCCTTCACCATTACATACCAATACCTATAATGTCCATCAACACTAGGAAGACAACCAGAGAAAATGCAGGTCTTTGAAAGCAAATTTTCTTATTACCCACGATAACACAGATGATTGCTATTCTCATCTAGTAACCTAACCCAGTGCTACAAACTATCTGCAAAACAGCACAGTATACGTAATCCAGGCAAAGCCACACGTTTGCCCTGCACAGTGCTGGGTGCTGCATCGTAGGAGGGGTAGGATAAAGCGTCAAACCCGCAGAGCAGCCCAGTGTCCTGTGCACTTTTCAAATTACTGCCAGACATTGGTTTAAAGTTTATACATACTACGTCTGCCAGACCGTTTTCCTTGCAGTGTCCTGGAGGCTGTTTCCATTTAAAGCATGGCTCATTTTGCTGTTGTTTAACCCAGTCCTCTGTACTCTTACATTTTTCCATGTTAAATTATATTGGACCATCTTTATTGAAGCATAGAGGGAATCCTGCTGTTTTACCCTGGTTGCTGACTATCATCTTATACTCAAAGAATTTGCTTTTTAAAAGATGCTGGAGCAGCCAGAAAGTTTACTGTAGAAGAACCGAAGGCATTGCCAAGGAGAGAGGACCACAATCCCTCCCTAGCACGGCAAAGCAGGACGACAGCAACATCAAGGCCTCATCTGTTTCAAAGAAAAATCTATATCGCTTTATATCATTTCTGCAATGGAACCTCAAAACATTGTAAATAATTGCAACTACTCTTGCCATAGGCAGTCCCGCTTCTTTTTTGTTTCTGGACTTTTTTGTTTCAGGGTGGTTACAAATAGAGTGCCCTGGTTTTGGCTGGGATAGAGTTATTTTTCTTCCTAGTAGCTGGTATAGTGCTATGTTGTAGATTTAGGATGAGAATAATGTTGATAACACACTGATGGTTTAGTTGTTCCTAAGTAGGGCTTGCACTAGTCAAAGAAGACTTTTTCAGCTTCCCATGCTCTGCCAGGTGCACAAGAAGCTGGGAGGGAGCACAGCCAGGACAGCTGACCCAAACTGTCCAAAGGGCTATTCCATAATGTATGATGTCATGCTCAGTATATAAACTGGGGGGAGGTGGCTTAGGGGAAGTGATCACTGCTCGGGGACTGGGAGGATTTCAGTTGGCAGGTGGTGAGAGATTGCATCACTTGTTGACTGGAGAGGCAAGGAGTGATCAGCAAGATTCACTCACCTTTTAACAGTCCCATATAGTCAGTGTGAAAGTCTAATGGAGAGTGGAGACTAACAGTAGACTATCGGGGCCTGAACGAAGTCATGCTGCTGCTGAGCGCTGCCGTGCCGGACATGCTAGAACTTCAATACGAACTGGAGTCAAAGGCAGCCAAGTGGTATGCCACCACTGATATTGATAATGCGTTTTTCTCAATCCCTTTGGCGGCAGAGCGCAGGCCACAGTTTTCTTTCACTTGGAGGGGCGTCCAGTACACATGGAATTGACTGCCCCAGGGGTGGAAACACAGCCCCACCATTTGCCATGGACTGATCCAGACTGCACTGGAATAGGATGGGGCTCCAGAACACCTGCAATACATAGATGACATCATTGTGTGGGGCAACACAGCAGAAGAGTTTTTTGAGAAAGGGAAGAAAACAGTCCAAATCCTCCTGAACGCCAGTTTTGCCATAAAACAAAGTAAGGTGAAGGGACCTGCACAGGAGATCCAGTTTTTAGGAATAAAATGGCAAGATGGACATGGTCAGCTCCCAATGGATGTGATCAACAAAATAACAGCCATGTCTCCACCAACCAGCAAAAAGGAAGCACAAGCTTTCTTGGGCATTGTGGGTTTTTGGAGGATGTATATTCCAAATTACAGTCTGATCGTAAGCCCTCTCTATCAAGTGACCTGGAAGAAGAACGATTTCAAATGGGGCCCTGAGCAACGACAAGCCTTTGAACAAATTAAGCAGGAGATAGTCCATGCAGTAGCCCTTGGGCCAGTCTGAGCAGGGCAAGATGTAAAAAATGTGCTCTACACTGCAGCTGGGGAGAACGGCCCTACCTGGAGCCTCTGGCAGAAAGCACCAGGGGAGACTCGAGGTCGACCCCTAGGGTTTTGGAGTCAGGAATACAGAGGATCCAAGGCCCGCTATACTCCAACTGAGAAAGAGATATTGGCAGCATATGAAGGGGATTGAGCTGCTTTGGAAGTGGTTGGTACTGAAGCTCAGCTCCTCCTGGCACCCCCGACTGCCGGTGCTGGGCTGGATGTTCAAAGGGAGGATCCCCTGTACACATCATGCAACTGATGCTTCATGGAGTGAGTGGGTCGCACTGATGACACAACGGGCTCGAATAGGAAACCCCAGTCACCCAGGAATCTTGGAAGTGATCATGGACTGGCCAGAAAGCAAAGATTTCAGAATATCGCCAGAGGAGGAGGCGACGCCTGCTGAGGAGTCCCCACTGTATAATAAAGTGCCAGAAAATGAGAAGCAATATGCCCTGTTCACCGATGGGTCCTGTCATCTTGTGGGGAAGCATCGGAGGTGGAAAGCTGCTGTATGGAGTCCTGTACGACAAGTTTCTGAAACTGCTGAAGGAGAAGGTGAATCGAGTCAGTTTGCAGAGGTGAAGGCCATCCAGCTGGCTTTAGATATTGCTGAACGAGAAAGGTGGCCAATGCTCTATCTCTATACTGAGTCATGGATGGTGGGAAATGCCCTGTGGGGGTGGCTGCAGCAATGGAAGCAGAACAACTGGCAGTGCAGAGGCAAACCCATCTGGGCTGTTGCATTGTGGCAAGATATTGCTGCCCGGATAGAGAACCTGGTTGTAAAAGTACGTCACGTAGATGCTCACGTACCCAAGAGTCGGGCCACTGAAGAACATCAAAACAACCAGCAGGTGGATCAGGCTGCTAAGATTGAAGTGGCTCAGGTGGGTCTGGACTGGCAACATAAGGGTGAATTACTTCTAGCTCAGTGGGCCCATGACACCTCAGGCCATCAAGGAAGAGATGCAACATATAGATGGGCTTGTGATCGAGGGGTGGACTTGACCATGGACACTATTGCACAGATTATCCATGAATGCGAAACATGCGCTGCAATCAATCACCCAAGAGTTTCAAGCCTCTCTGGTATGGAGGATGATGGCTGAAATATCAATATGGGGAGGCCTGGCAGATTGATTATATCACACTGCCACAAACCCGCCAAGGCAAGCGCCATGTGCTTACAATGGTGGAAGCAACCACCAGATGGCTGGAAACATATCCCGTGCCCTATGCCACCACCCAGAACACTATCCTGGGCCTTGAAAAGCAAGTCCTATGGCGACATGGCACCCCAGAAAGAACCGAGTCAGACAACGGGACTCATTTCCGAAACAGCCTCATAGACACCTGGGCCAAAGAGCATGGCATTGAGTGGGTGTATCACATCCCCTATCATGCACCAGCCTCCGGGAAAATCGAAAGATACAATGGACTGTTAAAGACTACACTGAGAGCAATGGGTGGTGGGACATTCAAACACTGGGATACACATTTAGCAAAGGCCACCTGGTTAGTCAACACTAGGGGATCTAGCAATCGAGCTGGCCCTGCCCAATCAAGACTTTTACGTACTGTAGAAGGGGATAAAGTCCCTGTAGTGCACCTAAAAAATATGCTGGGGAAGACAGTCTGGGTTACTCCTGCTTCGGGCAAAGGCAAACCCATTTGTGGGATTGCTTTTCCACAAGGGCCTGGGTGCACTTGGTGGGTGATGTGGGAGGATGGGGAAGTCCGATGTGTACCTCAAGGGGATTTGATTTTGGGTGAAAATAGCCAATGAACTGAATGGTACGATGTTAGTTGCTAAATAATACTGGATGTCATCACTTCTATGGTGGCTATATGCCATATCAATGCTATTACAGTAAGAATCGCCCAGATTAATGAAGAATGAACTTTGATGAAACCAAGCAAAGTGCAGAGGTGATAGAAGCAGAACTGGCTTCAGCATGCAACAATCCAACAAAAGGACATTCAAACATTTACTTCCCTCACCCCCCCTTGGCAACTGAAACTGAAAGCTGAATAGTTCAGTACAAGCTTTCATTACTCAGGCCTTTCATATTCCTTTCCCACTATTCCTATTGTCCACATTAGTACTTTCGCAACAGCTATCAGTTCTAACCAAGACGTAGGTTCCTCATCACATGAGCCTCAGCAAATATATAAGAAGACAAGAAGGGACCCTATCAACTTTGTTTCACTAATCAGCTTTATCAAACAGTGGGAATAAAGTTTTCTATGTAAGCCTTTGTCATTATCTGATAACTGCATCCTCATCGATGTCTCAGAAGAGACAGCCTTCAAGAGGAACTGCAAGCTACAGGGCTCTCTTCCAAAGGTGCACTGCATGCTTTTATCTTCTGTACTTTCTGGATTTGCCAAACAGAGGCTCATCTCCTTAGGAGCTGCAGAGGATGGAGAATATGAAACCAAGTAGAAAGAAAAAAAATTTTATTTTAGGAAGCAGAAGCTACAGAGACTTACCCTGCCTCTCATTAGCCATTAACCCCTTTTCCTGATCACATCATCTCTACTTGTAAAAGAGAGACAATAGGACTGTTACAAGCATGGAGGAGGATTTTTCTTTATCTGAAATGTTAATTACTGGCATGGAGCTCTATGAGGCCCTGGTAGCTCTCTCTCACCACGAAGCTTATCCACAAAGCCACTCCATGAACCACCTCCCTTGGGTGGCCAGGCAAAAATCCTATTCCATTAAAACATCAAATATTTTCATCCCATATCAAAATGAAAACTTGATCTACAACATTTCTGAGAGAAAAAGGCAGAATAATGTGATCTGATCTTTTGTTTAAAATAATTATCAGAAAGACAACAGGCTGAGGTTTGTCTTGTCTCTGTCTAGTTCAGAAAAGATTCTGAAATCCAGATCTCCCACGCCTTAAGTGAGCACTCTGATCTCCGATTTACCCATGCTGAGACAGGTGCACTAATGTGCCCAGTGAGACACAAGTGTACAAAGCTCCAGGTTTTGCAAGGAAACCCCAACATGCAGACAAGAAGCCCTGGTGCCACTGTTACTGTTGAGGGATTCAGGTTTCAGGGTGTCTTGCAGCAAACATAGGGCCAAGATTATAGGGCATGCTACAGAACAGATACAGCCATTATCCTGCTTAGCCTCTATGAAACTGAAGAGCTTCAAAGAGGTATTCTTTGTGCAAGAGACAGAGAGAGACGTTCCCCACTTTTTTTCTTTCAAGAAAAAGATTTCACTGAAACAAACAATAAAAACTCAGCCGGCTCTAGCCGCCACAGAGAGCAACCCTGCCTCTTGCTTGCAGTGGTAAGTCAACCAGAGGGTTGTGGTCAACACCACAGGGTGTGCGGGTCTGAGTTCCCATGTTTGAACACCAGGGTAGAAGTGCTGCTCCAAAAGGAACCAACAGCTCCAGCTTGCAGTCAGTTAGCTCTTCCTCTTGCATTCCTATATATCAAGGCTGCAGTCTTCAGGCCTACTCTACAGCCTCCTTGTTCGTTCCCCTGGGGAATAACCTGAGCTTACGATGCCCAGCCCTGCTCATGGAGCCTAGAAGCACCCCAGGAGCTGCCCGTTGACTTCCAAATCTGCCAGCCTTCCCAGAAGCAAGGTGCTACAGCTAACCTGGGAGGTCGCAGGCAGCCAGAGACCTCTGGAGATTTCTGCTTTATCTCGAGTGGAACAAATGGAAAGATATTAACAGCATTAAACTTTTGGCCAGTAACACAGATACAGACAACAGACGGCACAGGCTTATGAAGAAATAATTGTCCAGACAACTGCAGATGCTTAATCAGCAGGACTGCAAGCTTAGTGGAACACAGAAGACATAACGTCTGAAGGTACATCATATATTCAGCCTCAGTGCTTGGAGGCAAATAGGAGGCCTGCTTTGTCTTGTTTAATGTCTTCAGGAATCATTTGCCAGCAAATGGAAGTTGGCCAATAAACTTCCCAACTAAAGAAGGAAAACGGTGCAGGAGAATTAGATCATTGTCTTCTAGGACTGAAATGCGCTCACTTCAAATGAATGATGTGATGAAATGGTAACACACAGTCCCCTCTCCGATGGGGATATATGGGCTGGAGCCAATTCTGTGTAACCGGTGAATCAACTGAAAGATGCTTTCTTTTACCATGTTTGCTGTAAATTCTTCTTAGGGAGGAGCTTGTGGTTGCAAATGAACAGTTCAGTTAGTAAAGATGAGGAAGAAGTGGAAATGATATGCCACAACTGTCAACTAATCCTGTTCTGTTATGTGACTGCTTTTTTCAGGTTTGGCTGCCTGCACTAACCCCATCACTTCTCTGGGGAAGGGCTCTGAGCAGAGCATGGCAACATGCTGAGCAACATATGTGGCAGAAACTGCGTGCAGCTCTTCTGCGTTAAGCTCTGTTCATAGCAAAGAAAAGGCATCATCCAGACTACTGTTTCAGGAACAGACGTGTGAGAGTGGAGGTCCATGCTGAGTCCAATGAAATATTTTTGAGATCTGTGCTGCAGTCCTCTGCTGACCACTTCAGATGAGCAATTGGAGGCAGTGGGGATGTCCCAAGACAGTGCCAGAGAAACAGAGAGCAGCTGGAGGTGGAACCTCATTCTTTGGATGGAGCTGGTTGGTGGAAGGTTTGGAAAGTTTCTCGCCATCAGGCTTATTTCCCTAAATATGTGGTTCAAAATCTGGCTTGTTAGGACAACTTTGGTTCTTTCCTTTGATCTTCTTGATGGGGAAAAACATGAAGTAAGGAAGCTTCAAAGTAGAGCTGTGCAAGACCTGTCTCTCCCCCATCAGGCTGGAGCATACCCCTCAGGTTACCACTTCTTGAACAAGGCAGTTTCTGCAACAATCTTTGGTTACCAGTCATCCAAACATTCTGGAATCAACAAAATCAAAGCATCCCACTATTACTCTAACTTATGTTTGTTTTACTGCAATATTTGATGTTCAATTGGGGGACACACACTTGTTGGAATGTTTAAAAATAATTCAAGTATCTCACCAGAAAAATGTTAAATTCTTGTACTGTTCTCCCTTCTTTCTGAAAGTGAAATTCCAGGAAAATCTACCCAATTTCATAGAACTTCAATTTTAATGGAAATGGTTGAAATTTCTCCTTCCAGATGGATTTTCCATGTCCTGCAAAAAAAAAAAAATTGTCCAAAACTCTTCGGCATGAAACTCCAGAGGAATTGCACTAAGGCTGGAAGCATCATATTTCAGATCAGCATGTTTATTTAACACGTTTGACTTAGCCCTACATAACTGCTTAAAATTTCATTCTAGTACATATATAAGAGAAGCAGCTCCAAAAAATATTATCTAAGCATACCAAGCAAGAAAAATTTGAAGCCAGGTTATCTTCACTTTCAGTTTGCTCAGTGCAAAATGCTTTGAAATATTTGTGTTGTAGAATCGTAGAAGTATATAGCTCAAAAGGATTTGAAAAGCTATGTACTTCTCACTGTCCCAAGGCAGAATCAGCGGCTCTGGTGTCATAACTGAGAGATGTTTCTCCCAATTGTTCTTGAAGACTTGCATACTATTCCTACAGTTCACCATCATTAAAAGTTGAAGAAGAAAGTGTTTCCCATTTTCAAAACAGAAACTTCTTCACTGCCATTTGAAACTGCCATTCACTTACTCTGCGGCACTCCTGCAGCACCAAAACATTTCTCTCTTCCCTCCTCAGTCTCTCATTCTTTGGACTGAAAAGCCCTTTCTTTCATCATCAGATGTTATTTGCTGCATCCCTGAGGACTCTTAATGCTCTTTTGTGGACTTTTTCCAGTTTGTGCCCAGCTTCTCTGCCGTGGACACAGCTCTCAAGCTGGCCTGTCCAGTTGCAGGCTCAGTGCATCCTCCAACAGCTCGTACAGCTACCCCAATGGCATTCCCCCCCCCCGCAACTGGAAGATAACATTGCTTCATGTTCACCCTGTACCAAACTACACCCCCCCAGATTCTTTTCTGCCAAACTCCTGCCCATTTAGCTCTTCCCTACCTGTGCCCATTCATCTCATTACTTCTGGAAAAGCAGTCTTGGACTTGTCTGTATTGAGTTATGCCGTGCTTTTTCAGACCAAATCTTTAATTCATTGAGATCCTTCAGAATTCAAATCCCTCCTGAGATATGCTCACAGCACTCCCACATTGGTGTCATCTACAAATTTAATAATTCATCTCTACTTTATGAAAATGCTGAGTAGTGGTGGACAAAAACCAACCTCAGCCTAACCTCTTACAACAGTCTTCCATTTTGAACCACCAGTTTTCCAGCCTCCATGTTTACTAGGGCAGGTTTATTGCTAATGAGTTCATCTACACCTCCCCTCAGATTATAAACCCCCAGTCCTGTCTTTCCTATCTACTTATGGTGAGAGAGTTAGAAATAAAGATATCACTAATGAGGAATGAGATTTTCTCAAACATAAGCCATCATACATAATTGACGAGAGCTGCAAAGACCTGTGCCCAAGGAACTTGCCAACCCAAATGAAGAAGCCTCACATTAATCATAGAATCATAGAATGGTTTCGGTTGGAAAGGACCTCCAAAGATCATCTAGTCCAACCCCCCTACAATTAGCAGGGACATCTTCAACTAGATCAAGTTGCTCAGAGCCGTGTCCAACAGACCTTGAATGTTTGCAGGGATGGGGCATCTACCACCTCTCTGGGCAACCTGTTCCAGTGTTTCACCACTTTCTTCCTTATATCTAGTCTGAATTTACTCTCTTTTAGTTTAAAACCATTACCCCTTGTCCCATCACTACAGGCCCTATTAAAAAGTCTTCCTCATCTTTCTTATAAGCCCCCTTTAAGTACTGAAAGGCTGCAATAAGGTCTCCCTGGAGCTTTCTCTTCTCCAGACTGAACAAGCCCAGCTCTCTCAGCCTGTCCTCATAGCAGAGGTGTTCCATCCCTCTGATCATTTTTGTGGCCCTCCTCTGGACCCTCTCCAAAAGGTCCATGTCCTTCTTGTGCTGAGGACTCCAGAGCTGGACGCAGTACTCCAGGTGGGGGTCTCACCAGAGCAGAGCAGAGGGGCAGAATCACCTCTCTCGACCTGCTGGCCACGCTTCTTTTGATGCGGCCCAGGATACAGTTGGCTTTCTGGGCTGTGAGCGCACATTGCTGTCTCATGTCCAGCTTTTCATCCACCACTACCCCCAAGTCCTTCTCCGCAGGGCTGCTCTCAATCCCTTCATCCCCCAGCCTGTATTGATACCAGGGATTGCCCCAACCCAGGTGCAGGACCTTGCACTTGGCCTTGTTGAACCTCATGAGGTTGTCCAGGTCCCTCTGGATGGCATCCTGTCCCTCAGGCGTGTCAACTGCACCTCTCAGGTTGGTGTCATCTGCAAATTTGCTGAGAGTGCACTCTGTGTCATTGATGAAGATATTAAACTGTACTGGTCCCAATATGGACCCCCGAGGGACACCAAAAAAAAGATCATTAGCCACTGCTTCAACTTTCAGGGCTTCAGCACATTTCATCTTTAACACTTTTAAGAAGTCAAGTGCTAAGGTACTCATGCAGTTCTTTCTTACAGCAAGTGACAGAGACAAAAATCAAGTAAGGGGAAAGGAAAAGGTCAAGAAAAGGTAAGATATCCCCTGATCACTGTAACAAAGTCTAGAGATTAGTCTTTAGGGAAATAGAGCTATTAGTGCTCTGCTCTTTGTTATTTGCATTGTAAGTGGCATTTCTGATTCGGCTTGGGCTTTTGCATTGTGCCAGATGTTAAAGACCTGGCTGTCTCGGAACTGTTCCTCCCTAATTTAGCATTACAGCAGCATTACAACAGCTTCTTTGCAGAGTTTATTCCCTGAAGCATTAAACACAATTAAAAGCATGAAAAAAAATCAACATACATTTCTAGGATAATCTTTTGATATTTCCCCATTGTTTGCCTTATCTCTGGCTTTTCCTCATACTATTATTTTTGTCTGTGTAAAATCTGACAATAACTATGTATTCAAGAGTGTCTTGAAGATCAGTGCCTCTGCAGAGAATAATTGAAACTCTTTGCAAACTTCCCCTTGAGATGAAAACAATACAAAAGCTAAAGCTACAAATATTTGACATTTCTATATTTTTTTTTTTTTTTTGTCATAAGAGAGTCTTTCATTTCCCCTGGACGAGGTTTCTGGTCACTAACATGTCACAGTACTGGCCAGGCTGGCTTCTGGCTGGTGCACAGGTGCCCCAAGCAGCTACTCCCCTGGCCACCGGGCGATCCAGAGAAGCTGCTCAGGCAAACTTGTCATGGTGTTGCCATGGCTAAACTGCCCCACTCCAAGGGTGGATTTACCCATCCTTACTGTCGGCAGTGCAGCATTCACCTGTTTCCCACAGTCAAGACTGGGCCAGCAGACAAGGGAGTCAGTCTGTCCTTCTCATTTACCACCACACCACTGGTCTTTGCCCCAAAGGCCTTACAGTCTACTTTGAAGCAAGGCATGAAAGATCATAAACAGGAGGACAAATGGAGATCAAAGGCAACCAGGGCAATGAAGTAATGATGCATGTCTGCCCTTGCCCAATTTAATGGTTAAAAATAGTCTTAAAAATCAGCTGACCTTCCAACAGCTTCTGGGTTAATTATGCTGTGTGTGGTTTGGTTTTCCTATTTTTAATCAGATTTTTCTTTCCTCAGAGCTGTTCCAGCAGAAGTAATTGAGTGGAAACTGCCTGTAAAAGACCAAAGCTTTTGACCTAGTTCAGAAAGGGAAGTTTGAAGAGCACGGGGGAATTCAAGGAAGGAGTGGAGAAATGAGTTGTTTAGGGTGCCCGACTGGCAGCCTAAGGAAAGAGTGGAGCAAAGTCATGGAGGAGAGCAGATTAGGAGCCAGTGGTCTAAGATACTTGGAAATCTGGGGATACAAACCCAATCCCATTTTCTGGGCAAGCAACACACTCTTGTGCCAGGGCTTCCCAGCTGCAAAAGGGGGGGGGGGGCAGTATTGTCTTTTTCTACCAGAGGTAGAAAAATCTCTACCAGAGAGATTAAAGAGAGTGATGTCTTTGAATATGGCGGTTGACAGCACAGTACAAGAGTAAGAGCAGAAGCCTGGGGAAGAGGGCTAGCACCATGAATTTGTGAGCCTGCATGGAATTTGCAGGGAGTCCATAGAGCTGTGCAGAGAAACAGCTTCTAATAAATAACAAGCTGGAGACAAGGAAAGCTAGGAATTTAGAAAAGCCATAAGGTGACCCTGTTTGCTGTGACTCACCCTTTAATAAAATTAAGATTTAACCTTTTCTGTAGTTTCACGTGGATAAGTGACAACCATCTTATATAGATTCAGCTCAGCAGATCTCTACTATAATTTCTTGCTGTGAAATCATATCTTATTCCAAACACTTCATTACTATGGCAGACAAATCACTGCTGTTACAGTACCTTTTTATATATCATATGCACACCATTGCTTCTCTGCTCTGTTTACTATCCTTTTTCATTGTCTCCATCAAGCACAGAGTAACAAGAAACCCTACCAGTATAATTTACTCTGCTCAGTATGGTATTTTGCTAAAATATTTTGGGGGTATCATATGATACCCCCAAAATAAATAAATACAAGAATATTACTATGGTTGAATAATCAAGCTAGTTAGGTAATGTCAAATTGGCAGACATTCAGCAGCCTTCAATTACCCCCCTTGTACATATGCATTCTGGCATAGTCTTTAATTAACATGATCATACAATTTTTTTTCCAGTGAAAACATGTCATTAAGTACTCAGAGGGAGTGAGGACCCAGTACAGAGCATTCTGCTTTCTCCTTAATGTTTAACAGGCTTATTTTCTATAATCCTCAAAATCCTGCTCTGAAGACAGACTAATTAATTTCTGCCTGTTTTTCTCCCATGCCACCACAGTACACAAGTGCTTCAGAAAAAACATGTTAATTTCCATGGCAGCCTTGGGAGATGGGCAAGGGATAAGGAGGTATGGGAGGTGATAAACTTCATCTTACAAGAAGCGAGCCTGGCAAACTGCTCATCGAGCTCCAGCAGTTTTTGTTGGATTTTTTTTTTATGATTATTTTTCATAAAAGCCTACCCGCTTCAGAAATATTGTCATGGAAATAAAATAAAATATGCTGTAGCGTGCTATTCTCTGAAGGCTGCTGCCAAAGCCATGTTAGAATAGCTCCATCTCGTGGAAATCAGCAGCCTAAGTGGGGGCAAACAATAACGAACGGGAAGAAAAGCTGTAGGAAAATGTTGGCACCGTGTTCTTCAGATGCATGTGCCAGCTGTGGCTTTGGTTCCCATCTGCAGGTATTTTGCTAGTCCCTTCCCTCCTGGAGTTTCACTCCAAGCTGCAGGTTTGAATAAAACGAAAAAATCTTTGCACAAAGCCAACAGAAACAGTATATTTTTATCTGACTTTTGACATATAACTGTAATATTTACATCGTTAGTGTATGATTGCGCTCAGAGCTCATGGAAATGTTTGGGGCTTGGGTGGTGGCTTCAAGCTCTGCCGCACAGAGCTCCACTTCAGACTGTCTCCAAAAGAGACTCCTTTTCTCTCTGTCACTCCCTGCCTCCTCCAGTTAATTTACAGCTGCGTTCTGTACGTTGATCAGCATTTCTTTCTCGTCTACATCATCTAGTTTCCCCTTCTCGTTTTGCAGCTTGTTTCAGGAGTATCTATCTGTAACCCTCTCTGTGTGTGTTCTCATAAATCAGAGAGAACATCTGTATTGCAGAGGTCAAACACATTCCTGTCTTTGAAAGAGTTTCCAGTTTAGATAAGCAATGTTTTAAATAATGAATATGAAGCAAGTACACAGCATTAAATCCATGGATTACATTTTAAAATAATAATTACTCCCTCTTTTCAGTTGGATTTATTCTCCTGTTTATCTGTACTCTGAGTTTTACCCTTTGATAACAGAGTTTATCTATCTTGCAAGACTCTCTAACCCATGTCCTGGAGGACAGAGGAGATAAGTGGATTTTAGCATCAAGGACATATCCTTTTGGTTTTGCACTGTTACCACCACATATAACCATCTAAGAAAATGCAAAAGCTTTCAGGCTTAAGAGGTCTGACAAAAATCCCATGACCTGCATAAGACATCAGCAAGCCACCTACTGAACACAGATGCAAGAATCTCCTTGGGTGAAACCACTCAGCTGTAAGGTACACAAACATATAAATAATGCTAAGATGATGAATTACCCCTTGGACTTCAGGGGAGCTCTGCATTGCTTTGCCATGCTCAGGGTATCCCAGAGTGCCTTAGCAAACAGCGCCTGCTCAGCATGTAGGCATGAGAGCTGGAGGTCACTCCCACGAGATGCCAGCAGAAAGGCACAGCAGTGTACACTGCAGAAATCCCATACCTCTGGCTGCAATGAGGTCCAGGCTGATGGCAGTCTAGAAATGGGACCTAGAGAAGAAAGACCATGGAAAATGCTATTAACTGAAAATCTAGATACAGTCATGGTTAAAGGAAGGGTCCCCAGAGTAACTGGCCAGATTTTCCTCTGGCAGTGGTTAACCCACTAAATCTGTTACAAACGCCAGCTCCTTTCCCTTCCCTTTGTCCCTTTGTCTCTGAACGAGAACCTCCCCGAGCCCCTGCCTGCTCCGCACTGCTGGGCATCACTCCTCCATGCCAGATAACGCAGCATTTGGTCCAGTAGCAAACCACACATTGCTCTATGTGCTGGTTAGGCAGCTGAAAACCAGAAGAGACAAGTGGTAAAACTAAGTAAAAGGATAATTTGGGAGGCAAATTTCAGAAATCTCATCTGGAAACAGGCATTTCACTTTCTGCCATTGTTCACCCCACCATCCTCCTCCAAAGAGTTATTTTATTTTATTTTATTTTATTTTATTTTATTATATTTTATTTTATTTTATTTTATTTTATTTTATTTTATTTTATTTTATTTTATTGAAGTGGAAGACAAGGAAAAAAAGGCAAGGATTTTGATTCAAGGAAGAAGCACCATGGAAACCCAGTCCCACGCAGCACACAGCTGGGGCCAATAGCAAATTCCTCACTGAATTAAATGTAAAAATCCCTGAGTGCTCTGAGATGTACAACAGGATCCCCCAGGTGATGGTTGTTCCTCAGTTCCCCGTGAGAGCTACTCCATGCCCCGAAGCGTAAGAAGAGAGCTCACTTGCTATTTTATTTGAATGGTAAAACATAGGCACTGTTTCATTTATAGTGACTGCTAAACATTTTTTATGTCTGAAGTGCACATTGTGGCAGTCAACTCCACAGGTTCTTCTTTGCTTATCTGTATTGAAAGCATTGGCTTTTCTAAGTCTATATTTTGCCGTTTCTATAGTTACCAGCACTCTACTATTTAGGTGCTTCTAGGCTAGAACCAAGTCCCCGTGCTACAGCCATGTATTATCATGGCAGGTACCAGTATGACTTGCTGTCCCCCACATTATGCCAAGTGCCCACATGCAGGGCAGCTCAGCTGTGGGCAGTACTTGCATGTCCTTCCCTGCTGGTGCCGGACCTGGTGCCATCCCCCCTGTGCTGAGCTCCAGCCAGGCCCCAACATGCCAAGGGGGGGAGCGGGACCGCAGAGGAGCCGTACTCACAACCCACATGGGGCATTTTGTTGCTGACAGTCCCTTTCTACTTCCTCCCAGCTCCCGCCACACCACTGCTGGCATCTCTCTGCCCCGCCTGCTGGGCTGCGCTGCCTGCTCCCCCTGCACTCCCCAGCACCCTTTGGTTACAGGATTTGCACCTAAAGGAAAGGAAGAAAGCATTCACTTTGTGGCTTGCAACAAATACTTCTCTTCCCTCTCCAGCGAGGCTACCAAGTGCCTCCGCTACCTGCCTGCATCTCCTAAGCCACATACAGGCAGAGACGTGGTTTGGTCTGAAACACTCATGGTCCCACATGGTCAGAAAGACCCAAACCCTGTGAATTGTTCCCCAGGATCCATGCGCATGCACTTCAACAAAACCCTTGTGGGCCGTGTGCTCCCACCCCACAGGGCACACACCTGCATTGTCCCCTGCTCATCACAGACTCTAGGCTCAAGTGCATTTCTCACTGGACATCCCATGGCCTGTGCTTGCTTTCCTCGGGCTAATAGAATAGCTTTGAATCTAATTAAAACATGGAGTGATCTAGGCATGAAGCATGGCTCCAGCTGCTATTTCAGTCAAAAGACCATATGCTTCTCATTAAGTGCTGTAAAGGTCCAAAAGTTTGCAGGGTGTACGTTGTGTCACTGGTGCGGGTAATTTAAATAGCGCTTCTCTTAGCTAGGAGATAGCCATGCACAGGACCCCTGTGGTCAGATTGGCCAACTGTGCAATATGTGTGTTTACTTCCTGTAGCGTTCGTTACATATCAAGGTTATACTGGTGGATCTCCAGCCGACCCGGGCTGGGGAAGGAACAGTCAGCACACACAGTGTGGGTGTTCAGCCTCAATGTTTATTGCGCAGTAGTTTACCTTTATACTCCCAGCAGTAGGCGTGTCATGTTATAAGGGGCGGAGACAAGGGAGGGTCGACCCTTAACTCTTTCCGTACAGCGCGTGATCTTCCGGTCGCCAGCCCTTATCTTTACTACATTTCCCCCTCCCTTAGCTCCAGTATCTCTGGATCTCGCTGGGGAAGCTGCGCGTAAAATAATCGATATGTGGTAAGACTTCTTAATATACGACTCATAGAATGCATAATTAAGCGTAACAGACAGGGTAATAGCACAACAAGGTCAAGAACAAGTAACAAGACTATGAGCCCGGTTATTAAAAGTTTGGGCGTTATTAACATTCCAGTTTTGTAAGCCTGGGATAGTGGAGCTCTGGTTTGACTTGTGGCAGCAACTGTCCTCCTTATCACTAGTGAAGTAGGGGGGTGAACAATAGACAGGTAGAGGCTTGTCCAATAGCCGGCATATACAGACACGCATCCATTACGTTCATGGATTTTGCCCAGTCCAGTCAGTATTTCGTCGCGGCTCCCTCATTGCTCCCCCACACCATCAGGATGCATAGGGAAATGGTAACCTGTCAAGATAAGACTCAATAAATTGATTAATGTTTATACGGTCAAATATTTAGACTGGGTACCCATTCTAGCGTCCCTTTCTCGGTTTGCACACATGCATACCCACGTCCCAGGCAACGGAGGGAATACGGGCCCCTCCATTCACGGGTTTGCAGGTCCCGTACTTGAACCAAAGGGTAAGGCCCTTCGTTCTCATCGAGCCGGAAATGTGCCTGGGTTGCAGTCTGAGTTTTATAGGTGTTCCCTCGAATGGTATGATTTAAGGTAATTAGTGCCGTCGTCAACAGACGCTGTGCCCGAAATAAGGGAGGGTCAAGGGGAGGGGGAACCCCTGTTCCTGGGCTTATATTTTCCCCCTCCCTAAGTCGGTCGAGTAACCCTTTTAATGTGCGATGCGCGCGTTCTACAATGCTTTGGTCCGTACTGTTGTAGGGAATGCCATGACTCAACTGAATATCCCAGCGTGCGCAAAAGTCCTTTGTCTTCTTGCTGACATATGCCGCTCCATTATCTGTTTTAATTTTTTGTGGGATGCCAAGTTGCGCCATACAGTCCTGCCAATGTAAAATAACTGCGAGAGCATTTTGTTTAGCATGCATAGTGGCTAAAATAACTCCACTGCAGGTATCAACTGTGACATGCAGATACTTACGTGGATTAAAGGGTTCATAAATCGTAACATCAGACTGCCATATTTGGTTGGGCTGCAACCCTCGAGGGTTTACCCCTGCCTCCCAGAGGGGACCTTTGGAACACACAGGATAAGCAACAATCACAGAGCGAGCACCTTGCAAAGTAATACCAGTTCGCTTTCCCACTGCCCCAGGGCTAAGGGGTCCCTCTGGTACCTCAGGTATCACTGGCAGTGCCGGGGGAGCCCTACCACCCCCCCAAGATGTCATCAGCCGTGACGCCGGTTCTCCTTGTTCCTCAGATCTTTTCCTGCGCTCTGCTCTCTGTGTGTCCAGCACCCGTCGATCACTGGGATGCAACGGGGCGTCCTCAGAAGGTGATGGTGTCTTGCCCTCCTTTTCTCCTTCCCGCCATCTTCCTTCACGTAGTTCGCAATACCGCTGGGATCCCACACCGGCCCCCGGGACCCAATCCAGCAACCTATCAGTCAGCTCCCTTTCCACACATTGTTGCAACTCGCCCCAGGGGTATTGAGTAGGTCGTGGATCCGCTGGTGCAGAAGGTTCTGTGGGTGGCTGCTCTAGACTCCCCACTCGTAACGGGAACACCTTTCCTGACTCCTTTGTTCCCGCTGCGCCATGGCCTCCCTGCGCCTCCCCTTCCTCCGTTGGCTCAGTCCCCAGTAACGACGGCCCCGTCTGTGCCCCACAGGCCACCCCTTCAACTCGAGTTCACACTGGAGTTCCAGCCTGTCCAGTACAGCAGTACAGAAAAACAGCAGAGATGCCCTGGCCATCTGCCAGCCCAGGCACATAGCCATTGCTGTTATCAAAACGTTCCCAGGCACAGCGGAGTAAGATGATAAGCAGTTCAGCAGTACAGCAAGCAGCGAAAGCAAAAAGCAGCTACTAACGAGCATTAGACTCTAATATACAGTAAGGCAAGCAAGCCCCGTGGCAAGTACAGAAGCCTGCCGATTAATAGCTAAACAGCAATACCTGCTATAACTTCGATCTAGCACATTCCAATTAAATCTGTCGTTATCTCGAACCCTTTGTACCCTATATTGGGCGCCAAAAAAAACTGTCGTGGTTTAACCCCAGCCAGCAACTAAGCACCACACAGCCGCTTGCTCACTCCCCCCCGGTGGGATGGGGAGAGAATCGGAAGAGTAAAAGTGAGAAAACTCATGGGTTGAGATAAAGACAGTTTAATGGGTAAAGCAAAAGCCGCGCGCGCAAGCAAAGCAAAGCAAGGAATTCATTCACTACTTCCCATAGGCAAGCAGGTGTTCAGCCATCCCCAGGAAAGCAGGGCTCCATCATGTGTACGGTTACTTGGGAAGACAAATGCCATCACTCCAAACGTCCCCCCCCTTCCTTCTTCTTCCTCCAGCTTTATATGCTGAGCATGATGTCATATGGTATGGCATAGCCCTTTGGCCAGTCTGGGTCAGCCCCCCCGGCTGTGCTCCCTCCCAACCAGCCTGTGTCCCCTCCGAGACTAAACCCGTTTGCTTTTTGTTCCCAGGAACTTCATGCCCCATCAGCGCGCTACGTGCGGCAAGCCAGCACCGCTTTGCCGCAAACCCCTTCTTGAGCACCCTTTCTACTGTTCCCGAGGCGCGAAGCCGGTCACTGGCTCCTCCAACATTGCTTATGATCGCTTCTGTCAGCTCATTGCGTATTTTCCCCCAATTTGGGGTGTCCAAAAACTTCTGTGGGAGCGCCGAGCACTCCCCGGCGTAGCATCCATTGGATGCAGTCGCCCGTGGGCCTTTTCCTTATCGCCCCATCCTCGCCCACCTCCGTCGCTACCGACTTTAGTACCTTTACGAGTTCTGCGAGCTCCATCGCTGCTACCTGCAGCCGATCACGTCGGGGTCACCACTATGTAGCGTTCGTTACATATCAAGGTTATACCGGCGGATGTCCAGCCGACCCGGGCTGGGGAAGGAACAGTCAGCACACACAGTGTGGGTGTTCAACTCCCACGTTTATTGCGCAGTAGTTTACCTTTATGCTCCCAGCAGTAGGCGTGTCATGTTATAAGGGGCGGAGACAAGGGAGGGTCGACCCTTAACTCTTTCCGTACAGCACGTGATCTTCCGGTCGCCAGCCCTTATCTTTACTACAACTTCCTTGCAAGCAGAAAGTCTCAGAGCTTCCTGGCAGGATATTGCCAAAGCTGTGGCTCCCACGTGGCCTTGGGGACCCCATCCCTCTCAGGCTGGCCCCATAACCACCCAGGGCAGGCCCTCTCCTTGCCCTTTCTTTGGGAGCAGGGCTGGGCAAGGAGGAGGGTGGCATTGCGCTGGCTGTGCCCGCGCTCCCCATCATGGCTCAGCAGTCGGAGCGACTGTGATGCTCTGAGCATTTCCTCTGCCTTGAGCAGCCACAGCAGGCTATTCCAGGGTGGCATTTTCCTGCATGTGATAGTCCCAGGCTCTGGCTGACTTTCATGCCATCACCAGGCAAAGGCAGGTCAGGCATGTTTAATCAACTTCCCTGGTATCCACAGAGTAGACTTCTCTACATAATAGATCAATTTATTTTGACTGAAACTGAAAAGCCTTCATAGAAATTTTAAAGTCTTGGTGTATCAGATATGATCTTTGTCTAGCTTGAGCTAAACATTCACGCTATCCTCTTGCTGTAGAGTGTAACTGCAGTTCAGATTCAATTAATTTGGACATGTTCCTTCTAGAAATATTCCCAGACTGGCTCTTTTTCACCTCTTGTCTGCAAGGTTTTCATAAGACTTCTCTTAGAATAAGCTTTGTTACAAGACTCATGAAATTCAGAATTTAAAACTACCTTGTGGGGATTCTTTCTTAGGGATTAATAATTTATCCAGAACAGTAAGCAATCCTCATATGTGCTAACTTCGATGGTTCAGTGGTTCCAGCCACTGCCCGAGACGAGATATTTAGCTATGCAGACCTCTTCCAGACTACATTTCCTGATGCAAAATCCTTGGCCAGTATGTGCCTGCCTCTGAGTACAGCAGAGATGTGCCTTAAGTTACAGGAGTGAAAGCAGTTGAAGGGAAAATGCTAACACCACATTTCATGCTGACTTTTTATTTCAGTGTTATGCAAGTATAAATAATTATGTTCAATATACAACAATTATGACATCCATAAGGAGTTTCTTAGAGAAAATAAGACCTGCAAACACTTTGTTGCACAGACCCTAACATTTTTCTTTTCTTTTTTTTTTTTTTTTTTGTAAGCTGAGAAATCTACAGCAGGAAGTCTACAAAGGAACACATCAGATCTACAATCACATAGACTGACCAAGTAGCACAAAGGTAGGAGGTTCTCTAACAGCTCACTGATAAGGTAAACACCAACAAACAGGTACTACATAAAAACAAGCTTAAGCACTGTTACACTTCCAAAATGCAAAAAACTTATTTGTCAGAAGTGATAGTGAACTATACAAACTATACATAAAGGTATACTGTAAACAAATAGCTAGATGTGATTTAAAGGAAACTAGGATAGTTTAAAAAATGCAGAAGACTCTAAACTAGGAAATACCTCCCAGACAGAAATGTTATATCAAAATGCATTAGGGTTCATTTGTAATAACTGCCAAAGCACAGATGAACTGTAAATCTCAAGAACATTTTCTCTTTAAAACTGCTCAAAAAATATTATCCATTGCTCACTAGCTCTTCTGTGAATGCATCAAAGGCAGTATGAATGTTCTAGTGCCACATGAAAAATCAGGAATTTTTTGTGATTTTACCTTTCCATGACAGGTTTGCTGTAATCCAACTCAACTAAACCAGTGTAATAAAGCTTTTCCCAGAGGGAAATGAATTCTGCACACTGTCAGTTGTCATAAAAACCTCCACGTCAAGTTTACACTGTGCTTTTATGAACAGTTTTCTATCTTTTGAGAAAGAAAGACAATCCATATGCCACAATGAAACAGGTAGGGGCCTAGCTCTAGTGTAGGTAAATAGTACATATAACAAATAAGCAAAACCACCATTCTATTGATCCCAATCATTTAAAAAAACGCATCTGCAAGGGTATTTTGTACTGCTCCTGTACACGTTTCAAATTTTACCTTTCATCCTTCAAAACAAACTAAATACCTGCACGCTAAAATGATCAGTCTACATGTTCCACAGTATACAAAATTTAAATAAGGCTTAGCAAAAGTAAAAAGACAGACGCATTCTAGCACCAAATAGCTCCAACAGGTTCCTTTTTGTTACAAAATGCTTCTTTTATAATTACAGTATTTACTTTTTCTGCATACAAATAAAAAGATTATGTTATGAAATGTATGGAGATACTCAATGCATTTAGAAATGAATTTGAAACCCAGAATTACTTGCTAAAACCAGCAAGTTAAGTCTACAACATAATGCCCCAGCTATGTATTAAAATGTATCAGATGTCCTGAACTTTTTTGAAGATATGACACTGAAACTGCTTTTTTTCCTTTTTACCTTGCTTGTCAAATAAAAAAAAGCTACAGCTGTATGAAGCTAATTATGCAGACCTATATGCCATGATAATACTTATTCTCTAGATTCATTAAAAAACAGGGATGAACATAATAGTACTGCAAGTCGTGCTTATGTTTGTGCCTCACACTGTAAGGGCCTGAATTTAAAAAAGCTCAAGGAAACCAAGAGAGGATTGCAGCAGAAACTAAGCACACGGTGTGTGCTTCAGAGTCTCAGCCTTGTCTGAGGTGAAGGTCACAGAACACACTCCTAATAAGACAAGATGAGAACCACCATTTCACCAGAGAACATGACTCTTCCTGGGACGCTGTGATAACCAAGCGGTCCTCCCTTAGCTTTAATTACACCTACTCTAAGAGACAAGCTTTGTGCAGTAGGGAGATGCAGTTAGATCTTGTGTTAGATCTGGTGAAGCAGTCAGCCAGGTACAGTACTATCAAAATCTGATTATTAAAAATATATGTAAAAACTCACAATAAGTCACCATATTTATTCTTTCCTAGTATTTTTTTAACCTCTAGCTAGGATTTTTAGTAAGGAAAAATGTGGCCTGTTTTTGTCTTCCCGACAGACCAATGCTTGTGCATGTCCATGCCAGGTCTTAGTTTTAGTAATTCAGTTTCATATTCAAGTATGGCAAATAAGTGGCAAAGCAACTATCTTAAAAAAGGGGAGCAAACAATGCAATCAGCAGCAAAGTATATATGCTACATTCAAACCCCAAAAACATGACTTGGTATTTATAGAGGAAATCTTTTCTTCAACAGCTCTCAGCTGTAAAGATATTTTTGTACAAATACTATATGGTAACAGTTTTACCGGTTACAATTGGGAAGGCATTTTGAAAAAAGTCCTCTCCCTATATAACCCCGTCCCCTTTCTTCAGTGACATGAAATCTTTGCCAAAGAAAAACACAACAGTGCTGGTTTCAAGGCAGTCAAAATATATTGATATTGTTTCAGCTAGTCTCAAAGTCACATCTGCCAGGTCTTACAGTCAACAGGATTTTTTGTGAGGACTGCTCTGCAAAGCTTCCTTTCCTTGCCGCTGCCGAGCTGAGTCTTTGTCATTAGAAAGTGCGTTAGGGCAGTCAGGTGTGATTGCTGACTTAGGTAAATCTTTACCTACATTCTGTTTTCTTGAAGCAGACTGTTGAGTCTGAACGGCATCTTTTCCCTTTACATCCACAGTGTTAACAAAAAAAGACTTTTCTTGATTTCCAGGTTTCCCCCCAAGGTTTGAAGCAGGGTGGTGGGCTTCTACTACAACAGCAGCACTGTGCAAGGTCATCAGTGAAACACTTTTAGTCATTTCTTCCTTACAACTCCCTATGGAAGAGGTGCTTTTCTTAATTAGTTCCTTGCAGCTGGTTGCAGGAAGCTTATGTGAGCCTGCTTTAACATTTGCTGAAGATGCATCACTCTTCGCTGAAGACAAAACAGATACTTCTTGTCTACATTCAGAGAAATTGGCTGAACACATCAGCAGCTTTCCTGGTGGTGTAGCCACACAAGAACTCTGCCCACTGGCAGCCAACAAATGTTTTATTGCAATCTGCTTTTTTGCATCTTCTGGCTGTTTTTGATTAACTTGTCCTTTCCCTTTCGAATTTTGAGAGCTTTTGCTACTTGCGGTTACTTTTTCTGCTCCTTTCCCTCTGACATCACAGTCTGCGAGGCAAAGGGTAGGCTCTACTTTCCTACTGTCATGTTGAACATAAAGTGCATCAATGCATATTTTTCCTTCAGGTGTTTTGTCTGCAGAGATCATCTGGTTACTAGGGCTTCTGTCTGCCTGTTTGCTCAGCAAGAGACGGTCTTTCACAGTGGAAAACTTTGGAGACATGGTTTGTTTTTCACTGAGGTGAAGTTGCTTTTGATCAGCAGATTCCCCAAAGCCTGCTGGTTCTTGCCTTTGCATTTTCTTAGAACTCTCTGGGCCTGCTGGTACTGGGCCAACAGCAGAGGATTTAGGTTTGGTGTCAGGAGTGATGCTGCTTATTTGGAGGGTGGCTACTGAGCCATGCTCTAAACTCACAGGCCTTTCAGCCTGCACATGTTCATTATTCATTTTTCTCAAAGAGCCTGAAACAAAAGAAAGGGGATCTGGCACATTTTTACTGGCATGTTTCCCATCTTTCCGGAAGCTGGCAGACACCTGAATAATAGTTTCTTTTTCTTTTACAGTTGGAGCGCATGTTTTTTGTGAAAATGTCTGTTTATCCAAGTACCTAGACTTAGAGGAACTCATATCAGAGACAGGCCTGAGTTTATTACTTCTGCTTTCCACATAGGTAGCAGCAGGCTTCACATGTTCTTGAATACCTATATGAACATCTACAGCACAGTTCCTGCTTACAGTCTCTCTCACAGCAGGGGAGCCTGAAACGTTAAGTTGCTGCTGAGGAACTTGGCTGGACTGCTCTCTCTCGGTAGCTTGAAGCCTTATGTCAGTAAGCTGTTTCTGATCTTTCTTTCCTAAATCTTTGGTGTTGTGCTTCTGCACAGAGGAAACTGGTGCAGACTTCTCATTTTCAGGATCACAATCTATTGAAGATTGCATGGGCTGTTTGGATGAAGGAGCTTCACTCTTTGGCTCTGCAATAACTTTCTTAGACTCACTGAGAACTTTCTGCTTGGTTATGTCCCTTTCCACAAAATGACTAGCAATGCTGGTGTCACCTTTGCCTGACTGTTTCAGTGAATCTCTGCCATCTGTAGGTTGTGCCTTGGGGCCAGCTGCCTGCATTTTTCCTTGCATCTGAGGTGGAATGGCAAAATCAGCAGAATTTTTTTCATTGCTTTTGGAGTAACTTGTTGTCAGGACATCTGAGACAGATACCTTCAGAGATGACTCCCTGATCACCTCCACCTTTGCAGGGATAGGCTCACAATTTCTCTGGGCTACTGGCTGTTTGGCAGGCAACTTCTTTTGTATTTGCTTCTCTTTTCCTACAGCTTTTTCAGGAGTGCTTTGGACAGTAGAAAGTTTGGAGTATGTTTGGGTAGTTTTAACACTCTGATTAACACAAGACTTTGCTTCCATTGAATTGTCCTTCTGTTTTGAAGGGGAGGTGACTTTCTTTTGAACAGCTTCAATAACAGAACTATTGCTTTTAGCAGCTGGACTAAAAACCTTTTTCTCTGTCAGTACTTCTGACCCACAGGGATGACTGGTGGATTTGGAGAATTCTTGCTTGTTTGCGGAACCTGAGGCTCTGATACATTGACTTTGCTAGATTTTGAATAGCTTAACAACTGCTCTTTCCGACAGGCCAGCTCTGCCTTTCCACCACTCCCTTGTGGTGTTGGGGGTTTAGGAGATCCCCCATCACTGCTGGTGCTCTGTCCTGGCAGCACACACAAAGGCAGTTCAGTCTTCGAAGCCTGTGGCCCAGAAAGTAAGGCAATGTCTAGTGTGCCTTCTATTGGCTTCAAACAGGAAACAGACCTCCCATCAAGTTTATATTCTGATGGACTTTTTCTGACAGGAGAATCGGTGGAAATAAGGGCTGATTTTTCCACACCCATTTCTGCTTGGCCATTCAAGGTCTTCAGAGGAACAAAAGAAACCGAGTTAAACTGAGCAGCATGTGCACTGCTGATAAACACTCCACCATCGGTAACTGCAGTGGAGTCCTGCTGTATGTTTATGGGTCTGCCTGTATTAAGTTGAAGGCATTCATGAATATTTGATGTCAGTTTGGGTTTTAGCACTGGACAGATGCTGTCATCTCTTTCTTCAAAGGACATTTTCTTTCTAAGATAATCAATATTTGCAAGGTTAACATCTAATCTTTCAAATTTGACAAATTCTTTTGTTGGGACATTTTTATCTGTGTTTTCTCCCTTTCCACTTAACATCCTGTCAGAGGACTGAGGTAGCACATCTTGCAGTGTACATGGAGGGGAAATTCTTTTGAAGTCATAAGAAATATGACTGAGTTCATTAAGTGGAGGCCCATGACACATCTGTGCATCTAATACAATACAATCATTTGATCTCAAGCTTACATTCTTTTGAAGGGTGTCTTTGAGTATGCCACCAGCTGACTGGGTCTCCAAAGCAAAAATTTTTGTTTCAAACTGATTTGATCTTTCTAATACCTTCTGGAGGGCTTTTTTTTGTCTCTTTCTTCCAATCTTAAGGTACTGGGATTTTCTGGTTCACTGCTAGGTTTATGTATAGCAACATTTGCTTTTTCAGCAAAATCTTGCTTTTTCATAACTATCTTGACTTTCAGCTTCTCTCTGTCTAGCTCATCAATGGATTCTTGCCTACCTAATTTGCGGGAGATGGTCCGTTTCAAGCAGCCCTGTTCTGCAGGCCTGACTCGTGTGAGTGATGGCACATCACATACATTCTCCTCCAAGCACCGAAGAGTTACTTCCCTTTGGGACAATTGTCTATTCACTTCTTCCTGGGTCACTTCCAGACTGTGTTTTCGTGAACATAAGTGTTTCTTATCACTGCCATAAGAGGGTGCAAGTTTCTCTTCAGATTGAACTCTCTTTAACAGTGGAGATCTTGGTGGCTCTGCACTCTTTGGCCTAACAATATGCCTTACAATAGTTGGAGGGGAGTGCATTTGGCTAGGAAAAGACTGAGCTATTTTTGTATTTCCAATCAAATGTCCTAACAATGGTGATGGAGATCGCTGAGGGGATGTCAGCTGGGGTGTTGGAGAAGGTGTCCGTGCCAGAGGAGAGAGAGGAATGCTGCCAGCTGATTTGCGTCTCCCAGATCTGTATCTTTGCCCACCAATCTTTGGACCCAAGCCGTGAAGAGTGCTGGGTCTTATGTGTCCTGAACCAGCTGGAGAATTGGGAGCACTTGAACTAGGGGAGCTACTCTGGGAAGAATTAGAACCTAAAAAAACAAACAAACAAACCAAACATAAGATTAGCAAGGTTTTTCGAATCTTGTCTAAATGCTTAGTGAGAGGTAGCGCTTGTGCTGATCCAAAAAGGCATAAGTGCTGTCTGCTGCCAAAATGTTCCAAAACTTGGAAGGTTTCAAGTGACTGGGCTGTAAAACCTGAATCATAGAATAGCATCATAGAATAGTTTGGGTTGGAAGGGACCTCCAAAGATCATCTAGTCCAACCCCCCTGCAATGAGCAGGGACATCTACAACTAGATCAGGTTGCTCAGAGCCCCATCCAACCTGACCTTGAATGTTTCCAGGGATGGGGCATCTACCACCTCTCTGGGTAACCTGTTCCAGTGTTTCACCACTTTCTTCCTTATATCTAGTCTGAATTTACTCTCTTTTAGTTTAAAACCATTACCCCTTGTCCTATCGCTATTGGCCCTGCTAAAAAGTCTGTCCCCATCTTTCTTATAAGCCCCCTTTAAGTATTGAAAGGCTGCAATACGGTCTCTCTGGGGCCTTCTCTTCTCCAGGCTGAACACCCCCAGCTCTCTCAGCCTTTCCTCATAGCAGAGGTGTTCCATCCTTCTGATCATTTTTGTGGCCCTCCTCTGGACCCTCTCCAACAGGTCCATGTCCTTCCTGTGCTGAGGACTCCAGAGCTGGACGCAGTACTCCAGGTGGGGTCTCACCAGAGCAGAGTAGAGGGGCAGAATCACCTCCCTCGACCTGCTGGCCGCGCTTCTTTTGATGCAGCCCAGGATACGGTTAGCTTTCTGGGCTGTGAGCGCACATTGCTGGCTCATGTCCAGCTTCTCATCCATCAGTACCCCCAAGTCCTTGTCTGCAGGGCTGCTCTCAATCCCTTCATCCCCCAGCCTGTATTGATACCAGGGATTGCCCCAACCCAGGTGCAGGACCTTGCACTTGGCCTTGTTGAACCTCATGAGGTTGTCCAGGTCCCTCTGGATGGCATCCTGTCCCTCAGGCGTGTCAACCGCACCACTTAGCTTGGTGTCATCTGCAAACTTGCTGAGGGTGCACTCAATCCTGCTGTCTATGTCATTGATGAAGATATTAAACAGTACTGGTCCCAATACGGACTCCTGAGGGACACCACTCGTCACTGTTCTCCATCTGGACATCGAGCCATTGACCACTACCCTCTGGATTTGACCCTCCAGCCAATTAGCTATCCACCGAACAGTCCACCCATCAAATCCATCTCTCCCCAATTTAGAGAGAAGGATGTTGTGGGGGACTGTGTCAAAGGCCTTACAGAAGTCCAGATAGATGACATCTGTAGCTCCTCCCTTGTCCACTGATGCAGTCACTCCATCATAGAAGGCCACTAGGTTGGTCAGGCAGGACTTGCCCTTGGTGAAGCCATGCTGGCTGTCTCGAATCACCTCCCTGTCCTCCATGTGCCTTAGCATAGCTTCTAGGAGGATCTGTTCCATGATCTTCCCAGGCACAGAGGTGAGGCTGACAGGTCAGTAATTCCTAGGGTCCTCCTTTCTACCCTTTTTAAAAATGGGTGCAATGTTTCCCTTTCTCCAGTCCCCAGGGACTTCACCTGACTGCCATGACTTTTCAAATATCATGGAGAGTGGCTTGGCAACTACATCAGCCAATTCCCTCAGGACTCTGGGATGCATCTCGTCAGGTCCCATCATTCCAGTTATGCTGCTATTTCTCCCTTTCCCTCTCTGTTCCTTCATCCCCTTTAAGTTATCACTTCCATCTGTTTAAATAGAATAGCTAATGCTTTCTGCCACACTTCAAAGCAATGGTCAAGGCTTTCCAAATAATTTACCTTTGGCAAGGGATTGTACAACAGCAGTAACTTTTAGTAACACACTAAAATTATGACAGAAGTAAAATAGGAAAAAGGGGCAGGTGAAGCACTTTTAGGAATCAGAAATATGCATATTTCAGCACCCAGCCATTCTTTTCAACACTAAATCTGTGCACATGAGAGCCCATGCTAGTTCCACTGTCTCCCACAGCATTCTCCTGGAGAAGCTGGCTGCACATGGCTTGGATGGGTGCACTCTGTGCTGGGTAAAAAACTGGCTGGACGGCCGAGCCCAGAGAGTGGTGGTGAATGGAGTCAAATCCAGTTGGCTGCCGGTCACAAGTGGTGTTCCCCAGGGCTCAGTACTGGGGCCGGTCCTGTTCAACATCTTCATTGATGATCTGGATGAGGGGATCGAGTGCACCCTCAGTAAGTTTGCAGATGACACCAAGTTGGGTGGGAGTGTTGATCTACCATCTGAATGTTAGGAAGGCTCTACAGAGGGATCTGGACAGCTTGGATCGATAGGCCAATTATATCAGGTTCAACAAGGCTAAGTGGCAAGTCCTGCACTTGGGTCACAACAACAACATGCAACTCTACAGGCTGGGGGAGGAGTGGCTGTAGAGCTGTCTGGCGGAAAAGGACCTGGGGGTGTTGGTTGACAGCCGCCTGAACATGAGCCAGCAGTGTGCCCAGGTAGCCAAGAGGGCCAATGGCATCCTGGCCTGTATCAAGAATAGTGAGGCCAGCAGGACCAGGGAGGTGATAGTGCCCCTGTACTCGGCTTTGGTGAGGCTGCACCTCGAGTACTGTGTTTAGTTTTGGGCCCCTCACTACAAGAAGGACATCGAGGTGCTGGAGTGTGTCCAGGGGAGGGCAACAAAGTTAGTGATGGGTCTAGAGCACAAGTCTTATGAGGAACTGGGGTTGTTTAGCCTGGAGAAGAGGAGGCTGAGGGGAGACCTTATCGCTCTCTACAACTACCTGAAAGGAGGTTGTAGCGAGGTGGGGGTCAGTCTCTTCTCCCTAGTAACAAGTGACAGGACGAGAGGAAACAGCCTCAAGCTGCGCCAGGGGAGGTTTAGGTTAGACATTAGAAAAAACTTCTTCACCGAGAGGGTGGTCAAGCATTGGAACAGGCTGCCCAGGGAAGTGGTTGAGTCTCCATCCCTGGAGGTATTTAAAGAACAGAGAGATGTGGTGCTCGAGGACACGGTATAGATGGACTTGGCAGTGATAGGTTAACGGTTGGACTTGATCTTAAGGGTCTTTTCCAACCTTAACGATTCTATGATTACATAGGAACTTTTTCTTGTTTCATTCTTTTATCAGTCAGCCTCTCCTAGGCAAGATTCTACCTTCTACTCTAAACCTGGATTGTTTATTACTCAACTTATAGCCAACGGACTTGGATTTAAACTCTGGGACAAACCTAGCAGACAATTCCCTTTTAGGTGTTTCTGTAACATGAAAACACCTTTGATTTTGCATCAGGAATCTTTTTCCCTTTTCCAGACAGAAACCAGCTGTTCAATGATTATGCTTGTCCGAGCTGACTACTCTCAGCAGAGTGTAACAAACAGATGTGGGGGGGCTCTCAAGAAGTACAATACACTTCAATTTCAAGTCCTTTTCCTCTGCCCTTCATTCCTTCACACTCACCAGATTGAAAATCAGGAATGGACCGGTAGCTTGGGGTAGGTGATCTGGGAGATAAGCTGTGGGTTGGAGACCCAGGCAAGCTCTCCCCTGATGAAAGTGATCGGTTCAGGTAGCAGAAACTTCTGCTGGTGTGAAGAAGAGGAGAGGGTTGCTTGGCCAGCTTTTTAAAGAGAGATCTCCTCCTAGTGTGAGAAGAGCACAGCATTAATCAGAAGCTAAGATGCACAAAAGATACTATTACTACAGGCAAAGCTCTTGTGGCTGACATTGCTTCACTCTCCCATTACCCTCAGAAAAGCAAATATTATATCTATGTTTACATGAAAGCAAATCACACTGCATAGTATGAAGTCTAGAAAATATACTGATTTGCTAATAGGTAGGATAGATATTGTAACTAAATCTATTTGTACTAAAACTTATTCACTGTATTTCAGAGGAACTGTTAGCTCCTTATGAGTATAAATCTTCATTTTTTTAATTTAAGAGCCGATCAAACCTGAAGGAATATCTGTACAGTACTAGCAATTTATTTACAAAATGCACATAAACTTAGCATCAAACTAAAAATGCACATAAACTTATCACTAGAAAGTTTAATTAAACAAGTACAAAAAGATATACTGAAAGCAAATTAAGATGCAACCTCAGTTATTCACTTTCTTCCCTATATCTGTGTGTGCGCCATGCAAAATTTTTAGGGGGTATTGTAATAGATCTAGTTTAGGCAAAACAGGATTGAAAGAAGGTGTTACAACAATAGGATCTTATAGAAGAAGGTAAAAAGAGGTATATTAACTTAATTTTAAAAATGAATTCTTATGTATACACACACACAAGGAAACATGTTTGCCATAAAACAAAAGGATTACTCGCCTCTCTAAACTCTCTTTCTTCTTGGTTTTCTTACTGTGCCTGACCATTCGGCTCCTGTAGCTGTTTTTCCTGGCAGGTCCTGTCTTGATGGAAGTGTTTTCAAAAGGGGTTGCTGTTATTGACACTTTGTTACCACTCTGCCAAAATGAAGGAGGTGTAATACAAGACCACTTTGCTTTAAACTGAAGTTACACTACACACGCAAATGCAACGAGATAGAACTCCAGCATCAAAGTAAGAGCTGGCAGTGTAGGGAACCCTATGCAGATGTTGCCAGGCTAATTTATGTCATATAAACGATGACTGGAAAATTCTCAAACTGCTGTCAAGTTTCCTAAACTTCCTCCATTCCAAGAACCAGCTTCAGGATAAGCAGAAATTCCAATAATTGTAGCTAGACAGGAGACCAAGGACTGACCAAGACCACAATTTTCAATAAGAAAATTTCTATAGAAACATCTTATTTTCTCACAAAGAACAGCTGTCACCGTTCAGTGGTCCATTTACTGGCCAGTCACGTCTCAGGATACAGACTGTTACAATGATGAAATGGAGGAGAAAACTTAATCTTCATTATCCGTCCCAAACAATCCTTTTATCTTGTTCAAAAGAGATAAAAAATATAATTAAGTTAAGCTTTTATGACTGTTTTCATGAACAGATGACAGCTGCTCAATAAACAAAACCAACTGGAAATAAATATCTTATGTTTTAAAAATCCATACCTCTTGCCTACAGTGAACTTCTTTTCAAAGGAATTCCAATAACCCAAATTAATTTATAATACATCACATTTGGATAAACAACGATCTCTCATGTTGAGTTTACTCTTGTAAGTAGTGTACAGGGCTGTCATGTTTCTCTTTTTCTGTAGTTTTTCTGTATCTGATGCAGAAAACAACTGCACACCCAATTGCCTAAAATTACCAAATTTTCTCCTATACATTTCTTGCAAAACTGGAAAACTTGGAAATTCCTCTTGGTTTCAGAGAAGGAAAATAAAGACTTAAGGAACAGTGTATTTTGCATCTTTCCTCAGTTCTTTGTATTTCCCATCCTTCATTGCTTTCCAGTCTTCTTTTATAACTGACTACTCCCTTTGACAGGCAAAGCTCTGCATGTAACACCACAAAATTATTAATAATATAGGAAGAAAATATACAGCTGTCTAAAATAATTCTGACCTACTTTAGTTTATGCTACAAAGTTTACAGAAAAACTGCAATATGAGGAGCTACAGTGAATAGCTAAGACACTACCATTCATTTAAAAAGTTGGGGTTTTTTGTTTGCTTAAGAAAAAATGTATGTATAATTTTCTAATAGGATAGACCTCAGAAAACTCCATGTCAGCAGCAGAGGGTACTGGTCACACCACAAGAGAAAAAATGTGAGAGATTATTCATAAAAGTCCAACTGCAGGATCAGAACTTCATTAAGCAAAGAAGCTTTGTGGGACATGCCTGGCTATATATGAGAAAAAACCTTTTGGGCCTTAAGATTATGAAAGGCAAGTTTCTGTACAGTAGGAAAGAAAATACTTCATATTCTTTGTTTCCACTTTTCCTCATTGATTTCACTTTAAAAGGAGAAAATGAGAAGTAGCATCACCATCAAAAGCTTTAATTACCTGACGAAGATGGGGGTATTCAAGAAAGTGCTTGAAAATGTGAAATTTTTTTTGAGAGAGACAGAGACATCTCTTTGTGTCAGTGCCCCGAATGTACTTTAGCTATCTCAGCAGCAATGTCAGTTTATTGCAGAGAAACTAAAATCATAACAGGATATATGAAGTCATTGACCTTTCTCCAGATCTGTGCAATAGTAGCTTAGAGTTTGTACTTGAACAACCAGAAAACCTGATAACTAATCTCTGAAGGAAACAAACATAATCCCTCAAATTCTTGGTGAAAACAGCAAGTGCTTTTGTATCCCAGTTGTCCAAGAGTTACCTTTAACAACAACTCAATGACTTCTGTATGAACAAGACCATGCACTGGCTCTTCATTGATATGAGTAATCAAGTCTCCAGCTTTTAAACCCACTTGGTATGCTGCACCTCCTTCTTCCACATTCTGGAAATCAGAGATGAAGAGAATATATACAAAATGGACTCGTGTTAACTAAACCTCATACTTTCAAGAGTAGGCTTTGTTTAAACAACTCTTTCTATAAAGCCAGTTGGCAATTGTCCTGGTTTCGCCTGGGATAGAGTTAATTTTCTTCCTAGTAGCTGGTATAGTGCTGTGTTTTGGATTTAGGATGAGAATAATGTTGATAACGCACTGATGTTTTGGTTCTTGCTGAGCAGAGTTTACACTAGTCAAGGACTTTTCAGCTTCTTGTGCTCTGCCAGGTGCATAAGAAGCTGGGAGGGAACATAGCTAGGACAGCTGACCCAGACTGGCCAAAGGGCTATGCCATACCATATGACATCATGCTCAGTATATAAGTTGGGGGAAGAAGAAGGAAGGGGGGGACATTGGGCATGATGGCGTTTGTCTTCCAAAGTAACCGTTACGTGTGACAGAGCCCTGCTTTCCTGAGGATAGCTGAACACCTACCTGCCCATGGAAAGTAGTGAATGAATTCCTTGCTTTGCTTTGCTTGCGCGCACGGCTTTTGATTTACCCATTAAACTGTCTTTATCTCAAACCATGAGTTTTCTCACTTTTACTCTTCTGATTCTCTCCCCCATCCCACCGGGGGAGAGTGAGCGAGCGGCTGTGTGGTGCTTAGTTGCTGACTGGGGGTAAACCACAACAGCAATGAAGAAACCTTACAGATATTAAGTTCTATGAAGGAAGAGAAAAAGAAAATCAGACCAGCCATTTCACCATCAACTACTTGAACTTCATACTTACATGAGGCCTGGAATGGTTTCAAAGCTCACTGAAACACTGCTTGTTGCCACTAGTATTAAGTAAGCTCTGTATAACAGGGCAGTTTTAATGCATGATAAAGAAGAGATGATTCACTCCCCATGGCAAAATTAAAGATTTGAATGAAGATTTTTAACATCTGACACTTAGAAATACTTGCATGATTAAGGCAGTGGTCACATGCAGTAATTTTTTAATAAAACAAAATTTTAACTCCACCATATAATGAAGGACTCTTTGTATTTGGTTTGAATTCACCAGGCTGCCAATTAGAGGGAACAAAGGTGATGCAGGAACAAAACAAATTTTTTTTTTTTGCAGTAATTTTTTAATAAAACAAAATTTTAACTCCACCATATAATGAAGGACTCTTTGTATTTGGTTTGAATTCACCAGGCTGCCAATTAGAGGGAACAAAGTTGATGCAGGAACAAAACAAATTGAACTGCAAATGATTAAATAATTTACTATATTTAAAAAAGAGATTTTCAATAATTTTAAGTCATGCAGCCACTAGTGAAGCCTACAGTGCTTACAGAGCTAAAAAAATAAATACCTATAGTATTTTGAAAAAAGCCAAGGTTTCACTTTTACTGCAATGTACCATTATTTTTCCTCCTTTCACTGATGTGATGCTACACCAGTGGCAAAAAGACCAACTTTTTTATTTATTCCATTATCAGTAACATGTACCCCAATCTCCAGATTCAATGTTCTTGATGGATTAATAGGTCAGAGAACATGAACAAAAAATGAATGATACACTACCACATTAGTAGCATTGCTATTTCAAAACCGACCATGAATATTTACAAAAAAACATTGTACAAAACTTCAAAGCTTTTGATATATTTCTAATGATTTTTTCAAAATTATTTTAAGGTAGTTGAAATATTTTAGTTTATATATACACATATATATTTTATATAATTTATGTATTATATATGCGTATATTATTGATTATCAACCTCAAGTATAAAATAAATATAAATACATACATATTTAGAATCATAGAATCATTTAGGTTGGAAAAGACCCTTAAGATCATCGAGTCCAACCGTTAACCTAACGCTACCAAGTCCGCCACTAAACCATGTCCCTAAGCACCACATCTACACAGCTTTTAAATACCTCCAGGGATGGGGACTCAACCACTTCCCTGGGCAGCCTGTTCCAATGCTTGACAACCCTTTCGGTGAAGAAATTTTTCCTAATATCCAACCTAAACCTCCCCTGGCGCAACTTGAGGCTGTGTCCTCTTGTCCTATCACTTGGTACTCGGGAGAAGAGACCGACCCCCACCTCACTACAGCCTCCTTTCAGGTAGCTGTAGAGAGCAATAAGGTCTCCCCTCAGCCTCCTTTTCTCCAGGCTAAACAACCCCAGTTCCCTCAGCTGCTCCTCATAGGACTTGTTCTCTAGACCCTTCACCAGCTTCATTGCCCTTCTTTGGACATGCTCCAGCACCTCGATGTCTTTCTTGTAGTGGCGGGCCCAAAACTAAACACAGTACTCAAGGTGCGGCCTCACCAGTGCCGAGTACAGAGGGACCATCACTTCCCTAGTTCTGCTGGCCACTCTATTTCTGATGCAAGCCAGGATGCTATTGGCCTTCTTGGCCACCTGGGCACACTGCCAGCTCATATTCAGCCATCTGTCGACCAACACCCCAGGTCCTTTTCCACCAGGCAGCTTTCCAGCCACTCTTCCCCAAGCCTGTAGCGTTGCATAGGGTTGTTGTGACCCAAGTGCAGGGCTCGCCACTTAGCCTTGTTGAACCTGATATAATTGGCCTGGGCCCATCGATCCAGCCTGTCCAGATCCCTCTGTAGAGCCTTCCTACCATTCAGATGGTAGATCAACACTCCCACCCAACTTGGTGTCATCTGCAAACTTACTGAGGGTACACTCAATCCCCTCATCCAGATCATTGATAAAGATATTAAACAGAACTGGCCCCAATACTGAGCCCTGGGGAACACCACTTGTGACCGGCAGCCAGCTGGATTTAACTCCATTCACCACCACTCTCTGGGCTTGACCATCCAGCCAGTTTTTTACCCAGCAAAAAGTACGCCTGTCCAAGCCATGAGCAGTCATTTTCTCCAGGAGAATGCTGTGGGAAACAGTGTCAAAGGCTTTACTAAAGTCCAGGTAGACAACATCCACAGCCTTTCCCTCATCCACCAAGCGGGTCACCTTGTCATAGAAGGAGACCAGGTTAGTCAAGCAGGACCTGCCTTTCATAAACCCACACTGACAGGGCCCAATCACCTGGTTGTCCAGCAGGTGCTGCGTGATGGCACTCAAGATGATCTGCTCCATAACCTTCCCTGGCACAGGTTGACAGGCCTGTAGTTCCCCAGATCCTCCTTCCGACCCTTCTTGTAGATGGGCATCACATTGGCTAATCTCCAGTCAACTGGGACCTCCCCGGTTAGTCAGGACTGCTGATAGATGATGAAAGTGGCTGGGTGAGCACTTCCACCAGCTCCCTCAGTACCCTTGGGTGGATCCCATCCGGCCCCATAGACTTGTGTGTGTCTACGCGGTGTAGCAGGTCGCTAACCATTTCCCCTTGAATTATGGGGGCTTCATTCTGCTCCCCGTCCCTGTCTTCCAGCTCAGGGGGGCTGGGTACCCCGAGAACAATTGGTCTGACTGTTAAAGACTGAGGAAAAGATGGCATTAAGTACCTCAGCCTTTTCCTCATCCTCTGTCACTATGTTTCCCCCCACATCCAATAAAGGATGGAGATTCGTTCTAGTTGGGCTTTGGCCCTTCTAATTTTCTCCCTGCATAACCTCACAACATCCTTGTAGTCCTCCTGAGTTGCCTGCCCCTTCTTCCAAAGGTCATAAACTCTCCTTTTTTTTTCCTGAGTTCCAGCCAAAGCTCTCTGTTCAGCCAGGCCGGTCTTCTCCCCCATCGGCTCATCTTTTGGTACATGGGGATGGCCTGCTCATGCACCTTTAAGATTTCCTTCTTGAAGAATGTCCAGTCTTCCTGGACTCCTTTGCCCTTCAGGACTGCCTCCCAAGGGACTTTGTCAACCAGGCTCCTAAACAGGCCCAAGTCTGCCCTCCAGAAGTCCAAGGTAGCAGTTCTGCTGACCCCCCTCCTTACTCCTCCGAGAATCGAAAACTATCATTTCATGATCACTATGCCCAAGACGGCCTCCAGTCATCTCATCACTCACAAGTCCTTCTCTGTTTGCAAACACCAGGTCCAGCAGGGCGCCTTCCCTAGTTGGCTCCCTCACCAGCTGTGTCAGGAAGTTATCTTCCACACACTCCAGGAACTTCCAATTTACATAAATAACCTCCATTTACATAAATATATATTTATTTTATAATTAAGGAGGTTGATAACCAATGAAATGCAAGAACTGCTGTCTTGTCCTGTAGCCTGTCTCCCACTTCATTCAAACCAGTAGTGAACAGAGGATGAAAAATACATGATTTATTCATGACAGTCAATCTTTTTCCTGTGCCGTAGAATCCTCAAAGGTATTCACAATTCCAAGTGATTTGCACATTTCTACACAAAAGAAAGTCAGTGCTTGAAATTTGCCTATTTGTGTCTAGTAAAATATACAAGGAACCTGCTGACTTTCACGAATCCCTTAACTGAAGCAGTTTATTAAACTCCATGTATATTTCAACAATTTCTGTTTACAGTCTCAATTTTGCAGACCCTGCCCCCAGTCAAAAAGGGGCTGCACCAACCCTTTGGATTTCTAAGCCACAGCACTCTGAACTTAGACGTGGCTGTTCACAATTGCCAAACTTGCTAAAAGTGGAAGTGACCCATGCAGAGGGTCAACACCATACGTAGGTACCACTTCTGCCGAAGATGTGCATTATATGGCTTGGGGCAGCCCTACAGCCAACACCGGCCTTGTGCACAGGCACAAATTTCATTCTATGCTGGTTTTGGCTGGGATAGGACTAATTTTCTTCATAGAAGCTAGTATGAGGCTATGTTTTGGATTTGTGCTGAAAACAGTGTTGATAATACAGGGATGTTTTAGTTACTGCTGAGCAGTTTGGCACAACATCACAATTTACACAGTAACTGTCAAGAAACAGATACCATGGATACAAAAGATTAAAAACAAATACATCATTACAGTTTTCTGTGGCTGTATATAAGCAAAAAAAAATATTATCTTACCCAAACAATATGGTGCATAGTGTAGATATTGCTGTCACCCACATAAACCCTGATTGCTCGGATGGTGAAGCCATGCTTTTTTCCTGAACTGCGAATTACTATCGGCTGATGAAGACTTGCAGCAGCAATTGAAGAATCATGTCTGGGGGATAAATCTTGGGAGGATGAAGGATCAGATGATACGGAATGAGGAAACATAGGACTTCCCAAAGGAGAGAAACCAAACACATCTGAAAAAAAAAAAATCTGCGGGAATAAATGAGATTGTGTTTTACTTTGACGAGATGCAGCTGTGCCCTTGAGGCTTGTTACAAACAGGTTCGCAGGAATGCAGCTGTGCCCTTGAGGCTTGTTACAAACAAGCTTGTGAAACTTAGAGGCAGAAAAATAAGGATGAGATTGGATACATCCCTGAAAGAGGAATTCGCGTGCACCACCTTGAAGAACCAATGGGTAATGCTGAGGGGACGCGTGGACGCAAGACAGTAGCCAACAAAATAAGTTTTGCTTGCTCGTGAACACTAGATCATATTATAAAAGGGATAGATTGTAAAAATAAAGTCGTCTTCGCTTGTCTTCGCCTAAATTCATATGCGGAGTCCGTGATTAATTGCCACAAATGGTGACCCCCAACGTGATTCGGTCCTATGACGTGATTCGGTCCCAAGAACCGCAGACGAGAGAGCGGCTGGTGGCAAGCCCAGCTGAACTATATTGCAGCAGACCAGAGAGCTGAACTCTACTGCAGCGGACCAGAGAGCTGCTTGTGGACAATTAATCGCCTCGGGAAAAAGAGGTGAGCAGCTGGGGATGGGAAAATGGGGGCGCAAATGTCCTCGGAAGAAAAAATCTTTTTTGCGTATATTTTTGCGAATCCTTGCAAAAAGGGGCATAAATTATGATGAAGGAAAGGTTCGGTTGTTGTTAACTTGGTTGCGAAAAAACGGGCAACAAGCGAACGCAGTGACCGCGTTCCCGGTGGAGACTTGGGAGGAGGCAGGAAAAGTGTTATGGGAAGCGGCCACCAGGGGGGACAGTAATGCCACAAGTGTTTTGACGACATGGCGTTTACTGAAAGACACTTTAGAACAATTAGAGTCAGACCGAAAGGCTGCAGCTTCTGCTACCGCTCCGGAGCTAACCCCGCAGGGCACGCCAGAAACACCGACATCGGGTTCGTCCTCCGACATGCCCTTGCTCGCGGGTGCTCAGGCTGCACAACCCTCCACACCCCCCCGCGCCGCCACTACCCTCTGCGCCGTTTTCTCCTTCACCTGCTCCTATGGCTTCAACACCTCTGCTAGACCTTCCGATCCCTGCAATCAGTACCCCTCCACTTCCCCGCCCGCCCCCGGCCCCTGCTGCGTTGGCACTCTTACCGCCTTTCTCTACTGCTTCTAATGCCGATACTCCACAAACCCATAATCAATTGCCACCCGAGGAATGGGGGGCATCAGCCGCTGCTGCGAGGTGGCAAAAGACTAGACACCAAGCATTGCAAGAGGGGGATACAGCTTTTTGTTCAGCGATAGCGTGTCCCGTCGTACGCAGCAACGGAAACGTCCCCGATGAGCATGAACCTTTTGGCTATAATGTTTTAAAAGATCTACGACAAACAGTTGCCGCGCATGGACTGGGTTCTCCTTTTACACAATCCCTGCTACAGGGAATATTTACAAATGAAATAGTACCATTTGATATATGCATGCTTACTAATCTTATATTGACCCCAACGCAAAAGGTGATCTTTGAAAGCACCTGGCGTACCGCCTGTCAAAACGCCACAATTATCAATATGCAGCGACAACAAGGTGACCCTTTACAAGGGGCAGGACTCCCACAGCTTATGGGGGATCCGCCGCTAAATCACCCAACGTTACAGGCACGGTTACGACCAGAGATATTAGCACAAGGCAGAGACCTTGCTTTACAGGCATTACTAAGAGTGCCGGATGCCGGAAGAGCGACAAAATCATTTACATTAATAAAGCAAGGGACAGGAGAGGGATGTATCTCATTCTTAGATCGTCTTAAAGAGGCTTTGGAAAAACAAGTCGAAAATGCAGAAGCAAGAGAGGTCCTACTCTTAAAATTAGCCTTTGAAAATGCGAATACAGACTGTAAAAAAGTGCTTTTGCCTCTAAAAAATCCCTCCTTAATGGATATGATAGAAGCTACCCAAAAGGTGGGGTCAATGTCCCATCATATGGAAACATTAGCTACAGCTTTTGCCGCCGCAATGAAAGTACAGAAATCACGTTTCTTCTGTGGAAAAACTGGACATTTTAAAAGAGATTGCCCACACCTAAGAAAAAGAGATACGACGAGCTCTAAACAGATATGGACTTGAAATAGCCCCTGAAAAGGTGCAAAAAACTCAGCCTTGGAAATATCTGGGCTGGAAAATCTTGCAACAAACAATTGAACCTGCAAAAACAAAAAGGGGGAATGCCAGGAGCCACTCCAGCAGACAGACTAAGTAAAGCCGTGTATGTGTTAAACTACCTGAATATGTCTGAAAATAATATTCATGTTATTATCTCTCATTTTCTGTCTCTTCAATCAAAAGATTTAACAGCCACACCACAGAAGGCCCGAGTTTTTACAAAATCGCTACAAACAGGTAAATGGGAAGGTCCTTTTGATCTACTAACCTGGGGCAGAGGGTATGCTTGTGTCTCAACAGATGTAGGACCTAAGTGGGTACCTGCAAGGTGCGTAAGACCGGCTCTTGCATTGGATAACAAGAACGAACAGCAGAAGACACTGAACTCTGAGAAGACTGATGGGGAATGACTTATCAGATAACTCCGAATTAATCCATAAAGCAATCAAAGATTTGAAGTTAGCAAATTACAAGTCAGTGATGGATTTGGTTGGCTGAATCACTTACTAACAAGTTGGGGAATTGGCAGGTGGATAATGTCTCTAATCAAAATGGGTCTTTTCTTGTTACTAATATTTTGCGCTATAATAATGATAGTTTCTTGTCTAGTGTCTTGGGTATAGAAAATGCTACAGAATATGATTAAACAAGCTTTTGTAGTAGAAAAACAAAAAGGGGGATTTGTAGGAATAAATGAGATAGTGTTTTACTTTGACGAGATGCAGCTGTGCCCTTGAGGCTTGTTACAAACAAGTTTGTGAAACTTGGAGGCAGAAAAATAAGGATGAGATTGGATACATCCCTGAAAGAGGAATTTGCATGCACCAGCTTGAAGAACCAATGGGTAACGCTGAGGGGACGCGTGGACGCAAGACAGTAGCCAACGAAATAAGTTTTGCTTGCTCGTGAACACTAGATCATATTATAAAAGGGATAGATTGTAAAAATAAAGTCGTCTTCGCTTGTCTTCACTTGTCTTCGCCTAAACTCATATGCGGAGTCCGTGATTAATTGCCACAAAAATCTGCCTATTAGAGTACATTCTGAGCACACAGACACAGAACAGGGAATCTGCTTAAAGTTTTATGACACCTTTGTGTCAAAATATATCATTGTGTTGGCATAAACACTCTCTCCTCCTCACTCGGTGTGAATCTTAGTGAATGAGAATTTTGACCAACAACCAGATCTTAGAACTAAATTTCTTTCCCCATATCTTAACCCCCATTTTCTTAATGCAAGGATTAACTTGTTAGATGTAGGCTGCCTTTTCCTTTTAGATAGGAAACACACTCATTGCTAACATTGGAAGAACAATTCTCAGTCCTCTTCCTAATAAATACTCACGAAAAGAAAATAAGAGTTTGGTAGCAGATGTCGTTGTGAGTACACCCAAAACCATCCCCCAAATCATCCAGCAGTGCTAAAGAAAGCGTTAGTTGGTCTTTTGGATTCAGTTATATATAAAGACTACTGTACTTAAACCACAATATCTAGTTGGTACATATGACAGTAGCTCACAATGCTTGTACCAAGCCTCCATTTTTCTACATTCTGCTACTACATGCAAGACCACAAGAATTTCTTGCAACAACATCAGTTATGGCTTCGTTTTATTTCATTGTTTTGAAAGCACTCTGTGCTCGTGTTTGTGCAAATGTAAACACAATTGCAGTAGCATAAAACACACTTTGGTGACTCTAACAGGGTGACACCTCTCAAAAGGAATGCAGTCCAGAAACATTCCAGGTTTGGTTTCCTTGCCAAGTGATGTCGTGAGGGTAGCTATGCTTTGTCAGCACAGGTGCTACTCCCTAAATGTGAGTCACCAGAGGCTCCTAGAGATCGATATCACTGGGTTAATGCTGAAATCCCACAGAACAGCCAAGCCCAGAGGGGCTGTCACTGTCACCCTCTGGCTCTGAAACATGCCCAGATCCCTCTGCTTTTGCTATCTGATACGTGTGGGACAAGTCCTGTGACTCTCAGCCACATGACTCGGGTCAGGAACACTGGCCATCTATTGCTGTAGTTTATTTTACTGATAAACATGAATAAGGTAGATTTTTGGAGAGTATTAGGTAGAGCTAACATATAAGATTTTGATTGATATAGATATAAATACAACATTTTTCAGTGTAGGCAAAGCTAAGTTCAGATTTTATAGAACAATGCTGAGATTAAACTGAAAGAAAACCATAGTTTAATAAGCACAGTAACTCAGTCTATACCATCTCTAAACTTAGTGATTCTTACCTGACAGCTGTGAAAGAACTACTAGAATATAAACTGATTAATAACTCTGAGTATTACTTGGCTGTGTAATTATCTGTGTGTATATAATGCTCCTGTGATAGATAATCTCAATAGTTAGCATGCACTGCAGGCCCTCTACAAGCAGAAAAAATAACCATGGTGCTAAATGTTACAGGGGTATACCAAAAAAACCAACCATCTTATGACATTTGGGAGAGAAATATTATTTGGAAGAGAAATATTATTTGGAAGAAAGAGTCTATACAAGGAACAAGCCCAGAGTGTTTGCAAGTCACTCGCAGTTTACAGTGTCGACAATGCCCTGAACAGGCTGGGCACATGTTCACTACCTTTCTCATTGTAAAAATAAAGCCATCTTCATCTCTCACATGCATTTTGTGAGAATGATCATTCACATTCAGACAGCATCACAGAAATGCTAAATATTCTTTTCATTGCCACCTGGCTGTCCTCATTCAAGCAAGAGCAAAATATTCCTCTTTAATCGAAACTCAACATTTTCCTCTTGACTTTTCTCATTAAAGAATACTCATGGTTAGCTGGTAGAATTACAGGTATTGCATAGGAGGCCTATGCTGTTCTTTAAACTGCATGGTGAAGAAGGGTAGAAAACATGAGGTGAATCAGATGGGCCTTTCACCTCTCCAAGGTCTCCAAAACACATGCACGATAGCACTGTGTTTGCTCACCAAGGTATTATGTAGAGCATAGGGCACACGTGCTTTACAATCCAGAGACAGGTGAAGTCTAAGATGTCAACTCTCTCCGCCTCAGAGAGCCAGAACCAACTCTTCAACACTGCGTACAATTCTCCACTAGCCTGAGGACTCAAAGCAACCTGCTGAAGTTACTGTCAAAGCCATCTTTGAACATATGAAGCAAATGCAGGGTTATGTTATCAGACCAGCAGATACTTAAATATTACACCTGAGGTCTAAAAGCAACATATGGCCAGTGTGCAAAGTTGAGACATAATCCTACTTTTGGAAAAAATCCCTGTAAGTTTGGGAAATTTGGACTTTGATTCTGAACCATTACAAAGCGAAGCACCAATGCTTCATCTGGAAACACTCAATACTACTATTATACTTCCACTTATCTATAGCACTATTTCTGGCTTCACATTTTGAGTACTCCATGTAAGCCAATATAGTACAAACAGGAGCCTACAGGCTATTTCCACTTTTGTGACACTTCTCTCTGGCTTATCATCTTTCCTTATGGGAGATGGGAGAGAACTAGTCAGGCTAGTGCTGTTACAGTGTGCTGCTGTAATAAACAGCTATTCGTGGAGATGTACCTAGCGAGCTGCTTAGAACTTAAGCTACAACCCTACTGTAGGATGGGCCAGGACTGAAGCCTGCATCCTGCTGTGCATGCACATGGTCAAACACAAAGTAGTCACCACTAAGCTACAGTTTTGTTTGTCAGAGAAGGTCCCTCAGCTGTAATGTGACCACTGTAACTGGCTGACAAGATGGGACCATCTAGTAACACACGTGAACAACAAGAGAAACAAAAAACCCCTGTAACATAGAATCCATTCTGGACTCTCCAAAATCTTGTATTTACATTGTAAACCATCAAGTATGCACAAATCATAATATTTCAAACAAAAATATTTACCTCCTGGGATCATGAGGGACAAAGCACTCGCAGAAAGGGACTTTGTGACTTTTCCAGAGATGATCTTTATCTCTGAGCTTTCTAATTGCTGATGAGCCATGTGAGATGCAATTTCACTGGGTGGCTTTGAGGAGTTATATCTGTACTGTCCACACTCTCACTTCTTCCATTTATCTGATCTAAGTGCTCTGAAAAACTGCCAACTGTACAAAGAAGAAGGGATAAACACATTGAGGGAAAACTGTGGGTCAGGGAGGGGAAACGGTACAATCGTGAGCTAGGAATTTTTCTTTCTCTCCACAAGTTCATAAAACATTATAGAAATCTGAGTAATTCTTACAGACTTACAGAATGCATTAAGGTTAACAGAATGAATTGAAGCAACAGTTTATGTAGTCACTGACTAAAGTAAAATGTAGACAAAAGCTAAAGCAAGTTTGGTAGCTCAATATGCAGCACTCACCTTAGAGAACTTAATCATACATTTATTTTTCATGTGAACTTTTCCTAAACCAAATGAGAGGCTCCAATCCTACGTAAGTTGCTATCAGCTTAACAACTTTCCCAAAATCATTAAAACACTAAGTAAAGTTTTATTTTTAATTATTATCTTTTGCTTTTATTCTTTGAGTGGTTTTCTACAACACCCATGAGGAGAAAGATACCTGGTACCACAAAACTCAATATTGCAACCACATGAACTTCCACAATACTGAGTGGAAGGAAGGACAACAGCATTTCAAACAATGGAAAAAAAAAATAAAGGCCTTGTGTCATGTGAACAACCTGCAAATGATTTCTTCAAAGATTCAAAGATGTCACAGGAAAGTTGTATGACCTTATGAAACAAGCACCAAGGGTAGGTCGCCTGTTTGAAGACACAGCAGTAATTCCTAGTATTTCTTTAAGGTCACTGAATATCCTGTTGCTAATGGGCCACAGAAAAAAAAATGAAGTTTTTCTTAAGTGTAATTTATAAGTGAGAAGAGAGGAATAGGTGCTTCAAGTTATCACTGCAACTGCTGTGCTAATGCCAACACCACAACATGGGGCTGGGGGGAGTGAGCAGGACTCAGGATACAGCACAGTCAAGATTTTGACAAGGGAAGGAGATGGAAATGGTTGTACAGCTGTATGGGCTTGAGGAAAATGCAGACTACAAGGGCAATTAGGGGTATGGGGACAGAAAGGAGATATAATATAAGGGGTATCTTGAGACAACTCAGTGAGGTACAAAAGAGAAATAAGCTGAAGACAGGTATATGTGGAGAGGAGGTAACTGGAACCTATATATGGACAAATGTGAGACTCATATAGGCCTAGACCTGTGTTAAATATCAGGTCTTCCCACAGTTATACAAAACTCTCCTCTGAAAGCAGAAAACCAGCAGGATACTAGAGCCCTGGATCCTACTGAAATGCATGCAAATACTTGTGCTGGGAGATGGATGCATAAAGGAAATAAATTATTCAAGTAAGGAATTGTTTACAACACTCCCTCCTAGATTCCTAATGACACAAGTGACTTCCACAAGTCAAAGACAACCCTGCCAATTCTGAAAGGCATACATCACTGAGATGTCTTAGTTAAAAGCACACAATGGTACAGCACAGAGTGTTAGAAAACAGCAATACAGATCAGTTGGAATGACTCCAGGATGATCGATCAAAAAAGAAAAAAAAAAATCACCAGCTTTGTCAAGGGAAGGTATAAAAATAGTGCTTTAAGTGCTCAAGGGATCCACAGAAGGATTCCGTAATGTCTCTGTGGCCAAAGTCATAATTTTATTCACTTGCCTAGCAGCCCTCCAGAGTCAGTGAAGTAACATCAAATGTTGGCATTTCCAAAAATGCTGACACTTTCCCATACATATTTTTATGAGATTTTATTAGTTTGAGCCTGAGCCCAAACCAGACCCCCTTTGGGGATGTTTTCTTTTTTAAAGCAGTTCTGAAATGCAGGACTTCTAAATCCATGAATGCTACTGCTAAACAAAGAAGATCCACAACTGTTTCTAACATCATCATTCAAGAGACCCACTGTGAATTACCTGATAATGTGGAGCTGCTGATCGTACTTGCTGGAGTGGTTACTTCAGGTTTGTCTTGCACTATTTCCTCACTCACAAACGCAGGCTTTTCCTGTTCCTCCCGAGGTCCCACTAAGCAGGTGGAATCATCGTGTTCTCCTTCGGTTGATATGGCCAACTTCGGAAGCAAACCAGAACTGTGTCAGTGCCTACTACTCTCAGTGTCAGAGGAGATGGATGTAGATACTTGTTGTCTGCATTAAAAATAAGCAAACTCTCATGCAGTTATTGAGATGAGGAGGCCTGCTACCTGACAAGCAGGACGTGGACCACTTCCAGCGCCTCATTCTACTTACGTTTCAGAGTATTCTGAACTCCAGCTTAAAGATTCCAAAGGCGGCAATGTTATGCTTTTTGGTTCATCTCCTGCATCTTCCTTTTCTTCACCTTGCATTTGAGTGATTTGATCTATGCTACTAAAAACCTATTACAGATACAAAAAGCAACAAGAAAAACCCCAACTCATCACAGACATATTTGACATAAAGATATGCAGGAAAGTATATTTCAGGTGGTACTCTGCATGTTCTAAATGCTTATACAGTATTTCAGAGTGTATACTTCAAACTTCTTGAGCCTTTTTAAATTTCCAAGAGTTTGTGTTCTTAAAATGCTTTCCTATTTTGCTTTCTTGGCTCCTCACATAAAGGGTCATGAATAACATCTCTTCTCTTTAAGAATTCATCAGCTTTCTCCCCATTTCACTGTGTGAACCACGAGACTACAAACAAAATTCATAGCCTTGGGGGCTCTAGGTCACAGGATCAATGCACATCTTGGATTAATTCACAACCATAAAGTCAGTCAATAAAAAAACCCAACAACTAACCTTAACCCTAAGATACTGGCTTAATATCTACCAGTCAGGTGTGGAAAGCAGAAAAATGAATCTGAATTGACTTTGAAGTTAAGAATAAATTACTTGGCTAAAAGATTTAGAAAAAAATAAACTCTGATCTTTGCAAGTCTGTTGTTTGCTTAGCTGACAAATCACATACAGAAACTGTCAGCTGTATATTCAACAGTCTGAGAGGCACAGCTAGAGATGCAATAACATAATGACATTAACAAACCAAACTATTACTGTAGTACAGAGCTTTCAAAAGGACAGAAGTTCACAGAATCACAGAATAAGGTTGGAATGCACTTCTGCAGGTCATCTAGTCCACCCCCCCTGCTCAAGCAGTGTCACCTAGAGCTGGTTGCCCAGGACCATGTCCAGATGGCTTTTGAAGATCTCCAAGGATGGAGACTCCACAGCCTCTCTGGACAACCTGTGCTAGTGCTCGATAACCCTCACAGTAAAAAAGTGTTTCCTTCCTTTCCAGGTCCCTGCTGACTGGAAGCCAGTCAATGTTATTCCAATTTACAAGAAGGACGAGAGGGAAGACCCAGGAAACTACAGACCTGTTAGTCTAACCTGGAAAAATTATGGAGCAGATCATACTGGGTACTACTGAAAGGCATTTAAAGAACAATGCAATCATCAGGCACAGTCAACATGGGTTCACGAAGGGAAAGTCCTGTTTAACTAATTGATAAGGTCACACACCTAGTGGGTTTTCTGGATTTTAGTAAGGCTTTTGATAACTGTCCATCACAGAATCCTTCTGGACAAGTTGTCCAACTGTGGGATGAGCAGGTACACAGTGCGCTGGGTGAAGAACTGGCTGAATGGCAGGGCTCAAAGGGTTGTAGTGAATGGGGCTACATCTGGCTGGTGACTGGTCACCAGCGGTGTTCCTCAGGGTTCAATTCTAGGGCCAGTTCTGTTTAATATTTTTATCAACAATCTAGATGCAGGAGTTGAATGCACCATTAGCAAGTTTGCTGATGATACTAAACTGGGAGGTGCTGTTGACTCTCTTGAGGGACAAGAGGCCTTGCAGAGGGATCAAGATAGATTAGAGCATTGGGCTATGATTAATGGGATGAAATTTAACAAGAACAAATGCCGGATTCTGCACCTAGGACGGAGTAATGCCAGGCACAAGTATAAATTGGGAGAGGAGTGGCTGGAGAACAGCACTGCAGAAAGGGATCTGGAGGTGCTGGTTGACAGCAGGCTCAATATGAGTCAGCAGTGTGCCCTGGCAGCCAAGAGGGCAAACTGCATCCTGGGGTGCATCAAACACAGTATAACCAACCGGTCAAGAGAGGCGATTAACCTGCTGTATTCAGCGATGGTGCAGCCTCACCTTGAGTACTGTGTGCAGTTCCAGGCCCCACAATTTAAGAAGGATGTGAAGGTCCTTGAATGCATCCAGAAGAGGGGAAACAAAGCCGGTGAAAGGGCTGGAAGGCATGTCCTATGAGGAGTGGCTAAGGACTCTGGGCTTGTTTAGTTTGGAGAAAAGAAGGCTGAGGGGCAACCTCATTGCTCTCTACAGCTTCCTGAGGAGGGGAAGTGGAGAGGGAGGTGCTGATCTCTTCTCCCAGGTATCCAGTGACAGGACACATGGGAACGGTTCAAAGCTGCATCAGGGGAGGTTTAGAGTTGACATTAGGAAGCATTTCTTTACTGAGAGGGTGGTCAAACACTGGAACAGGCTTCCTAGAGAGGTGGTTGATGCCCCAAGCCTGTCAATGTTTAAGAGGCATTTCGACAATGCCCTTAATGATAGGCTTTAACTTTTGGTCAGCCCTGAAGTGGTCAGGCAGTTGGACTAGATTGTCATTGTAGGTTCCTTCCAACTGACCTATTCTATTCTATTATCTGCAGACAGAACTTCCTGTGTTTCAGTTTGTGCCCATTGCCTCTCATCCAAGTTATCTCCAAAGAGACTGCGTCATTTACCAGCATCTGAATTTGAAACATGCCACCAAGTCAAAATAAGGAGTTTACATAGAATGAGGATAACTACATCCACAATTCCTGTCTCTGCTCCTCCATGCTATCGCAGATATAATACATATGTGGTACTGCAGAGCCAGTATAAAATCCACCAATTAAGCCAGGACAAACAAGATATAAACACAGAATTTCAAAATACCTTTAAACAGTTCCTAAAGTAGGTTAAAGTATTTTTTTAATAGAAAGCTTTTGAAAAATCACTGCTGCCTACTATGTAAGACTATGCACGCTCATTAGGCATTCTACTTCTTAATCCATTATTTCCTGCCAGTTTTTCTTCCATAGTATTTCCTGAACATGTCCACTCTGCTCCTACTGGCGTCTCTTGTCCAGCAATAATTAGCTCTCATCTCAACTACTATAGTACCCTTTGGACAGTCAGATTTACCTTCAATTCACAGCATTCAAATCACTCCTTCAAATCCACATTTCTCCTTGACCTAATCACATGCTAACCACTACTTTTCTTTTTCCTTACAGTCTAATGTCATTTAATTAATCTCTACTATAGGCTAGTACTGGAATCTTTGTTATGCCATTGCCTGCAAGATACCCAGGACACAATTGGAGCAACATGCAAACTATGTACAAAGAAAACCAACATAAGGAACATGCATTAGCATTTAACAGAACAGTTTCCCTAAAATTTCTCTTATGCTATCATGAATTTTCTACAGAAAATATCAAACTATTTACATAATTTTCTATTACCTTCTTAAGGATTCAAGAAATAACTTTCCTACAGAATCTTCCCATGTTTTGATTTAATGGTATTCATTTCATTCTTGCTCAATTTCAGTTAACATTTCTTGAAGAAACAATGCCATAAACACCTCTTCCATATGTAACATTTCCAAACTCTACAAAAGTAGCAAAATGTTTATGTACACATTATAGCAATTTTTTACTTACTTTTGAAAATCTGTGTGAACATGAGGAAAACTGTCTTATCTCCAAATTAAAATCTTCATAATTTGTATCATCTTCTTCCTCAGTTTCCATATGGTGGTATTTCTCAGAACGAGCTACAGACAAGGGAAATAAAGTATTTGAATTTATCAGGAAGAATGGGTACCAAGTTTTAATATTAACTAAAAGCATAATTTTATTCTTAAGATTATTTCTCCTGAAACATCAAACAACCAGTGAAATTACACAGCTGCCAATGGTTCTGATAAAGGAGATTTTCAAAGCGGTAAGCAAACACAAAAGTCAAAGACAGTGATTATTTAAACAAGGTGTTCATCACATTTTTTTAATACCATCTAATACCTACTGTCAAAATAACTTGTGTCATCTTCAGACTCCAATTGTGGAATAAATTCTGCTTTCTGCCTCAGCAGACTATTCCAGTCAAGGCTCCTGAAGAACTGATGCTGCTTTACTTCATATGCACCACCTGGGGGAGACAGAGAAAAACGCTGAGCAAATGATACCAAATCCTCTGACATTAATTCAACTAAATCCCTGGTCAAAAAATGCAAATTAGCATAGAAAGGCATAATCATCACTTCAGGCAGGAACATCTACTACCCATTCCCACTAGAATCTCCCCTAAACCTGTCAGAGCACCTCCCTATCCCTGTTTTGTTGCTGCCATTTCTTTAACAGTGGTGACGTTGCTTTATCTTCTTCTTCCCCTTTTTAACATTTCTATTTTTCTGGCTAGGGTAATTATTATCTATGAGCTACACATTAGTCAGAAGCATCAGATGTAGTAGTAGTTGTCATCAAAATGTAAATATGTGCATTAGATGAGTAAGTACAAATTAGAAAGTAACGAAGAATGATTCTTAATAGTTGCTCAATGTAAATACCATTGCTGATCAGGAGCTCCTTTTGATGTTTTATGGCAATAATACACAATTCTATAGGAAATACCTTATCATTTAGCTTCTTATGGATTACTGCCTTGGATTACTACTTATCATAATGTGTGTTAAACAACTACACTACTTTCAAGTTAAGAAACAACTATAAGAACACAATGAAGTACTGGAATTTTTGTCCTGGGAAGGTGGGAGGGGATGTTATTAATAAGCATAAATGTAATTCTAAAAACTGAACAGATAACCTACAGCGGCAAGAGTTACTGCCAACTTGATACTGTGTGTAAACTTCCCTGTGTCAAAGCTAAGTCAGGAGAGAGCCATAGAAAAAGCGTGAAGTCTCCAGGACTGGTCTCTAAGTCAGTGTCAAGATTTCTAGGTTGGGTTCTTTGCTTTTCTGACTGTACCAGGGAAAAATTCATAAAAGCCAAATCTTCCCAAAGGAAACCAAAATCACATCTAATTGTAAGTCACTAGCCAAGGAGTGAACATTTCTCTGAACACAGTAATGGAACATTACGGCAGAATTGTGTAATTCTTGACTAGGTATCAGACACTTCAAAAACCCAAAGAAGTCTTTTTTCTGTCATTTTCTTTCTTCAAAAGAAGTGTAGTATCTCTCTCTCTCTTCTTTCAACTTGACTATGCCACTCGGGTCTCCTGAGCAAATACACAATTACAATTTTCATGAAGTGTTATGCAGCTAGCTAATACGTATTAGATAAGACTGTCATTTGAAATACATGGTGGAGCCTGGGATAAATCATGCTATTTTCCAGTGGCCCTATGGGACCTGTCATGTTGCAGCCTCTGTTTCTGTGAGTTGCTTCTGACACTTAAAAAAAACTTTGTTGTGGTTTCTAAACACCCCTCTGTGCTTCAAAGAAATGGCTGCCCGATTGCCTTCTTTGGACTGCCAGCTCTTGAGAAACCACAAACAGTTGAAAGAAATCAGCCTGTAAACAAACTGCAGAGATGCTCTGTGTGGCAGCACTGATCATTACAGGACTTAAGCCAGCCTCATTCTAGCCAATTCGCTTTCTCAACCAGCTGTAGCAAAACAGAGGCAGAATTTGCAATCCACTTGTGATCCAGCCTCTCACAGGGTGACAGTCTTGCATTAATGCTATGTTTACCAGGAAAAAGCATCCTGGCAATAAAACGACAATGCCTGAAAGAAGTATACTTAAAACAAGGGAATGGATCTAGTTGTGGCTCTTCATTTTGCCTTTAGCAGTAGTGCCCTCTGCAGCAGATGAAGCAGGTGGCAAGTGGAGAAGCTGACTGGGGCATGATACCTCCCTCACTCTTATCTTATTCAACATGGGGCAAGAGAGAACAACAAACTTTGCTGGATGCCACTTACTCCAGACCATCAGCTACAGTGAAGTCTTAGTCCCAGATGCTCAGGGAGCAAGGGACATGCAGTTCACTCATCTGTCATGTCACCATGTCCCAAAGGAAGACCTGTCACTTGGACCACATCAATAGTACTTGGAGTCTGGGTTATACGTTCCCCTGAGTGGATGTGGTAAGGCCAGTTATGAACCGATTCCTAAAGCTCCTTTTTATGTTAGCTCTAAAAATATGCATTGAAATCTGACTGCTGGACTCAGTTTTGCCAGCAATTTTCCAAATACTGTCACGCTGACTCAACCTGCCACTTGGTTTCCTTAGCGTCCCCAATATATTTATAGTCATGGCATACAGTATTCACTATAAATAAAAATATGGCTTTATATTCAGCTCTTTTACGTAGGAGGCCTTTTTTGCTGTGTTTACACAGTGCTGTGCCCAATAAGATGGCAGTCAGTGACTAGGGCTCCCATACATTAGCACTTTAAAAATCATGTGCAATATTCTTCATTACTGCCTCGCACCCAAATTCCCAAATAAATCCTGCTCCATCAACTAACAAATAAACTCTGTTACATAAATGCACAGTGCTTTCATTAGCCTATGCAGGCTCACTGCTCCTAATACCACATGCCAGGTTCTTCACTTGAAATGGAACGAGCAAAGCACTGAATGACTACAGTGGAATAAGCTGGCAGCTTGCATTCTCACCGATATCCATTTACTTACTCCTTAATATTCACACTTTTGGTTTTATTCTTTTTCATGCAAGGCAGCAGTGCTGAATGAGAATGACAAGACCTTTCACAAGACAACTTCAGAATTTCTGAATAATTAGTTCGAGTACTCATCAACCACCCTAAAGCGTGGAGGAACTAATTTGCCAGGTTAAGATACTTCTGGAAAAAGAAGCATCAGTTGTGTATTGTTTCCCCTTCTCTGTTTCTGTGTTTAGTTATTTAATACTGTATTCATGAAGGAACCCCATCCAATGGTTAACTGGGTCTTTGAGAGGTTTCTGTTTTACCTGTCAAAGTAAGAGAAGAATAAATGCAAACGACCACATGTAAACTCCACAAAAGGACAGTCATCATCTTGTTAAGCTCATATTACTGGTTTGAATCTATAAAATACCCTCTGCTATAATGACATGTTGTCATGCTACTTGCCCTGACAGATGTTTCCTGGGTAAAACAAATAGGTGAACAAAAGCTTCCAATGCTGAATGTAGAAGCTATTTCTAGCACACTAACAATTTAAAATAGTGCCTCCTAACCTGTTCCCAGTCTTTCCAAAGGATTCTGCCTGAGCAGCAGGGTAATCAGATCCTGGGCATCTGGAGGTGGTGCTTCATCCTTTTCAGGCCAGTTGATTTCATCTAGCAAAACAGAAAGTTTTTTGTTATTATTTAAGTCTGATCCCAACATTCAGCAGAAACTGTGAAAGCTCTCCTAGTGAGCTAGCAATAAAGTCAGAGTTAAGGCAACTTTTTCAAGTTGCTCTCTTGCATACCAATTACTTCTAATTTTAATACTCTCTATACAGACTCCATAAACATATTTTTATGGTCCCATTTTCCTCGGAAGTATCCTTTAACCCAAAACAGTGTTTAACAACAGAATACAGGAATGCTTGGCTCATGGAAAACTCTTGCAAAACACTAGCATACTCATATGCTGTCCCGTCCTCCCCCTCCAGTCGTCATGGTTTAAATTTTAGTTCTGTTCCACAGAAACTGCTGATAAGATGGACACAGTTGACCTGACTGACCAAGCAGTCACTGCTCACATCTGTAATCCTTCTCTAATGCTAGTAGATTCATTGAAGTCATTACTCCCATGACTAAGGGCTGAAGTATTGGACTCTGTTCTGGAGAGATACATACCAATGCAGCTTTTTTCCAAGTCTCTCATACTTCAGAGGAAAAAAACCTCACTCTACTGACTCTTATACTACTAAAGCTTTTGCACTTCATAGCAAGTTGCACCTAAATCTTGCAGACAAGATATTAAGCCCTGCAGCATCCAGGTAAGGCTGAACAAAAATTCTGCCTAAGCTTCATTTAAATTAAACATGGAAAATTGTGCCAGTTTCAATATGAACATGAACTTTATAAAAGCTTACACAGCAAGTTTTTTCTGATTTTTAGCAGAAGCTGGCTCTACAAATGTAATATATTGCAGGTTTAGACAAAACTCTGCAGAAGTTTCTTGGTAGGTACAAGGATTTTGGCATCAGAGAAGCAGAATGCTAGAAGCTCAGGAAATACAGACGACTTAAGGATTTTATTGTAATTATATGATTTAGATTTTTCCTTCAAAATGATCATCATTGGAGAAATAATGATCAGAAGCTACACATGAGATTAATCTTTGCATTTCAGACTTAAAGAAAGGTACTAAAATAAACAGGCATGAAATGTAACCTGTTTCTGGAAGGTTATTTTTAACCATGATCGTTTTAGGCATCTAAGTTTACACTGAGGCCTCCCATGGTTGTACTCATACAACTTGGGGGAAGGAAAGGCAACCTACAACGAAGAAGAAAGGAGATAAAATGAGGGGGCAAGATTTTAAAGTAGATTTTCAAGTAGAATGTAGATTTCACCCACAGAAACTGGAATAAAAGTCTATGCTATATAGTTTGGATTCTGTAACATGGCTTTTACAGTTGAATACAAGGGGACTATATATGTTAGCACAGGAATCTTATCCAACAAAAGTTCTCCTGCAGATATTGACAGTAAGAATGATTTCAGTAAGGATAAAAAAAAAAGCCTGACAAGTTAACATCAAAACAAGAAACTAAGCTGACCAACAGTCTTGGAGAGTGAGTGGGAATGGATCAGGTTTACAAACATACGCTTCTACAGATAATTTCTGGAAGATAAATGGACACATTCAAACAGATAAAGTTATTTACATAAGTATCAGCTAGATTGTAACACATGACAATTTGGCTTATGAAATATAAAATTAATGCAACATGTGAAATAAAGTCTAAAGTGCAAATTTTGTCATTGATTTTAGACTGCTCCCTCCCCTCCTCCCAGTCAGAGAGCATAAAGATAAAAACACATGTGCATGTGTCTGGAAATGCAATAAAAACATGAGTTATTTCCATGTTTGCCTGCCTACACCTTCTACTGCAGTTTAAACCTGATTTGGAAAATAAAGCATGAATATGCATTGCAGCCGTGAGGCATCCAGAACAAAGCCAGAATTTGCTGCTCGTGTTAATTAAACAGTTGATTCTCCTTGCCACTCAGGCCATGGTGTATCACATCAGAAAACAGCATCGTTATAAATCCATAAACAGCTAGGATGTTGTATAAAGAGGTCATATACTAGAGGCAACTCACAAATCTATTTCGTTACCATTTACAAACATGCCTGCCTTTCAACTTCAGAGATGGAGGAAAGCGAGATGATGACAGAGTGTCTCCTTATGAACAACAGGGGATTTGTTGCATTCTCAGAGAACAAGGAACTGGAGGTGTGGTTAGTTTTGTTTCTATTGGGTTTTTTTGGTTGGTTGGTTGGTTGGGTTTTTTTGGTCTTTTAAACAGACCATAAAACAGACTAGGAAATATTCAGTAACAGAGGTGCCATTCTGTTAAACTTTTGGCATAAATAGAGGCCCTCTACATCTATCCATCTGGGAAATTTATGGAAACAGCAGGTAGGATAGTAAACGATTCTGTTTAATTATCATTCAGTTTTGCCACAAGCCGCATAATAATACTTAGGGTCAGCTTGCAGGTTAAGATCTAAAAGGTTATTGAATTTTAAATGAAATAACAGCTGTTACAGGAATAACATTACACTACAACAGTCACCAATTAAATCATTAACAATCTGTGAACTGAATTTGTTTCATTCTCTTTCTCATTATTTATTATTCGGGAGTAATTTGTTTTAGGGTTTTATTACATCTTTGTTAATGTCTTCATTGTGCTATGAGGCATTTTCCCATTTATGCAAATTTATGTTAACTGTTTCTTCTCTGGTGTAATTTCTCTACTAAAGACTGAAAACACTGTGCCATAGTGGCATGACTTTTCTACTAATACTGCTTTTCTTTTTCAAACAGTATAGTTTAATCATTGCACTTTACTGCATTTCTGTACTCAGCAACAATATACGGTAAATTCAGCTTTTAATCCAAATTTATTCTTATTGCTTTGACGGCAAATTGTATATTACAATACTACAATAATGGTATCTTCTTTTTTTTGAGCAAAACTAGCTTGAAAACCTAGTGTATCAGTAAAGTTGTAAATATCTTTACTATTAACATAAATTGAAATGTTTCAGAGCAAGCTAAGAAATCTGTTTTTTTGTGATGATGCTCACCACTGATTACTTGTCCAAACAGCTCTTCTGGTGTATCTCCAAAGAATGGCACACACCCAACAAGAAATTCATAAAGTATAATTCCCATAGCCCACCAGTCCACTGGTTTTCCATAACCCTGTCTTAGTATCACTTCAGGAGCTATGTATTCAGGTGTACCGCAGACCTAAAAGAAAGAAAATAAACATGATGGTAAAATAAGTCTAGTGGTACTAGCTATACCACATCATTTATAATTCTTGAAATGTAAAATAATGTGGAAACATGGAAAAATGGAATTCCGTAGGTTTTAGTCTGCTGAGTTTGCATAGCATCTAATGTTTTTAGAATGACCTATCTAACATTTACAGGCATCATAATCACATTTGCATGTCTGTCATGCAAAGTACAGTTTGCTTTTCGTACATGGGAGTCCATCACAGCAAATATTTTATTTATCTTAAATATATCCTTATCTTTACATGAAAGTTGTGATAGTTTTATCTTAAGTAACTTTTACAGTGAACAGATTGTGAGCAATGGTAATGAGGCATGCTTAAAGAGAAATAGGCCATAGCAAGGATTTTAGCACCCTTGGTTATACAATGCATCATGAGCTCCACAAGTACTCTGCTGAGACTTCTGAATTCCTTATAAAAACAGTTTTCCATTTGTGTCTCTTACAGATCCACTTGTGCACAATTAGGTTGTTCATCTTACGAATAGATCCTAATGCAGAAAGAAAAAAAGCCTAGAATAATCTGCAGGGCATCAGTAAAAGTAACTGACATACACAATGGGAACACCAGTGCAGAAATAACAACAGTTTATACAGTATTACAGTACATTCTGCTGGCAAAACATCACTTCATTTGAACACTCGATGTAGAAATGAAAAAAGCTGTGTCTTACTTGTTTTTCAAGGAATTCTCTGGCATCCTTCTCAATGTGACCCTCATACAGATTGGTAGTCAAACTCATTAGCCCCACCTTTGACAGGCCAAAGTCTGTAAGCTTTATATGGCCCATGGATGTTACCAATAAACTGAAAATTAGAATGATCTGAAGTTACTGTGATATAATTCAACATTATGTGCTTATTATTATTATTATTCTTGGAGGAAAATGTTTCCTCAGGATGGCAAAAATATAAAGACAGCTTAAAAAGTAATTTAACCAGGTACAAAATAAACAGGTTAAAAATCTGAGTCTTACATTTGTTACTATTATTACCACATGTAAACAAACTTTTTATATGTAATTCTACAGCATCTTATAGAACCATACAAGTGTTGAGAGTTGAATGTTAGATGCTTCAAACAAAAAGAGTCATCATTCTGAAAAAATTAGAATAGAATAAATTTAGCTTTTGAAGTGAGGTGGGAATTTTCTGTCTGTAACAATCTGGGTCATTCATTTGTAAAAAACCTCAGATATTAAGTTAGTTGGTAACTAATACTACACTGGCCTGAAGTTATCATGCTATGAAGGTATTGTCACTCAACAGATGTGACTCCAATTCTTTTTTTTTTTTTTTTAAATACGAAACAGAGAAAAAGATTAATGGAGATACAACAGTCATACTTTTTACTACATCTACTTGCTGTAATGTTATTTACATGTATAGTAGATATACTGTATTTCTAAATATTGCAAAAAATTGAAATAGGAAAGATTTCCCATCTGGTCAATCTTATTTTTGTATATGCAAATATCTGCAAGTTGATGATACTTTGTATTATACAGTGTTTTAAGCATACTTTGAAATATCTTTTCCTTAATGACCAAAATGCATTTCCCTCCATTTCAGCCAGAAGAGTAAGTACATTTTTCTCTAGGTACTTTGATAGCATCTCCCATCTTAAAGGATTTTAAAGAGCACTTTTAGAAAAAGCACATTCTCTGTAACTGCAAGTAATGAAAATTCACATATTGTGCAGAAATTGTGAATCTACATAACATTCATGATAACAAAAACATTTCATGCATAGCAAATTTACACCTTTCATATTTTATCTAACAATTTCAAAGTCCTCTTTTGGTTATATTCTATATACATACTTGTCTGGTTTCAAATCCCTGTGTACAATTCCATAATTATGAAGGTATTCCAAGGCCAGAACAGTTTCTGCAAAGTACATCCTTGCCATGTGTACAGGTAAGGAACCCATATTCTTCATCAAAGTAGCACAGTCTCCACCTGTGAAAACAGGACAAATGTTCCAGATGACGCTATAAATTCTGAGGTGTATCAGTATAATCCATACAAGTTGCAGAAGTAGACACAAATTGTAGTCATAAATGTTTATTTTCCAATCAGATGATCCAATTGAACATGTAATCACACCAACTACTGTACTGGAAAAAACAGTGTAAAGCTGGGAGCAAGCAGTACAAGGGTTCAGCTGGAAACCAATAAAGCCTGTGCTGCTACTTTAAAAAAATAATAAAAACCCCCACACCCACCCACCCACACAACCATAGCCTGGGTATCTCATCTTGCACTGTCTCTGTCCACTGTCTTCCTTCAGCATCAGCACCTTGTCAAATTGCTTCCTCTTCCCTCTTTCTTTGTAAAAATAACTATTACAAATACCCCAACACATGCTAATGAAAATTTGAACTCCAGAAATGCGAACAGCATTTCCACATGAACTTCGAATGCTAGGACACTTACGATTACAGTCTATGAGGAACTTATTCAAAGAGCAGTTATTTCCCATTACAGCTGGAGCACAAGTGTTTTACAAGCTCTCACCAGTAGATGACAACTGGGAAAAAAGCCACCTTGTTGTTGGATTTAGATCCTAAATCCATATTGCCAGAGTACAGAGGAGGGCTTTTCTAATGCAAGTACCATACAGCTTATTTTTATTTCTTGGTGTAAGAAAACCCTCTTTTTCCTCTGTAAAAACAGAACAAACACTTTACCTTCTACATATTCCATGACCATGCATAAATGACATCTTGTTTCAAAGGAGCAATACATGCTAACAACAAACGGATTTTCTGCAAACGTCAGGATATCGCGCTCAACAAAAGCCTGTTGAATCTGGTTTCGGAGGATGAGATTCTGCTTATTAATTTTCTTCATGGCAAATCTTTGTCTGGTTTATTTATGTTTCACAAAATAAACTGCACTGAAGAAGTTCAAATGGGATAAAAAAAGAAAAAGGACTAAATAACTGTATTAAAAATGTATTTTAAAATACTTTTTTACAAATAAATAAGTAAATGAATATAAAACACTGTATAAATATTACATAAAAGACTTGGTTTTAATTTAATGTAGTTGACCAGCCTTTCACATTAGAGAATGGCTACAGACCTCATTTTGTTTCATAACCAGGATGAGTCTCAGTCAACACAAATTAGTACACAAATTAGAAAAAAATCAACCACCCCTCCCTCCAAAAACCAAACCAAACCAAACAACAGATATAGCAAATGCCCCCTCCAACAGATATAGCAAACTCTCTCAGGTCAGACATATTTTGGGCATTTCCATCAGCATAAATAACTCACTAGAGTGGGGTTTTTAGGGTTTTTGGGGGGTTGGGGGTTGTTTGTTTTTTCTTTAAGTGAATAAGCCAATGTACTCTAAACTCTACTTACTACGTAGCCATTTTAAGGGATATATTGTTAACACAGTTCAGTGAATCTTAGCTTAGACATGTTTCCTTGTATTTTGACATTATCACTAACATAATATAATGCATAGTAAGACATCTCCAGCCAACTGGCCAACTCTGCCTGCACTTTGGCATCATAAAAATGTGAGTATTTCATAAGAAGGTCACTAGTTCAAACTTCCTTTTGACTAGTAAGCAAGCTCTATGTATTCTCTGTTTGAAAAAACAGGGTTTCAATAATCCAGAAATAATTCACTGATGTCTTAATTTTTGCACTGCTTTATGAAGAGAAAAAGTTCAAAACAAGCAGAAACAAAAGGAAAACATAGGCCCACTGTTAAACAGCAGAGGTGAATCAGTCACCAACAATGCTGAAAAGGCAGAGGTTCTCAACACTTTCTTCACCTCTGTCTTTACCAACACTGTTGGGTCCCAGGCATTGGGAATGAAAATCCAGGTTGATCCAAACATAGACCCACCATCAGTGAAGGAGGAGTTAGTACGTGAATTATTATCATAGAATCATAGAATCGTTAAGGTTGGAAAAGACCTTTAAGATCATTGAGTCCAACCGTTAACCTATCACTACCAAGTCCACCACTATACCATGTCCTCGAGCACCACGTCTACCCGTCTTTTAAATACCTAAATACCTTATAGGAGCTTGACCCCTACAAATCGATGGGCCATGATGCCATCCACCCGAGGGTGTTGAGAGAGCTGGCTGATGTTGCAGGGCCACTCTCCATAATCTTCAAGAAGTCGTGGAGATCGAGGGATGTCCCAGAGGACTGGAGGAAGACAAATGTTACCCCTGTCTACAAGAAGGGCTCAAGGGAGGATCCGGGTAATTATAGGCCCATCAGTCTTACTTCAGTCCCCGGGAAAGTTATGGAATGGATCCTCCTGGGGGCCATCACGAGTCAAATGAAGCATGTGATTGGGAAAAGCCAACATGGCTTCACCAAGGGCAGATCGTGCCTGACAAATCTGGTGGCCTTCTATGATAAAGTGACCTGCTCGGTTGACATGGGGCGAGCAGTCGACATTGTCTACCTGGACTTCTCCAAGGCCTTCGATACGGTTTCCCACGGCCTCCTCCTGGAGAAATTGATGCGTTACGGCCTAGACAAGTGGTCTGTGCGGTGGGTGAGGAATTGGCTGATGGGCCGCACCGAAAGGGTAGTGGTAAATAGCTCTTTTTCAGACTGGTAACCCATCACAAATGGGGTCACCCAGGGATTGATATTGGGCCCAACGCTATTCAATATCTTCATAAGTGATCTGGATAATGGGATCAAGTGTAGCCTGATGAAGTTTGCAGATGACACCAAACTGAGTGGAGAAGTAGACACTCTGGAAGGGAGAGCCACCCTGCAGGAAGATCTGGATAGGCTGGAAGAGTGGGCTAACAAGAACCTTATGAAGTTTAACAAGGACAAATGTAAGGTCTTGCACCTGGGAAAACATAATCCAGGAGTGCAGCTCAGACTGGGATCCACCTGGCTGGAGAGTAGCTCTGTGGAAAGGGACCTGGGGGTCCTGGTGGACAGGAAGCTCAATATGAGTGAACAGTGTGCTGCTGCATCCAAGAAGGCCAATAGGATGCCGGGTTGCATCAACAAGGGCATCACCAGCAGAGATAAAGAAGTCATTATCCCTCTCTACTTGGCGTTTGTCAGGCCACACCTGGAATACTGTGTACAATTCTGGTCCCCGCTATACAAAAAAGATGTGGACCGGCTGGAGGGGGTCCAGAGAAGGGCCACCAAGATGATCAAGGGTCTGGGAAGCCTGCCATATGAGGCTAGGCTGAGAGAGCTGGGCTTGTTCAGCCTTGAGAAAAGGAGGCTTAGAGGTGATCTCATCACCATGTTCCAGTACTTAAAGGGGAGCTACAAAGAAGATGGAGACTCCCTTTTTACAAGGAGTCCACATGGTGAGGACAAGGGGTAACGGGTACAAGTTACTCCCAGGGAGATTCCGATAGGACACGAGAGGCAAATTTTTCACAATGAGAACAGTCAACCATTGGAATAATCTCCCCAGGGAAGTGGTTGACTCCGCTACACTGGACACGTTTAAGACTCAGCTGGACATGGTGCTGGGCCATCTCATCTAGATTGTGCTAGAAAGGTTGGACCAGATGATCCTTGAGGTCCCTTCCAACCTGGTATTCTATGATTCTATGAAAATACAGCAGTTGCAGAAAACCTATTTACTGAATAGAAGTTAACAAAAAAGCAGAACAGGAAAAAAAAATAATCTCAACCAAAACCTTTAGCAACTGATCCTGCATTTAAAAGAAAGGAGAAGAAAAGATATAAATTAAGACAGGCATGATATCTTAACATCTCGGTTGGAAAATTCCAAGACAATATCAAATCTGCTGGTCTATCACATTAACTTTGGCTCATAAAATACTATCAAATACCCCACAAACAACTGAGTATGTTACATTGTACTGGGTTTGCGTAGCAAGGTTTTGGTAGCGGGGGGGGCTACAGGGGTGGCTTCTGTGAGAAGATGACAGAAGCTGTCCCCACGTCCGATAGAGCCAATGCCAGTCAGCTCCAAGATGGACCCACTGCTGGCCAAGGCCGAGCCAATCAGTGACAGTGGCAGTGCCTCTGTGATAACATAATTAAGAAGGGGGAAAAAAATGTTGCACAACATTAGCCAGAAGAGAGGAGTGAGAATATGTGAGAGAAACAACTCTGCAGACACCAAGGTCAGTGAAGAAGGAGGGGGAGGAGATGCCCCAGGCACCAGAGCAGATTCCCCTGCAGCCCCTGGTGAAGACCATGGTGAGGCAGGCTGTCCCCCTGCAGCCCGTGGAGGGTTGCACACCGGAGCAGGTGGATGCCCAAAGGAGGCTGTGACCCTGTGGGAAGCCTGTGCTAGAGCAGGCTCCTGGCAGGACCTGTGGACCCGTGAAGAGAGGAGCCCACGCTGGAGCAGGTTTGCTGGCATGACTTGTGACCCCATGGGGGACCCATGTTGGAGCAGTCTGCTCCTAAAGGACTGCACCCCATGGAAAGGTCACGTGGAAAGGACCCACGCTGGAGCAGTTCGTGAAGAACTGCAGCCCATGGGAAGGACCCACGTTGGAGAAGTTCATGGAGGACTGTCTCCTGTAGGAGGGACCCCACGCTGGAGCAGGGGAAGAGTGTGAGGAGGAAGGAGTGGCAGAGACAACGTGTGATGAACTGACCGCAACCCCCATTCCCCGTCCCCCTGTGCCGCTCAGAGGGAGGAGGAGGTAGAGAAATCAGGAGTGAAGTTGGGCCCAGGAAAAAGGGAAGGGTGGGGGGAAGAGGTTTTTAGATTTGGTTTTATTTCTCATTATCCTACTCTGATTTGATTGGTAATAAATTAAATTAATTTCTCCAACACAAGTCTGTTTTGCCCGTGATGGTAATTGGTGAGTGATCTACCTGTCCTTATCTTGACCCACAAACCTTCCGTCGTATTCTTCTCCCCCTGTCCAGTTGAGGAGTGGGGAGTGATAGAGCAGCTTGGCAGGCACCTGGCGTCCAGCCAAGGTCAACCCATCACATACATGCTGTACTCATTGTTTTAAAAATAATACATTCATAAAGTGCAGTGACTTATGTCATAGCGCTTTTATTTAGTCAAGTTCCAAGTTTTTCTTAATTCATTTAGCTGACTATTCTATGGAAGTTTCAACACTTTTAGAAATGACATTATTTCTGTTAATAAACAGTTTAATTATGAAAGGAATATTATAAATATTTAAATAATTAAATAACCTCCAACTAATGGAAAGCTAAGGGTTGCTGTCTGCTTTCTCAACACAGCAGGCAATTAGTAGGGTTGATAAAGTAGAAAGTGTATGTTTCCTCATTTATCCACAGTAAATGGAATAACAAGCCTCCTCACTTAGGGCCTATGCACACACTTCTGTAAGCAATTTATAACTTGCACTGCATGACAAATTGCTGTTGTTTCTGAAATATTTACAACCCATTTATTCCAGGCTAGTACACTAGGAAACCTTATAGTCTTTGTAGCGGTCATTATGTAGACTAAAACTGCTATGAATATCACTTTGACAATTATTTGTGAAACAGTCATGATTATTTCAAGGCAACAACTCTTAGGCAAACAGATTTAAACAATTCTTCAAGCAAACATAACAGTAGTCTCATGGCTCATACCTCCTGTAGCAATTTGTCTAATTTCTGCTGTAATTCAAGGAAGTATCGTGACGTGATGAGGCCCTGGTGGGATTTATCCAAACAATCTCGAGCCAGTTCTGTGATCTGATAGTGGGTAAAACTGAGCACTCCATCTGCTAGGGGGAGGATGTTATCTGGAGAATGATTTGTTATAATTTCCCGAAGCCTCTCTTCCATTTGAGCTGTGGCCTATAGACAAATAGATACATGATACAGCTTTACATGAAACTAACAGCCTCAAAACTTACTTCTGATTCTGCAACATTTCTATACCACCTAAGAAGTTACCTAGGTGGAATACGTGAAATAACTGAAGCAAAAAGGCAAGCAAACAGAAAGGCAAAGTGACAGGTGACATTTCCCCACATTACCAGTCCAGAAAAGCAATAGCCTTACTGTTCTATTAAGCAGATCCTCCCTTTTGTCTGCCACTGTTTTTGTCTGCCACTGGTAGTGCACAGTAACTGTGCACTAATCTTGTGTTGATCACTAAACAGAACTAAAATAAGAGCCATGACTGTAAAACTTTAAGTCCAAGTCAAAATAATAAAAAAAAAAAAAAGAGAACTCATGGAGGTCTACTTTGTTTTGCTAAAACTGCAGATACTACAGACCAGAATATCTTCCTTCCTTTCATATAGGTTATACCACAAAAATATTTCACTGGGCAGAGTCTGAAAGAACACTGACTGATTAAAAGCACCACAAGCTGTCAGATGTGTCTGCAGGTTGCTAAATGTGTCTGTTTTACAGACCCAACTGTTTCTCACAGAACTGCAGATGCTTAAAAAAACTTAAAGATATTTTTATTATTAAAAAGTAATCCCACACCTCTTAGTTCATATCTCAAACGCTGAAACGAGTGGGTCGTTTCACACTTCTGATTGTTGCTCGATCACTCTGCAAATCCTGACAAATCTCTCTTCATATTTCTATGAAGAACACAATGAGGACAGGGGAGAGAAAATATAATGAAAGGCTCGTGGGTCAAGATAAGGACAGGGAGAGATCATTCACCAATTACCATCATGGGCAAAACAGACTCAACTTGGGGAAATTAGTTTAATTTATTACAAATCAAATCAGAGTAAGGTAATGAGAAATTAAAAACCAAATCTTAAAACACCTTCCCCCCACCCCTCCCTTCTTCCTGGGCTCAACTTTACTCCCGAGTTTTCTACCTCCTCCTCCCCCCAAGCGGCACAGGGGGACGGGGAACGGGGGTTGCGATCAATTCACCACACGTTGTTTCTGCCGCTCCTTCCTCTTCAGGGGGAGGACTCCTCACACTCTTCCCCTGCTCCAGCATGGGGTCCCTCCCACAGGAGACAGTCCCCCACGAACTTCTCCAATGTGGGTCCTTCCTATGGGCTGCAGTTCTTCACAAACTGCTCCAGCGTGGGTCCCTTCCATTGGGTCATAAGTCCTGCCTGCAAACCTACTCCAGCGTGGGCTCCTGTCTCCATGGGGCCACAGGTCCTGCCAGGAGACTGCTCCAACACGGGCTTCCCACAGGGTCACAGCCTCCTTCAGGCATCCACCTGCTCCAGCATGGGGTCCTCCACAGGCTGCAGGTGGATATCTGCTCCACCGTTAACCTCCATGGGCTGCAGGGGGACAGCCTGCCTCACCATGGTCTTCACCAGGGGCTGCAGGGGAATCTCTGCTCTGGTGCCTGGAGCACCTCCTCCCCCTCCTTCTTCACTGACCTTGGTGTCTGCAGAGTTGTTTCTCTCACATATTCTCACTCCTTTCTCCGGCTGCAATTGCCATTGCACAGAAACTTTTTCCCCTTCTGAAATATGTTATCACAGAGGCGTTACGACCATCGCTGATTGGCCTGACTTTGGCCAGCGGTGGGTCCATCTTGGAGCTGGCTGGCATTGGCTCTATCGGACATAGGGGAAGCTTCTAGCATCTTCTCACAGAAGCCACCCCTATAGCTCCCCTGCTACCAAAACCTTGCCACGCAAACCCAATATGTTGGACTGATGAGTGTAGACAGAGAAATGCTCTACTGTTTCTGGTACCAAAACTAGTTTCCAAGATAGCTCGTTCACAGATATCCTTGTATGACTACACGAAGCTGCTTGGTACCATGCAGACATTCCCTTTATTTTACCTGTGGAGGGGAAGAAGTCCAAAAACTTGCAGACCATCACATATGGCTATTTCTATAAAATCAATCTCTACCTCTTTGGCTTCAGGGGATTCTGGGAAGATCAGGAGGACAATAACCTATATCACACTTTTTCTCATATAAAGTGTCACAGAGTCTAGATCCAACAGGATTAAAGCAAAAATCTCCTTTTGCTAAGGGCTCTCAGTTGTATCAGGACCATCACAGGCACAGAGTGTGTTTTCTTGGAGGTCTGAATTTTTATCTCTGTACAAATCCAAATTCTCATACAAAAACTCTTTAAAAAAATTAACTCTCCTGGCATTCTAGAATAGCTGCTTCAAAATTTACATAAGATTTAACATATTTTTAACATGCACAGCCACAGTGCATCATGGCAAGACAAATTTGCTGGCAATATCAGCTAATGTAACCCCAAAGTCTCTTTCCTCATCTCTTTACCCTATTTCCCCATCCAAATAAGCTACCAAGAATATAAGCTACTGGCAAAAATATGCAACTGAGTATTCTCTGACTTTATCTTTTTGATAGGCTTGCTCTCCTAGAATTTTCAAAATCATCTCAACTGCATCTTGTAACTGATCCAACTTTGCTAGAATACGACACACCAAGAGTTTCTTTTCAATCGAATAATCTTAGCAGGATATATTTTCATTTAATTTCAACTTTGTTGTGAGAACTGGTATATGTGGTACTTGTACCACTTCTAAACCCATGAACTTCCATTAAACTGATAATTCCATCAATCTCTTCACTTCCAATATAAAAAAAAATTAAGAAAAAACAGGCTAACAGGAAATGGTGTGCTACACTTACCTGAGCATAACCATGATTACTACAGACCCTTCTGCCCCTGCTTTGAATTTCATTTGCTTAGAAAGATTAAAGTTGTGCTCTATTGTGATGTATAAAAACTGTTTCTGGTCTCCAGTTGATACATCTCTGGATTAATGTGAATCTTCTTTATCTGGCACTGAAAAGGGAGCATTCTGTATGTATACTTAGGCTATTGTGTGTGAAGTGGTCTCTCATTGCCTCTAAGAATTTGTAAAAATATGGAGGAGGAGGTTGCACAGTACTAGCTGTTTCAGATTCTGAAAAAGTACATTAAATCAATTAGATGGGCACACTTACAGTTTTCATTTTCTGATTCACGTATATCATCCAGTGGGTAAAAAAAGAAAATGAAAAGCATCTCTACTAAGAAGCAAAGAAATAGTGACTAGATTTAAAATTCAGAGGTTGTTCCAGTGGTTTTGCAGGGTTCATCAGCAGTAGAGGATTCTTGGGAGGGGGAGATAAGAAATATATGGCATGAATTCTCTACTGCTGGTTTCTTCAACAAAATTCAAACTTATTTATTGGAAAACCAGGTTTCTTTCCACAAGTCAGAAACTGTTTGTTCAATGCTAGGGAAGACATCTATTTTAATATTTATAATATATGGTCTATTCAGTAAATATCAAGGGAGAGCTCAACAACAATCTGTTACAGAAGTTAAGATATCCTTGCCCATAAATGACAGTGCTATATTCTTTAATAAGAAATACAAAAATGATGTAAAGCTGCTCCACATTCCAGCATGCATACAGTAGTTAGTAAGCTTAAGTTGGAAAGAAGTAAATGAACTAGAATTACCATTTTGAAGTTGCAGATGTCAAAGAAAAAGCATATGACTATGGATTGAAAATTAAAACTGTGTTTTGATATGTTTCTGACACAGCTTTTCATTTCCTTTCTAGCATAAGCCTGTTTCTTACAACAATGATGGGGTTCCTATGGTAATTACTTATTATCTGACATAACCTCCTTTACATCAATATATTTTAAGTGAAGAGCACAGCAGATTTGGTCTAGTTCCAACAAGAAGTGTACAAACATGCACTATGGAAAGTGGTTAGGGTATTAATGTGAAACCAAGCAATTTGCTTGACAAAAGCAAGATCTACATGGGAAGGAAAGCAGAGGTCAAAAATCAGTGCTACTGAAGAACAGTTCTTAAGATACATTAAATCCTCCAACCTGGTTTGAAGTCAGCAAGAAAAAGAATTGACATGACTTTCCAGAAGCCTTTGTGGACAAAAATAAAATAGAGTTGATCATAACATAAAATGGTCAAGTTTTATCAGTGTACAGGATGTGGAACTCAACTACTTCACAAGAGAAACAGAACACACCCAACAAAAGAGAAAGCTTACTTAAATTGTAAAAGAAACATTTAAAAAAAATCAGATACTAAAGTGTCCAATAATACGTAACATTCATAAAACAGTACTTCTGTTAATGATGCAACTCTAAAGGTACAAAACAAGGTTAAAGATACAAAACAATTTTTTGTCATGGTTGGATCTACAAGGACCAAGCCCTTTACTGCAGATGATGTAATATAACTGTCAAAATGCTAACTACTTGCTATTTCCGAAGCAAGCTTCCTCCGCAGATCTATCTCCCCAGTCTCTCGGGTGTGATTATCACAACAGATAGCTTAGTTCCAGGTTGTAACATGACCCAGTACTTCCTCTCCAGTATAGAGGTGTGTGTGATGTGCAAAAGTAGATTCATACTTTTCACACTGCCTAGCTCCTAATTATTGAAGCAGGATCTCATGCGCTGCCATGGTGCACGTCACAATTCAGATGGTGCATGGCATGGCAGGGGGGGCTGATATAAGATCACACCAAAAGGATTGCTCTAACAGGCAAAAATTAACAATGTAGACTATTATATTTATCCTATTATGTATCCCAAGGGATTCTTCTATTCTAATTATAGCCATCTAAAATGCTAAATAACTCACCTATTATCATGCACTAACATCTCACTATTGCCAAAGAAAAAGACAGGCAAATGCCATCATACCATCTTAAGATAGCAGTCTAGCCTAGGATGGATGAATCGTATCAGAGTGGTTTCTCTTTCTTTTTGTTATCAAGGCAGCCTCACTTAAGACTTGATACCTAACTACCATATGGTTAAAATAAGGCAGTATGTCTCCCCTCCTACTGCCCCACAGATCAAAAGGGGGTAGTTAAACACTACTTCCCTGCCAGAAAATATCTCTAAGCAAAGCACACACTGCCTAAAGTTTTCTTCTATTTCAGTGAAGCAGTTTTGTATCCCATATTAATTCAAAGTCTATCAACAGTAACAAAACCTACATTGCCTTCTCCTAAGAGAAGTAAGTAAATTTGAGAAGATACAGCATGTAATAGAAATCTATCAGTATAGCAAAGTGGATACTTACAGAAACAGTTGAGCTGGGTGTATTTGTACCATAACCAGAAGAAGGGAGAGAAGCCAAAGACCAGTGGCGACCATCAGTCCTGTTGTGAAACTGAGGTTAGTCAAACGAACACTGCAGTATCCTAACACAGAAACATCTGTGAAAGTATTGCTGTGTAAAACTGGATTCCAAAAGCATGATACAAACAGGGTTTTTAATAGAGTAAACTTTCACAGGGGACCACAGTAAACAAGCATTCAGCAAGGATGACTTAGGCTTACAGATTTTTTTAGAGTGTTTTTCTAGTTAAAATCTATGAGATGAAATAACCAGGAAGCGAACGAACAGCTCCACAGGATTGGTCTCTCACTAATGTGCATAGAAATGGAACACAGGGAGTCTTCACAACTCTCAGGTCCATCAGATGAAAATTAATGAGAAGCAAATTAAAAATTTGTGAACAAATGCAAACCACAATGCTCTGAACCATGAAATAACAACCATAGTCTGCATACAAGGGTAACACTTTCATAAGTGACATCAGTACAGGATACCAGCAAACTAGCAGGCTAAAGTCAAATAACTGGAAAGAATGATTAGGCAAAAACTTAAACTTGCTAAGTGTTAGATATGTAGATCAGGAAAAATAATTTTTCAGCAAAAATCATGCTCACTCAGAATTAAAAAAAAAAATCGTAACTAAAACCAATTTCTGTTCTTCACTGCTTCAGGTGAGCTACACACAGACAACATGGAACTTGAACATTCAACGTGACAAACCAAAAAGCAACTATGGGAGCAGTGTTTGGATTTTTGAGAAGGTAACATTTACCTGTCATTTCGGTGCCCATGACTGGAGTACAATTGTATCAAATATGTTAAAAAAAAAAGCAAAATAATACATAAATAAATAACAAAACAGGACTAGTTTTTATTAACACACAATATGATAGTGGGAGAGAGAAGATAGGAGAATTGAAGCTCTGCTTTACAGCCAGTACAAAGATCATTTCTCAAGTCTGATCTGCACAAAAAATATAATTCCATAAAGGAGAACTAAAGTCATGCCAAATCAGGAACCTTAAACCTCTTGATGCAACTTCCCTACCCTTCAAGCTAACTGTCTAAAAAAACCCTTTGGCTTCTTTCCATTCTAATACCTTGTTTCCTACTGCCATTTATCCATCCACAAGTCTCTGAGACTTTGAATAATAGTGTGAGAAGAGAGGTCAAGAACCATACCTGAATGTTGCCAATTGCAAACTACAGTGCATAATTAGTGTTAAAATATAAAGAGAACATGTGGTAGAGGGACTGCTGACTGTATCAAAGACTGAACTCTGGAAAAAAACTTCTTCCTCTGCCATAATTTTGTTTTTAATTCATTAATTCTCCTCCCCTTCCCCCAGCTATGCATGAGCTACCTCCAGATGAATGAACAATTCCAAAAAGAGTTTTCTCTTCATTTTGGCTCAGCTGCACAAGCTAAATATGTTCACAGTTGAAAGAACAAGAACTTGGAAGGTATTTAAACATGGGTAAGACCCATATATTCTGCAGCTGTGAGACAGAAAATACTTCCTTACTGAATAACTTATATTGAACAGAGTTCCTGCATCACATAGCAATTCTCACACAGAAGGGACATCGAAGACAGGGATGGGATATCATGGAAAGTATCTGGGAAGCAAAGGCAGAAGAATAGGAGGCATCCATAAGGGAATAAGGGGAAAAAGGGTAGCAAGCCCCTACAGCATTTTTCCCTGGACTCTCATACACCGCTTGTCCCTGCACTACAGTGCAGTCCTACCCACTTCCCAGCAGCTCTGGAAAGCAGGATCTGTTACCTACCCATGGGCTTGTGGACACTGGACTCGTATGTACCAGCAGAAGAGGCCTTAGCAGCCGCTACCAGAAGTGCAGGCTATTCCCCAGCATCAATCGCCCCACCAGATGTGGGCAGAGGAAGGTGACACTCCTGCTCGTTGCCGAGGGGCCATTGGGAAGGCTGCCTCCAGCCCAGCGCACCAGCTGGCAGTGCAGCGGAGGGCTGCCTTCCTGCTGCAGCTCCCCTTCCTATCGCAGCTGTGTGGCATGGCCTGCAGCTGATGAGAAACTGCTATCCCGGGAAGCCCTCCTTTCCCACAGGAGGCCTCCAAACCACTTCCTTTGCTTTTCCCTCCCTTACACTTCCCCAGTTTTTTGGTATCCCCACTGACTGAGGGGGAGTGGATGGAAAAGGACTATCCATACACCTATAACGCCTCACCTCTGCTCCTTCTACCTGTTGCATCACACACACACACTGTCCTTCCCTTCCTTTGTACCTTCATTAAATTTACAAAACATAACAGAAAAGGCATAAAGTCAGAAGTCTGAAAACTGCTGTCATTAACGCACAGGCTATTTTACTACCAAAATGCATCCTATTATAGGTTATATGAAGACAACCATAACACACATACCAAATTGATAAGAAAATTTTACATTAACATTGTTTTAAACTTTTTTATCAAACTTTTTTGCTATAAACATAGAACAAAATCAGTTTCCATAGAAAACTGCTCTGAAGAAGTTTCTTGAATCCCACTGAAGTGGTGAAATATTTTGAAATGACAGAAACTTCTTGTGTTAGCACTCCTTTAAAAGAAAGATTTTATTTAAAACTTCATTTTGAAATTAACATCATTACAGGGCTCTAAAAATGGTCAAAATCTAAATGAATCACAAATTCATTTTTTCCTCCTGAATTTTAAGGTTTGCAAAAACATAATGATTTCAACTTTCTGTTGATTACTGGTGGGAAAGGAAAACTACTTCTTGCCCGCTATATTTCTAAATAATGGTCGATCTTTCACATCTGCTTTTTCCATTATAAGCTATTTCAAGATTTAATGAATCTTTCTAAAAATATGTTCACAAATAAATGTAATCTACGGCGAGATATCTTTCCTTTTTTTAAGGATATTATCAAGAGAAGTAGACTCAAAAGAAATACTCAACTTTAAGGTGTTGATTAAAAAAGTGACATCATATGCTATTAGAAAGATTGAAAAGATCTACTATCACAGATGAATTTGATTCAGATAATAATAAAAGGAATACAGAAGTAAAGTCTTCTCCCCTTTGCAGCTTTTAGAAAGAGTTAAACCATTTCCTTGCATTTACTTTTGAGAGCTTGTGTGTGCAACTTTCATGAACTCCCCAAAATAAAGGAAGTAAAGCTATAGCGGCAAGTGCTGTCGCACTGAAAATGCAAGTTACATGCCTCGCACTGTTTAATGACAAAGAAAGCCACAGCATTCCAATTTCATTTTTTGTGTATATACTCTTGGGTCAACATATAAACTCTGCCTACCCTCCCAGGCTTAGATTTAATGAACATATTATTTGAGGTAGGCTGACAAGGTGTTAAGTGATATGGAACCACTCTGGCACAAATAGGCAGTCTCCCATGACATGCTATCAACTTTGGTTACGGTTCAAATTCACTTTAGGTCTTAAAAAATTCTACTAGCATTAATTAATCCTCACAACACTCCTATGACAAAGCTGACTGTCTCAGTGGTACAGATAGTGAAACAGGTCAAGGTCGGGTATTGAAGGTATGCTGACTGTATTGCTGCTGCCAGTAAAATCAAGCCCTGAACTCAGGACCTCTATAATAGGGCTCTTACAAGCTATGCACTTCTTTTACATGGTTAAGAAAAAAAAAAATAAGAAAAAACTAGATGTAGCTTAAAATTTCCCATATTTCAATGGATGAGGAGACAATGTCTGAATTGGATACATTACAATTAAGTCATTAACAAAAAAAAATTTTTTTTAACTTAAAAAGGTATGATTGCATTGTATCAATCATTCAGTACAATTTTGTTGCAACTGAGGTTTAAGAGAGTTTACGTAAGAGAGATAACACTTGTCATTGTAAGTGATAGACTTGACAGATATAGCTATGTATTTGCAATCATCTTTTTTAATATCTGGGTCCAACAACATTTCCTCTACGCAAAATGCATGTTGCGTACTACAAACAACCTCTTACCTTCGTGCAAAAGAAAAGTGGGATGAGGCACTGGGAGAGAAATTCCTAGGGCTATCTTGAGGACTGTTTCCTGGGGGGGGAACACACAAATAAATAATTATTAGGGAAAAAAACCACCCCCCCCAAAAAAACCCCAAAAAAACAAACAAAAAACCAAAAAAACCCAGAAAAACAGACATACTAATCCTAGCATTTCCAGGCAGGTTAGAAACTAATTTCAGAATTTCTTCTCTCATGGTCTCTGAGAAAACAAACTCTGAAACAGAATCTTATTTCAAGTTACATTTCATGTATATTTGATTTTTAATTATTGGATTTTATAACTCATAGAAAACCCTCTATTTAACCCTTTAATTTGAGAATTAAATTTGAGAATTATAAAATTAATTTGAGAATTTGAGAATTAAAGTTTACAAAAACAGTATTTTAGCTTGAAAGAAATATATTTTGAATGTCAGAAACAAGGTATTTTTTTTAAAATCACACAAATACTTGAAAGATAGAAAAATCACAATCAGAGCATGGGTTTAGCCCTTACACAAAGTCTCTAAAGCATTTCCAGAGGAGTTTTAGTGTGAATTTTTCATTGTTCAATTTTTTTTTCTATCTCCGAACCCCAAATAAGCAGGCAAAACATGCTGAATGAATTTTTTTCTTTAGTTTGTTAGACCAAGGCATGAAAAGGCAACCACCCTCTGTGATGAGAAGCAACTGCACATTGTGAACAGGTTATAACTTTAGGGTCTGTTACTTCTTAATATTAAAGCACCCAAACTCCTGCTAACCAACATGAGTGCAGAAAGAAGGCAACTCCTGCCACCTCTGCTCCTAAGCACCTATAACTAGAGGAGACACAGTATCTAAAGAAGAAATAAAGATGACCCCTGGAAAAAAGAAAAAAAAACACCACAAAAGCTAAAAAGATTTGATTTAAAGTAGCATTGGCATACATCTAAAAATCAATCTTTCCTTAAATAAGGAACATTAAAGTAATAAGGATACATTAAAGTAATGTATTTTTTGTAGTATTTTATTTTTGGACATAAATGAGACTGCAACATTAATCAACAGATTAAAAAAAAGCTTCTATGTATTCAGTTAGAATCAACATTTAATTTTTGAGGAGAAAATTATTACCTATGTGTGAAAAGGCTAGTACAACAGAATGAGTCTTTAAAAGACTTCAAGCGGCCTTGATTTCTACTCAAAGTTTTGAACTAACATTGCATTTTTCATAGTGATGTCCTTAACAGATCCCATTAATTCTGTAACAGAAAGTGTAATCATGGAGCCATTAGGTAGCAAACACAGAGAACCCCCCGCCTTTTTTTGGCCAGAAGCAGATGGTAAGATGCTTTTTGAGCTGTGCTTAAATCACATCTTTGCAGCTGCTCTTCCCATGGCCCCGAGAGACAAGGATTCCACTCTTGCTGGCCAATACCCCCGACTCTTTTTTGTCCGTTTATCTGTCACGGCTGAATTATGTCCCTCCAACATTCCCTCCTCCCCCTCAAGACCCCACCTTCTTCATTACTCTTCAGACACTTCTGAGGGCCTAGATAATTTCAAGGTGGCAAGGATTTTCGTTGCCTGAAGGGATTGGGGGGGGGAGCAGAAGGAATCTGAAGCCACGCACGTGGCATAGATTTCAATATTTGAGGGCCAACACAATTTATTCTTGTCCTGCATGAACTGCAAACACCAAATTACTGAGAGCAACAGTTCATTTAACAGCTAACTGGATTTCTTTTGCTGCTACCAGAGCTTATTTTAATAAAGATAAGCTAAAAAAAAAAATTGTAACACTGTGCAAAGAAAACATGGTCACAAACTTTAGCTACTGCACTAGAAAAAAATAGCTGCAATTGGGAGTGTGTTGTGGACTTAGATAAGAGGAAAAAAGACAAAGCAGCTACCTTAAACTCTGGCAGAAAAGCAGAGAATTAGGCTTAATGCAGTGAGACATAAACAGCTTTTGACAGGAAATAATTTGACAAATCAAATTCCTTTCCACTGATAGCTATTTAAAAGTTATATATGGATATATACTTATTTAATACACATCAACAACATGCCTAACTGTCCATCAGTTAGTCAGAACATATGCTTAACCTTCACAAAGAAGCAAAAAACATGGTGGAAAGATGCAATAATTTTATAACTATTGCAGTGGATTTGAGGAGATGCAGCGCTGCAAACTACCTCACTAGAAACAACAAAGATCACTTCATTACAGATAAAACCTGAAGAAGTCAAAGTCTTATTCAGGAGAGCATCAGATTCTGTTATTAGGAAAATCAATTTGCAAGCACTGTTTCCAATAAGCAAAAAAATAAAAAAAAAGCTTTTAAAATAACAAAACTGGTAAAGCTGTATATGTAATACCTGGATACTAAATCCTGCAGGTTTATCTAGAAGTCTAAGAACTTGGACAAGCCTGGAAACAGAGAATGAAAATCCAAACCCCAAATGACTGGAGAAACAGCTAGTGCTATTAAGGGTTTAGGGTGTGGTGTTCTAGAAAAGCAAGATAGGTTAGAAGCAGAGTCCTATACGTGACCTTCATCCATCATGGCATTCATCCACCCATCTGCAAGTCAATACCTGGGAGACTTTCAAATAAAAAACAGTGCCAGTTAATTCTCTGTCCATATGTGCAGTGCTTGCTTATTAGTCAAATTCTGCTGTTCTTTGTGATCTGCTGGCTGTTGTATGTTTTAGTCCTAGGGTATCTCTATGCTGCTGAGATTACTGTTGATGACTGGTGGTCAGGTATTAGGTAGGTAATTAACTCCAGTATCCTCTGGGACAAGTAACACAATGAATAGGCAATCAACATACCAAAACAATACTCTACCTGATGACAATACACAGGGTGGCTCATTTTGCAAGCAGCTATTGTTAAGAAAACTATATCCAGAGTAATTGTGATTGTTTTGTAAGTAGCTTCAAGAAGTCCTGTGTCTTTGCCACAGAGGGAAGATGTTTTAAATCTTTTAGAGAGGCATATGTTACAGTCACTGTATATTATTAATGTACTTTTAATAGCTGTCTACTTACAAATTAAAGAGTTTCTGATGCAATGACTTTCTGTTAGTACTGAGGGGATAACAGTGAATGATAATTGTTATCTCAAATTCCTGATGGATCAAAAGACAGCTCCAGTTTGAAGTCTTGGTGTCATTATTTGATGGTCTTTTTAAATGAATCACAGTACATCAGCACCACAGCAATACAATATAACAATAGCAATACCATAGAACATACATTTTTCTGTGTCAGTTTACTTGGTGGTGAACCCATGCTGTGAAGCGAACAATACACAAGAAACCATCAACAGCTACAGGTCTGACTTTCATACCATAGCAAACCGTGCCAGTCAGCAGAACACACAGTTGGGCAGCAGAATCATTTTGAATACTTCTGCAGGTGCTTTCCACTGAGATCTGCTCAGAAGTGAGGAGCTCAAGCTATTTCAAAAACTGGATTAATTATGCTTCATGCCAGCAAACGACTTTCCCCAGTAACGGCAATGAAGGTTTGCAAGCTCTTTAAATCTGTTTCCAGGGGAGGCCTTCTCTACCCAGACTTTTTGCTAAATAGCTTTGTTATGGTTAGCAGCTGGCTTGTTTCAAAGAGATCCCTTACTCTCATCCTGGATGTCACTGAAATCTCCTGGCTTGCTGACTAGCACTCACTTGCTTCCAGAAGACACTAGCATTAGACAGACATGAAGGGGTAAGAGAGCTACACCTGTATTTTTTTAATTTCTCCAAACTGGAATTAACATTGAAACCTAGGTCCAGAAGAAATGTGAACTTTATACTGATGAGACATAGCACAATTCCCACAGCCCAATGCACTAGGAGACAGTAGCAGCAACAAGAGAAAACCAGATGAACTATACTTACAGTGAGGACAACAAGAACAGTGGGATCTTCACATGTTCTGACCACTACTTAAAATACTGGCAGTGCTGTTTTAATAAGACATAAGTCAGTTTTATCTGCATGTAACTTACCACTTACTCTTTCCTCTCCAGTCCCTAAACTAGTAGAAGGTGCTCTGACATTGCTAGAAGAGTTTCACTTTACCCCAAAGCAAGACTAAATAAAAAGTTTGATTTTAGCAAAAAAGTTTCTGTTTTTCTACATGTGACAACAATCAGAATAATTGAAATACTGTATTATTTTCCTTTCTGTAAATATCGGTTTTCTTTTAAAAAAGAGATTCAGAACCCTGCTTTATCTTTAGCTTTCAGCATTCTCATATTTCACCATGAAAACACACTAAGGCTTCATTCATTTACAAACCTAGTCCTCCTTTCCCCAAAATCCAGTCAACACAGACCATAGCTAAAGCAGAATAGCACAGAAGCTGCATATGAGAGATTCTTCTTCGCTTCAAATAGATTGTAGTAAGCCAGTACTCATTATCACCTACCTCAGACTAAAAACACAGGATTAAAGTTAAAAATCCAGGGAAACTAACTCTAAAGTTGATGCACACACGCAAATGCCTCCAGTGTGATTCAAAGCCTAATGCAACTAAAATATACGGTGCAAACAGCTTTGTTTGTTACTATACTTCAATGTAACTTGTGGCAATTAATCACGGACTCCGCATATGAGTTTAGGCGAAGACAGGCGAAGACAAGTGAAGACAAGCGAAGACGACTTTATTTTTACAATCTATCCCTTTTATAATATGATCTAGTGTTCACGAGCAAGCAAAACTTATTTTGTTGGCTACTGTCTTGCGTCCACGCGTCCCCTCAGCGTTACCCATTGGTTCTTCAAGCTGGTGCATGCAAATTCCTCTTTCAGGGATGTATCCAATCTCATCCTTATTTTTCTGCCTCCAAGTTTCACAAACTTGTTTGTAACAAACCTCAAGGGCACAGCTGCATCTCGTCAAAGTAAAACACTATCTCATTTATTCCCACAGTAGCTAGCTAAAGTACATCTACCAAATGAAATTATCTGATACAAGCAACAAGTACTAATGTAGTGAGAGCAGAATATTAGCAAGAATATTGATAGACCTTTCTAGGCAAACACTGTTAGAGTGCTGACTGCTAATATTCTAATTATTCAAGGTTCAGATGCAACTACAAGGATCTTTCATCAGGTTTAACGGCTTCCAGCCCAGATACTAAAGGCAAAGGACATCCAAACAACTAACCTAAGACAGTTACTAATAATGACGAAGGTTTGAACCCAAAGAAATTACACTGCTATAGATTTGTTTTCTATTTTCATAAGAAAGAGAAAGACTTTTCATAGTGAAAGCTGAAATTATTCTTGAAATCTTTTATGATCTTTACGGATAAGCATAAGGCATAGTGGGAGACTTCAGCTGCAAACTAAAATCTGACTTTCCACCAACACAAATTATCTCTGCACCTAGCTTCAGGTCCTGCACAGAGGAAAAGGGCATCAAATGTATTTTATTAGTAATTAATGTATATAACAAAGATATATAATATCTGTTGCATACATTGTCTTTTTCCTATCCCCTTTTTAACCATCAGTCTCAGACCTTATACCTCTTTGTGCGCTATCAAGCCTTAGACTATTTACTGCTCTGATAACTCTTTACTATAGCCCATGAGCCTTCACTGTTCCTGTTGCTTACAAATGAACCTGTCCCTTCTTTGATGGGTGCTACTCATGCGCTATTTGCGCCTTGCACAATGTATTTACTTCATCAGTGTGGTGCTATCTCACTTCCTCTCTCCCTCCTATCCTACCACATGAATCTGAGAATGACTGAGATGGTAAGGCTAACAATTAAAAAACTTTCTTTATGTAAGTACTCAGTGTTTGTCCAATTCAGCGTGCATCTGTAAAGATTAATAACAGACTCCTGTGTAGGAACAATCCTCCATTATTTCCAGAGCAAACAATGAAAATGGGAGGGGAAGAGGATAAAGTTCATTGAGATCTACACATGACTTTCTTACATGGGGCAATCATCATCCTAAACTTGGGCCACTGGTCCTCCTCAAAGAATGCCTATTTAAACTAGAGAACAGCCCGTGCCTTCAATTCAGTCCGAACCTGTGAGAAAAGCAGGACTACAAGAAAGAGTGAGTGCAAAATGCACCTCGAAGAACTACAATTATGTTCGAGAAGCTTTTCTTCTGAAATAGAGCAATATTGCTCACATCCAATCTCCATTTTGGATAACACCAATCCAGACTGTTATGATTACCTAGTAGCAACCTGAACTCTTCAATGAGGCCTGAAGTAATGGCACATCATTGTTTCTGAAGGTGCAACCAGACCTCTAAATGATTGCTCTGCAGATACTGAAGATGAAAACATACTCAAGCAAAGCCACAGATATTGGCATGAGTGCTTGTGGTGGATTGACCTTGGCTGGATGCCAGGTGCCCACCAAGCTGCTCTATCACTCTCCACTCCTCAACTGGACAGGGGGAGAGAAAATATAATGAAAGGCTCGTGCGTTGAGTTAAGGACAGGGAGATCACCCACCAATTATCGTCACAGGCAAAACAGACTTGACTTGGGGAAATTCATTTAATTTATTGCCAATCAAATCAGAGTAGGATAATGAGAAATAAAACCAAATCTTAAAACACCTTCCCCCCACCCCTCCCTTCTTCCCGGGCTTAACTTCACTCCTGATTTCTCTACCTCCTCCTCCCCCCAAGCGGCACAGGGAATGGGGGTTGCAGTCAGTTCATCACACATTGTCTCTGCCACTCCTTCCTCTTCAGGGGGAGGACTCCTCACACTCTTCCCCTGCTCCAGCATGGGGTCCCTCCTACAGGAGACAGTCCTCCACAAACTTCTCCAACGTGGGTCCTTCCCACAGGCTGCAGTTCTTCAAAAACTGCTCCAGCATGGGGTCCCTCCCACGGGGTGCAGTCCTTCAGGAACAGACTGCTCCAGCATGGGTCCCCTGCGGGGTCACAAGTCCTGCCAGAAAGTCTGCTGCAGCATGGGCTCCTCTCTCCATGGGTCCACAGGGCCTACCAGGAGCCTGCTCTAGCACGAGCTTTCCACGGGGCTACAGCCTCCTTTGGGGCACATCTACCTGCTCTGGCGTGGGGTCCTCCATGGGCTGCAGGTGGATATCTGCTCCACCGTTAACCTCCACGGGCTGCAGGGGGACAGCCTGCCTCACCATGGTCTTCACCAGGGGCTGCAGGGGAATCTCTGCTCTGGTGCCTGGAGCACCTCCTCCCCCTCCTTCTTCACTGACCTTGGTGTCTGCAGAGTTGTTACTCTCACATATTCTCACTCCACTCTCTTCCAGCTGCTGTTGTGCAGCAGGTTTTTTCCCCCTTCTTAAATATGTTATCACAGAGGCGCTATCACCATCACTGATTGGCTCATCCTTGGCCAGCAGCGGGTCCGTCTTGGAGCCGTAGGGGAAGCTTCTGGCGTCTTCTCACAGAAGCCACCCCTGCAGCTGCCCCGCTACCAAAACCTTGCCATGCAAACCCAATACAGCGCTAATGCAGTGCACTCCACCTTGAGATTCATAACATGCCTTCACACACCTTGCTTCAATTGACACAGAGAATGCATAGCACTTCTTTGGCTCTTGGAGATGCGAGGTCTTGGGGAGAAAAAACAACAACACAGGTAGCTTAAACTAATGGTCCAAATAAAACTCATCTCAGGTATGGGATGCAACTAAAGGTAACTAAGTACGTATTTTGCCTGTTCTCCCAACAAGCAATGAATTAACGTAAAAGAGAACAGGTTGTTTGTGGATCCAAGGGTGTCCTCACAACGGATGAAAATATTGACTTCAGATACCTCTGAGGCACCGAATTACCAAGCAACGCAATCAATCTTATTAGGACTATACAAGAAGGGCCCAGGATAACACTGAAGATTATCAAGATGATAATTAATAGAAATTGATCCTAAGCAGATTTTGAAGAGACTGACAGACAATCTTGATTCCCTTCAACTTGAATAGTCTATAATAAAGGGATAAGGACCTGCAATAATGACTAAGATGGGACAAACATGAAGTCCAGAACCTAGTCCACTTAAATAGAATCATAGAATCATTTAGGTTGGAAAAGACCCTTAAGATCATCAAGTCCAACTGTTAACCTAACACTGCCAAGTCCACCACTAAACCATGTCCCTAAGCACCACATCTACACATCTTTTAAATACTTCCAGGGATGGGGACTCAACCACTTCCCTGGGCAGCCTGTTCCAATGCTTGACAACCCTTTCGGTGAAGGAATTTTTCCTAATATCCAATCTAAACCTCCCTTGGCGCAACTTGAGGCTGTTTCTTCTCCTCCTATCACTTGTTACTTGGGAGAAGAGACCAACCCCCACCTCACTACAGCCTCCTTTCAGGTAGTTGTAGAGAGCGATAAGGTCTCCCCTGAGCTTCCTTTTCTCCAGGCTAAACAACCCCAGCTCCCTCAGCTGCTCCTCATAAGACTTGTTCTCTAGACCCTTCACCAGCTTCATTGCCCTTCTTTGGACACACCACAGCACCTCAATGTCCTTTTTGTAGTGCTCTAGACCCTTCACATATGAGCATTTAATGGAACTATTTTCAGTAAGGGCAACAGCAGTCTCTCCCGAGAGATGGCTGGAGTACCCTGACAGCAGGGAGTACAATAGTGGGATACAGTACCTAAGAGAAACTGATCTGGCAAAGAAGCTTTGACAGTATGAAACCAGAAGCCAAAATGGTTTTTAAAAGGCATGAGCAATCAGGGTCATGCATAATCTACCCATCTTTCCATTTGAATTACTCAAACCACAGCAGGTTATGTACTTCATTTTCTTGCTTCATGGAATCAGGAAGGTGCCCAACAGGGAACCTCTGGGCACTTCCTTTCCAAACCAAAGCAAAGTGACTTCAGAGTATGTCCAGACCTTGAAAGCGGCCTCAGAGATCTCCCTTCCAATCTCTCACCTTGAAGCAAATGTGATCGTTCTTAAAACTGTGTCAGGAGATAGGCTGTGGCAGGGCAATCTAATGCTTACCTGACATATGAAGTCCAAGATCAATTAACGTTCCAAGACATGAAAAAACAGTAAAATGTAATCTTGCAGCATATGGACAGAAATAATTGAACATCATAATTTCTGGTCTAGAATGTCATAGAAGTATACATCGCTATGTCTAAGCATATTAAAACAAGTCCCAAGAGGGTAATCTCTAGTCCCTCTGAGACTTGGAGCTTGTAGTCCATGCTCCTGGCAGAAGGTCTGGTGCAGGCTGCAAAATAAATGCTTCTGATTTAAGGAACTTTTCTGGTAGAATCTCACCACTCCCAGCTATTTTGCAGATGTAGTCAAAAAAGACCTTAAAATCATCCAGCTGGACAGCAGATATACCAGGTTCTCTCAATGGAGTCACGGAGGCCTCTCTGACTTGGAGTAATTCCTCCCAGCCAAGGACTGCCAAGAGGAATAAAGCCAGCAGGCTATTTATGTGCTGTAGCACACGCTGTCCCTTGTCACATCACTCTGCTGCACTTAGCAAAAAGAACAGGCCTCCACTATAGGCTGCCACAGTGAGCAGGAAGGCGAGTTGAGTGTGCAGATGCCAGTGCAGGTAAGACCTGGTGGGTCTGACAACACAAGAATGCAGCATTGCTAAAAATCCACAATCTCTCTTAAGACCTAGGTTACCAAGGATTTATGTACATTAAACACTTGACACACTGAACTTCTACTGTATATGTAGACAAAAATTCATACCTTATGTGGCTTTGCTGTGCTTTTAACCACAAAATTTGCATCTTTTTTTATTTGTGTGAATCAGGATCACATTCACAGTGCCCAAATTAAAAAAAAATAAAAAATTCTTGCCTACCAAGTCAACTCTAGGCAGTATCTAATAGATCATTAGAGAAAGCAGAAAACTTGTCAAGGGTGACTCTGAGCATGCTCTAACTTCAAATTGCCCCTTCAGGGGACTAGTCTAGGCACACTAGCCAGCTGAGCTAGGAGCCAATGGCTGTGCAAATATTTACTGTAATTAACTATACATAGAGGCAAACTAATAACAGAGCCAGCCATACACATGCAAATTTTCAACACAGATGAGATTTCCTACTGCTGCTGAAGTGTTCAGCACACATACCTTGGGAGAAGGTATCAGCATAAGAGAACCTACTGTATGCTGGATAACTGAAGGAGTTGCCAAACTTTCACAATAGGTTTTTGAATACACAATGCATACTGCTGAGTTTAAGGAAAAGGCACAGCTTACACTTAACCTGTCTTAATCCTTATACTATCAGTTTTCCACCTTCAAAGCTGCTTGTCAACAGCGTTGACATCAACATTATTCCCCTTTTATGGTTTGAGAAACCTACTTTAAAAAATGAAGCAACTTGCTGAAGGCACGAGTCCACTGCCAGACAGGAACTCTTCAGCATTTATCAAATATTCTACTTATATTCAGGTCCCAGGTCATGCGTGCTGCTCACTCAGTACTTCTGAAGCCTGCTGGGAATCGCTGGTCTAAGCCATCAGTTTCCAAACTGGTGGTATAGTCACTCGTAGCAGCAGACATGCTAATTCTCACAGCGAGCATTGCTATTGCTTTCATATCAGCACAGCACAACTAAAGCCTCTTTCTATGGTGACTACACATCCCCTGTTCAAAGTGGTGACTTTTGCATTTGGGGGGCCCAGAGAGGGATCCCAAACATTCCAACATTTAATTCTTGAGTTTTAAAAAAGTCTGCACCATGATTTTCTTTGTTTTTTTGTTTTAAATGCTATGCTGCCCTGAACTCTTTACAAATCTTCATGTTCTTGTCTGAATTCCTGATTGTGATAGCCTGCTGCTCAGAGTGAGAATCACCACCATATTTTCTCTAATAATGTTTCTACCACAAGAAAACTGGAGATACCTTACTAAACTCACCATCCTCTTGAAAAAAATGCAGCTGAAACTCTGCACCTTCTCTTTTAGCAACCATCTGAGAGCAGTTCTACAAAGTATTCAGTGTCATTGCCTATAAAAGGATTGGTGTGGGGCTTTAATTTTGGTGTGTAGTTACAGCCAATGCCCCAAAAACATGAGACAATAAATGTTTGAGGAAATGTGTTTTGATATGCTAAAAATGTTCCTTTTCAAAATAAAGACAATCATATCAGTAAAGTCTCTTATTTACAGACTTTCATTCAGTATTTAAGTGCTTCAGGTGCTTTACAAGTGAAACAAATGTATTATTTGTGGAAACTGAAGCACAGAAATTTCCAGCAATGATGTGCTTAATGTCACAAATCCTAGGGAGCAAAAGCACTAGGAACAGAATGTAATACCCTACTCACTGACTCCTCTAGCTTTACCATGTGTTACAAGCTATTTTATATCCTTTTCACGCTGAACTAGGCCCAGAGAGGGAAAGAGGGGGGGAGAAAATGCATCAGAATCTGTCAGAATGCAAGGTGGGGGGGAAAAGCTACATGATGTATGTTAGGTATTTCTGGACTGCTTCTCACCATAACATAGGATTTATGGATCTAAACATAATGGAAATTTGGATGGAATGATAAGCAACTTTTTGCTATTACAAACAATGGAAAGAAGAGTAGTAGGATAGAGAATTTGTCTGTTTTCCTTTCCTCATATAGAGGTTTTAACAATTTAATAATAGCATAGATAGAAAATCACCTGCGTGAGCTGAGAGAGGTGAATGAGGCCGAGGCAGAGCTGGAGTCTGGCCATTGCCCATCAAACTCTTCCTGTTGCTTGTTCTACAACTGTGGCAAAAGGAGAGGAAAGAAGACATTAGCATCAGAAATACAGCATGTACCACATATGGACATTTTGAGATTTTGCTACTTTGTTCCTTCACTTCCCAGTCTCCTATTAAAAATCAGAGCTATTGTTGTTTTTGTAGGACTCGTTCATGTCCAGGAAGTCTACGATCACACTGGATAATGTAAAAGACAGTAGTTTACAAAGAAAATGCACCATGGATACTTTTCAGGCTTGCATGTTTGCCATTCTGTGCAAAGACCAGCATTCCCCTGTAGAGTCATTTACAAAAAGGTCTTCCCTGTCTGCATCTTGTTTCTCTGCCATACACTTTTTATAATATATAAAAATATACAAGCTGTCCTGGTTTCAGATGGGATAGAGTTAATTTTCTTCTTCATAGCTGGTATAGTGCTGTGTTTTGGATTTAGGATGAGAATAATGTTGATAACACACTGATGTTTTAGTTGTTGCTGAGTGGTGCTCAGAGTCAAGGCCTTTTCTGCTTCTCACACCGCCCTGCCACCGAGTAGGCTGGGGGTACACAAGAAGTTGGGAGGGGACACAGCCGGGACAGCTGACCCAAACAGACCAAAGGGATGTTCCATACCACATGATGTCATGCTCAGTATATAAACTAGGGGAAAAGCTGGCCAGGAGTCTGCTGCTCAGGAACTGGCTGGGCATCAGTCAGCAGGTGGTGAGCAATTGCATTGTGCATCACTTGTTTTGTATATTCTTTTATCATTATTATTATTTTCCCTTTCTTTTCTGTCCTATTAAATTGTCTTTATCTCAACCCACAAGTTTTACCTTTTTTTTTTTTTTTTTTCTCCGATTCTCTCCCCCATCCCACAAGGGAGAAACAAGCAAACAGCTGGGTGGTGTTTAGCTGCTTACCAGGTTAAACCACAACACAAGCATAATGTGAAAAACATTCTCAGCTTAAAATCACTATTCAATGATTAAACCTATTTCTGTTGCATGAATTGTAGCTCCAAAACACATGCCATGAAGAGCAATGATTTATCAATCTGAGAATGATGCAATAATTATAAATCATTTGTGCCTTCTGTCAATGGAACAGGTGATGCCTAAGAAGATGAATGCATTTTTTTACTCATACATTTTTCATCTGCAAAGCCACTAATTTCCCATATCACAAGATGGGCGAGATAAACAGTAAATTAACACATTTATTAAACTTGGGAAAGGAGACATTTTTCCTAAATACACCATACCATTTTAAAATATTTGTTGACAGAGGTGTTTTTCTTTTTTCCTCTTTCTACTATAATGAATATTCTCACAAATATAAATCCCCAACACTGCAAATGTTCATGCACAAGGAAAATAGTACCTTGAAGCCAAACAGACTATAACTGTGTATAAACTTAAGCACATATGCTAATGTTTACAGCACTGCAATCAGAATTTTTTTCTGTAAAGGTTTAGAAAAACTCAAAACCACTAAAAGGGGAAAAATTTATATATTAAAACTTTTTCATTAATACAATAAGTAACAACAGAAGCAGATTAAGATCATATTATAGACATCATAGATGTCTCTAAAGATAAATTTTATAACGTTATGGTTTCTATATAACAGCCAGAAAGCAAGACTAACTAGTCTTGATGGGGTGTAAGTTGAATAAAACACAAAAGAAAGGATGGAGTTTAATACTAGATTTAAAAGTAATCCAAAGTAATACTGAAAACAAGGGGGGAAAAAAACAAAACAACAAAAAAACAAACAAAACCAAAACAAAAGGCAGAGGAAATGTTGACTATGAAAGCAGTAGAGAAGATATCTGCAATATGCAAAAAAAGACAAACACTAAGACCAGTCTACCCTTGAAAAATGTTTTGCAAAGCAGCAATAGTGCCATTCCCAACTGCTTAATGAGACAATGCAAAGTTCATTTGCATTAATTGCACAACGAATTGCCATATCACTTAATTATTATAATCAATTAAACAATGAGTTAACTCCTGAGTATATATTTATCATTACCACGGATCTATGTAAGAAAAGAAAACACGAAATGATTGCAAGATTCACGTTTAGAGCACAGGAAAAGTCAAACAAAACGTATTTAAGAGATACACTGCAATTTCTAAGCTGAACAAACAGGGAAAACTTTGTAAACGTGAAATTATATACATATGTTTTTAGGAATATGTCTAGATTAAGCTCAGTTTACTACAAATATTTTTAATGTATTCAGCATTTAACCTATGCAACTTGAGCAAATATTCCATATTTCATTAGACAATAATTTCAAAGTTGTATTGTTTCACCCCATCTCTAAGTTTTGTCCTGCTGAAGAGTCATGTTCAATTCTTCTCTTATCTAAGAATGGTCCAAATTCTTCCTTTTGGCTTCATGCAATGTCATTGTATTTTTGGCAATTTTTTTTCATATCATACTATGACAAGCCTCACTATCTGCTACACTTCTTTTAAAAAGCTTGATTAACTGTTCATTTGCAATTCTCCAATCCAAAACTGAATCCAATAGAAACTTCTGGAATTCATTAGACATTCGTTAAAGACACACAGATTGCATCTATCCATGATGATGTGACGATATCACTACAGCATCTAGTGGTGCAGGCTGGGGTTGAGAGACCCCTTATGTGACTTTAAAGCAGCTTTGCATGGACAAAATTTGGGCTCTAAAGGATCATCGCATCTCCTGTCACAAGGAGGGCATACATTTTAAGCATCTAATCCTTGGATATATTCTCAGCAAAAGAAATTTCAAAGGCAGTGGATGATTCTCCTTTTCTAACCAAAAATACATGACTTTCAATAAATTATAGACCCCATGTGCCCGTCATTGATTTTGCTACGAAGATGATTCCAGATACAGGTATATCAGTATCATTTGCCATTAACTGCAGAAATTGAGAGTTTTATCACTTTTGCCAGAATTTCCTATGTAAGTAAATGACTGCCTTGTAACTCCCTTTTACATTAAAATTAAAACTTCGTATTCTTCAGGTGAAGTTAGTGCAATCCTTTTTACAAATCATTATTAAAGATCTCTAATTCAAGTTATCGTGATTTTTTTTTTGTTATTTAAAAGAATTATTTCTTGGGACTAGGATGGCATTACCTTCAATATCAAGATCTTAGATAATGAGAAAACTTTCTGCCAACTGCCATTTCAAAAAATCTTTGCTATTTACTCAGATGTGGCTGCAGCTGTATGAAGAATTTATCTTTTAATCACACTCAAGTGAAATGTTCTATTGAGAAACAGAAAATAAAAAAAATATGAAGTCTCCTCTATTTGTCTTACTAGTAAGGTAAGATGTAAATCACTGCATGAAAGGACAAATCCATCCTAGAGCTCTTGCTGTAGCTTTGTTTTTTCAGTTCTGTTTCACAAAGATTTTGAAACAATGTTATCCATCCTGTATAACCCGTGAAACACAACTCCTCCCCCAGAATAATGCTATTATAGAAGAGGCTCTTCGTGGGTGAAAAAAATCTCCAGGGAACCTTGAAAGATGATCTAAGTTGCTAGAACACCGCAAATGGGAAGCAGGGTCCCACTATGGAGGTAGCAAAGCATTACTAACCAAACTGTATTTAGCCTTGAAACAGCAATCTGTACACAAAAGAATCTCAGAAGTTAAAGCCATTCTGCAGACAAAATCATTTTCTCTAGATCTCTATACACGTCAAGGAACTTTCCCTTTCTATTGTCTTCATGAAACTATTCTTCTCCCATTCAAATCTGACAAGATAAACCAAGCCTTGAAAGAAAGCCTCTTTGTCTGCAGGAAATGTTACAGCAGCGCAGGAACAGTCTACAGGGAAACATAAACCTTGGTAAACCGCAGAGCGCTACACCCTTAAAATGCAATTCTCTAAGCCTTGAATTCCACGTTATGATCAAGTTGCATGGAACAGAGAAGAGACCAGCAAGCCAGGCAGCAGATACAACACAGGGTTTAGAGCACTGAAAAAAAGGAGAAAGAAAAAAATTTTTTCCAAGGATAAGAAGAGAGTAGGAGAGTGTCCTGGTTTTGGCTGGGATAGAGTTAATTTTCTTCCTAATAGCTGGTATAGTGCTGTGTTTTGGATTCAGGATGAGAATAATGGTGACAGCACACTGATGTTTTAGTTGTTGCTAAGTAGTGCTTACACTAGTCAAGGACTTTTCAGCTTCCCATGCTCTGCCAGGTGCACAAGAAGCTGGGAGGGGGCACAGCCAGGACAGCTGACCTAGACTGGCCAAAGGGATATTGCATACCATGTGACGTCATGCTCAGTATGTAAACTGGGAGGAGCTGGCTGGGGGTCAGCGATTGCTGCTCGGGGACGTTCTGGGCATCGGTCAGTGTGTGGTGAGCAATTGCATTGTGTATCACTTGCTTTGTATATTCTCAGTCGGCGAGGCACCCAGCAGCAGCAATGGTAAGTCCTGCGACTGGGCCCTAGATTGGGGTGGAAAAGAGGGTTTCCTGTGCCGGGGAACCCGATAAAGAGCCTGGTGGGGCCCTTGCGCCAAAAAAAAAAACGGCTCAGGAGCGAAGCAAATGGGGCTTGGGCGTTGCTGGGGCAACCGCGGGAGATTTAAACGCCCCTAGGGAACGCCAACGACCAGAAGCGTGGTATGACAGTTTGAGCGGGCAGCTGGCGAGCTCTACTTGTGGTCTACCCCCTCCCGGAAGAGAGCTAGCCATGGTTTCCACTCGGACAAGAGCCATCGCCAGAAGGGATGTGGCGATGCGGATGGAGCTCCCACTAAAACATGCAGCCACCCAGGTCTCTGGCTGCAGGGAGCGCCAGAGCCTTGCTCTGGTGATGGAGGGCTCCCGAGACAACACCTGCCTGAGGTGCGAGCAGGTGGAGGATCTGCTCAGCATGGTGGCAGAGCTGAAAGAAGAAGTAGAAAGGCTGAGGAGTATCAGGGAGTGCAAGAGGGAGATAGACTGGTGGAGCCACTCCCTACCATCCCTGAGACAAGCGCACCAGATGGAAGCATCAAGAGAAGCAGAGGCTCCCCTGCCCTCGTGCCACCAGGTGGAGGGAGGGGACCTAAGAGACAGAGGGGGATGGAAACAGATCCCTGCTCGGCACAGCAGGCGAATCCTCTCCCGGCCTACCTCACTCTCCCAGGTGCCCTTACACAATAGGTATGAGGCTCTGGAACTTGAGGGCCAGGAGGATGATGATGCAGACAGTGATCCATCCAAGGGGTTGACTAGGGGGAGCCAGTCAGCCCCACGCATTACAACGGCCACTGGTAAGAAAAAAGAAGGGTAACTATTGTAGGTAACTCCCTTCTGAGGGGAACAGAGGGCCCGATATGCCGACTGGACCCATCCCATAGGGAAGTCTGCTGCTTCCCTGGGGCCCGGGTCAGAGACATTACTAGGAAGCTCCCTAGGCTGGTGAAAGCTTCCGATTATTATCCGCTAGTGGTTGTTCAGGTTGGCAGCGATGAGGTAGCCGAGAGAAGTACAAAGACAATCAAAAGGGATTTCAGAGAACTGGGACTAATTGCTTGAAGGATCAGGAGCACAGGTAGTGTTTTCCTCCATCCCTTCAGTAGCAGGGAGGAATATGGGAAGGAACAGGAAGACCCACCTCATTAACACGTGGCTTGGGGGCTGGTGCCAGCTGTGGAATTTTGGTTTTTTCAATCATGGGGCAGTTTACATGGCACCAGGCCTGCTGGAGACAGATAGGGTTCACCTGTCTCAAAGGGGGAAAAGGTTTCTGGCTCAGGAGTTAGCAGGCCTCATTGAGAGAGCTTTTAAACTAGATGCGAAGGGGGAAGGGGATAAAACCAGGCTTGCTAGGGATGAGCCTAGGGGTGGCATGCCTGTGTTGGAGACGAGATCAATAGCCCAACTGAAGTGCATTTACACCAATGCACGCAGCATGGGCAATAAACAGGAGGAGCTGGAAGCCATTGCACGGCAGGAAAACTATGACATGGTCACCATCATGGAATCATGGTGGGATGACTCACATAACTGGAGTGCTGCAATGGATGGCTACAAGCTCTTTAGAAGCGACAGGCAAGGAAGGAAAGGCGATGGGGTAGCCTTATACGTTAGAGAGTGTTTTGATTGTCTAGAGCTCAATGATGGTAATGATAAGGTCGAGTGCTTATGGGTAAAGGTCAGGGGGAAGGCTAAGAAGGCAGATATCGTGGTGGGAGTCTGTTATAGACCACCCAACCAGGATGAAGAGGCAGATGAAATATTCTACAAGCGGCTGGGAGAAGTCTCACAATCGCTAGCCCTTGTTCTCGTGGGAGACTTCAATTTACCAGATGTCTGCTGGAAATACAACACAGCAGAGAGGAAACAGTCTCGGAGGTTCCTGGAGTGTGTGGGAGATAACTTCCTGACACAGCTGGTAAGTGAGCCAACCAGGGGAGGTGCTCCCGCTGGACCTGCTGTTTACGAACAGAGAAGGCCTGGTGGGTGATGTGGTGGTCGGAGGCTGTCTTGGGCTCAGCGACCATGAAATGATAGAGTTTTCGATTCTTGGAGAAGTAAGGAAGGGGGTCAGCAAAACCACTACCCTGAACTTTAGAAGGGCTGACTTTGGATTGTTTAGGAGCCTGGTTAACAGAGTCCCTTGGGAGGCAGTCCTGAAGGGCAAAGGAGTCCAGGAAGGCTGGACGTTATTCAAGAAGGAAGTCTTAAAGGCACAGGAGCAGGCTGTCCCCATGTGCCATTAGACGAGCAGGCGGGGGAGAAGACCATCCTGGCTGAACAGAGAGCTTTGGCTAGAACTCAAGAAAAAAGAAGAGCTTACTACCTTTGGAAGAAGGGGCAGGCAACTCAGGAGGACTACAAGGATGTTGTGAGGTTATGCAGGGAGAAGATTAGAAAGGCAAAGGCCCAGCTAGAACTTAAACTGGCCACCGCCATTAAAGATAACAAAAAAATGTTTTTACAAATATATCGGCGACAAAAGGAGGGCCAAGGAGAATCTCCCTCCTTTGTTGGATGCAGAGGGATACATTTCCACAAAGGATGAGGAGAAGGCTGAGGTACTTAATGCTTTCTTTGCCTCAGTCTTTAATAGTCAGACTGGTCATCCTCAGGGTATTGAGGCCCCTGAGCTGGGAGATGGAGATAGGAAGCAGAATGAAGCCCCAATTATCGAAGAGGTAACAGTCAGCAACATGCTCCTCCACCTGGATGCCCACAAGTCTATGGGGCCAGAGCTTGCCAAGCCACTTTCCATCGTTTACCAGCAGTCCTGGTCAACTGGGGAGGTCCCAGCTGACTGGAAGTTAGCAAATGTGACGCCCATCTACAAGAAGGGCCGGAAGGAGGATCTGGGGAACTACAGGCCTGTCAACCTGACCTCGGTGCCAGGGAAGGTCATGGAGCAGATCATCCTGAGTGCCATTACGCGGCATGTGCGGGACAACGGGGGGAATCAGGCTCAGCCAGCATGTGTTTATGAAAGGCAGGTCCTGCTTGACTAACCTGGTCTCCTTCTATAACAAGGTGACCCACTTAGTGGATGAGGGAAAGGCTGTGGATGTTGTCTATCTGGACTTTAGTAAGGCCTTTGACACTGTTTCCCACAGCATTCTCCTGGAGAAAATGACTGCTCATGCCTTGGACAGGCGTACTTTTTGCTGGGTAAAAAACTGGCTGGATGGTCAAGCCCAGAGAGTGGTGGTGAATGGAGTTAAATCCAGCTGGCTGCCGGTCACAAGTGGTGTTCCCCAGGGCTCAGTATTGGGGCCAGTTCTGTTTAATATCTTTATCAATGATCTGGATGAGGGGATTGAGTGTACCCTCAGTAAGTTTGCAGATGACACCAAGTTGGGTGGGAGTGTCGATCTGCTGGAGGGTAGGAAGGCTCTACAGAGGGATCTGGACAGGCTGGATCGATGGGCCCAGGCCAATTATATCAGGTTCAACAAGGCTAAGTGGCGGGTCCTGCACTTGGGTCACAACAACCCTATGCAACGGTACAGGCTTGGGGAAGAGTGGCTGGAAAGCTGCCTGGTGGAAAAGGACCTGGGGTGTTGGTCGACAGATGGCTGAATATGAGCTGGCAGTGTGCCCAGGTGGCCAAGAAGGCCAATAGCATCCTGGCTTGCATCAGAAATAGAGTGGCCAGCAGAACTAGGGAAGTGATGGTCCCCTTGTACTTGGCACTGGTGAGGCCGCACCTTGAGTACTGTGTTTAGTTTTGGGCCTCTCACTACAAGAAAGACATCGAGGTGCTGGAGCATGTCCAAAGAAGGGCAACGAAGCTGGTGAAGGGTCTAGAGAACAAGTCCTATGAGAAGCGGCTGAGGGAGCTGGGGTTGTTTAGTTTGGAGAAAAGGAGGCTCAGGGGAGACCTTGTTGCTCTCTACAGCTACCTGAAAGGAGGCTGTAGTGAGGTGGGGGTCGGTCTCTTTTCCCAAGTAACAAGTGATAGGACAAGAGGAAACGGCCTTAAGCTGCGCCAGGGGAAGTTTAGGTTGGATATTAGGAAAAACTTCTTCACCGAAAGGGTAGTCAGGCACTGGAACAGGCTGCCCAGGGAAGTGGTTGAGTCTCCATCCCTGGAGGTATTTAAAAGACAGGTAGACATGGTGCTTAAGGACATGGTTTAGTGGTGGTCTTGGCAGTGTTAGGTTAACGGTTGGACTCGATGATCTTAAGGGTCTTTTCCAACCTTAACGATTCTATGATTCTATGATTCTTTTATCATTATTATTATTTTCTCTTCCTCTGCTTTCCTATTAAAACTGTCTTTATCTCAACCCACGGGTTTTACTTTTTTTTCCCCCAATTCTCTCCCCCATCCGACTGCGGGAGGGAAGGTGAGTGAGCAGCAGGGTGGTGCTTCGACAGGTTAAACCACAGCAGTCCTTTTTGGCCAGCTCCCAGAGGGAAGCTGAAAAGTCCTTGAGTAGTATAAACACTACTTAGCAACAACTAAAACATCAGTGTGTTATCAACATTATTCTCATCCTAAATCCAAAACACAGCACTATACCAGCTACTGAGAAGAAAATTAACTCTATCCTGGCTGAAACCAGGACAGAGAGAAAGAAGAAAAAAAAATTCAGTCATGTTCAACAATAATAAACAAACTTTGGGGTGCACACAAAACTTAAACAGCAAGTTTACATTTTTTTGCCCTTTGTTGTCTTGTCTGTCCCAGAAAGATTCTCCCTGGACTTTAGTCTGTCGCCCACAACTTGGATCTTTGATCAGTAACAGTCTTAGATCACTACCTCTCTGGAAGCAGTTTACATTACACCATATCAGCAGTGCCCTGGACTACTGGCACTGTTCCTTATCTTGGAATCCAATTCATAATTTCCTGTTTGGTTTCCAAATCCCTAACAGACAGGTTCTGCCTTACCTCCTGCTCTCTGCCACTGACACTCCTGCACACTCACACCTCTCCTCCCTATCCTGACTTCTCACTATGTCTCACTGCTGGGGAATTCCTCCTTCATCCTGGCTCTGGTATCAAGCCCAACATGCTAACCACTGAGTCACTTCCCCAGCTGCTACATATGATCAACACTTCCCATGAGAAGTACTCATGATAAAAAAAATAGACACTACATAAAAAGTGCTTTGTGCTGAACTGTGTTAATCTCAATGCAAGGGTGAACTACAGCTGCTGAAAGATGCGATCCAGCTGCATGAAGCTTGATTACCTTGCTCTTTAAATAGCCACAATTCTTTCTGTATCAGGCAAAAGCTGTTTGGGCAGAGATGATGGGAACTGCTAGATTGAAACCAGCAAAGCACAAGATAAAAGTACTAGTATGGCCATTAAAATACAGCTACACTCCACAAGCTCTTCGAAACACTAAGCAGAATAAAAAGTTGAAGCAGAAATACAGTTCTTTTAGTTATATACTCAGGACAGGCAGTACTTCATCCAGAGCTGAAATATTAAATGCAGGTTTCCTGATAGAGTAATCAAGAAATTGCAAAAATAGTGAGAGGTATGCACTTAAACGGAAGCTTCTTCCTCAGAATGAGGGCTAATATGTGAGCAAATTACTGGCAGTAAAGGTTAATTGCTTTTTTCCCACAAAAAAAGTAGGGAAAGAAGGCTATCTTGACAGAGATTACCACTTGCCATGGTTTTCATGGGAAATTTGGCATCTGCTTTAATAATTTATGATGATTTCATTTCAACATCCTTAATTATTAATATTTACACTTGTAATGAAGATGGATTTGGACTGTAAACTATTATGACAGTTCACCACCTTTCCCGGGCTATGCTGAGCACAGCACTACTCCGCAACACAGCTTCTTAATCTTGGTATCAGTGTAATACAGTGGTTTAGCTGAAGGTAAAGATTAAAAGGGGACCCCCTATTTTAAGAGAGACTGCAAACAAAACGTTGTATTTGCTAATACAAGTGCAGAGAAATTAAGCTATTGCTGTACCCAGAATGCGAAGCCTGACCATGTAGACACAAGAGAGATTAATAATGCAAGACCAGTGCTACTGTAAAGGCTCTAGGGAGAGTAAAAGGTGGTTACAATTTCTCTGGTGTTAAAATTGCATAGCTGAAAACTACCTCAGGAGGAACATGCTATCCCTAGCAAGACTTGAGATGTGGCCACTTTGTTTAAACAGGAAAGTTTAATTAAGTTATATTTCAGTTATATTTAAGTTGTTATGAAGCTAGCTAACCTATGACTTCATAGTTAGTTATTATCTTCATGAACAGCAACACTGCCTGCCAGGCTATAACACAGACACTGTCACAGATGGTGCTTGCCACTGGCTCTGTCCCCAGTTTGGGAGCTAGGCTGGGAGCTGCCCCGTGGCAGCTCCTACTGCTCTCAACACCGAGAAGCCAGACTCAAGCAAAGAGGTAGCTGGGAGATCTCCTCCTTGCTCTTCCACCCCCAGCTGAAGTTAAAGTATAGAGCAAGAGCCTTTTCCACGCTTACACTGTACAGAACAGCCAATCTACTGGCAACTTTTACCCAGTTTGGCCCTTAAAAAAAAAAAAAACCAAGCAAACAAAACCAACAAACAAACAGGTCCTGTTCCAGCCATATTTCCTTTGAACATCATCCATGCAGACCCAAGGACTAACCATAGCCAATTCCCCAGGCTGTTTCAGTACTGCAAGGGAGCCAAGCTCATACCCTGAGCTTTCTGTAACTCCAGTTGAAACTGAAGCCAGAATAGTCCAGAATTAAGATAAAACATGGGAGTGTCTCCAAACTACAGACAGAAGGCCTGCTTATTATAGAATCACAGAATGCTTTGGGATGGAATGGACCTTTAAAGGTCATCTAGTCCATCTCCCCTGCAATTAGCAGAGACATCTACAAATAGATCAGGTTGCTCAGAGCCCCATGCAACCTGACCTTGAATGTTTCCAAGGATGGGGCATCTACCACCTCTCTGGGCAAACCATTCCAGTGTTTCACCACCCTCATTGTAAAAAATTTCTTCCTTATATCTAGTCTGAATCTACCCTCTTTTAGTTTAAAACCATTACCCCTTGTCCCATCACTACAGGCCCTGCTAAAAAGTCTGTCCCCATCTTTCTTATAAGCCCCCCTTTAAGTATTGAAAGGCTGCAATAAGGTCTCCCCACAGCCTTCTCTTCTCCAGGCTGAACAACCCCAGCTCTCTCAGCCTGTCCTCATAGCAGAGGTGTTCCATCCCTACGATCATTTTTGTGGCCCTCCTCTGGACCCTCTCGAACAGGTCCATGTCTTTCCTGTGCTGAGGACTCCAGAGCTGGATGCAGTACTCCAGGTGGGGTCTCACCAGAGCAGAGCAGAGGGGCAGAATCACCTCCCTCAACCTGCTGGCCAAGCTTCTTTTGATGCAGCCCAGGATACGGTTGGCTTTCTGGGCTGCGAGAGCACATTGCCAGCTCATGTCCAGCTTTTCATCTATCAGTACTCCCAAGTCCTTCTCCGCAGGGCTGCTCTCAATCCCTTCATCCCCCAGCCTGTATTGATACCAGGGGTTGCCCCAACCCAGGTGCAGGACCTTGCACTTGGCCTTGTTGAACCTCACGAGGTTCACACAGGCCCACTTCTCCAGCTTGTCCAGGTCCCTCTGAATGGCATCCCATCCCTCAGGCATGTCAACTGCACTTCTCAGCTTGGTGTCATCTGCAAACTTGTTGAGGGTGCACTCGATCCCACTATGTCATTGATGAAGATATTAAACAGCACTGGCCCCAGTATGGACCCCTGAGGGACACCACTCGTCACTGATCTCCATCTGGACATTGAATCATTGACCACTACCCTCTGGATGCGACTATCCACCCAGTTTGCTATCCACCGAACAGTCCACCCATCAAATCCCTATCCTTCCAATTTAGAGAGAAGGATGTTGTGGGGAACCGTGTCAAAGGCCTTACAGAAGTCCAGATAGATGACATCCATAGCTCTTCCCTCATCCACTGATGCAGTCACTCCATCATAGAAGGCCACTAGGTTGGTCAGGCAGGAGTTGCCCTTGGCAAAGCCATGCTGGCTGTCTCGAATCACCTCCCTGTCCTCCATGTGCCTTAGCATAGCTTCTAGGAAGATCTGTTCCATGATCTTCCCAGGCACAGAGGTGAGGCTGACAGGTCGGTAGTTCCCAGGGTCCTCCTTTCTACCCTTTTTAAAAATGGGTGCAATATTTCCCTTTTTCCAATCCCCAGGGACTTCACCTGACTGCCATGACTTTTCAAATATCATGGAGAGTGGCTTGGCAACTACATCAGCCAATTCCCTCAGGACTCTGGGATGAATCTCATCACAACCTACAGACTTCTGTATGTTCAGGTTCCTCAGGTGGTCGCGAACCTGATCTTCTTTTACAGTGGGAGGACCTCTGCCCTCCCAGTCCCCATCAAATGGTCCACTGACTCAGGAGGTGTGAGGAGAGAGGTTGCCAGTGAAGACTGAGGTGAAAAAGTTGTTGAGTACCTCAGCCTTCTCCTCGGCTGTTGTTACCAGCTCGCCACTTTTGCTCATCAGAGAGGGTACGCATTCCTTAACCTTTCTTTTCTGGTTGACATACCTATAGAAGCCCTTCTTATTATTCTTTGTGTCCCTTGCCAGGTTCAGCTCCAGCCAAGAAGCCTTGGCCTTCCTGGTCCCATCCTTACACGACCGGGCAGTGTCCCTGTACTCTTCCCAAGATAGCAGTGCCTTCTTCCACTGCCTGTGCAATCTCTTCTTGCCCTTTAGTTTGACCCACAGGTCATGACTCAGCCATGCCTGCCTCTTCCCTTCCTTGCCCGATTTCCTGCACCTGGGGATCGAGAGCTCTTGTGCCCTAATGGAAAGCTTCCTTAAAGACCTGCCAGCTCCGTTCTGCTCCCTTGTCCCTGAGGGCCATTTCCCAGGGGGTCCTGTTGATTAACTCCTTGAAGAGCTGGAAGTTTGCTTTCCTAAAATTCAGGGTCCTGACTATACTCTTCACCTGACCCATATCTCTCCGGACTGTGAACTCTACCAATGTGTGATCACTGCAGCTGAGGCTGCCTCCAATCCTGACATCAGCAATGAGCTCACTTACATTGGTGACCACCAGGTCCAGTACTGCATCCCCTCTGGTAGGGCTATCTATTACCTGGCTTAAGGAGTTGTCCTCCATGCACTCCAGGAGTCTCCTAGATTGCCTACCGCCTGCCATGTTACTTTCCCAGCAATATCTTATATATCTTTCCCAGCAATATCTTATATATTAGTTATCCAGATACCTACCACAGTGAAGCCCTGTCCACTTTCTCCCCAGCTTTCTTATTCTGTTTTCCACTTAGACCTACCAGCTCTTGGCTTTCTTTGCTTTTTCCTTGCTGATGGCTGTTCCCAACAACCACAGCTCTGAGCACCACTGTTCATAACTCACCATATTTCATGGAATTCGTGGGCCGGGATGATGAGCCAGACAGATCTCCTCATAGCATTGAAAGCATTTCCCAAATAGCACAGAAAGTAGCTTTAAGGAGTGCTTCTCTTGGCCATAAGAGTGTGCATGGTATCAATACAATAAAGTCTTAAAGGGTTAAAGTTTGCCATGGTCTGAAATTATCACATGGTTATACATACAGCCAGCCTAGAAATTCTGATGCCTCAGATGATGTCTAGGACATGCCTCAAAAATGACTGGTCCATTTCCAATTGGGGAAAGGAAAGAGGAAGAAAGAAACGATTTAGTCTGCTCTGCTTCTTGCTACAGAAGTTTTGCTTCACCTGCCTTTCATCTCCTCAATTTTTTGTATCTTTCAAAATAATTTATGTTGCCAAGGCTACTTTCACATAAAAAGGATCAGAGGCTTATTAAAACAAAACTCTACACAGTACCTTTTATTTTTTACCCTTTTTTTTTATAATCTTGAAGAAGTGCAGCTAAATAATCAAATCATAAAATTCAAGGGTAGGAAATTGGGAGCTGCCTGAAGTATAGAAGTTTTATATGGTTTCACTTTCAAACCCAGTAATTCTCTTCTGGCTTAATCCCTAAAATAATTTATATTTATACCTGACTCCTTTCTCATATAATTAAATGCTAACAATTCATTTTTACTCAAAAGAGTTGCGAGTCCAGACAGGACTGCTTCTTTCCTCCCTTGCTCAATTTGGGAGCTCTTTCTCCCAAAACTATGGAGGAGCATATGATGATTAAATGTGTCATCTTTAAATCTTTAGCAAATGCTACCAATGGGAAAAGACTCAATGAGAGAATGGGTGAAACAATGCCAGAGCAATGCACCTGACTGAAGAAAAACTACATTCTCAGAGCAAACCTAGTAGGAACAAAAGAGCCTGAATTTTCTTATTCCTAGTTGGGCAGGATACTAAAGAAGCTAGAAGACACTTTTTCATTGCATCAATGTTTATTTTCTGACTGAAAAGTAAAATATTTACAGACTAACTGCTAAATAACTTACTCTCCCTTGCTAGAAAGGATCTAAGATGTTAAGAAAGTTGCTAAAAACTTCTACAAGCCATCTATGTCTTAATTTTCCTATTTTAAAATTAGAATTGTGCAAATTATACCTTGTATTGGATCTTACTATATTTTGATTATTATTAGCTCATTGTTGATGCTTATTCCTGGGAGACTTCTGCCTTTTCTGGGGTCATGATTCTTCTTCACATGTATATGTGTCCGTATATATAATTTTAACTTTCTGGCAGAAGATGGTCCACAACAAGAGAATGCAAGAGCAGAAAAAGTAAAAGAACACTGAATTAAATTTTTGAAAAATATGTTGTATGAGCCTCATTTCATTATTCAGTACTTCAAATCAACTTTTTCACAGCACTGTACAATCAGGATTAAACGGCAGAATAGCAAAATACAGTTTAATAGGGTGAAAAACTGAAAGAAATGACATGCCACTAAAATAAAAGTCTGTAAACTCACTCATAGGAAAAATAATAATAAAAAAAAATTAAAAATCCTTTCCTTTGTCTTCTCTTATAAATATCCTGGCCTCACCTTCTTGTCTTAAAAACAAGCTTACGTGAATTACTAAACTATTGTTTGTTTCAAATTGCGTTACTCAGAGGAGGATCTTTGCCTTAGACCTAAAAGATGAGTATGCGATTTTTAACACAAACATTTTGGGAAAGTAAGACACTAGCCCAGTTCTCAAATGCCATTGTTCTGTTTGGAGACACTTAGTTGTTGACACTCCCACCATGACTGGCAGAGATCGCTGTCAGCATGTTGGAAAAAGCCCTTTGTCTCTCCTGTAAAAGGTGCTGTAAGTATATTGGGCACACCATATTTCCAGTTTCTTGAAGGAAGCAGATGCACTCGTCCACAATTCTAGCCAAGTTACCCCAGATCTTGTAGGACTCCTCGCGAGGCAGCACTGACCAGGAGCTCCATGCAGGAGAACTGTCTGCCAGGGAATTGCCACTGCTGCTCTTCAGTGTGGGGGAACTGCCTGGCTCCACTTCACAGCCAGGCCTGGGATGCCCCAGAGCTGCAATGCAAGGACTCAGCCTCCATCACCTGAAAAACTGCTTGTGGAATAAGAAGGTTCGTGAATACCAACCCAGCAAGCCTTGATGCCTCTTAGACTGAAACTCCCTTTTCTAGAAACTTCACATTTTCAAGAGAAGCACATAATTATCAGGGAGATGACAGCCTACGCACACACAGGCATAGGCACGGTTCACCTGTATTCACAAAAATCACTGTTAATTCCACTTTAATATATAAGGCCTATCATCACTTAAGAAGCAAATGCTTCACACAGTTTTGAAACAGAAGCAGGCATGCTGAGTGCTTCCCAGTGAAGGGGCATCTTGAAGCCGCCCCCACCCTCCAATGCACTCCCTTCCCAACTGCTGGGACCACACCATCCTTAAAAACCAGCTGGAATCATGGTAAAATAGTACAGCTACATGAGCTACCATCTTAAGCAACTTAATTCAGCAGAAAGTTTCTGAAAGTAGCTTCCAAAACTACAAAAAACAGACCTCCTTTTGCTACAGCCCAGAGGGAAGGAGGGAGAGGAGGAAAAAAAAAAAGAAAAAAAAAAAAGAAGAGGGAAAAGCATTCTAGGATGTTAGTCTCCAGCAGACACACACTCTCCCAGTAAGAGCGGAAGTTCCTGAGCACTGCCATTAGTTAAGCTCTTGAGAACCAGAAGGGAAGACAGACATTCACAGATTGGAAAGCACTGCAACGATGAAGCACAGGTGCCTACTGAGCATCTGCAACATGGGGGAAATGAGCTACATCCCTTCTATGGCACTTTGGCATTAACTGTAGTGGTTTATCCCTCTCTCCTTTTCTCTTACACATCTGACAATCGCCAAAAAATTGCATTAAATGCCTAATTTCAAACTAAGCAACATGAGATAAGTTTGCACACTTTCCTTTAAAGGAATTAATGCAAACAACAGGAAAATGGTCCTGTTCCTTTTCATAACTAACCTTTTAAAAAAAAAAAAGAGGCAACATTAAAGTATCACACTTGCCATACAATAAATATTTTGCAATTAATATTCTGTACTGCCTTTTGCTTGGACATAAGTATTCAGTAGTGCTTAAGCAGTTAATACACTGGAATTAAGGAAATAAAGAAAACACTTAAAAAATAATAATTTTTGATAAAATATATGTTTGAAAACCATGCCTTTTACTGGTTAGGAGCCTGAAAATGAATATTTAAGTGTGAGGCATTCAACCTGAATGCTACAGCTGTTCCCATGAGACCTCTGGTGCCACCATCAGTTCCCCACATTTGAGTGTGTACACATTGACTGCAGTTCAGAAATTTGCAAACAAAAGACCCTCTCTTTACTGACACCCACATTCTCATTCCCTCCCAGTGTGAGCTGAGCAAAAGTTTTTTAATTAAATCATAATTAAGCATCTAGAAGCATTGATTAAGCATCTAGAAGCATTATTTTCGGGGGGGGGGGGCGGGGGCAAACCTGCCAGCAAACCTGCTCCAGCGTGGGCTCCTGTCTCCACAGGGTCACAGGTCCTGCCAGGAGACTGCTCCAGCACGGGCTTCCCACGGGGTCACAGCCTCCTTCGGGTGCATCCACCTGCTCTGGCGTGGGGTCCTCCATGGGCTGCAGGTGGATATCTACTCCACCGTTAACCTCCATGGGCTGCAGGGGGACAGCCTGCCTCACCATGGTCTTCACCAGGGGCTGCAGGGGAATCTCTGCTCTGGTGCCTGGAGCACCTCCTCCCCGTCCTTCTTCACTGACCTTGGTGTCTGCAGAGTTGTTCCTCTCACATATTCTCACTCCTGTCTCCCGGCTGCTGTTGCACAGCAGTTTTTTCCCCCTTCTTAAATATGTTATCCCAGAGGTGCTACCACCATTGCTGATTGGCTCAGCGTTGGCCAGCAGCAGGTCCATCTTGGAGCCGGCTGCCACTGGCTCTTTCGGACATAGGGGAAGCTTCTAGCAGCTTCTCACAGAAGCCACGCCTGTAGCCCCCCCACTTCCAAAACCTAGCCACGCAAACCAAATACAAGTGGACACATACATGCAGACAGCAAGGTGGCATACCCCATCAGTCATAAGGGGATATAATAAATTATTTTTGCCCCTGGAGTTCCCAAACATAGTTACGTCCCTTTAATAGCAAAACAACAAATAACCAATACATTAAACCATACGTCTTTCTTTTTTCCAGATGAAGACTGAGATTATGTAACTTTTACATAATTATTTTTTTTTTTTTTTAACAAAGCTTCATGAAATATTTGGCAGAAAAAAAAATAAATAGGCACTGGCACATAGCTGAAACTATTTACAAAACTACAGAAACTACATCAATCACTTCTTTCATCCACAAATTTTTATTAGACATACAGTACCTACATTTAAGGGTTAGCTATGTATCTATACCGTTATAGTTACATAAGCATATTCTCCCTTCTATAGATGTAGCTTTACCAGGATAAAAGTCTTTTACTGGTTTAGATTTTCCCAGCTAGAAATCAGAATGAACCATGAGACTATAAACTCTTATTTTCAACTGTATTTGTGTACCAACATAGCTACATCACCAAAATTAACTGGCTAGCTATAGCTCAAATAATTACCCCTGTATAAAACCCAGTATGTAGACTAGGTCTGGGAGCAAACTTCAGCTCCATGTGGCAGTACATCTACTTGAGGAAGGCAATCTATTATACATGCAGATGACACTGCTTTGCTGCAAAGTCACGGTGGTGAATCCCCAGTGCTGCCCAGCGCTGCAATAAAGGGTACCTGCTTCAGGTACCTGCTTCAGCCTCAGGAATACCCGGAAAGGCTAAAAATGCTGAATTGGTTGTTGTTAAACTCAAAGAAGGGGCACGAGCGGTTAAGATAAAACGATACCCCTTGAGATTGGAAGATAGGCGAGGGGTAAACAGTATTATAGAAGAGCTTATAAAATTTGGACTATTAATTGAATGCTCTTCAGAATATAACGCTCCCATTCTGCCTGTCAAAAAGCCTGATGGCAAAACTTATCGATTGGTGCAAGATTTGCGGGCAGTAAATCAAATAGTTGAAGATTTGTATCCGGTAGTGGCAAACCCATATACTCTGCTGACTAGTTTAAAGGAAACCTATGAATGGTTTGCTGTATTAGATTTAAAGGGTGCATTCTTTTGCCTTACCTTGGCTCCAGAAAGCCGCAGTTTGTTTGCCTTTGAATGGGAAAACCCCGATACAGGACGAAAAACCCAACTGACCTGGACAGTGTTACCAGGTCATAGGATTTAAAATAGCCCTACCATTTTTGGAAATCAATTAGCTAAGGAATTAGAGACCTGGGGGAGGCCCCCAGGAAACGGGATTCTTTTGCAATATGTGGATGATATTTTAATAGCCACAGAAAAGGACGAAGAATGCAAAGAACGGACTGTGAGCTTGTTAAATTTTCTCGGACTAAGTGGTTACCGAGTCTCATTACAGAAAGCCCAGATCTTGGGGAGGGGGCGGGGGGGAAAAAAAAAAAAAAAAAAAAAGAAGTAACATACCCGGGATTCGTGATTTCTAAGGGACAAAGACAGCTCGGGAACGACCGAAAGGAAACCATCTGCAGGACCCCAGAACCAGCCACGGTAAAAGATGCAAGCAGACCAGACCTGAAGGAGGAGCCGCCGGAGGAAGAGGAAGCCGACCACACGCGGTATACTGATGGGAGCAGTTTTGTAAAGAATGGAGTTCGAATGGCGGGATACGCTGCGACCGCCACAGACCAACTGGTGGAAGCAAAGTCACTCCCTAAGGGCACATCTGCACAACGAGCCGAAATCCGAAATAATTGCTCTAGTGAGGGCGTTGGAGCTTGCCAAAGGACTGCGAACAGATTCAAAGTATGCCTTTGGTGTAGTCCATGCCCATGGAGCAATTCGGAAAGAACGAGGACTCTTAACTGCTCAAGGGAAAGGTATAAAACATGCAGATATAATTTTGCGACTTTCAGATGCTGTACAACTTCCGTCAGCAGTGGCGATTATGCACTGCAAAGGGCATCAGAAAGGTAACACTGACAGGGAAGTGGGAAATAAATTGGCTGATCACGAGGCGAGACGAGCTGCGGAACAAGTTGAGGTATTAAGTATAATTCCTGAAAAATCTTTGCCACTGCCTGAGACAAACATATGATTTAGATCTTGGTGAAACCACCTCTGACGGTATCTTATGTGGACAACAATCATCTCAGTTATATGAACCATGCTTATTAGAACATTCTGTTAACAACTGCAAATGGATAATCCTGTCTCCTGATGCGTTTGGAACGTCTGTAGAAATTTATGCCAGGCACGTGTGTTTAGTGACTAAGAACTGATCGGTAGTTGAAGAATATCACCTAATCACTCCCTTTATGTGAAACGTATTCATTTTTCGCACGTACAGAAGAACAAGTGGCAACGTTTTGGCATTATGAGAGCCTAAATAGAAGTCGGGCAAGCACACCTCTGGAAAAATTAAACAAAATCTTGAACCAATCTCAGGAACTCGGAGAACATTTAAAGACACGAAATAAGACACTGGCTGAGTCCATCGTTAAAACAGTAATAACTAAGGACAAACTTGTTGGACTGTCGGGTCAAATTAAAGATGATACCGCCCATCACTGGTGGGATATCTTTTGGGGATACTCACCCTCTGCAGAGAAAACTTTGACCGTTCTAGTCCACCCACTCTTGATATTATTGGTGTTTGTTACTATACTAACAGTTGTCAATTGCCTTTTGTGGTAGAAGCTGAAGAAATTGGCTATGAGAGTTTGGGCCTTGCCTAAGGTGATAAAATATGAAAACTTAAGACCTTTGTAAAGAAATTTACAAAGTTTAAAGAAAGGGGGGGAATGAAAGGGTTAAAGCCAAGATAGACAAAGCCACTGCATCAAAATACCTCCTGAAAGAATTAAAGCCTAGGGGCAAGGAGGATATTTTAAATATCTTCCTCCCTTAACTAAACAAAAGAAAGGCCTTTGGGATGTAGAGAGTAGTTAGAATGGTTGCAAGATAAGGGGGCTCCGGGACAACTGGGCCTTGGGAGAACAAATGCACGGAAGATAGGAAGTCACAGAAGAACGACAACAGCCGCCTTGAAGGACACCGTTTAAGTGATCCCGGGACTGAGTTTGCGCAGAAGCAAAGGTCAATCGGCGAACACGGTGAAGAAGACTACGGGCCTTCGTCTGAAGACCCCCAAAGACCACTTGAAGACCACCACGGGAGACGACTGCCCATGCGGATCGGACATCTGCATATGTTAATAAGTTCCAGGAAATCTCATGTTTATGTAAATGAGTTCTCGGAAATCCTGTGAATGTGTAGGACTTTATAGTATATAATCTCTGAAAGTCTACCAAATCGGTGGAGCGCTTATGGTGGAGAATGAAATCCCCAGTGCTGCCCAGCGCTGCAATAAAGGGTACCTGCTTAATGGTAACTTCGCTGCTATGGAGTTTCATTTCAGGGACTCTCTGAATATTCCGTCTCTCCCTCGGGGAGATCCGGACTGTGAGGAGAAGCATCCGTGAATTTTTGTATCAGAAGAGAAACCTGTAGAATTTTTTGATAGGCACGGGTGCCACATTCTCTGTATTGAATCAAACCTTATTACCTATAAGTGAACAAAACGTTAATGTTGTGGGAGCAACCGGGCAGGTTGAAAAAGCTTTTTTCTTGAAACCGCTAAAATTTAGAATTGGGAAGAGCGTGGGGATTCACAAATTTCTCTACCTGCCTGAGGCTCCTAGACCGTTACTGGGGAGGGACCTATTAGAACAACTAAATCCCAAAATAAAATTTAGAAACGGGGAAACTGAATTTAAAATGCCAGACAAAAAACACATTGAAATTTTAAGTTTGGTTCTTACTGAACCCCAAACCGGAGAAGAAGAAATTATACAAGAAATAAAAGACCAGGTATACCCAGGAGCGTGGGCCTCAGGAATACCCGGAAAGGCTAAAAATGCTGAATTGGTTGTTGTTAAACTCAAAGAAGGGGCACGAGCGGTTAAGATAAAACGATACCCCTTGAGATTGGAAGATAGGCGAGGGGTAAACAGTATTATAGAAGAGCTTATAAAATTTGGACTATTAATTGAATGCTCTTCAGAATATAACGCTCCCATTCTGCCTGTCAAAAAGCCTGATGGCAAAACTTATCGATTGGTGCAAGATTTGCGGGCAGTAAATCAAATAGTTGAAGATTTGTATCCGGTAGTGGCAAACCCATATACTCTGCTGACTAGTTTAAAGGAAACCTATGAATGGTTTGCTGTATTAGATTTAAAGGGTGCATTCTTTTGCCTTACCTTGGCTCCAGAAAGCCGCAGTTTGTTTGCCTTTGAATGGGAAAACCCCGATACAGGACGAAAAACCCAACTGACCTGGACAGTGTTACCAGGTCATAGGATTTAAAATAGCCCTACCATTTTTGGAAATCAATTAGCTAAGGAATTAGAGACCTGGGGGAGGCCCCCAGGAAACGGGATTCTTTTGCAATATGTGGATGATATTTTAATAGCCACAGAAAAGGACGAAGAATGCAAAGAACGGACTGTGAGCTTGTTAAATTTTCTCGGACTAAGTGGTTACCGAGTCTCATTACAGAAAGCCCAGATCTTGGGGAGGGGGCGGGGGGGAAAAAAAAAAAAAAAAAAAAAGAAGTAACATACCCGGGATTCGTGATTTCTAAGGGACAAAGACAGCTCGGGAACGACCGAAAGGAAACCATCTGCAGGACCCCAGAACCAGCCACGGTAAAAGATGCAAGCAGACCAGACCTGAAGGAGGAGCCGCCGGAGGAAGAGGAAGCCGACCACACGCGGTATACTGATGGGAGCAGTTTTGTAAAGAATGGAGTTCGAATGGCGGGATACGCTGCGACCGCCACAGACCAACTGGTGGAAGCAAAGTCACTCCCTAAGGGCACATCTGCACAACGAGCCGAAATCCGAAATAATTGCTCTAGTGAGGGCGTTGGAGCTTGCCAAAGGACTGCGAACAGATTCAAAGTATGCCTTTGGTGTAGTCCATGCCCATGGAGCAATTCGGAAAGAACGAGGACTCTTAACTGCTCAAGGGAAAGGTATAAAACATGCAGATATAATTTTGCGACTTTCAGATGCTGTACAACTTCCGTCAGCAGTGGCGATTATGCACTGCAAAGGGCATCAGAAAGGTAACACTGACAGGGAAGTGGGAAATAAATTGGCTGATCACGAGGCGAGACGAGCTGCGGAACAAGTTGAGGTATTAAGTATAATTCCTGAAAAATCTTTGCCACTGCCTGAGACAAACATATGATTTAGATCTTGGTGAAACCACCTCTGACGGTATCTTATGTGGACAACAATCATCTCAGTTATATGAACCATGCTTATTAGAACATTCTGTTAACAACTGCAAATGGATAATCCTGTCTCCTGATGCGTTTGGAACGTCTGTAGAAATTTATGCCAGGCACGTGTGTTTAGTGACTAAGAACTGATCGGTAGTTGAAGAATATCACCTAATCACTCCCTTTATGTGAAACGTATTCATTTTTCGCACGTACAGAAGAACAAGTGGCAACGTTTTGGCATTATGAGAGCCTAAATAGAAGTCGGGCAAGCACACCTCTGGAAAAATTAAACAAAATCTTGAACCAATCTCAGGAACTCGGAGAACATTTAAAGACACGAAATAAGACACTGGCTGAGTCCATCGTTAAAACAGTAATAACTAAGGACAAACTTGTTGGACTGTCGGGTCAAATTAAAGATGATACCGCCCATCACTGGTGGGATATCTTTTGGGGATACTCACCCTCTGCAGAGAAAACTTTGACCGTTCTAGTCCACCCACTCTTGATATTATTGGTGTTTGTTACTATACTAACAGTTGTCAATTGCCTTTTGTGGTAGAAGCTGAAGAAATTGGCTATGAGAGTTTGGGCCTTGCCTAAGGTGATAAAATATGAAAACTTAAGACCTTTGTAAAGAAATTTACAAAGTTTAAAGAAAGGGGGGGAATGAAAGGGTTAAAGCCAAGATAGACAAAGCCACTGCATCAAAATACCTCCTGAAAGAATTAAAGCCTAGGGGCAAGGAGGATATTTTAAATATCTTCCTCCCTTAACTAAACAAAAGAAAGGCCTTTGGGATGTAGAGAGTAGTTAGAATGGTTGCAAGATAAGGGGGCTCCGGGACAACTGGGCCTTGGGAGAACAAATGCACGGAAGATAGGAAGTCACAGAAGAACGACAACAGCCGCCTTGAAGGACACCGTTTAAGTGATCCCGGGACTGAGTTTGCGCAGAAGCAAAGGTCAATCGGCGAACACGGTGAAGAAGACTACGGGCCTTCGTCTGAAGACCCCCAAAGACCACTTGAAGACCACCACGGGAGACGACTGCCCATGCGGATCGGACATCTGCATATGTTAATAAGTTCCAGGAAATCTCATGTTTATGTAAATGAGTTCTCGGAAATCCTGTGAATGTGTAGGACTTTATAGTATATAATCTCTGAAAGTCTACCAAATCGGTGGAGCGCTTATGGTGGAGAATGAATCCCCAGTGCTGCCCAGCGCTGCAATAAAGGGTACCTGCTTAATGGTAACTTCGCTGCTATGGAGTTTCATTTCAGGGACTCTCTGAATATTCCGTCTCTCCCTCGGGGAGATCCGGACTGTGAGGAGAAGCATCCGTGAATTTTTGTATCAGAAGAGAAACCTGTAGAATTTTTTGATAGGCACGGGTGCCACATTCTCTGTATTGAATCAAACCTTATTACCTATAAGTGAACAAAACGTTAATGTTGTGGGAGCAACCGGGCAGGTTGAAAAAGCTTTTTTCTTGAAACCGCTAAAATTTAGAATTGGGAAGAGCGTGGGGATTCACAAATTTCTCTACCTGCCTGAGGCTCCTAGACCGTTACTGGGGAGGGACCTATTAGAACAACTAAATCCCAAAATAAAATTTAGAAACGGGGAAACTGAATTTAAAATGCCAGACAAAAAACACATTGAAATTTTAAGTTTGGTTCTTACTGAACCCCAAACCGGAGAAGAAGAAATTATACAAGAAATAAAAGACCAGGTATACCCAGGAGCGTGGGCCTCAGGAATACCCGGAAAGGCTAAAAATGCTGAATTGGTTGTTGTTAAACTCAAAGAAGGGGCACGAGCGGTTAAGATAAAACGATACCCCTTGAGATTGGAAGATAGGCGAGGGGTAAACAGTATTATAGAAGAGCTTATAAAATTTGGACTATTAATTGAATGCTCTTCAGAATATAACGCTCCCATTCTGCCTGTCAAAAAGCCTGATGGCAAAACTTATCGATTGGTGCAAGATTTGCGGGCAGTAAATCAAATAGTTGAAGATTTGTATCCGGTAGTGGCAAACCCATATACTCTGCTGACTAGTTTAAAGGAAACCTATGAATGGTTTGCTGTATTAGATTTAAAGGGTGCATTCTTTTGCCTTACCTTGGCTCCAGAAAGCCGCAGTTTGTTTGCCTTTGAATGGGAAAACCCCGATACAGGACGAAAAACCCAACTGACCTGGACAGTGTTACCAGGTCATAGGATTTAAAATAGCCCTACCATTTTTGGAAATCAATTAGCTAAGGAATTAGAGACCTGGGGGAGGCCCCCAGGAAACGGGATTCTTTTGCAATATGTGGATGATATTTTAATAGCCACAGAAAAGGACGAAGAATGCAAAGAACGGACTGTGAGCTTGTTAAATTTTCTCGGACTAAGTGGTTACCGAGTCTCATTACAGAAAGCCCAGATCTTGGGGAGGGGGCGGGGAAAAAAACAAAAAAAGCAGTAACATACCCGGGATTCGTGATTTCTAAGGGACAAAGACAGCTCGGGAACGACCGAAAGGAAACCATCTGCAGGACCCCAGAACCAGCCACGGTAAAAGATGCAAGCAGACCAGACCTGAAGGAGGAGCCGCCGGAGGAAGAGGAAGCCGACCACACGCGGTATACTGATGGGAGCAGTTTTGTAAAGAATGGAGTTCGAATGGCGGGATACGCTGCGACCGCCACAGACCAACTGGTGGAAGCAAAGTCACTCCCTAAGGGCACATCTGCACAACGAGCCGAAATCCGAAATAATTGCTCTAGTGAGGGCGTTGGAGCTTGCCAAAGGACTGCGAACAGATTCAAAGTATGCCTTTGGTGTAGTCCATGCCCATGGAGCAATTCGGAAAGAACGAGGACTCTTAACTGCTCAAGGGAAAGGTATAAAACATGCAGATATAATTTTGCGACTTTCAGATGCTGTACAACTTCCGTCAGCAGTGGCGATTATGCACTGCAAAGGGCATCAGAAAGGTAACACTGACAGGGAAGTGGGAAATAAATTGGCTGATCACGAGGCGAGACGAGCTGCGGAACAAGTTGAGGTATTAAGTATAATTCCTGAAAAATCTTTGCCACTGCCTGAGACAAACATATGATTTAGATCTTGGTGAAACCACCTCTGACGGTATCTTATGTGGACAACAATCATCTCAGTTATATGAACCATGCTTATTAGAACATTCTGTTAACAACTGCAAATGGATAATCCTGTCTCCTGATGCGTTTGGAACGTCTGTAGAAATTTATGCCAGGCACGTGTGTTTAGTGACTAAGAACTGATCGGTAGTTGAAGAATATCACCTAATCACTCCCTTTATGTGAAACGTATTCATTTTTCGCACGTACAGAAGAACAAGTGGCAACGTTTTGGCATTATGAGAGCCTAAATAGAAGTCGGGCAAGCACACCTCTGGAAAAATTAAACAAAATCTTGAACCAATCTCAGGAACTCGGAGAACATTTAAAGACACGAAATAAGACACTGGCTGAGTCCATCGTTAAAACAGTAATAACTAAGGACAAACTTGTTGGACTGTCGGGTCAAATTAAAGATGATACCGCCCATCACTGGTGGGATATCTTTTGGGGATACTCACCCTCTGCAGAGAAAACTTTGACCGTTCTAGTCCACCCACTCTTGATATTATTGGTGTTTGTTACTATACTAACAGTTGTCAATTGCCTTTTGTGGTAGAAGCTGAAGAAATTGGCTATGAGAGTTTGGGCCTTGCCTAAGGTGATAAAATATGAAAACTTAAGACCTTTGTAAAGAAATTTACAAAGTTTAAAGAAAGGGGGGGAATGAAAGGGTTAAAGCCAAGATAGACAAAGCCACTGCATCAAAATACCTCCTGAAAGAATTAAAGCCTAGGGGCAAGGAGGATATTTTAAATATCTTCCTCCCTTAACTAAACAAAAGAAAGGCCTTTGGGATGTAGAGAGTAGTTAGAATGGTTGCAAGATAAGGGGGCTCCGGGACAACTGGGCCTTGGGAGAACAAATGCACGGAAGATAGGAAGTCACAGAAGAACGACAACAGCCGCCTTGAAGGACACCGTTTAAGTGATCCCGGGACTGAGTTTGCGCAGAAGCAAAGGTCAATCGGCGAACACGGTGAAGAAGACTACGGGCCTTCGTCTGAAGACCCCCAAAGACCACTTGAAGACCACCACGGGAGACGACTGCCCATGCGGATCGGACATCTGCATATGTTAATAAGTTCCAGGAAATCTCATGTTTATGTAAATGAGTTCTCGGAAATCCTGTGAATGTGTAGGACTTTATAGTATATAATCTCTGAAAGTCTACCAAATCGGTGGAGCGCTTATGGTGGACAATCCCCAGTGCTGCCCAGCGCTGCAATAAAGGGTACCTGCTTAATGGTAACTTCGCTGCTATGGAGTTTCATTTCAGGGACTCTCTGAATATTCCGTCTCTCCCTCGGGGAGATCCGGACTGTGAGGAGAAGCATCCGTGAATTTTTGTATCAGAAGAGAAACCTGTAGAATTTTTTGATAGGCACGGGTGCCACATTCTCTGTATTGAATCAAACCTTATTACCTATAAGTGAACAAAACGTTAATGTTGTGGGAGCAACCGGGCAGGTTGAAAAAGCTTTTTTCTTGAAACCGCTAAAATTTAGAATTGGGAAGAGCGTGGGGATTCACAAATTTCTCTACCTGCCTGAGGCTCCTAGACCGTTACTGGGGAGGGACCTATTAGAACAACTAAATCCCAAAATAAAATTTAGAAACGGGGAAACTGAATTTAAAATGCCAGACAAAAAACACATTGAAATTTTAAGTTTGGTTCTTACTGAACCCCAAACCGGAGAAGAAGAAATTATACAAGAAATAAAAGACCAGGTATACCCAGGAGCGTGGGCCTCAGGAATACCCGGAAAGGCTAAAAATGCTGAATTGGTTGTTGTTAAACTCAAAGAAGGGGCACGAGCGGTTAAGATAAAACGATACCCCTTGAGATTGGAAGATAGGCGAGGGGTAAACAGTATTATAGAAGAGCTTATAAAATTTGGACTATTAATTGAATGCTCTTCAGAATATAACGCTCCCATTCTGCCTGTCAAAAAGCCTGATGGCAAAACTTATCGATTGGTGCAAGATTTGCGGGCAGTAAATCAAATAGTTGAAGATTTGTATCCGGTAGTGGCAAACCCATATACTCTGCTGACTAGTTTAAAGGAAACCTATGAATGGTTTGCTGTATTAGATTTAAAGGGTGCATTCTTTTGCCTTACCTTGGCTCCAGAAAGCCGCAGTTTGTTTGCCTTTGAATGGGAAAACCCCGATACAGGACGAAAAACCCAACTGACCTGGACAGTGTTACCAGGTCATAGGATTTAAAATAGCCCTACCATTTTTGGAAATCAATTAGCTAAGGAATTAGAGACCTGGGGGAGGCCCCCAGGAAACGGGATTCTTTTGCAATATGTGGATGATATTTTAATAGCCACAGAAAAGGACGAAGAATGCAAAGAACGGACTGTGAGCTTGTTAAATTTTCTCGGACTAAGTGGTTACCGAGTCTCATTACAGAAAGCCCAGATCTTGGGGAGGGGGCGGGGAAAAAAACCAAAAAAAAAAACAAACAAAAAAAAGAAGTAACATACCCGGGATTCGTGATTTCTAAGGGACAAAGACAGCTCGGGAACGACCGAAAGGAAACCATCTGCAGGACCCCAGAACCAGCCACGGTAAAAGATGCAAGCAGACCAGACCTGAAGGAGGAGCCGCCGGAGGAAGAGGAAGCCGACCACACGCGGTATACTGATGGGAGCAGTTTTGTAAAGAATGGAGTTCGAATGGCGGGATACGCTGCGACCGCCACAGACCAACTGGTGGAAGCAAAGTCACTCCCTAAGGGCACATCTGCACAACGAGCCGAAATCCGAAATAATTGCTCTAGTGAGGGCGTTGGAGCTTGCCAAAGGACTGCGAACAGATTCAAAGTATGCCTTTGGTGTAGTCCATGCCCATGGAGCAATTCGGAAAGAACGAGGACTCTTAACTGCTCAAGGGAAAGGTATAAAACATGCAGATATAATTTTGCGACTTTCAGATGCTGTACAACTTCCGTCAGCAGTGGCGAGTGATTATGCACTGCAAAGGGCATCAGAAAGGTAACACTGACAGGGAAGTGGGAAATAAATTGGCTGATCACGAGGCGAGACGAGCTGCGGAACAAGTTGAGGTATTAAGTATAATTCCTGAAAAATCTTTGCCACTGCCTGAGACAAACATATGATTTAGATCTTGGTGAAACCACCTCTGACGGTATCTTATGTGGACAACAATCATCTCAGTTATATGAACCATGCTTATTAGAACATTCTGTTAACAACTGCAAATGGATAATCCTGTCTCCTGATGCGTTTGGAACGTCTGTAGAAATTTATGCCAGGCACGTGTGTTTAGTGACTAAGAACTGATCGGTAGTTGAAGAATATCACCTAATCACTCCCTTTATGTGAAACGTATTCATTTTTCGCACGTACAGAAGAACAAGTGGCAACGTTTTGGCATTATGAGAGCCTAAATAGAAGTCGGGCAAGCACACCTCTGGAAAAATTAAACAAAATCTTGAACCAATCTCAGGAACTCGGAGAACATTTAAAGACACGAAATAAGACACTGGCTGAGTCCATCGTTAAAACAGTAATAACTAAGGACAAACTTGTTGGACTGTCGGGTCAAATTAAAGATGATACCGCCCATCACTGGTGGGATATCTTTTGGGGATACTCACCCTCTGCAGAGAAAACTTTGACCGTTCTAGTCCACCCACTCTTGATATTATTGGTGTTTGTTACTATACTAACAGTTGTCAATTGCCTTTTGTGGTAGAAGCTGAAGAAATTGGCTATGAGAGTTTGGGCCTTGCCTAAGGTGATAAAATATGAAAACTTAAGACCTTTGTAAAGAAATTTACAAAGTTTAAAGAAAGGGGGGGAATGAAAGGGTTAAAGCCAAGATAGACAAAGCCACTGCATCAAAATACCTCCTGAAAGAATTAAAGCCTAGGGGCAAGGAGGATATTTTAAATATCTTCCTCCCTTAACTAAACAAAAGAAAGGCCTTTGGGATGTAGAGAGTAGTTAGAATGGTTGCAAGATAAGGGGGCTCCGGGACAACTGGGCCTTGGGAGAACAAATGCACGGAAGATAGGAAGTCACAGAAGAACGACAACAGCCGCCTTGAAGGACACCGTTTAAGTGATCCCGGGACTGAGTTTGCGCAGAAGCAAAGGTCAATCGGCGAACACGGTGAAGAAGACTACGGGCCTTCGTCTGAAGACCCCCAAAGACCACTTGAAGACCACCACGGGAGACGACTGCCCATGCGGATCGGACATCTGCATATGTTAATAAGTTCCAGGAAATCTCATGTTTATGTAAATGAGTTCTCGGAAATCCTGTGAATGTGTAGGACTTTATAGTATATAATCTCTGAAAGTCTACCAAATCGGTGGAGCGCTTATGGTGGAGGATCCCCAGTGCTGCCCAGCGCTGCAATAAAGGGTACCTGCTTAATGGTAACTTCGCTGCTATGGAGTTTCATTTCAGGGACTCTCTGAATATTCCGTCTCTCCCTCGGGGAGATCCGGACTGTGAGGAGAAGCATCCGTGAATTTTTGTATCAGAAGAGAAACCTGTAGAATTTTTTGATAGGCACGGGTGCCACATTCTCTGTATTGAATCAAACCTTATTACCTATAAGTGAACAAAACGTTAATGTTGTGGGAGCAACCGGGCAGGTTGAAAAAGCTTTTTTCTTGAAACCGCTAAAATTTAGAATTGGGAAGAGCGTGGGGATTCACAAATTTCTCTACCTGCCTGAGGCTCCTAGACCGTTACTGGGGAGGGACCTATTAGAACAACTAAATCCCAAAATAAAATTTAGAAACGGGGAAACTGAATTTAAAATGCCAGACAAAAAACACATTGAAATTTTAAGTTTGGTTCTTACTGAACCCCAAACCGGAGAAGAAGAAATTATACAAGAAATAAAAGACCAGGTATACCCAGGAGCGTGGGCCTCAGGAATACCCGGAAAGGCTAAAAATGCTGAATTGGTTGTTGTTAAACTCAAAGAAGGGGCACGAGCGGTTAAGATAAAACGATACCCCTTGAGATTGGAAGATAGGCGAGGGGTAAACAGTATTATAGAAGAGCTTATAAAATTTGGACTATTAATTGAATGCTCTTCAGAATATAACGCTCCCATTCTGCCTGTCAAAAAGCCTGATGGCAAAACTTATCGATTGGTGCAAGATTTGCGGGCAGTAAATCAAATAGTTGAAGATTTGTATCCGGTAGTGGCAAACCCATATACTCTGCTGACTAGTTTAAAGGAAACCTATGAATGGTTTGCTGTATTAGATTTAAAGGGTGCATTCTTTTGCCTTACCTTGGCTCCAGAAAGCCGCAGTTTGTTTGCCTTTGAATGGGAAAACCCCGATACAGGACGAAAAACCCAACTGACCTGGACAGTGTTACCAGGTCATAGGATTTAAAATAGCCCTACCATTTTTGGAAATCAATTAGCTAAGGAATTAGAGACCTGGGGGAGGCCCCCAGGAAACGGGATTCTTTTGCAATATGTGGATGATATTTTAATAGCCACAGAAAAGGACGAAGAATGCAAAGAACGGACTGTGAGCTTGTTAAATTTTCTCGGACTAAGTGGTTACCGAGTCTCATTACAGAAAGCCCAGATCTTGGGGAGGGGGCGGGGGGAAAAAAAAAAAAAAAAAAAAAAAAAAGAAGTAACATACCCGGGATTCGTGATTTCTAAGGGACAAAGACAGCTCGGGAACGACCGAAAGGAAACCATCTGCAGGACCCCAGAACCAGCCACGGTAAAAGATGCAAGCAGACCAGACCTGAAGGAGGAGCCGCCGGAGGAAGAGGAAGCCGACCACACGCGGTATACTGATGGGAGCAGTTTTGTAAAGAATGGAGTTCGAATGGCGGGATACGCTGCGACCGCCACAGACCAACTGGTGGAAGCAAAGTCACTCCCTAAGGGCACATCTGCACAACGAGCCGAAATCCGAAATAATTGCTCTAGTGAGGGCGTTGGAGCTTGCCAAAGGACTGCGAACAGATTCAAAGTATGCCTTTGGTGTAGTCCATGCCCATGGAGCAATTCGGAAAGAACGAGGACTCTTAACTGCTCAAGGGAAAGGTATAAAACATGCAGATATAATTTTGCGACTTTCAGATGCTGTACAACTTCCGTCAGCAGTGGCGAGTGATTATGCACTGCAAAGGGCATCAGAAAGGTAACACTGACAGGGAAGTGGGAAATAAATTGGCTGATCACGAGGCGAGACGAGCTGCGGAACAAGTTGAGGTATTAAGTATAATTCCTGAAAAATCTTTGCCACTGCCTGAGACAAACATATGATTTAGATCTTGGTGAAACCACCTCTGACGGTATCTTATGTGGACAACAATCATCTCAGTTATATGAACCATGCTTATTAGAACATTCTGTTAACAACTGCAAATGGATAATCCTGTCTCCTGATGCGTTTGGAACGTCTGTAGAAATTTATGCCAGGCACGTGTGTTTAGTGACTAAGAACTGATCGGTAGTTGAAGAATATCACCTAATCACTCCCTTTATGTGAAACGTATTCATTTTTCGCACGTACAGAAGAACAAGTGGCAACGTTTTGGCATTATGAGAGCCTAAATAGAAGTCGGGCAAGCACACCTCTGGAAAAATTAAACAAAATCTTGAACCAATCTCAGGAACTCGGAGAACATTTAAAGACACGAAATAAGACACTGGCTGAGTCCATCGTTAAAACAGTAATAACTAAGGACAAACTTGTTGGACTGTCGGGTCAAATTAAAGATGATACCGCCCATCACTGGTGGGATATCTTTTGGGGATACTCACCCTCTGCAGAGAAAACTTTGACCGTTCTAGTCCACCCACTCTTGATATTATTGGTGTTTGTTACTATACTAACAGTTGTCAATTGCCTTTTGTGGTAGAAGCTGAAGAAATTGGCTATGAGAGTTTGGGCCTTGCCTAAGGTGATAAAATATGAAAACTTAAGACCTTTGTAAAGAAATTTACAAAGTTTAAAGAAAGCAGGAGAATGAAAGGGTTAAAGCCAAGATAGACAAAGCCACTGCATCAAAATACCTCCTGAAAGAATTAAAGCCTAGGGGCAAGGAGGATATTTTAAATATCTTCCTCCCTTAACTAAACAAAAGAAAGGCCTTTGGGATGTAGAGAGTAGTTAGAATGGTTGCAAGATAAGGGGGCTCCGGGACAACTGGGCCTTGGGAGAACAAATGCACGGAAGATAGGAAGTCACAGAAGAACGACAACAGCCGCCTTGAAGGACACCGTTTAAGTGATCCCGGGACTGAGTTTGCGCAGAAGCAAAGGTCAATCGGCGAACACGGTGAAGAAGACTACGGGCCTTCGTCTGAAGACCCCCAAAGACCACTTGAAGACCACCACGGGAGACGACTGCCCATGCGGATCGGACATCTGCATATGTTAATAAGTTCCAGGAAATCTCATGTTTATGTAAATGAGTTCTCGGAAATCCTGTGAATGTGTAGGACTTTATAGTATATAATCTCTGAAAGTCTACCAAATCGGTGGAGCGCTTATGGTGGAGAATGAATCCCCAGTGCTGCCCAGCGCTGCAATAAAGGGTACCTGCTTAATGGTAACTTCGCTGCTATGGAGTTTCATTTCAGGGACTCTCTGAATATTCCGTCTCTCCCTCGGGGAGATCCGGACTGTGAGGAGAAGCATCCGTGAATTTTTGTATCAGAAGAGAAACCTGTAGAATTTTTTGATAGGCACGGGTGCCACATTCTCTGTATTGAATCAAACCTTATTACCTATAAGTGAACAAAACGTTAATGTTGTGGGAGCAACCGGGCAGGTTGAAAAAGCTTTTTTCTTGAAACCGCTAAAATTTAGAATTGGGAAGAGCGTGGGGATTCACAAATTTCTCTACCTGCCTGAGGCTCCTAGACCGTTACTGGGGAGGGACCTATTAGAACAACTAAATCCCAAAATAAAATTTAGAAACGGGGAAACTGAATTTAAAATGCCAGACAAAAAACACATTGAAATTTTAAGTTTGGTTCTTACTGAACCCCAAACCGGAGAAGAAGAAATTATACAAGAAATAAAAGACCAGGTATACCCAGGAGCGTGGGCCTCAGGAATACCCGGAAAGGCTAAAAATGCTGAATTGGTTGTTGTTAAACTCAAAGAAGGGGCACGAGCGGTTAAGATAAAACGATACCCCTTGAGATTGGAAGATAGGCGAGGGGTAAACAGTATTATAGAAGAGCTTATAAAATTTGGACTATTAATTGAATGCTCTTCAGAATATAACGCTCCCATTCTGCCTGTCAAAAAGCCTGATGGCAAAACTTATCGATTGGTGCAAGATTTGCGGGCAGTAAATCAAATAGTTGAAGATTTGTATCCGGTAGTGGCAAACCCATATACTCTGCTGACTAGTTTAAAGGAAACCTATGAATGGTTTGCTGTATTAGATTTAAAGGGTGCATTCTTTTGCCTTACCTTGGCTCCAGAAAGCCGCAGTTTGTTTGCCTTTGAATGGGAAAACCCCGATACAGGACGAAAAACCCAACTGACCTGGACAGTGTTACCAGGTCATAGGATTTAAAATAGCCCTACCATTTTTGGAAATCAATTAGCTAAGGAATTAGAGACCTGGGGGAGGCCCCCAGGAAACGGGATTCTTTTGCAATATGTGGATGATATTTTAATAGCCACAGAAAAGGACGAAGAATGCAAAGAACGGACTGTGAGCTTGTTAAATTTTCTCGGACTAAGTGGTTACCGAGTCTCATTACAGAAAGCCCAGATCTTGGGGAGGGGGCGGGGGAAAAAAAAAAAAAAACAAACAAACAAAAAAAAAAGAAGTAACATACCCGGGATTCGTGATTTCTAAGGGACAAAGACAGCTCGGGAACGACCGAAAGGAAACCATCTGCAGGACCCCAGAACCAGCCACGGTAAAAGATGCAAGCAGACCAGACCTGAAGGAGGAGCCGCCGGAGGAAGAGGAAGCCGACCACACGCGGTATACTGATGGGAGCAGTTTTGTAAAGAATGGAGTTCGAATGGCGGGATACGCTGCGACCGCCACAGACCAACTGGTGGAAGCAAAGTCACTCCCTAAGGGCACATCTGCACAACGAGCCGAAATCCGAAATAATTGCTCTAGTGAGGGCGTTGGAGCTTGCCAAAGGACTGCGAACAGATTCAAAGTATGCCTTTGGTGTAGTCCATGCCCATGGAGCAATTCGGAAAGAACGAGGACTCTTAACTGCTCAAGGGAAAGGTATAAAACATGCAGATATAATTTTGCGACTTTCAGATGCTGTACAACTTCCGTCAGCAGTGGCGAGTGATTATGCACTGCAAAGGGCATCAGAAAGGTAACACTGACAGGGAAGTGGGAAATAAATTGGCTGATCACGAGGCGAGACGAGCTGCGGAACAAGTTGAGGTATTAAGTATAATTCCTGAAAAATCTTTGCCACTGCCTGAGACAAACATATGATTTAGATCTTGGTGAAACCACCTCTGACGGTATCTTATGTGGACAACAATCATCTCAGTTATATGAACCATGCTTATTAGAACATTCTGTTAACAACTGCAAATGGATAATCCTGTCTCCTGATGCGTTTGGAACGTCTGTAGAAATTTATGCCAGGCACGTGTGTTTAGTGACTAAGAACTGATCGGTAGTTGAAGAATATCACCTAATCACTCCCTTTATGTGAAACGTATTCATTTTTCGCACGTACAGAAGAACAAGTGGCAACGTTTTGGCATTATGAGAGCCTAAATAGAAGTCGGGCAAGCACACCTCTGGAAAAATTAAACAAAATCTTGAACCAATCTCAGGAACTCGGAGAACATTTAAAGACACGAAATAAGACACTGGCTGAGTCCATCGTTAAAACAGTAATAACTAAGGACAAACTTGTTGGACTGTCGGGTCAAATTAAAGATGATACCGCCCATCACTGGTGGGATATCTTTTGGGGATACTCACCCTCTGCAGAGAAAACTTTGACCGTTCTAGTCCACCCACTCTTGATATTATTGGTGTTTGTTACTATACTAACAGTTGTCAATTGCCTTTTGTGGTAGAAGCTGAAGAAATTGGCTATGAGAGTTTGGGCCTTGCCTAAGGTGATAAAATATGAAAACTTAAGACCTTTGTAAAGAAATTTACAAAGTTTAAAGAAAGGGGGGGAATGAAAGGGTTAAAGCCAAGATAGACAAAGCCACTGCATCAAAATACCTCCTGAAAGAATTAAAGCCTAGGGGCAAGGAGGATATTTTAAATATCTTCCTCCCTTAACTAAACAAAAGAAAGGCCTTTGGGATGTAGAGAGTAGTTAGAATGGTTGCAAGATAAGGGGGCTCCGGGACAACTGGGCCTTGGGAGAACAAATGCACGGAAGATAGGAAGTCACAGAAGAACGACAACAGCCGCCTTGAAGGACACCGTTTAAGTGATCCCGGGACTGAGTTTGCGCAGAAGCAAAGGTCAATCGGCGAACACGGTGAAGAAGACTACGGGCCTTCGTCTGAAGACCCCCAAAGACCACTTGAAGACCACCACGGGAGACGACTGCCCATGCGGATCGGACATCTGCATATGTTAATAAGTTCCAGGAAATCTCATGTTTATGTAAATGAGTTCTCGGAAATCCTGTGAATGTGTAGGACTTTATAGTATATAATCTCTGAAAGTCTACCAAATCGGTGGAGCGCTTATGGTGGAGAATGAATCCCCAGTGCTGCCCAGCGCTGCAATAAAGGGTACCTGCTTAATGGTAACTTCGCTGCTATGGAGTTTCATTTCAGGGACTCTCTGAATATTCCGTCTCTCCCTCGGGGAGATCCGGACTGTGAGGAGAAGCATCCGTGAATTTTTGTATCAGAAGAGAAACCTGTAGAATTTTTTGATAGGCACGGGTGCCACATTCTCTGTATTGAATCAAACCTTATTACCTATAAGTGAACAAAACGTTAATGTTGTGGGAGCAACCGGGCAGGTTGAAAAAGCTTTTTCTTGAAACCGCTAAAATTTAGAATTGGGAAGAGCGTGGGGATTCACAAATTTCTCTACCTGCCTGAGGCTCCTAGACCGTTACTGGGGAGGGACCTATTAGAACAACTAAATCCCAAAATAAAATTTAGAAACGGGGAAACTGAATTTAAAATGCCAGACAAAAAACACATTGAAATTTTAAGTTTGGTTCTTACTGAACCCCAAACCGGAGAAGAAGAAATTATACAAGAAATAAAAGACCAGGTATACCCAGGAGCGTGGGCCTCAGGAATACCCGGAAAGGCTAAAAATGCTGAATTGGTTGTTGTTAAACTCAAAGAAGGGGCACGAGCGGTTAAGATAAAACGATACCCCTTGAGATTGGAAGATAGGCGAGGGGTAAACAGTATTATAGAAGAGCTTATAAAATTTGGACTATTAATTGAATGCTCTTCAGAATATAACGCTCCCATTCTGCCTGTCAAAAAGCCTGATGGCAAAACTTATCGATTGGTGCAAGATTTGCGGGCAGTAAATCAAATAGTTGAAGATTTGTATCCGGTAGTGGCAAACCCATATACTCTGCTGACTAGTTTAAAGGAAACCTATGAATGGTTTGCTGTATTAGATTTAAAGGGTGCATTCTTTTGCCTTACCTTGGCTCCAGAAAGCCGCAGTTTGTTTGCCTTTGAATGGGAAAACCCCGATACAGGACGAAAAACCCAACTGACCTGGACAGTGTTACCAGGTCATAGGATTTAAAATAGCCCTACCATTTTTGGAAATCAATTAGCTAAGGAATTAGAGACCTGGGGGAGGCCCCCAGGAAACGGGATTCTTTTGCAATATGTGGATGATATTTTAATAGCCACAGAAAAGGACGAAGAATGCAAAGAACGGACTGTGAGCTTGTTAAATTTTCTCGGACTAAGTGGTTACCGAGTCTCATTACAGAAAGCCCAGATCTTGGGGAGGGGGCGGGGGGGGAAAAAAAAAAAAAAAAAAAAAAAGATATAAAAAGGATTAGGGCAAACACCATCAGTTATGCATCTATTCAACATGAAATAAATGTTAAAGAGTAGCCAGCCATAGTTTCTTCTCTACACTTTCTATCTGTTTTTAAGCCAGCAGGAGGCAACCCAATCTTAAACAGAGTCTGCAATAGGGAATAGTATAAAAAATTCCTCCTACTTCCTATACTGATTTATATGAGTCATCTGGCAGGCTAAGTCCAGCAGCTTTCACCTTTCCTGCAGTCACAACACCAAGACCAAGATATTCGAATAAAGAAAAGTACCAGTGTATTTTGGATGTATTTTCATTAGTGAATATAAGTACATGCAGAATAAAATCATCCTTTGGAAGAGAAAAAAAATGTCTTTTTGATGACACAAATCTTATCTCAGTATGCTTAAAATATCTCCTGACACTTGTCATGTGTGTCATCCCACCACCACCCACCACCCCAGTTCTTGGTAAACATTTCAAATCCTAGCCCACAATTCGGTCCCACTCCACCCCTTTTTTGTGTCTACACTATGCAGACATTCCACACCTAAATGAGGATGCATGTCCCCTAATTTAACCATATCTTAAGACTAACTTTACATTTCTGTAATATTCTTCTGCATACATACTGGCATTTATGCTAGCCAAACAATTTCTAATAAGATTTCCACCACAGCTATTTCTATTTTTAATCAATCGGGAGGCATGCAAACACCATTGGGATGGAGGCCACACATGTGAAGTAACAGCTGCAAACATGTAATTATAACTTGGTATTACCTTCTGTAAAACTAATGTTTTAGTAAGGAGAAAGGGAGTACTGTGGATTTATTTTGTTTCCATTTTGGGGAAGAAGGTTATAAAAACCTGTCTAATACAATGAATATTACACAAGTGACAGACTGACTTGTTCAGGAGATGAATTTTATAAGGAAGACAACCTTACTTTCCCAGAGAGGATCCATTTGTAATATCTGTCTGCAAATTATCTTCTGCTTCTATTTATACGTCTGCCAGACTCTCTAACCTTTGGTAAACATAACCTTATAGCAATCAATTGGCCATCAAATCAAACTTCTATCAGCTGTTGCCAGAGAGGAGTGCTAGGTAACAGTACTTCTTTCTTTGCACTCCCCTGCCTACTGGATTTCTTTTTTATATGAGAGGATCTTGTGATGAACAAGTTACAGTAATACCCTACTCTTGGAGACGACTCTTCAATTTGTGTCCAGTTTACTGCAAAAAGCAGTAAAATTCTAAGAATGGATGTGGGTTTAAAACATACTTAAGATTTAGCCTAGCAAGACATACAATAGCATCCAATCCATCTAGCCATTTATTAATGATAGCCATAAGCAAATAATTATTTTTATGGAGGCTTCCCACCTATTTAAGACCATCATTCTAGATTTAGCAGGTGGAGACATGGTTCTCAACAGTAAACTACTTCTTTACAATTCAGAAAGTCACCAATAATTGAGACAGACAGAGAAGAAGAGTCCTGGAGAATTTTTATTAGCTTAGAAAGTAGAATACATGCAATAGTGACTACTGTAACTCCAGAAAGTCTGGTTTTTTAAATCTTTATTTATAGATGCTGCAGAAATTGTTCAGTATAGGTTGAGGAAAGATCACCGTACTCTGTAACTAATTGATAAGGTACTGACACCAGAATGACTTAAGAACATAAATAAACTCAGTCTCTGCTGAAATGTCCTCTCTCTTAACAACCAGCTTGGAGTTTTTCATTTGATTCATTCTATTATTAGTGTTTTTTCCAAGCTAACAAAGTTCAAAGCAATCCTCATAACTGTTACCTACATGTACTGGTTTTGGCTGGGATAGAGTTAAATTTCTTCATAGTAGCTTGTATGGGGCTATGGTTTGGATTTGTGCTGAAAACAGTGTCGATAGCACAGGGATGTTTTAGTTATCGCTGAGCAGTGCTTACACAGAGTCAAGGCCTTTTCTACTTCTCACACTGCCCCACCAGCGAGTAGGCTGGGGGTGCACAAGAAGATTGGAGGGGACACAGCTGGGACAGCTGACCCCAACTGACCAAAGGGATATTCCATACCATATGATGTCATGCTCAGCAATAAAACTAGGGGGAAGGTTGTTGGGGGGACGGTGCTTGGGGACTGGCCGGGCATCAGTTGGTTGGTGGTGAGCAATTGTTTTCATTTGCATCACTTGTCTTTCTTGGGTTTTATTTCTCTCTCTTTGTTATTTTTCCTCTTTTCCTTACTATTATTACTATTACTATTACTATTATTACTATTACCATTACTATTATTACTATTACCATTACTATTACCATTACTATTGCCATTACCATTACCATTACTGTTACTATTACTATTACTCTTACTATTACTATTACTATTACTATTGTTTCTTTTTAATTACTAAGCTGTTTTTATCTCAACCCACAAATTTTCTCACTTTTACCCTTTCAATTGTCCCCCCATCCCACCGGGGGGAGTGAGTGAGTGGCTAGGTGGTGCTTAGTTGCCAGCTGGGGATAAACCATGACAATCCTTTATGGCACCCAACATGGGGCACGAAGGATTTGAGATAATAACAGATTTGACCAGAGCGTATTAGAAGGGATTTATATCTGTTAACAGTTACAGGTCACAATATTGATTAATCTGTTCTCGATATTAGTTTATCTGATTTGTGCCATGCTTTTTTTTTTGCTGTACATGTTAAAGACATGGTGTTGGCTTTTACAGTTTGCTGTGCTCTGTAGTGATTAGTGATGTTTTGCCTGGGAGATTTGTTATTAAAACACTGGCCTTGAGCTTAATCTGGTGTTTGGGCTCTGTACTGAAGCCATTACTGTACTTCAGGTATCATCTCATGGAGACAATTAACAATTCTACTTCTTCCTCTGAGAGGTTTTTTGTGGAGGAAATGGAATGGCACCTTCACCATCTTCAGTGATGTTTTCTCCCTTGTTACAATAACTTCTCAGTATCTTGAACATCCTTGGGTAGTTAAAATACTTCTAATGGTATTTCTTAGGAATATTGTTTTGGCTTTTTCTAAGGTTAACAAGCTATTTAGGAATATGACCCAAGCCCCGCAGCAGTGTGGTCATGGGTGTCACGGCATGTGGGAGAATATGGGCAGGTATCTAGAAAGCTTCTCGCCTCCAATGGTCTGGAACTTCACTCCCAAACAAGTGCAGGATCCTGATGAAGTGATAGAATGTTGGAAAAAAAGATGCCCTGGCTATTCCAAAGAGGCACAACTTATTGCACTGTGCTGAGCCCTGGCCAGCACCTACCAAACACTGTTCAATACTACTCAGCACCCTTAAGGAGAAGAGAGGGCCTCTGGATCTGAAAACATACCAACAGACACTATGGCTAAACCAGACACTATATCAGTAGCCCCTATAATTAAAATGAAACAATGGAAGTGGAAGTCAACTCGTTTAATAAGGGGTGAAGAACCTTCTCCTAAGAGGGAGCAGAAGAAAGAATCAGAAGAGGCAGCCTGTTCTGCAGTCACAAGAACAGGAGGAGGAAGTGACTCAAATCATAAATGAGACAGAAACCACCTGATCCCTATCCCTAAGTGAGCTGCAAGATATGTGAAAAGATTTCAGCCATCAACCAAGCAAACAAGTTCTCAGCTGATTACTCCAATGCTGGGATATTGGGACCAATGGTCAGGAATTAGAGGGTAAGGAAGCCCAGCAGCTGGGATCCCTTGCTAGGGATAAGGCCATTGACAAAGGGATTGGAAAAGGGGCAGGAGTCCTCAGTCTTTGGTGGCGACTCCTGTCAAGTGTGAAGGACAGGTATCCCTGTTCAAGGAAGAACTTGCAAATTCCCAAAGCAAATGGACCACCATTGAGAGAGGTATCCAGTGTCTGAGGCTATTAAGAGTCAGCCTTTTTCTGTTCAAGGGAAAGGGTACCGGTGGCGCACACCACGTGCAACCCTGTGGTTCTTCCTGTGTGACCAGGGGGAGGACATGAGGAAGTGGGATGGTGAACCTACCTGGAGACTAGAAGCTCGGGTACAGGAACTGCAAGGAAAAACAACAGTGAAAAAGCATCCATCCAGGAAAATTACTGCTCCAGTGTCTCTTGTACTCCAGTCTGCTCTGTTGGGCAGAGAAGAAGGGCTGATCATACTTCTGACCCTGATGAAGGGACTTCTGGTTTGCAGTTACAAAAATCAAGTAATGAAGACTCCAACCAGGACTAGAGGGGCCCTGCCTTCGGCCAGGTGGAGGAAAGGGACAACCGAGTTTACTGGACTGTGTGGATTCAATGGCCTGGCACATCAGACCCACAGACCCATCAGAGTACAAGGCTCTAGTGGACACCGGTGCACAGTGTACCCTCATGCCATCAAATTACAAAGGGGCAGAACCCATCTGTATTTCTGGAGTGATGGGAGGATCCCAAGAACTGTCTGTGTTGGAGGCTGAGGTAAGCCTAACTCAGAATGAGTGGCAAAAGCATCCTATTGTGACTGTTCCGGAGGCTCCATGTATCCTTGGCATAGACTACCTCAGGAGAGGGTATTTCAAGGACCCAAAAGGGCACCGGTGGGCTTTTGGTATAGCTGCCTTGAGTACAGAGAAGATTAAACAGCTGTCTAGCTTGCCTGGTCTCTCAGAGGATCTATCTGTGGTGGGGTTGCTGCGGGTTAAAGAACAGCAGGTGCCAATTGCTACCATGACACTGCACCGGCAACAATATCGCACCAATCGAGGCTCTCTGGTTCCCATCCATAAGCTGATCCGGTGACTAGAGAGTCAAGGAGTGATCAGCAAGACTCATTCACCCTTTAATAGTCCCATATGGCCAGTGCAAATATCTAACGGAGAGTGGAGGCTAACAGTGGACTATCGAGGCCTGAACGAAGTCACACCGCCATCGAGTGCTGCCGTACCAGACACGCTAGAACTGGAGTCAAAGGCCACCAAATGGTATGCAAAAATTGATATTGCTAATGCGTTTTTCTCAATCCCTTTGGCAGCAGAGTGCAGGCCACAGTTCACTTTCACTTGGAGGGGTATCCAGCACACTTGGAATTGACTACAGTATTCTACTACAGTAGAAACCACCTGAACCAATGAAGGACGAACCTCACAAGAAGCAGTGCAAGTGCAGCAGTGACCCAAATTGAGCTGGTTTTGGTGCCCAGTAACTCCATGCAACACACAGCCTCTCCTGTCCTGAGTGACCACCATAACAGATGGAGCACAAAGTCATGGACTAAATGAACTCAATGGACATTTTGTGGACATTTTACAGACATTTTATGGGGGAAGGGGTGGTTAATGAGGGCGTATTGTGATAGGGTGGGACCTGAGCATGACGTAAATGGTATGGAATAAGGGGTGGAGAATGTACTGGTTTTGGCTGGGATAGAGTTAATTTTCTTCATAGTAGCTAGTATGAGGCTATGTTTTGGATTTGTGCTGGAAACAGTGTTGATAACACAGGGATGTTTTAGTTACTGCTGAGCAGTGCTTACACAGAGTCAAGGCTTTTTCTGCTTCTCATTCTCTAATTTATTATTTCTTTTTAATTATTAAACTGTTTTTATCTCAACCCACGAGTTTTCTCCCTTTTACCCTTCCGATTCTCTCCCCTATCCCACCAGGGGGGGGAGTGAGTGAGCAGCTGGTTGGTGCTTAGTTGCCAGCTGGGGTTAAACCACGACACTACAAGTGTTCCCAATTTATATTGGCAGCCTATCTGGAATACAGCTTTATTCTTGTAATATTATTATGTATTGAAACACGATAAGAGTTTAAAAATAGTCTGAATGCTTTCCCTTATACCTCCTTCTCAACCTCCATGCTCCCATATCAAATTGATTTTTATTTGACTGTTACCTTTTCCAGCTTTATAAATGAATGTTTTATTTTGTCCTTCAGATCATTACTCCTGCAGCGCTTTCTTCAACATTGTCTACTTGTGTTCATATTTGTTATACACAAAGAAGTTCTAGCAAACAAATTGCCCATCAATACTTTAAATTAAGCTTCTCTTTCAAGGCATCACCAAGTTATGAAACATATCCAGCAAAAGGTATGTACAGACTACACCTAAATTGTTTTTATGTATGTCTGAGAACAAACCCTGCTCTGTGGGTCAAAGTGGACTAGTTATAATCCACAGTGTTTCAGCATCTTTTGTACTGTCTATACTGCATATCAGCTGGAAGATGCTATGCTGAAAAGGCCACTTCAGAGTTTTGCATCACTACAGAGCAGGCAGAGCTAGCATGCAGCAAGTACCACACCCTTCGATCACAAAATAACTCAGGCTGGAAAGGACCTCTGGAGGTTATCTGGTCCAACTCTCCACTCAAAGCAGGGCTAAATTCAAAGTGAGATGAGGTTCCTCAGGGCCTTTTACAGTCAAGTTCTGAATACCTTCAAGGATGGAGCTTCCACAACCCCTCTGGGCAACTTGTTCCAGTGCTTAAACACCTTCATTGAGAAAAATTTATTCGGTCTGTTCAGATTTTCCCTTCTGGCAACCTGTGTTTCCTCTCATCTTTTTGCAGTGCACCTTGTGTGGGTTTTGGCTGGAATGCAGTTAATTTTCATCACAGTAGCTAGTATGGGGCTATGTTTTGGATTAGTGCTGAAAACAGTGTTGATAACACAGGGATGTTTTAGTTATTGCTGAGCAGTGCTTACACAGAGCCCCAGGTTGGGTGCCAAAAAGGACTGTAGTGGGTTGACCTTGGCTGGGTGCCAGGTGCCTACCAAGCTGCTCTATCACTTCCCCTCCTCAGCTGGACAGGGGAGAGAAAATATAACGAAAGGCTCGTGGGTCAATATAAAGACAGGGAGAGATCATTCACCAATTACCTTCACAGGCAAAACAGACTTGACTTGTGGAAATTTATTTAATTTACTGCCAATCATATCAGAGTAGGACAATGAGAAATAAAACCAAATCTTAAAACACCTTCCCCCCACCCCTCCCTTCTTCCCGGGCTCAACTTTACTCCCGATTTCTCTACCTCCTCCTCCCCCCGCGTGGCGCAGGGGGACGGGGAATGGGGGTTGCGGTCAGTTCATCGCATGTTGTCTCTGCTACTCCTTCCTCCTCACACTCTTCCCCTGCTCCAGCGTGGGGTCCCACCCACGGGAGACAGTCCTCCACGAACTTCTCCAACGTGGCTCCTTCCCACAGGCTGCAGTTCTTCATGAACTGCTCCAGCATGGGTACTTTCCACGGAGTGCAGTCCCCTTCAGGAACAGACTGCTCCAGCGTGGGTCCCCCACGGGGTCACAGGTCCTGCCAGGAGCCTGCTCCAGCGTGGGCTTCCCAGAGGGTCACAGCCTTCTTCGGGCATCCACCTGCTCCAGCGTGGGGTCCTCCATGGGCTGCAGGGGGACAGCTTGCCTCACCATGGTCTTCACCAGGGGCTGCAGGGGAATCTCTGCTCCGGCACCTGGAGCACCTCCTCCCCCTCCTTCTTCACTGACCTAGGTGTCTCCAGAGTTGTTTCTCTCACATATTCTCACTCTTCTCTCCTGGCTGCTGTCGCGCAGCATATTTTTCCCCCTTCTTAAATATGTTATCACAGAGGTGCTACCACTGCCGCTGATTGGCTCAGCCTTGGCCAGTGGCGGGTCCATCTTGGAGACAGCTGGCACTGGCTCTATCAGACATAGAGGCTGCTTCTGGCATCTTCTCACAGAAGCCACCCCTGCACCCCGCCCCGCTACCAAAACCTTGCCACACAAACTGAATACAGTGGCCCAAGGACAAGTCCACGCTGGAGAAGGTACACCTTGAAGCATGAGTGGCTGTGCATGAGGTAATGCTGGAGCACCTCAAAGCATGTGGCCATGGATAAGCCCACGACAGAGCAGGTACACCCCTGGAGGGACTGCAGCCATGGGTAAAGCCATGTTGGAGCAGGTTCACTACTGATGGGACTGTGGTTATGGGTACAGCCACACTGGAGAAGGAGGCCCATGTGAACCTCATGAGGTTCAACGAGGCCAAGTGCAAGGTCCTGCACCTGGGTCGGGGCAACCCCTGGTATCAATACAGGCTGGGGGATGAAGGGATTGAGAGCAGCCCTGCAGACAAGGACTTGGGGGTAATGGTGGATGAAAAGTCGGACATGAGTCAGCAATGTGCTCTCACAGCCCAGAAAGCCAACCGTATCCTGGGCTGCATCAAAAGAAGCGTGGCCAGCAGGTCGAGGGAGGTGATTCTGCCCCTCTGCTCTGCTCTGGTGAGACCCCACCTGGAGTACTGCATCCAGCTCTGGAGTCCTCAGCACAGGAAGGACATGGACCTGTTGGAGAGGGTCCAGAGGAGGGCCACAAAAATGATCAGAGGGATGGAACACCTCTGCTATTAGGAAAGGCTGAAAGAGTTGGGGTTGTTCAGCCTGGAGAAGAGAAGGCTGCGGGGAGACCTTATTGCAGCCTTTCAATACTTAAAGGGGGCTTATAAGAAAGAGGGGGACAGACTTTTTAGCAGGGCCTGTTGTGATAGGACAAGGGGTAATGGTTTTAAACTAAAAGAGGGTAGATTCAGACTAGATATAAGGAAGAAATTTTTTACGATGAGGGTGGCGAAACACTGGAACTGAAACACTGCCCAGAGAGGTTGTAGATGCCCCATCCCTGGAAACATTCAAGGTCAGGTTGGACAGGGCTCTGAGCACCCTGATCTAGCTGAAGATGTCGCTGCTCATTGCAGGGGGGGTTGGACTATATGACCTTTAAAGGTCTCTTCCAACCCAAAATATTCTATGATTCTATGATATCTCTGAAGGCATTGTGGTCCATGGAGAAGGCCACGCTGGAACAGGTGCACCTCTAAGTGACTGTGGCTGTGGATAAGTCTATGCCGCAGCAGGTATACCCCTGGAGAGACTGTGGCTCATAGATAAGGCTCCACTTGGAACAGGTACACCCCTAAGGGACTGCAGTCTGTAGATAAGTCCAAGCCGGAGCAGGGGCAAGGGGAGGAGTCCATTGCAATGTTAAACCCAGTGGTCTGGTCCAAAGGGGCCAGGGGTGGAGATTGTAATGGAATGGAAATACCTTTAAGTTGTTGTAACCCATGATCTGAGTTGCATGTTATAGGAATTACCATAGCAGGAACCACCTGAACCAATGGAGGACAAGACTTACAAGAAGCAGTGCACGTGCAGCAGTGACCCAAATTGAGCTGGTTTTGGTGCCCAGTAACTCCATGCAACACACCGCCTCTCCTGTCCTGAGTGACCACCATAACAGATGGAGCACAAAGTCATGGAGTAAATGAACTCAGGGGACATTTTACAGACATTTTATGGGGGTGTTCCATAGACTAAGGGAATGATAACTGCATATTATATCAAAGGATGGGAAAGGGGATGGTGGTTAATGAGGATGTATTTTGATAGTGTGGGACCTGAGTATGATGTAAATGGTATGGAATAAGGGGTGGAGAATGTGCTGGTTTTGGCTGGGATAGAGTTCATTTTCTTCATAGTAGATAGCATGGGGCTGTGTTTTGGATATGTGCTGGAAAAAGTGTTGATAATACGTGGATGTTTGACTTATTGCTGAGCAGTGCTTACACAGAGTCAAGGCCTTTTCTCACACCACCCCACCAGCAAGTAGGCTGGGGGTGCACAAGAAATTGGGAGGGGACACAGCTGGGACAGCTGACCCCAACTGACCAAAGGGATATCCCAGACCATATGACATCATGCTCAGCATCAAAAAGCTGGGGGAAGAAGGAGGAAGGGGAGATGTTCGGTGTGATGGCGTTTGTCTTCCCAAGTAACTGTTATGTATGATGGAGCCCTGCTTTCCTGGAGATGGCTGAACACCTGCTTGCCTATGGGAAGCAGTGAATGAATTCCTTGTTTTGCTTTGCTTGCATGCACGGCTTTTGCTTTACTTATTAAACTGTTTTTATCTCAACCCATGAGTTTCTTTCTCACTTTTACTCTTCTGATTCTCCCCCCATCCCACCAGGGGGGAGTGAGTGAGCAGCTGCATGGTGCTTAGTTGCCAGCCGGGGTTAAACTATGACAACCTCCATGAGTGATTCTCTATATCTCTATCCATCTGTTAGGTAGTGAAAGACAGACATTAAATCTCATCTCAGCCGCCTTCTCAATGCTAAACAAACCCAGCTCCTCAGCCCTTCCCTGTACATCATGAACTCCAGTATCTTTCTTGCATCCAGATTTTGGCCCCTGGTACAATATTTCTGATGCACCTCTTAAGTGTCATACAGAGGGGAATAATCACCTCCCTCAACCTACTGGCTAAGCTCTTTGATTTTATCTACTTTCTGCATGCTCTGTGATTACACCAACAAATATATAAAGGTCCTATATTCATACCTTCAGCAGCTGTTTAGCACTAGTTAGGTATGCATACTAAACACTCCTGCCACTGCCTGTCGCTGCTCATTCTGCTTTCAAATGGTCACTTTCACCCCCAAAACATGACATGAGGCCAATCAATACTGAATGGATGAAGCAAGTGTTGCTCTGATACTTGGAGAAAACAGAGTACTCTCTCTCAAGACATTTTTATTACTTCCCCTCTCAAATGCAGATATCAGTCTCTACTACTTCCCCAGCTTTATCAAAAATTTTTGACAAAGACTAAAGACACGAGGTTTCACAGATGGGACTATCGTAGCAATCTAGAACCACCAACTGTAGGTCCTAAAATTGAGATCCAAAGAGATAAATCTATAGAGAAGAGGCTGATCATCATTGTTTGAAGCCCAGCTTTCCCTGACTTGCACCAAATCAATGTAGAATCATAAGGCTGGACACAAGTTCATAGTTGGTGGATGAGATCCACTATGCAACAGTGGAGGTCACATATGCACATGATCCCCATCTGCAACATTACCAGGGTTGTTGTCGGGATACTTGTCCAAGGTTTCCCCAGCTGCAAAGAGGGTACTGAGGAATGAAAGACAGGATGTGTCTCCCAAGGGCTTCTTCAGTTATATTAACCAGAGGGTTATTGTCATTCTATCATTTCACAGAGAGTTGTTGGTCATCACAAAGAATACATGGACACTACAGCTGGCCATGCTAGCCAAGTTCACAGCACCATATCTTTATAACTCTACTGTCTTTTGCCAGGACAGGCCAAGATCCTCTCCCCTCAGGAAACATTAGTCTCCACATCAGCAGTCAACACAGCATGTCCCTTGCTGCTTTGGGACACCCAAATCACTAACCCAAAAATGCACTTCATCCAGGTCCAGGATGATCTACAGAATGCAAACCAAGATCTAGGTCAATCACCTGTAGTCAGCTGACCATAGGTGGAAGATCTTCTGGGCAAGTTGTACCTCAGTGTCCTCTGAATCATTGCAAATTGTTAAGCCATATACTGACTCTGCAATGGCTTAACCAGTCACTACAGACAGAGAAGATAAAATGGGGCTAGGCTCCCCAGGTCACCTACAACCAGCCTGACACTGCCACCATCAGTAAGTCTGGCTCCTGAAAAGGGGAAACAAGTATCATACACCTTCTTATGCCCATAGCTCAGAGCTGGCACTAAAACAAGTCTGAGCAGAACAGTAAGGCCTATGCTTTTGTCAGTACTGTCAAACATTCAACAAAGGCACCCTTGTCACAAATTATAATATTAGTAGCTATTCTTCAGCATAAAAAGCACTAGACATAAAACAGTCCCTCCCCCAAACATAAGCTGCTGCTGCTTTCATGAGAGAGACTGCCTTGCTTCCAAGTCTCCCAAATACAGTTGTTCTCCCATACCCATGAGGTTAGGAGCCAGATGCAAGAAAACCAGGGAACAGACATGCAGAACAAAATACCCCTACAAGCCCACCAGCATGCACAAAAACAGTATTCCTTTGCTGGTCTTTGATGGTCTTCCCCCACTCCCAGTGTTCCTGATACAGGTGACAGTCTCTGCAAGCTTTGCAGCCTGGGCTTACATAACATCCTGCCACCTGGGCAAACAGCTGCTGCACAGGAAAGCAAAAGGAATAAAAGGGATCCTACCAGTCTTTACAGAGCCGAGAGACAACATGCCATTTCAAAGTAACAAGTTTGGTTGGTTAGTTTTGGTTTTGTTGTGCTTTTTTTTAAACTAGGAAGAGATGAATCAACAAGCTTAAAGACAGACATGTCAGCTTTGTTGATGGAAATTCACCATCTTCAGCCTAAAAGCAGCAGGCAAAGTAGCTCTTGCTTTAGAATGACAAGACCATGAGACTGCTGGTGTTGTAGAAGTCATTTTTAGCTCAAATAAGGATCCAAAGACCTGTTGAAGCCTTAGACTGCAAGCTGTGAACTTTCACCTAGATACGCTGACCATATGCTGAACTCCTACCTAGCTACATGAAGGAAGACCCTGAAACCGGTGCAAACCAGGAAGATAAGGTAGCCGAAACCATCAGCAGAAGCTGCAACTATTCAAGATAAGAAAAGGAATGTCCTGCCTGGAGACAGGGAAAGGATCCAATGAGGAACAAGACGACCCCAGACCCAAATATTGCTATTGGACCGAACCGTCGCATGAGGGGAGGGGAACTTAGACTGTAAGGGTATAATTACCCAGGGATTTCTTTGTTCGGGGTCCCTCTCCAGAGGCACCCAGCTCGAGCTGCTCTTCACCACTGTACCACTGAATAAATTCACCTGGCGTATGTCGTGTCAAAGACTGCTTCGGGGAAACCTAGGGTCGAGCCTGAAGGGAGAGGAAGTGCCTGAGGGTGAGTGTGTGAGGAGTCGAAAAGGGGCACTGGTCAGCTCAGTGGAGCTGCCCGCTGCGAAGGGACTCCGGTCCTAGCAGTTAAAGTCTCGGGTGGTGTGTGTGCAACTCCCTGAATGGTGTGTGAATGCTCGGGCAGCTGCTGCTCCCTTAACAGCTGGCTTCTGTGCACCTACCCCTACCACTAGAAGCAACTGGCAGCTCTTCCTGAGACAATAAATTCTGACTGAGGACTGTGATAAAACAAGCTGCTGGGGAAGCTGCCAGTCCTGTTGCCTTTCTACAGCTTCCTACTTCTGGAATTACCTGCAGAACCGACTCTCACCCCTGTCCTCTTAGTCTCGATCAGGAGAGCTTCCCTGGTCACCACAGCCCCAAGAATAGGTCATCAGTACCCTGCGGGCCTGAGTGTTGGAGGGGGCTGCCAAGAAGGCACTGCAGCAGATGTGTCTGCAGAAGTACACGGAGTTAGCGGGTTAAGTCTTTGGTAGGGCTTGGAGACAGGCTGCACTGCTGTTGCCTTTTGAGATGACTGGAGTCCAACTTTGCCAGATGGATTCACAACTTTGTAAGAGAATGTCATGGGCTTTCTTTATCAACTGCATTGCAAATGGATTCCTTCAAGCAGAGCACTGGTCAGGTTGTCACAGCAACTACTGGTAAGGGTTCCTAATGCCACACGACAGGAAGGAGGAAGGGTAACAGGACTCTGATGTCACTCCTACTGACTTGCAGCAGTCTGTAAGAAAACAGTAGTTCAGGAAGTGCAAGCAGGAGTACAAGGGAAAGACAGAGTTTGTCTCTCAGAGGCTCTGTGCTAAGAGCACTTCCCTATTCTGCTTTCATAGTGATCCGAAAGGTAAATATTGAGAATCTCACATTGCCTGAAGTATCCCCTTGGAACATAGATGTGCCTTTGAAGAACATAGTATGTTATCCTTGCTTATTATGCAGCACTGTGTGCCACACTGCTTCCCAACCAAATCTGTATGTGAAGCATTACAACATACAGCTAGGACTGCTCAGGTAACCTTGAGCTACTTCTCCCACCAGCACACAACTAGTTGTAGCACCTGCTGCAGGACAGGCTTGTCTTCACCCCTTCTCTTGAGTAGTCTCAGTCAATGGAATAGTAGTCCAGTACAGCCCCAACACTCCTGAGCAAAGGTGTTGAACACAGCCCTCTCACTGCTCTCATGTTCGCTTCCAGGGCCTGTCCCATGCAAAGCAGCAAACCCCTTGTCCCAGAATCAGGAGCCAATATCCCTACTCCAAAACTCCCTGCTGAAGGGCAGCTGTTGAGCTGCCAAGACCTATTCCAGATCCTACTTTCCATCAGCTGGGTCAGCCTGAGAGTGGTCTGATCATGGGTGAACATTACATTTCCCAGACTTGAGACCTAGAGAAGCATGAGGCAAAAGCACAGAATCCCTTGCCCCTGAGTTTGATCCAGGCACAAAAGGAAGGAAATGCACATAGAAGGAAGTGGGAAACATGCAGAAATTATTACCTCAAGTTACCTCAATCAGACCAGGAAAGCACAGTCCTCTCAGCTGTAGCAGTTGACTCCAAGAATATAGCAAGGGTGGTGGGTGAGAAGAAAAGGCATATATATCTAGCACATGAAGCATGGCAGCTATTCTTCATTGAAAAGTGTGTACAGGAGAGGAGGAAGAGAAGGGGGGGCTGTCTGTACAGATGAGTACAGATGCCTGCCAGAATTAGTTTTATTGGATTGTCATGAGGAAATACTACCCACCTAGTGGAAGGTTATCAAAGAACGGGACTCAGAAGACTGCTGCTCCAGGAGTTCACCAGTTCTCTTGCATGGACAGTGAGAAATGAGATCAGGTGGGTGATCTGCAGGCTGGGTCCATGCCCTTGGGAGCTATGACCTTGTAGTTTTTTTTCTTCTGTCACAGAGTATTGTCAATGAAGCAGCACTTCTTGTTTGCCTCCTTTCTCTTCCCTATAGACACATTTTAATCAAAACAAAACACTTACCAGAGCTATATTCCTACTGTGTGCTGAAGAGTCTTTTCCAAGCAGATGGTCATTCAGAGGCTGCTGAAAATGGTTGCAGAGGGGAGAGATGGTGGATGATGTGGTCTGTGATAACAGCCCCACTCCAGATGCTGTGTTGGTATCCAGCAGCACTGAGCTACCAACTGACTTTCTCCCAGCACACCAGGATATCCTCCCAGCAGCAAAGACACTGACTAAAGGGCAATGGCTCAGGGCCCTGGAAACACAAATTGAGACCCTTTCTGGTCCTTCTGTCCTGAACGAAACAGAAGTGCAAATACTGGGAAGGTTGCTTTGCAGCTACCATATTAAGGTTTTTATAGTACACCTACCTTCAAGGTGCATGCAGGGGTAATGGTAGGGCATTGGGGTATGGTGGAATACTGCTGGAAAACTAGATAAGAGGAGGGAGCAAAAGATAGCACAGCTTATGTCCACAGAACTGCTCTTTGGTATACGTTTTTCCTTTGGCTTTCCACATTGAAGGAATTACCTGGAGCGATTCTCGTGTACATTAATGCACATAGAAAATGGCTTGTCAAGAGAATGGGCTCCTTAAGAGACAGTACAGACTCCCTCAAAAATAATTTCTGCTCTTACTTAACCAAGCCATTTAAAATAATATATACTTCACTCACTCTTGCATCTGTAACCCCCGAAATGCCCTTCCCCAGCCCCCCCAGAAGGATAGCTTAGTACTGACAATGTTGTTACAGGCTAAAAAGAATAAATAATACAAGCTGGCATCAGTAAAAGTCAACACAACTAATACTTAATGAGTCAACACATTTAGCAACAGAAAGAATCAGTTTGACAATGGTGATTGGAGTAATAACTTAGAAAGCAAGACGTGTGTCCACTTTTTTTCTTAAAATCAGGACTTTTCTTTCAAGACCAGGACTACTACTGTTGATCTACTTCAAACTGTATCAAAGGCTGTATGTAAATATTGCCATCAATTCTGTAAGTATCTAAATCTAAAGGGAAGTGGAGAATGGGATTTCTGGGAGGTGGTAGTAATACATACACAGCTTCATTTTTGCTCGACTCACAACAAGTAGCAAAAATCAGATAATAGAACAGTTACCAATGCTCTAAGATATGCATTATAATACATTTTATTAGTCTAGAGAATAAAAGTTCTATAATAACATCATGCTCACTGAATATCTCAAACTGTTTTGTGTACTGTTAACAAAAAGCATGTCTCTAAAAAGGTGGAACAATCTTACGAACCTAACCAGTACTGCTATTATATCTGCTAGTATCATCTTTTGATACCAGTCTTTTGGTTTTTTTACTCTGAAACTTCATATTAGAGCTTGATAATAGACAATTTGATTATTTTTCATATCCTTGCCAATTTTTTTATTCAGTGAAAGCCTTTTGTTTAAGAATGAGACAAATTGCAGACGTTTTTTAAGAATTGCACATGTATTTAAGAAAACAGACATCACTCAAAGTAATAAAACCAAAGTAGAACACTCCATACAGTTTGTATTTCAGTTTGCAGATACAAATTAAAAAATCTCACCCCAACTTTTTAAATAAAGTCGGCAAGGAGCACAGCAACGGCAATGGTAAGTTCCGTGGCTGAGCGCGAGGCGACAAGGCTAAAGGAGGGGTTCCTGGAGCCCGGGAAACCCGTGGATGCGCCGGGAGCCGGCAGCTCTCGCGAGCGAGGCTGACGCGGCGGAGGGCATAGCCAGGAGCAACCGCGGGAGATTTAAATGGCCCCTAGGGAGCGCGAGCAACTGGGATGGGCAAACTGGGTTAACGGGTTAACTGGTTTGTTAACCTAACAAACATTAACAAGTCCACCACTAAACCATGTCCCTAAGCACCACATCTACCCTTCTTTTAAATACCTCCAGGGATGGGGATTCAGTCACTTCCCTGGGCAGCCTGTTCCAATGCTTGACAACCCTTTCAGTGAAGAAATTTTTCCTAATATCCAATATAAACCTCCCCTGGCACAACTTGAGGCCATTTCCTCTCATCCTATCACTTCTTACTTGGGAGAAGAGACTGACCCCTATCTCCCTACAACCTCCTTTCAGGTAGTTGTAGAGAGCAGTAAGGTCTCCCCTGAGCCTCCTTTTCTCCAGGCTAAACAACCCCAGTTCCCTCAGCCGCTCCTCATAAGACTTGTTCTCCAGACCCTTCACCAGCTTCATTGCTCTTCTTTGGACATGCTCCAGCACCTCAATGTCCTTCTTGTAGTGAGGGGCCCAAAACTGAACACAGTATTCAAGGTGCGGCCTCACCAGTGCCAAGTACAAAGGGACAAGCACGATAGTCTTCATCACGTGCAAAATTATTTAGGATAATACCTCACTGCAGCCTATCTTAGAACTATTTGGATTTGCTGGAGCTGCAAAAGAAGGACTGCCTCCTAGACTTCAAACAGTGCACCATTTGGCTGTCTATTCTTGTTATTTCTTGTGGTCCCCCCCCACTGACTAAATCTGGTATCAAACAACCTCTAGAACAGGAACCAGTTTGTCCCTAACCTTTTCCTATATAGATGAAGCTGCTTGCCTTTCAAGAAAAGAAAAAAAAGTCCACATACTCAAACTGCTTAAGTACACAAAAAAATTGAAACAAATATAAAGTTTGAGCAAAAAGATGTATTTTGAGTAACTATGCTGTATAATCTGAAATCTCACAAAGAAAAAAAAAACCAAACTTAGAAATCTATAGTATTTTTTCCTTTTATTGTAGGAAAAGGAGATACAAATACTATTTGTATTGAGATACAAATACTTTTGCTGGTCTTCCTGCCCCTCAGGCTTTCAGCAGGTCAGATTATTGGAGAAGCTTTGTTTCTCTTTTACATTCACGCTTTCCCCTTTACTGAAATTATCTTGATGCTTTTCAGACATCATAAAGCCATATTGAAGAGGTGCTCCTCTAACATCTAAGAAATATTCTAGATTAAGGTAATAGGATGAACAGCTTTTCTGGAAACTGATTCCATTTATCCCTACTTATTGACAGCCTAAATACATACTTTCAATTAAACAGCCTTGCAATGTTTTAACCACCTAAAACAATAGCACTTGCTCTGTTTGCTTTCAAAATTAAGAAAGCTAAGCTAATTTTCTATATGAATTCTACCAAATATTGCATCTGAATTTTCAAGAGATAATTTGTCACAGACAGGACTGAAGATTAAGCATCTACTCAGTCATTTCTAGAAAATAAGGCAGCCACAAGAATTTACATTCTTATTAACTTCACAAACATTACTTTTATCAAAAATAAACACCCCTTACAATGAACACTCTCTCCACTATGTTTAAAAATTTAGCCTTGTCCTGGTTTCAGCTGGGATAGAGTTAATTTTCTTCTTAGTAGCTGGTATAGTGCTGTGTTTTGGATTTAGGATGAGAATAATGTTGATAACACACTGATGGTTTAGTTGTTGCTAAGTAGTGCTCACACCAATCAAGGACTTTTCAGCTTCCCATGCTCTGCCTGGCACACAAGAAGCTGGGAGGGGGCACAGCCAGGACAGCTGACCCAGACTGGCCAAAGGGCTATTCCATACCGTATGACGTCATGCTCAGTATATAACTGGGGCGAGTTGGCCGGGGGGGAAGCAATCGCTGCTCGGGAACGGGCTGGGCATCAGTCAGTGGGTGGTGAGCAATTGTGTCGTGTATCACTTGCTTTGTATATTATTATTGTATTATATTATTACTATTATTATTACTACTACTACTACCATTCTATTTCATTTTACTTCAATTATTAAACTGTTCTTATCTCAACCCACAAGTTTTTCTGACTTTCACCCTTCCAATTCTCTCCCCCATCCCACTGGGGGGGGAGTGAGCGAGCGGCTATGTGGTGCATAGTTGCTGGCTGGGGTTAAACCACGACAAGCCTAAACACAAATCATTATCTGACCTTACCAAACTTTTGGCATTATAAAACCTGAATATCTTAATATGTAAAACCCGATAACAAAATGCTTAGCAACTTCAATAACCTGCTTCTTTATGATAAGCAGTGTCACTGGAATTTCACCGGTGGTCTCATTCCTTTCCAGCAACAGGAAAAAGGCCCATCACCATCACTTAGAGGCTTTGTAAAGAGAGACAGGTTGATGGAAAAAATCTATAGGATGCAATGAACTATGAATAAAAGAAACTGCCTCCAGGAGATACATTTTTCCATGTGAATAAACACCTGTATCTAGCAGAAAAAAAAGGAGCAAGAACATTGCAAGCCACTAAGCAAAGAAGCAGCAAGAACCGAGCAGTGAATCAGAGTCCCTTGCCCCATCAGAATGCCAGTCAAGAAATACTTTGCTTTTTCTGACATCAGTGTCTAGAAACTCATTCCTATACACTCAAGAAACCATTAGCTGGAGTTCCTACCAATGTACTAATAGAAGTGCAGGCGGACATGAGAGCATTACTGGTTTTGCTGAGCAACAGTAAGGAAATGAAAGTCAAGAAAAGGGGATAAGACAGATACCAACAGAGCAGTATCTAGGTTTGACTGAATCATATCTGCACGCTTATTGTCCGACCAGAACTATTACTGTATCTTTGGCAATAACCATAAAGTGCTCCTCCATCATGCTTGCTGTGAATAACTACCTCAGACGGCTGTCTTGTAGCAACAGACCTGTGGGAATTAATCATGGGAATACCTCATCTTAGCCTGCTTACTGACACATAAATGGCTTTCTGAAATTAACTTTACAGAACTGTACTCAACCTGTGGAATGCTCTAACGCAGCCCCTGGAAGAAGAACCATGCCAAAAAATGATTTATTTGTTAACTCTTCTAGTGAATAAATATATTCAGAAGTAGTCATAGAGAACGGCCACAGTTCTGCAAGCCAATTAAGTACCTGCAAAACTATGCACACAACTCTGACTTCAACATACATAACCAAGTACTTCCCAACTTAGACTTTTCACTGTAACAGTGAACAAGTATTTCCTTTCTTCAACTCAAGAGCCCATTTTTAAAAGCTAACTTCAGATGCACAGATTGAAATATGGAGTCTTTAGTATTTAAATTCATTAACAGCTTTTGTAGAAAAATACTTGAAAAGAAATTACATTAATTTACATAGATGTATAAAAATTATGGTCAGTACTAAAAGGCAAATATTCTGCTACTGAACTACTTGATCACTTCTTCCAACGTACCCACTCTATTAAATGTAATGATATGTGTTGAACAAAAATTAAACTGGCCTGTGACCAAATAGGCATGTTTACTTGCATAGAAAATGGAATAACAGACACCTTGAACATATTTGTTTATTTCTTAGATCACAAAAGACTATCAAATCACAGAACTGATAATTTACATGAGTTATTTTTGCCAGTGTTACTTTTGGACAGTAGTACAGAAGTACTAATAAAACAGGAAACAAGGATGGTTTAAGCAGATTGTTAAAGTCTTGGGATGAAGGGAGAACACACATAATTAATATTAAAATATGTCAGAACAAAGACCAAAACACACTAGAAAAAACACCTCCAATTCTTCCATCAATGCCATAAAAATCTTAAAACTACTTATAATTTAACAGGTGATAACAGATAAACAGAAACACTTCTACACACCAATGCTTCTGCTGGAATTCAATGAGAGCATTTTCTACTCACACACACATGCAAAAAAACCAAGGTAGTGCAGAAAGAAGTCTCAAAACACTAAGGTTGTCTGAATAAATGTGCTGACCAGCAATAACTGGATTAAATCTTGGGTTTGCCTGTAATTGCATTTTTTTAAACTAGTTTTAAAATACAATGCTATTTCTGGTCAAAGCACTTGAATTAACCTGAAGAGTTTCTTTTTTGGCTTTGCACTCTCTTCACCACTTTTTAAGTATGTACAGAGGAAAGCAAAGTTTTAATTAATACGGAACATGAGCACTGTTATTGAAATCGGGAAGAAAAGATGACAAAAGGTATTTACCTAATTTTGTCTGTACCCCCCACAACACAGCAGTTAAAAGATTTTTTTTCTGGGATATAAGAGATATTGGTTCAAAATCCTCTACCTGCTGAACTCCTAGGAGACAGAAGACCTACATTTAAGTTTCTTCCTCAAGATACTTTAAATACGCTCAGTCTCTCCACGGACATGCCAATTTGTACAGCCACTCATTGCTGTAGGAGTATGAACTCCAGTCTACTATTTAAGGCATGCATCTGATGGGGAGAAGATATGGGTCAAAAGTGCCTGCTCCAAATCAAACAAGGCAGAGGATGAAAATTCATGAGACTGTTTCCCTTTCTTTCTCACGTTCAGAACAGTACACAAATCCTTCTAGGAGTCTTCTCTGAAAAAAAAAAATCAGAATATTTTACAAATGCAAGATAGACTTGCATTTGTAAACTTTCTGAAAAGATATCCACAGGGTTCTTTCAAGTGAAAATACAATTCTACTCAACTTGGCAAATATTTCTCCGGATCTCAAGACTCTGCTTTTCAAAGAGTATTTTTTACCCCTCCTTAACAAAAAGGCTTCCACTCTCAGCAAGACACTATGCAGAGCTGGCTCTATAACTCAAAAAGATCTGGTGGAAACAATCAAAGATTATACACACCATGGGAAGATTACATCATATTCACCAAATCAAAGATAGTAGGAATAGTGCAAACTAACCCAAATTAATAGAATCAGCATTACAGAAAAAGTAGTTATCTAACACTTGCATAAACATTTGGTTACAATTGCAGAAGGCTTTTCCAATGATGAAAGACCAGCAAGGGGGTGGGAGTCAGAAAACAAGCAGAGAACTTCTGTTCTAAAGCACTGCCAGCGCTATAGATTCCAAGCACATAAGAAGTATTTCAGATACTACAATACTCAAACTAGAGCTTATAAGAAATTCAAAATAGGAAAAAAAACTGCAAAAGATACAAAGCTGCTCTAACATCTCCCCCTTACTAACTACCTCTTTTCTGAAGAGCTACATACAAATTATTACTAATTTAGAAGGTAGAACCAAAACCCAAGAAAGCAGTACCATTTTCACAGATACCTTTATAATGACAGTTCTCTGCCCTCTATCTCAAAATGTAAACAGGGACAGTAATATAAAGGGGAAGTTTTCCCACCACTTTTAAAGCATTATTAGTCCTTCAATTACAGGATATTCTACACCTGGGGAGGAATATTTAAAGCTATAAACAGTCAAGGGAAAAAAAGCAACAAATAATTTTGCCCTCAAAATGGTTAGTTTTATTAAGAGACAAATTAAAATTTAGAATTGTTTTCTGATCAAACTTTTTGGAATATGAATCCATTTTATGTATAGGAATAAGCACAAGCAAAGTATGCATGTATTATTCACCCAAAAATTTGATTTCCAGCAAATACAATTTTTGCCATTTCCTTTGTCCTTTCCCTGACATCTGATAAGAGAGTAGGAGAAACTCTTCAATATAGAATCAATCAACAAAGAGAGGCAAAGTATGCATGAAGACAAAAGACAAACTGACATATATAACAAATTTAGGTAAAATTTAAAAATTGAGAAGTTAAAAAAGAAATTATTAAAGGTTTCAAGAGTATCTCCCAAAAGGAGAAGTGATAAGGTAATCTAGCCCTAGTACTTCCTGCTAATTTTAGTCAGTTACACCAGTAATTTACTGTAGCATTATCAAAGACATCACCTTTGTAGTATATCAATGCCCACTGAAGAAAAAAAAAAAGTTTCCAACATACCCTTCCCATTATCATTTAATATAAACTTTAATATAGTTGAAAAATGGATGCTTGAAAAGGGTCTCCTTTCTATCACAGCTTGGAACCATGGTAGGGTCAACTTAATTCTTTCTTGGTGTCAGCTATCAAGAGTGGTGAACTTCAGAGGTCCTACCTTCTCTATTATCAAAGTTATTAATCCATGTAACATGAGATCCTATACCAAACTGATAAGCTGGGAATTCTTCTCTGTTATTGGCAATTTTTTTTTCTTCCTGTCTCCCCTTCAGAATGCATTTCAGGAGCAGTTAAGAGCTGCAGTGAACACAGTTTACACCTGGAAAAATCCCAATACAGCACAGATACCATTTCAGAAGCATAAAAGTGTACCTAAATTGATGCGATTATTCCTATGACAAAGGAAAGAGTCTTCAGACTATTAAAGTGCTTATGTGGGCTGTGCCTCCAATGACACCAGCCATGTTAAAAAAGTACAACATTCAAAATCAGAATATATTAACGGTTCGTTTTATTAGCACGAAATAATCAGATGGATAGACCTGATGCAATACTGTCTTTTGGCAGGGTTAACATCAACAGATACATGATACACTGCTGGACTGCAGAGAATCCAGAGTAGTTTTGATACTAACAGGTAGTAAACTGAAGACAGCTACCAGATTCATTATTCCCTGTGTGAACAACAAAGGATATTTCAGTTCTATTATTAATCAAAAATACATTCCACTCACTTTTGTGCTACTAGTCACTTGATATCAGAGGCTTCACCTCCTTGCTTGGACAAGGAACAAGTCAGGATGCGAGTCATGCCATGACTCCCCACCATGAAGACTTCAGCAGTAACCAGACTCCACAGCTCTCCCACCAGCTCATTCCTGACCTGAAGCCAGAGTTCACTACTCCCTCTACCGTACCTGTACAATTGTGTGTGGTTCTATTCCGTAAACCCAAACACTGAAATGATCCAGGTTAAACATAGCTCCTGTGGGGGCAGAAGGGTCATAGCCAGGCCAGTGTCAGCCTCTCTGATGAACTCATAGAGCTGGGCTGCTGTGAAGTGGATTGCTGAAGAGAACAGCTGGACTGGAAACTCCTTATGCCACACTGCTGCTAAAGCTCTTTATGATGAAACTGCCAGCAAAGCCTAGTAGGCAAATCCAAGTAGGGATGAATGTTTATCATCAGGACTTGTTAACATATGAACAGAGCTACCTTGAAGGTGCAACTGAAATCAGCAGTTGTTAACAAAAGCTGCTGGGACAGTGCATGTAAAAAAAACAAGTGGAATTAAAGATAAGATTAAAGATGAGAGTAAAGAGAAGCCCATTCTTTCACTATGGAAGAATTCAATATAAAGCATTTGAAGTATGCAGAGACATTAGACTGTATGTATACAGTTTTTTCATTACATTATAACCTTATGCCCCTTTGTATTACATTCCAGCTGATAAAAAAAAATTCTGCAAACATCAGCTGTATGTACTGCTCCAGACAGGACTGTCTAATAAGGGCAGACAAACCACAGAAAAAGAAAAGGCTAGGATCAGGGTCAGTGTCTCAGAGGTAGAGCTATCTTTCATGAGAGAGAAAAGCACGAGAGAAAAGCAAAAAAGATCTACACACTGAAAAGGCTATGCATTCAGAGAAACTGCACAGTTATTACCAGCAAAGCACATGCTGTGGATCCATGATACCCTCTCAGGGTGAATGTCCTTTCCAGAGGAATAGACCAGTTGCAATTATCAGTTGACATAATGAAGCAACAGTCAGAAAACTAGCTCCTTGCAAAAGCCAACATGATTCAAGTCAACAAGGACAGCTGAAGGAAAAACAGAAGGATCCTAAATAATTCTCATCCATTGCAAGGCCCAATTTTAGGTAGATGGCATGCAGAAAATTGGCCAGGAAGCAGAAAGTGTCAGAGATATTTCATCTCCCAGGTGAGTAGTCCAAGAAACAACCTTGTGGAAAACAGACATCTCTAAAGAAAAAAAAATCAATGGAGATAAGGGGCATCAGGTATTGAACACATTACATATAGTTTAATTCTGAAGGCATAGAAGCCTGAAAGCAGTTGTGAGGAGAAAACATGTTTTTGGCTGCATAGCTAATTCAGCAATGTACAGGCCTTAACACTGATACCAAAAGCAGTTTCCATATAAGAGCAGTTACTGTTAACAACAATCGTTCTCGCAAGAACAGCAACATCAAGAGACAAGCAAGTGAGAATATCAAGTGACACAAGCATGCACTCTTATCTGAAGAGATTTCTACCTTGAGATTGAAGTGGCCACTGTCCTCTCTTTTTTTCCTCTCCATTTTTATTAGCTGCCAGACCAAGATCGGAAGCAACAGTGGCAGTAATTCCATACAGAGGAGATGAATTCACCAAACACCACAGCTGGCCCCTGACAGCTCTGCAAGTTTTTAGCACTGAAGAAAAAATTCACAGCAACAACTCCATCCACATCAAGCTGGACAAATTCTCATGCTGGCAGGTCTATTTCCATGTTTTTACATTATTAAGTGTCATATTCAAGAATATCTCCTCACATATCCCCAAACCATGATCTTTAAGCATGCTTTCTCCTCCAAGACTAGCCCTGTGCTATCATCTCCTCAAGATATAACTGCACCCAAGATTTAAGTCCCTGCTACATCCTTCAGTGCCCTACACTCCAGCCTGAGCATCTTAGCATTTACATTTAGCAAAAGCTGCAGCACAGAGAAGGCTCGGGGCCAAGGCCTGCTGTCATGGTTAAGACCATACCTTGAACATTTTTACACACCCTGATCTACCTTCTGCTCTATAGTCTTTCATACTAGATGCAGTTGTTCCACCAAATTACCTAACCAACTGTGCTCGGAGTGCAATGTTACAGAGTCAGAGAGAGGCCATGGTGCTATGCTGCAGCCAGTATAATATAGCATAACACAGTGCTGTACACCTGCACCCAAAGTCTTAATTTCAAAACACAGGTGAAGACTCAAGTCCCTTCCCTCTATCATATAAGTGTGTTAGAGGCACATCTGATAAAAGGGTAAGAGGAGATTGGGAAACACAAGCTAAACTAGTTCACCACAGCCAGGTTTTTCCTTCCTAATACCAAAGTAGAATTGCTGGATCTGTTGACAATAATGACCAGATCAGATCATGATGACTTAGCAATTTTTGTTTATTTATATATATATATATATGTGCACAAAATAAATAAATATATAAAGACCTAAAAATCTTTATAATCCCACTGAATTGGACAGTAAGGCAGAGAGATGTGAAAAAAGTATACTATTTTTAGTTTTTCACATGTGCAAGAAATCACAGCACACACACAGAGTCCACTGCTAATCTATTCTGGAAGTTTTGATGTCTTGCAGAAACAGCAATTTTCCAATTAGCAAAACTACTAACCACTTGTGCCTTGGGAAAGAAATTTGGGAGGGAGCTAAAAGATATGAAAGTGTTTGTATAAGTAACGAACTGTGGAAAACTAATGGCTCTAGCCTTGAAGAAGAGCTAACAGAATGATAAAAGGGAACATCTTGGCGCCAAAGACTGGACAGTGGCCAGAGAAGCATGAAGTCTGATAAAACTGCAGAAACTGGGTGAAAGGTAAATGTGGCGAGGGGAGATCGCGACGACCAACTCAATTCAGGACCGAAAAGATTTGACCCACACACCTGAAAGGAGCATGCGTGCTAATTTACATAGCAAGCGAGGCTAATTTAAATACAGTAAACCAATAGTGTATGCAATGTTAATCACTAACCAATAAGTGTAAATTTAGGCGGGTTTATACTAATCATGTAGCCTGATAAATATGCTGTAGTTTTATATGACGGTGTGCTTGATTTGTGGGAAACCACCGAGCACCCAGCTTTGTGCAAATCTTAAATAAATAATCAGTGTCTCTCCTGAGTGTGTGATTATTGGCCTATTGCACACTGGGCAAAGAATCCGCTTTTCGGACAACAGTTTGAGCCTCAGCCCTTTCACTGTCCCTCTCCATGATCCATAGTTCTCCAAAAAAAACACCACACAATGTATGCTTCAGGGTGGAAACACAGCTCTTGTTCAGTATATTTAGTTACTTCCTAGTAGCAGTCATGATACGCTTTATGATATACAAAAGGCATTGTTCATACCCAATGGCTTGATACTTTCAAGTAACAATGCAAGCAAGTGAAGTGCTATTAAGTCACCTTTTACGAGGAGAGCAAGTAGACCAGTTGCAAGATCAGATGCTCAGTAAACAACCACTCAGAATTTCACTGTATTTACAAATGGATCTAAGGCTGTAGCTAATACCAGTGTTTAATGAATCTTTACATAAGTTTAATGAAGTACAAGATATCTTTCTGTTTTTAGAAAAATTATGCTGAAATGTACCATTAAGAAATAGTGTTGCGAAGCTGTCCTGATATATTTTTATATCAGATACACAGCATTTGTAATCAAATGTATAATTGCAAAACTTAAGTTTTAAAAAAGTTTGTATCTTTAAATACATTTCCATTTTTTCCCCAATTTACATGATGGAAAGCTTCAACAAGTTATACCCAAAATGACATTAACAAAGACAGTAAACTTGGAAAGCAGTAAATTGGAAAATCCATCTCCAGTACACTGTGACTTCAATTTCTTTTGTCAATAACAGATAGAATTTTAAACTCTGGAAAGCTTTACTATGTGCACAAATGTAAACTTAAGAAATCAAGTAAGAATGCCTTAACTGCAAAATTATGGAAGCCACCATTTACTACCTCCACCATTTATTCTGAAGCACCTGCAAGAACTTCACTGTACTTATCTGTTCTAGTCTATTAGACTGAAAATCGTATCTGAGAGGTATTCATGATATTTTGTTTCTATTAAGATTGCAGAGCTAATGCAGCTAAAAGTGAAGCTGTATTTCATCCTGAAGCACATACCAAAACTGTAAGCTAACTGCCAGCTGGTGGGACATGTGTGCAAGGTCAGAAAAGCCACTTAGGGAAGGCAGACCAGCTGGGAAAGGCAGACAAACCCCAGTCAAGGTCAGTGACCTTCCACCAATGCACATGAGCCACTGAAGAGCACATCTGACACATCACCCCTCAGGCCCAACGCACAGGACCCCCAACGCTTCCAACGACAGCTTCCAACCCAGTGCCTTAGAACTCGCACTTCTGAGTTTAGTACCAGAGCTTTCCAGCTTCAAAATGATGTCAACACAACTCGTACCCACGCTGATACTCTAGGTGGCTACAGTGCTCCTGTAAAGGGAACACACTTCATGAAGAAATCACAGACAGACATGAAATCGTAACAGCATTTCACAAAGAAAGTTCAGCTTCGCACTTTGCAGTGACACAGAATTGTCTGCATTCTCCTTAAAAAAAATCAAGTTTAAGGGAAAGCCTTTCTCTTTGGTATGATATGACAATGCCGGTCTTATTTTCCCAAGATAGTTAGCAAACACAAAGGCTTTCTCCCTTTTCCTTCTCTGATAAAAGATTTGTTGTTCTTCATTATTCATGCTAAAATTAACTGGTCAGAAACATTTTGAAATAGCATGCTGATAGAATATATCAGCTTAGCAAAATAAAAATGGGTTGTGAAATTAGTCAATTTTATCAGAATTTTATCTTGAAACAGTTCCAAAACATCATGAAGAATGCCATTCAACATTTTCTAAGTGAAACATGGGACTGTGCTAACACACAAATAATATTTAAAAAGACAAAGCTTTAGTGAGACAAAATATAAAAAAGGAAGAAAAAAAAATCAAACCACAATATTGCATATTTTGAAATGCTCCAAAGATTCATAAACTTTTTCCTTTTACTCCAATAAAATAAAAAGTCAAATTTTAAAAGAGAAAGTCCTTCACAAAGTTAAATTTCCACTCTGTCACCATTCATCCTTTTAGTAGAGCTGCATAAACAGAGCTGTAAGAGTACAGAGAAAATACAACAACGGGACAAAGCATAAGAAGTCTAGAAGCAAAAATCTTGTTTTAGAATGTGATATGTTTGATCTGATTTTTCCCCCCATTGCCTCCCAGGGGCCAAGACACCATAATCAAAGGACACTATTCAACCTCTGATAGCTTGAAAGTTTTAGAATGAAGCAAAGGAAGCAGTAAATATTGTGGAATGGATACAGAACCCAGTCACTCCACATGACTAAAAACTTAAATAGTTGTGGCAATTAAACACGGACTCCGCATATGAGTTTAGGCGAAGACAGGCAAAGACAAGCGAAGAAGACAACAACGATGACAATGACACTTTATTTTTACAATCTATCCCTTTTATAATATGATCTAGTGTTCACGAGCAAGCAAAACCCATTTCATTGGCTACTATCTTGCGTCCACGCGTCTCTTCAGCATTACTTATTGGTTCTTCAAGCTGGTGCACACGAATTCCTCTTTCAGGGGCGTATCCAATCTCATCCTTATTTTTCTGCCTCTAAGTTTCACAAACTTGTTTGTAACAAGCCTCAAGGGCACAGCTGCATCTCGTCAAAGTAAAACACTATCTCATTTATTCCCACAATTCCCCCTTTTTGTTTTTCTACTACAAAAGCTTGTTTAATCATATTCTATAGCATTTTCTATACCCAAGACACTAGACAAGAAACTATCATTATTATAGCGCAAAATATTAGTAACAAGAAAAGACCCATTTTGATTAGAGACATTATCCACCTGCCAATTCCCCAACTTGTTAGTAAGTGATTCAGCCAACCAAATCCATCACTGACTTGTAATTTGCTAACTTCAAATCTTTGATTGCTTTATGGATTAATTTGGAGTTATCTAATAAGTCATTCCCCATCAGTCTTCTCAGAGTTCAGTGTCTTCTGCTGTTCGTTCTTGTTATCCGATGCAAGAGCCGGTCTTACGCACCTTGCAGGTACCCACTTAGGTCCTACATCTGTTGAGACACAAGCATACCCTCTGCCCCAGGTTAGTAGATCAAAAGGACCTTCCCATTTACCCGTTTGTACCGACTTTGTAAAAACTCGGGCCTTCTGTGGTGTGGCTGTTAAATCTTTTGATTGAAGAGACAGAAAATGAGAGATAATAACAGGAATATTATTTTCAGACATATTCAGGTAGTTTAACACATACACGGCTTTACTTAGTCTGTCTGCTGGAGTGGCTCCTGGCGTTCCCCCTTTTTGTTTTTGCAGGTTCAATTGTTTGCTTCAAGATTTTCCAGCCCAGATATTTCCAAGGCTGAGTTTTTTGCACCTTTTCAGGGGCTATTTCAAGTCCATATCTGTTTAGAGCTCGTCGTAGCTCTTTTTCTTAGGTGTGGGCAATCTCTTTTAAAATGTCCAGTTTTTCCACAGAAGAAACGTGATTTCTGTACTTTCATTGCGGTGGCAAAAGCTGTAGCTAATGTTTCCATATTATGGGACATTGACCCCACCTTTTGGGTAGCTTCTATCATGTCCATTAAGGACGGATTTTTTAGAGGCAAATGCACTTTTTTACAGTCCGTATTCGCATTTTCAAAGGCTAATTTTAGGAGCAGGACCTCTCTTGCTTCTGCATTTTCGACTTGTTCTTCCAAAGCCTCTTTAAGACGATCTAAGAATGAGATATATCCCTCTCCTCTCCCTTGCTTTATTAATGTAAATGATTTTGTCGCTCTTCCGGCATCCGGCACTCTTAGTAATGCCTGTAAAGCAAGGTCTCTGCCTTGTGCTAATATCTCTGGTCGTAACCGTGCCTGTAACGTTGGGTGATTTAACGGTGGATCCCCCATAAGCTGTGGGAGTCCTGCCCCTTGTAAAGGGTCGCCTTGTTGTCGCTGCATATTGATAATTGTGGCGTTTTGACAGGCGGTACGCCAGGTGCTTTCAAAGATCACCTTTTGCGTTGGGGTCAATATAAGATTAGTAAGTGTGCATATATCAAATGGTACTATTTCATTTTTAAATATTCCCCGTAGCAGGGATTGTGTAAAAGGAGAACCCAGTCCATGCGCGGCAACTGTTTGTCGTAGATCTTTTAAAACATTATAGCCAAAAGGTTCATGCTCATCGGGGACATTTCCGTTGCTGCATATGACGGGACGCGCTATCACTGAACAAAAAGCTGTATCTCCCGCTTGCAATGCTTGGTGTCTAATCTTTTGCCACCTCGCAGCAGCAGCTGATGCCCCCCATTCCTCGGGCGGCAACTGATTATGGGTTTGTGGAGTATCGGCATTAGAAGCGGTAGAGAAAGGCGGTAAGAGTGCTGACGCAGCAGGGGCCGGGGGCGGGCGGGGAAGTGGAGGGGTACTGATTGCAGGGATCGGAAGGTCTAGCAGAGGTGTTGAAGCCATAGGAGCAGGTGAAGGAGAAAACGGCGCAGAGGGTAGCAAATATACGCAAAATAGATTTTTCTTCCGAGGACATTTGCACCCCCATTTTCCCGTCCCCAGCTGCTCACCTCTTTTTCCCGAGGCGATTGATTGTCAACAAGCAGCTCTCTGGTCGGCTGCAATATAGTTCAGCTCTATGGTCTGCTGCAATATAGTTCAGCTGGGCTTGCCACCGGCTGCTCTCTCGTCCGCAGTTCTTAGGACCGAATCACGTCGTAGGATCGAATCACGTCGTAGGATTGAATCACGTCGGGGTCACCATTTGTGGCAATTAATCACGGACTCCGCATATGAGTTTAGGCGAAGACAAGCGAAGAAGACGACGACGACGACAATGACACTTTATTTTTACAATCTATCCCTTTTATAATATGATCTAGTGTTCACGAGCAAGCAAAACCCATTTCATTGGCTACTATCTTGCGTCCACGCGTCTCTTCAGCATTACTTATTGGTTCTTCAAGCTGGTGCACGCGAATTCCTCTTTCAGGGATGTATCCAATCTCATCCTTATTTTTCTGCCTCTAAGTTTCACAAACTTGTTTGTAACAAGCCTCAAGGCCACAGCTGCATTCCTGCGAACCTGTTTGTAACAAGCCTCAAGGGCACAGCTGCATCTCGTCAAAGTAAAACACAATCTCATTTATTCCCACAAATAGTATCACTGCAAGACTAATTCACCATGTAATATTATCCAGTTATGATTTTATTAATTATATGACACAATTCAGAAAGTCAACATACTACAGAAGCAATAACATTTCTTCATACGCACAGCTTCCTGATGCTGGTTACCTGTTGAATAGATCTCTGAACTACCAAGACTACCTCTATCAGATAAACGTTTGATAAAAACTATTGGTGATTAGATAAGGTCTGTCCAGGTATTAAAGTCTTTTCATACTTAACAATGTTCTCCTTGCTCTTCCAAGTTCTTGAACTGCATTAGAAGATAAAACTTTGACATCTCTGTATTATGTTGTAGCTGATTGATATGAAACAAAATGGCCTGTCCTAAGGTTATGAGTTCATGGTAACAGGAGACAACCAGGAAATTCAAGGTCACCAGTAGCCTTGCAGTCTTGAACGAATCACTTAATTTCTCTCTGCCTCAACTTAAAGAGGTAATGAAATGCTATCCCAGTTTCAATGATAACAGGACACTGTGAAAGAGGAAAACTGAAAGATCTAGGAAGACTCAAAAGGATAATTAGTTTCAAGTTTTCAGTGTTACGGCTGCAGATTGGTTAATCAGTTTTTCACTATTATGAAAAAGGAAAAAGGAGTATTGCCTTTACAGGCATTGGGAGCCCTTTTCCCATAAAGCTTAATTTAAGGCATTATAACAATTTAGTTCTACATAGGCAGAAAGAGGTAGCTGGGATGTGCATTCTGTTCAAAAAAAAAAAACAAAACACAAAACTAGAAGGAAGGAAGGAAGAAAACCATCACAACAATATTGATTTAAATAAAAAAAACAAAAAGATGTCAAAACGTAGTCGTCTTATGTGAAATGACACTGAAAACTCACCAACACTTAAAGGATTTACAGTGTGGAAAATCAAATTACTCAAGGTGATATGCAAGAACGTAACAGATAGATTGATGACAAAACTAAGAGGATGAATTTAGGCAGAGCCAGACAACTTTAGCAGAGGTTCAGAAGCTTGAAACGTAACATTCTGACAACATGTATGCAAAAAAAAAAAAAGAAGACAAAAATGTATGCAAGCCTTGCATTGGCATGAGAGGTAACAAACAATGTAATATCTTCTCTCATCCTAGTCTCCATGACTTCGCCAAAGTACTCTGAATTCAAATCACTTATTTTTGTAAAAAAGACCAAGATCTTTAGATGGTAGGCAATTTGGTGTGCCAAGTGTGGAGACAGGACCAAATTATAAATTCTAACACACAGTTCTCCCCTCTCAGCTTTAGATTCAAGCAAGTGTGAAATGTTTTGTTTTTTGTTGGGGGGGGGTGTTGTTTGATTTTTTTTTAACTAATAAGATGTTCATTTCTTGCTGATCTCCACTGCATTAAATGTAGATCTTCAATATAATACTTAACTAGGCTCTGTGCCAAGCTCTACAGGCTGATCAGACACAAAAACAAAATGCATAGGCAGTGGAGGCAGGAGATTATAGCGATATGGCCCAAGAGTGCAGGGAGGGGATCAGAAAAGCCAAGGCACAGCTGGAGCTGAACTTGGCTAAGGACACAAAAAACAAGAAGGGTTTCTTCAGGCACATAGGACAACAAAGGAAGATGAAAGAAACTGTACCCCTCAATGAGCGTAACTGGAGACCTGGCTACAACCGACATGGAGAAGGCTGAGGTACTCAACAACTTTTTTGCCTTGGTCTTCACTGGCAAGTGCTCTAGCCACACTGCCCAATTCACAGAATCCAAAGGCAGGGACTGGGAGAATGAAGAACCACCCACTGTAGGAGAAGATCAGGTTTGAGACCATCTAAGGAACCTGAAGGTGCACAAGTCCATGAGACCTGATGAGATGCATCCAAGGGTCCTGAGGGAACTGGCAGATGAAGTTGCTAAGCCACTCTTCATCATATTTGAAAAGTTGTGGAAGACTGGTGAAGTTCCCACTGACTGGAAAAGGGGAAACATAACCCCTATTTTTAAATGGGAAAAAAAGGAAGACCAGGGGAACTACAGGCTGGTATGTCTCACCTCTGTGCCTGGCAAGATCACGGAGCAGATCCCAGCTGTTGGGCTTCCCTACCTTCCAATTGCTGACTGTTGGCCCTGCAGCTGTAATCTTTCTGCATGTCTCAAAGTTCTGACAAGGTCAGGGACTGGGTAGTTTCCCCTTCCTGTCTGATTTCTCTCACTCCTTCCTCCCGTTTCTCTGCTGAAGGACTGGCTTCTTGATCAAACCCTTCCTCTTCTTCCCCCTCCCTTACTAATTGATGATATGGACCCCTTGACCTCCTTGTCCACTGTTTCTTTTTCACTACTGGGGCAATTACTGTAGTGGTTGTCTGGGTCCCTATTTCAACCATGGTGTCCTCAGATGCAGTTTGGGTCCCCATCTCAACGATCACGTTCTTAGATGTAGCTTGGGTCCCTATCTCTACTATCATGTCCTCAGATGTAGTTTGCACCCCGGTCTCAGTCATGGCATTCTCAGAGGTGGTTTGGGTCCCTGCCTTAACCACAGTCCTCTGATAGTACCGAACTGTGGCTCGGTAGGCACAGGCCAAACCCCAGTACTGTGCTAGAAGCTGCTGGTTTTCCTTGGGGTAGGCAAGGTACCCTTCTATCAGGTGGCGCCAGGTGGTTTGCCAGGGTTACTTGCCTGTTCAGGTGTAAAAACCCAGGCTATGGGAGGTGATAACCATCCTAGGAATCTGCCCAAATCCTTCCACACACCTTGCCACCCAGAGACCAGCTGCCTCAGGGCACGTTTCAGTATCGCCTCACCCCAAAGTTGTCTCCTCTTACACCAGGACGAGACCAGATTCCACAAACCTCACAGTATGCCAACTGTGCTAATTAGTAATATTAAACAGCTCACGTAACGGTGAACAAGGACCTCGGGAGCCTGCATAATAAAACCACCCACATCAGTCCTGGGTAGGAAGAGGGAGATGTGTTCCCTCATCCTATCCACAAGGTAGCTCCCCCAGCACGGTGAGGGCATCAATGCCAGGGCAAAGCACGCAGCCATTGTTTGTACTAACATGTTCCCAAGCTCAGGAGAATAAAGAGATAAGCAGGGCAGCCAGCAAACTCCATGACCCACACAGGAGCTTGCCACATAATAACTACTATAGCTATAGCATGCTTAATACAAAACTGCCGTTGTCTCGTGCCCCACGTTGGGTGCCAAAAAGGACTGTGGTGGGTTGACCTTGACTGGCCACCAGGTGTCCACCAAATCACTCTATCACTCCCCTCCTCAGAGGGATGGAAAAAAAGCCTTGTGGGTCAAGATAAAGGCAGTTTAATAAAGCAAAAGCAAAGGCCACATGCAGAAGCAAAGGAAAACAAAAGATTTATTCTCTACTTCCCATCAGCAGGCGATGTCCAGCCACTTCCCGGGAAGTAGGGCCTCAGTACGCATAGCAGTTGCTCTGGAAGATGAACACCTTAATAACACCCCCCCCCCCCCTTTCTCTTAGCTTTTATTGCTGAGCATGATGTCATATGGTATGGAGTATCCCTTTGGTCAGTTTGGGTCAGCTGTCCTGGCTATGTCCCTTCCCAACCTCTTGCCCACCCCCAGCCTTCGGGGGTGAGGGGGGGGGGCGGGGGTTTGGAGAGACAGCCTTGATGCTGAGCACTGCTCAGCAGTAGCCAAAACACTGGTGTGCTATCAACACCTTTCTAGCTACCAATACAAAGCACAGCACTATGAGGGCTGGTATGGGGAAAGTTAACTCCATCCCAGCCAGACCCAATACAGCAGCCCTGGGGAGAAGGACTTGTGGGTATTGGTGGATGAAAAACTGAATGTGAGCCGGCAATGTGTGCTCGCAGCCCAGAAAGCCAACCATATCCTGGGCTGCATCAAGTGTGGCTAGCAGGTTGAGGGAGGTGATTCTCCCTCTCTGCTCTGCATTCGTGAGACCCCACCTGGCGTACTGCGTTCAGCTTTGGGGCCCCCAGCATAAGAAAGACATGGACCTGCTTGAGTGGGTCCAGAGGAGGGCCACGAAGATGATCAGGGGGCTGGAGCACCTCCCCTATGAGGAAAGGCTGAGAGAGTTGGGGTTGTTTAGCCTAGAAAAGAGAAGGCTCCAGGAAGACCTTATAGCAGCCTTCCAGTACTTAAAGGGGGCCTACAGGAAAGAGGGACTCTTTATCAGGGAGTGTAGTGATAGTGTTGCTCATAACTGAGAAAACCCACCAAACGAATGACAAAGTCCCATTTAGAGAACCGACATTGCTTTATTCTGCGCAGGGTGCTCAGTGGAAATTCCACAAATCAAGCACCCCGTCATACAAAACCACAACATATTTATCAGGTTAAATGATTAGTATAAACATGCCTAAATCTACACTTATTGGTTAGTGATTAACATTCCACACACTATTGGTTAACTATATTTAAATGAGTCTTGCTTGCTATGTAAATTAGCACGCATGCTCCTTTCAGGTGTGGGGGGGGCAAGTCTTTTCAGTCCTGAATTGACTCGGTGGTCGCGGTCTCCCCTCGACGCATTTACCTTTCACCCAGTTTCTGCAGTTTTATCAGCTCTGGTCACTGTACAGTCTTTGGCGCCAAGATGTTCGCTTTTATTGGCTTGTTAGCTCTTCTTCAAGGTTAGAGCCGTTAATTTTCCACAGTTCGTTACTTACACAAACACTTCCATACCTTTTAGCTCCCTCCCAAATTCCTTTCCCAAGCACAGGTGGTTAATAGTTTTGCTAATTGGAAAATTAATGATGTCCTGCAGGACATCAATAGGATGAGGGTTAATGGCTTTAAACTGAAAGAAGGTAGATTTAGATTAGGTATTAGGAAGAAATTGTTTACTGTGAGGGTGGTGAGACACTGGAACAGGTTGCCCAGAGAAGTTGTGGATGCCCCCTCCCTGGAAGCATTCAAGGCCAGGTTGGATGGGGCTTTGAGCAACCTGATCTAGTGGAAGGTGTCCCTGTCCATCTTTAAGGTCTGTTCCAACTCAAATCATTCTATGATTCTATGATCAGGAAAACTCTTTCTGTTAGAGAGCCATCTCACAGCACAAACAAAGCATAATAAATAAGAAAGATTTTTATCTAGTCGTAGAATTTTGAAAAAAGTAACGTTGCCAGTTATTTGACAAAGAATCTCACATTATGGTACGTTTGGCAATCCTTATAGCCAAGGCCAGAAATCAAGTCAATAAAAAACAATTTACATATGTAGCTTCTGTTTTAAACAGTAAGAAAACTGACCCTTGAAAGCTATCTCCCAAAGAGAACAGAAATCAAAGGCCAGGACTGTATCTTGCACCAATTAATCTGTCCAGCAACAGAAACTACTGGCAAGGGAAAAATTCATCTGAGGTAACTTTCTGTACCCCATACTTGCAGCACAGCCATAGATGTTAAATTTTGCATAACAAAAACATGTAACTAACAGGTTTGCTCAAATTGCTTGGCAGTCTAACCCTTTAGTCTGCCAGATACCCTCTCCCATTAGCACTGCTAGTTATGGCACTGCTCTCTTCTCCCTGATTACATCCTGTTGAACACAGGTAATCATTACAGTATTTGTTTGAACAAAGAACACTGGACCATTTTGAAGGAGAAAAAGGCAAGAATTAATATCTGACAGGATTCTCATTGATTACTGCATTTCCTCTGTGATGCTAGAGAGAACATACATGAAAAATAGGTGCTTTAAATATGATCTTTTTCTAGAATAGCCCCTTGGCAGAAACGCATCAATTCAAAAGTGCCTGAATTTTCTCCCTGCATCTTGTTAGAGCCTGAAGACAAGAACACACACTTCACATACCTATAAGCCTAACCAGCTTTACTGGGTTCAGCACCAAAAGAACTTGGTTGGATTTATCAGATAGACTCCACATCAGGGAGAAATAATATCGAAATAATTGAGGGTGTCTTTAGGGGAAAAACAGGCAATCAAAAAGCATACACTACTATGGTTTGCAGCAGTGCTAAAAAACTAACTGGAATGTTCCATTCTTACTGTTAAAACAAAGCTAAGGGGCATAAGGTGCTACAGAAACCATTAAAAAGACATCGGTCCTAAACACATGCAAATAAATACATGGGAACTGAAGGGGAGAAAATAAAATGCACCCACAAAATAGGTGGCTGTTTTGTCATAATTCTATTTTAAAACCACAAAACACTTTATAAAATGAGACACCACGATCAGTTCTTCCACAATCTTCTCATAGATGCTGAAAAATAAGCAAACCCTCAGTTGCAATCTTAAAGAGAAAAAGAATAGGGTTTTGCTGTGAGCTTAAAGAGAATGTGTATAGGAAAGCCAAAAGACAAACAGCAGAGCAACAAAGTTGGTGTTACTGGCAGAGCAAACAGCAGGCAACATAAACCAAAAATCCAAAGACTCTTGAAAGAAATCTATGCTGAAAGATGAAGATCTATGCAGGGTCCTAAGAGCATAGACAAGGAAGTCAACCAAGTGCTATTTGAGAAAGTAAGTTTAGAAATGCAACGCAACCAAGTTAACAGACAATCAAGATGTTACACCAGTTTAGCAGGCACATTCTCAAACTAAGATAGAGACTGCTATCTTCAGAAGATCAGGGAGAAACACAATGAGGTCCTCAAAGCCATCTTATATAAACAGCTTTGTTAGAGTTAAATCTCTTATCACTACTACAAAGCAAAGCATGTAAAGGCAATAACACCCCCTACCTAGTGCTAAACGTGATATGCTTTATATTGGATCTTCTCCTCTGTTGCCAACCAACCCAAGAAAATTTTAGATTTTGGCCACCTTGTCCTGAGAACAATTCTGAAGTGTAGCTTACAGACAAGAGCAACTATTCAGGGCAGAAGTGATAAAATAAGAAAATGCTATTCAGCTGCATACCTGAATGTCAAAATCTGCTATTTATCATTGTCAGTCAGAGATACGGTCTAATAAGATAAGATATTTGATCGCTACTGTGCTTACACCAAATAAACTACTATAATCTTTAACGTTTAAACACAAACACACACTACTGTGTCTTGAAGAACTGAAAAAGGAAACAGCACATGAACTAATAAAGAATCACAGTACCATAAAATATAGCTTTTATCCTGGTCATAAACATTTGCTCTTCCTAATTTTTCATTTATATCACTCCTTCCTTTATTGCGCTTCTCTACATTTACTAAAATCTTGAAAAATCGGAACTAACTTAAAACTAGAAAACTGATCACAAGGTGCACTGGACTCCTAAAATCAATTTTTCACTCACAACCTAAATTTTCCAGCTGTGTCCATGAGTGTTGTGTTCAGAAAACATAAAAGCATAGGGATTATTTTCAGGTTCTTCTGCACACAAATTCTGACTGCTAAATTCCCTAATGTGCATGCAGAACTTGTGTACAACTAGGTTTTTTTAGACAACTGAAATGGTATCCTTCTTCTTGTGGCATAATTTAAAACAAAGAGATAAAATACATTAAAAAAACTTTCACATAAAAAAAAAACCCTCAAAACAGAAGTTAATGCAAACACACACTTTATACACTATTTTACCATCTCTCCCTTGCTTTTCACATAAGACAACAAAGTTACATTGTGGGACAAGAGAGGAATCTGCATTAGTTGAAAAGCATATTCAGATATGTTTCTGCATTTGATATAGCATCATTAATCTGTAGAGAACACCAAGAATATTCAAATACACAAAACATATGCAAAAACATATGTACACTTGAAGTACTAGTTTTCTAGGGCTAAAATACTAGCAGAAAAATCGTAACATGATATTTATCTCCACACAACATATTAATACACTTTAGTGCACTGTACAAACAAGGTATTCTAAAAAGCCACCAGGTTCCAGATAGCTGAAAATGAAATCCAGGAAAACATAATATTGTTTGGTAACAGGAATTATTGGTTACCAATAATGCCACAAGCCCCATCTTTTAACTAAGGGCCACCTATTAGTTTCTGTAAGATTGTGGTTTTGATTAAACTTTTTTTTTTTTAAATTTGGTCACTTGAAATTTTTCCTTTACAGCACCTGCACAAGGATGATTGTTTTGGTATAGTGCTGCTAAACTAGATCTCCTATTTCTAACAGTAGAGCTTAAAAAAAAACACAACTCTTTTAATACTTTTCAATGCAACTGTTCCCTTGTTTTGACACAGTGTCTTGAAATTTGGTTGGGGAGGACACCCAGGTGCCATAGAAGTGTTATTTAATATCCCTATGAAACTAAGCCAACTATACATATAAAAAAACCTAAGGAATTCCAAAAAGGACAAACTACCAAAAACATAAATATGCTCTGTAGAAATGCAGACTTTAGTACCTAAAGTCTCTGAAGAGCTTGCTTCTTCTCAAGGGCACAGACACAGAGTGCAATTATCCTTTCTATCGCTAATCCCAGTTGCTGCATGCCACTGTGGAGTGCTAAACTTGAGAACTAAAATCAAGAGGGACTCGAATGAAGAGGTAGGAGGAATCCAAGAGGAACACAAGAGCAGAAGCTGAGACCAAGTAATTGAATAAGATTACAGAGGACATGAGTTGTTGACAGGAAAAAATGTTCTATTTTTACATCAGATGAAGCAAGGATCCAAGAGGGTAGAGTTAGGGTTGCGGAAGAATCATAGAATCACAGAGTGCTTTGGGATGGAAGAGACCTTTAAAGGTCATCTAGTCCATCCCCCCTGCAATGAGCAGGGACATCTACAATAGATCAGGTTGCTCAGAGCCCCATCCAACCTGAACTTGAATGTTTCCAAGGATGAGGCATCTACCACCTCTCTGGGCAACCTGTTCCAGTGTCTCACCGCCCTCATTGTAAAAAATTTCTTCCTTATATCTAGTCTGAATCTACCCTCTTTTAGTTTAAAACCATTACCCCTTGTCCTATCACAACAGGCCCTGCTAAAAAGTCTGTCCCCATCTTTCTTATAAGCCCCCCTTTAAGTATTGAAAGGCTGCAATAAGGTCTCCCCGCAGCCTTCTCTTCTCCAGGCTGAACACCCCCAACTCTCTCGGCCTGTCCTCATAACAGAGGTGTTCCATCCCTATGATCATTTTTGTGGCCCTCCTCTGGACCCACTCCAACAGGTCCATGTCCTTCCTGTGCTGAGGACTCCAGAGCTGGACGCAGTACTCCAGGTGGGGTCTCACCAGAGCAGAGCAGAGGGGCAGAATCACCTCCCTCGACCTGCTGGCCACGCTTCTTTTGATGCAGCCCAGGATACGGTTGGCTTTCTGGGCTGTGAGAGCACATTGCCGGCTCATGTCCAGCTTTTCATCCACCATTACCCCCAAGTCCTTCTCCTCAGGGCTGCTCTCAATCCCTTCGTCCCCCAGCCTGTATTGATACCAGGGATTGCCCCGACCCAGATGCAGGACCTTGCACTTGGCCTTGTTGAACCTCATGAGGTTCACACAGGCCCACTTCTCCAGCTTGTCCAGGTCCCTCTGGATGGCATCCCATCCCTCAGGCGTGTCAACTGCACCACTCAGCTTGGTGTCATCTGCAAACTTGCTGAGGGTGCACTCAATCCTGCTATGTCATTGATGAAGATATCGAACAGCACTGGCCCCAGTACGGACCCCTGAGGGACACCACTCATCACTGATCTCCATCTAGACATCGAGCCATTGACCGCTACCCTCTGAATGCGACTATCCAGCCAGTTCCTTATCCACCGAACAGTCCGCCCATCAAATCCATATCCTTCCAATTTAGAGAGAAGGATGTTGTGGGGGACTGTGTCAAAGGCCTTACAGAAGTCCAGATAGATGAGATCCACAGCTCTTCCCTCATCCACTGATGCAGTCACTCCATCATAGAAGGCCACTAGGTTAGTCAGGCAGGACTTGCCCTTGGCGAAGCCGTGCTGGCTGTCTCGAATCACCTCCCTGTCCTCCATGTGCCTTAGCACAGCTTCTAGGAGGATCTGTTCCATGATCTTCCCAGGCACAGAGGTGAGGCTGACAGGTCGGTAGTTCCCAGGGTCCTCCTTTCTACCCTTTTTAAAAATGGGTGCAATGTTTCCCTTTCTCCAGTCCCCAGGGACTTCACCTGACTGCCATGACTTTTCAAATATCATGGAGAGTGGCTTGGCAACTACATCAGCCAATTCCCTCAGGACTCTGGGATGAATCTCATCGAGACCCATAGACTTCTGTATGTTCAGGTTCCTCAGGTGGTCGCGAACCTGATCTCTTACAGTGGAAAGACCTCTGCCCTCCCAATCCCCGTCAAATGGCCCATTGACTCGGAAGGTGTGAGGAGAGAGGTTGCCAGTGAAGACTGAGGCAAAGAAGTTGTTGAGTACCTCAGCCTTCTCCTCATCTGTTGTTACCAGCTCGCCACTTCTGCTCATCAGAGGGGGTACGCTTTCTTTAACCTTCCTTTTCTGGTTAATGTACCTATAGCAGCCCTTCGTTATTATTCTTTGCATCCCTTGCCAGGTTCAGCTCCAGCCAAGCCTTGGCCTTCCTGATTCCATCCTTACACAACCAGGCAGTGTCCCTGTACTCTTCCCAAGACACCAGTCCCTTCTTCCACTGCCTGTGCAATCTCTTCTTACCCTTTAGTTTGACCCACATGGCTCAGCCATGCCGGCCTCTTCCCTTCCTTTCCTGATTTCTTGTACCTGGGGATTGAGAGCTCTTGTGCTCTATGGAAAGTGTCCTTGAAGATCTGCCAGCTCTGTTCTGCTCCCTTGTCCCTGAGGGCCATTTCCCAGGGGGTCCTGTTGAAGAAGTTAGTTCTATATGTAAAGGGGACAAAGTAAAGCCAAGAAAGCAAAATTAAAACAACTTATGAAATTGCAGTTTTGAGTGTTTTGTTTTGTGATCTTTATAATTTATGGTTTTTTATGTAATTTAAATGTTCAGATGGATAACTGGCACTTCTACAAGCAAAAAGGTTCATTACTTCAATCTAATAGGAAAAGGAATTAATAGCATCTGAAAGCCTGTGGGCAATTTTGATAAAAACCCTAATTCAAGAAATGGTAAACTTATGACTTTTAAAGAAAATGTAGCATATCAGTAGGGGAAAACAAATCTCAAACTGTTGTCCCAAAAGCAGGGTTCTTTTACCCAGTGTGCAAAAAGCCGAATAACACAGAGTCGAGATATCGATTTATTTCATGTCTGCGCAGAGATGGGTGCCAGGTGGTAACTCCACAAAGCTAGCACACCTTGGTTAACATGCAGTGACATTTTATACATTCTGAGTAGCTGTTATCAGTGTTTTTACAGTTCCACTTATTCATTCTTGCTTCTATTGGTTCTCACAAGCCTCGTCTCCACTTAAAGGTACAGTGTGTTTTAAGTTTACAGAGCATGCTCAGTGGGTAGGGGGTCTTTGCTTGGGCCGGGGGGGGGGGGGGGCTTCATTGCTGGAGGTGTGGTTTTTACTACGTTTATTAGGATAGTTCACTCATGGTTCTAGTGATTCTCACTTCGGCTTTATCAGGGGCTCATGCTTATCTTGGTATTTCCTTGCTTGACTGTCTTATGGTGTCCTCCTTAGATAACTTAATCCTTGTGTGGTAACTTTCCAGCTCCGTGACTGGGAGGCTCCTCTTTATCAGTCTTCTGTTTCTTCTTCAAGGTTCCACAGTTCCTGATTAGAAGTTCCTCATTAAATCACTTCTAACAGTTCCAGGGTCAGCTTGCCCTGTAGTCCCCAGCAATAGTTAACTTCAAATGGTCACACTGACTACAAAATCATTATGTCAAACAGGACATGTGAAGCAGCATCACAGACAAAATTTTAAACGCATCAAACTCAAACGAAGCATCTTACAAAGATTTTCAAAAAGACAACATGGAAAATTACCAGTTTCATTAGTTGTGACAAAGTGAGTAAAAACCAATGCTAACAAAACCATTTGTCAAACCAAGAACTACTCATGGAACTGAAAAAAAAACAAACCAAAAAACCACCACCACCAACAAAACCTGTTGTAATCAGAAGTTACTATTTCATGCAGATATTATTCCTATTATTACTAAATAAGCAGGCAAATTAAAAAAACAAACAAACAAAAAACAAACAGATTTTTGGGGGTAAACTCAGAAACAGGAACCAACAAGCGCACAGAGGTCTCCAAAACTGATTTTCTTTATGACTCTTAGAACACAACCAAGCTCAGTTCAAATCATTACAAATTCCACCTCTGAGCTCACTGAAGTGAAAAAGGGCTTTTAGAGCGTAACTACGCTTATCTAACTATTGTACAAGGTGATTAAAGCGAGGAGCCTGGTAGTCTCACAACAAAGGACAGTCCCTGATAAGAACAGAAACTTGTCTCAAGAACCAGCTGAAACCGACCCTGCGATTTGGACAAGAGCCAAGGAGCAACTGAGTCTGCGCAAGAACAAGGGGTTACTAGCGGTGACGAAGAGGAGTCATCAGCCTTCATCCCCACGACCACCACCAGGACTGCGCAAGCGCAGTTGGGAGGAGTTTATGGAAACGACCTCTTGGGGCTAATTTTAATACGAAGCGGGGACAGGTCATGCGTATGTATAGGCGTATTGGGAAACCTTATGTATATGTAACACTTTGTCGTATAAATCCAGGACGAGCTACCACGTGGGCGCGCACGACTTTGGCGGGATGACCCCCCCTGCCCCCCGTGCTGCCCAGCGCTGAATAAACATACCTACTTTACAACCTTACGGGTTGTGGAGTCTGTTTCCGCACGTCAGTATGGCGAGCCAGGCAGGAGAGTCTCTGCTCGACTGCGGGATCGACTGCGGAGCGGACGCTCCTAGGCGCGCCCCGAGCACCTTCCTCGGAGGAGCCTCCGCTGCCAGCCGCTCACCGCGGGAGCGGACAACCACCTGCAAATCTGAGGTCACCGCTGCATCCCGGTGTCGGGAGCCAGGACGGACCTGCTAATGACTGTATAAGAAGCAGGAGAAGGGTAAGCGGACCTCTCACAATAATTATTTAAATCTTTGCAGCTGCTGAAGGGATATCAACTGGAGTGATAATTATCTGTTTCATTTACCCGGGTATTGCATATATTATATGTTTGTGTTGTATGTTGAAAATTTGTGTTATGTGTGTTTGAGACACAGCATCGCTGTGAAGCGAGTGGGAGTCCTGATTTGCGGTTCCGTGACTCCGCGAGGAGCACGGCCAGAGACGGACAAAGCGCCTGGAACGTTTATAAAATTTGTAAATCTTTGGGTGTGTAAATTGGGCTGCCGTGGTGCTTAGCCATTCTCCTAAGTATCGGAGAACTGGCTAATCATCAAAGTGGCAGAACGAAGGAAGAGAGTCACTCCTTCGGTGGTTTGGGCTTGAACCTTGGGAATATTTAAACGAGGGAGGAGATTGGATAAGACGGGGAAACGAACGCTTTTACTTGAAGGGGGCATATTTAACTCCCGCGGGACAGAAAGTGGCTCTGGATTGGGAGCAGCCTATTCCGGACGCTTTCTCAAATCCCCACATCGGCGGGCAAACGGGGTAATTCCTTGCTTTGCGTGTGGACTCACCACTAGACTGCATGGCAATTGGCATCCGACTTGGGTACTGCTAAAATGTAAATCTTGCGGGAAAAGGTGGTATTGTTTATCTAGCAGATGGAGGGCAGAGTGCCTCAAGTGCCTTCCCCAAACCCCACGGTTTTATGATTGGGAAAGAGCCCATCAAAATTCTGAAATAGTGAAGTTTGTGTGTGGAAAGAAACATCTAATGCTGGAAATTTGGGACGTGTGGGAGGGAGACTGGGAGAAAACTATAGAGATCCGCAAGAAAAGATTTGCGTGGAAGCTGAAACAAAGAACTGGGGTTAACAAGAAGTAATATAAAAGACAGGTAGAAAAAGTTAGAGAAACGGGTAACGCTCAGGGTGGCATTTTAAAGAAGAGTCCCCTGGGTTGTATATTGGCTCATTGGAAGAACATTGTTGGAACCGGAGGTACAGAGAGCAAGAAAACTCTCATTAAATATTGCAATCAATGGTGGCCGATCTATAAATTGGAAGATGGGGCTAAGTGGCCACTTAATGGGTCAATTGATTATAATACCCTCCTACAGTTAATGTTGTTTTTAAGGAGAGAAGGAAAGTGGGATGAAGTATCATATGCAGATATGTTTTTCACCCTCCGAGACCATCCGGAGTGGCAAAGGGACTGTGGAATGGTGTCGCCACAGGACCCTTTGGTACTCGCCCTTGAGCGGGAAAATAACAAAGAACTTAAAGGTAAACTGAGACGGTGTTGCTTGGCGTGTAGTATTGGACAAAGGTGTACGAGAATGAATAAAGTCCATCAAGCACCAGAACAAGATCTAACTGATTTGCTTAAGCCTCCCCCTCGATCATAGGAGCAGAATGCGGACTCGGACGGGACCTCCGCTCCCTCGCATAGTCCTGTATCCTCCCGTACCAGAAAGAAATCTACTCTAGCAGCTTTACAAGCACCTCTTCGAGAGGCGGTAGCACCTGATGGCGGGACGATGCTATAATAAAGGTACCTTTTTCCACCACTGATTTAGAAGCATGGAAAAGGGTTGCAAAGGATTACAGGAATGATCCGGTAAGTGTAACTAAACATTTTCAGTTTATTATAAAACAACACAACCCCGATTGGAATGATATACAATTATTATTAGAATTCATGACCGAGACAGAGAAGCAATTGATTTTAAAAACGGCAGGAAATTTGGCTGAAGATCATTATAAGACTGCAGGAGGGGATGTAAAGGAGCATTTCCCTCTCCAAGATCCAAAGTGGGATGCGAATAAAACTGTGCATGTGGAAAGATTGCAGGCGTATCAGGAGTGGATTTTGAAGGGGATGGAGAGGGCCATCCCCAAAACCATAAATTGGTCAGCATTATATGCAATTAAACAAGGTCCTTCCGAGTCCTCATCTGAATTCCTGGATCGACTGAGGGATGTAATACGCCGCAGCACACCGCTGGGTCCTGGGTCAGAGGTAGGGATACAACAACTAGTTTCCCTGTTTTTGGGCCAGTCCACAGGGGATATTAGGCACAAACTCCAGAAGTTGCGCCCCACAGAAAGCAGAAACTTGGAAGTGTTACTGGATGAAGCATGGAGAGTGTTTAGTAATAGAGAGGAAAGATACAGACAAGAACGGAGAAGAATGGTGGCGGTTGTTAGGGAAGAGGAAGGAAGGAGACCTAAGCGAGAACCGCCCCGATTAGGCAGGGATCAATGTGCGTTGTGCAAGAAATTTGGTCATTGGAAAAAGGAATGTCCAAGGAGCAGGGACGAACCCACCAGACAGGAAGAATAGTGGCCCATATGAAGGAAAATTGACGGGGACCTGGGGAATCCACCCTAGCGGATCCACTGGTTATAATGAAGCTAGGGAAGGAACAACAACAGGAAGTAGAGTTTCTGGTTGACACAGGGGTGACGTTTTGAATCAAGCCTTGATTGCATTGCTGGAGGTGTGGTTTTTACTATGTTTATTAGGATAGTTCACTCATGGTTCTAGTGATTCTCACTTCAGCTTTATCAGGGGCTCATGCTTATCTTGGTATTTCCTTGCTTGACTGTCTTATGGTGTCCTCCTTAGATAACTTAATCCTTGTGTGGTAACTTTCCAGCTCCGTGACTGGGAGGCTCCTCTTTATCAGTCTTCTGTTTCTTCTTCAAGGTTCCACAGTTCCTGATTAGAAGTTCCTCATTAAATCACTTCTAACAGTTCCAGGGTCAGCTTGCCCTGTAGTCCCCGGCAATAGTTAACTTCAAATGGTCACACTGACTACAAAAAGACATCCAACTTTAGCATCTAACCTGAGCACACACCTCTGAACAGAAGCCTTGTTACAAGAATTTTATTGCTTAAAAAAGAGCTTACATGATTTTTTTTAAAGCAACACACACTGGTGGCTGAACTAAAGCATGAACCACCACACATAGAAGAGAAAAGCAACAACAACTAGTTTTGGGAAAATAAACTAAAAATACAGGGGAGAAGAAAAGCCATCTCTACAAAACCAATTCTGTATAGTATTAAGCCCATACCAGGGCCACAATACAGCTGATAAATCAACCGTGCAAGTAAATGCTCGAGGCTGAAGCTGGGCACAGGCAGAGTAATAAAATGAAGGCAGCAAATCACAACTCCAGGCCCATGGCTATGTATATTCATCATTCCATGTGAACATGGAATTGAGCCATCAAACTGGACAACCTGAGGCCACTGTACTGCACGCCACCACAGATAACACCAGTCCTTTAGCTTAACAGTGCAATACTCCTTCAAACCTGTCCCCTGCCCTTGTGCAGACATCCCATTTTATAATCAACCGAACAATGGAAAAAGTGATGTTTCTTGTGTCTTTCCTGAGAGAACACCTGCTAGAAAAAAAAAACAAACAAACAACAACAACATCCAGTTAGTCCTGGAATTTTCAAACTTTCATATAAAATAACAGCATAGTTCCAGCCTCCATGAAACTCAAGTCCTAAACTCATACACAACTATTCATTAATTGACTGACTGATTGACTTAAGATGACCAAAAAGTTTTAAAACTGCAAGGCTTGACAATTAGAAGACTGGAAAATCCAGCATCAGAACAGACAAACCCTCAACTTTTACCTTACTAAAGGCTTTTTCTTGACAATCTTTCTTGATAAAGCTAAACATACTGTAAAAAAAAAGTTTTAATTAATGCTACATTCCCTTGCCACACACTCCTAAAGATACTTATAACATCCACCTTTGACAAATCCCACATATTTTTATAACATTTGTTGAAATAAAGGGGTACAGAATAAATACTGGTTTGATTTTTTAAAGACTTCTCAACAAACTCCATTTACTAATCTAGTCTTGTCCCCTTGTAATGGAAAAAAATTATACCTTTACCTAGATGAACAAATAGACAGCAGTGAGGCTGCAGTAGTAACTGGGAGAGTAGATTGTGTCAGATAAACCAATTTTTTCAAGCCCTCTTTTAGTTTAAGTATTCCATCTTATCCATAGACATATTTTTATTTTCTCCCTAAATAAAATCAAATAGTTTTACCTTTCGACACAGTAAATCCACTTTGGAGATGCACAGTTCAAATGTAACTCTTTATATTATGAAATCAGTATCAATGTTACTGTTTACACTTGCCAGTTTTCAAATGACAGAATTTTCTTCTTATGAGATGACAATTGACAGATATACACACACTGTAGCTCTACAGGGATAGCTGTTAAAGCTCCATACCTGAACCCACTTATGTTCAGTTCTGCAGACCTCAGCAGCAGCAGCACCTGAAAGGGTTAAAGCCAAGATAGACAAAGCCACTGCATCAAAATGCCTCCTGAAAGAATTAAAGCCTAGGGGCAAGGAGGATATTTTAAATATCTTCCTCCCTTAACTAAACAAAAGAAAGGCCTTTGGGATGTAGAGAGTAGTTAGAATGGTTGCAAGATAAGGGGGCTCCGGGACAACTGGGCCTTGGGAGAACAAATGCACGGAAGATAGGAAGTCACAGAAGAACGACAACAGCCGCCTTGAAGGACACCGTTTAAGTGATCCCGGGACTGAGTTTGCGCAGAAGGAAAGGTCAATCAGCGAACATGGTGAAGAAGACTACGAGCCTTCATCTGAAGACCCCCAAAGACCACCACTGCCCATGCGGATCGGACATCTGCATATGTTAATAAGTTCCAGGAAATCTCATGTTTATGTAAATGAGTTCTCGGAAATCCTGTGAATATGTAGGACTTTATACTATATACTGAAAGTCTACCAAATTGGTGGAGCACTTATGGTGGAGAATCCCCAGTGCTGCAATAAAGGGTACCTGCTTAATGGTAACTTCGCTGCTATGGAGTTTCATTTCAGGGACTCTCTGAATATTCCGTCTCTCCCTCGGGGAGATCCGGACTGTGAGGAGAAGCATCCGTGAATTTTTGTATCACACCCACTTCCCTATATACATTCAGGGACTTCAGGAGAAAAAAGCTAGAAAAACATTTTATGCATCACTTAAGTGACCTTTAAAAATATTGTTGCATAAAGGAATCACACATAGCTCTTCCCCAAATAAGCAGTGACATTATTGCATACCTACTGCAAATAACCACACATTTATAAATCCACTCCAGATTTCGATGGAAGAGCTGGGTTCATTTGAAAACCAACACTGACTGCCACTTCCAACAACTCTGCAGACAAGACAATACCCCGTTTCACCTTACTGTTCATAAGATATGCAGATATTAATAAAAGTTTAAATTCATTTTCAGGCATTGTTACGTGGCAAGACCACCAGGCACATTTAGAGAAAAAGTAAGGTTATAGCCGAGAACATGCAAAGCCAAGAGCCCAGCCTCAGTTACCAGAGGTGATGTTAAGGTGTTAAATCCACTTAACTGTAAACCCAGCATGAGCTTATAGGGTTGCATTCAGGAAAGGAAAAAAAAAATAAAATCACTTGCAAGCTGAGTAGCATTCTAGCTGCCAACCTGAGTCAGCTAATAGTGCATGGAGCTACATCTACCTAAATGCATATTACTTTTTTTTTCAGACAATTTCCTTTTAGAAAGTTTTAAAAATGTATTATATATAAAAATTAAGGATTGGGGTGGCCTTGGCCAGCTGCCCACCCAGCTGCTCTCTCACTCCCCCTCCTCAACAGCTGCTCTCTCACTCCCTCACCTCAACAGCTTGTAGGTCAAGATTAACACAAAGAGATCACTTACCAATTACCATCACAGCCAAAACAGGCTCGACTTGGGGAAAATTAATTTTATTTATTGCCAATTAAAATTGAGTTGGCTAGTGAGAAACAAAGACAAATTAAAACCACCCCTTCCCAAGCTCAACTTCACTCCTTCATTCCCAACTCCTCTACCTATCCCTGAGCAACACAGGGGAATGGGGAATGGGGGTTGGGGTCATCCATAACAGCTCCTCTCTGCTGCTCCTTCCTCCTCACACTTTTCCCCTGCTCTAGCATGGGTCCTTCCCACAGGCTGCAGTCCTTCACAAACTGCTCCAGTGTGGGTCCTCTCTACGGGCTGCAGTCCTTCAGGAAATATCCACCCGCTCTGGCACAGGGTCCTCCATGGGCTGCAGGGTGAATATCAGCTCCAGTGTGGTCTCCTCCACGGGCTGCAGGGAAATGCCTGCTTTGCCATGGTCTCCTCGAGGGGAATCTCTGCTCTGGCACCTGGAGTACCTCCTCCCCCTCCTCCTTCTCCCACCTTGCTGTTCGCAAGGCTGTTTCTCACACTTTTTTTTCACCTCCTCACTGCTGTCCAGTGTTTTGCCCTTTCTTAAATATGCTTTCCCCAAGGTGCCACCATCTTGGCTGAGGGGCTCAGCTGTGCCCTGTGGTGGGTCTGTTGGAGCTGGCTGTCTGTCATGGGGCAGCCCTGGCCTTTCCTCACAGAGGCCACCCCTGCAGCTCCCTGCTGCCAGCGCCTGAGTACCCACACCCAGTACAACTGTACTTACTGAAGGGTAATAAGAACATCTGAAAAGGACTTCACTGAGAAAAGACTGCACCAAATACAATGGATTTACACAGGTGTTCATGAACACCAAGCCTGGCTTCCAGCTTTAGAGAGCTGAGGAAGAAAGACAGCTCACCATTTTGCAAGGCAAGACAGATTTTTATTTTTGTTTACAGACACTCTCAGCAAACTGGGCCTGGAGCCATCGAGACTGGATTCTGTAAAGCCACCCTTCAGTCACTAACAGCACAGGCCAAGGAAGCAGAGAGGAAAAACAGAACTTTATTTCTTTTGACAACTTCAGCCAGATTCAACAGAGCCTCAAAAACACCAGCATTACACAGCTGTGTGTAACCAAGAGCCAAGTAATGAAGGTTTGACTCAGCTGCGTTATCTACATCCAACACTGATTTTGCCTCATGACATTTTACATGGGCTTAACACTTCATGTCTGCACATCAACATAAAAGCACTTAAAGGATAATTGCCAATGAGTAAGAGCACTGGAGCAATGCATGATGTGTACAATATAGTAAAACTGAGAATGATAGTTTTGATAAAGTCTGATTATAAAAGCTCTCTAAGTGCTTTAGTGGTTAGTTGTGTAGTGCTATGCTACAACTCCAAACACCCGGGTACCATGCTGAAGTGATCATCAATGTATAGGGTGCCTCTTGGAGATTTCAGAAGGGTTTCTACCACATCACCTGTGAATGCACAGTCAACAGAATTATTTTAAAAGTGCTATGTCTGCAGGAAAAAACCTTCAAAGTTAACTTCCTCCCACTTTTACTTACATCATTTGGATCTTTTAAAAAATGTGTGTGTTTATGTTTATAAAAAAATCTTGCAGAAGAGAAGAGTCATAACTGTCCTAAAGGAAATGAATACAGCTATACATTTTTACGTACAACTTCTGTCAATATACTCTCCATAATATCAAAAACAAATTCAAGAAGCTTCTTCTGAAGGTTTCTGGTACATAAGTATCATTAACCCATGAAATATCTCCTACACACATGCACTAAAACTGCAGTGGGTTCAGTGAAGTCATTAAGCCCTGGGACCTAGCTTTATATTTACAGTAAACAAGTATCTATTGTTATGGGAATGTCTTTTGCCCACAGGTTTATTTAAGCAGCTTAACTGGCTTTATTTGGATGCTGTCTGAACAAGTACAGACACTGCATAGTTATCAACACCAAACTGCAGGAGGCATTTGTTAGCAGTACCATCAGAGATGAAAACAGGCCAAGCCATTCTACTTGTCCACACCCCTTAGAGTATAGGGAAGACTATGTAATTTTTCCATGTTTACGTATGTATGTATAAGATCTTTAAGGATTAATATCATGCACAATGGTATTGCTTTGTCTCCTAGGAGGCAAATCTGTTTAGAAGTGACTATACCTAAACATAGGGAAGAAGCTGCCAAGGAGTATCTGTGTGTAGGAAGAAAGTTCCTATTTGAAAAAAAAAAATCAAGGCAGACTGAAACAACAGCCTTTGACAGGCAAGACATACAGGAGGTGGATTACCAAACTCAAATCTAGACAGAAAGGATTGACATGCCAACCACCTGTTCATTCTCTCATGAAAGCACATTACCTCAACAATAATCAGTGAGGACAGAGGGATTAATGACTAATGAAAAACACCACACCCAACCAGAAATTTCAACTGAAATGATTTTATGTTTACAGTATAACCAAAGCTGCAACTGCAGCTCTTGCAGACACACTCAACTTAAGCTTATCCAGAAAAAACAGTTCATGAATCAACAGCTGCATGAAGCTCAACACATACTAGAAAAATCTGTCTGGGCCCCAACCAAAAACTTTAGGTGGCTAAACTGGGCTGATCCAGGTGCAACACCATCAGTGCCCAAGCCAGTGAGGCTCCCACTGCCCTTCTGACAAGCCCTGAAGCATACCGAGCTCCTGTACAACTGGCAGTGTATCAGGGCATCGGGCCATGGGATTGGACTAGAGCTGGTGTGAAGTCAGTTCCCCCGAAACACATACAGTGTGAATACTGTCCTCAACACCAGCCATTTCACCCCACAGAACCATTCCCCTTGCATTGCGCTACTTGCTTATGTAGGCAAGGCTCTTTCTACTGCCTCATTCTTTTTGTAGGAACAGGATTTCTGTGAAAAGTCTTTCTTCATATAAGGTTTATCATTAGATAACTGTAGGATCCTTTTTCCAGAAGCTGCATGCAAGAAGTTTTAGTGTCAAAACAACTTCTCTGCGATACAATCTATTAAAGCTCCCATACAGAAAAAATTAAAGAAAAGGCATTAATGTAGTTAGGGGGAGATCACTAGCATTAAAATAATTTGTTTATAACAATAGCAGGGTTTTTTGTTTGCTTGTTTTAAAGAAATTCTAAAAGCATGCAAGATTTCAGTAACTGCAACTAGCTACAGGCGAGACACTAGCACACACATACTTTGAAAAATGTTCCCAACTTGTCCTGGATTAGAGTCCAGGTCCTCAGAGATGTTTAGTTTGCTAATTCCAATACTGGCTTTGCTTTCCAGGGACAGATCTATGACTTAGCTATATCTACATTTGTTATCTGCAGTTTCTGCAATTTACTTTTTTCTTAATTTAATTACCATGCCAAAATAACACTTTTACGAGAGTCACATTGGGAAAGCAGACCTGGAATGAAAGTGGTTTAGCTCCTACAGCTATAAAGCCTGTCTCTACCTGCTTGTAAATCACCAGGGTGCATATAGCTGTGAGGCTATTCCTCTGCTGTGCACAAGGTACATTGCCACAGTTCCTAGCACAGCTGCTCTCTCCGGTAGCATGCAGGTGAGGTAATGCAGGGCTGTAACAGCAGGGCTTGCACCTCCCAGCTGTTTGAGTGGTTACCAAAGTTCAGATGTACTTCTTTTCCTCACCCTCAAATAAGCTTACACCTAAAGTGCCTGATGGTGTGGCTTTAAGTTTTTACATATTTTTAATATTCTTCCTTCATTTTATGTCTAATGGCCCTGTTAACTCAATGCTAATAGTCACATACTTAGAAGCATAAAGGTTATTGAAGACTATGGAGAAGGTTTTCCCGTAGTGCAAGTCATTATACCTTAACTAAACCTCTCTCCTCCTCCTCCTTTACCCTACCTGTAACTGTCCTACTTTAACTGTATGACCAGTGTTGTCTGAATGTAACCCTTAATGTTCAGTTGCTTCAATTCCCAGACAACAGTTATTACCTCTGATGAGAATTTAAAACTAAGCATACTGAGTTTGGATGGAAGCAAGCCAGGGGAGATCACAAAAACAGCTGCCAGGAGGGAAGGTAATACTCAGCATAGAGCGATAGCATTGTAAACCACTATGGATATTCTTTAACCATGTCTTTCTGAAAAGACCAGATGCCATGCAACTAACTACCTTAACACATACTCAGTTTGAGCATATATACACTCTCTCAGCAGAATTCAGTGCAACCCTGAGCCCACTCTATAATTCCAATACACAGTCTGTGGTTCAGCAAACTCAAGAACTCAACTGCGCCAAAGTCAATGACTGTCACTGCTCTGCAATGACCAATAAGCAATATGGCCAATTTTACTTCCTTGCTGTTTCAGCTACTCAGTCTGTAATTTAGACCCGTATTTTCTGAAAACATGTACAGCCCATTCAATATGCAGTACTCTGCTTACTGCACAGCTGCTCCGAGGAAATCAATGGCAGCTTTAACTTTGAAACATGTCCTCCAGTGGTATAACATGTTAACACCACTGCTTCACAAATACAACAGTATTTGAACAAACAGTAAGGGGAAGGAACCACTGATAACAAGTTAAAACCCATCCAGGAGGTTTACATTAGCCCATGTACTTATCAAAACTATAAAGACCCAATTGAGCTAAAGGTTTTTCCTGTGACTTTGTAAACAATCTATTCTGTTGGCTAGCTCAGAACAAAACATATCAGGCACATTTCCTCCTGCCCTTCCCTATCATGTACTATGCACAAAACCTGAAATACAGCATGAAAGACATCTGAGACATTTTTGTTATATGGTCTGAATATCAGCTTTACAATAAAAGTATCCACTGAGCTGTAGCTACAGCATTATTACATTCTAGTAAAAGTTTCCTGAGGTAACAATGAAAATCAAATTAGCAGTTTAGTGCAATAGATCACATGCTCCATTCAAGATTGCAGGGCTATTAAAAACAATGGGATCATTAATAGTCCAGATGCAATTAATTATACAGTCCCACCAGCATGGCCTCACAAAGGAAGTTTGTCACTCAGTATATAAGCACTATTCTCTGAGAATTAAAAATAAATAAATAAAAAGGATATATTGAGATATACAAAGTTGTTACAATACAACACTGCAAAATGCCTCTAATACACAAGTTTCTCTGCCAGGCAACAGGGAATTAATCTTTCTTGCTTGGCTGTTGTTGTAGTTTAACCCCAGCTGGCAACTAAGCACCACACAGCCGCTCACTCACTCCCCCCCAGCCAAAACCAGCACAGCTATACAGGTTGCCATCCTATAATCAGTTATTTTCATCCACACTTAATCATTTTGGAAGAGGTTTTTGTAGCTTGCACATGGCTTTTTTCTTTTTTTGCTTCTTCTGAAAGTCACTTCCAGAGCTGTTTGAACAGAAAAGCAAAAAAAAAAAATCTCTTTTCCTAGTTCAAGACTGTAGGTGTTATCAGTTAAGAAAAAAAAAAAAGATTGTGTTCATCCCTGGTTCCCACTTGAAATGTAGAGGCACTCAGTAAAGAAAAGCTGTGGCAAGGGCTACCAGACTATTTATACAGCAGAACACTTGAGCTTTAACCCTCAACATACTTGTCAAAAAAAATTTAAAACTCCACAGTTGCAAGAGAAGAGCTGAAAAAAACTACAGATCTGAAGGCTGAAGCAAGACATAACAAAAATTGGGGGGTGGGGGGGTTGGACTGCAGAGTATTTGAAGCCCACATCACAGTTTTTAAAGGAGCTTAGCAATAGCATGCACAGTACTGCTTGTGATACCATAACACTGAGAAGCTCTGGTCACAAGTTAGAATGCCGCTGTACTTGGTACCGTACAAAAGCAAAAAAACCAGAAACAAACCAAACCAAAACAAAAAAACCCAAACAACAAACAAAAAAATAAAAAAACAAAACAAAAACCAAACCAAAACAAAAATACCCAAAGAATATTTGTTCATCCTTCCCTCTTTCACTTATCAAGCTGTTGAAATAACTGATATTTCTCTTGAGTCAGAACCTGAACAGGCCATTTCCCAACCCAGCAGCAGAATGGGCAGAGCCTGCCTCACTGAAGTTCTTAATAACAGGCATCTGCTTCACCGTATTGGGCATAAGAGAAAACCTTCAGCCTGGTGTCAGAGCAATTCTGCCTAAGAAAACTTTAAGAACTTTGTTCACATTACTAATTTTCTCAGATTTATCACACCCCTTTTTGTAAGTCCCTGAATTCTGCATTTCAGATTTCTGTCTCCAAAACAAGGGTAAATATCTTCTTCTCATGCCTTGTACAGAAGGGCATTGCTGGTTAGTGTTTGCCAGCACCAGGTAACCCAAATAGCAAGATCAGAAACCAAGTAAGTTGATATGTAATAATGCTTCAGCACGGCAATGTCTGAGACTGCAGTTGTGCTTTGGGGAGGAGGGGGAGCGCATAATGTGCAACAAAACCAAGAGGAAAGGTACCTCATTACATGGATTGCCGCAGTAAAAGGCTATCTAGCTGCTCAGCTTGCTAGCCCGAGTACCTTCTCATTTGCACTGCACTTGACAGTGCTCATATTTTATGCCTCAAGACTTAGGACTCTCTTATCCCTTTGTATAAACCCAACTTTAGACAAGCTGTTACTGCTAGCAGTGCAGCCCCATCATATGGAGCTTCCTCACAGTACAAGAGTAGCACCACATTGTTATGTTTACTGACATTCAGTTCAAAGCAGCTTACATCTAGACAAAATGCCATCAAAGCAAAGGCAGTGGACTACACTGGACTGAGGCTGTCCTCCTTGGACAGAGCTGCAGCTTTTCAGAAAAGATGTTTCTCTACATTTGATTTCACAGTTGTACAGATACTGAGGGATCCTGAAGACTAGCCTCAGGACTATGTCCTCCTGCCTGTAAAATTTAAAGGGTGCAAAAAGCCCACTCAACCATTTTCACAAATGCATTCAAATTTTTTGAAGACTGGTATTATCAGGTCCTCACCCACCTCCTTCCAGGAGGATTTTAAGTATCTAAATAGTTCTGGCACATAAAAACAGATATGCAACTCAATGTATGAATCTGCTTCTTCAACTCTCACTTATTCCAAGTGAGAAGGGAGATGCTCCAGTTATAGGCTTATTTATACCCACCAAACGTCTTGAAAAGAAGCTCCAAAGAGCTGCAAACATTACTATTGTACAGATAATCTAAAATCTCAGGCAACAGCACGGAGCTGTATTAGATAAAGCCCAGAACCACGAGTCTCTCCTCCTCCCAGTGTATTTCTGGGATAATAAGGGTGCACATCAGCATGCACCTTAAAGGCCTATCTTGCATGCAGAAAGTTTAAAGTAGTACAAAAAAATTGATGTTTTTCTCCTAAAAGCAAATCAAAAAAGTGTTTTAAATTACTGTTGTGACAACCCTACAGTCTTAAAGTGTAAAGTATTTAACTTTACAGGAAACTTACCACAAACATATCGAAAAAACAAAGGCAATGCTGTTTCTCCAGCTCACATGACACAAGAACAGTTTTGTGGCTCCTCTAGGCTAGATGAGTGTTTAGTTAATCCCACTGCAATCATTTTAACATGGAGAAGTATACATTTTATGACTGCATTACTATTCCTTAGTATGATCTAAGGATCACACTGTAGCAATTAGGCAATTCATCTTTAGGTAGCTGTAGCATTCAGGATGTGCTACAAAAGGGAACGATCCATCACTGTCAGAGACAAGAAAGTCTGAAACAATTAAAAAAAATTATCTGTGATATCGCCCACACTGTCTAAGCATGTCCAACGGTTAGTACTTTGGCAAGACAAGCAGGAGGGGAAAAAGAAAGGTAACAAAACCATTACCACCAGTTAGGCGACACTGACATTTTGATAGAAATACAACCATCTCCATTATACATGGATGAACATGTAAACATTGCCATCACTTCACCCACTCATTGCTTGCTTTATCCCAAAGCATTTTGATTTCCATCCCTCCCCCAAATTACGCTACAGGTTTGTTGGGATGAAGATCTGGCAGACAATCTGTAACGCTGGAAGTACTGCAGCTCTCTAGTGGACAAATGTGTGAAAGAGAAGCTTTTAGAGCAACACTTTCTTTACTACCCTCTTCACCTTGCTATGAATACTTTCATGACAGAATCTTAACTTCCCAGTAATTAATTCCCACCATAGAGACCTCCTGAAGCCACAACAGATTGCAACATTGTACTGGATTTACATGGCAAGATTTTGGTAGCGGGGGGGCTACAGGGGTGGCTTCTGTGAGAAGCTGCCCCCATGTCCAATAGAGCCAATGCCAACCAGCTCCAAGACAAACCAACTGCTGGCCAAGGCTGAGCCAATCAGCAACAGTGGTAGCGCCTCTGGGATAACATATTTAAGAAGGGGGAAAAACTGCTGCAGCAACAGCAGCCATAAGAGAGGATTGAGAATATGTGAGAGCAACAACTCTGCAGACACCAAGGTCAGTGAAGAAGGAGGGGGAGGAGGTGCTCCAGGCGCCAGAGCAGAGATTCCCCTTCAGCCCCTAGTGAAGACCATGGTGAGGCAGGCTATCCCCCTGCAGCCCATGGAGGTTAACGGTGGAGCAGATATCCACCTGCAGCCCATGGAGGACCCCACGCCAGAGCAGGTGGATGTGCCCGAAGGAGGCTGTGACCCCGTGGGAAGCCTGTGCTGGACCAGGCTCCTGGCAGGACCTGTGGACCCTGTGAAGAGAGGAGCCCATGCTGGAGCAGGTTTGCTGGCAGGACTTGTGACCCCGTGGGGGACCCACGCTGGAGCAGTCTGTTCCTGAAGGACTGCACCCTGTGGAAAGGACCCACGCTGGATAGAGCAGTTCGTGAAGAACTGAAGCCCATGGGAAGGACCCACATTGGAGAAGTTCGTGGAGAACTGTCTCCTGTGGGAGGGACCCCACGCTGGAGCAGGGGAAGAGTGTGAGGAGTCCTCCCCCGAGGAGGAAGGAGTGGGAGAAACAACATGCAATGAACTGACCACAACCCCCATTCCCTGTCCCCCTGTGCCACTTAGGGGAAGGAGGTAAAGGATTCAGGAGTAAAGTTGAGCCCGGGAAGAAGGGAGGGGTGGAGGGAAGGTGTTTTAAGATTTGGTTTTATTTCTCATTATCCTGCTCTGATTTGATTGGCAATAAATTAAATTATTTTCCCCAAGCCAAGTCTGCTCATGACGGTAATTGCTGAGTGATCTTCCTGTCCTTATCTCGACCCACGAGCCTTTCGTTGTATTTTTCTCTCCCTGTCTAGCTGAGGAGGGGGAGTGACAGAGCGGCTTGGTGGGCACCTGGTGTCCAGCCAAGGTCAACCCACCACAAACATAAACAGCAAGAAGGCAGATTCAGGTGAAAAGTAAGCAGCAACTGAAAAAGCTTTTGTACTTATTCTGTGGAGCAAAGGATCTTTTTAATACATGATACACATCAACTAGAGAGTAGGTGAAAATGTGGAATAATCAACTTCAAAGATCAGTGGACATTTTACATGAGAAATCCTGTCTTTTCATGTTGCTCATCTTTTCAATACAGGACCAACTCTTATCAACTCTGATAGTCACTTCAGTGCCAAACATTTAATTTACAGAGTAAGAAAGAACTAAAATTATTTGAGAACAAAATACCACATTTTCCCCTTTTTTGTGTTTTGGGGTTTTTTTTGTTGTTTGTTTTTTTAAGCATCTAAAGTAATGAAGAGGACTCACTATGGTTAATTCAGAAGACAGTGGCAGGTTTAGAAGCTTTTGGATCAATTTCAAAGACAGCTGTGCTATATGACAAAGTATTATTCTCTCTGAAAGACTACTGCTCTTCCCTGGCTTGCTACTGTGCTCTGGTAAGCAATGCATATTCCCAGTAACTGTGACAAGGTTTGCAGAAAGATAAGCTCTTTCAGTAGATCAGCTGACAGAGATGGAAAAAACAGACAACTCTGAGGTGCATAATTTAACCTTCAGATCCTTGAGATTACTGATGTAGGCAAGGAATCTGTAGCTTGCCTTCATCCTCTTTTTAAGAAACAAAATTAACCCAAGTGAGCTCTCACCTGCCTTGTAAACAGGGCAGAACATTGGAGAGAACATAAACATTTCCATTATTTGACTGTAATTAGTGGGATGTTGATATGAAAATGATATCTTCAAGCACTTCTCTCAATGCTATGCTTTTGGCAGGTAGCACATAAAGAAAGTCTGAAATCATCTGTACATTCATCTCTGACTGTAGTCTTGTCTTTTTCCACTACCCTTACAGGTTTCAGTGTGCAGACAACATAGATGTTCTCTCAGTTTTAAATTAATATGCATTAGTTTATTTCTGCACTCTAATGCATTTTGGTGTCCTTGCAAAAAAAATGATGATTATACAGGTTGATTTGTCAGGTGGCTCTGCAGGTAGGCAGGAATTCAGATGTAAGCACTGATTACACCAAAATGGAAGGACTGGCAAAACCAAAGCAGAAAAAAAACACAGACAAAAAAGCTTGGCTTCAGATAATGAAGCAATCTAGCAGAGAGGAATAAAGAGGCGGGAAGAAGATTGCATATTCTAAGCAACCTTTCCTACTACATTAAAATGAGTTTATGTTGGCTTCTTCTAGCATTACTAACTGCAGGTGAGGTATCAGATTGCCCATGTAGAATTTTCAAATTCTAATGAATTCAATGTTGCTTTCTTTTTGGGCTTATCTTCCCTATACTTTCAGCATAAAAGGTGCCTGTAATTCATCTCCAAAGCACATAAATAAATAATCAGCTTTAACCTGAAGTTAACTGGTCTGCCAGTGGCTGTGAGTTCAGCTAACTGAACAGACAGCCTTTGTGTGTTTCTACACAGTATTTTGCAGGCTTACCAACTGAGCACCAAACCAACAAGACACAACATAGTTGTGGTAAGCACAGCCCCCAGCTCACATGCACAAAACCTGCTGAGAAGTAAGATATATTAATTACCTACCAGAGAGCACCATACTAACAGCAGCTACAGAGCTCCTACTCAGTTCAGTGAATAAAGCAAGTTCACATCTGTGCTGATTTTGGCTGGGATAGAGTTCATTTTCTCCATAGTAGCTAGTATGGGGCTATGTTTTGGATTTGTGCTGGAAAAAGTGTTGATAATACAGGGATGTTTTAGTTACTGCTGAGCAGTGCTTACACAGAGTCAAGGCCTTTTCTGCTTCTCACACCACCCCACCAGCGAGTAGGCAGGGGGTACACAAGAAGTTGGGAGGGGACACAGCTGGGACAGCTGACCCCAACTGACCAAAGGGCTATTCCATACCATATGACGTCATGCTCAGCAATAAAAAGCTGGGAGAAGAAGGAGGAAGGGGGGACGTTCGGAGTGATGGCGTTTGTCTTCCCAAGTAACTGTTATGCGTGATGGAGCCCTGCTTTCCTGGAGATGGCTGAACACCTGCCTGCCAATGGGAAGTAGTGAATGAATTCCTTGCTTTGCTTTGCTTGCATGGCTTTTGCTTTACCTATTAAACTGACTATCTCAACCCATGAGTTTTCTCATTTTTACTGTTCCGATTCTCTCCCCCATCCCACCAAGGGGGGAGTGAGTGAGTGGCTGTGTGGTGCTTAGTTGCTGGCTGGGGTTAAACCACGACACTCACATAATTTATAATTAAGGAAAATAGTCCTACGGTTTGGTATGGCTGTTCACTGTGTGCACTACTCAATGCTTTCATGTCAGCTAATTGAAAACAAAATACAAGAAAAGAAATAAAATGTATCTCAATGCACCACCCCCCCCCCAATTATATATCCATTTGTTAATGCTTGGCAAATGCTTATACTCTATGTGGTCTTGAAGGACTGGAAGAATGACTGGCTAACAAACAGATTTATTGATAAATTTGGCACAAGATCACCAGGTATAAGGGAAACACTGGAGAAAGCATGAAGAGTTGTAAAAAAAATGGTCAGTAAATCATAGCTCTACATGAGACAGCATGAAAAGACACATGAGAAGATAAGCATTGGTTTTGTTATTGGGCCTTGAAGATAAGGATACGGGGCTTTCCCAAGAAACAATAGCAAGGAATCAAAGAAGTAAGTAGATATATGGTGAAAATGACAAAGAAAGTGAACATTCATAGAATCATAGAATATCTCAAGTTGGAAGGGACCCATAAGGAGTTTTAAACCAGAGAAAAATCAGAAAGAAAGAGTATGCAACTCAGGACAAAATTAAAAGAGGTGAATTTTAGCAGGGCAAGCAAATGTCCTGTGTTATAGCTTTAATGGGTCAAATGCAAAAAGTAGAGTTTTATAATAGCTATTACATCAGTTTTATGACATTAGTTGACTTCAAATCATTGCATTTTAGAACTAGGCAGTGTTCTGCCAAATTCTTTTTTTTATACTGTTTAGAATATTCTTCTTTCACTTTGATTCTGTGTATTTAGGCACAAGTCCACATCTGCAAAAAACAGTTTTCAAAACATAGAGTGGGATTATCACCTGAGACAATCCCTAGACAAGACTGACAGCTCTGGCAAACACAGGGCTCTCCAAATAATACAGTTATAGCACCAGCAACAATAGTGCACTGCTTCCCTTTCTGCATAGTAAATATGCATCAAGGCTGACCTGGAAGAACCACTTCTTTGGATGAATAAGTCTCCATGCTTACTCAGTTCTTGCCCTCCCTGTTGAGACTGCCAATAGTACTGCCAATTAGTGCCAATCCTGAAAGCAAATTGTAAGATGAATAGGCCTCTCAGTTTTTAATTCCAGACTTTTACACTGGTGCTGTATAAATGTTTCATTAACGCACACTTTTCTGTAAGAGGTGGTTCATTCACTTGTATTTCTGCCTTACCTCTGGGAAAAAAGCTGTCTACCTGAAGTACTAGCAGAAAATGGGCAAACAGGAACTTGCACTTTTGAGTGCTCTTCCCAGCTCTAGCAATAAACTCTGAAATCAGAGTTCTTTTCTTGGGAATCTAGATTTATTGAAAAACCCATCTTACGGTGCCATGAAGACCACCTTAAATTTTTACCTGATGTGCTTTATCTCTACACGCTCACTCTTAAACAATATCCAAGATCAGGAATTCAAAAGCTTTTATTTGGTGGGGTACAACGCATTGGCATTAGTGGCAGGAATACCCACTGACGCCAACCGCAGTGGTAGGCTGGAAGCAGGTAAAACAATGCATAGTGGCAACTCTCATTTCTGGGCAGGGGCAGGCACCACCAAACATACAGCATGGCTTGGATGTCCTTTCTTCTTATCTCTGAGGGTCTTCTTATATCTTAGGATAGGATGAATTTCCTACTTCAGAGTAAGCAGAACCCACTTCATTCCTTCCCAAGAGAATCGATTCTGAGACTCTCTCTCTCCATTAAAGAGCTTTTTTGACAATGAATGTGAAGCACAATTTACTTTCCATAGCACTTGCAGAGCATGAAGTGAGGACATTTGAACATGTTGATTAGCTTCAGATTATCTCAAAAGACATTAACAGGCTAGTCATGTTACATTGTAAATCCTTAGGTATATGCATGAACAGAAATATCCATTCAAGTCAGTGGAACATGTAATAAACCTGAGAAAAATATAACATATCATATATTAATTGAATATGTTACCAGATGTAAGGTGTCTCTGCCAAAGGAGGAAAAATAGCTAGTGTAGGCCTCCACCTGCTGCAGGTGCTTTTATCAAGTCCAAGTAGTGCCACCATCTTGTCAGCTAGAGATGATGTGATCAGGACTAAACAGCGTAATTGCTAAAGATACTTTTGTAGAGAACTGCTAGTGCAAAACAACGAGATGTCTCAAACAGCCTGGGTGCTAAAACCACAATGCAGAGCAGCAGTCGCTAGGACCCAGGACCGGACAGTACCTGGAGCGAGGGAGTCCTGTGAAGACAGGCCGGCCTTGCCTCAGCCCCATCCCCCGCGGTCTGTGAAGCGTCTTATTCCCCCCACACCTACTGCCTGGGGGAGGGTCCTGGTATCACTTCTCTTGGTTTGACTAGTCACCCCTCTTAATTCAACTGGTATCTCTACCACTCCTGGAAATGGGACGAGAGAAGGTTCCAGAAGTCCAGAGACTGAAATCTATAAATAGGGACTCTTGCTCTTTCTCGGGGGCTCTCTCCACTGAATACCCCTGTTGGCAGGTCCAACACTGGATCCAGGACTGGTGAGTCTCCTCTTCTTCCCTCTTTCTCTCTCCCCCCCTCTCTCTTTCACTTCTCCTAAGGTTATTAAGTTGTTAAAGTTGTTAAATTGTAGTTAAGTACTGCACGGCCTACCTCGATTTTCCATAAAGCCGCATAGCTTAGCCGCATAGCTTAGCTGCATAGCTGGGGTAGATATAATTGTGAGAGGGCTGGTGGGTATCAAATATTTGTACTCAATATTTGTCTCTATAGAAGCTTTCTATTAAATCTGGTGTTTGTGTATGGACCTTGAGCGTTGGCCCACCTTAATCCACACCGAGAGGATTTGCGAATCTTAGTCACCCCCCCCTTCCCCCAGGTGGGACGTGACATTTTTTTAATTGGCATCACGGACAGGATCCCCTCGGTGTTGGAAGGTCCTAAGGGGATACTGATTCTCCATCCGGTGAACGCGGACAGGAAGAATCGGGAAGCCATAGGCTGGGAGAGGTTCGAGCAGTGGCAAGTCATGACTACCCGGGAAATGTCAATGCTTGACTGCTCCCCAGTTTTTGAGAAGTTGAAGGAGTACAAAGGGTGCCCTACTCCTACACCTGGAATAGCTCGGGCTCACAATAATTGGCATGACCCTGAGACAGTGGCGAATTGTATAGTCCCCTTTGCAAAAGAGCAGAAGCGGCTAGCGGGTAAGGAAAAAGCTCTGGTGTGCGCTATATTAGGAGCCACACTGACGGTGGCACAAAAGGAAAGGCATTTGGCGAGGCAGGCGGAAGGAGAAACAATTATGTCTTTGCAGGACCAATTAACAGCGGAACGTGAGAAAAGTGAGAGTTTACAAAAACAGCTAGAAAGTTTACAAAAACAGCTAACTGTGGAGCGCAACGCCAACCAGAGGGCTCACACGGCTCTAGCGGATGCGTTGGATAGAGAGAAAAATCTTATGGTCTGAATTAGAGGAAAACAAGCGGGGGGTTTATGATCAAACAGATCGTGACTCAATTCCGGATAGCGAACCAGGATTTTCGAGTTTGCAAAGTTAGCCAAAAAGTCGGCATCCAATTTAAGAAGAAATTTTTCACCCCGAAACCAAAAAGGAGCAGGCAATTCTGAGACCATTAATTAAAATGGAGACCACTGAAGGCCAAGGTGGAGGAGCTTCGCAAGTCACCACCCGGATGGTGCCATATTCAGCAACCAAACTAACAAAAATCCAGGAAAAATATACTAGGCAGGCTCAAGAATCTGACACTGAATAAGTATGGAGGGTGTCACTGACTGGCAGAGACCGAATTTTACTGTCAGAAGATGAGGCGCAGGGATACTGGGGGCCCGGTGTATTTTTAACCACTGATGATCAAAGAGAGCTGTGGTCGTTAACTCAATGAGCCGCATATTGGGCAGGAGGCTTAGACCCCCTGGAAAGAGGAGACCTGGCATGTATCGAGATCCCCAATATAAATCATTTAACCAAAAGTTTACAAAAGGCTGCCTGCCTCCAGTTAATGCACGACAGGCATTTATTCCCTCAACAGCTTTCCCCGATGTTACTAAATGCACACCCTGACAGAATGACTCCTCTGATCTGGGGTCTTCCGGACTTGCTGAAGCTGTACGTGGTACAGCTGCAGGACCACCTAAGGGATACACTGGCCCCGAGGGGAGGGGGGGAGTGGAACCAACGAGGAAGAGGGGCCATGACTTGTGGGGAGGTAGCCCAGGAACTGATAAATTATGGTAGGAGAATGGGTCTCACTTGGGGGGGCAATAAAATCAAGAACTGCCGTACGGAGAGTGGAACAGCGGGAAAATCGCCCCCCCCCCTCGGGCCGATATGGATATGTTCAACATCCAGTCTTTTCAAAAAGACTCAGCCCCATTCAATGCACCGCAAGATGATAATCCAGGAATTAATTGGATTTAGGTGGGGAATGAGACAATCATGTAGGTGCCTCTTCTTAGAGTTGTAACAGAAGCTGGAAAATGTGTACTGAATGATAAGGGGACTGCAAAACAGCGCGCTAGAGAGAAAGCAAGCAGGCACTGAAGCTGTCTAATCAAACTCTTAGAGTTTGCAAGAACTGCAATTGTACAGAAGGAAAAGAACAGAAATTCCAGTGCAACAATTAAAATACAAATATGTTTTGCTTTCTGTTCCTTTACTGCTTTGTGTTGCTTAAACTATAAAAATCTATACTTTGCTTTATTGCTATGCTTTACTACAATGAAGGTATTTCAAAACAATTCAAATACAACTTTAAAAAGATACCTTGAAACAAAATAATTGCAAAATTAAACAATGAATCAGAATATCCTGGAGGAATGTCAGGATAGTCTGTCTTTTTTTTTCTTTCCCAAAGGCAAAGTTTAATTTCAATCAATACTGTTAAAAAGAAATTGAATTGGAAAAATCCACTGGAAAATTTTAAATAAGCCTTACCAAGCACTTTTTGAAAAATTGGCCTGTTGCATCTTCATCAAAGCTCACCAAATCAGTGTGTCTCTAGTAGTTGAAACTCCTGTTCCCCCTGAATAAAGATAAAATCTATTTCACTCACAGAACTGTTGCAATAAGAAATTAATTCATTTACAAAACACTCTTGTATTACAGCAATGAATGTCACAGAAAACACCAGGCAAAAAATAATTCTATGTATGTTCATCATAAGGACTGGGTTTTATGAGGTATGTCAGGCCTGAGGTCACCCATGAGGCAAGTGAATATAAAGAAATATAAAAAAAATAGATACCCACTCAACGAGCACTTGACATGTAACCTATAACATGAGTCTGTTTTTTAATACTACCATAATGCATATGATTGTGTACAATTACCCAGGAAATCATGATTCTGACCTATTCAAAATTCATTACCTTATTTAGTGATTTTAAAGTCCTTTTAACATTGTAGGTATGAAACACAATATATTCTGAAGTAAGCTTATGAGATGCTAAAGTGAGTAATCTGTCTTAGCCATCCCTTTAAAATGAAAATAAGAAATTATTTCCAATAATGCAATCAACAGTTGAACAAAAAGAGGTTCAATGACTTCTTAAATAACAGTTTAAAAGGTTCTTTCAACAGCCACACTTTCCCCTTTCAAAAAGAATGTGTTCAAGTTTTCAAAACCATTTATAATCATTTTGATGTGTTACATTTTTTCTGTCATTGCAGTGCATTTAATGTGATAATTAGAACTGCTAGCAAATATAGGGGAACTTTATAAAGATATTAAATCATTCTAACATAGCTCTAGGTCCTGATGGATTTAGTAATGACTTCTAAAATGAGATTCCAGACAAATCAAATGACTAAATCATAGAATAGAATCGTTAAGGTTGGAAAAGACCCTTAAGATCATCGAGTCCAACTGTTAACCTATCACCGCCAAGTCCACCACTATACCATGTCCTCGAGCACCACGTCTACCCATCTTTTAAATACCTCCAGGGATGGAGACTCAACCACTTCCCTGGGCAGCCTGTTCCAATGCCTGACTACCCTTTCGGTGAAGAAGTTTTTCCTAATATCCAACCTAAACTTCCCCTGGCACAGCTTGAGACCATTTCCTCTCGTCCTATCACTTCTTACTAGGGAGAAGAGACCAACCCCCACCTCGCTACAACCTCCTTTCAGGTAGTTGTAGAGAGCAATAAGGTCTCCCCTCAGCCTCCTCTTCTCCAGGCTAAACAACCCCAGCTCCCTCAGCCTCTCCTCATAAGACTTGTTCTCTAGACCCTTCACCAACTTCTTGATCCAGTTAAAAAAAAAAAAAAATATATTATCAATGACATAAAAGCTAAAGAAGTCTTGGAAAGGATAACATGTACATATCTCTCAACTCTGTGTAATGATAATTTGTTGAATGAAAAATTTACCCAAAGCACATAAGATATTTCAGCTGTTATGGTAGGATTTAGGGAATTAACAATAATCTCTTATCCCTGCAGCATTTTATTCTGACTCCAGGAGGGTCAAACCCGTAATTATTTTCCACAGGGAAATTATCCTGCTATTAACCCACCATTATATTTTATGTAGCACAGTTAATGCAAACACCCTATAGTGTTGTATAACTAAAGCATAATTCATTAAATTAATACAAATTTAAAGTAAGACAAGTAACATAAAGTAATCCTTTAACTTTTCTAATGTGTAGAAAACTGAGGTCAGAAAGTTCATTGGGGACCAGAGGGTTCGGTGGCAGTGGAGAGTGTCTGCCCTTCACTGACTCTGTGTGGGAGGCACTGTGGGAAGATTTCAGCAGGAACCCAGGCTGGCCAGCTGTGATACTGCACCTCTGTCCCCTGTGATATGTCTCCCTGCAAGCATGAGGAAGTGAGATACATACGTAGGCATGCCTGCTGTGACAGACTTTGCACTTCATACTAACATGAACTACTGAAGGCTCATAGAAATACTTATGTATGTCTGTAAAATAAAAAAACCAAGCACAACCCATTCTCATTGCATAATCAGTGTTTTTATCTACAAAACAATTCCTTCTAGTGGAACAATAATTTTTTAGGTGACAAATGTTCTTTTAACAGTCACAGTATTTATCTGGATCTGTAGTTGGGTAAAATATACATGATTACCATTTGCCTAACTTGAAATAATTGATAAATTTTGATTTGCCAAACTATTTTGGCTATGTAAATTAGCCAGTGTGATATTTAAAACTCGTAAATATAATCAAGAGATCTAAGCTTGTAGTTTGTCTTTCTTTATATTTTATGGAGAATATGTACATTTAAATACTAACATATATTTTGGGACAACATTCAGTTCTGAATACTGTAAAATGTATATATTAGACCAGTGATTTTTAAGTACACAATGTCATATCACATTAATAAATAGTATGACTTGAAAACACAAATCTCAAACAAATTACGACTTACTCTGCCACAGAACCCAAGTTGAATAAGGAATTTTAAAAAAAGAAACAAAATTAAATATGAAAGGTTAAAGTCCAGGAGAGGACTAGAAGGCAGTCAACCATTTGTAAGCAAGCACATCTTCCTTTGGCTGGTTGTCAGGTCCCAGCTCCTCAGAGAAGAACAGGATTTATTCTCTGCATTTCTAAATAGCTACATCTAAGCTGAGTGTTAGGTTCAGGGTCTCAGTTCTCCAATTATCCAGTCTGTGAATTTGGATGACTGCACTCCAGCTTCTTTTTGGACCAGGTGTCCAGGATTCCTTCCAGCAGAAACCATGACAGGTTTCTGGGGTGTGAAGAAACAAGAGTGTACACAGTGATCTCACCCAAACATACAGCTGGGACAGAGCCAGGGCACATACCTGGACCTGGGAACTAGGAACTGCTATCAGCTCCCACAGTAGCCTTAATATCACATCACACCTAAGGACCTCCATGGCTATAGGCTCTACTTCCATGAAATATGTTAGATAGATGGAAGAGACGCTAGCATGGTCATTGAAAAGAGTGGACAGTTCAACTTTCCTGCAATATTAAGTTCTTTAGGAAAAATATGAAAACTAGAATTATAAGTATGTTGCATATAATATCATAGAATCGTTTTGGTTGGAAAAGACCTTTAAGATCATCATATGTACAAAGACATAAATGTATGCATATATGTCATAAAGCTTTATAAAGTTTACAAACTTTTTTTGTTTGATATCCCGCAGAAAGTGGAATTTTCCCACTGAGCAAAACTATGAACCACCTGTGCTCTGAGAAAGGAATCTGGGAAGGAGCTAAAAGATAAAAAAGTATTTGTTTAATAAATGAACCATGAGAAACTAACGACTATACCCTTGAAGAAGAGCTAACAGACTGATAAAAGGGAACATCTTGGCACCAAAGACTGGATGGTGGCCAGAAAAACATGAAGTCTGATAAAACTGCAGAAACTGGGTGAAAGGTAAATGCGGCAAGGGGAGATCACAACCACCGACTCAATTCAGGACTGAAAAGACTTGCCCCACACCTGAAAGGAGCATGCATGCTAATTTACATAGCAAGTGAGGCTAATTTAAATACAGTAAACCAATAGTGTATGAAATGTTAATCACTAAGCAATAAGTGTGAATTTGGGTGGGTTTATACTAATCATGTAGCAGGATAAATATGCTGTAGTTTTGTACGAAGGTGTGCTAGATTTGTGGAACTACCACCTAGCACCCATCTTTGTGCAAATATGAAGGGAATAAAATACCTCGGCTCTGTGTGTTAATTGGCGTCTGCACACTGGGCTAACAACCTTGCATTTGGGATAACAGTTTATTTCTTGCTGGGTCCTGCGCACGTCTCAATGTTGCAAAGCAGGGGGAGAGAGAACCAGTCATTTCTGATATCCTAGAAAAAAAGTTTAAGGATTAGATCTGGCTCTCCTCATAGACTGGAAAGAAACCTGAAGGTTAAGTGCTATGTTGTACCTATGGAAGCTAAATCTCTTCAGGCCATTTTGGTACAAACTTGCAGAGATAGACAGAGTGCTTGAAGCCAGACCATGTTTCAGATTGGGTCCCTCATGTCTGCCATACTCATGTTTAAAAGAGTATATTTTGACATTGTTTCTATGCTAGGAAGCCAAATGGGTGTCAGAAATGTTATATACACATACACATTTGTATAAGAAATTTCATGCATTATGCTTAGAAATAATCAGGTTTTGCATTTGTATCAAGAAAGTAACTGCAGATATAACACAGAAGTCAAGAAAAGGAAAAGAGACAGAATGAGGAAGTAGAAGGGGAAAAGAAAAACAGAAATAAGAAGAATCTTCTGAAATTCCCACATATATTGACCATTTCCTTGTTGTTGCTTTTTTTTTTTTTTTTTAAAAACCACCTGGTCACCACTCCATCTAGACTATCCATGGCCCGTGGGAAAGCAACACAGCTATGAACCCCCTTATTTTCAAAGACTCGGGTGTCTCAAGTATCAACTTTTTTCTAACTGTTCAAATAGATGTCAAGGCATTTACTTCCTGGCAATATCTATTTTTAATCTATCATTCTTTGTGGCTAATAGAACTCAAGCAAAATTATAGTGAACCACAGAGTTAACTTTAGGTAAGTTCCGGAAAAGAACAGGATATCTCTATACCTGTGTGTGTTTGTGTCATGGAAGGGCTGAGAACCAAAACCAAGGTATAAAAGCCAAACATCACAGAATCAGGCTTAAGCCATGCAGCTTCTCATTTCAGCAGGCTGCTTTGCAAGAATATGAGCAATTCCTGCTAGCACTTCACAACCTCAAGGCACCCTAGAGGCAGATCTCTGACAGCTGGGAGTAAACTGACTCAAGTGGTAACAGACAGAGCGTAACACTTTAAATCATAGCCTAACCCCCAAGCAACTCTCAGCTAAAGGCTGGGAGTTGCAGTGGTATCAAAGCAGCATTTTTACCACTACTAATGACTAAAAGAAAACAAAGAGTGAAGGCTCACAGTTGTCATGTTATTTCATATGGAAAATTGCATAGCAACATCTCAGTTTTAAAGTGTGATCTTAGCGTAGGAACCTCGCCACCTGGTATTTATGGCAAACTTCTCTGCAAGTAAAAGGCAGGATTTTTTTATCCAACCTAGCTAAAATCAACAGCAGTGAATCTAGAGAAAAAAGTTTACCTGTTTTTCAGCAATTTTTGTTTTGTTAACAAGTAGGATTTCTCTAGATCAGAAAACATTCCTCTGCAAAACAGCATTTCTAACCAGTGGCAGCACCTTTCCTCTTCTTTGCACGCAGCAAACACAGAGGAAGAAAAAAATAAAATTTGACTGCGTTCAGCATGTTTCCATTCATATTTTGAAAAACATACAGTACTAAATTGTTTCTCTTCCAAATATGTCCTACAGTTGCATCCACAGAAACTGAGAATTATCACTCAAATCTTGCCAGTTTGTATTCTCTTTCTTTCAGTAATAACAGTTTTCCAGGCAAGGGCTTCTGAATCAAACTTATTTACATCCAAATACAAATCGGTCTCTCCGCTCAATGCTGTTATTTTAGAAATGGCCCCTTTTTCTACTGAGGTTCATAGAAATTTATGTTATTTTTCTTTAACATGGGCAGATGTAACCAATTGTCCTGGTTTCAGCTGGGATAGAGTTAATTTTCTTCCTAGTAGCTGGTATAGTGCTGTGTTTTGGATTTAGGATGAGAATAATGTTGATAACACACTGATGGTTTAGTTGTTGCTAAGTAGTGCTTACACTAGTCAAGGACTTTTCAGCTTCCCATGCTCTGCCCGGTGCACAAGAAGCTGGGAGGGAGCACAGCCAGGACAGCTGACCCAGACTGGCCCAAGGGCTATTCCATACCATATGACATCATGCTCAGTATATAAACTGGGGGAGTTGGCCAGGATCACTGCTCAAGGATGGGCTGGGCATCGGTCAGCGGGTGGTGAGCAATTGCATTGTGCATCACTTGTTTTATATATTCTTTTATCATTATTATTATTATTTTCTCTTCCTCTGCTGTCCTATTAAACTGTCTTTATCTCAACCTGTGGGTTTTAATTTTTTTTTTTTTCGATTCTCTTCCCCATCCCGCTGGGGGTGGGGGGAGAGTGAGTGAGCGGCTGTGTGGTGCTCAGTTGCCAACTGGGGGTTAAAACACAACACCAATAAAACTGTTTTGACAAGCACTTTGAGTTTGCAAGTTTTTGTGATATGTGAACATGACTGACTTGATAACAGAGAGGCATTATGACCAACTCAGTGCTTAGTACAGTGGTGAGATTTTGTTTTTGTATCTCTACATCTGGGTCTGCAGGAAGAATCTGAGGGCTTTTTCTTGTTACTTTGGTTTTAAACCATTTATAAATAAGTGCTGTGCATAAAAGAGACTGTATAGAAGGGCAGAGGAGTAGGCTGCTTTCCGGATAAATCGTTGTCCAAAAATCTTTGTTTTAAGCTGAAAAAAGTATACTTTTAAACATAATTTCATGGCTTTTTTGAGTTATTGTTATTACTGTTATTAATTTCAGCAGCTTTACTGGCATAAATGGTGCTTTTATTGTACTATGATGTGGCATCCTGTACAATGCAATATGGCTACCAAAAGCTTAAAAGGCAGACAACAGAGCTAGGACAAGTGAAATACTGAAAAGTTTTGAGCTAATCCATCAGGTCAGTTTTTATTTATGAAAGTAATTTTTAGCTCTAATAAGTCATTTGTATGTTTTGACAGTGCTAGTGAGAAAGCATGATAACTGGAAGAGGGCAGAGTAGCCCTATTCCACAGTATATTTCATAATTTGTTACAATAAGCCCACATGCTTCTCTAGAAGGAATATGAATATCCGTCCATTTCATGACATAGACTGTACTAGGTGTTTATACTTGTCATCGTGCAAAGGAGCAAAATACTTATAGTCCTGCACCTTAATAACCTCTGTGCCAAAAAGAACTGGAGGACCATATGAAGATTAAGCAGTGAAGGTTACTAGTTCAGAATATGCAGCACAGAGTTTAATTTGATTCACAGCAGGCTCAGCAGAAACATGGTATTTGATGTACCTACTGCAGGGAAGTAAACTCTTCTTTCATAAGGAGCATTTAAACTGTCAAAAATGTGAAATGACAATCAAATCCTACGTTATTCAGTCTCTTCAAAAAGAAGAATGCAAAGAATTTACAGAAACCACTTTCCAGAAACCACAATTACTAGAATACTTATTAACTTGTGGGGCATAACTAATTGTTTGTAGTTAATTCCAGAGAACCATGACAAATGTGGAACTTTTTGGCTTCTCTCATAATTTGACACTTACATCAAACCATAATTAGAGCAAGCTGATTCAATGCCATCACTAAAACCTGCTGAATTTTACTCTATGTGAGACTTTGTAGAATAGCAAGCACTTTCCTAGTCGAACTGCCTGAGATAGAGAGATGTATGTGGCCCTGTCTTTCACATGTACTATTGAATCACACAGTGCTAGAAATGCTGGTAGAGTATACAGTTTTTAGTAGAAATGAAACACTGTGATATATAGTTCCTACATGGCCTATCTGAATTCTTAAATAAAGTGTGATCAATAATTATTCAAATTCCTTGCTTTATGCATGGCAGGCTGAATTATACCTGCAGTGGATAGTAGCTACAGTTCATGCTTACAAATTATCCATGTTCCATAACGTGCAAGAACAATCTTAGTTTTTTGCAAGACAAAGTGGCACGCAGCAACTGTTGACAATGAAGTACTGCTTTTTATGAATTTGCTGCTTGAGTAAGTGGCAGGAAGCTTTTTCATAGCAAGTTTTAAGCATGTGTTACAGAATGGGGGGGCTTGGCACCGCGCTGAGTAGGGCAGTGGGTAATGAGCTTAGATGAACAAAGCACCTTGCTTTTGGATGTAGCATTTCTATCCAAGTCCTGTTTTCTCCACCTCTGTCATCTGAACCTGAGTGGAATTTAAAAACTAGCCTGTGTCTCCTGGAGAACCAAATTTGGTAGGTGTTTTCTTAGCTTATTTAATGTGCAGGTAGGCTCAGGCTCCCAAAAAATGCAGTTATTGCAGCTTTCTTTACAAATGCAACAGCAGTACTTCTCCTCTGCCCTGATTCTTTGATAAAACAGCTGGGAGGCTAAAGCATTCATTCAGGAATCAAGAAAGCAAGATTATCAACTCAATCAGATGGGAGACAAATGTACGTGTCCCAAGAGTGTCTCCTTCTGCTTGCTGTCAGTGGGGCACACCTCATCTCCACAACTGAATCTGTGCTGTTATCCAACAAGGAGTTCAAGACTCACAAGGAGAGTGAGGAAGAGAAAGAAGCAGCCTAGCTCCACAGCCAGATATTTAGAGCACTTTACCAAGACAAGGAAGACCCAAGCTTTTAGTCACTCCAATGGTCATTTTGCATTAAACTCTCTTCAGGCGTAACATAGATACAGATCAAGAGTTAGAATACAAGTTTCTTCCTTCTATGGGAAGTGCCCCAGACATTGACTTTATTGTATAGAGGCAGACTTTCAAAAAAAGAGGATTCTCCTGAGTGACAGAAACAGCGGGTCTGGTATGCTTTAGGAAAAAACAGGTTAGAAAGAGAAAAGCAGGCCCTACTTCTCTGGCCCATTCTTGAGAGAGGCTTTGGGCTGTAGATCTCAAATGGATAGTTTCCTGCTTACTGCCTTAAAATCTGGAGAAGAGACAGGTTGAAAACATGCCTGGTTGTCAGCTAGTTACTGACTACCTTTACTGAGTTCCCTTTGCACCTAGGAGGTGTTTATGGGAAGTGCCTTACTTTACTAGGCACCGTATGGGGAAGCAACACATCTAAATCAGCAGAGCACAGGTTAGTGGAATTGGTGGAACACAGATTGCACTTCAGTGTACAATATTTCAGATGCATATTTTTCTTTCACTACCAGACTGGCCAGTAGCTTTTCATCCTCTCCTTTTGAAACTAGTGTGGTATAGTAGAGGGCTTAGTAAGACAAAGATGCAGGGCACTGTAACATCTACCTTTCAAATCTCGACATCTTTGGCACTAGCCCAGGGTAAATATGTGATCCTTATTCTTTGACAACATTGTTCAAACACTGAATTAATGTTTGCTAACTGCATTAGATTGACTCTATCCAAAAAAAGTACACAGCCACTTTCCACAGGACATATAGCATAAGTGCAAGCTGATCAACCAAAGTTATTTAAATCTAATCTCCAAAGTGTCATTTCCTTTTAGGTATCCATTTCACTTCTGGAATTACAACCAAAAGCGCTGGTTCTGATTGATAGCTTTGGCCATAAGGAACTAAACTGAGATCACTATTTTGTTTACCATAGACATTAAAATCCATCTCTGTCATGTTTTCAATATAGTAAAAAAATTATCATATGGCTACCTCTTGTATACCCAGAAGTTATCTCAGCACCACCTGCCTGGTCTGTCTGATGTCTCTCATTAAAAAGTTGGACTGAAAGCTCACTGGATCATGTTATATCTATACAGTATCTTGAGGAAGCAGGCTAGAGTGTGGCACTTTGCCAGCTCAGCTCTATACACATGCACACACACACGTGTGCGCACACACATATTGCTTGCGTAGGGTGCCTCTGGCTTGGCTACTAGCATCCATCTACTATAAAGGCACCTTGAGATCAGGCCACCAACAAATCCAATCTACCCTTATGGCAGGAAAGTTCAGGAGCATGTGGGCAAGGACAAGTGGGATCCCTGATGGCACTTGCAAGTACATTACTGCTCTGGTGCATGCTAAGGGATAGCGAGGGTCTAAATTTTCTCTATGGCCTTCTCTGAAAGTTACCTCAACAGGATTTACAGCCCTTTGGAAACAGTGAGATTAGACTTATGTAGAGCCTCAGCCATGTATTTAAAATGCAGTTGATATGCTATGTTTGTATATCATGTTTAACACAAAAGGTCTGAGACCTTTTGTGGATGCTTCAACATTATGCGTGATTGATAATAGATCACTGTTACCTGATATCAGTGGTTTTCTGGTAATAGTTAAATAACTGTGGACTAGGAAAGAATTGATGCCAGAATCTTGAACAAGGAAATTCTGGGTTTTTCTGGACTGAGGAAGCCTAAGCGTATTATATATTCAGTTATTAGGTTTGTAGCCAAGAAGAAGAAAATGTATGTTGGTTGCCTTATTCAGGTCATAAGCAGCATCTACTTTTCAGCAAGATTCTTCTGTAGACAAGGTTTTATTGAATTATTTACACTTAAATCTCAGTTATAAGATGAACTGACTTGTAGTTACAAAGAAGATGGAGACTCCCTTTTTACAAGGAGTCACATGGTGAGGACTAGGGGTAATGGGTACAAGTTACTCCCAGGGAGATTCCGATTGGACACGAGAGGTAAATTTTTCACAATGAGAACAGTCAATCATTGGAATAATCTCCCCAGGGAAGTGGTTGACTCCACTACGCTGAACACGTTTAAGACTCAGCTGGACATGGTGCTGGGCCATCTCGTCTAGATTGTGCTCTTGCCTAGAAAGGTTGGACCAGATGATCCTTGAGGTCCCTTCCAACCTGGTATTCTATGATTCTATGACTTTATATGCATAAATAGCCACCACCAGAATACCACTCATGCACATCTTTCATATAAAAACATAATCTATAAAACTCTAACAGGTTGGACTGACTCAGACAAAAAGCAAGGCAAGGCAAAGCAAGGAAGCCATCCCACCTCCTGAGGGGATATATTAAAAGAGACAAGAGACCAATGCTGACTCAAAAAACAGTAAAATAAGGAACTATACAAACTTCCCAATTTTTAGAAACAAGTTGTTATAATTTTTGCTTGTCCCTAATCTTCAAACCACTGATCCAAGTTTTAGAACAAAAGCTTCTGACAGTAGCGTAGTTTACCTAACCACATCTCATTAATATACTGCTACCCAATAGCAATAAAAGCTCCCCAAAAGCTAACACCAATCACCATATCTTGCCAGAAGCCATACAAAACGGTCAGAGAGTCTGGTCCCCAGGATGCAGGATTGCCACCCCTGCTTTAAAGCCTTAATCATGACATCCCCTTGTCCCAGTGAACAGCAAGAGCATTTCAAAGGAGGTCACTTCTCCTCTACCAGAACAAAGTAATGATGCAAGCCATGGATCCTAAGCACATACCTGAACTGAATCCAAAGGAGAGTCCATCAAACAAAACAAATAGATAAACTTAAAAATGGCACCTCATATAGGGCTACAAACAAAGCCATAACTTGTGATAGCAGCAGGTAGGAAAATAGAGGTAACAGCAGGGAGCTGGGAGGAACCTTCTGGAGGTACCATGAAAAATCACCTATCTATCTATGAAAATTACAGCAAACCAGCATGCTGCTGAATTTCAGCAAGATTTTCATGCAGATGGGGATTTACACCTGCTGTCAGTATGCATTAGACCACAAACATCAGCAAACATTGATTAAGCATATTGCCCAAATGAAACATTAGGCAAAGAAAGGAAGGAAGCAAGTCAGAAACTCTAGATCATCAAAGACAAATGCCTCATCCCGCAGCAATTTAAGGCAGAATAGAATCATTGCTGCTTATCAAACTCAACTGTGTTGAAAGTTTTGTATATTTTGTTTTAGTAAATATAACCTTACCTTTTTGTTCAACAACTCCCAGAGTCCAGTATTCTTCAACTCCAACAAAACTATAGAAATCAGATTACTGGTCAGCTGCATGAAGGGGTAGTTCTTACACTGCAGCTCTCTGGAGAAAAGACACAAAAATGCCCTTCCCTGGTAGCAAGGACTAGAAGCATGGCAGGGGAAAGATCAGCAGAAGGCTCTGTTGACCCTGGAATCAACAGGCTGAAATGTGACTTCTCTACTTCTTACCAAAAAGTTTCCTGCTTGGAAGTGTTTTGGGAAAATACAAGCATCAGGAACCCAACTGTCCCCCACGCTCTTGTCTCATTATTGAGCATAAGTAGCCAGAATCTGGTCAGCAGTATTTAAAGCAGTGTGGCAGAGAGAAAGGCATGGAAGTTACAGATAAGCATGAAAAACCTGAGCAGCTGTACAGTCTCTTTCTCTTGGTAGAATAGACTTACCCCAAATTAGACCTCTAGTATTCAGTGACCATTTTCTCTCCAGTATCATAAATGGTTCATGAATAATTGCAAGACACGTGAGTTATTTTTGGCATGATTTAATCTATGTTACAGCTGTTATTTTCAACAGCATAAAGCACTATAGATAAAGGTTACCTATAACATATTGAAAGGCTTGTTTCTGCATGTTAACATATTGCAGGAGGGTTTTATTATGCAGACATACTTAGTTACAGATGAGCTTCGATAAATAATAAAAATGTTAACATATTGCTCCAATAAATAAAATGCGTCATATGGGGCTTGATTGCTGAATGCCTGCATGACTCTAGAGAATCTTGAAGTTAATGAAGTTTACAGGGATCAGACCTGTTCTGTTTCCTGAGGATGGAGATCCTGATCCCCTGCAGTGATGCCCACCTTAGCTGTATGTCACAGCCAGACAGTTTAGTTGAATACAGGCTCTCTTCTGTGCTAGGACACGTGCTCCGAATATCATACTACAACCTGCTAACTATCTGCAATCATTGTAAGGCTTAATGAGCCTGGACAGATGAACTAGCCATCCACAGCTGTGTATGCCTGACTTACCAGTGATCACTGACTTCTCTTCAGGCTGAGCTTTAACAGATCTTCACAAGTAATTCCAATGTAGTTTTCTTCCATCTGAGGTGATCCCTAACAAAGCAGTAATAAGGCTGGAGCTTCTTTAAACTCCTCAGAGCAGATTCCTCCTAGCCCACATATAAATGCTGGAGAATGTTTAACCTTAGAGAAAATCAACTGGAAAGTTTTGGGAAGGAAAGCTGCCAACGTAGGGAGTTCACGGTAAAAGGGAAGAAAAAAAGAAGTTCTATTTTGACTTTTAAACCTTATTATGTACTAATGAAGTGTGTAACTTTTAAATCACATTTGTAATTCCCTTCAAAGCTGACTAATGTACTATGGCTTTTCATAAAATGAAAGACTGTCTTAGCTAAGCATTTCAATTTGCAATATTTTAGTGTTTTTTCACACTACATACTGAACACGAAGCTTACCTATCACCAACGTTTCAGTTCTTTCTTCTCATATATAGATAGATTTTATACACCAATCACTTTGCTTCCCAGCTTTGTTTGCAGAAAGCAGGAAGAGAAGTAATATTTAGCATAGTAATTATCCTTTTAGCCAGACCATTTTTCTCTTGAAAATAGGATCTCGAGCATCTACTGCAATTCAGTATGTCACAGCTGAGCACCTGGCTTTACTAGACTTATTCAGGCTAAATACCATTTGATAAGCCTTTAGAAGAAAATGAATTATATCCATTGATGCACTGAAATTGATTTTGTTTTAATTCACCTAAGTCATAACTAAGAATATATTCTGCTTTTCTTTTTGCATTGTGAAAGCTTTGATAGGCAATATTGTGAGGTCCCAGTAACTGGATACTATTAATGAGAACACATTATCTCTGTGTTCAAATGACAGGCATTCATTTCAGTGCTCATAGTAATATCAGGTGGTCAGATGCTTAGGAACTTGACCATCAAGTTATTTGAAAGCAAAATAAATTTGGTTTCTTTTGTTTGAGTTGTTTTGTTCTGTTTTTCTGTCAGCATGCAGTGGTATGTACTTATTTAGTTCCAAAGCAGTGATAACATAAATATTGAAGTGCCAGAGCAAGGGGATACTGTCCAGCCAATGGTAACTCTTTAAAAAGTATGTTTTGAAGTAAAAAAGCTGAGACATTTTTAAGAACTATTGATCTCCTCCAGAGGGAAGTTTGGACGTATATACTACAGGACCAGCTATTCCAAGCAAAAAGACTCAGTACTCAAAAAGCGTTACCAGCCCTGAGGGGACCCTGCTAGCTTTGATGGTAGTTGGAAACTCATCACTGCCCAAGACAGCTGATCAATTCTCATAGCAAGAGACTTTTTAAATAAAGGCAGGGCTAATGCTGTTGCACACCTGGTTTTAAATAATAACCCTTGTGACAAGGGCTGTAACTTCTATGTTCTAGAGAGCACTGAGGATGCCCCTGAGTCTCAGCATGGAAGAAAGGGAATATATGGGGCCCTCAGCTCCAGCTATATCACCAAGAGTAGATGGTACTCTCAACACAGATATGACTCTTACATATTCAAAATGATACACAGCCTATAACCTCTGATAGGAACCTATTCTTTTTACTCATCCACAGAGCAAACTGTCAAGTTCTTGCAAATTGAGAAGGAGAAGCACAACAAGCTTTTAAAGTATTCTCCTCTCCCAGGCAGCCCTATATTTCATGCATTTGCAGTGCAATACCCCAGGCTTCTCACTCTCTTGCTGCGTGATCCATGACCAAGGACCAGCAGGAAAGCTGCTGTGCTTCACTGAGGGAAAAAAGAAGGCGGGAAGCCCTTGTGACACCCAGTTCCCTAGCACTAGGAGAATGCAATAGAAGGAATAGTGATCTGGAAAAAGCACTTTTGAGCCCAAGTTCACCATTTGTATTGGTAATAGAGATTCTTTAGTCTGTACACAAAGATCCCAGTTTAGAATAGTTGAGGCCAATGAATTTTATGTACTTCAGTTTTTTGTTACATTTTACTGTTATAAAACATAAAAAATACAAGAGAAGTATTAACCAAAAAATGCAGTGGAAGTGGTCACAAAAAGAAGCTAGAGGAAATGGGAAGGAAGGGAAGAGAGAAATCAAAGCTGCTTAGAGACACTTGCACTTTTTAAATCCAGCTCTGGAAAGGGGGGAGGGAAAGGAGGTTTAGGCCAGAGAGATATAAATCCAAGTGAGAACAGGAAGGAAGGTTTAACGAGGAGAGAAGAGAGAGAGCAAGCAAATCTCAGCAGCCCTAAAAGGAGCCATTGCTAACAAATCGACAGAGGAGACGTACACTGAAGCTGATTTAGGGGAGGTCAACCCTAACAGCTGGGGACTAAGCTGCCGGTTTCCTAAACTAAGTCACTGGTGCAGCTAGGAAGGATCTTGTCATTAAATCTTATCTATACCTATTTTAAAATGTTTTTTCTCTTGCAGCTATGTTTGCAAGCCCATACAACAGCAGTCAAGACAAAATAATATAGGTGGCAGTGCATCACACTGTAATCCCAGGGAAGATTAAGGGCTATCTGGCACTGTGACGGTTATATTGGTTAAGTCACATTGTTGGTGTCAATCAGAGTAGCTACACATGACCACAGGTGTGCTCATGCCTACTTTAGAAACTTCCCCACTTCTAATTTGCAGTATGGTCCCCAGATCTGGATGCAGTAGCTAGAAATGGTGTCTTTATAGCCAGCTAGGGCAGGAATGACATCTCGTTCCTGACCTAAGATTCCTCTGCTTCATCTCTCTGAGCTTCTTGTTCCCTGCTGTGGAACTGGGACATGGAGACTGAAAATCCTGGGACCTGAGATCTCCCCTGACCTTCCAGAGTGGCAAGACTCACCTTTGCATGGGAACCCGCTGCTGGTTGCTCTACGTGCTGAGGACAGTGAAGTCACACAAGGATGTGCTGATCTCTCTTCTCCAGTCCTGAAAATCCCTGAAGGACAGAATGAACACAACTGTGATCACAGTCAGATGTAACCACCATGATATATGTAATATGCTGAGTGTTTGGAGTCCCATCTCTCAGCAGCAGTTCTGGTGTCAAGGATCGAATGGAGAGGCAGAAGAACTACTTGGCCCTCCATCCTCCAGAGTACCCAACCTGGCACAGTTTTCACAGGAAGATCTAAACCTGTTTTCTTGGGCCTGCTTACACTCTGTGCATCTCACCGAAAGGGTTGTCAAGCATTGGAACAGGCTGCCCAAGGAAGTGGTTGAGTCCCCATCCTTGGAGGTATTTAAAAGCCATGTAGATGTGGTGCTTAGGGACATGGTTTAGTGGTGGACTTGGCAGTGTTAGGTCAAAAGTTGGACTCGATGATCTTAAGGGTCTTTTCCAACCTAAATGATTCTATGATTTTAAGATACAGAAGGACAGGTCTACTTCTGGTTGCTAGCCAGAGCCAGTAAGACAGTCTGCATGGGATGGTACCAGGCTACAGCAGTAGTTAATTTACTTGAGAAGTGTCCTTTTTCCACATTCAGGTTGTTTTTAATTGGATTGATTATTGATTGTGGAGTTATCCTGACTGGATGTCATCTGTCTAATCATGGTGGCAAAACAGAAGTGCCCCTTTCAGTAATGACCATTTTGGCTCCCTATAGTCCCTGACAGAGGACCTGACCTTTATTGTGTACTTCATATTCAGCCTTCATGGGAGAAGAGACATGGGAAGATATATCACATACAGCCCTTTTCCCCCAGGAGCTCAATTTCTCACTTCTGATGTTTCATGGGATTTCACCAGGAATGGGGTTATTGGAAGAACCAACAAATTTACATCCCAGAGATCTGAATCCTACTCTAAAACCCTATGAAAACAGCCTCACCAGCTCTGCTGTGGAGGACAGTGTCACACATTGTATTACAAAACAAGAAGGGAAGGAAGGGCATGGGCTGGGTTATCCTAATCTAAATATGGCAGAGCTAAGAGTTTCTCTCTGCCTGTGTGTCACTGACCTCCCTTCACACAACACACTTGGTATAGGAACTTCACTGAATTTCTCTATACTGTGAAAACCCATGGGCATTGCCTGCTCTTGTCAACCATCTCCTTCCTGGGTTACTCCCAGCTTGCTGTCCTTTCTCATTTCAGCAGGCTCCATACAAAGTACAAAATGCTGGCACCAGACGGGTTAAAAAATAAAATGCAATCAGATCTTTATACCTCTATACAGAGACACACATTGTGCTGTGCTAGTTTTGGCTGGGATAGAGTTAATTTTCTCCATAGTAGCTAGCATGGGGCTATGTTTTGGATTTGAGCTGAAAACAGTGTTGATAACACAGGGATGTTTTAGTTATTGCTGAGCAGTGCTTACACAGAGTCAAGGCCTTTTCTGCTTCTCACCCCACCCTACCAGTGAGTAGGCAGGGAATGCACAAGAAGATGGGAGGGGGGACAGCCAGGACAGCTGACCCCAACTGACCAAAGGGATATTCCATACCGTATGACGTCATGCTCAGCAATAAAAGCTAAGAGGAGGGGATTCGTTATTATGACATTTGTCTTCCAGAGCAACTGCTACATGCGCTGAAGCCCTGCTTCCCAGGAAGTGGCTGGTCACTGCCTGCTGATGGGAAGTAGAGAATAAATCTTTCGTTTTCCTTTGCTTCTGCATGTGGCCTTTGCTTTTGCTTTATTAAACTGCCTTTATCTTGACCCATGAGGTTTTTTCCATTTTATTTTCTCCCCCCTCTGCTGAGGAGGAGAGTGATAGAGCGGCTTGGTAGACACCTGGCATCCAGCCAAGATCAACCCACCACACAAACAAATCAAAACTATTTTTTTACAAAACCTATCCTTGAAAATATATGTATACCTGCTTGTTACGATGGGTTTTTTTGTTTGTTTGTTTGTTTTCCACATTGTGAGTCATATACAAGCTATTCTATCTTGTTGGTATGCAATTTCCTACTTCAACCCATTTTCAAAATTAACTAACATAAGAAGCTCCAGGATAAGTGCTAGAACACAAAGTTTTACTTTTGCATCTGAAGACTAATACATAATAATGCATACAGAATCTGCACCAGCTCACACTGCAGGGCCCTGGAAAATAGGATCTTCCAAAGAGAAATGCTAGCATAGTGCAGCTCTCAATATCTTACAGCTTACATTGTGATTCTAAGTGGGAAATCCCCTATGGCTCTCTTAAAGAATGTGTATAATTAATTCAACACATTATTTATGTAAAAATCTATCCTGTTGAATATTCTGCTCTTAGAAGACATGGCTTTCAAAATTAGATTTGCCAATTAAACTCCTTTCCTTCATTGGTAATCAGCAGAGTATCCCAGTCATTCCCTTCAATTCATTCATGACAGTGGTGGAGAAGGAGAAGTCTACTATGGAGTAACCTCTACTCCACAGGATCACTTAGGGAAATCCATTCAAGGGAAAGAAAGAAAAAGGGATTATGCCATGTGCACATAAATTAGAGATAAGGCAAATACTACTTACACTTGAGAATTTGCTAAACAGAATAATCGTTATTTGAAAGTTAAAGAAAGGCTAGTAGCAAAGAACAGGCAGACTTGGGGCACCTTTGAGTGTCACTAAATTACCAGCAGTGCTAAAGCATAGTTTTCATGTAATCTCTCTCACCTAGAATCCCAAACAGGACAAAAACCCTTCTGATGAGATCAAACAGTATACCATCACACTGGCAGATGCTCATACAGTGACCTCTCTTCCTTCTCCAGAAGGGCAGATATTAGCCTGGTTACATAGAGTAAATATTATGGAGTCTACTGACATTTTTATCTTTTGAGATGTAAGCTAGGGGACATGTCTCTAGAATTTCTCTAGATTCATTTATCAGAAGTAGTCAGGAATTGTTCAATACAGTTGTATCCACCGTTACAGAACTTTCCTGTCTTGTTATTAATCTGTTTCTCTGCAGTCAAAGGTGTGATTGCAGCTGCTTCAGGTACCAAAATCAACTGAGCTGTGGTTGCATGGAGCTCAGCTTTGGTGTCATCTGGATCATTCGTAGAATCCCTATGTAAGTTTTGCTGTCAAGGCTACATCAGCTTGCCCTTATAGTAAATCATCTGCTTACAGAGGCTCCTTTTAATAATTCAATAACGAACTTTAAGTGCAGAACTAAGTCCATACCTCATCTGCAAAGCACTTTAACACACATTGAGATTCTACTGACTTCAGAAGGACCTGAGCATATGCTTATGTGTCTCCTGAGCTATGGCCAGCCCTCCCATTTCTGATCATGTCAAGTCCACAGAATGTGGCTCAGAGCTGTTAGCAGTGTGAAACCTCCAAAGGCAGAGCATGGCATGGCAACGACAGCAAGCCCAGCTGGTGACACTTGTTTACCTGAGGAAATGTCACTGGTGAGATACTGCCATGAGATCAGAGCTGCAGGACTGTGTCTCCCTGGAAGGGCTCAGCAAGGCTAAATCTTTTCTAAGATGGTGAGTGCAGTATCAATTTCAGCATTCACACTTCCTAATATAGGCAGTACAGAAGAAGGATTTGAAATCAGCAGCATTTCTGGTGCACTCGTTTGCTCATATGTGGTTAGACTTCAGGTTTACTGAAACTTTACAAAAATTTGGGGTTTTTTTCCCAGGCAGCAATTAAGAATTAGTGACTGAAGCCAACCCATTACATGCTTTATGATGTTTTTCTAATATGCGTCTCTGTACTAATATCGCAGCAGTTCCTTATTACAAATGGCTTTGCTTTGTTGCCAAGTACCCTGTGAAAGGTACGTGAATCAGCCACAGCAGATCAAAGATATATTTTAAAATTTCCAAAGCAGGTGTAGCAGTTTATCAGGATAATCAATCATATAGTGGTGTTTGGCAAAGACATGGGAGTTTTTAAAAGCAAATGCAGCCAGCAAGGTCTCACAGAATCATAGAATGCTTTAGAATGGAAGGGACCTTTAAAGGTCATCTAGTCCATCCCCCCTGCAACGAGCAGGGACATCTACAACTCAGTCAGGTTGCTCAGAGCCCCATCCAGCCTGTCCTTGAATGTTTCCAAGGATGGGGCATCTACCACCTCTCTGGGCAACCTGTTCCAGTGTTTCACCACCCTCATCGTGAAAAATTCCTTCCTTATATCCAGTCTGAATCTACCCTCTTTTAGTTTAAAACCATTACCCCTTGTCCTATCACAACAGGCCCTGCTAAAAAGTCTGTCCCCATCTTTCTTATAAGCCCCCTTTAAGTATTGAAAGGCTGCAATAAGGTCTCCCTGGAGCTTTCTCTTCTCCAGGCTGAACAACCCCAGCTCTTTCAGCCTGTCCTCATAGCAGAGGTGTTCCATCCCTCTGATCATTTTTGTGGCCCTCCTCTGGACCCTCTCCAACAGGTCCATGTCCTTCCTGTGCTGAGGACTCCAGAGCTGGACACAGTACTGCAGGTGGGGTCTCACCAGAGCAGAGTAGAGGGGCAGAATCACCTCCCTCGACCTGCTGGCCACGCTTCTTTTGATGCAGCCCAGGATATGGTTAGCTTTCTGGGCTGTGAGAGCACATTGCTGGCTCATGTCCAGCTTTTTGTCTATCAGTACCCCCAAGTCCTTGTCTGCAGGGCTGCTCTCAATCCCTTCATCCCCCAACCTGTATTGATACCAGGGGTTGCCCCGACCCAGGTGCAGGACCTTGCACTTGGCCTCGTTGAACCTCATGAGATTCAGACAGGCCCACTTCTCCAGCTTGTCCAGGTCCCTCTGGATGGCATCCCATCCCTCAGGCGTGTCAACTGCACCACTCAGCTTGGTGTCATCTGCAAACTTGCTGAGGGTGCACTCAATCCTGCTATGTCATTGCTGAAGATACTGAACAGCACTGGCCCCAGTACAGACCCCTGAGGGACACCACTCGTCACTGATCTCCATCTGGACATCGAGCCATTGACCGCTACCCTCTGGATGCGACTATCCAGCCAGTTCCTTATCCACCGAACAGTCCGCCCATCAACACAGATTTCGTTATGGTGCTCTTAACACAGCTTATAATAATACAAATTACAACAATCACAATTATGATCATTATCAAAGATTGAAGGAGGCTAGTCAGCCACCCTGACAAGGAAAACCCAAACGCATTAAAAACTTTCCCCAATCAATTAGTCCCTAGTGCAGTAGCGATTTCTCTTGTGTCTCTAGCTATTTTCTTCATCGTATTCATCTGTTCTTGTAGTGGCGCCAAAACGTTTGGGATGTGGACGCAACAGTCATCTACTGACAGATTCAGCTTCCTGCATATGCCTTTCTCCTCCAATAGGATTAAGTCTAACACAGCTCAGTTTTGAATAGTCATCTTGCTGTTTTCTTATAACTGGTGATTTTAAAAGCCTGTGCTGTCATGCGTAGAGTTTATCACCGCCTCTAGCTGTAGGCTCAGCTCTTGAATAGAGTGTCTGTTTCATACTGGAGCAATCCCCATTCCAAAGATTGACTCTAACCATCACATCCAATCCTCGTAGGAGCATTTTTCCACCCCTTCTCTACATCCCTTGGCACGCGATCCCACCATTGCTTTGGTATGGGCCCTTCCTGGTAGATAGGACAGAGGGAAAGCACAGCCAATGTGCAAACCAGTTTTGGGATGGTCGGGTATAGCCGGGAATATAGGTGGCCATCAGAGCATGCCCACACTAAGTTAGGAGGTGCGGAGACAAAAGATGTTTGGCACGAACCCAGAATAGTGGTGAGGGAGCAACAATAGTCCCTTTTTTTGGCAATTTAGGACAGAGGGACATGAATAGCTGGTATTGCCGCATAAGCAGCCTTGTACCAAGACTTCTTGAGCCGGTGGATGTAGCCACAACAGAGGCATCTTATCTATATCCTTATACCCAATTTCCGTTTGGCAGTCCCAGAGTGGAGATTTCCCTGTCAGGTGCTGAAAGGGTTAAAGCCAAGATAGACAAAGCCACTGCATCAAAATGCCTCCTGAAAGAATTAAAGCTTAGGGGCAAGGAGGATATTTTAAATATCTTAGTCACTTAACTAAACAAAAGAAAGGCCTTTGGGATTTAGAGAGTAGTTAGAATGGTTGCAAGATAAGGGGGCTCCGGGATAATCCCATCTCAGACAACTGGGCCTTGGGAGAACAAATGCAGGGAAGATAGGAAGTCACAGAAGAACGACAACAGCCGCCTTGAAGGACACCTTTTACGTGATCCTGGGACTGAGTTTGCGCAGAAGCAAAGGTCAATCCGCGAACACAGTGAAGAAGCCTATGAGCCTTCATCTGAAGACCCCCCAAAGACCACTTGAAGACCACCACGGGAGACGACTGCCCATGCGGATCGGACATCTGCATATGTTAATAAGTTCCAGGAAATCTCATGTTTATGTAAATGAGTTCTCGGAAATCCTGTGAATATGTAGGACTTTATAGTATATAATCTCTGAAAGTCTACCAAATCGGTGGAGCACTTATGGTGGAGAATCCCCAGTGCTGCCCAGCGCTGCAATAAAATGCCTGCTTAATAACACTCTGTTGTTACTGAGTTTCATTACATTGGTTTCCTTACCCAGCTGCACCTAGCTTCCCACCTCAGTGAGGAAAGTTAGAAAGCAAAGGGGTTCGGACAACACCGATCTTTGTATCAGTGTGCCTTATCTTTCCCCCATACCAGCTAGGTGCATAGGTGTACCTGGCCCATGTGCAATTGAGCGGGCAATCGAATGAGTTGTAATACACCTGCTAGGGCATTCGTTATTGTCTCTATCAGGATGTTTGATACACCAAGAAGCATTCAGTGGCCTGGTGTACACTAGTGAGTGATCGTCAACATCCCATAGAGAGCCGTGTTCAGTGGTTCCCCATGGAACTTTGGGACAGGGTGTAATGCCATTGATGCTCCACCCTGTGGCTTTATGGATCGGCTGGAGGATGTAATTGCATTTAGCATCCCATGCTGAACTAGCATTTATCATGCCTGGTGACCAGCTATAAACGATATGGGTATAGCCTATGCCCCCTGGGCTTTCCTGGAACTTCCAGCTATAATTGTTATACTGACCCCCCCATGTTAATTCAAGGGCTAGGGATATGTTGATATCCTGTACAAAAATGGGTAAGGGGTCTTCCGCTGACCTGGGGGTGGGTAAACAGACTGTTACCGATGTTAGGTTCATCATCCGTGCAAATCCCACCATCATCTTTGCCACCACGTTGCCATCCAGGTCTGAGTCGTCCGTATTAGTTGCGGTCGCCACTAATAGGAGCAACAGAATGGTCCATCCCTCCATCGTCCTGTAAGAGAGTACAAAAAAAAAAAAAAATGGCCTTGGTCCCTTGGGACTGGGCTTTCGGGTTAGAAGTGCGGGACTATTCACTGGGCGCTGATACGGTGGGTCTTCCCATTTTCATCTAGGGCCTCCCAAGCGTACAGACCTCTAGGCTTTGCTAGGGTCATGGGCACGATGCCAATGGAAGGTAGTTTCACCAGGACAGGCTGGCCTACATGTGTTCTTAGTGGAAGCTGGTCCTTTCTATTATCTGGTAGAGGGTCATTGCCCGTTGGTGGCTTCTCAGGGCAGAATGCCCTGATTTTGGGGCTTCCATAACTCCACCAAGCATAACTGATGATAAGGACTGCATGGGTTAGTCGTGTGTCCCAATTGGGTTGTGAGACATCAGCATGTTTTTTAATCAGACCATTGGTCCGCTCGATGATCCCATTGGCCTGGGGGTAATATGGCATATGGAACACACACTTTATACCTTCCCCTCTGGCCCAATCTCAAACCTCTGCAGCCATAAAGCGCGATCCGTTATCACTTTGAATGCTCTCGGGGTGGGTAAAACACTGAACCACTCGCGCAACACTTGTACCATTTGGTCCCCAGTGGCAGTGCCGACAGCTGTAGCCACCGACAGCCCCGAAACCACTTCTTCTCCTACCAGGATAAACTTCTTTCCATGAGACTGTTTTAATGGCCCAATATAGTCAACCTGCCAAGTGCTCCAGAGGGCTTTGCCCTGTCTGATGTGCTGGGCCGGGGCTTGGTTCAGGTGGTCAGCTTTAAGCCTTATTCGGCATTGTGGGCAAGCTGTGAGGACTGCTTCACATATTGCCATAGACACTGGCCACCCCTAAGACCAGCACTCATAATACAGATCTGCCTTCCCAGAGCGGCCTCGCTTGATATGTAGCCACTCAGCTAGCCATTCCCACTCTTCCCATACACCATCAACCATTCTGATTTGAGCTAACTGGTCAGCCTGTCAGTTCCACTTAGCAGCTGGAGTCCCACCTTTCGCATGCCCTTTCACCCAACCCACTCTCAAGAGCCGTGACCTGCCTATTTCCAATAGCCTTTGCCAATCTTCAGCCCTCCAGACTCTAGTGCGACCCACTTCCCATTGGCTGGATTCCCATTGGCATATCCACTCAGTGGCAACCTTGTAAGTTGCAAAAGAATCCACGTAAATTGTGGAGGCACCCGCTTCCATGGCTAATAAGAGAGCATGCAGCTCCCCTACCTGAGCACTACCTTCCCCCTCCTCTGTCACTGTTGTTCCAGTGGCAATTTCCACTGCTGCCGCCTTATACTGCCACTTTGGCCCCACTCGATGGGCTGACGCGTCGGTGAACCACACCCCTTGTGTGTCTGAATCTTGGGTTAGCTCGGGCACCCCTTTAATCAGAGAGAGCTTATAAGGTAAGCTCAGCAGGGCTGGGTCAGGGTTTATGGATTGCTGAAACCTGGAAACTTTGGCAGGACCCTATTTTAATGGTGAAAATTGACTGACTCCCTCCAAATAGGCATACCATTTTTGTACTGTGGCCTTCTGTGCCACTCCCTCAGGAGGGGGTGACCCCTTAAGGATTGAATTTAATAGCGGGAAAGGCCCTTGCACAATAATGTCCTGTGATGTATGCAATCTTTCCACCTCTTTAACTGTCCCGGTGAGTGAGAGAAGCCCCTTTTCCCACTCCAAATATCGCTGTTCAGTTTCCTTGAATGAGGTGGAAGAAAACAATAGAGGTCTGGCCGGCCCTTGTGGTCCCTTTTGGAATACACCGCAATAGGAGGCATGCTCCGCAAACCCCCATTCCATCCTCAGCAGGTCTCATGGGTGTAGAGGCCTAGTTTCTGGTAGGTTTTAAGTTTGTCCTTTAGGACGTTAAGAGCCTCCATATGTCTTGGGGTCCAATCCCATTTCCTGTTCTTTCGGTGCAAGTCATATAGAGGGCGAGCAATTACTGAAAATCCTGGTATGTGTTTCCTCCAGTACCCCAATGTGCCCAATAGATGTTGCAATTCTGTCTTGCTATTTGGGGTCTGCCCCCCCTTGATGGCCGACAGGACATCATCAGGTACCGTGATAGCTCCCACTATCCACCAAGCCCCTAATAATTTGATTTCCTGCCGGGGACCTTGGCATTTGGAAGGTGGAATATCTAACCTGTTTTCAGTCAATAAGTTCCAGATAGCCTCAGCTATCTGCCCAACCTGTTCCTTATTGTCTCCGCCCACCAGGATGTCATCTATGTATTGGTATATGTGAATGCCTGATGGCACTTCCACAGTGTCAAGGAGTGTAGCCAAGACGTTATGAGCGATAGTGGGGGAGTGTTTGTATCCTTGTGGAAGCCAATTGAAGGTATACTGGGTCCCCTCCCAGGTAAAGGCAAATTGGGATTTGTCCTCCTCCCTTAGGGGGATCATGAAGAACATGTCTTTGACATCTAAGGCAGCCATCCACGGACGGGCTGCTGCTTGTATTGCAGTCACCACCGAGGTTATGTTTGGGACGGCAGCTCTTAGCGGTGGGGTATTGCTATTCAATTTCCAATAATCAATAGTTAGTTGCCACCGCCCATCAGGCTTGCGAACTGGCCAAACTGGGGAGTTATAGGTGCAGCTGATTAGTTGCCTTTTTTCAAGATCATTGATGACTCCTGTGATACCCCGTTTCACTGCGCTTGTGTTGTGGTTTAACCCCAGCCAGCAACTAAGCACTACACAGCCGCTCGCTCACTCCCCCCTTGGTGGGATGGGGGAGAGAATCGGAAGGGTAAAAGGGAGAAAACTCGTGGGTTGAGATAAGAACAGTTTAATAATTGAAGTAAAATGAAATAGAACAGTTAAATAAGTAAAGCAAAAGCTGCGCACGCAAACAAAGCAAAACAAGGAATTAATTCACTACTTCCCATGGGCAGGCAGGCGTTCAGCCATCCCCAGGAAAGCAGGGCTCCATCACGCGTAACGGTTACTGGGGAAGACAAATGCCATCACGCTGAATGTCCCCCCTCCACTTCCTCCTTCTTCCCCCAGCTTATATACTGAGCACTGGCAGGGCATGAGAAGCTGAAAAGTCCTTGACTAGTATAAATACTACTTAGCAACAACCAAAACATCAGTGTGTTCTCAACATTATTCTCATCCTAAACCCAAAACACAGCATTTTACCAGCTACTAAGAAGAAAATTAACTCTGTCCCAGCTGAAACCAGGACAGCTTGGCAAGGGATATTGGGAAACACAGGTTACTTTGGATGGTGGCAGTGCAGGAGTGGACTGCAAGGTCCTAATGCAGGCGGCTCCCACCCCGCAGCTTCTGAAACGCCGCCATCAGGCAGACGCCACCGCTTACCCACTAAAATGTCAAACCCCAATATGTTTCCCTTGTAAGGGCTCAGAGCAACCTCCACGGCCGTCATCCGCTTCTCCCCAGGCAGCCAAAACTGGGTTCAGGCTAAAGGACACCTCTCTGCTGCACCTGTTACCCCTATTATATTGATGACTTTTCTCGATGGTTTGATTCCAAGCTTGTCAGCTTGCTGCTTGTTTAGAATGCTAATTTGGGCTCCTGTGTCGATCAAAACCTCTAAACTTATCCGCTTCGGACCAACAGGAATATGTACATAGGGTTCCTTAGCAGCGGACCATTGACAGGAATTTACCAAGTGGGTTGGGTGGCCCGGACCCCAAACCGTAATTTTTAGGTTTTTAGTTCACTTAATTCCCCTCGTAACGATGTGAAAGTGTTAGAGTTCCTCCTCCCATTTTGGGGGGGAGTGGCAGTTGCTGGCATCTCCTTTATGTTCCCGGTCTTTCCCTCCAGTAATTCCACTAGCTTCCATATATGCTTGGTGGCCTGCCCATGTAACAGCGCTCGAGGTACCCCCAACGCTAATGCCTTCCACCACAAGCCATTCCACTCCAGTCTGCCGTCTTGGTCCGACTTGCTTCGGAAGGGTTCAGGCTCCCGGGGGGGGGGGGGGGGGGGGGCGTCTGGGATGAGGTTCGCGGCTGGCTTGTCAGACCCTCCTGCTCCCGTCTGCACTGCCACCTGGATCCATCCACCCCATTTCACACCCATGGATGACTATACTATGCAGTGTCTTTGACCACGTCGGCACATGCTCAGGCAGATTCGGGGCATTCTGTCAATTGCATTCTATGGCCGTCTGAATTCTCTTTCTCTAAGGGACTGCACATGTATTTTTAAAGCATCTGGTAACCCCATAATGAGAGGCCTGAGGTGGGTGGGATCTACTGGTGCAGCCATTGGTATGCCTTGCTGCCCCCTCCCATACATCGCCTGTATACAGGCAGCCTTTTGTACCCCTTCTGCCAATTCCGACTATCCCCTTATCTGAATGGTAACAGGCTCCCCTCGTTCTTTGGGGTCTATACCGCCAGCCCAGTAAGCCACCCAAGAAGTTATAGACTGGTTGCCAGCTGGCCCATCACTTAGAAACACACCAGGTCCCCAAAACCCTCGAGCCTCATCATCACTCAATAATATCCGATCACCTCCGGTAAGCGAAACACATCACAGATATTCTGTGTCCGTCTTGCCTGGTTTGCGTGAAAACTGAACTTGCAAGTCACTAAGCTCAGATCCTGTCCATGGGGTGGTATGGACAGTAGTTCGGGGGTTCCCACCCTGTGGGCCCGTATGCCTCTCCATTTTGATGAGAGGTCTTACATCTCTTTACCTCCTCGGTTTCATCAACACTAGCTTCATCAGAATCTCCCCAGATGTCACCATCCCAGTCCTCAGGATCTGTTCCCGCAGTCAGCTGCCGAATTTGGACAGCGCTGGGGGGCTTTTTCACTTGGGTTAACATAATCTTGATCTTTTGTTCTAGTAAACGCGTCCGCGCTCTCTCTCGTTGTAACTCCGCTTTTAAGCATTCAATCTCTAATTGACTCTCAGCTTGTCCAGGTCTCTCTGGATGGCATACTGTCCCTCAGGCGTGTCAACCGCACCACTCAGCTTGGTGTCATCTGCAAACTTGCTGAGGGTGCACTCAATCCTGCTATGTCATCGCTGAAGATACTGAACAGCACTGGCCCCAGTACAAACCCCTGAGGGACACCACTCATCACTGATCTCCATCTGGACATCGAGCCATTGACTGCTACCCTCTGGATGCGACTATCCAGCCAGTTTGCTATCCACCGAACAGTCCACCCATCAAATCCATATCCTTCAATTTAGAGAGAAGGATGTTGTGGGGGACCGTGTCAAAGGCCTTACAGAAGTCCAGATAGATGACATCCACAGCTCCTCCCTCATCCACTGATGCAGTCACTCCATCATAGAAGGCCACTAGGTTGGTCAGGCAGGACTTGCCCTTGGCGAAGCCGTGCTGGCTGTCTCGAATCACCTCCCTGTCCTCCATGTGCCTCAGCACAGCTTCTAGGAGGATCTGTTCCATGATCTTCCCAGGCACAGAGGTGAGGCTGACAGGTCGATAGTTCCCAGGGTCCTCCTTTCTACCCTTTTTAAAAATGGGTGCAATGTTTCCCTTTCTCCAGTCCCCAGGGACTTCACCTGACTGCCATGACTTTTCGAATATCATGGAGAGTGGCTTGGCAACTACATCAGCCAATTCCCTCAGGACTCTGGGATGAATCTCATCGAGACCCATAGACTTCTGTATGTTCAGGTTCCTCAGGTGGTCGCGAACCTGATCTTCACTTACAGTGGGAGGACCTCTGCTCCCCTGCTCCCTGTCAAATGGCCCATTGACTCGGAAGGTGTGAGAAGAGAGGTTGCCAGTGAAGACTGAGGCAAAGAAGTTGTTGAGTACCTCAGCCTTCTCCTCATCTGTTGTTACCAGCTCGCCACTTCTGCTCATCAGAGGGGGTACGCTTTCTTTAACCTTCCTTTTCTGGTTGACATACCTGTAGAAGCCCTTCGTTATTATTCTTTGTGTCCCTTGCCAGGTTCAGCTCCAGCCGAGCCTTGGCCTTCCTGATCCCATCCTTATGATGTCGGTAAAGATTAACCTTGCTCATTTTTACCCTAACAATACTATGGCATCATGAAACAGGATATATGTCTCATAACAAAGAACCCCAAAGTGAACGATAGTTTGCTTCACTAACGGTCCGTAAAGGACTGCTTAGTGTTGCCAAAGTTAAGTGAACTTAGGGGAAAGGTAATTCCGGCAGGAGGAGATCACAACCACCGACTCAAGGACCACCCACTCAAGAAACTCACCGACCCAAAAGATTAAGGAAATAAAGGTCTCGAGAATCATAGTGAGCATGCGTAGTAATTTACATGGCAGGCGAAGAATTTTAACCAATCATTTAATAAAGGACAATAAATATGTATTAGATTATTGTATAAATAATTGTTAGTTTACATCAACGGTGTCCTGGCTTGTACCATGCACATTTACGTAATAAAGGAAAATACCTCGACTCTGTGTGTGAATTGGGCGACGCACACTGGGTAACGGACCCAAGTTTTTGGGACAACACTTACACAACCAGGCAGTGTCCCTGTACTCTTCCCAAGATACTAGTCCCTGCTTCCACTGTCTGTGCAATCTCTTCTTGCGCTTTAGTTTGACCCACAGGTCATGACTCAGCCATGCCAGCCTCTTCCCTTCCTTGCCTGATTTCTTGCACCTGGGGATCGAGAACTCTTGTGCTCTATGGAAAGCGTCCTTAAAGATCTGCCAGCTCTGTTCTGCTCCCTTGTCCCTGAGGGCCATTTCCCAGGGGGTCCTGTTGATTAATTCCTTGAAGAGCTGGAAGTTTGCTTTCCTAAAATTCAGGGTCCTGACTATACTCTTCACCTGACCCTTATCTCTCAGGACCGTGAACTCCACCAGTGCGTGATCACTGCATCTTGTTACTCTAAGGACGGAGGTCCATAGTCTTCTCTAGAGTAAGAATGACATGGTAAAACATGTGCATTAAAAGTCCACTGCATGAATGGTATTATGCTGACCCCAAATAATGACATTGGTGGGCTGCTCCTGCAAGAACCTACTGAAGTATCCTTTGCTACTGCTGAGTACCAGTACTCTGGTACTGCTGCTATTTTAGGTTTCTGTTACTTGAAGATGATTATTTACTATTGTTACTGTTTTTTTGACTGCAAGAGTTACAGGGGGAAGAGGGGAAAAATCTGTCCATCCTCCTAACTGCAGGATTTACCAGAATTCTCTTGCAAGGATTGTTGGCTGGACATCCATGCAGTAGCCTCAAGACTGTCACAAGAAAGGGAAAGTAGTTCGATGCACAATTTCAGCTGTTTCTAGTTGAGGAGAGACTTTGGTTATTTGAGACATTGGCATCTGTCAAGCCAACAGCTGAACTGAAGATTTTTCCACTAACTTCTCTTTTGCATTGCAAAGAGAATACCTCTAAAAGAAAAAACAAACAGCTGCTTACAAAATTCTACACTGCTATCTGAGTCTCAGCTCAAGTACCTTGCCAAATTTAGTCTCAACATTAGAGAAGGTATACTGATGCCCACTGACTGACTTTGAGCTTTTGCTTTTCGTCCTTGTATGTCTGTTCCCTGTCTGCCCAAATATATTAGTTGTTTTCTTTTTTAGCTGTCTTTCTTCAGTATCCTTAGGTTAAGACTAGCCCAGTATGTATGTCACGTGAGGTTTAGGATGGTGGTACTTGTCTCCTTATATGCACACTGAAGGGTAGTGTATGGCTCTGTGTGGAACGCATGTTTCAACATAGCTGTTTATCTAACAAATGATAAGTTTGCAAGATTCACAGCAGGGCCAAACTGCTATTTGTGCAAACTACTGCTATCTGTTCATCTTCTTTTCATAAAGCACCTAGTGATGCACCTAAGCAGATGGAACAGCTTTGTATGCGTTCATATGCGTTGCTGGCTAATGGGACAGTGATATTCCTGGAATAAAACTCTCTAATCTGTCTGCTTTTGATGACACGTGCAAAGTTGTCTCTTGCCTCACCACAGATGAGAATTCTTAAAACTAATGAACATTTAAAGTTATAAAGCCTCGGGACAGATTCCTACCCTATCATTACCTAAGAGAGAACTGAGCCAAGTTGCAGTGCTGTGGATTTGTCTAAATAATCAGGCCATTTTATCTGACATGTTGTGGTTCAGATTGTCAATCAGTATCTCACCAAGACGTAGACAAGAAAATTGAAGATGGTACCATGTTTCCAGGGCAGATGTAATAGCTAGATTTAGAAAAGTGAAAGAAAAAGGAATTTCTTTAATCTCTCCTGTAATGTCTTTACAACAAACCTGTTGTGAATGCTGCTTAGAAATTCAAGTTCAGGTTTTGAAGGGCTCATGAATGCATGTGAAAATCCTGGAGCTTGGAAACGTGATTAATCTCTGCATAGCATCCCACTCTCTCATGTTAAGATTTTGCAGCGTGTATCCGGGTAGACAGGACCACTGTAGTGGAGCCTCTCCCATACAGAGGTGGTTGAACTAGGGACATAGTATTGTTAGCATGGGATACCCCCTGACAATAATAGTGATGGCCCAGAAAGTCTAGGTGGTGGTTCCATAGTGTAGTGGTCATCATGTCTGCTTTACACACAGAAGGTCCTAGGTTCAAGCCCCAGTGGAACCAGCACCAAATGCCTCCTTGATAAGGTGAGAGGTAATGGCCTCAAGTTGCACCAGGGGAGGTTTAGATTGGATATCTGGAAAAATTTCTTCACTGAAAGTTGTCAGGCTGCCCAGGGAAGTGGTTGAGTCCCCATCCCTGGAGGTATTTAAAAGATGGGTAGACCTGGTGCTTAGGGACATGGTTTAGTGGTGGACTTGGCAGTGATAGGTTAACGGTTGGACTTGATGATTTTAAAGGTCTTTTCCAACCTAAACGATTCTATGATTCTATGACTTGTAAAGCAATAATTACGGCCTTAGAAGTGATACAATCTCTACTGGATATTCCATTTCCTGCATGTGTGTGTTGGGAGAGATGTGTGATAAACTTGCAGGAACCCAGGCCTGCTTCCCACTGACTTCCAGGATAGCCTTCCAAATGAAGGCAGAAAATATATTACATGTAGCCTCCTACTGATGATCATCACAGCCTGCTGCAGATATAGGTGTAGATTTCTGTTCACCTTTCAGGCTTCTATCTGATTAGAAGTGCCATGATCAGAAACTTCATTCAGACTTGGTAACATCTAAGTTCAGATGCTGGGATTTCAAGTCTGGATGCGAGCATCTTGACTGCATGCATCAGATCAAGTACAGACAGATTATGCAAGTACATATGTCCCTTCTGAACAGCCTGTAGCCATTGATAGCTGAACTCCAGTCGTGGGATTCGTCCCACCAAGTTTCAGTGATGGCAACTAGGTCATAACTTTCTAGCAGCACGGTAGCTTCCAGCTCCTCCTGTTTGTTGCCCAAGCTGCGTGCATTGGTGTAGAGGCACTTCAGCTGGGCTGTCGTCCGTGTCACCTTCTTGGAGGAACACCCCTTGGTTCCCTTGAGGCATTTCTCTGATACTTCCCTGTTGGCTCCTATTACCTCAAGAGAGCCCCGCTCATCCCCGTAAGACTTCGACTGTGCTGCTGTGTCTCCAGCACGCCTCAGATCAACAGGCTGAGGGCCCCCGCTAGCATCCCATCCCCTGCTAGTACCCCGTCCCTCTAACCATGGCGTGTCATCCCACCCCTTGTCACGGGCAAACCTGATATCGACCCCCATACCATTTATTTATTTAGATGGCACTGCAAGTTTTGTCAAAGTTACAAGTGAAGTTTCATAGAGGAAAGTGACCCTCCAGGACTGTTTGTACTACAAAGAATAGTCATGGTCTTTACAGAATATAGAGCAGTTAGACAGCAAGTTCTTAATCTGATTAATCTGATTTAAATTAATAGATCTGACTATTAACCATACTTCTCTGACTGGATGAAAGTCATGCAAAAAAACCCCTATGACCCGAAAGGATTAAGAAGACGATACCTGTTTGTCTTCAGCAAAAGAAGGCAAAATGTTCTGTACTGTGAGATATGCATTAACCTAAGCATTACTCAAGTAACCAGCACTGGGTGCACACAAGGGACTGACTTATTCCCTGTCTCAGCTATTATTTCTGAGCAAGCTGTTGATTTAATACCACATGAAGAAGGCAAGACTAATATTCAGTAACTGTGACGGAAATTAGCTGCATCTTTCTGAAAGTCTAATGACTGGAGAATCTCTCTTGTTTTATTCAAGCAATTGTCAATATCCTGGCTGCATTACAAAGTTGGGTTTTCAGTCCATTTGCTTGTGTCAGCTGGATCAGCTCACAGGACCAAACAGAGCTGATCCATCCAAATCATTGTGTCAGAGTACTTCCTTGACAATGTTTTTCAGAATGTGGATTTTGCACAATAACACTGTACATTGAACAAAACTGTCAATAGCAGTAATATATGTAGGCTCCTTTACTTGTTTGTAACACCTTCTTTTCATCTGTATTTGCTAAGGTCCACGTGCTCACTGGCATGTAAATATGCAAAGATACAAAAGACACTGGTCACACCCACAGCAATAATCCACAGGCAGCAAAAAGATAATGAAAACTGAGACATCATGACTACAAGTTCCAAATATTCCATCTCTTTGTATGAGTGAGAGAGCCACTAAGCACAGAAACACGCAAAGACTTAGCACTTTCTCAAGATCACATCACTCTGACCTGTGTCATTCTCTGTGCTGCTCAGCCCACGGCCTGTGAACCGCTACCCCCCTGCAGCAGATTAGGAGATACAGAGCTGCACACTTTGGTTAGAAGAAAGCCCAGAACATAAACATACACGTTCCCATGCAGTTAGCTGGTTTTCAACAGAGCCTGCTGGTAAACATGGTGAAGAACCAATTCCTGAATTCTGTCAGCACCTCATCAAAATGTTTGCACTTAAAATAGTGGTTATGTATTATGATTATGGTTTTGTAACTACTGTCCTTTCATTTACCTTTGTTTACAGTTACATACTTATTACCTCTCTTTCTCATCTACCAAATGCAACACAAGATGGTCTATAAGGGCTGGGGGATTTCCACAGAAAATGTTTCCTTCTTGCAGAGCAAGGCAAGGGCAGATATTAAGATCTTTCACTGGTGCACAGAAATCACTCTGCCGGTCCTGCATTTTGTTTGCAATATACCATACTGTTCAGGAAGGTAGGATGTGGGTACGAAGTATGCAGGGGAAAGAGGACAAATGACATTTGAGGCATAAAGAGGTAGAGGGACTTGCAATAGGGGGGACACATGAATTTCCTTTTTTTAGAATAAATTAGGATCCTACCCATATCTTCTCTGGCCTTGGAATTTGCACAGTTCAGACATACAGCAGTCTGACGGGTCAGTTTTTTCAGGCAAATGTGTCACTTGTCAGGAATGAAGTACTACAGCAGAGATGTCTTTGCTGTGGAACAGGAAAGTACCACGTGAGCCACGACAGGCATGGATGCTGATATGGAATATCACTCTGGATAGAATCATAGAATCGTTAAGGTTGGAAAAGACCCTTAGATCATCAAGTCCAACCGTTAACTTAACACTGCCAAGACCACCACTAAACCATGTGACTAAGCACCACATCTACACAGCTTTTAAATACCTCCAGGGATGGGGACTCAAACACTTCCCTGGGCAGCCTGTTCCAATGCTTGACAACCCTTTCAGTGAAGAAATTTTTCCTAATATCCCATCTAAACCTCCCCTGGAGCAACTTGAGGCCATTTCCTCTTGTCCTATCACTTGTTACATGGGAGAAGAGACTGACACCCACCTCGCTTACAACCTCCTTTCAGGTAGTTGTAGAAAGCAATAAGGTCTCCCCTGAGCCTCCTTTCCTCCAGACTAAACAACCCCAGTTCCCTCAGCCACTCCTCATAGGACTTGTCCTCCAGACCCCTCACCAGCTTTGTTGCCCTTCTTTGGACACAATCCAGCACCTCAATGTCTGTCTTGTAGTGAGGGGCCCAAAACTAAACACAGTACTCGAGGTGCAGCCTCACCAGTGCCGAGTACAGGGGGACGATTGCTTCCCTAGTCCTGCTGGCCACACTATTCCTGATGCAAGCCAGGATGCTATTGGCCTTCTTGGCCACCTGGGCACACTGTGGGCTCATATTCAGCCGGCTGTCGACCAACACCCCCAGGTCCTTTTCTGCCAGGCAGCTCTCCAGCCACTCCTCCCCAAGCCTGTAGCATTGCATGGGGTTGTTGTGACCCAAGTGCAGGACCTGGCACTTCGCCCTGTTGAACCTGATATAATTGGCTTCGGCCCATCAATCCAGCCTGTCCAGATCCCACTCCCACCCAACTTGGTGTCATCTGCAAACTTACTGAGGATGCACTCAATCCCCTCATCCAGATCACTGATAAAGATATTAAACAGAACCAGCCCCAGTACTGAGCCCTGGGGAACACTACTCGTGACCGGCTGCCAACTGGATTTGACTCCATTCACCACCACTCTTTGGGCCCGGCCATCCAGCCAGTTTTTTAACCCAGTGAAGAATACACTTGTTCAAGCCATGACTAGCCAGTTTCTCCAGGAGAATGCTGTGGGAATTCTGTGGCATAAACAGGGAATACCTCACAGGCAGAAGCAGAAACACGTGTCAGTCTGAGACAGCTCATCTGGTCACTGGGATGTGCTTTCTGCACTAACATCAATAGGCGAGGCTCATCAGATGTTCTGCTCATGAAGCGGGAGGTGGCATTTTGCTCTGAGGGCAACTTCAAAAAGAGCAAAAATGTTGGTCTTTTTTTCTTTCAGTAAAAGAAACTGGTTAGTACAGAAAAAAGGCTGAGTTTTCCACTGGAGAAGGAACACTGATAACCAAATGACGCTTAGAAGAACAAAGAATCCTGTTGGAAAGCTATGTTTCTCTGGGTTTGGCAAAATATGACTATGTGTCTGTCTCTGAGAGCACGAGCAAGTGCACAGGCTAGTCTGTTCAAACAGAGCGGGGTGGGGAGTGGTAGAGAGAGCAGGGGGATTCCTTCTGAAAGAAACTCTACAGCCTGCCTGCAACACAGTGCTAGCTCTTTCTGGGGTTGATTTTACTTCAATGCATAAAAACAGTTACTGAACGTCACCTAACAGACATATGCATCATTTAAGACAAACCAAAAAAAAAAAATTCCTTTTTCAATATCCCACTGTTCTGACCCCTGGCAATCTCTAAGACGGTATTAGTCAAGCTGTGATCCATGGGCTGGCAGAGCCCTACAAGACATCACAAGATTCAGCATTTTCTTTTATGAAAAACGAAAAAACCCTTATACTACATACGCACATTCCCATGCAGCGGGCATGTGACTGCACCTACTGGTGGGTATAGTCAATGGCCAGTTCTCACCTGGAAACGAGGAATTCATTGGGGTTCAACTTACCACTGAATATTCAAAAGTAGCCTCCAATTTTTCACCAAAAACTAAAAATGCTGAACAAAGGTATTTTCAAAATTAACCATCCATCAAGAAAAAAAAAAAAAATCACATTGAAAATAAGTAAAAGCACACTTACATTGTGTACAATAAAGGTGAAATTACATAGACCTATACAAAAGATAACAATCTTTTTGGCTCATCTCTTTTGACTATAAAACAGCATGGTACCGAAATTGTGGCAAAGGAATATTACAGATTAGTTCCATACGTTTTATTTCCATACAGGTCCTTATATTCTGGTCACCTTTATAGTGTCCAAGAAGCCTCAGACACATTGCATTAGGCAATATCATCTCTCGCGGTTGTTCTCTCACTCTCCCTCCGGAGTCACTTAGCCTTTGTTACAAATGACAGATGAATGGATAGCATATTATTCAAAATAAATACAAATAAGTACTCAAATCTTTTTATAACCAAATAACAAAGATGGTAAACCAACCATCTTGCTTAGTTACAATACATGCTTCTTGTAAGTTTTTATTCTGCAAGGATAAATCTTAAATTATCATAAGTAACATTATTAATAAAAAAATTCCCTTTGGTGTCTTTATCTCAGATTCTGGGGAAAACATCAAACTGATTCTGTTCATTTTAGAATTTTATGGTTTGGGTAAAGATAAAAATCTGTAATATAAACATATTTACCAATGTCATGACAGTAGGTAAAGAAGTGTTTCATATTAAAGATTTACCTTTCATCTGACAGTCACAGTTTCAGTGGTGCTGATCTCTTTATTCTCTTTTCTGGTGAAATTCCATTTCTTACAATAACAGCCTTCTTTTTGAGATGACTATGTTATCATTACCCTGGTAATCTCACTTTGAGATTTCATACTATTCGTTTGAACACCAATTCCAATCTGCCTTTTGATATTATTCTTTTCCTCTGTTCAAACAGGCTTCTGACTGCCCTGGCTCATCACTGAGGGGGCTAATGCCAAAGACAAAACCAGGTGACATCCCACAATGTCATTCAGCAAACTGCATGCTCCTCTCTAGCAACAGCTACTATCAAGGAGGTTAAGAAATGGTCAGAACATCTCACTGTTAAATTCCTCCAGCCATTATCCACATACTATTTTTAATCTGTACTTTGCATCAAAACATAGCAGTTTTGACATAAAAAGGGAAGCTGTAAAGCTTTTCAAAACTCAGGCCCTTGTGCACAAGTATTGTTTGGAAACAGAAGAGAATGCCTTTTTGCTTCCCTATTTGTAGCTTCTGGTTGGTGCCTTTATAGTGCAAAATGTTCTTCTCTGAGCATGATTTACTTTTTCTATTTTAACAGCCGATTATACGTTTCATAGCTGTGCCTTTGATTTCATGGTTTCTTTGTGGTTTGGCTTAATAAGATGTATTGTAGTTTCACAATCAACCTTCAACAAACCTATAGGAGTACTACTTAAAAATGTATTTTCTATTTTATTTCAGTCTATTGTCAAAAACTTTGTTGATAACAACACATGCTCAGGAGCTTCTTTGTAGTTTTTAAGGAAATTTTGTTTGCATTATAAAAGTGCTGCATACTGGGAACACAATATGCTTGCTGTTCGTTCCTTAAACCATACAGGAAAGAGGGAGAAAGTAATCTAGCACATATTTAAGCAACATCACCTTCCTTGTGCTGTGCTTTTGTCCCATGTAGTATTCAGTCTCAGCAGGGGCTTATATACAAAGAGATGATGCAGTTTACACAAAAACGTTTCCATACTAGTATTGCTATGTAGGGGTGAACAGTTCTCTTCACCCTTTTCTGTTTTACTGTAACTCCTTCTGCCTTTAAAATGTCTTCAGAGACTTTCAACAGTGTGTGAAAGGTCACTCACAATAAAAACAAGCACTAAATTTATCTCTATTGCCACATTTCTTGATCTGTTTAATATGCTAAAGTAACAAAGCAGCATGGTGAGAAATCATTTTAGGTTGCAGTATGCATAGGCTCTTGCCACGTACCTGGGAGCAGTGAGCCATCCTGATGCCACACAGCAGAGCAGAGCGACACAGACAGCTGCTCACTGCAGTAGCAAGTTCTCACACGCTATATTTGAAGAAGTCATGGACATGCAGTAGCAATCAGTAGATGTACAGACATGCTTCTATAGCTCTTTTCATCTTTCAAGTACTTTACACTCATTTACTACATACAAGCATACCTCAGAATAGTATGCTGAGGTAAGTCAACTGCCATGAAAAAGGAGAACTGTTACACATCAGAAAAAAGGGAAGAATGTATTACAGAACACACAGGTCATAAACTTGGTTGCAATGTAGGCTGTTTCTGGGTTTAGAATTTGCTTGTCTATTTTACCTTACATAAGATGTTTGAAACTTTTCTTCCCCTTTTATGATGCTGTGCTTTCACTGGTTTTGTAGGGCATTAGGACACTACTTCTTGTCCATAATACAGAGCTCAAGTTTGCAAGCCTTCCCTGTTATGGGAGTCCATTCTAGGTGCAGAGGGTCTCACTTCCCTCTGTGCTTATGTACAACACTGGCCTACGGAGCTAACTAGCACAGCATGTGGCACAAGCTGGGCAAAGGCAGTCAATCAGGAGTCAAAGCTCTTAGCATCTCTGCTGAGACAGTTCCACATCACTCCTAACGCAGACCTTTGTTTTGCAGTGTACCTCAACCCTAACCAGGTGAACATGAAGAAAAAAACAGCTACAACAACAAAACCAACAGAAAGAAAAATAAAACAGGGTATATGCAGAAAAATAGAGGATGTCTATATCCCTTACAGGTGGAACCCAAGGAAATGGTTTTTTTCACTCCTTCCTTTTGTCTTTTAATTATAGGTTCTCCATTTAGAACCCATTTTTGTGAATTTATCATTCACAGTTGCTATGGAAAATCCTTGATGCTTCTCCAGGGTAGGCAGCAGAAAGTGAGTGTGTCACAACTCATTTGATTGGAAGCTCACTGGGGTAGTGCTTTTCCTCCCTGCCTACCTGAAGAGTATCTGTAATGCTTACGGGCACTGTGCAAATATTAACAAATCAGCTAAAGGTTTCTGAGCTGGCTGGAAAATGAAGAACAATGCAAATAAGCAGCAAGGGAGGTGGAAAATGCATGCGAATCAACCTATACTTTCTGGTGCATCGGTCCCAAGTCTCATTACTTTTGAAACTTTTGCTTGCGCTTAAGCAGCACTCTAGCTTCTTTCTCAAACATGGAAGCAGGGTCTGCCATCCACAATTTAATGAAACTCAAGGAGATCAAAAGAACAAAGTGAGAGAGATTCCAATTATCATAAAATAAATTACTTCTGTATTTGTTTATAATTCTTTATCTTATAATTATTTTTCTTCCAGTTTTATAGATATATTTTTGATGGATGTCTAGGAAAGGGCAGCATTGCTGCTTATTTGAGATATGAGGAAAAGCACTAATGCACCTTTTATGATCTAAGAAGTATAAAGTAACGTTTATCATATATTGCTTTTCATCTTCAATATGCTCTGCAAACATGCATGTATTAACCCTTAAAACATTCTCGTGAGGTAGATAAGGTATACTGGGTTTGCGTGGCAAGGTTTTGGTAGTGAGGGGGCTACAGGGGTGGCTTCTGTGAGAAGCTGCCAGAAGCTTCCCCTATGTCCGACAGAACCAGTGGCAGCCAGCTCCAAGATGGACCCACCGCTGGCCAAGGCTGAGCCAGTCAGCGATGGTGGTAGTGCCTCTGGGATAACATATTTAAGAAGGGGGGGAATAAAAAAACCAACCTGTGGAAGAACAGCAGCTGCGAGAGGAGTGAGAATATGTGAGAGCAACAACTCTGCAGACACCAAGGTCAGTGAAGAAGGAGGGGGAGGAGGTGCTCCAGGCGCCAGAGCAGAGATTCCCCTGCAGCCCCTGGTGAAGACCATGGTGAGGCAGGCTGTCCCCCTGCAGCCCATGGAGGTTAACAGTGGAGTAGATATCCACCTGCAGCCCATGGAGGACCCCACGCCAGAGCAGGTGGATGCACCCAAAGGAGGCTGTGACCCCGTGGGAAGCCTGTGCTGGAGCAGGCTCCTGGCAGGACCTGTGGACCCATGGAGAGAGGAGCCCATGCTGGAGCAGGTTTGCTGGCAGGACTTGTGACCCCGTGGGGGACCCATGCTGGAGCAGTCTGTTCCTGAAGGATTGCACCCCGTGGAAAGGACTCACATTGGAGAAGTTTGTGGAGAACTGTCTCCTGTGGGAGGGACCAAACACTGGAGCGGGGGAAGAGCGTGAGGAGTCCTCCCTCTGAGGAGGAAGGAGCGGCAGAGACAACGTGTAATGAACTGACCTCAACCCCCATTCCCCAACCCCTGTGCTGCTCACGGAGAGGAGGTAGAGAAAATCAGGAGTGAAGTTGAGCCCGGGAAGAAGGGAGAGGTGGGGGGAAGGTGTTTTAAGATTTGGTTTTATTTCTCATTATCCTGCTCTGATTTGATTGGCAATAAACTGAACTATTTTCCCCAAGCCAAGTCTGCTCATGACAGTAATTGCTGAGTGATCTTCCTGTCCTTATCTCGACCCACGAGCCTTTCGTTGTATTTTTCTCCCCGTCTAGCTGAGGAGGGGGAGTGATAGAGCGGCTTGGTGGGCACCTGGCATCCAAGCCAAGGTCAACCCACCACACTTGAATTCAAAAAGGATGAATGTGTCTGTGGTGGAGACTCTCCCTATCACAGCAAATTTCCCCCAAGGTGTGTGGCTGAGGGCTAAGTGGGATTTTTTTTGCTTTCAAAGACCATATGAGAATTGCTCTTTCAGTTCAGATACTCATGTATTTCTCTGGCAAAAAAAAACACTCTGTAAGAATCTGTCAGATCTTTTACAGACCTGGAGGCCTGCTTATCGGAAGCAGAGTTATATGAGAAATAACTTGTGAAAAATAGTGTAGCTCTACATTAGATCCATAGAGGAAAGATAAAGGACTTCAGCATGTACTACTAATAGGCCAAAATTGAATTTGAACTTGTTACAATATTGAATTTGTTATTATATGCTTGAAACAGATCAACTGTAGTCAACTGGAACTGAACTTTTCATCAGAGAAACAGTGAGCTAATTTAAAGCAAAAAACCCCACAGATTCCACCAGAAGAAAATGAAGGCCTCAACTATTTGCATTTCAGACAAGGTAAGACTTCAAATAGAAATGCAATATTCCTTTCCTGATGCAATATATCTGCAGTCAACATTCTGCTTCAGCTGCCTACCGGGCTCTGAGTGTACTTTAACGAGGCTGCCGGTCCCACATAACCCAAATTTTCTTGGGATATATTTAGGACTTTGAGCAAACAAGATTTCAGACCCCTTCTGGTTCATTAGGATTCACATGCACAAGGCTCACCTGCAAAAATGTACTCACAAGCTCACAGCCTGACCAGTTCTCCTGTGATGTGCAAGGCTACAAGAGATGGAGCTCCACAGGTATAGAGCAGGATGAGGGGGCCAGCAGCATGTTCCTCACTGTGCCCGTGTGTCTTTGGAGATTATCTGTTAACTGTTACACTTCAAAGGAAAAATAAAGTTGGGGCAGGGAACAGAGAAGGATGCTGTGGGTTTTCTATTAATTTACATTATGTAATCCAGGCTAAAAGGAAGAGCTCATTTATTTCAAGATTGCATTCTGGGGAGACCGAGCACCTGCCGTGTCTTTTACTACAGAATTTAAATAAGCAAATGCCAAGGAAAAGCATTGTGAGAAAACCACATCTATAGTAACACATAAACCTAGGTCTGAGAAACCAGTTTTTGAGATTCTATCATCTCTGCCATTTTGATTGGCAATATATTTTCTCTATTGTTACAATTGATTTTTTTTTCTTTAAATGACAGTAACATTCATACTGAGACCTAGAGCTCCAGCAAAGATAATATAGACTTGCCTTATCGAGTTTATGTCTCTCCAGTATGCTCTGTCCTAATTCTGTGCATGCTGAATCCAGTTTACTGCTCTTGCATTGAGTTACTTACATGGTTTTCACTTGGCATAGGTTATTGTAAATGTGATTATCTTGATCACTTCAATTCAATACATATAGTTCATATAGTTTTCCCCCATCTCTTGACTTCCACACTACTCTGAGTTTCTAACTCTTCAACCCACGCTGTCAAAATCTCTCACGTATGACTTGCATTTTCTTTGTCAGTTTTTCCTTACTACTCATAAATTAACACTATCCTCTTGGCTATTTTTTGTGGGAAGTGTCATCAAGGCTGATTTTGGGGTCATTCAGACAAGAGGGGTTTTGACCCTGTACACACACACTGTATCTACCACCCTTCAGCATTTCGAAGCTTACTTCCAAGCCTAACAATCTCATTACTAGGAAACCCCCTGTAATACTCAGTAGAATTCCTTGTTCACTCACATTCCATGACTGTGCTCTTCAGAAAATCTGACAAGATATAGTTGGTGCATTAGTCACCCACTCCCACTGTAGACCAGGCTCAGAAGCATGCCCATAACTTACTCTCTTTAACAAAGTGATTAATTTTAAATAGAATTTTTTTGCTATTCAATACTCAACCTGAAATATGCCATGGTTGCCAAGATAAGTTTATAATTTGCCTTTCACCAGGTAGGTCTGAATCCACAGTCTCTGATTGCAGCTATCTGAAAATTTCCCTTTACTGCTTTAGCAGCAACAGCTACGGTGATTCCGATGGCTTCTGTGCCCAGAGTTATTTTAAATGTTCTCTGACCAGACTTAATGGATGTGGATTTTGTAGTTACACCTGATTTACAGCTATGGTGATTTTTGCGTACATTAGGGCTCCCAATGTTGCTACCAACACTGTAGATATAGTGTCTTTGGAGTGGCGGAATTACTTTGAATGGGGGAAGAAGTCAGAAAGAGAAGACAGGCAGGGCCTTCTGCTGCTATTATTTCTACAGTATCCAAGCATCCATATTAGAGTAAGTCAAGCACCTTGACTTACTTTTCATTGATATCAATATCTCTAATTCACATTGACATTTAGGCTAGGATTTTCAAAGGAGCTTGAAGTACCTATTAAGCTTAATTCGGTTTGTATTGTTGATATCTTAGACACCATTAAGAATCTCATTATGACTTCTTACAAACAACAAGGGAGAAAGTTTCTGTTTTTCAGAAAGGTTAAGTTAGGATTTCATAAATATAATTAATAACTCAGTGCCCAAGTGTCCCTCACATTACAAGTAACATACTTGTTAATGACATTCAGCCAGTAACAGTATAGGTAGTAGAATGAATAGGAAGTTTGAAGAGGAAGTGTGAAAAATAGACTGAAGACAGTGTGATGTTGATGGTAATCATTATGCTTCTTTTCAGAGAAGATGAAGACCTCTCTGCTCACAGCTATCTTTTTATTTGCAACAGGTGAGTTTTCATTTGCTGCATAACTTACTACTGTTTATAAATAATAAAAATTCTTAACATTACTCAAAGGTAAGGCTGTATGACCAAATCATGACCAAATTAAGTTCTCTGGGCAGGAGAAACAACAACCAGTAACATTTTTTCTTATGTCTTGTTAAATGATTCCTTTTTATTCCCCAGATTCCTGCAACTGCTTAAGCTGGGATTTTCCAATTTGCAAGCAGCTTCCAGGTGGGTAAATATTTCTCACGTAATACCTACTTAATCGCAAAACCGAACGTCATTGTTGAAGGAAACCTGCCAGCTGAAATTATTTCGGTGCGAAACATTGGCAGGGGACCCTTTGGCGTGCAGAAGCTGCGAATTTCTGACTCAGCACCCGCCCCAGGGCTGCAGGCGCAGGGTCCGGCGCCGTGCCTGGTGCCGAGGGGCCGCCTAGCGGCCCGCGAGCGCGCCCGACCCGCCGCCAGCGGGGGGGTTCCCCGCCGCTCCCGCTCCCTTCTCGTTAAGCTGCTGAGACCACCTCACATTGGCTGTAAACGTTAGGCAAAAAGATTTTATCTGAAAAGAAACGTTTGCAGATTTCTGAAGAGAAAAACCGCCCAAGACAGCATAGACATATATGTCTGTATGATGGTAGAGCATTTACTGCTATGTAGAGGTAATCAACAAGCTGTGAATAAATCCTATATAGTGTACAGTCTCTGGACAAATTACCATGATTTCAAAAGACAATAAAATCTGTAATGTTTATGTGTGACAATTATTCATATTTTAGATTTAAATCATAAAAAGGAGCAAAAAGGAGCAGTCCAACATGTTTCAATAGATGGTATTACACAGCAGCTGGTGGTCATCTGACGTACTTCATGCTGAATTTATTGTAGGCAGAAATATCCTACTTGCTAAGAGCCACAGCAGGGAAGACAGGTTTTTGAGTACACAGTGGCACTGGATGAGACCTCATCAGGAGGACTATATTTTTCTGAAATTAGCCATGGATAATTTTCTAGTCCTTGCTATTAGCCCATCAGACTAAATTCTACTAAAGCATTACTAAGAACACCAGGTAAAGAAGAAAACCAAAAAGTTCTAGAGTGAAAAAATTAAGCGCCGGGGGGGGGGGGGGGGGGGATCGTTTTGTTTTTTTAAGAATAAACTGTATTGTGATGCCTTTAGAACAGGGAACATGTTTTTTTTTTCTTTGCTTGCATACCTCTTGGAGCGTAGTATTGGTACAAGACCAGTACTATTTTAGGGCTTGGAAGAACTAATAATACACATGTTCTTTAAGGGGAAGCACTACATTAAAATCAAAAAGGAATAGGATAAAATTAAATGTGCATGTGGACACTAATACCTACAAATAGGACAAGTGAAAAACCAGTGTGTAACGTTCATTATATTCAGCTGGAGAACGTAACATAGGACTTGAGCACATTGGCGGCAGAGTGGTGTGTTGGTTGAGCTAATACACTATTTCCACACATAAAATCTATGATTTTTGCTTTGTCTGTTCTAATACTGTTTCATAGAGAAAGCCAGGGGTGTGTGTGTGTAAGATCAAGAGTATGAGGAACAATACAACCCCCTACTTTTCTATAAGCAGAGACAGGTCTGCAACACTGTGGTCACCACTTGCATCTCAGTTAATAGAAATGATTTGGGGAAGAAGTTCGTAGAAGAGTGAAAATGTTTCCTCCTCATCAGTGTCTCCATAACTGTTATTTCAAATAGTTTCAGGAGCAGTATGTCACAAACATATTGACATAAAAAGTGTTACAGCAGTTCCAAAAAGGTTTTTTTTTCAGGTGTTTCTTTAAAGCAAACAAAAAAACACCAGGTAAATGAAAGGCTTAATTCAGACTAAAAGAGGAGGAGAATGTGAGAGCAGTTGCTGCTTTCCCCAATCATTAGAGCACCATGTCCATGGTACAGGTGGCCAAGAATTGGTTTGGTGGTTGGACTAGGAAAGCAAAGAATTCGATAATTATTCACATTGCCATAGAAACAAGGAAGACCTGATCTCCACCTTCCCAAAAGGAAGCTGCACACACCTAAACCGATGCAGCATAACTTCATTAGAAAAGCACATTTCTTTTGGTAGGAGAAAGGTGTCATGGGGTGAGGGTCTTAAAGTCTGAGCTACACTCATCTGACACTTTTTGGTCCAAGTCAGTTTTAACTTAAATATACAGCTACCATCTGAATGATGAAAGGAATACCAAGGATACTCTAACTCAGATTATAGTAAGAAATAGCTCTGAATGAGGGAAAGAGGAGGATTGATCTTTTATCTCATAACCTAGGTACCATAACCATACCATACCCATGCTGTAACACCAACTCCAGAGACGCACATATTTACTTATCAAATAGCAAAACATTTCTTATTCAAGATTGATAGGCCTATTGGTAACTTGTTAAACCTATTGGATAGAAAGAACATGTTACTCTACTCATGAAGAAAAATTCATTTTTAATCACCTTAAGTATCCTGTACCTATTGAGATCCTTATGTACTTTTCTGAAGAGGAAAAAAAAATAAATGTGTCTTTTTTTAAAAGTGTGGGTGATACTTTGAGACATCATGGCTGATTCTTTTGAACTAGTAGTTCAGACAGTAAGACAAAAAGCAAAAGGAGAACAGTCATATTTTATCACTAAAGTTTCCAATAAGAGATTTCTGAAATACTGAAATAAGCTTAACCACCAGAGACTAAAAAAAAAAAAAAGAGTTCCTTTAATAATGTCATCAGGTTTTAATTTCTCTTCAGCTGAAAAACCTATACGTTCAATTGCAAAAAAACTCCCATATTTTTCTTACCAAAAATTAAGCACGAGTCATTTTGTATATAAACTTATGCTCCTCATGCTTTGTAATGTGATCTTTATGAAGCTGGTAGTATAAGCAGCATACTGTTTTTTTCTAGCAATAGTGCATTATTCTGAACTCCAGATAGGGATGACTGGTGGTTTTGGAGTAATTCTGGAGTCTAGTCAATCAGTTCTACCATTGATAATTAGCCCTATGCTGTAGTGTATAATGATTTGCAAGAAACTCCCCAGTAATTCTTGCCAGTTGGAAATTATGGAAATATCACATTGGCCCTTGGTATTACTCACTAAAATGCAGTCCCTCTCTCCTTTGTTTTCTCCCACTTAATCGCATGGAAATAATTTCTAAGATGTTTCACAAGGGTGTGTGTGGTCTGTGAAACCCTCAGTTCTGGCCTATACTTTCAAAAACATCTACAAATTTGTGTTTAACAGTCAATAAGCTGCTCCAGGCAAAGCTGTTGCCAATTCCGGTTTATAATCTTGCAGGTGAACAAAACACAATTTAAGCTTTAAATAAGTAAGTGCAGAGGCAAGCAGCAAGCAAGATGTCACTATTATAGGAAAGAAATAGTTCAAAGGTGTAACGACACCAAAGTTGTAGGAAACACCATGGGAAGCATTTCAGCACTATGTTGTTTGGTACATGGCACCATAAAACATAGGAAGAATTATCCATTTTTACGTTCATGTAGGAAAACTAGGTTTTACTTGGAAACATTAGAACTGATAAGGTTTAATCTTTCTAAATGTCTTTGCCCCTTGTTCTAAACATTAGTGAACTACCTGCCTTGAGAGTAAACCTGGCATAAGGACTCACACAGCTAGTTTTTATTTTGTTGCACAAAAGGGTATAGCCTGTTTTGTATTTGGTTTTGATTCTCATAGTCACCTTGCACCTGTTAACAGTAAATAGTTGCCTGCAATGGGTCTTTTCCAGTCCACATGTTTTCATCTTGCAGATTGGGACAATGAATTGACGTGCTACAAAGAATTAAGTGAGGATCTAACCTGTACCTGGCTGCCAGTACCCAGTGCTCCAAATACTATTAATTATACTTTATTCTTAAAATGGTAAGTCTAAAAGTAATTTCAGAAAATGAAAAGCTGTCATTGCTGTTCAGCATGATTCCTACCTGCCCGAGTTTTGTTCCGATGTATTTCATCACATTGTAGGTTGTTACACGATACTGGTCAAAATCTTTCCCCACATCTCATCAATACCTATTGATTTGGCAAGAGCTGCACCTTCCAAAGTGCAAGGAGGATGAAAGATTGGCAAGCACACACAGTGCCAAGCAGAAACGTAGGTTAGGTCAAGAAGGCAAAGCCTACTGTCTAATTTGAGGAAGAGTGGCTTACCACTTCCTAGGCTCATGAAGGATGATTGGCAAAGCTCCTTAGGACCAGAATGGGAGAACCTCAGCGGTAGCAACTGCAAATACCTGTCTCTTCCACAGATTCATTCAACTTTGACCAGCCTGAGACCCTCATCTTCCCTCCCAGTTTTAAAGAAAAGGTAATAGAGCAACTGTGTAAGTTAGTAGCTACATTACAGAGAAAAGAAATTGGCTCTTTAAACCAGTAGTTTTCCTCACTACCCACTGGAGAACATGGGAATAATTTTGCAACAACCCTTCCTCCACCAGTAAATCATACTTATCTGAGAAACAATGATTTCTTCTTTCTGTAATTTGCAAGAGTCATTATACATCTTTCCATGCTTCCAACACATCTGTTTAAAGCACTATTGCCAAAGATCACCTTAATCAATTACTTTTATTTGCATCTGTTGACTTGCATTGAGTATTCAACACTAATGCATTCAAAGAAAAAAAAACACAACTTTTTTTTATTGTACATTGTATATTATGTTATACCATGTATCCAAGGAGATGTCAGATGTGGCACATAAGAAAAATAGATTTTTAAGTATTTTGCTGCAATTTTGAATTATCAAGTATTGGTTTAATAGATGGAATGAACTTGTAGGGTTAATCTCAAACTGATACCTTACAATATGGGTATCTTCAGTTGATCCTTTTTTTGAGAAACATAAAGCAGCCAGGTAAAATGTAGATAGGCAGATTAAATCAACATTTGCCCATTGGTTTGTCAAAAAAAAAAAAGCAGCCAGTTGCTGTCTCAGTACCTGCATTACAAAATTTTATATCTCATTTTATATCTACATATTTGGGATCTCCTGTGAGATTAAGGGTATGTTTAGAAAGAGAGAACTGAGATCAGAAGATACGATCTTTGCCATGGGGCTATGTCATGGGGTACATAGGGTACAACGCTATGCTGTTGGCAAGTTCTGATACTCGTTGATGATTTTTTTTTTTTTTTTTTTTTTGAGTGGTGTGTTATGTGGCAAAATAAAGAGCTGTGGTTAGAAGCATCTTCTAAAGCTAAGGAAACGTTACTACACTGGGAAATTCCCCAGGGTGATCTTCTGCACATTGCAGAGGAGCAAAGCAACCACCTCAGGGCTGTGGTTACTCCCCCCATCACCTTCAGTATTTTCCCACTGGAGGTAGCAGGAGGTGCAGACTTGCAATAAGCACCAAACCCCACTGCATTTGCTGTCTTGCCTCTTAGGTCTTCCAGGAGCCCTGATTTCTTGGAAGGGGAGAAGCACCTGTGAAATGGCACTGCTTCTATAGAGATGCTATCAGCTGAAGTATTTGTAAGCTAGTTGCTCTTAGAGTCCCCAGCCAAACTCAGACTGTGCTGTTCCTAAGTATTGTGGATTGACCCTGGCTGGACACCAGGTGCCCACCAAGCTGCTCTATCACTCCCCCTCCTCAGCTGGACAGGGGGGAGAAAAATACAGAGATAAGGACAGGGAGATCACTCAGCAATTACCATCACAGGAAAAACAGATTCAACTCAGGGAAATTAATTTATTGCCAATCAAATCAGAGTAGGATAATGAGAAATAAAAACTAAATCTTAAAACACCTTCCCCCCCACCCCTCCCTTCTTCCCAGGCTCAACTTCACTCCCGATTTTCTCTACCTCCTCCCCCTGAGCGGCGCAGGGGGATGGGGAATGGGGGTTGAGGTCAGCTCATCACACTGTCTCTGCCACTCCTTCCTCCTCACACTCTTCCCCTGCTCCAGCATGGGGTCCCTCCCACAAGAGACAGTTCTCCACGAACTTCTCCAATGTGGGTCCTTCCCACAGACTGCAGTTCTTCACTAACTGCTCCAGCATAGGTCCTTCCCACGCATGCAGTCCTTCAGGAACAGACTGCTCCAGTGTGGGTCCCCCACGGGGTCACAAGTCCTGCCAGCAAACCTGCTCCAGCATGGGCTCCTCTCTCCATGGGTCCACAGGTCCTGCCAGGAGCCTGCTCCAGTGCGGGCTTCCCACAGGGTCACAGCCTCCTTCAGGCACATCCACCTGCTCCGGCATGGGGTCCTCCATGGGCTGCAGGTGGATATCTACTCCACTGTTAACCTCCATGGGCTGCAGGGGGACAGCCTGCCTCACCATGGTCTTCACCACAGGCTGCAGGGGAATCTCTGCTCTGGTGCCTGGAGCACCTCCTCCCCCTCCTTCTTCACTGACCTTGGTGTCTGCAGAGTTGTTGCTCTCACATATTCTCACTCCTCTCTCCCGGCTGCTGTTGCTGCAGCAGTTTTTTCCCCTTTTTAAATATGTTATCACAGAGGCGCTACCACCATCGCTGATTGATTGGCTCAGCCTTGGCCAGCGGTGGGTCCATCTTGGAGCCAGCTGCCACTGGCTCTATCGGACATGGGGGAAGCTTCTGGCATCTTCTCATAGAAGCCACCCCTGTAGCCCCCCCACTACCAAAACCTTGCCACACAAACCCAATACAATGATACTCCTTGTACCCACAACTTTCTTTGTTCCTTTATATATGAGTCTTGGAAAAGCCACCTGCTATTTATGTGTTAATCACATGATCAGTGTTCCAAGCTCATATGCATTGATGCTCACCGTGTCACTCTGTTCCTTTGTGGGTTTCCAGAGAACAGATTGGAACTAGAGAAGTTCTTGGCCTGGTTACAGCTTAGGCCTTTACCTCCTTTGGAGCCTGAATCAAACTACCACTAGTTTGGTCAAGGAGTCGAATGTATCCGTCACAGAAGCCATTAAGAAATTCTGGAAATTTTTCTACAATTCACAATTATAGATACTCTTGACGTTTTGATTTTGCCTTTCAGACTCACTCAGAATAGCATCTCCTTAGATAAAGGGTCTTCCTGAAATCAGTAGAAGCATTCACAAAAGAAAGGCAAGAGGAACAACCCTATTCTGTTGATACTGTAAAAATTTAGCAATTATTTATCTCCAGTCTTTTTGAAGTCTTTCAGTGTTCAGTATTCTGAGCCAAGTCTTTTTGTTTTTTATAAAACACACCTGACATAATTACCAAAGCTTTCCTGCTTCTCTTGTATTTATAAGATCTGCATGTTCCCCATTTTAGGGAAGTGCTTGACACCATCTAACATAAATGCTCATCAGATCACAAACCAACTGATAATAAAATGGGACCTGCCTGCAACTCCTACACAATATGAGCTGAGATACAGAGAGGCACTCACAGAATCCACACTGTGGATGCTGGTAAGTACTTCCAGATGACAATTGCTTGAGAACATGAGGTGCCTTACTATCAGCTCAGCAGTACATTGCACATATGGCAAGACGTAAACATGATGCTACTGAAGAGTATACATAACACAGAGAGCAAGGAAGCACAGCTGCAGACAATTTGTAGGCAAATTTCACAAAGGTCTCTTGGTTTTGTTCTGACAGATCCTAAGCTGTTTGAGAGAGAAAGATTAATAGTTTTATACAGAAAAAAAAAGAACAGTATGTCAGCTGGTTTGTTAACCAGTCAATGAGATGCTACAACCAGAGGCAATGCAAAAACTGAAGAGGATATCAGAAATGTCATACAAACTCAAGTCTTGATTACACTTTAAGTGATGGACCATATTACTTTTTGCTGGCATCATTAAATTTTCAAACTGATTAGAGATCAGGTTGCTGTGATTTTTAAGGTAACAATTCGTACCTTACACATTTTTTGTTTGCACCAGTTTTCCAGATTTCCTTCTTTGACAAGAAGGGAAATAATTTCTCCGTGATACAAGATCAGTTCCAGTTGCATTTTAGGATGTGCAAAAGTAAGAATATGGTGCAGCAAGAGGACATTACCTAAAGGGACTAAGAAAGAGGGAGGAAAAAGTCATAATTTCAGTAAAATCTGCATGCAGCAGCAAAGGCTGCTTATCCTGCCCCTTGCCATTCAGCATATCATGCAAGGGCTTCACGAGCAGGCATGCACACATGTGTGATTTGTATCACTGAGTCCCTGAAATTGTCTGTTTTGCAAGCTCTGTTATCTGTAGTTGGATGAGGAATACGTGTTTATCGTGCAGAACAGGACCCCAAGAAGAAGAGAGTCTAAAATGCAACTGTTCCCACTTCTTGGGCACATCTTCTCTCTTAGAAGTCTCTTCATTTCTTTTATACCACCAGAGAAAAAGAATGCGCAAGTCTTGGAAGGGTCCCCTTGTTCATTGATGCAAATCCTAGGCTGTTCTAGGACAGCCAGACACCCAACCATATACCACCCAGTAGTGCAATAGATAACCATGAGCAGACAGTCTGGTACACAGCATGTGGAAGAACAGAGAGTTAAGAGCAGTAAGGAAGGGGACACATGTCCTACAGGTTCTGGAGACAGGGGAGATGATAGCCTGTGCTGGTTTTGGCTGGGATAGAGTTCATTTTCTCCATAGTAGCTAGTATGGGGCTATGTTTTGGATTTGTGCTGGAAAAAGTGTTGATAATACAGGGATGTTTTAGTTACTGCTGAGCAGTGCTTACACAGAGTCAAGGCCTTTTCTGCTTCTCACCCCATCCCACCAGCGAGTAGGCAGGGGGTACACAAGAAGTTGGGAGGGGATACAGCTGGGACAGCTGACCCCAACTGTCCAAAGGGATATTCCATACCATATGACGTCATGCTCAGCAATAAAAAGCTGGGAGAAGAAGGAGGAAGGAGGAGATGTTTGGAGTGATGGCATTTGTCTTCCAAGTAACCGTTACACGTGATGGAGCCCTGCTTTCCTGGAGATGGCTGAACACCTGCCTGCCGATGGGAAGTAGTGAATGAATTCCTTGTTTTGCTTTGCTTGCGTGTGTGGCTTTTGCTTTACTTAAACTGTCTTTATCTCAACCCACGAGTTTTCTCACTTTTACTCTTCTGATTCTCTCCCCCATCCCACCAAGGGGGGAGTGAGCAAGCAGCTGGGTGGTGCTTAGTTGCCAGCTGGGGCTAAACTAAACTACAACAATGGGAGATTCAAGTTAGTAATGTGAAGGACTGGAAGAGACAGCCACACTGGGTGATGAGAATGACGAAGACTACAGGTCATGAATATTCATTATCCCCCATGGCCCAGCTGCTCCTGTGAACTTAGGCTGTAAACACTTCATAATCACATGTATAAAGGCTGCATTTACACATGGGGCTGGAAGGAAAGGGTAAGTGTGGGCATACAAGCACAGAGAATATATAAAGCTAGCTGAGAAATAGTGTGTTTACCAAGAGTAGGTTTAATGTACATGTAATTTCATTTAATACTTGGGTCTTAAATCCATCTCACCTCACTCTTGTTCTTTAAGAGATTTGGAGTCTTTCTGTGATATTGTGTTTTGGGTTTGGGTTTTTTTGGGTGACCAAGCTAGTTTTATTAACAAAAATATGTGAAGTTAATTACAACTTTAATAAAAAAAGAAATAATTGCAGAAAACCAAAGAGAGGAGCTGGCCACATAAACCTCAACCACCCAAATCCTCCAAATCCCCCACTGGGTTTTGTTTTTTTTAGAAAATATTGAAGCAAGCAAAACTTCATAGCAGACAAATGCTAAAACAAATATTTCAATCTATGGTAGCACTTCTGCCAATAACATCATAACACCTAGAATTGGTCAGACTAAAGGTCCATTTAATGAAGGATATTGTGCTCTTATAGGGGCCAACAATTAATGTCTGGAGAAGAGTGTAAAATAGTTCAAGCATATAGCAACAGTTTTCCATGGTATTTTCTCCTGCAGTTTTCAGCTCAGGGATTTCCTTAATCACAGGTGGTATCTTTGCATCAAGACATTGATGTACATCATTGTAGAAAGCAATGCTGTCAACATCACCGTTTCAAATTTAAATGCTATGTCTTCAGACACTGCTCAGCTCAGATGCATAGCCAAGGATGGTCTCTCCACTGTGTGTTTGGAGTAAAGAGATTTTGGTCCCTCACACTAAGTGAAATATAATTTTGTCCTACTGGGAATAAACATGAATGTAAAAGCCTTTTCAAATTTTCAAAAAAATATGAAGAAACTGATTCATATGAGCTCACGTCTCCATCTTTTTCTATGTTTACCAGAACTCACGAACAAGCCAAGAACATCATGTAATGCAACTACAGAAATCTCTCCAGGCAGAAGTGTTCTTAAGTGGATGGTAACATTCACTTTGAGTCTGGGTACCTTCTGTTATGTCCATGCTATTAATTCATTACTTGGGGGGGGGGGGGGGGGGGGGGGGGGAAGCTTTTAGTGCATACAAGTGACACACCTTGCATTTCACGCATTCCTAAGGAGCATTCATATTTTTGAAAAACCAAAATCTTTTAGAAAAGCATTTGGTAAATCTACTAATTTACTAATTCAGAAGTACAAATACATTATAATCAGGAAGAAAAATGAGCCTCTAGCTTAGAAGAACAGCTGCATGCTTCCCATAATGACATTTAAAGTTCAAACCTACAAGTCAGAGGCATCCCCTGTTCTGTAGCAGGTGTCATTATCAGCTGACTGACTACAGTATATCAGTCAGTTTTACCAGCTGCAGTTCTCTTGGTAAGAAACTGACAATTGACAACCTTGAATTTGTATTTGAGGGGCCCACTGGCAATTTCAATGAGCAAGGTGTTACTAGAGTTGTTTGCGTGGAAACTAATTCTATCTAGATTCTGAAAGAAAGAGCATCTACAAACTCCAAGAAGTTTGCTATAGGGGATATCCCCCAGCAGAAAGGACAGAGTCTGGCAGAGTTTTGAAATATCAGATGATGTAGAAAGTTTTGTAGTTACCCCTTACGTTTTTGTTGAGGAAAAGAAAAGACAGCAGAGGAAATAGATACCTCATCTCCTGATAAGGATGAGATATCCCCCTTTTCCCTTATCTCCCGAGAAGAAAGCAAAGCTGCACAGTAAATGATTCATTTCGTAATAAAGCAATTGACTGTACATGCCAATTTAAATGTTAAGCTAAGAGAAGAAATTATTCTCCATTTAAATACTTTAGTTAGAAATTACATAATATTAAATATAAGATCAGGGCTAGGACCTTCATTCAGGATAACACTTGTACTAGTCTATTATACTGAAAAAATGTTCAAGTCCAGATGGTTTCAACAAATATCGAAGGGGCAGAGGGAAGGAGTGCACTCAATTAATATGTTAAGGGAGGGGGAGGGGGGGAATCTTGGGCTCTGCTGCCATACTTGTTTAAGCCAATCAGAAACAAAAAATAGTTTAAAGATGTTAGGGGCTAGCCATAGCTCCTCTGCTTATTTCAACATTCAGTGATCCAAACTGTGTAGATGTTACTCAACAGGCACAAGATAGCTGGCTTCAGCTCTAAACATCCAACCAGGCAGTGTGTATTACTTTCATGGCTGCAAATAACATGGGACCTCCTGCAGGAATGCACAAGATAGGGCAGTGCTAGCCTTTTCCAGTCTCATTTTGCTAAGCTAAGAAAGCTAAATTCTACTACTTTCTTCTTGTGTGATAGACCTCATATTTCACATATCCTAGGAATCATTTCTCCTACACAGAAACCTTTTCCAGTTTCAAAGCCTGGTGAGAGAACCATAACACTATTCCCCCAGCAGCTTTACCAGAGCTTCAAATAATAGCACCAATGCTTCCCTCCCTATCCTGTGAAAGACTTCTGTTTCCATTTTAAGAGCTTCCAGCTTTAGCAGAAATTCCTCTCAACACACATCTTGGCCTTTTAAATTACTGAATGTCATCCTATGTTACTCCAAAAGTATCCAATTATTCATTAAAGTAACCCAATCTCCTAGCTTTGTGGTGTCTTCACACTATTAGTTTTATGCCAAGAAATAACAGACAAGCTTGATATCAGAAGTAATCTTTTCAGAATTCACACTTTCATGTATTGAGTTCAGTTTCTATCTAGATTGCAGTAATTTCCATTTCTGTGCACTCATTTCCTGATCCCTCATGAAGATTAGTACAGCAAAACGAGAGAACCATCACCACTTAAAAATTTGGATCAATAGATATATAACATGCTCCAAAGTTGTAGTATAATTACTAGCATTTATCCTCAAAGAGATCAGATGCCTAACAGAGCCTAGTAGATGAAGATTCCCAGAAGCATATATTGCAATTAAACACCTCTCATTAACTTTCAAGTTCCTAATTATGACAGGTATGTTCCAGTGAAAGGCAGAGAACCTTACAGCTGCTTCACTGCTGTTATTACTAATTGGATACACATAACTAAGATCCCAATTAAGCAAAACACTTAATCCTGTGCTTAAAATCCTCTCAATCTAAGCATGTTCTTAATTTTAAGAAAATGCTTTGCTTCATTAATTCCCAATAACCTAGTTAAAAGTATGATTTTATCCTCATCATTAAAGGTGACATTGTTTATATTATATTGTTTATATAATGTAATTCCTCTTGATTTTCTGCACAGGACATAATAACATTTATAGAATAATAATCTTTTTCCTCTTACTAGGTAACACAAAGTGAGAACATCCTTGGATATTACATTAATGTTGAAAGAATATGCAACAGTTGCAGGGATTCAGCAAATCGCATCATTCTGTGTGTTCTATATCGCATCATCGTTCGATGTCCAAGTGGAGATCAGGGACAAGTGGCATTCCTCAGGGGTCGATATTGGGACTGGCGCTGTTTAACATCTTTGTCAGCGACGTGGACAGCGGGACTGAGTGCACCCTCAGCAAGTTTGCTGATGACACCAAGCTGTGTGGTGCGGTCGACATGCTGGACAGTAGGGATGCCATCCAGAGGGACCTTGACAGGCTGGAGAGGTGGACACATGTGAACCTCATGAGGTTCAACAAGGCCAAGTGCAAGGTCCTGCACATGGGTTGGGGCAATCCCCAGCACAAATACAGGCTGGGTGGAGAATGGATAGAGAGGATCTCTAAGGAGAAGGACTTGGGGGTGTTAGTTGACGAGAAACTCAACATGACCCAGCAATGTGTGCTTGCAGCCCAGAAAGCCAACTGTATCCTGGGCTGCATCAAAAGAAGTGTGGCCAGCAGGTCGAGGGAGGTGATTCTCCCCCTCTACTCTGCTCTGGTGAGACCCCACCTGCAGTACTGTGTCCAGCTCTGGGGCCCCCAACATAAGAAGGACATGGACCTGTTGGAACGAGTCCAGAGGAGGGCCACAGAGATGATCAGGGGGCTGGAGCACCTCTCCTATGAGGACAGGCTGAGAGAGCTGGGGTTGTTCAGCCTGCAGAAGAGAAGGTTCCAGGGAGACCTTATAGCAGCCTTCCAGTACCTGAAGGAGGCTTACAGGAAAGCTGGAGAGGGACTTTTTACAAGGACATATAGTGATAGGACAAAGGGTAATGGTTTTGAACTGAAAGAGGGTAGATTTAGATTAGACATAAGGAAGAAGTTCTTCACTATGAGGGTGGTGAGGCACTAGAACAGGTTGCCCAAAGTTGTGGATGCCCCATCCCTGGAAACATTCAAGGTCAGGTTGGACAGGGCTCTGAGCAACCTGGTCTAGTGGAAGGTGTCTCTGCCCATGGCAGTGGAGTTGGAACTAGATGATCTTTTAAGGTCCTTTCCAACCCAAACCATTTTATGATTCTAAAGGACAGAAGAGCTCTTCTAAATCTCTCCATGGCTTATTATAGAGTTAATATTTCTGCCTATAACAAAGCAGTAGAATCTCTACAAACAATCTACATTGTCCCAGATTTCTCTGCAACAGGTACTTACTTTATCATTCATTCATTCAAGGGGTAGAAAAGTTTTATGAGCAATCTCTAGGCTACCTTTGACAGTCTTTGGGATAGGGATAAGCATTCTCTTGAATATTCATTAGACATATTTTTGCATAGTGAGAGTCAGTATTGTTTCTTAAGAAAGGATTTTGATAGAAATTAACTAACAGACTGTCCTGGTTTCAGCTGGGATAGAGTTAATTTTCTTCCTAGTAGTTGGTATAGTGCTGTGTTTTGGATTTAGGATGAGAATAATGTTGATAACACACTGATGGTTTAGTTGTTGCTAAATAGAGTTTACACTAGTCAAGGACTTTTCAGCTTCCCATGCTCTGCCTGGTGCACAAGAAGCTGGGAGGAGGCACAGCCAGGACAGCTGACCCAGACTGGCCAAAGGGCAATTCCATACCATATGGCATCATGCTCAGTATATAAACTGGGGGGAGTTGGCCAGGGGGCAGGGATCACTGCTTGGGGACAGGCTGGGCAGCAGTCAGCGGGTGGTGAGCAATTGCATTGTGCATCACTTGTTTTGTATATTTTTATTTTTTTTTCTTCCTCTGCTGTCCTATTAAACAAAAGCTTCAAGTATGCAGTGTTAGCAGGAGGTTTGGCCCTGTCTTCAGGGGGCTCTAATCCACTCCACATACCTATCAGAGAGAGAGAGCACAAGAAGAGACCACAAGGGGAGTGTCCAGGACTGAACTACTCCTCCCTCGTTCCCTCCCCCCATCAGTCAATACAACAGTGACACGACACCCAACTACCATATTTTCCAGGCAGGAAGAGAAGCCTATAGGCTACAGCATCACTTCCACTTCTATAAAAATCTTAAATTCTCAGTGGCAAACTTGAAAAGTAATTTCTGTCACATTAAAGGCATTCTACAGCATTTATGGTTATGTTATTCTGGCCAGTGGAAAACTCACTGCATCATCAAAAAAGAAAGGTTGAACTGAAAGCCCTAAAAGTAGATTAAGCAGAATACACATCCCTTTTTCTGTACTGAACGCTAAGTAATAGCACTGATATTAATCAAGGCAAATAACTACCGATTACTGTAATGACAAACACAGGACTTAACATGGACATTCATTCTATTACTGCTGTGAAAACCAGTCCTTATTTCAACTGTTACAGCTGGGGGTATTCACTGTTCAGGACATTAGGTATATTTCCCTGTCATGTATTAGACACAGCCTACTGCACTTACCACCTAAACATCCTTGATGTGTTAGAAGCTCATGCTTTTTACCTCTGGATTCAAAGTGTACATAAATATTTTGGAGAAATCTTGTACCCATCAGAAAAGTCTGCACAGTGCAGCTTCCTCCAGGTGTGAATTAGGGCACAGAAATTTTACCTTTTGCCTAGTCAGCTACACTGATACAGACTCAGCCATCAGAGTTCATCTAATAATCTCATTTCCCAACCTCTCTTGTGTTTCAGCTGTTACTCTTAATTCTTCTACCACAAGTTACCATCTTACTGGACTGAAGGAAAAGACCATATACTACGTGCAGATTTCAGGATTCACTAATGCTGGCAAAGGACCTCCAACTCTTTCACAACCTTTCAACATTCCAAAATATGGTACCGTGGAAGCCCTATGCATTTGTGTTTCCCAGCATGAATCTTTGCTTTATGCACTATATATGGCATTATTCTCTATCCTTTCCTGCTTTTCAAGGAGTAACAAAGTGCTCGTGCACAAGATTTATTATTCAATCCTTAGTTACTGATAGCAAACACACAAAATCATTCCTTTGTTACAGATAAACTATGTAACACAGAACAACTCTGCCTATATTTCATTACCTAACATGCAGGGAAGACTCAGCTAGGGTTCCTCATCTCTCAAACATTTTCTGACCTTTTTATGCTAGCTACATTCACATATCTTTATTGCCAATTCCTATCGGAGATTTCAGCAGTTTAAATATTCTGTCTGTGACTAGTTAAGTTCAGTAGTCTTTGTTCTTGGCAAAATCCCAAGCAATCACGTAGAACTGTTTTCCAGTTAGCCCCCTGAGCCATTAACTATTAAAAAAGTCTCTCTTTTAATTGCTCCTATTGTGGGTGACAGCTAACCAAAGTATCTTTTGTTTTCTAATAATTTAAGTACATTTTATCTAACAGGTCCTATAGCTCACTGGCAAGAGTTTGCTTGTTTCAAAGGTGGCTGGATAGGCTAAGAAAATCAATACAGTTACATTTATGAAGTCTCATATATTGTATTCATATAGGGTTGGCTAAACATGGACTCTCATTTTTTAACATGTTATCAGTTAGACTAAATCTAACACTGCAGTAGACCCCTTTTTTTGTTTGACCACAGCTTCACTCAATTGAAACTTCCTAAAAAAAAAAAATAAAATAGGCTAATACAGTATCATTAAACAAGCTAGAGCTCACATAATAGCATAGGGAGTAGGAATACTTCTTTTATTATAAACCGTTTGTCTTTGGATAGCGGATTTAAAAACTCAGCAACATATATCTAGATAACTTAAAAATACAAACCTGAAAGCCTCAGACCCTACCCCCAAAATCACAAGTCTTGTTTGAACTAGATTTCACTTATAAGAATCCCAAAACATGTATAAAGTTTGACTTGAGTTCTGTTTGAAATATTTCTCTCACAGAGGCAATACAGCCTCTCTATACTTGACACCATAAGTCTGATTCAATCTCTCTGTTTCCCATCAGATAAAGGAGAATTTGAAGGTTTTGTGACTGGCCTTTGCTTCAGCATGATGTTCATTCTGGTTTTTGTACCTGTCACTTGTTCTCTGGTGCTTAAAAGGTAAGAAGGAAATATTAACTGAAGTTATCAGCAGCACTGTTTTACTTAACCTTGAGTTTCATAGCACTGGACCTTTTTTGTCATTAAAAGCAACTCAACAAGCACACAACACAAAAGCCACTCCACTCGTTTACACAGTGAGAGCAATTACAAACCACTATAAGCTGATTAAAATACTTTGTCTAAAATCTATAATCTTTTGCTTTTGATAGTTATCTGTGCCTCCCATCTCAACAACCATTTCTCACAGTGGAAAATAGTTTATATATATGGAAAAAGCACGCATTTGATTATTTTGCTCTTTCATTCCCAACTGATAATCACATCTCTTCTACTGAAATACAAAAATAAATTCCAGCAGCATACGCAAGTTGATATTGCCATCTAAGCAGTTTCCTTCAAGCACATTTGGATGTTAACTGTATATATTGTGCACATAGGCACATAACAAGAAGGAGTAACTGATGGATGAGTAGGGAGAAGAGAGAATAACAAGGGTGCCTGCAAGATATGGACGAGGTACTCTTATTTTAGGAAACATTATTCTCTGCAGTAATAAAGTACATCCCCCTCAAATTAATCTGAGGTACGATATTAGCAGCATACACTACCACTAAAAGTGGCTTGCATAGTAGTAGGTTCTAATATTCATTTCCTGATAAACCTAACTGCATACAACCATTCATGTTACTATTTCGATGTCCTAGAATACCCTCCTTTTTTCTCCTTTTACAAAGCACCAGCATCAGAAGCTGAAAGTGCAGCTGTTAAAGGACAGAACAGACAGACAGTGCAACCCGTGACTTGAAAGCCATACCGCATGACATAACTCACTTTAGCCTATACATCACGCTAAACTCCTGCCTTTGCTATTTGGAAACAGACTGTACTCCATATGAAATCTGCTGTGCGCTTTCCTTTTCAGATTTTATTTTAATATCTGATCCAGCCTTTCCAACAAGAACTTCTGAGACTTACACAGAAGTTTTGCCCCAGAAAGAACTTTATTTTGTTAAAGATAAGATCACACTTCATTGTCCGGGCCCATTAGAAAAGAATTCTTGGAAAACTAGAAAAAAAACCCAGCACACAGAAGCCCAGTGTAGCACTACAAAATAGCAATGAAATACACAGTAGCATTGAACACCTGGAACTGAGATGAAGGGTCCCAAGGCTCCCCTCATCCTTATTATCTGCTTAAATTATAAAAAAAGGACTCACCAGCCAGATAAATAGCCATCTTCATAGGATCAGCAGAGATACAGTAACTCTACAGCCTCAGGCTTTACATCAAACCACAGCCTAAACAAACTACAGTTAATAAAGCCTAGATTTGACTTGAAGACCAGACAACACTGAGGCAAGATGATGAACTATGTAACCTCCCACAGTCTCTCACAGCTGTGTTGAGTTTTTTTCCTATGGAGGTGAGTCATTGACCAAAGGTCACAGGGTGCTGCTTTTGACAGCAGCTGCTGACAGGGTGGTGATCAGCTCAAAAATACCAAGAGACAGTCTCCCTCTGCTCCCACAGAAGCTGGTGATGAGCAGTCAGGGGTGACTGATGCCAGTAGGATCACAGTCAGCCCAGCAGAAACTCCTTTTGAAATTCTCATCCCATCCCACTGCTGCCCCTCCGCAGGGAAATCACAGCTGGCCTCTGCTAGCCTGGGGGGACAGTAGCCAGCACCAGCATCCCAGAGAGCAATGGACATACTGCCATCTTGGCCTGTCCTCTTGGGAAGGGCCAGGGAGGACAATGCCTGAGGTGATACCCATGGTGGGGGTGGCCCAAGGAGGCTGGAAAGTGAAGCAGCTTGTTGCCAGGTTTTTTTTGTTTCTGAGCCCCTGGGTACAAGGGAGGAGCTTGAAGGAAAGGGCTCTGATGAGAGGTCTGTTGACAAGCAGCCAGCTGAAACCAATTTGAATGGCTCAATTGGCAAACTCAGCTCTGCCTTACAAACCACTTCCTCTACAGCAGAAGTGGCTGGTGTGAGTTTTTAGTAAAGGTGTGTTTAGGTTTGTGTCAGGTGAAACAGTGAGATACTGTAATAGCTCCCAGAAAGGGCTAAACTCAAAACTATCAGGAAAGAGCAGGAGCTGTATTGCCTGCCTTGTTCTAGTCTGCAGGTCCTAGGGAGAGCTTCTTCCAGGCTACTGGTTTCATTGCACAGAAGCTTAAAAAAAGCAAAAGCTTGCTCTTTGTTTGAGGGAAAGTAAACTTCTAAGTAGAAGCCCAGGAGCAAATACTTATTAAAATAAACTTCCTTGTACGTGCCTGAGAGTCCTCAAGGAAGACAGAGGTTTTGTGGAAATGATAGCGAATTAGGAATATGCAATGATAAACATACAGAAAGAGACAACGTTACCAGCTCCTTTGTCCTTAAACAAAACTAAACTTCATTAACTCAGCATTTCAATGTAGACTACCAAGCTTGGTCTTCAGTTTTTATTTGGCATTATGCTTAATAGTCATTGTAGAACATCTCATTTTAATGGTCATGAAAATGCCAATAAAATATATGTATAAATGGCAGTTAATTTAAATGCAGAGGAAATGTCAGTCATTTAAGCTGACAATAAGCTTAGAATATTTCTTTACAGGTTCAAAATATTATGCTGGCCAAGTGTACCAAATCCAAGAAAGAGCAGTGCAATCCAGGATATGGCAAGTACTGTTCTGATGGTGGGGAAAAAAATATAAAAGGGAGATCTTTTCTACTGATTAATCAGTAACACTAGTTATTAGACTTCTCACACTTCTAGTAAATGTCTAATATCAACAGCTGGGAAGCTAAGGTAATATTAGAAATATAGGATGTGGGGGTGGTTGTTTAGGCAGAGGCTGTACACACTTTTAAATTTAATAAAGGTTCTCAGACTTTTTTTGAGAACATTATAGAACACATTTAAAGGTATGATTGTTAAAAGAACAAAGCAAAGTTGAATGGGGGGGAGATGGAGTCTAAAGGGAGTTCAGTTTTTATATCCAGTCAGTTTTCAACAACTGGAACTGATTATCAAGTACAAGTTACTCAAAATACAAAGTAACACATTTTGTGGCCTAATTCCACAAAAGCATCACAAAGGAGGTAACGTATATGGTGTTTTCTGAAATCCACTCCTCGCCCCTCAGTCTCTATCTGCTTCCAGAGCAATCCAGGGGCTCTGGCTTATCAGCTGGTAGCTGTCTGAGGAGGCATCTACTAGTCAAAAGGCACCAAGGTTCAGTAGCACATTCAAACCTTGCCCACAGCTTTCCTGTATGCTTTGGTAAGGATACCCAAATTTCAGGACTGAAGAAGTGCCTGGAAATTGGCTGTTAGAAGGAGGCTGCCAGAGACCATGTTATTCACTTTTGCCTAATAGTGGACTTCCTTGCATCTTCCTCTCCTTAAGCACTTCTGCTCCAGTTTTGCTGACACTTGATACTAAAAATCCTTCCTCTAGGACACCTCAGTTTATCTCCCAAGTCTCAGACCACCAACCATTATGTTTTTGGAGCAGGAACTTGTACTGTTTTCCTTTTTAAATCACTTTTTGATTTTCCTGGCAGACCTGAACTTAATTTGGCACTTGTAGATCTAGTTTCTCAAGCCAATTTGTAAGCTTTAACAAAGCAGACTTCTATCTATTTAGGACAAAAGCATGACAGAGAAAAATTATCCTAAATAAATGACCAAGTGAAATACATGTTTCTCTGGATCCTGATAGGTAGAGATACAAGTGTGTCACTTCCGTGTTCCTAAGCATTAGGATGATGACAGGAAGTATATGCCAGTGTCAAGCTAAGCTGAAGGCAGGGACTGGAGACTTCAAAGTAATGTATTGACTGGAGACTTCAAAGTAATGTATTCACATAGGAAAAGGCAAGAGCACAATCAAAGGTCAGGCAGAAGCTGGAAGGTATCTACAGCCAGACACTGTCCAAATCTAGGACACCAGAATGAAATCATCAGCAAGGAAATTTCAGAAGACTCTGGGAGGCTGCTAGTAATCAAAAGGTTAGCTAAACATCATCATTGCTTCCTTTGACAGAGAAAGTCTGAACTTTCATATTCCAGATCAGGACTTCCTTGCTTGCTTTCCTCCTTTCTTCCACCTAAATGTAGATAAAGAAGTGGTGAGCTCAGAGGTAGTCTCAGATAATGCTGAACAAAGGAGGATCAGATGTACAAACGTACAGCTGTACAAAGACAGAGGTTCAAAAGTGATGCTATTAGGAGATTGCAGTTTCACTGTTTTGTTTAGTTAAAGAACTTGATCTGCTTATGAGCACCAGGCAACTTCCAGTTCTCAGTTCTGGGATTCAGATGTCCCTCACTGACTACTCCAGTAAAAATAACTCCACTTAATAGGAGTTATTAATCTAATAGGTTCAAAGAATAATTTGCCATTGTGAAGAAGTGCAGGTGAAATACACTGAGGCTGCATGTTATAGAAAGGACAAATAGGTTTTATGAACCAAAGTGCCACTTTGACGTAAATACTTTAAAAGCAAAATGTACCTATTTAAAATGCATTTAACTGTTCCTGCAGGGGCAAAGCAGCTATAAAAGGAAATGAAGCTTGTATTAGCCAAGTCTGGTAGAGAAATACTATAACATTGATAATGTGGCAGAAACAGAAATAACAGATATCAGATAAGGGGTTTGGGGAAAGGAGAAAAAACTCTATGTGAGTAGACATTACAATAAAGCAGTTATATATTGCCTAGAAGTAATCCGATATTATGAACAGTTCATGAAATGTGGAGAAAGGTATTCCCCAAATGAACACTGTAAAGCTGAGGCAAGTAGTAAATTTTACCATATTCTATATATTTATTCTATTTGTAGGTTGTTTCAAGACTGAACCCTGTCAGATTAGTTGAGCAATGTAGAAACTCTTGACAGAAACACATATATAGTCCAGATATAGGTGGCAAGAGAATTTGTACTTTAAATCCAGACAGAACATTCTCTATTGCAATCTAAGGCAATAATACATCCCATTGTACAGAGCAGCAGGAGGAACTTGGAACACTCTCAATTCAGTTAGCACACAGAGATCAGGAAAATGAACTATGGTGACTAACATGGCCACCCAATCAGTGTCCTGTTCATGTTTAGACAAGATTCTTCAAAGATACTGCCTCTTCACCCATTAGTACCTCTTTCAGACAGAAGCTCACACAGAGCTTATTTTAGATTTGTTAGGTGTAGAATTCGGGCTGCTGTTCATAATAAACATGATAATGGAGGTACAGATCACATAGGTCTTTATTCAAAACAAGGCAAATGCTGACCATGCAGAGGTGTCTACTCATCCCATTATGAATGCCAGTTAGAAAAATAAAGATATTTTATGTGGGATTGCTGAGATTTCAAAGAACAGCATATTCATTTTCCAAGTCAGAACAGAAATTGTAGGAAAAAATAAAATAAAAACCAATACATCCTAATTTATTTCTTGCAAAAGAACCATAACAGTTTAAACAAATTTAGAGCAACCGGCAGGGGAAGCTAACAGTTAGAGAACATACCAACCTGGCCATAATTTAAAAAATATTATGGAAAAAGTAGGAAAACCCAGCAGAACACAATCTAAGTGGAAAAGAAGGCTGCTTCGTGTTGCAAACTGTTCTCCATTTAATCATCCAGAATTTGCAAAAACTTATAACCCAAGGTATACTTAGATCACAACATGTCATTAAGGTGAATAACAAACTGCTTGCAAAGGCTGATATCAAAAGCTAGTTTAGCTGCTGTTCAATTCAAGCTGCTGCCTTTTTATAGTAAAACATTGGTTAAACTTCTTGAAAGCTGTGGGACTCGTAACAGAACATCGTGAAGCCTACATTTTATCCCCACTACATTTTGTCCTGAGCACACATAAAAGCAAGAAAAACTTCGCTTAAATACTAAGGGAGAGGAAAAGATGGTCCTCTGAATTAGGGAAATAAATATTTTCATTCATGTTTCTAAAACCACTGAAAATAAGATAAAATGGATGTTAGCCATATTATATAGGCAGGACCAGGCTGCCTATCTCCAAGCTTTATTCTTCTGTCATTTATTTCAGTAAATTAAATGTCCTGATCCAATGTCGGGGGAGGTTTCAATACAATCCCAAAGATGAGATTAAGACGCAAACAAGGTCAAATGCCGTACAACCCTTTGAATTTATTTCGGTGAACAAAGATGTGAGGACCAGGTAGGGAAGCGGGGGGGGGGGGGGGGGGGGGGAAGGGAGAGAGGGGGGAAAAGAGCAAGAGAGTGGAAGAGAGAGAGAGAAAGAGCGTGCTCAGGCAGGTGAGAAGAGGGCCACGTGGGGGAACTAGCTACCACCACTCCGAGTCCATGGTGTCCTGTCGATCAAATGTCCAGCCTCTGTGTCCACAGGAGCAGCTTCCGAGGAGTGCGCAGGGTAGGAGGAGAAGACCCTCAAAAGGCACACGTGCTCCTTTTATAGGGCCATGCACATGTGTAGAACGTATCTGCATATGGTCTCTGCGCAGGCGTATGTGCAGTTCGTGCTCCCGCCTTTCGCGCCCTGGTCTCTGCGCAGGCGTCCTGTGGCGGTTTTGTCGGGGGCTGGATGTCGAAGCCAGAAGATGGCAGTATAACGGCAATGTCGAGACAATTCTGGTTCCATAACAGTCCTCGACACCACCCCGTGGCTCGACATTGCAGTTTTCACAGTGGTAGGAGAGGTGGGAAGGGAGAGAAGGAGAGGGAGGGAGGGAGAGAGAGAGAGGGGGGGAGAGAGAGAGAGGGAGAGAGGGAGGGGGAGAGAGAGGGAATGGATCAAAGGTGGAGACAGAAGCAGAGAAAAAGGAGAGGGGTGGAGGAGAAAGGTGACATGGGACATGGTAAGAGAGTGCTCAATTGCAAACAAACAAACGGGAACATTGTCCAATGTAAACACTCTTTTTCCTTAACCTTTCTAAGCTTAACAATATTTAACTTTATAGAACAACCCTGAGAAATCTGTTGGGCGAGATAGTTCACCATTATAACAAGTATAGAACAACCAGGGAGTATGACATGGGTAGGAATATGCAATTTCCTTTTTTTAAAGAGGTCTAAACAATTGTTATTGTGGTGGGTTCTACCCGGCAAGCGGCACGGATTCGTTTCATGCCGTTGGGTGAGGTGGCAGGTACGAACTGCATATTAGATACCACATGTCGTATTAGCTGAACAAAGCAGGGTATTATACAGGACAAAAACATTAAAGTGGCAAACGCACATAGCAAATATAACAGCAACTGTTTCACCCAGGGCGCCCCCGGGAGCCAGGACCATAGATTACCATTCCAACCATTCCAGGCCTGGATGGGGACGTGGGCTATTTTTCTAATGTCTTTGGTTAATTGGAGGACTACCTCACTTACATCGTCTATTTCTAAACAACAGTTAGAGACATTTAATTTCCCACATACCCCTCCCTCTTCAGCCAGTAAATAATCTAAAACCATGCGGTGTTGAAGGATCGCCGTGCGCATTTGTTGAGACTGTTGAGTTAAAAGGTCTATAGCATTGGCGGTTTTATTGGTAATAATTTCTAAAATGGCTTGTAATCGGATTATATGGTTGAAATTATAGATTGGTTCCCTCGCCCCTGATATTGGTTCATTGGGGTTCCAGGTGGCAGGCCCGTAATGTTGGATTATTCTTTCAGGAGGCCACTCATTTTCCCCCCATTTTTGTGTTCTGCCTATGTTCACCTCAACAGCTCGCTTGCTGCGGGCAATCTTTCCGTCTTCCAGATTATCGTACAATCTTATCCCCAACTGAGAGCCACCCGTTTCTGGAAGAAGGAAGAAGAAAGGCTATATAACAGACCCCTGACCAATGCGCTGGCAGTTGTTTATAGGCGGTATGTCCACAAATCCAATAATGGCCCCTTTTAGCTGTGGCCCCGTTGGCGAATGGCCCCACTGCATCCTTGGGGAACTGGAAATACATTGTGTTATCATTGTCCACGGGGCTAAAAAAGACAGTTGGGTTATTATTTGTCCAGCCGGTGCAATACCAGGCCCCGGAGTTGTTTTTCCATTTGCAGGTTTGCTTGTAAATGTGGTCCCTAGATTGTCGGAAAATTAACGTTTCATTTTTATTTACCCAGTATCCTTTGAACCCTCGACTGTGTCCGGCATTATCAAGCCACGCCCATATGGAGATACCCCTATTTGCATTTGCCAACTTGTTCGTAAGTGTCCATTGGCACTTGCTTTCTCCCACATAGACCCCTCCCTTTTGAGTACGATTTAAACAATATTGCCCCACAGCAGGAAATTGAATTGGCCATGTTCCACTATCGCCCCAAGTGTCATTCGTGGTCTCACTATAATTACTCACAATTTGGGCTGGGGTGAGGGGTGTGGACGTCCACGGCCAACTTGACAGCCCCAGAGGTCCCCCGCAAACCCAGCAATGACTTAAATTAAAAGCTCAACTTACAGCTTTGGCTAATAATACAAATTCATTGTCCTTAAAGGGATCAAACGGGTCGGGGGAGGGTGAAGGAATTAGCCCTCTGCTGCTTTTATAGGTACATTCCCAAACTAGTATAACCACAAATAACATGCGCATCCTGATTAAGCGGCAATCAGCGTTTGTCTAGTCTCCTTCGGGTGGTGTGTGTCCAGATCGGCTGCTTCCTCCTGAAAAACAAAAGTAGAAGCAAACTCGCTTCTCAGGTCAGAAGGAAGGAACAATCCATTTAGCATGAATTTTGTGGATCTTTCCACAAGTGTCTCTTGCTCTCCACGTGTATTTATTCACCAGGGCGTCTAATGTTAATGGCACTGCTCCCACAGTGGGGAGTTCAACTAAGACGGGTTGTCCGGGGAAATGGGATGGGTTGCCGGAGTGGTCAGGGCCAGGTGAGGTGGGCATGATCATCGGAGTTTGTGGGCAAAATGCCGTAATTTTGGGGCATCTGTTTGTTCCCCAACGGCTATTGACGCTAATCACTGCATCTCCCACCCGCTCAGCCCACCCTGGTTTGTGTGGTTTCAGGAAGCACTTCAGCAAGCCGTTTGTTCTCTCCACGATCCCATTTGCTTAAGGGTAGTATGAGGTGTGGAATACCCATGAAATCCCCTCCTGAGCCACCCATTCCTGAACCATCTTGGCTGTGAAGTGCATACCATTGTCGGATTAAATCAACTGCGGTTTAGGAAAGGTCTCAAACCATTCTTTCAGGGCCTTCACTGTGTTCTCCCCTGTTGCCTTAGCGCAGTCTTTAGCCTGTGCTAGGCCAGATACTATTTCGACACCCACTAATACATAGCACTTCCCTTCTGATTTGCAGAACGGACCAATGTAATCCACCTGCCAGGCCTCCCACAAACCTTTTCCCTCTCTCAAACGTAGGGGGTCATCTTCCGGGGGTGCCTGTCTAAGCAGCCGTGGCATTGCTCACAGGCCGAAATGCAAGTTTTGCAGTTTTCTCGGGTAACTGGCCAGCCTCTGGCCTGAGCCTCTCGGTAGAGGTCTTGGGCTCCGGTGTGCCCTCTCTTAAGGTGCAACCATTCCAGGAGTCATTCCAGATCCTCTACTACTGGATCACTTTGCAAGGGGTTGAGGCGGGCCAGCTCGTCAACCCTATTGTTCCAATGACCGGACGGATCTTCCTCTGTCTGATGGAAGGCTACCCACCCTACTGCAAAGTTCCCCTGTTTGGCAATGGTTAAAATATCTTGTCACTTTTCCTTTTTCCATATGGGTATTCTGTTAACCTCCCACCCATTTTGTTCCCAAAAGGGGAGCCACTCTGTACACCCTTTAAAGACAGCAAAGGAGTCAGTGTAGATAAAGATTGGAGAGGCAGATTGGGCTTCATGTTGAAAGACACTCCATACGGCCACTAATTCCCCTACTTGCACGCTGCCTTCCCCTTCGGTAATTATTTTTTGGTCGGTCCTTATCTGTAGGGTGACAGCACGGTATTTCCAAGTTCTGCCCTCTCATTTAGCGGAGGCGTCAGTGAACCAAGCGTTCTGTAATTGTTCTGAAAATGGGGGGGGCTACCTGCACAGCAGAAGGGGGCACGTCACCTTCCCAGTCTGGGGCCACTCCCTCTTGGATAACTAAATTTTTGGTAGCACCCTCAGAAACTTCAAAGATACCACAATAATGTTCTATTTGCACGTACCATTTTCATACCGAAGCTCTTTGTGCCACCCTGTCAGGGGGAGGTGTCCCAGTTAAAACTGCTTTAATCACTTTGAAAGGACCTCTGAGCACTATTGGTTGCTGACGAATGGTGTGCTCTGCTTCTCCTAAAGCCAGGCTGACTACAAACAGCCCCTTTCTCCCACGTGGTGTACTGTTTTTCTGCATCCTTGAAACTCCAGGAATAAAAGCCAATGGGCCGGATGGGCCCTGCTAGCCCCCTTTGCCACAAATGAATCAACAGCCCGGTTGCAGCAAATCCCCACTCGATCTGTACCGGGGTCTGTTGGGTGGATAGGCCCCAGGGCTTGGTGTGCATTTGCCTTGAACACCAACAGTCATAGCGCCTCATCGTGGACCGGGGTCCACCCCCATTGGGCCCTTTTCCATAGTAAATTGTATAGGGGTCTCGCGATAATTGAGAAATCGGGGATATGCTTCCTCCAGAACACAAGTAGCCCCAACGCATGCTGTAAGTCTTTTTTTGAGTCTGGTATCTTAATTTGGTCGAGGGAGGAAAGGGTGTCCAGTGGGATACATGTCATCCCTCCCTTCCACCAAATTCCTAAAAATTTCACCTCGCTTGAAGGGGTTTGTATTTTCTCTGGTGGATTGTCAATCCTATGCTCTCTAAATGGGTGATGATGTCCTTCTGGACTTTCCCAACCTCTTCTGCCTGATTCCCCCCTATGAGCACATCATCTATATATTGGTAAATATATTGGTAAATTTTCACCCCCGCCCTTATGGGAATTGCTTCCAGCTCCTGTGCTAGAGCGTGGTGGGCTAAGGTGGGGGAGTGCTTGTATCCCTGAGGGAGCCGTGTAAAGGTGTACTGTTGCTCCCCCCCCCCCCCCCCCCCCGGTAAAGGCAAAGCGGTCCTGGTCCTGCGGTTGCAGGGGGACCATAAAGAACATGTATTTAACGTCAATAGTTGCCATAATAGGGTGTGCTTGCTCCTGAATGACGGCTATGAGCTCGGCAATGTTCGGTACAGCGGCTGTTAATGGGCCTGTGTTGGCATTCAGCCTCCGGTAATCTATTGTTAACCTCCATTTGCTGTTTGGTTTTCAGACCGGCCATACCGGGGAGTTAAAGGGGGAGTGAGGGGGAACTATAATTCCCTGCCCCTTTAAGTCCTCCAGCACTGGCGCGATTCCGTCCCTGGCTCCTATCGGTAGCGGGTAGGGTTTTACGTTTGTCAATTTAGAAGGGGGGAGGGCAGGTGCCGTTTGCAACAGGCGCACCCCCGCGCAGGGGGCCTCGGCTAACCGCCTGATCCGGGGGACGCCGAAAGACCACGAGTTTCCCTGGACGTCGCGCCACTGTCTGCCCTTTAAAACGTCTATGCCTAAGAGATTCATTTGAAAAGATCCTATGGCCACCATAGTATTAACAGGGCCGTCCTCCCCTGGTAACCACAGTGACGCTGGGGTCATAGGTACCAATTATGTCTTTCCCAGAGCGTTTAAAACAATCAGGTTTCTAGAGGGAACCGAGATCTCGCATTGTTCCGCTTCTGTTCGCCTCAGTGCAGTAATTTAGTAATTTGTGCCCCCGTGTTGATTAAAAAGGTTAGTGGTCTTTTCTTTGGTCCTACCGCTACCCGTAAGCAGCAAGTCTCCCTTTGTATTGCAGGTGAGTTGTCTTATGAACATCCACCCTCCGCCCTCCCCCTCACCTTCAGGGGGCGGAGGCTTTAGTTTTCTGCCGCCTTTTCTCCCCCCCCCCCCCCCCCCGGCTGGTTCCTCCCCAAAGTTTATCGGGGGTGGGGTGCTAGGAGTTGGCCTCGAAATGGCCCCTTGCTCTGACCATCTCCGCACGAGCTGCTCTAATTTCTTGGTTGGGAGCCCGTCCATTAAATCTCGGGGAACGCCTTTCTGGAGCCCCAACTGCCACAGTCCCTGCCGACTCAGGAGTTTTTCTGTCCCGGTCGGGTCCCGGCCGCTCCCAAGGAGTGATTGCCACCCACTAACTCGTTCTGCCGCCCGCACAGCCCTGGTCTCGGTTCTGTGGGGTGGTCTGACGTGCGGAAACAGACTCCACAACCCGTAAGGTTGTAAAGTAGGTATGTTTATTCAGCGCTGGGCAGCACGGGGGGGAGGGGGGGGGGTCATCCCGCCAAAGTCGTGCGCGCCCACGTGGTAGCTCGTCCTGGATTTATACGACAAAGTGTTACATATACATAAGGTTTCCCAATACGCCTATACATACGCATGACCTGTCCCCGCTTCGTATTAAAATTAGCCCCAAGAGGTCGTTTCCATAAACTCCTCCCAACTGCGCTTGCGCAGTCCTGGTGGTGGTCGTGGGGATGAAGGCTGATGACTCCTCTTCGTCACCGCTAGTAACCCCTTGTTCTTGCGCAGACTCAGTTGCTCCTTGGCTCTTGTCCAAATCGCAGGGTCGGTTTCAGCTGGTTCTTGAGACAAGTTTCTGTTCTTATCAGGGACTGTCCTTTGTTGTGAGACTACCAGGCTCCTCACTTTAATCATCTTGCACAATAGTTAGATAAGCGTAGTTACGCTCTAAAGCCCCTTTTCAGGTCCACTAACAGGGCCGTATTTCCTCCCGAAATCAATTAACTCCTGAGCTACCTCCCCCCATGTCCACACTTTCTTCCCTGGCCGCAGGTAGTCAGGGGTCGTTATCCCCTCCCGAGCGGCTGCAATCCTTTCTTCCCCGGGGGTGTTATAAATCCTCCCTTGCAATTGGATCCCAATAGGTTTCAGGGAGTCGGGAAGTCCCCGTATCAGGGGAGTCATTCTCTCCGGGTCTACAGGCATAATGCAGGTTGGGCTTGAGCTCCCGGTCGTACATCATCTGAAGGCACGCCGCCTTTTGCACACTCTCTACTAATTGATCTACCATGCCCATTATAGCTAAGTGGTTTCCCCTCTCCAAGGGGCTCAACCCCCCTGCCCAGTACGTGGCTCTCTGGGTCAACGACCACGGGGCTCGGAGATCGCCTGTAGTTAAAAACACGCCGGGACCCCAATACCCTTCCGCCTCCTTTTCTGACAGTAAGATCCCATCCCACCCCCCCACCCCACCCCCGACAAAGACACTCTCCACACATATTCGGTCTCCTATTCCTTTGTAGTTCTCGCAAAGTCCTTTCTCAGCTTTGCTAATTCAGTTGCGGTAAACGGGACCTCTTTAGTAATAACTTGGGGACGATTGTCACCCTCGTCCTCATACACATACTCCATTTTGATCAGCGGGTACATGTGGGGGGGGCTCTCTACGGTCTCTTTGGCTCTTTGCAAATCCCCCTGGGGGTAGATCTACCGTATCCCCTTCTCCGCGAGGGTTGTTTCTACCCCCAACCGTGTGTCCGCTTCCCTTAAAAGTTGATTTCTCAACTCATTTTTTAATATCGCATTTTGGCGCCTCTCCTCCTACAACTGTTCCTGCAGGGTTTTTATTACCATCTGTAGGGAATTCACCACCATATCTGTCCGACAAGACCTCTGCTTTTTCTCCTCCGCCGCGGCGGCCAGACTCGCTCCTAACACTGCACAAATTATAGCCTTTCCCTTCCCCCTCTTAACCTTAGCCTCCTTCTGCAATATTCTTATTCTGTCCACCACACTGCAACTGAAACCAGTGTTCCCTTGCCCAGTCTTGTCCCTGGGGCGAGGGGCGAGACCAGTGCGCCTCCAAGAGGCCATACAATTTCTTTGTCCCTTCATCCAGCGAAAGCACGTAGTCACAAACATCAGCTGCCTTTCAGGCGGACATCACCAGGATATCGTCCTGAGAGGGTCACACTTCAGTATCCAAGTTTCCCCTATACGCTCCCAGGAGGCCAAACCGTGAACTAATACCCAAAAATTCCTACAAAGGGGGGTGTCGTCCTGAGAGGGTCCTGCCTTAAAGTCTACGTTCCCCCTATATGCTCTCAGGAGGCCAGACTGTACACTAATATGTAAGCTATGAACAAAGAAGAACCAACATTCACTCCATCCTCACACTTCGTTTGTCTCCGGCTGCTTCCCTCGTGGGAGAGCAGAACCGCGGATCGGAACTCCGCACTCGCTTCGTACTTGCTCGTACGTCTCGTTCACACACAATCACACAGCACACCGCAAGGTAGTACGGCACTCTCGTCTCAGGGGATCCTGTCCGTGACGCCAATTAAATGTCCCGATCCAATGTCGGGGGAGGTTTCGATACGATCCCAAGGATGAGATTAAGACACAAACAAGGTCAAATGCCGTACAACCCTTTGACTTTATTTCGGTGAACAAAGATGTGAGGACCAGGTAGGGAAGCGGGGGGGGGGGGGGGGGGGGGAAGAGAGAGAGGGGGGAAAAGAGCAAGAGAGTGGAAGAGAGAGAGAGAAAGAGCGTGCTCAGGCAGGTGAGAAGAGGGCCACGTGGGGGAACTAGCTACCACCACTCCGAGTCCATGGTGTCCTGTCGATCAAATGTCCAGCCTCTGTGTCCACAGGAGCAGCTTCCGAGGAGTGCGCAGGGTAGGAGGAGAAGACCCTCAAAAGGCACACGTGCTCCTTTTATAGGGCCATGCACATGTGTAGAACGTATCTGCATATGTGCAGTTTGTGCTTCTGCTTTTCGCGCCCTGGTCTCTGCACAGGCGTATGTGCAGTTCGTGCTCCCGCCTTTCGCGCCCTGGTCTCTGCGCAGGCGTCCTGTGGCGGTTTTGTCGGGGGCTGAATGTCGAAGCCAGAAGATGGCGGTATAACGGCAATGTCGAGACAATTCTGGTTCCATAACAGTCCTCGACAATTGCCAATTGCACTTTGCAAAAGTATGATACTGAAATTATTCTTTCTCCTTGTTTTGTCTTGCAGGCTAATTGGAAACCCATTTCAAGATCACTGCTTCAGGCCCTGCCAGACGATACCACCAGCCTTTATGTCATAGAGCATGAGTCAAAGGCTCCTTTGAAGCTAGACCTCTTTACAGATGGCAGAGAAGACAACAAGTATGACACTTGTCAGTCAGAAGAACCTAACAATAAAATAGACATAAGCCTAAGGCACAAAGAAATCCCTGAAAAAGCAGTTACAACTGAAAAAGAGGGAATAATTTCCATTACAGTACCACTCTTGAGTGACTACACCAGCATGGAGTTCAGCCAGAAAGCCCTGATGAGTCTGACAGTGAAGCTGCCTGCAAGAGCTGCTCAACCTCATCTGGAAACAGAACTAAGCAGTAAGGCAGCACAAACTGAGCATCAGGGTTTGTTTGCTCCCCAAGACTACCAGAAACAAAGCCAGGTAATATTTTTGCCATCTGGACCAACTTTGATGGGACAAGTCACTTTGAACTGAAACATCTTGATAATTTCCCATACCATAAAATCAAGTTCCAAAACCTCTGATGCTTGAATGGAGCCATTAGGACCATATATGACAGTGAGCTTGTGACAATAGTTATTCTCTATTTCAATAAGCTTCCTTGGTGAAAGAGATTGATTATATAATTAGATTAGCTATTTCACCACAGTCATGCTGTAGAAACTCCTACTGTCTTCGCACAGGCAAAACTTTCAGGGAACTGTATGAAAAACCTTCCAGTAAGGTACATCTTGCTAGTTGATTAGTCCCAGGGCACTCGGGAAGCCATTTCAAGGCTTCTACTTTAAACACAATGTTGTTCTAGTCATCAGGAGAGTTCTCCGATCAGTGCAACCAGTTTAAGATCTGATTTTCAGGTCTGATTGATAAGCTCTTCAGTAAAAATTCCAGCAAAAGCATCTATCACTCCAAAGAAGCTCTCCAGTTGGTCAAAGCTGGCCAAACAAAAAAGTGAGAAGCCTTGAATTTAGGAATGGAGAATTATGCTTATCCATCTATGTAAAGCACTTAATCTTAGATGAATAGTGCTGTGTAAGTGAAGATAAGTATCATTGTTATTACTCAAGTTTTTATTTGCATTAAAATAAGGCTATTTCTTTCTATGTGTATCTATACAGACGTAGAAATCCATTCACGTTCTGTTATGAGATGTAGTTGCAGATATAATTTCACACTGTATGCAATGATGATATCTGTCGAACAGACTTCAAGAGCTGAATAGATGATAGTTGTTAGTCATCCCTCCAAAGCTTGCATAGAGGAGGCGTCATTGGAATATGGAGGTCAAAAGGGTCTTCCTTAGTATTCTCTCTATGTGACTCTATCATGTATCTCCACGATGCAAGGAGTCTGAACTGGTTTTCCAGCTTACAACAGGTTCTCACCCATGAACTCTGTAGGCATTAATGGTTTGCAGTTATTTTAGAAGACCCAGTTTATTACTGTCATCCCTAGTTTATGGAGCATTTTATTAACATTATTTTGTGGAGAAAGAACTTGATCAACTATACCCTAAGCACCGGAGGCTCCTTAGATGGACATCTTTTAAAATTCTCTCATTAAAAGTGAAGGATGAGTCACATTCACACAAATATTTCAATGCATTTTAGGCAGTATGAATTATAGAATAGCCATGCTTGCAAAAAGCTCAAAGAAATTGCAAATCCCCCCACTTGATTGATTCAGTGAAGCCCCATAACAAAACCTGTTTTATTCACTTTCCTTATTTATATTCACTCTCTATTTATATCTCTCTATGTCTGTTAGGATTGGCAGTGACCAAACTGTATTTCACTGTGGGTTTTGCATTGTTCTTTCTTAGCACTTAAAATGCATTGTTTTGCCACAAAGCAACGTACCCATTACCACCCACCCTTGTTACTTCTGCTCCTTGAAAAGAGTAACAGGAGCACTCCCCAGACCACCCCAAATGTTTGAGCAATCTTTTAAATATCTTTCTTCATTTGTTTAACTTCAGTCAGGTGACTTTGCCTGATTTGAATTTAGGAGAACACATATGATCCTGCTATTAGTGGAGCTGTTGGTACTTGCAATATCTAGTAGAGGGGCTGAAATGAACAGCTGTTATGGACAATAAAGTCCTCAGATCATATACAATCATTATCAAGTAGTCATCTGAACACAGCCCAATGTGTTCATTTCCCAAATCTAAGAAATATCCATGCTCCTTACCTATAATATTTCTTTCATTTCTGCTCAGAATGACTTATCTTCCTGGTGTAGTTGATACCTTCAATAACTTACTCATCCCTGTAAACACTGAATTCATTTTTTCTTACTCTGCACCTACCAAAACAGTACATATTATTATGTTATGTAGAAAGTATAAAGTAAATAAGTAGAATCAAACCAATGGCTTGTGAGCAGTTTCAGTATATGAAGTGGCCTTCATACATGAAACTCAAAAGACAGTTTGGGCTTTTGACCCGGTGAGTACTGCCTCCATGATATTAGCCATTGACTGACATCTTGCTGAGGAAAATCCATTCATCAGGCTAGGAGAATTTCACTAGAAGTACACATGGACCTATTTGCCTCAAATAGAAGGGATGGATGTATTCCACTTTCAGTTATAAAGCTCACAGTATATGTAATTCTTTATTGATCTTATTAGAGCAATACCACACTCAATAGTTGTATAATGGCTGTAAATTCTACATTTGGAAGAATGAGAGATACATTAAAAATCCTGGTATGGAGATTAGATATAAATGAAGACCTCATCCCATCGTGATGTATCCTTTGAGAGCAAAGAAAGAACATTTTACATGGAGAGAAATAGAAGAGTACACTTGCTAAACAGTTTCATCCAGCCAAAAAGGAGGCTTTGATGGAATAATGTACCTACTCAGGGACACAGACTAGGAGACACATAGTGCTCAGGTCTTCAGATTAGGGGCAACTAGTTTAAAAAAGTGTGTGTATATACAGATGTATAATGACTGCAGAAGGCTACCTCTACTAATACACGTGCAAGCTATTTCATGTGTTACAGTACTGTTCAGGTGGTTTTAGTAGTGTTCTTAGCTTCAGTATTGTTTGTGTGCGCTATGTTAAGAGTGAAATTGCAAATGTAAAGGCTCAGGACCATAAATGCCATGGCATTTTTGAATTATTTATTATTATTTTTTTAGTCAGCATAGCTCTAGATGACCACTGTTAGCATTAGTGAGAATTTAGACATTGTAAAAGCTTAGACACTTAACTGTAGGCTTGGAGGCACATAAGCATAGTGATTTATAGCATGGGGTATTGTACTTCAGGGTTACAGTGTTTTAGCATTTTATATTTACAGAGAAACGAATGTAATATTCGGTCTCTAATATAGCCTGTCTATTGAGCAGTAGTGAAGGGTTTAAAAAAACATCCAGCATCACAGTATAGGACAATAATGAACAACGAGGTAAAACTGGTGAATACAAAAGGTAAGTGAATTTGCCTTATATTCGAATAACAAAGGATAACAGCTGGCTGTATGTCACCATTTAAATGGTCAGGATATGACCATTTTCATAGAGACTAGATAAGGTCTATGGTTAAATAATCACCTTGGTTGACAGCAGCATAGTGCATGATGCCAGAGAAAGAATTAGACAAACGTGCCTAATCTGTTTCATGAAAGGACTGCTTCCATACCCGTGTTCCTGAAAACAAATTCTTCTCAGTAAACCCATTTCTAAAGTGTATCTAATAACATAGACTCAAAAGCTAGGTAGGTAACCCAGAAAAAGAGACTTGTGGGTGCCAAGTCATGGCACATTACTGAGTCAGCTGTGACACCAAAAAGAGTACAGTTATGGTAGCGAGTACATTAGCACCATCAAAGAGCAAAGTTAATACATACCTATTTTTTCTGATACCCAGAGTAGATCAGTTTTTTCTTGCATACTTTAATGTAGTATGGACACAGAAATATATTTTTCTACACTTCTTTTTATACTTAACATCAGATTACAGTGCAGTAGCTAGACAGCACTGAAAATTATTACAGTGTTTCAGATACAAGATATACAGCCACTCAGCCTGGAACAGGAGATTGCAGTGAACACAATACTCCAGAGTTTTTTCACTCTGTATTAACTACCAGATAGAATAATAATAACCACAGAACATCTATAAATCCCCTAAAAACCTATGCCTTTGGGGTATTTTGGCAACCTTAAAAGGCACCTTTATGGCTCAGTGGCACCTGCACTTGAACAGAGTCCTCTTGAAAGCAAAGAGCACAGGGGGATCCTGTCAATCTGACTCAACCCCAGTTACTGCTACAAAAATTGTAAAATAATGAAACACTTCATTAAAGCCCTCTACTTAAAAAAGACACTTGTCTCAGAGCTTTTGACTCTACGTCACAGGCTCTTGGTCTGCCTTTTTCTCTCTCTCAATGGCACTGGTTTCTTGAAGAACTGTGTGTCTACTGCCTGAATGACATTAACTGTGTTCTGGTACTGTGTTGATGGAATCTGTATGAAAGTAGGTAATAAAACTCTGGACAGCTTACATCAGTCACTTCTGAGCACTGCTTACAGAAGATTGCTGCTAAGACAAATCACTCCATGCCTATGGGGGGAAATAATCTTATCCCCATATCTATTTTATTTCTACAGTGGAAGCACCAGTTTGATTAATAAAACTGAAAACAATCTGCAGTGCTAGAAACTGTCATTCACATCACCCATCCTCAGAGACACTTTCAAGTGTTTCCTAGCACAAAGCCTTCCCCAGGCCAGGGCAGAAACTTTACAGAAAACAACTGTCATGGTTTCGGCTGGGATAGAGTTAATTTTCTTCCTAGTAGCTGGTATAGTGCTGTGGTTTGGATTTAGGATGAGAATAATGTTGATAACACGCTGATGTTTCAGTTGTTGCTAAGTAGTGCTTACACTAGTCAAGGACTTTTCAGCTTCCCATGCTCTGCCAGGTGCACAAGAAGCTGGGAGGGGGCACAGCCAGGACAGCTGACCCAGACTGGCCAAAGGGCTATTCCATACCATACGACATCATGCTCAGTATATAAACTGGGGGGAGTTGGCCAGGTGGCAGCGACTGCTGCTCGGGGATGGGCTGGGCATCGGTCAGCAGGTGGTGAGCAATTGCATTGTGCATCACTTGTTTTGTATTTTCTTTTATCATTATCATTATTTTCTCTTCCTCTGCTGTCCTATTAAACTGACTTTATCTCAACCTGTGGGTTTTACTTCCCCCTCCCCCCCCATTCTCTCCCCCATCCCACTGGGGGCGGGGGGAGGGTGAGTGAGAGGCTGTGGTGCTTAGTTGCCGACTGGGGTTAAACCACGACAGTCCTTAACGACAGATCTGACCAGAGCGTGTTAAAACAAATTTGTTATAAGCATTCATTATATTACTTTAGTAATCGCTGGTCACAATGTTGATTAACTTGTCCTCAGAGTTGTGGTATTTGCTTTCAGAGTTGTGTTATGTAACACCTTACTTGCCATATATACTGTTTGTCAGTATTTATGTGCTGTTTATCATTTCTGGGAAATGGATTAAGGTTGTCACTTTGCTGTACTGTGTAACACTGGCTTATGTAATGATAAAATTATTGGTCATGAGATCAATCTGTTATTTGTACTCAGCACTGCCATCACCGCTGTACTTCGGGAGCCATCTATCGGAAATTATTAGTAATTACACTTTTTACTTTTTCTCCTCGGAGAGCCAACCTATGGGGGAAGACACCTGCCTCCATCTTCCCTTTCTTCTCCAAGCTAGTTACAACAGCTCTTGAGAATTTTGAATACCCTTGGGACGTTCAAACCAGCATGTTCCTATTTCTACGTCTCCTGAATGTGTGTCAGGTCTTGCTTAGGGTTAAACAACTATTTAAGAATACTGCAGCTACTCCAACCCCTGCAACAAGCACTGTGGCTACTCAAACCCCAGCGACAGGCATTGCAGTTACTCCAACCCCGGCAACAGGCGCTGAAGCTACTCAAACCTCGGCGACAGGCACTGTGGCTACTCAAACCCCAGTGACAGGCACTGCGGCTGAACCAGAAAACCAACCCGTGCTGGTATCAGTCGCCCCTATACACAAGAAGAAATCTTGGAAGCAAAAGTCAGCTCGTTTAGAAAGGGATGATGAAAACACAGGGCCATCACAAGGAGAGGAGGAGGAAGAGGAAGAATTCGTAAACGAGACAGAAACCACCCAATCCCTATCCTTGAGTGAGCTGCGAGATATGCGAAAGGATTTTAGCCGTCGTCCAGGCGAGCACATTGTCACCTGGCTGTGCCGATGCTGGGATAGCGGGGCCAGTAGCCTGGAATTAGAGGGTAGGGAAGCCAAGCAGCTGAGATCCCTTTCTAGGGAAGGGGGCATTGACAAAGCAATTGGAAAAGGGGCACAAGCCCTCAGCCTCTGGAGGTGACTCCTGTCAGGCGTGAAGGAAAGGTATCCCTTCAAGGAAGATGTTATATGTCACCCAGGCAAGTGGACCACCATGGAGAGAGGTATCCAGTACCTGAGGGAATTAGCTGTGCTGGAGGTGATTCATAATGACCTGAAAAATGAGCAGTTATCCAAAAATCCAGATGAAGTCCAGTGCACACGACCCACGTGGCAGAAGTTTGTGCGGAACACACCAGCGTTGTATGCCAACTCATTGGCAATACTGACCTGGAAAGATGAAGAGGCACCAATGGTGGATCAAGCAGCTAGCTATCTCTGGGAATACGAAGAAAGTCTCTCTTCCTCCCTTGTCTCGGCTATGAAGAAACTGTCCCAGGAGGTCCAGCAACTCAAAGAGGATAGGTTCTACTCTCCACCTGCACAGATGAATATCTCAGCTATTAGAAGTCAGCGTTCTTCTGCTCAAGAGAGATGATATAAAGGGTACACACCACGGGGCACCCTATGGTTTTACCTGCGTGACCATGGAGAGGACATGAGGAAGTGGGATGGAAAATCTACCTCGACCCTAGAGGCATGGGTACGTGAGTTGCAAGGAAAAACAATCACATGAGGGGGTTCTTCCAGGAAAATCGCTGCTCCAGTTTCCAGTGAGCAGTTCCCTAGACAGAGCAGAAAGGGCTGATCTTACTCCTGATTTTAATGAAGGAACGCCTGACTCGTATTTACAAGTGAGCAACAAATACTATGACCAGGACTAGAGGGGCCCTGCCTTCAGCCAGGTGGAGGAAAGGGACAACCGAGTTTACTAGACTGTGTGGATTTGATGGCCTGACACATCAGACCCACAGGAGTAGAAGGCTCTAGTGGACACCGGTGCACAGCGTACCCTCATGCCATCAAGCTATACAGGGGCAGAACCCATCTGTATTTCTGGAGTGACAGGGGGATCCCAAGAGCTGACTGTATTGGAGGCCGAAGTGAGCCTAACTGGGAATGAGTGGCAGAAGCACCCCATTGTGACTGGCCCAGAGGCTCTGTGCATCCTTGGCATAGACTACCTCAGGAGAGGGTATTTCAAGGACCCAAAAGGGTACCGGTGGGCTTTTAGCATAGCTGCCTTGGAGACGGAGGAAATTAAACAGCTGTCTACCCTGCCTGGTCTCTCAAAGGACCCTTCTGTTGTGGGGTTGCTGAGGGCCGAAGAACAACAGGTGCCGATCACCACCACAACGGTGCACCGGTGGCAATATCACACCAACAGAGACTCCCTGATTCCCATCCATAAGCTGATTCATCGACTGGAGAGCCAAGGAGTGATCAATAAGACTCCCTCACCCTTTAACAGTCCCATATGGCCAGTGCGAAAGTCTAATGGAGAGTGGAGACTAACAGTAGACTATCAGGGCCTGAACAAAGTAACGCCACCACTGAGCGCTGCTTTGCCAGACATGCTAGAACTTCAGTACGAACTGGAGTCAAAAGCAGCCAAATGGGATGCCACCATTGATATTGCTAATGTGTTCTTCTCAATCCCTTTAGCAGCAGAGTGCAGGCCACAGTTTGCTTTCACTTGGAGGGGCCTCCAGTACACCTGGAATCAACTGCCCCAGGGGTGGAAACACAGCCCCACCATTTGCCATGGACTGATCCAGACTGCACTGGAACAGGGTGGGGCTCCAGAACACCTGCAGTACACTGATGACATCATCATTGTGTGGGGCAACAGAGCAGCAGAAGTTTTTGAGAAAGGGAAGAAAATAGTCCAAATCCTTCTGGAGGCTGGCTTTGCCATAAAACAAAGTAAGGTCAAGGGACCTGCACAGGAGATCCAGGTTTTAGGAATAAAATGGCAAGATGGGCATCGTCAGATCCCAATGGATGTGATCAACAAAATAACAGCCATGTCTCCACCAACCAGCAAAAAGGAAGCACAAGCTTTCTTGGGCATTGTGGGTTTTTGGAGAATCCATATTCCAAATTACAGTCTCATCGTAAGCCCTCTCTATCAAGTGACCCAGAAGAAGAACGATTTCAAATGGGGCCCTGAGCAACGACAAGCCTTTGAACAAATTAAACAGGAGATAGTTCATGCAGTCGCCCTTGGGCCAGTCCGGGCAGGACAAGATGGAAAAAACGTGCTCTACACTGCAGCCGGGGAGAATGGCCCTACCTGGAGCCTCTGGCAGAAGGCACCAGGGGAGACTCGAGGTCAACCCCTAGGGTTTTGGAGTCAGGGATACAGAGGATCTGAGGCTGGCTATACTGCAACTGAAAAAAGAGATATTGGCAGCATATGAAGGGGATTGAGCTGCTTCAGAAGTGGTTGGTACTGAAGCACAGCTCCTCCTGGCACCCCGACTGCCAGTGCTGGCCTGGATGTTCAAAGGGAGGGTCCCCTGTACACATCATGCAACTGATGCTACGTGAAGTAAGTGGGTCGCACTGATCACACAACGGGCTCGAATAGGAAACCCCAGTCGCCCAGGAATCTTGGAAGTGATCACGGACTGGCCAGAAGGCAAAGATTTCGGAATATCGCCAGAGGAGGAGGTGACGCGTGCTGAGGAGTCCCCACTGTATAATAAACTGCCAGAAAATGAGAAGCAATGTGCCCTGTTCACTGATGGGTCCTGTCATCTTGTGGGAAAGCATCGGAGGTGGAAAGCTGCTGTATGGAGTCCTGTACGACAAGTTTCTGAAACTGCTGAAGGAGAAGGTGCATTGAGTCAGTTTGCAGAGGTGAAAGCCATCCAGCTGGCTTTAGACATTGCTGAATGAGAAAAGTGGCCAGTGCTCTATCTCTATACTGAGTCATGGATGGTGCCAAATGCCCTGTGGGGGTGGGTTGCAGCAATGGAAGCAGAGCAACTGGCAGCGCAGAGGCAAACCCATCTGGGCTGCCACATTGTGGCAAGATATTGCTGCCCGGATAGAGAACCTGGTTGGAAAAGTACGTCACGTAGATGCTCACGTACCCAAGAGTCGGGCCACTGAAGAACATCAAAACAACCAGCAGGTGGATCAGGCTGCTAAGATTGAAGTGGCTCAGGTGGACCTGGACTGGCAACATAAGGGTGAATTATTTCTAGCTTGGTGGGCCCATGACACCTCAGGCCATCAAGGAAGAGATGCAACATATAGATGGGCTCGTGATCGAGGGGTGGACTTGACCATGGACACTATTGCACAGATTATCCATGAATGCGAAACGTGCGCTGCAATCAAGCAAGCCAAGCGGTTCAAGCCTCTCTGGTATGGAGGACGATGGCTGAAATATCAATACGGGGAAGCCTGGCAGATTGATTATATCACACTCCCACAAACCCGCCAAGGCAAGCGCCATGTGCTTACAATGGTGGAAGCAACCACCGGATGGCTGGAAACATATCCCGTGCCCTATGCCACCGCCCAGAACACTATCCTGGGCCTTGAAAAGCAAGTCCTATGGCGACATGGCACCCCAGAAAGAATTGAGTCAGACAACGGGACTCATTTCCGAAACAGCCTCATAGACACCTGGGCCAAAGAGCATGGCATTGAGTGGGTATATCACATCCCCTAACATGCACCAGCCTCCGGGAAAATCGAACAATACAATGGACTGTTAAAGACTACACTGAGAGCAATGGGTGGTGGGACATTCAAACACTGGGATACACATTTAGCAAAGGCCACCTGGTTAGTCAACACTAGGGGATCTGGCAATCGAGCTGGCCCTGCCCAGTCAAAACTTTTACATACTGTAGAGGGGGATAAAGTCCCTGTAGTGCATGTAAAAAACATGCTGGGGAAGACAGTCTGGGTTACTCCTGCTTCAGTCAGAGGTAAACCCATTCGTGGGATTGCTTTTGCTCAAGGACCTGGGTGCACTTGGTGGGTGATGCAAAAAGATGGGGAAGTCCGATGTGTACCTCAAGGGAACTTGATTTTGGGTGAAAATAACATCATGCCATTCAGGTCATTGGCTAATTGCTATATAATACTGTATATCATCACTTCTAGGGTTGCTGTATGCCATACCAACGGTATTACAGTAAGAATCACCCAGATTAATGAAGAATGAACTTTGAGGAAACCGAGCAAAGTGCAGCAGTGATGGAACCCTTTCCCCCCAAAAGAAACAGTTTAAACAAATACATTTCATCAGGTACAATGCTGCATGTAATCAAATGCAAACCTCCAACACATATCAGCCTCAGTCCCCTAGTGTTGGTCCAAAGCACCAGGTAACGAATGTGGCGCGTCCTCAAAGTCAAAATGAAGCTATTCCAGACATGACTAAAAAAGCCCTGTAACCCGTACACAGAATATCTCCTATTAATGTATAAATAGGTACATCACATTACAGTGCATTTGAGCAGATTACTACTGCATCAGGGTACTAAAATAGTAGTGGTAGGGTACTAAAAATAGCAATGCTTTGTGGTAGGCTTGTAACAAAGTCTGTAGCACACTATATGTCTAAATATGCAGTATTTCAAATGATATCTGAAAAGTTACCATGATAGCTCAAAAGGGGGTGCTATAGCACTCAATTTTATACTGCAGTGAAGCATAGCGTAACTTCTTGAAAAAGATGCTCTTCCTACACCAGCTATCACACTTTTACTTTTTGGAATTTCAGTACAGATTCTGGCTTCAACATTTCTGTTTCTCCACTGTAATTCCCTCAACAAGCCTTAAGGAGCTTGAACCTTTCTTGAAGATTTCTCTCAGGACTTACAACCAGCATACGTTCACAGCAATGAAGGGCAACATTTTCAAAACAAGGTATTGCTACAGCAAATCCCAGACTGCAATTTGCAAAGCCTTGGTAAGTGATACACAGAACCATATTATAAAAGGAAGGGTCCCATTTATTGATTCAAGGCATTGTGATGGAAAGGGTATATTGTCAATAGTAGCCCAGTGATCCAAAAAGTAAGACCACCATCAGCTTTCTGGAATATCGTGTTCAAGGTTATCAAATCACAGTGGTAAAGCCAAGTTTCTGTATAAGCCCCAAATCAGCATCCTGCCTAAGCACCCCTATAACAGCAGGGCCTCATTGCAAACTACTTTCATTCCTCTGTCTCACATTGCAACTAACCCACTTCTACACATGCAGTCCTCTTCAACCAGTATAGCCATTAATCCTTCATGAAGTTCACACCTTCATAATACAAAAAAGAAATGGGGAGACTGAATCAAGACTGAAACCCCTCCTTCCCCCAACATTGTCACAGCTTCCAATTAGCTAAGCACCAAGCAGCAGCAACAGTTAACATGGTATAAATAATCATATTATCATAGCCAGAGATGTTTGATCACTAACGTTAGGCATTTTACATCTCCTGTGTGTAACTAAGTCAGAAGATGAATCAATAATGGAACCAGCAGGCTTGGACAGTTATGTACCCCTTTGTGCTCTTCTGAACTTGTGGGAGGCTTGACTGCTTTTATAAAGCTCTTGAGAACTATGATCTGGAAGGCCGATATAGCCTCTAAAATAATGTTGCCTTTATGCTCTTTATAGATCTCTATTAATATCTCTCTATAAAGAGCATAAAGGTGAAATTTCTTATCTTATAGGCAAAGGATGACACAGAGGCCATGAAACAAGATCACTTCAAAAGGGATGTACTACTCTTTCCAATTGCAGTTATGAGCTACTATTGGAATAGTTACACATCTGACAGAAGAACAGAAAGTTCTTAAATAAAAGAAGTAGGATTTCTATGTTTTATTATGATCTACTGATTTACTACATTCCTTACAACTATAAATGACCCCAGGTAAAAATGATCAAAGGGAATCTGATTTATTAGAATGAATTAACTTATGCAATACTTGGCTACCATCTTTCATCTAGCCATAAAAGCACAATAAACGCCCATTTCTAATACATTTAGTGCAATGCAATGACCCAAGTCTAATACTTTCTTCCATCAAAAGCTTGTAAAGTATACTTTAAACTAATAAATTCAGCTTTGCCGCACTTCGGTTGAACAAAGCAAGTATCGTAAGTCCTGTAATAAAATTAGAAGAGTGAAGAACAGAATATTTCAGTGACTTACTGTGTGTTCCACATTATTTGAGAAATGGCACTATAAAGCAGTCTCCAGCTCTCCCAGGCCCACACCATAAACGTACAGCTGTCATCTTTCCATCCTCTTTGGAGATTAAGCAACAGAACAAACATATCACAGCTCTAAGGATCTTTAGCTCAAAGGATCTCCTTGCTGATACAAATGAAATTTGGACAGATCAAATAACACCTTATAATTAACATCATAAATATCCAGTCAACACCTTTTGTAGAGGCTGGCCCCTCTTCTCTATGCATCCCAATTAACTCTTTAATAACATATCTTCCCAAAAATCTCCTCTGGCAAGAGGAGAATTAAAGTGGGCACACCAAAATAAACCAAAGAGCACCTCATGTTTGTTCCTGGTTAATATATACACCTCATAACATCTCTCTATTTATTCCACATTACGTTTCATTCAGAAATACAGATCATTTTGCTTGAGGCTGACCTGGAACATGGGTTAGTATGATTTACAGCACGGTTCAGACAAATCTCATCTATTACTAGATACGTAGTCTAGACTAGACTAGGCAGGATGACTAGGATGCATGAGAATTGAATACTTGTGAGGAAAATGCCAAGCTAGTAGAAAGACAAGTATTTAACAGCTCAGAAGACTTATTAAACAAGTCTTAGTAAAATAATAGTATCCCCTTAAAATTGAACAAAGCAGAGGAGCAATTATGGAAAATGCTAGGTCACCACAGTAATACACACATCTGATGAAAGCAGATGATTATACATTTGTTCAACGTCCACATTTCATGCGGACCAATGCATCTGCTTTGAACTTCTAAATCCAGTAATCTGAATCAACCCTTTAAAATATTAGTTTAAAATTAAAGGTTTTCTTTAGGCTCTATCTTTAAAAAGAAATGTAAGATTTATAGAGAGAAAAACAGAAGAGTAGGAAAAGCATGGAGTCTTCCCCAGGTCTGAAACTGAAGCAGCACACTTAAGGAAAGACTAATACTAACACTCATATCTGCCTGTTTTCTTAAAACAAGTAGACTAACAAGCCATTTACACAAAAAAAGTTTGATTTTAAAAGACTATAACTTTTTTAGTCAATTTTCAATCACCTCCTCTAAAAATAATTTCTCTTTATTTCTATTTCCTGCTTTAGTGAGTAATTATTTGGCACTAGATTAACAGAAAAAATGTAACTAATAAAAAAATAAGTGTAAGCTGAAATTTTCCAGAAGAATATATATAAACAGCTAAAAACTCATTTTTGCTGTCAATGTCCTCCTGTATTAAGCTCAACAATCATAAAACTGCCATGACAATTTTTTTTTTTAATCCCCCCCCCTGCCCCCCGATAGTAAGAGTTCATGGTTTCAGAAAACATTGTGAAAATAGCTTCTCAACTGTAGTATTTACTTAAACAATACAGAATCAAAGTTAGAGCTGTGCCTCCTCAAACTAGGGGGAAAGGAGCTGCCTCTACAAATTGTCAGACAAGTTTATTAAGCTGTTTTATATTGAAGAGAGTACAGAAGAAACCCCCATACTAGCATGCTCAGATCCTGCAATAGGACTTACCTACAAATGAAGCAATCTTGAATTTGAAATGAAAATCAATACCGCATGCGGAGACATTTTTGAGAAGTTTAAAATTAAACACAATTGAAAGTGTATTTCTCTTACATTTAAAAAAAATCCCTTTTATACAGTGCTTTTAGTTTTCAATATTATTTTAATTACACTTTTCAACATATAAAAATAAACCTAAGGTACAGGCTGAAAACTTTTCTGTTTACATATTAGCAAACAAAATTAAGTTTTAGATTCTCTTTAGGTAATAACACTAACAATATCTACAAATTTCAGCTGTCCACACTCCATTCTCTGGTGAGAAAACTACATCTCTCTGAACTGAGCGCCTGCTGATTTACATTATTTTAGCCATTTACAGATCTCAGCATTTGTGTCACTAAGTCCAATTCTCACTTTTAAAATTATGACAACACCAAAGGCAATAATGCATTGCTATAAAAGTGAAAGTATCACCAAGTGGCAGACAGGACCCGTAATATGCCCCAATTTGCAATACTTCGTTGTTCAGAATTCACGTCTGTAAAATTATTTGGTTTACCATTATGCAATTTTCAAACTAATAAAAAAAATTAATTACAAACTAACAAAAAGACAGTGATGCACAGATGCTTCAGACCTAAAAGTAGAAGATACACACATCACTATGGCATTACTGCTTGCAACATACACACGAATGAAAAAAATAACTGGTCACAGTAATAAGGACAAGTACGCGGTATACAAGAATTTGTATCATACAAAGCAGCCTTTACTTATTATCTCTTCTTTAGACCAAAAGAAAAAAAATCACAGAAATCCCTAAATCTAAAAACTATTACAAAATACCAGTTCAAGCTAAGGGCAACACAGATAAGCTACCATGTAACAAATAGATTTGCAGAGTTTCAAATTAATTTCAGATATTGCCTTAGATATAACTGGGCTGGAGAACACTAGCAAGCAATGACAAGCATGCTTCAGACTGCAGAATGTACCTTCTTAGCAGCAGAGTAAATGCACTCAAATGGTCAGCTCATTTCAGAATCCAAGCTGTATGTAGGTTGCCACTGTTAGCCAGCTAATTTAAAGCTAGTTCATATTTATCTATCTGAAATTGCAATCAAAGAAACTAGCAGGTGACTAATGAGTAGGCAGAACCCACGTCTCACCAATTTCTCAGGCATTGTTCAGATGTTTCTAGTTTCCAACTTAAGTGCTTTTCTCCCCCTCTTAGTTCTAATTCTGAAATCTGAAAACCAAGATTTTTTACATACCATACTACTAACAGTGTTTGCAAACAAAATTTCATCCCTCACATCTGGGTTTATCATTTACTTCAATGAATTTATCTAAGTCACAGCCACCTCTATTGTGAGCTTGGAATCCTGCTGCATCCACCAGCAGTTGTCTTCTGCTACCTTCCTCTTTTAAAATCCAAAGAAAAATCCTATCTGTTTTCCAGAAACACTGTTGTGAAATAACTGTGGTCGCTAATGGAAGCTTCCACATAAGTGCTTTACATGGTCTTAGCAAAATGGCACCATATCATCACTTTTCTGAGCAATTACGAGTCACAACGTTTTCAAATAAAGGCTGATTCAAATGAACTTACATTTAAAACAATACAGCTATCACGAACTACACTGTTCTCAAAACCTCCACTCGATTTCATCTCATTTATAAAGTGCAAAACCAAACAACCTGACATGGCAGCGCAGCATGCAAACTTATTAATGATGAAGGCAATGAACTTCCAGTGGAAGATGTACACATTTAATGGATGATGCACACAATCCTGGCAGAGCAAGCAGGAACTTTATTATTGTTCTATGCTACTGGTTTAAAAATGAGCTATCCTCTGCAGAGATAAGCATTTTACAGAATAATAGTTCTCTAGTGGTGGCTCATTAGGAAGAGGGGAACTGTAAAACACCTAATACGAATAGATATAACAACTACTTCACAGATCTGCACAATATTTACAAAGCAAAACCAGAAAATACAGCATTTGCAAGAAAATATGCCTTGGGGTGGGAAGGAAATTTGTGTGTTTGGTGGATTTTCTATTTTTTGTTTGTTTGTTTGCCTTAAAAAAAAACAAAAAAATTTTGTAAGGGAACCATTAATTCACATACAATATAACAATGTGCTGCATATGGACTTACACATGTGATAAGTTAGCTAGTAAGGCTGCCATCCTTAACTATTAGTTTTCAAAGGCATTTTTCTTAGCTAACTGTACACAATCCTTTACATATTCTGTAACTGCTATATAACAGAGCTATGCAATTTCAGGATAAAAAAACCTGAGGAAATCAAACTAATCTCAGCTGAAACGTGATACACTGCAAGAATTCTAATTTCTCCCAAAGGAGAAACTTAGCTTTTCAAAGATATTAGAAATAATACACGTATATTTTAATTCGTATCCACATTTCAAATCAAAGAAGCTGCCTGAATAAGACCAGATCAACTAAAAGTATGCGTCAGCACAAACTTCCCTCTAAAATACTTAATTTTATTAGTGAAATGGTACCAAAGATAACAAGTATACAAAGAATCTCTTTGCTCTATGCTACTTACACATCATAAATAAAACAGGTGTTGTTGCAAGACACAATCCTTCACAGTCTTTCTATAAGCATACAGATTTGTCATTCTTTTATCAGAATAAGCTGTTTACTAGCCAACAGCATGTGGCTTAAACATCACAAAAATGACTGTCTATACTTTACATGGTAAAGCATTTTCTATAGTCTTAAATGTACACAGTGGCAAGAACATAAAATCCTATAAAAAAATGAAGAGTGATTAAGCAGCTTCACAATCAAATTGGGTTTCATTATCTTCGGAATTGGGCAAATTTTTCATTCCCTGTAATATGCTTTTCTTTTTTTATTTTTTGTAAGAATTAACTATGCAAAGGAAAAGAAAAACAAATTGAAAGCAAACAGCTAATATGCTATTAAGTTCTTTTTAACTGAAAGAAATAACTCTTCCCATGAGGTAAGGCAATTAAGTAATTTTATTGTGTTAAGTTGTATTAAAAATAATCTACTTGATTTTAGGTATAAATTTTAAAGGTATGACTCTTAAGAAATCTCACAATGATGAAACTGATTTAATTAGTTCAGAGAGCACAAGCCATGTTTTACCTTGACAAAAATATTTGCTTTGTCATTCTCTTCTTACATGCTTTCTCTTTAAAGAATGAAAAAAGAATCTCTACCATATAACTCCTGTGTAAATTAGAACTTTTTTTCCCCAAATTATTTATCCCCTCAGCTTTGCATATGATTCCTTTTATATCACCCAACAGGTATGAGAGATGATGATGGAGAGGTAACAATTAAGGCCATCCAAATGTAGATTAAATGTCTAAAGGGCTGTCTGATGCAGGTGATCAGAAAATGCTTTGTATTCAGCTACTACTTTTGTACAGTGGTGATCCCCAAAATGCATCTTTGCTTTCATCTATAAATCTCTTCTAAAAATAAAAGTAAAAATGGAGCGTTAGTATTTTAACAAGTGAATCAAACAATCGTTCTGACAAATCACTTGCATTCTTGTCTACAGTATGGTGGTGGCAAAATAGCAACAGAGATCACAAGATTTAGCTGAAAATGAGTAATAGCACATAAATATTTCTAGAAAATACCACATTGGTTTAAGAAGGCACTAAAGCTTCTGCTTGTGCTCCCATATTTTTTTAAACAAATAAGAAAAAAATTATTTTCATAATGGCACCTGTACTATTTGCAGCTGAACAGACACACTGCAGTACGGCTCAAAAGAAAGCTGTAAGTTCTAATAATATCATACAGATGTGCTCACTTCTGGAAGGACAAAAGAAAACAACAAAATAAAACAACCCCAAAATAACCCAGTAAGCTAACCTATTATCTATAACATGGCAATGTTCCTTTTAGAAACAAAAGTAGCATGCATAGTTCAAATACTTTAAAAGAAATATTAATTTTAGGGATATTAGTAAGAAATTGTTTCAAATAAAACCCAAGAATCTCAAGCAGTGAGCAAATGAAAAACAAACTAGTCAGTGGGCATTTAACATAAGAACCATAAAACTGTGTTTATGTTTAAAAACCCTTTTTCTATAGTTTTCATTTACAACAAAAGAAATTGTGTATATTTATGCACCATTTCCAAGCACATCAAACAGTACACATTGAAGTTTTTGTAGATTTTTTAACCCACAAATTAAAACAATACAAAAATCATCAATGAGCAGTATTTTAAACAACCTTCAATGCATATCTTCAGCTTTTTTTTGGATAGTACAGGTTTACATCTTTCAGTTTCTACTTATTTGTAACAGCTTATGGCAAAAGTTAACATAAATCATTTTACAAATAAGTACAGCCATCATGGAAATGCATGGATTTTCAGAGATGAATAGTTCTGATGGCATCTGCCTTTTCATGGTATAACTACTGGTCCATGCTCTCTTGCTTTACAGCAAGAAAACAAAGCTAATCACAAGAATTGGAAGAGCTACGAGTACTATGACCATGTTCAGGTTGATTGCTTTGAGATTTTCCTCCTCATTCTGGGAAATAAAAAGCTTTGGATTTCATTCCTTAGTTGAGTCAGAGGTCCATTCTTCGCTTTAAACCTCTTCCATTTTAATTGAGAGGTTTTCGTCATTTGGTTGACAGTTCCCATTCTCTTGTAGTTTGACTTCATCTGTCCTTTGTGTATCTCTATTGCCTACTTCCTTGACAGTTTCTGAATTCGGATCCTCTTTAGTGTGGTCTTTGTCCTACCAAAGATAAAATTATTTTACAAATAAAAAAAAATTTTAAAAAAAATCATACTCTCAGCATTACAGGATATGACTTCCAACCAACTCTTGGTATTTTGATTGCCTCAATTTTTACACACCTATCTTGTCTCAGCAATTTTCAGAACAGGTGTGTCAGCTTTTTATATTTTTTTTTTTTTTAAAAGCTTTCTTTTCAATTGGCTGAAGTTAGGCACTCCATTTTTCTTTCATATTTTTTGTCAGGCAACTGATAAATTTTAAGAGAGTTTTTGGGTAAGACAATTACTTAAGCATGTGGACAGAGTCACCTAAATCAGCTGTTTTATAACAGTACCACAAACTACTCTTTAAAGGCATGCTGCTCTTCAAATTCTAAAATTAAACAATTTGAATTTTCTTTTCTTAATCACACCACCTTCTATTATGCAAGGGAAAAATCCCATACTACTCTTCCCCAAATCTTCAACTTTACTCCTGCAGAGTCCAATATGCATCCCAGGACCAAAGCAACCAGGGAGAGGCTGAACTGCAGAGTGAAAGTTTATTAAAAATCTTTTCAGCTTGACAGCCTGTGCTGGTTTTGGCTGGGATAGAGTTCATTTTCTCCATAGTAGCTAGTATGGGGCTATGTTTTGGATTTGTGCTGAAAACTGTTGATAGTACAGGGATGTTTTCATTACTGCTGAGCAGCGCTTACACAGAGTCAAGGCCTTTTCTGCTTCTCACACCACCCCACCAGTGAGTATGCTGGGGGTACGCAAGAAGTTGGGAGGGGACACAGCTGGGACAGCTGACCCCAACTGACCAAAGGGATATTCCATACCATATGATGACATGCTCAGCAATAAAAAGCTGGGAGAAGGAGGAGGAAGGGGGGAATGTTTGGAGTGATGGCGTTTGTCTTCCCAAGTAACCGTTATGCGTGATGGAGCCCTGCTTTCCTGGAGATGGCTGAACACCTGCCTGCCCATGGGAAGTAGTGAATGAACTCCTTGTTTTGCTTTGCTTGTGTGTGCGGCTTTTGCTTTACCTATTAAGCTGTCTTTATCTCAACCCACGAGTTTTCTCACTTTTACTCTTCTGATTCTCTCCCCCATCCCACCAAGGGGGGAGTGAGCGAGTGGCTGGGTGGTGCTTAGTTGCCAGCTGGGGTTAAACCACGACACAGCCAAACTAACCCCGAACCCTGCTGCTTAGTTACACAATCTGCTTCCTGCCTGCTCATACAGATAGGCAGCCAGCCAACTCCTAACATATGGCACAGAACAGAAAAGAGAGCGAAACCAAAACAAAGTGTTTCCGTAACCTATTCACACAAGCTCCTATAGGTCCAGTAAGTTCAAACGCACAGACTTCTCAAACTAGCCTATAACATCAACTGGAGAATGACTTTCATGTCTCCAACTGGCAAAACCTAAACCCAAGTGGCAATAACTTGGTAAGGAAAACAGGGGAAAAAGAAGGCTGAGGAAAGGAAAGAAAAAGAAAGAAAGGAATTGCAATAATCGTTCCACTTGCAACACTCCACTCTGCTTATCACTTGGTCACACAGCTTACCTTCAAAGTAGTGGTGCTTTTGTCAGATTTCTCCTTTCCCTCTTTTTCTTTACTACTTTTTTTCTTGGAGTTGGAGCATTCCCTTTCTCTTCTTTCATTATTTGTATCCTTTTCTCTTTTTTTTTCTTTCTTGTTTCTGTTTAAGAAAATTTTTACTCAAATCAGAATTTGATCCAACAGCAACAAATGTACTACCAATGCATACACTGAGTGTATTGTGCAGTAAATTGCACAGTACAGTAACTAAGAATGTTGGTATCCTGGTTTGCTTCCCTTCAGAAAGGTTCAGTCACCTTCAAACCATTTAACTGCAAACTAAACTCTCATGGGGGGGGGGGGGGGGGGGGGGGCAAAAAAAAGAAAAAGAAAAAAACAACAAAAACAAAACATAAACAAAACCCCCTTCATAAAGACAAGGGGATTTTTTGACTGAAGAGAGTTAAAGAACGCATGTGTTCAGTATACATGGTATTTGCAAACAGAAAACCAATTAACCTGTATCTGATGAAGGGCTTTTATTGATTTGAAGCAAATTTGCATCACTAACAGATTTAAAACTCTCTAGTTGAAAGCATACCAAAGATCAAATCCACGAAGGTTTTTTTTTTGTTTTGTTTTAAATTGGAACTAAATCATACTGACCAACTGAAATTATCTGAAATGACTAGTGAAAAGGCAGTAAATCAATGAAAATACTTCCCAAATTGTTTTCAATATATGTATCTGCATCCACCTTCTAGTGTTCTGTTTATTGAAAAACAAACCTTTTCCTTAGAAAAGGATTATTAAAGAGCTTCTGGCATAACAAAAAAATCCACACGAAACACAAATTGAGTTAGCTCCTTTCATAACACTGATCTCTATGTCACATTTCAATTTATCAAAAATACTATAACTTTTTCCTCCTTTACTGCTCATTAACTTTTATGTTTACATCAAACTGACCTTCTCGGAGAAGGAGTTTGTGAAGAATTTCTTTTTGTTGTTTTAGATGTTTTAGGAGACTTGGAGGGACTTCTACTCTTCCTTTTACGCCTTTCTCTGGAGGACCAAGAAATTCAAGATCACCAAAGAAGAAAAATAATAAACTCAGGAACTGCATAAAAACGGAAAGCTCTTAAAATGATCTGACACAACTAAGTAAATATCCCTGAATTTAACATATATCACCAATAATACATGAATTGTACAAAGCAAAAAATTTCATATGTTTCAGTTTGATGGGAAAAGGGAGAATGGAAGTGGGAAGTAGGAAAAAAAACAGCTGTGCCCTTTCAGATTTCAGTTTTACGCTTATCCTCACATGCTTGTACTTATACTGGATAACAATGGAAACACACTGAACTCACTAATCCTGTATTAAATAAGAGTTTCTTCAGTCAGGAAAAGAATCCAATTGAATGAAAAGCCACATTAAGGCAAAAGGCATAATTTGAGCAATACAAACTTCAAAACTTAAGATCACTGGAATTTCAGTTCAGCATGACTGAAGTTTAATTCCTGAATACATGAGCTAGCATTCCTATTGGTTTAGAAGCAAACAGTGCAAAATGAAGCTCAAGCTGCTGCCAGAATCAAAATTGAATAAGTTAATATCTATTGTTTTCCTAGCAGCCCGTGCTCAGCAAACCTACGTATCTTTCTATAACGCACTGAAGAGCTCTTAGTATTTTACAAAACAGCTGTTTTACACAGATGTATGGAATTTGCTGATGTTGCTGTTATGGAGTCTGATTTCGAATAGAACAGATCATTAAATAAGTGGTTGCAAACATACTGAGGCACATGTTAAAGTAAAAACAGCAAGTAAAGCTTCATTCAGCGTAAACATAGAACCTATCTCTGTCAAAGTAAGGTGACTCTTTCCTATCACCTCTTCATAGAGCAGGAAAAGCAGACAGGAAGAACCATCAAAGAAAAACAGGGAAGTTAAAAACTAATTGACAGGGCACTTTAAGATACAGCACAAAAGCTACACTTATGCATACCAGCTTTTGCAATTCACACCTAATTTCTTTAATATTTAGAAAGGCCAATAAAACAACAGTTATTAGAGAAATTATAAAAGATATATATATTAAGATATACCTAGTATCACTATCTGGATTCATACTCTGACAATATCATCTAGCCCGACCTCCTGAAGCTGTACAGGACAAAAGTTCATAACTATTTTGTTCAGCAAGCTCTTAAGTTTGATTCGATCTTTGGTAAACAAAAATATAAAGTGGCCTCAATCATTGGAAAAGAAACCCACAATCATTAATCAGCTGTTCACTGGTTAACACGCACCTCGTTTTGAACATCCTCACATTTATCATCACCTTTTTTCAAATGAGGATGTTGGAAATGAATATATTATTCTGACAGTGCTCCCACTTGGTCTACATTGAGTACATCCCCACTTTATTTTGCTTTCCTGCATACATATCTGTAAGCAATCAAGTAAGTGCCCTAGTAATTGTGTTCAAACTAGAAACCGTTTATTCATGAAATCTAATTTTCAGTTTCTGCTTTTCATATTTCAAGTTGAAGAACTACAGCTGTGTCTGACAGCATTCCTATCTCTGTTACATTTTTCTATACAAAGATTTTTGTGCACCTGTTTTTATTAACACTCTTAAGCAACACTAATACAGCAAAATTTAAGAAAAAGAAGTTTGAAAACTTTGATAGTGATCCCGTGTCTCTAAATCATACACAGAACTAACATTCTTGTCTCAAAGGAAAAATCCCACAGGCTCACGACTGGAGGCAACTTCCTGTTGATTTAAATAAAGTTAACTAGGAACAGCTCCAAGCTTTGCCTTAGATCAACACCAGGTCTAGCATTGCTAGGATCTTTTAATTCTGAGACAGACAGAAGCTTTGGGGCAGAGAGATTTCTCAACACCTGTCTCCAACTAGCAGTACTTGGAAGAATGGTGGCAGTGTAAACTAACTTCCTAGAAAGAGAGGTAGCTTTCAGCCTCTTCATATTCTGTTTGCCCCTAATTAAGGCACAAATTTTGTTTTTGACCCTGATGGAATCTGAGCCTTGCTAATGCCAGCAGAAATTGCCAGTGGAATATATGGGGTCCCTCTGCCTTCTTTAGGTAAAAAAAAAAAAAAAAAAAAAAGCAAAAGATTAAGAAAAAAATCCCAGACAGACAATATTTAATGGGTGAGACTGACTGGACTTGATATTACCACCTTCAGGTTGGGCCATTACTGGGTTATAAAGGAAGATACCACTTCAGCCATCAAGAAGTCTTCTCTTTGGACAAAGTCCCTACCTATCCCCTTTGCTAGCCTGTAGATATCTCTTGGAAAAGGAGCCTGATTCTCCTCTTCCTCTGGTCGGTCTGTCTTCCTTCAGCTAGGAATCAAAAACAACCATCTGATTTCTAGTACTTGCATGCTGTTTGTCAGTAAAGCAAGGTGAGCTGCTGCCTAGTTCTTAGAAGGTCCTGTATGTTCTATTCCACCTCTTCTCCAAAAAGACTAGAAGACTATTTGTCCAATATTTTACACTCTTCAGAAAAAGGATCTGCATCTTCAAAAACAGTCCCAACTCAATGCTGCAGTATAAAACCAGACAGCTGAAATGCCAGGTTGTTGGATAATCTTCTCCCAAATGGTTTGTAACCATTTCAACTAGGCAAAGTCAACCACCAAAGTAAACAGACACCCCTAAATACAAGCTAACCGGGACTTGGTAGCTCAACCTATTGACAAATACTTTTCAGAATAACAGAATTACTGAAGTTGGAAGAGCCCTCTGGAGAACACCTAGTCCAGATCCCCACCCTCCCAAAACAGGATCAACTAGAGCAGGTTACTCAGGGCTATGTCCAGTCAGGTTTTTAATATCTCCAAGGATGGAGACTCCATAATCACTCTGGGCAAGTGGTTCCAGTTTGCCTAGAAAACACACAATTTAAACATTAGGAAAAACCTTTTATTTCCCACATTTCAATATATGCCCACTGCCTCTTGCCCTGTCACTGACCATCACTGAGAAGAGTTGGACTCCATCTTCTTTACGCTCTCCCATCAGGCATTCAATATGCACTGATATGGTGCCCCTCAGCCTTCTCTTCTCCAGGCTAAACAATCCCAGTCCTCTCAGCCTCTCCTTGTATGATGGATACATATAAAAAAACAGTGTATTTCTCTCACCCTCCATCTTCAAAAAGAACATTGTCCCTGTTTAATAGCATCTGTACAAAAAATCAATTTCATATCAAAGTAGGGCTTTGTACTGTAAGACCATTAGAAGAGATGCACTAAATTTCACTAGAATTCTCTGCTCAAGTACATGACATTTGAGTCTTCCGTGACACTTTCTTAAATAGCAGGATGCTTAAAGGGGAGCATAACTGTTCCAAACTAGAGTATGAATTTTTTGTAACATCCAGCTAACTACATTTGCTATTTAACATTAAGAGCCTTGGTGGAAGACCCACTTCCTATATAAGCTAAACATTACTGTATTGGGTTTGCGTGGCAAGGTTTTGGTAGCAGGGGGCTACAGGGGTAGCTTCTGTGACAAGATGCCAGAAGCTTCCCCCATGTCCGATAGAGCCAGTGGCAGCCGGCTCCAAGATGGACCCACCACTGGCAAAGGCTGAGACAATCAGCAATGGTGGTAGCGCCTCTGGGATAACATATTTAAGAAGGGGGAAAAACTGCTGTGCAACAGCAGCCAGAAGAGAGGAGTGAGAATATGCGAGAGAAACAACTCTGCAGACACCAAGGTCAGTGAAGAAGGAGGGGGAGGAGGTGCTCCAGGCGCCAGAGCAGAGATTCCCCTGCAGCCCCTGGTGAAGACCATGGTGAGGCAGGCTGTCCCCCTGCAGCCCATGGAGGTTAACAGTGGAGTAGATATCCACCTGCAGCCCATGGAGGACCCCATGCCGGAGCAGGTGGATGCCCAAAGGAGGCTGTGACCCCGTGGAGAGAGGAGCCCACGCTGGAGCAGGTTTGCTGGCAGGACTTGTGACCCCATGGGGGACCCACGCTGGAGCAGTCTGTTCCTGAAGGACTGCACCCCGTAGAAAAGACCCACGCTGGAGCAGTTTGTGAAGAACTGCAACCCATGGGAAGGACCCATGTTGGAGAAGTTCGTGGAGGACTGTCTCCCGTGGGAGGGACCCCACGCTGGAGCAGGGGAAGAGTATAAGGAGGAAGGAGTGGCAGAGACTGTGTGATGACTGCAACCCCCATTCCCTGTCCCCCTGCGCCACTTGGGGGGAGGAGGAGGTAGAGAAATCAGGAGTGAAGTTGAGCCTGGGAAGAAGGGAGGGGTGGGGGGAAGGTGTTTTAAGATTTGTTCTTATTTCTCATTACCCTACTCTGATTTGATTGACAATAAATTAAATTAATTTCCCCAAGTCAAGTCTGTTTTGCCCCGATGGTAATTGGCGAGTGATCTCTCCCTGTCCTTATCTCGAGCCTTTCATCATATTTTTCTCTCCCCTGTCCAGCTGAGAAGGGGGAGTGATAGAGCAGCTTGGTGAGCACCTGGCATCCAGGTGCAATCCAGGCAATCCACCACAATTACTTATGTAATTCAACACTCCTGAGGCATACAGGCAGAAAATCTTATGTTTTCAAAGCTGACAGAACTCTCTCTACTCTGTGCAGATATTCAACCCATGAAATAATGTTAACAATGCATTAAAATAGGAAGCTGCATATGCTTAAAGAAGCCACAGTATTTTTCCCATAAACCTCCAAAACAACATGGACATTTCTTATAACCCAAACAGAATGTTCAGAAACCATTACAGCCTTTTCTGCATTATATGAACCATGAACTCCTGAATTTTGAGGGCTATGGAAATTTTGTTTTTGTCCAGGGAACTTTTCCCAATTCATCCAGCATTTCATTCTCTCAAGGTAACAGATAAAATTTGGTATCTAAATTTGTCATGTGATATTATTGAACTCCGTAATTGCTGAGGTATTCAAAAGGACTTTTTCCACCAAAGGTTCTAAACTTAAGTTAGCTGCAATGCTTTTAGAATATGCCTGAGTTAGTCCACTTACAGAGCTTATAATCAATCTCAGAGCCTCCTTTTGCTGTACTGAATTTATCCAGACTTCCACCCAGTTTACCAGTTTGCCTCAGAGGCAAAAACAACAGCTAAATTAACCTGGACTGCTTTCCTGTTTACTATCAGCACGGTTAAGGAATGTTAATTTTTACTTGTATCTGGCCATCTAACCAGCTAAACAAGGTATCCTTATCTTCCAACTGAGATACATTCACTTTCTGAATAGCTAGCCAACCAAGCAACATGCTTGCTTCCTGCTGTTCAGCCATCCAGCCAAGAAAATTCATTGCTCACCATCCCTAAGGTGGCCAAGTGGCAAATACCCAACTGTTCGTAAGCCCAACAAATTGCTTTACAGACTGACACTGTACAGTATGTAAGTATGTAACAGTGACTCAAACTTTCATCAGGACAAAGATGATGTTTGATGTCCCTCTATCATAACTTTTGGATGGCTCCAACACAGGGAAATGGCATAAGAACCATCTACTTACTGTCCTCAAGGACTATGCTATACAGTTACGTGAAAGGCAAGCACCAGCTGCCCAACAAGAAACTATTTTCTATCAAGCATCATACAGAGCTCTTTGTAATAGGGAAATCTACAAAACAGAAAGAATACAAATTGAATTAGTAAGTAACATGGCGATATTGATACATAAAAATTAGGATGCGGATTTTTCATGGCACGTTACTGTACTGACAAATCTGAAAAAGCATGAAAAAATTCTAAACAAACCTGCTGGAGCTACGAGATCTTCTTGAAGAGCTATAGCTTCTTGGGGGTGTTCTGGATCTCTTCTCTTTCTTCTTTTTATCATCTCTCTCTTTTTCTCTTTCTTGCTCCTTCTTCTCCTTATCCTCATCTTTTTCCTTTTCTTTGTCCCCTCTTTTGTCCTTATCTCCCTCCTTGTCCTTAATCTTCTCTCTGTCCTTCTCCCCCTCTTTCTCAACATCATCTTTTTCCTTGTTCTGGTCTACCTCTTCCCTGACTTTTTCCTTCTCCTTATCTTTGTCCTTTTCCCTGTCTTTGTCCTTATCCTTGCCCCTGTCTCTATCCCTATCCTTGTCTCTGACCATCTCTCGATCTTTGTTTCGCTCTCTCCCCCCCCCACCCCCTTCTCCCTGTTTCTCTCTTTATCTCGTTCTCTTTCCCTTTCTTTGTCTCTGTCCCGGTCTCTCTCCTTCTCTTTGTCTCGGTCTCTCTCTTTCTCCTTTTCTTTGGCCTTTTCTTTTTCCTTGACCTTTTCTTTGTCTCTTTTCTTGTCCCTGTGAAAAGCCAAACACAAATCCATTAATTCATCTTTGAACTTTGAACAAAAAAATTACAGATAACTCTTTAGCATAAGTTAATTGTTCAAGAGAAAATATGTGTTTCTGTTGAAAAACAGTAATTATTAAAAATTTTTCATTTTCCACCCCTGTTCACCATGAGGGAGAGGCTATATAGCTAGGAAAAATTTGGAAACCAAATTGGGGAAGGGGAGGCCAAAATCAAATCAAACTGTGATCTTCAAAGTGATGTTATTACACTTTGAAACAATATGTCTTTTCGCCTCACAGCTATACAGCTATATACTATGCATACATAAATTTTCTACATTTTGTCAGGAGCGAAAAAACTCTACAATTTGTAAATCCATTCTTTACTAAAAGCGTGTCCACGTAAAATGGACTGCAGATTAACGACCCCCACATGAATAATGACAGCTGACTGGACAGAAGTCTTTGTTCTACAGTGTTCTCTCACATAAATATCCTGGAACTGCTTGGAAGTCCAATGTCAATTAATACACAGAAACAAAAAAACAGGGATAAAAATCTCACCAAATTCCCTCAAAAGGCAAACGTAAGGTCAAAACTCAACCAAGACAATTCAATCATCTGTAATGTCATTAGGAATTTGAAAATTTTTGAAAAATTGTTAAGACAGTAAAAACAGAAGCAAGGTAACAGAACAAGTCAGCTTCTTTGGGATAGGCAGAATGATACACGTTCATAAAAACAGTCCAATGGATGTTCTAGTAGTCAAGCCAAATAAAAATTTATTAGATCACAGCTTTGACTGGAAAATTACATTTTGATAAAGGATTATTTGGAAGCGTGAGACTCTGAACCATCTTTCCTTTCTAGCAAATAGAAGAGACACACGACTCCTAGACCGGCCTCTAGGACATGAAAACGAACAATTGTTCAGAGAGAGAAACAGGAGAAAGCACAAGAGAAGTTGATCAGCAGGCCTTTTCATGTCCAAGAGAACCAGAGTGACAGAAGTTGCTGTGTCTATTGGTATTGGTACCTATTCTAGGATTTTTAAAGATTCTCAAAGAGACTCCTTCAGACATGAAAGGTCCTACACACAGCCCCCACCTTTCTTCATTGGAACAAGTGTTTGGCTACTAATAAATAGTAGGCTTGATTCATGGTCTGTGACCTGAAGACTTTGGTTTCCATCAGGTTTTGGCAAATACCTCTTTAGATGTCTCACAGAAGGAATGTAAGATCATAAAGATGAAACAGCACACAATCCCTGCAATAGCAAGGGGTCTCACAATGACCCAAGAAGTGCCTTCCAGTTATTTATCACAGAGATTTCATTGGACTCGCCCCTTCCAGTGAGCAGATATCTCAAGAAGCTACAGACAACAGCAACAGAGAGTCAAAAGGATCCATCAACGAAGCCCAGCTATATAGCCCACTCCTAACTGTTCCCACCGAGGTCCACAGATCTGCAGTTCTCCTTCACACAAAACTTCTCCCCTCAGAAAACAAGAGACAACTGCACAACCTAAGTATGAAGCTCCCTTTAAATGAGTCAGGGGAATTACAGAGATGAAACAGAAAGAAAAGTACCAAGGCTTCTATTCATGAAGCTACTTTCATAGGCACTTTTGGTTTGTGAATATTCACGATTTCATCCCTCAGAAAATTACATTATCATCCAAGGAGATAAAGGAATTATCTTGTTGGAATTTCAAGGTTCAATAATTAGACAATCACTTAAAAATTAATAGACTAGGTAAAATATAGATGTATTGGATCCTGAAATGTAAATATGCCACATAACAGACATATGCATTTGTGCCTACAGCAGTGTATAGCCAATATGAAATAGCCAAAGGCAAAAATAAAAGCTCGTGCACAAAAACTTTATACATGTTCTCAGAATGCAGGATCAAGTTCAGCCTGAACCCAACCTTCTCAACAGATATAGACTGAAGAAGCATCATCCAATTTTTTGTGTGTTGCACAGGCGACATGGAACATACCTAATCTGTTGGTTAAAGTCTGACAATTTGAAGTTACCTATTTTCGATCAGCTTGCACGTTGGTATAAATGTAGACTAGACTTTGGTATCAAAGTTCAGGTACCTCAGTGTTGTGGTTTAATCCCCATAGATACCATATGAGTTACTATGAAGAAAATTAACTATATCCCAGCCAAAACCAGTACACTTGCATAAAAATTTACTTTCTATTCTTTTGTCCCACAAACAAAACCTAGAGACAGGCTAAAGCATTTCAAGATTCCATCCTTTGCCATCACCTAAAAGGTTTGTTAGATTTTTTTCACAAACTTTGTACTGTGTGCTAAGAACAACAGTATCATTTCTTAGGAATGGAACTCACCGAGAACGAGAGCGACTTCTTGATTTCTGCCTTTCCCTAGATCTAGACCGTTTTTTCAGGGGACTCCTGGATCTGCGTCTGTCCTTGTGTCTTGAGAGCGATCTGTTGCCAGATCTACTTCTATATGAACAACGCCAGAAGAAAAATACTTTAATATTGAAACTTCATAAAAATTATGTCAACCAAGAAGGGAAAAAAACCCACATAAATCTTGCCTCACTACATAAAATTATATAGAGAGTTACACCTCAGTAATATACTGCCTACCAACATTTTTGTAAATATGGATACTTTAAGCTTCACCAGGTGCACATGCTCTCCTTTGAAACAATGCACCATTTAAGTAATACTCATGTTTCATAATAACTTCCATGAATATTCTGGAAAATATAAATTCATATCATATTAGGATAGCTGTCCTTAGTAAATCTAGTGCATAAAATCTACTATAGACAATTTCTAGCAGCTTGTAAAAATAATCAGTTACATTTTTCTTCTTTTCCAGGCCCAGTCACTTATTGCAGTCTTGGTCAATGAAGAAAGATGGCTTTAACTGGCCTCTTTGTTCTCCAGCCTTACAATTTAATTGAACTTAAAAAAAACCAAAACACAAACAAACAAAAAAAAACCCCACCAACAAAAAAACCCCACCACTATCTGTGGTTCAGCATTTAGTCAAGTTACCTTTTCAGTTGAAAGGATATGTTAGCATGGATTTGAATTATAAGAGTTCTCAAGAAAAGAAATGAGTATTTACTACACGATAAATAAGGAATGCAAATAACGTGCAGATACTCCAATAGAAATCCAATTAAAGTCTTCTGATAAACATATATAGTATAGTCTCAGATCTGATGAAGAAAACAAGACACTTAAAAATTACTGTACTCTTTTTTTTCCCAAAATATTCCCTATATTTGGAAGATCATATTCCCTAGGAAAACAAAAATTAAAAGCTGAATTTGAACATTAACTTTGAAAAGAACACATCATTGGATATTTTGCCCGAGAGGCTAAGGTACGATGAAGTTAAACTTACCAAAGACAGAAATTCATGTATATTACTCAATAAATCCTGAAGAACAGGGAGATACAAAAAATACCAGCTCCACCTGTCTTCTGCAGCTCAAGACACACAGAGTAAGATATACCAAGAGGAGAGGCAATCATTTTTTACCTACAGCTTTGCTCCACGTATCAGTGTGGAAATACAAACTAATTACAGGGAAAATTAATTACAATTTAGTCCAAGTAAAACCTTGAATAAATTTTATATCATAGAGATGAAAGCAATTTAGGGGTTTTATAAAACAGTAAAACTGGAAAGTGGTAAGGACAGTTTATTCTTAGGGATGAAGTTGCCTCAACAGATCAGACTGGCCTTTTTTCAGAATGTTCTCAAAACTGACAGTAACAGTGGTAAAATCATTTAAAAAATAATATATAACTATCAACAATTGTTTAAAGCACAGGTTTTCTGCAAGTAAAAAAAAATGCAAATTTATCTTCTAAAAATCAATTTGGTTTGCGTCAGTACAAAATAGCACTGAGATTACTGCAGTGTTACACAAAACAAAGACTGTTTTTCAGTTATGTCCTGAGTTAGAGAAACAGAAGAGAAGCAAGCAATAAGGAAATGAACAAACGATTCTTCTTGCATTAAAAAGGTACCCAATGTTTTGATGTCATTAGATAACATGTACTGTGTAACACTATTACAAAACTGAAGCCTGCACTTAGATCATATTTGTTTGGTAGTATAACTGATGCGGTGTGTCCCTCTGGCCAGCTTTTCTGTATGTAAAAGAATTCTAGTTGCCCTGTTAAAAGACAATGGATGAAAGAATGCAACAGTGCTGTCGCTGCAACACTGACAACACTCACCTTTTTAAAGTGTAAGCTATCAAATACATTTTGAGTTTGTTTTGGTTTGGTTTTGTTTGGGTTTTTTTTTTTATACTTAATGTAGCCAAATATATTTAGATTAATTATCTAAATGATCAGAAGACATTCCTGACATTGAACCATTTCAGGAAGCATTTGTAAGTCTTACATAGCAAGACTGTCTCATTCTTGGAAAAAAATCTTAATGGGTAAACTTTAAGGGTGATCTAATAATTTTATTTCCTCCTATATTTCAAAGCCTGTTTCAGAACTGAACAAATTAGCAAAGCAAACAAACTCTGAAGAATGAAAAACTGCCCCTAAAAGCCTTTTTCTTCTGGCTTTTAAAAATATATAGCTTTATGTTTACAGTACAGTAAATAAAAATACTACATTTGTTAACTAGATGTTTAGAAGTTCAGGATAGCAGGAACTTTCTACTAGCAAAACCAGCCAGCCTATCTGGTTCAGAGTGTTAACAGTAAACTAAATGTTCCATCCACGAAACACAGATAACTATTTCTTTTTAAAATACAGAGGTCACAAAATGAAATTATGCTACACGGCACAAAATGTACCATGAAACCATAGAAATGGTTATGCTACATGGCACAAAAAGTACCTTCTAGTGTGTTTTACCTGAAAGTAATCCTGAAAACATTTAGCATTTAGAGGGAAAGAGTATCTGTTCAGAGACAAAGTTCCTAGTTACTCTGATCTGGTCAGTGTAAGTTACTAATCTTCTCTACAGGGATACTTACTTGCCTCATAACTCAGTAAGAAATCTCAGTAACCACCACCACCACAACAACAAAAGTATGATCTATTAGTCCAAAATAAAAAACATACCTACCTGTGTTTTGAGTGTGATCTTTTCCTTCTAGATTGGGATTTTGAGCTAGACCTGGATTCTGAACGAGAATGGGAACGAGATCGACCGCCTTTTCTTTCACTGCTCTTTCCAGACTCTGAGAGGAAAAAACCACTTTGCAGTGTAAGCTCAGAACATTTAAAGATCCCAGTTAACAATCTGGCACAAGTGGAATGTACCACACATATAGTGCAAGGGGCCTATGCTTTGCACATCTTCCTTCTTTGCAAATATCCTTCAGAAACATCCCAGAAAGTCATTGCATATACTCGTTGAGTGCAGCCATCCTGCAGCAGTACACATAAACCAGATAATTATAAACAGCTAGCTCTGTTAGGAATGGATTTATGTTGCTGCCACAATGCACAAGATTACAACACGTTCTCGTCTGGTATATTATGTAATATAACTACTATTTTTTTTTAATAACCTCGGAAGAATAGAGTAAATTTAGAAGGCATAAATTTGAAAACAAGAATAAAATGTAAATAATAATTAGCACTTTCTATACTTTTAGATATTCCAACCACTGTACAAATATTGAAGTTCTATTCCTCAAACACTGTTTTGAGGGAGGAAGGGATGGAGAGAAGGGGGTGAAAAGTTTGATCCAAAGGCCAGGAAGTCAACAGAAAGCTTACCAGTGACCTCAGCAGACTTTGGTTCAGACTCTAAAAGATTATTATTCTGCTTCTTAACACTGAGGAAATGTTAGAACTATTTTTCTCCCAACCCTAAAAAACAACAGAAAATACCCCCCCCCCCCCCCAATAAAACCTCAAGACCCTCCACTATCTAAGCTACATAAGTCAACGTCTGGGTTTCTTAGTAAGAAGAATGACAAAGTCTTGCTGTCTTGCTGATGAAAAGAAAAAGGAGGATTTCAGCTGAAAGTTTAACAAGTTGAGAATTTTTTATGCTGTGGTTTTGCAATCAGTTTAAGTCAGCATAAGTCAGCACTGAAATGCCTGTCTAACCACTCAACCCACCAACACCTTCCTCCTTGACCTGGCATTTCAGTGTTAACAGGGATCAGGGAACCAATCTGGATGAAAAAAAAGTCCATTACAATATGTTAAATTTTATCCCAGATTCATTCTCTGATCCCATTTGCTATGAGGATGCACATAGTCTTGAGCCAGCATGAAAAAAGAGCATAGCACAGTGACAAAATTAACCTGCTGAAGGAAACCATAACATTGCTGCTTTCAGCAGCATGCTAGCTCCCTCTGATCATGAAACTATGGCATTAATGGGTGCTAGAGAACAAAACAAATATAAAGCTTTTTTTAAGTTTGTAAGTACTTTGAACATTAAAAGCACCAACATTAAGTATTAATTTAGTATTGATTTCGTATTTTTTAAAACATTCAGTGAGCATGTATCTGAAAATAAGATATGATGAAATAAAAAGTCAGCTTCATTCCACTGCTTTGTTGCATGAAGACAATTTTGTTTACTTTATTTTGTTTTCCCACACACATGTTGTTCACCTTTGAGTACCCTTTTCCTGCGTTTGAAAGTGCTCCTAAAAGCATGTGCCAAGGTATACACAGATCATGTCTGTTAGGTAATGAAGAGAATATACCTACCTGGCTCAATAGCAGCAGATATGAAAGACTGGGCTTCCCTTACTCTCTTCATCACTTCTTCCAGTTCCTTGGCAGCAGCTTGCGGTGTCATTTCAGGAGGCTTCACTATTGCATTATTGGAGTGATTTATTCTAAATTAAGGAAAAATAAAACCTTTAACTCCCAAACACTTGAAAAGGGAAAATGAAAAACAAATAAGAAAACACCTCAACTTCCACGCATGACTAAAAGCTTCAAAGTTCAACAAAACTACAGATTTTTCCTAACACTCATCTGTTCTAAGTATCTGAAATGTGTCTTATTGCTTTCAAATCTTACCACTTTTAAATAAATGTGGCACAATATTTCTGTGTTAAAAATATTTTCTAGTAGAAGTCTAGAAATCTGTTTCTCTATTTCAGATCAAATCTCTACATTAAGGCCTACTAATTACATACACATCATATATAAAGCTTAATTAGAACCAAGGACTTTGCAGATTCTCACTGTAATGGCTTTCACTACCTCAAGAATAGATGCAGAAATATTTTACTCAATGCCATCCATATTCTTCTTGGAGAAAGTTATGCCCAACCTTGAAATTGGAGATCGTTAAAGTGTTCCAGTTTACTAACAATAAGTCCTTATACTGAAAAAATATTCATCACAGCAGTTTCCTGCACATCAGAGTCATAAATGTATAAGGATACTAAGAAATCTCTCATTCAATATTCATATGGATAATTAATTTCTTACTTCAGTGGCCTGTCTCCAAACATAACTCCATTAAAGGCAAGAGCTCGAGGTACAGAATTTTGGTCCGCAAATTCCACAAAAGCAAATCGTGTTGGTTGTGTCTCATCACCTGCCATTCGCACAAATTTGACTTCTCCAACTTGCTTAAAGAATTCAAGCAGCTGATCTGCTGTTGTAGTCTAGAAAGAATCGAAGAGCTCAGCTGAAGTAAAATATGTAATGAAAACCACTTATCCAACATATCAGGTAATTGAAGAGCTACAGATTTTGGAAAGACATCTCACCATTATTACACAGGCAACATGAATTTGGTAATGTTACACTTTAAGAGAGAAAGGTATTTTTTCTTCCATTAATCTAAAGAATATACTACAATTTAAAATAGTGCAACCACAAGCCCTGAAGTCCTACATCTAGGTTAAAAAAAACCACTTGCACAGGATTTTACACTTTTCAAGCAACTCATTTGAAATAACTGATGAGGAATTTCCTTATACACCTATGTCCAAGCTATTGATTGTGAATTTTGATCGATTAAAAAAAAATCCAAATAGTATTACAAGACTTTGCTTTTATCTGGTTTTCTACTAGCTTCCAGCTTGTTTTATTTTATTGCGATCAATAGTACTTTTACACTCTAGTAGCTACTTTGGCAGTCAAAAAAACCTCAAATCAAATACTTTTATTGCCATCAGTCAAAACCAAACTGTTTTTCAATTAATTCAATCAGTTGCTGAAAAAACAAATTTCTGACAGACCTAACTTTCCTGTCAGAGAAACTCAAAGGTGTTTATGCTAATTTTGCAACTTCCATTAAGACAAATCATTCCTTCTTATTGTACTTAAGCAATTGCACAGCGTTGTGGGGGACAGCTACCATGATCTCATGACTTCTGAGGCATTGTTCAGCTAACACAACCCAGCTGGCCATTTGATCAACACACACAATCATAAGTATGTTTCTTGAATTCAGCTACAGTATGATTTCTCTGGTATCCTGCTAGAATGAATTCCACGGTCTGGTCTGATCTGATTGGCAAAGGAGCATTCAGAATTTGAAATATCACTAGTAACCAAAAAGAGTATTTGTTTTGTTTGTTTAAATTCCTATTGGCATAATGAAAACTCTTAACATGTAAGATTATAATTCATAAATTATAATTCTGCATCTTCCATTAGTATTGCCAACAACAAAAAAGAAAAGCAACCTGTGAATTCAAGTTTCCAACGTAGACTGTTCTTCTAATTTCATCAATTTTGGATGGGTCCACATTCCCCATAATTGGTGGCTGTGGTATTTCTCCCAGTCCTGTAATGTTAGGGTCCAATGCTGCTGCTGGTATAGCCCCCAAAGTGCCAAGTGAAACACCGAGCTGGAAAACACAAAAACAGAATATGCTTTGCAACCAAGCACTGGTGGGAGATATTTCACTTGTTAGTACTTGCCTTCCTTGTGCATTTCTATAAAAATAAATCTAATGAATATAGGCAAGACTTAAAACTGTAAGGTCCCAGCTGAGTACCGTATTGGGTTTATGTGGCAAAGTTTTGGTAGCAGAGGAGGGGGCTACAGGGGTGGCTTCTGCGAGAAGCTGCCAGAAGCTGTCCCCATGTCCGATAGAGCCAGTTCCAGCTGGCTCCAAGCTTCCACCACTGGCCAAGGCCGAGCCAATCAGCGACAGTGGTTGTGCCTCTGGGATAACATATTTAAGAATAGGGAAAAAACTGCTGCGCAACAGCAGCCGGGAGAGAGGAGTGAGAATATGTGAGAGAAACAACTCTGCAGACACCAAGGTCAGTGAAGAAGGAGGGGGAGGAGGTGGCTCCAGGCGCCAGAGCAGAGATTCCCCTGCAGCCTGTGGTGAAGACCATGGTGAGGCAGGCTGTCCCCCTGCAGCCCATGGAGGCCCACGTTGGAGCAGATATCCACCTGCAGCCCGTGGAGGACCCCACGCCGGAGCAGGGAGATGTGCCCTGAAGGAGGCTGTGACCCTGTGGGAAGCCCGCACTGGAGCAGGCTCCTGGCAGGACCTGTAGCCCCATGATGAGAAGAGCCCACGCTGGAGCAGGTTTGCTAGCAGGACCTGTGACCCCACAGGGAACCCACGCTGGTACGGTCTGTTCCTGAAGGACTGCACCCCATGGAAAGGACCCACACTGGAGCAGTTTGTGAAGAAACGCAACCCGTGGGAAGGACCCACATTGGAGAAGTTTGTGGAGGACTCTCCCATGGGACGGACCCCGTGCTGGAGTAGGGGAAGAGTGTGAGGAGGAAGGAGTGGCAGAGACAACGTGTGATGCACTGACCACAACCCCCATTCCCCATCCCCTTGCGCTGCTCGGGGGAGGAGGTAGAGAAAAATCGGGAGTGAAATTGAGCCGGGAAGAAGGGAGGGGTGAGGGGAAGATGTTTTTAGATTTGTTTTTTTCTCATTATCCTACTCCATTGTTAATTGGCAATAAATTAAATTAATTTCCCTGAGTTGAGTCTGTTTTGCCCGTGATGGTAACTGGTGAGTTATCACCCTATCCTTATCTCAACCCACAAGCCTTTCATCATATTTTTCTCTCCCCTGTCCAGCTGAGGAGTGGGGAGTGATAGAGCAGCTTGGTGGGCACCTAGCAGCCAGCCAATGTCAACCCACCACAAGTACTTTTTTTTTTTAAAGAATAAAAACCGACCCATAAATAACTTTTTACAGTTAAGATTTTCTGTGTGCTATCAGATACCATCTTATCAAAGATCTCTGGCCAGGGATGCAGTATATCAATAAGAAAACATGCAGGCTTGAATTTCTAATACCTACGGTCAATCCAATTGAGTAAGACGCCTTCAAACACTGCTAATACTCTTATTTTTTTGCCACAACAAGTATTATAAGTGGATGAGGAATTGCTGAGGCCTTGCCCAGCAAGGGAAGAAGGGAACAAATTGGCCCTGGGCACTGCAAATTCCATAACAGACATCAGTCCATCAAAGGGACAGATAAGGTACCTTTTGGACAAACATATCACATAAGGCAAGATTAATTACAGTTGAAACGTGAAGGATATTAAGTCTAAGATCTTACCCTACAAACACAGTCACCTCCTAGAGAATGAGGACAATACAACTCTCATTTTTAGAGCTGGGAATTGAAATCTCTCCTAGGGAATGTTATAAAAAAAGTCATTTAAAAATCACTACTAAATTGTTCTGCTGAGTTCCTGGTTTGAATTTTATTTTCTCCACCGAAAAAAGCAACTGCCTTTCCAGCAAACAAAGTTTCTAACAAGTGTTAGAAATTTTCAACAAGCCACCAGTAAATTTTTTTTATGTAACAAGAGAAAACTACTCTGTCTTTACTTGAAATCAGCCTTTTATTATTGAACAGAGGGTTATACAGCTTGACTTCCTCTTTGATATTCTAAAATTCACTGATAATTTATTAAAGATGTATATAAAAACAAAGTTAATTTACCTTAGAAGGTTAGTTTAGAAACAAATATCTCTAAAACATCGCTATTACACCAGTTCTGTTTAATATCTTTATCAATGATCTAGATGAGGGGATTGAGTGCACCCTCAGGAAGTTTGCAGATGACACCAAGTTGGGCAGGAGTGTTGATCTGCTTGAGGGTAGAAAGGCTCTACAGAGGGATCTGGACAGGCTGGATCGATGGGCCGGGGCCAATTATATCAGGTTCAACAAGGCTAAGTGGCGGGTCCTGCACTTGGGTCACAACCACCCCATGCAATGCTACAGGCTTGGGGAGGAGTGGCTGGAGAGCTGCCTGGCGGAAAAGGACCTGGGGGTGTTGGTCGACAGCTGGCTGAATATGAGCTGGCAGTGTGCCCAGGTGGCCAAGAAGGCCAATAGCATCCTGGCTTGCATCAGGAATAGTGTGGCCAGCAGGACTAGGGAAGCGATCGTCCCCCTGTACTCAGCACTGGTGAGGCTGCACTTCGAGTACTGTGTTTAGTTTTGGGCCCCTCACTACAAGAAGGGCATCGAGGTGCTGGAGCATGTCCAAAGAAGGGCAACAAAGTTAGTGAAGGATCTAAAGAACAAGTCCTATGAGGAGCGGCTGGGGTTGTTTAGCCTGGAGAAGAGGCGGCTGAGGGGAGACCTTATTGCTCTCTACAACTACCTGGAAGGAGGTTGTAGGGAGGTGGGTGTCAGTCTCTTCTCCCATGTAACAAGTGATAGGACAAGAGGAAATGGCCTCAAGTTGTGCCAGGGGAGGTTCAGACTGGATATTAGGAAAAATTTCTTCACTGAAAGGGTAATCAGGCACTGGAACAGGCTGCCCAGGGAAGTGGTTGAGTCCCCATCCCTGGAGGTATTTAAAAGACGGGTAGACGTGGTGCTTATAGTCACATGGTTTAGTGGTGGACTTGGCAGTGTTAAGTTTACGGTTCGACTCGATGATCTTAAAGGTCTTTTCCAACCTAAATGATTCTATGATTATTTATGCTTCATTAGTGGCAATTATGCAGTGGAACCATGAGTAAGCACATTTTGTTTTATGAAATGCCTAAACTATTACTTCACATAACAATGAGGGCAGTATCACCCATTTTAAGACAAAAAAAAGCCAACATTCTTGTGAACTAAAAATTATTTTCAAAGTCATGCAATGTCTCTTATACAGTGACAGTTATGAACCATAAACAGAATTAGCCTAAACCTCTAACTGGTGACTTTCGTCCCACTGTTTCATTATATAAATTGTATACTCTAAAACAGCTGTTGGAGCACAAGCTTCAAAAAGGATGCTGACCTTTGTGCAGATGTTTGAAATAGTGCAGAAGAAATCAAACTTGGTTAAAGCAATTTTTTTATGGAATGAAGGAAAGAAGTAAGACACCAAATACATTCATTTCTTTTAGGATGCTGATCAGTGTCAGCTAAGAATATGAGTGGGAATAATGTTTCTGGTAATGGAAACAGATGAGGAATCATTTAAGGACAGATAGGTTTGGGAATCTGCAGAACACCCTTAACACAAGCCAAAAATCCAGGATGGTACCAGTAACAACATAAATACACACACTGCTGCAATATGTTTGGAAGACTGAGGACTTTCACCTTCAAATAACATGGGGTTAGTGACATTAAGCCCAATTTTTTTGAAGTAGGATTTACTATTTCCAGAATCCTCCCTGAATAGGGCACAACAGCCTGCTGGTATCAAGAAAGGCTTACAGAGGCAAAAGGGAACTGAGCAGAAGCAGCAGCAGCTAGCTAGCTCCTATGCTTTTTGCAGTGAAAAGATTGTTAGGCTAACAGTCAAAAACCCTGTCATAGAGATATCAAGTAAAAGCACCCTAATGAAGCATTTTAATATTCTGAAGAACCGTGTCAATTTAACTATTATGTTTTAACAAATTTTTAGGAGGTGGATAGCATTGCCATTGGATCAAATTAATTGGTCTAGGGAAGGGACAACAATTAAAATGGGCACAACCAAAACCAGTATTTACCTACTATTTTGCAAAATAAGAATCTGAAAGAAACACCCAGGAAAGGTAGTGCATGGACATCTTGTGATCTACCCTCAAAAGAGGCACCACAGCTAAATCCTCACTGATTTAGCATATAAGAGGACAACATCCACAGATCAAATAGTTCTTGTTCTCTGAACACAGAAAGGCTACCGAGTATAGAGGAAAACCAGAAATCAAACAGGGACTGAATTTTACTTACTGTAGTCAAAGGGGTTGGTGTAGGTATAGGAAGCAACCCTGCACCAGGCATCAGGCTTGTCATAGTAGGAGCAGGCGCCAATAGAGAAAGGGCTTTGGCTTCATCTGGGATTTTACCTGAAGAAGCAAATGAAAGCATTACACAGAGTTGGAACACTACACAGATGTTACTCTTTCTATGATTTTACAATTACCCTTGCATTTAAAAAAGTAATAAATAAGAATGAATCTATCTACCAGATCCTTACAAAGAAACAAATATGAACTTAAGTATTTCCTTTTACCCTGCTCTACTAGGAAAAACAAAAGTTAGCAAAACTTCAAAGACTAACAATCTCATTAATGGATTATTATTTTAAAAACTGAATAATGTACACAATTATTTAACACTTTGAGCTATGGGTCACCTGTACTGGAAACTTAATGTTCATGAACCAAACGATATCAAGCATGGACGCTTTCCCAGGGCGGTGTTTTCACGGTGATCGAAAGTTGTTTTACACATGACAACCGTTCGTGTTGGCTGCATCACTAATAGCACACAGAACATCAGATACAGAAAAGAAGAACATTTTTTAAAGTTTAATCCCCAGAAATGGCAAATAACCAAATCAGAAAAAAACAAACAAACAAACAAAAAAAAAAAAACCCACAAAGTATGTGCTAACTGAAATTAGTGCGCTTTTTCCCCCTCTGGTGTTACCTACTTTTGATGTAAAAATAAATAAAAATAAAATAAAAACTACTGTGACTCCACACAAGACATACTACAAGTGAAGTTGGGAGTGGAGGAGGGGAGGGCAGAAAAATTCAGATTTGTACTGTCTTACATTCTAGGTCACCTCAGTTTATCTGAAACTCTGATAAATTAGCTTTAAATTTACTGAGATCAAACAAAATCATAATTGATCTGCTAAGCAAGCTATATTTTCCTAAAATATGTATTTCCTACTATTTCAACCACATTATATTCCCCATCATGCTAAAAGTTTAAGTAATATCTAATCTGAACTAAACACAGGTTTTATTCAAAGTTAGTCACAATTAGACTGCTAAATGAACCCCAAAAAAAATCTTCAAAAATCAAAAGATGTAATAGTTAATTACAAATACAATTAAATGTATGTATTAAATTTGAAATACAAAGGGATTTAAACTGGTACAAACATTAAACACTGAACTGAAAAACTACAGAAAGGAAGTCCTAATTATACTAGTTATCTATGATCTATTCAAAATTACTGGCGTAACTGTATATATGCTATCCAACTGAGCCCTTTGGTATTACCCCATACATTTTAATAAAGTAAATGCTTTTATTTAAACATTGTTTTAAAAGTCAAGGTATATACAAATACTGTGCCAGTGGCTTTTACTGCTTTGGATCAAACTGTACATGTTTTAACTATAAAACCCCTAACTTCAGGATTTTAAAATTAATATATAAATATTGTTATCAAAAAACAAAATATGAGATAAGTTTCAAAACACTGTGCAATTTTAGCTATACGAGTTCCAATAAACCCCACAGGAATCATGCTACTTTAAAAAAATAAAAAGAAGACAAAAGTGTTGCAAACCTGTTATACAGATCTGCAGCAAGGACTGGGTTACAGTTGGATATGACCAAAGGTCAAAACAAATATAAATGAAAATTAATTTATATATAGCATGAGTGGAATAGAAAAGATAAAATAATAGTATTCTTTTTTTCTCATGCTTCCTATTTAGATTTATTTTATTTATGTTAAGTTTTGAGGCACCTTGCTCCTTAACATGTAACAAACCACTTGATTTTGCTATCTAAAGGAGAAAAATAGGAAATTAGAACTTAAGAATTAACTGTGCAATTATGTCTTCCAGGGCTTTTTTAAAAACATGCATGAATCTGAGTCATCATCACAATGTTCAGCACTCTTTACAGGTCTCATTTTGAAGTCAGGCATGTAATGAGAGGCGTACCTGATTTGCCTGACTGCTCATGAGAATCAGGTACTTTGCTGCACATCCTGCCTATTGTGAAGCTAACTAACAGGCTTCCAAATATACAGTTCCAGCAACTGTGTGCAAATTAGGCATACAATTATATACCAGTTCTTCTGAAAATCAAAATACTTAAGTGTTTTCAAATGATCGATAGAACCAGACCTTCTCCTGACCAGCCAGCATCTTACAATTAACTGGATACTCATACAGGTTTCTACAGGATCAACAGACATGGGTCAAGTAAATCCAATGGCAGAAATGGCTCCTAAAGTGGTGCATCTGCATTCTAATTTAGATCCTTGGTCAGTAATGTACATAAGCATATGCCTAATTTAAGTATGCACTTACATACAGCCAATTCAATATACACACAACCAGATAAACTTAAGAGATGCTTAAGGCATTTAGCCCTTTTAAATAGGAACCGAGTTATGCACATAACTAAAAAGACAGGGAGTCAAGTTCAGAAAGGTATTTAAATACAATTCTAAACTTTAGGCATATGGGTCATCTTACTGAAATAATTGGAATTATTCATTTGCTCAAATGTTGCTTAAGGAATCCACTGAACACTTTCAGTTAAGTAAACTATTATAGCAGTTCAAAAAATTAATAACATGCATATCTAAATTATAAAGTTAGCAGCATTATTTCCAGAATACTTTGGTCCCTCAACAACATCATGTTTTATTTTAAATACAAAAATCTAGTTGGTCAGTTCCATGCCACAAACAAAGATCTGTTCATTTATTTTATTCAAGAATGAGGAATCTGTATCTCTACAGACAGAATCCTGAAAATTTGCCTGTATTTTCAGAGATACTGTCTTTTCAAAAGATCCCCCTCTAGTTTTTAAGATCAGGTCAAACTTTTTAACAATTCTATAGAAAATAAACTGTTGTGGGTGGGGAAAAAAAACCAAACCTGAAATATCTTGCAAATTTACTTCCCTGTTCTTTAGAAAGTTTTGAAAAACAAATGAATATGTGAGGCCAAATAACCTCATGAGTTACAGCTTTAAGTTTTGGAATGTTATCCCCATTAATTTATTTAGAAAATGAATACAAGCCCACAAAGATACAACAAAACATATGGGTAATGACATAACAAATTAGGACACCTTAACAATAACTGTTTAGGTTTTTAAACTCATAGTATTTAAAAGCTGAATTGAAATGAAGTAAAGATATTTATTTTCTAATAAGGGAAACAGAAAAAATAAATATGCCACATTTATACCACATCCTTAGAAATATTTCTTCGAAGCTTATGAGTGTTTAGTAAATTACAGATTCTATGATCATTTTATTTATTTATTCTTCGCTTTGCAAAGGAATCTGGAATCAAATATAGATTAGCTCTGCATTGCCTAGAGATACCTTATGCTTCTTCAGAAACGTACAGTTGTCCTAAATATCAGTTATGATTGTTACTTTTTTGTATCATCAAAGTGCTTAAGAGCCCTAGCCAACCTAGTCCATACCAGAATCCATTTTGCTAAATGCTGAACAGAAGTATCTGTGTTAAGCAGGTACTAATCACAGTATTTTTATCCCCCTCCATGTGCTCAGAAGAAATTAACTTCCTACTCTTTGTACTGAAACTACATGGTTAATCCTCCCCTCCCCCCAAAACTGCTTCAGCAATAAGTACAAACGTTTGTTTTAAAAATACTTTCTGTTCACATCTACTCGAAACATAATTAAAGGAATTGTTATTTTCCTACTATTTTAAATCAATGGAAAACACACACTTATAAATAAAATAATTTCTGTGTGATCCAATTCATGATTCTTATTGGATTTAGCAGCAGAGATTAAAGAGATTACAACTACTCGTAATTACCTCAACTGGCACAGCTAAATCCAACAGAGATCACAAAGCAAAGCTCTTCTCAGCTGCAGTTCACAGCCTGGTGCATTACCAGTGAAACCAATTGGTCCCAATGCAGCTGGCTGGGAAGAGCAATGCCTGAGCACTAGACACACCACCTGGTCCAGCACTTCTGTTTCAGGGCTTCCATTTCACAAGAAAGAAGAACAAACATCATTTAGGGATGAGAACCTTCTCAATCCAGCATGAGCTGCCAGGGCTTCTGAGATTGTGAGATTACACTTTTTTTCTTTTTTTTTTTTTTTTTAAACTCTTCTTGAAATAATCACCACTGGAGCATGTAAAAGTGCAATACACACATACACACACACAGAACTTTTCAATCTTCCCACAAATAACAGTGTTAAAAGACAATGTGCCTCACATAACACATTCCAACCAAAACCTCAGGCTGCATTTGTACTTGAGAGGTAAACAGTTTTTTCCAAAAATTACAAAAACAAAAGGATGAAATCTTACTGCCACTGACCTCACTGGAGCAAGGTTTCATCAGAAGCAAACAAATATTTCATGACATTCAATATTCATGAAAGTTCAATATCAGAAATTAATTATTTTAAACTCTTCCTATTAGACATAAATAGAAAGCCTTCTTTTAAACAGACCATGCAACCTAAAATAAAACTACTCTGCTGAGAAGAGGAAAAATAGCAGAGAAAGATCATGATTTTACTTTGTAAAGTTAATTTCTCCAGAAAGTAAGAGTTTCAACTGTCCTCTTCCAAGATAAGCTCATGAAGCATAACATATGAAAGAATGCATCTTAAAACTGATATATTTTTCACTATTCCAGCCTGACACAACGTGCTCATCTGTTGAATTTAGATGCTTAAATGTATTCCAAACCAAATTTATCCATAATTCACAGCATAAAACTTAGTTAATCATATTCTAAATTCTGTGTATACCATCCACAAGCAACTTCAGGTCAACTTCAAAATGAAATACTGTGAACCCTTTACAAAACATCATTTTTTCAGAACTGAATTACCAGTTCACAAGTACAAGGGAAAGAGATTTAACAGAACAAAACAAAAAAAGGGAAAAATAAAATAAAAGAAACAAAGGAAAGAAAGCAAAATAAAATAAAAACAGAGACAGGGCGTCCATCTTCAGCAGGCCAGACTTCGATCTCATTTCCCCCATGAAGGTTTCACTTGGCGGCAGGTTTAGTGGCATGGCAAACAATGCCTAACTCAGGCAAGTGTAACAGGTCTGCCTTGGCCAGTCTAGTCATCTAATAATGCACAAATATCACACAGAGAAAACATACAAAACCAAATTAATAGTCAAAATCCATCTACTAGACAATGTGGACATAAAATTTAGAATGATTAGGGTGGCATCTTTGTTTATCTTTCAACCTTTGCATTCTCAAAGTATAATGTTTAAAGAAAAACCTACTGATACACACAAAAGAAAGTCATATTTTGACAACTCGATGTTATTTCATTTACAATTACATTTTTGTTAAATTGTTTATTAAATGTCACAAAATTAACATTATTTTCATTGCGTAGTAATTCCCTCCTCATACTCCCTTGATTTACCACTGTTTAAATACACTCCAAATTTCAGATTTTATTTTGGTTTTTAAAACCAAGTTTTCAGGGTTCCATTTTACCTCTCCTCTATGTTCAATTCGGCGCATGAAATGTTTTACTACGGGCACTGTTGGCCATGGATATAATTTAACCTTCCAGTAGAATACAGCAATTGCTACTTTTAAAGCCTGTGATATACTCCACTGACTCCATTAACAATGGTACATAGTGAATCAAAAATGTTGCACTGTGGTCTCCAAAGCTATGCTTATTCCACAGAATAAATTCCTCAGAAAGTTAAACCTATATGAATTCACATCTTTACAAATTAAAATTAGTGATTCTGTTAGAAAGTTACAGAGAAACAGCATTCTGACTTAAAAAAAAATTTGACCTCACAACCCAATCACTTGTTCACCTAATTATGCATAAATCTCTGTGGGGTCCAGAATGATCTGGAACAGTGACAATTTTTCTGTAATACATTTTCTCAGAAATGCCTAATAAGTCAGCTACAAAACAGGGTTGGAACAAGATTTCTCAGAATTTTGATTTTATTCTCCTTCCACTCATTGTCTACCATCAAGAGACACAGGAAAATGTAGCTTTACCTGCCTGTTGCCATATCACGTCAGGCAGTGATCTCATCACAAGAAAAACACCAGGAAGTGTTGTTCATTCATTAGGCAGCAATCTTTCCTCTCTGGCAGTACTGAACCAGTGTTAAGGTCTTTTCAATGAAACGTAAAACTAAGATGCTGAAGAATTTGTAGTCAATTATTTAAGGGCAATTTTTTAATAATGACGACTCTGGTCTGATACATTTTGCCCACCCAAAGCCTCTACAAAGCTTCAAGTGGATACTCTTTGTGGTTTAAGAACAAGTTCCAAAAATAAAACCAAAAAGCCCCCAAAACAAAGCATAAAAGCAACTAAAAATCTAGGCTTCACAAAGACTTGTTAATATGCCCATATTAACAAGGCTACGAGACTAGACAGTGTATTGTAGGTCATTTCAGAGTCTATGAAATTTTGGAGACTTGTCAGAGTTTGCTAGGAACACCCCAGACCATTATTACAGCAGCACTAATCTCATACTATCCAGATCACGATGTGGCCAACATGCCAAAAAATGGTACTCTGGAACCACTGTTAACAAACTCCAAGAAGTCAACAGTATTTTTTGAACCAAAACCTGACTCTTGCAGTTAGAAAAGTCCTGTTAATAGGAGATATTTCTGGACTTGCTGCAACTTATGGCTCAATCATTCTAAATATCGTTGTTCATGGCAAAACAGCTACCACGTTCAAAGTGAAGTTAGCTTCACTCCAACAACTGGAATGCTTTCACTCCAAAAAGGCAAAAAGTCCAGATCCAAATAGGCAGATGCTCAATTCCCACAATGATCCCTATGAAGTCAATGGGGCTCTGCCTAACTCCAGCGATCTGCCTACAGTAAAGCCATGCTTCATAGAACTGCATTCAGATCTGGGATAGTATACTAATAATAAAACTACCTTGTATTCAACACATCTGTAAAAGCATGACCTCAAAGCTAGTTAAAGGAACACTTGTAAATTTAATAAAATAAAATGCTTGGTGAATACTAAGAGTTATAAAAATATTTTACACTAGAAGTATTCTGTACAGCTGATTGCATTTTTAAAGAGATATCTAAAATCAAAAAGGAGTACCAGTATGCATAAGAAAGCCTTTTTATTGAACACAAATTAATATTTTCCACAGGAACAAGAAAGGAAAACTGATTTTTTTTTTATTAAACTAGCAGGTAATTTATATTCAAACAGTAATTATCACCACAAATGCAAAATATTTTAGATTAGATGAATCTAAAATGGTCAAATGCATATATCACGTGTCTACAAGACAAAATTGGCATTCAGTCTAAAAAAAAAAAAAATGGAAAAATAATTAGTATCTTAAAAAAAAAAAAAAACAAACACACAAACAAAAAAACCCCACCACACCAAGGGCGATACATTAAGATCCAAACTGCAATGTTATCAGTGCCAGGATCTGCCTAATCTTTTTCAGTGCTCCATTGACTTCAGTGAGAACTTTATGTGGGAATAAACTTGCCAACACAAACCATATTGAAGGGAATTATTTTACCTTCTTTTCCCCAAAAATATGTAATAACTATGGAAAATTGAATTATCCTAATTTAAATCAACTAATTTTTTCTAATGCTGAATTTCAATTAAATTTATATAATTGGGTTTCTTCATTCAATTTTCAATTTTGTTTCAAGACTTTATTTCAAAAAGCAATAAAATAAAATAACAACAGAGCACCATCTCCTTACATAGAAAGCTTAAAACAATTAACAAACAGGACAAAGACCAACATTACAGAAGAATGTCTAAAATACCAACCTTCTGCGCAGGGCACAACTATCAAAGCTCTGTCAATAAAAACCGTGTTAGTTAGATGCTGGGCCACACCAACACTTGATGCTTCACGAAACTTAATATAACATACTTTGGAGGAAAAAGCAAGAGGTGCGTTGCTGCAAGATAAAAGGAAAAAAAAACAATTAGCCATATTAAATGTATGCATGTATTTTCAACTATTATTTCTTAATTTAAAAAAAAATGTTTTAGACTTCCTGGAAAAGTAACCCAAAAGACAAGAATATAGAAATTTACTAATTTGCCTCCTTACTATGTCACTAAAAAAAGCATAGCATAGCCCCTCCTCCTTTTTAATGGAAACTTACAGAAGCCAAAATCCCAAATTAACAAGGCTGATTTTCTTTACAAATCTTGCTAAACAACATTCACCAGTACATTCCAAATTACTATTATAAGTAGCACATTTACTCAACACATTTGTCGAGGAAATAATTTACAGTTTATCTTTTATCCTTCAAATAATCCTTGTTTAAGAAAGTCAAACAATAAGCCCAATCATTTTTTAGTGGGTCCTTCAGATATTAGCCCATATTAACCGATACTCTTTCTTAGGCCTTCACGAAAGAAGTTTTGTTAATTCATATTGAGATAAAAGCAGTTCACGAGAGTTCTTTCAAATGTTAGGTCTTAGTTCACTAATGTAACAAAAATCCTTTTTATCATCTGCCTTAGTTTGGCATAGTGCAGTACAGAATAACACTGGAGGAGGTAGGAGGAATTCACTATTAGGCTAGAATAAGGAAGAAAATTAAAAATATGCATGTTGGGTAATTTCCTTTTCCATTAGAAAGTACACCAACAGAGACGTTAGAAAGTACACCAACAGAGACGTTAGAAAGTACACCAACAGAGACGTCAGAAAGCACAATACATAAACTTTGTAATCTTGATCAAAACCAAAGTTTGCTTTAAAAAATGTATAAAGAGTATAAACCTTGACTAGGGAATACAAGCAATTTATTTCTTCATATGAAGTAAGTACAGGTAAAGCCTTCAGAGACAGAATACAATAGGATATTGCTGGAACATCAGCAAGTTCCATTTGGAAAAAACATCTGTCTTCTAGCAAAGTAGTAAATAATGGAAAATACACTGCATGAACTGTTTAATCCTGACCCTCTCTCAACTGAAACAGAAACACTTGTCAACTTTCTGGAAGTACCAGAAGCAGTTCAAATTTAGCCCAATCCATCCTGTAGTCCCTCAAATTCCAAGCAGGTACTCCCAAAGTTGTTGTAAGGAATTAATTAGGCTTTAGTATTTAAATACAAACGCAGAAGTTTTAGACACATTATTTCATCATATTAATTGCATAAATGAACCAAGAACTTAGTCTGAGGCAGGCAGATTGGTACGTTTCTGGTTACCAGAAAGGTAACATGTAGGTAAAATATCTAGAGAGCTGGCCAACTTCAGAACAGCAATCAGAAACATTTATGATGGAAAATTCTGTGAAAACAGAGACATTGAGGAAGCAAAAACAAACAGGGAGTGGAAGAAACATAAATATGAAAGTCAACCTTATACAATTTAGAAAAACATTGCAAGATGACTCAATTTCTTCTGTCCATTTAGTTTGTCTGTAGCAGACAATGTTTTCACAGTTTCAAGTTTTCACGTTCAGGAAGGAAATAAATGTATAAAATGGCTTTTGAGCCACCTGTAAAGTCTTGGTTCAGAACACTTTCCATCAGAGCTGACAAAGAGCTATGACTTTCTCAGTACTCAGCAGAAATGTTTGCATATGACTTGTAATCTTATATATTCTGAAGAGCCAGACTTTGCTCACTGCAAAGATTTTTTTTTAATAGCCACAGGTTGGGGTTTGGTTTTTTTTGTTTTGGTTGGGGCGAGTGGAAGGGGGTCTGTGTGCCTGGGTTTGGGGGGGAGGGTGGTTTGGGTTTTTTGTTGTTGTTTGGGGTTTGTTTAAATACACATGCCAGTGTTACAACCCAAATGGCTGAAGCCTCCACTGAAGATTCTGTGGTCCAGACTTCTAACATCTCTTGGCTTTTTCCTTTTTTGTTTTCATTGCTAACTCAAAAACATAATTCTGTTCCAGGCAGTTCCAGGCTCCATAAATAATCCTTATAAATTTCAACATCTATAGAGCCAGCTACGACAAGTGTATTTTTTATAATACCCCCCCCCCCCCCCCCGTATTTCCTGGATTTCAATCACAAAAGCTATCTGGAAAGTATGGTAAAAAATATTAACATCGGAACACTGCTGCAACAAAGCTCTAAAAAAGAAGTCTTGGTACAAAGTGTTTTCTGAAGGTTAAGCTAATCATGCAATTCACTGGAGAAGTGATGAAGAGGAGAAATTCTCTTATAAGGAGACCACCTCTGCTGAAAACACATCAATGCTGCATCTACATTGAGGGAGATGATTAATATCCAAAAGATCTAAGATTTTAAAAGGTTTCACAGTGATTGGGTCCTCTCCTTTTACAAAGCAGGCCTCCTAAACTTCCCCAGTAGGCTTTGTAAGAAGTCTTTCTTAAAACAGAAAACTCCTATTCTGTTTTAATTCCTTTTGTTCCATTTTTTCTGCCAACCTTTTCTGAGGCTGAATTGAGGTAGAGTCATAGTCTTCTTCCTAGGGTTACAAAGCACTGATGCAAAAAAGCAAGTCCTACATCTCTGATTTAAGGTTACTATAATCCAGTTTCTTTAGGAAAGCAAGAAAACTCAAAAAGGAAAAAGATCTGAATAGTATTCAGATGTTTCTGCCATTTTTGTTTTCTTTTGTAGGAAGACAGTAACATCCATCTCCCAACAGAACAACCACCAACCAAAAAACATAAGAATGACCTATTCAGAAAGCTACAGTGAAAAAAAAATCAAATAAAAGGCTACAAAACATCCCTCTAAGGGTCCAAATTTTCTCAGGGTGGTGGTGAAGACAACAACAGAAATGAATAACCTATCAAAATAAGATGTTCTGGAATAATTGTGCAGATCACATTTAAATAAGGCTCTGTGTGTTTTATATCAAAGGCCTTATCTATACTGCAGTCACTACAGGATATAACGACATCTAAGAAACACTCGTCTGTAGTAGCCTCCAAGACCGCTCCAGAACATCCAGAAGCAAACAGTATTATAGCAGAGCTTTCAACACCTAATGCAGACAGTTTGTGCCTCCCTGCTTTCAAACAATTCATTCTGCAAAAATTCAATTGTTGCTCAATAAAGCTTTTCAATATTTAACTGTTCAAAAATCCTCTTACAGCCACATTTGAAGGCTTATCGTTACAAATGTAATTTTGAAGGCTTCTCTGAAACAGACTTCAACTGGGTGACAAACATAATGCAAAAGCATGACTGGGACTAAGAATCTGATTACAGATGTCACTGGTCTCCTAGTGTGCCGAAAAACAATTCTAAGCTGTATGAGTAGTTGGCATACTGGAGTACATACCCAAGGCAAAAGACCTGTCACACAGCTTCAGATTTCAACTGTACTGCAATCTGAAAGTAATCTATAAAGACTGGTCTTGGTCTTGTTCAGAACTGTGAGAAAAAGAAGCCATATTTCATCTTCACACAAAAGTCTATTTAAACAGCCAACAGAAAGGTAACAAATTAATACTTTCTTGGACAACACATTTTGTAAGTTTAAGTGTAAGTAACTTTAGGCTGATTAAAAAAAAAAAAAAACCACAGCAAAGAGACAAAAGTTTCAGAGAATATTCTACAAAGCAGGGAACACAGCATACCCTCTCATGCTCCTGGCATCACCACGCAAGTGTGGTTTCTCAGAGATCTTTTGCACACACGGGCTTGCAGGATGCCTCCCTCCTACCTCCTTAATGGCCTCTGTGTATTCCCTCGAGAAAACTCGATAAGCACTGAAAGTTTTGCAAATGGCAAACTGAGGAGCACTTGTTAAACAATGACAGCAATTCTCCATTCTCAACATGGAAATTCAGATCTCTAGCCAAATCAGGACAATACACAGATATTCAAAACTTCAGGAGTTTTTCCTCAGACTTTGATGATAAAGTATCACTGAAGCTGACAACAAAGCCCCACTAAAGCCACCCTCTTCTACACAGAACTGGCAAATCCACACCAAGGCCCCGATGTAGTAACAACTCTTAGTACATAAGCTAATTCTCTTACACAGGCTGCGACTGTAATATTATTTTCTGGTCTTGTTGACTGTTTCACCCTATCCAACCATAATTTTCCAAGTCATTTTCAAATATACCTTTAACTTTTCTTTACGATATTTAAGTCTTTAGCTTCAGGAAGAAACCAGATCTCATTTGGTAAAATTGGAAACCTGCAATTCAGTCATCCTATTTTCCTCAAGATGTAAGCAAAAGGGAAAATACCATACATACAAGTAAATTAAAAAACCCAACAACGTAGAAATCCTATTTTCTGAAAGGATTTTACAATCACCCCTTACTTTCATTTCTGAGCAGTTGGTAAAAAAAAAAAAAGTGCAAATTCTCCAAATATCCTTCTCAAGGCTAAAGCTCTGTTTATGGGACAGAGAAGAAGAGGTGACCAAAATGCTTGGCAATAGTAATGAAATGGAATAAAAGGGGTCTTTGAGCACTGAAAGCCACCTACAGCAGTCTTTAAGAGACAAGTCTTACAAGGAAAGGGTTAAAAAAATCTCATTAAGTCAAAGTTTCTTGGGCAAGTTTTTGATACCAATTTTAAACCAATACAGCAGAGAGTTGCAGCATGATAAAACATAAACTCAGCTAGTCTCTTTAAGATTTGACAATCAAATACAAATTATTTAAGAGTAAAATGAGTGGATAAAAACAAAACCCACCTCCACATAACTTATACTTGTTTACTGATGTTATTCATCAAATAGGTACTTTCAATTTTTAGATTAAAGTTTCAATGGAAAGCCTTCCAGAGAGCAGAACAGTATATAGTTGTACAATCAAGTGAAATTTAAAATTTTCTTGTAAGAAAATAGGTAAATACAAACAGCCACCAGTAACAAGCATCTCTTGACCCACTGAAAGATGATTCATGTTAATGGTTTTTCAATAAAAAGAAATATTGCTTTCAGTGCCAATGAAGCCTCACTGATAAGTAGCTAAAATCAGGATGATGACCATATGGGAACAACTTCTTCCAGTGCCAAGAGTTTCCAATGCCCTCAACGCTGAATCTGAAAGTGGACTACTCACAGTTCACACAGGCCTCTCTGGAAAATAACAATAATAATAAAGTAGCATTTACTGCTATCTGCATAAAGTGTGAAAGCCCCTAATACACAAGATAGACACTTCCTCACGGAGAAGTAGGCTTTCAGGAACATGACAGGTATGAAATCCATCCTTCTTAAAGGGATGCCTGATTAGCAGTAGAGCTGAAGAAACTGAAGGGCTTTGATGAATGAAGATAAAACATGAAGTGACAAACTACCAAAGAGCATAGTGTGATTTAACTCAACATTCATAAAAGTCCTCCCAATCAATTCAGTATACAAAATAAAGGACCCTAAAAGAAACTACTACTTTAAAACCACAGTCTTAAGATATGAATTGCTGGTAAAAGTCACTGGGTTCAGGAAGCTCGCTAAGAATACTGAAGAGTCATCTTAAAGAACCTACATTTTATTTAATACATTAAAAAGCTGAGGTGGTTTCTCTTTCTCTCCCCCCTCCACATTCTGCATGCTTACAAGTGAACTTATCTAACATTAATATGCTTTCTATTTAATGTAATCTGTAAGTAATTATATTCAACAATTGAGACTTCCTGTTAGTTTTTTCTAAATAAATTCTCTGTTGCACCCTATAAAACCAAGGGACACGTTAATGACAGGAGACTGCAGAAATGCAGAAAATGGACAAAAAGGAACTCTTCTCTCTTATAATACTAGTTTAGACAACCATAGCATAGCCCTATACTTTATTCTATAATCATTAAAGAGCCTATAGGTGCCAGATATATCATCCTCACTCCCCAGTAAGTCATAAACCTTCTCTTTTTTTTTTTTTTCATTCAAGTCAGCAGTAGGGTGCTGCACAATGAATTATAGTGGAACAGTGTTATCAAAGGAATTTCCTATAAGGTTGAAATGATCACCTGATCAAATTCACCACTTCTACAATACCTCTGATTGCTGACAGAGCAAAATATAAGAGGATTATGAAAGAAAAAAAAAATCCAAAAAGCTAACATGTAATGCTGCATCTTCCAAGAATGGGGGAAAAATATTTCAAAAAGAAATTAAATTATCAAGAGCAATGCTCCAAAATCATCCATGTCCTTGACCAAGTTAATTCACAGATACCAGAATAGAGATTTATTTCCTTTTTTTTTTATTGAAAAGTAGTTTTGTTATTAAAAAATTTGAGTATTTAATACAATCAGATTTTACTTCGGATTATACTTCAGCAGATTAAGGGAAAAAAGTAGAAGGCTTCCAAGTCAGTCATGTTTGTCAAAGGTGAAGGATAATTTATATTTTTATTTGGAAAAGACCATAATGCTGGATTAGAAAAAGGGGAGTTTATATGCTTTATAAAGTGCGTGTATGCATGTACACATACTGTATACACGCCTATATATTGTTTACTGTTGATCATCAACAGAACTAGAAGTTCATATCCATTAGAAATAAACATGCCCAGCAAAGGCAATAGGATTACAAATATTACAGTAAGTCTCTTAACTTGAATGCCCTTTTTTTTTTTTTTTTATACAAGATGATGCATACAGAAGAGAACACAGCTTCACTCTGCTCTACAAACTCATGCTTGACTAAGTAAAAAATATTTTTGTGTGTATGGTGAACATTTGCAATACAGAAATTAGAGAGAAAACAGGTTACAATTCCACACAATGATACATGCAACTTTATTTCACCATATCGCTTTATAAAAAAAGTTAGGATAATACTCTTTTTAATATTACACTATATATCATTCTTGAAACAAGAACTGTTGGCTTTATTTTTTCAACTATGGGCTTCCTGTACAAAGACTAGCAAAAGTCCCAATCTCCCAGTGAAAACTTTTACTTAACTTAGGTAACACAAATATTCTGGAACGACTGAAAGCTACCACGTCACCTTCCTCTTATTCCTCGGCATGAAATAAATTTAAAAGAGCATATTAATATTTGTTGTTCAGTAGTCAATATCCATCGAGACCTGTAATTCACTAATTCAATTTACTGAATTATGTTTTTCAACTAAGGAACCGGACTGAAAAGTGAGTTTCCCACTGTTCCATGAAGGTAACAAAATTCATGCTCTAGAACACATCAGAAGTTTGGATTGCTTAGCAGAAATGTTTTTAAAGCTAAGACTGGGATGACATTAATTTTTGTCTGAGTGTTGACTCTAATGTAAAAAGCAAATTTCTGCTTTTTAATTGAAGTAATAGAAAGAATTTATTTTTAAAAAAATCCTAAGCCTTAAATCATTAAATACCTAAAGAAAAAATAGGAGCAGAAAATAATTTTAACAAGTGGCAGACATCTATTGTAGCATCTTTTTGCTTGGAATACCTTTGCTACCTGTGCATTTGTCAATGAAATACTATTTTCTGAACTTATCATAATATTATTAAAATATATTTTCAGAGAGTCAATAGGAAGCATGTTTTTACTGTTTCACAAGAAGGGCATTAGATTAAATACTTCATTTTTTTCCAAGGTAATAATTTGAAAGTCAGGTCAAACATCCAGAACTATTTGGCAAGGAAATGCATATTTCTAAAAGTTATGCATAAGAAATGTAAATACAACCAAGAGTAAAATAAATAATCACAATCCCACATCCCTATCTCTGAAAACTAAATTAATCATTTAGAACTGGTGTTTTACTATGCATTATAACCTTGACATTTCCAAGTCAAACCCTGCTATGGTACAGGATTTTTAATATTCTATGTGTATACACAGACTGGCAAAATTTTATACATAGGCACAAACATTATTTGCATACAAATGTCCAAAGAAAAAATATCTATTTTCCTTAAAATCTGCTATATGACTTAGTGAAAAATAAGAGCAACAGCTATAACAAAAAATATATTAAGTCAGGAGAAAACAAGTGCTATTAAGTATATTGTGGAACAAGTCCAAAGTAAAAACCTAGAAAACTGTACAAAAATCACCATAAATCTATTAAAGAGTGTTTAAAACTTGGTAAGGCTGTTTTATCTTTACATGAATGGATGCCTATTCACATATACTTTATATACATATTATCAATCACATTTAATTTTTCTGAATAGCCCTCATATCAAACCTAGCCAAGTATAATCTAGTAACAGATAAAAATGGACAATGATACCAACTTTTTTTGCTATTTAGTTTTTTAAAAAATTGAAACTTTATTCCTCTTGTCTTACACTTTGTATTAAAAGTATGGATGTGAATGACTCCCCCTGTCCCCTTCTACTATTCTTATTTAATGCCTTCATAAGGAAAAAAAGAAAAAGATAAATGGTTTGAAAAAGGCACGTCTGTCATTCACTTCCTAATACAACAAATGCGTCTAAGAAAAAAAAAGAATTATTTTACTCCCCTGTTCTACATTGGCCACCATCTGTTTGGAAGAAACGCTTATGAGGGTTTTGCAAAATAACAATATTATCTCCCATCTGAGCAGATCCCTCTCATGCAGCTGACATAATGAGAACCCAATTTAGAGAAACGTGTAATGTCCGTTATTAACTTTCATTTACTGCAAACGTCTCCAAAGGACATTTCTGGGCACAGGGCAGAGTGCACATGTTCCTCTGTTAACAGCTATGGTGGCTTCTGTTCGAGCGGCCCTTTCTAGAGAGGAGAAGAGAGCCCTTCAGAACAAAGAGAGTTGGTTCCGCCAGCACGCATCGCCCGGGCGGGGCGGCCCGGGGCGCTCTCGCCCGAACCCCCCTCCACTTGGGATAAGTCCGAGCGAAACGAGAAAGGTGGGCCACAGAAATGAGGTTTTCAGGAAAAGGGGGGAACAAGACCTGCGCCAGGGAAGCGCTTCAGGGCAGCCTGGGGGCACGCTTCTCGCCAGGCTGCGACTCAGTGCCGGCAGCCCCCACCGGGTGGCCGCGGCCCTGGCCGCCACCACGAGAACACAAAACCCGCCGTGTTTCTACAGGCTGCTCCAGGAGATGCCGCCACGGCTGCTCCCTCCTCCTCCCGGACAAGGACCGCCATCTTAGGTCCGGGCGAAGCCCCCTTTTCCCCTAACGTTCCTGCCCCATACAAAGGGGTGGGACCATGTGACCCCCTCCCTGTGCGGGGAGACTCTGGTGCCCACACTCAATATGGCACATAGGGCCTTCTGCCTCTTCCCTTCCCTCCATCCTCCCGACCCCTCTAGGCCTCTTCCTCATCCCAAGTCTCTATCGCTCCCGAAGGGAGGCCATGCGCAGGCCCTACTTGCTCCGGGGATAGAGGCGCAACTCCTCGATATCTCCCAGGAAGCCCGAAGAGAGTCCGCATCTGCTCACTGGTCACTGTCGAGGACAGGTTCGTCGACCTGGATGACAGACGTAGGGCCCAAGGGGAAGCCGAGCGGCACTCCGATCCCTCCGCTGTTCATCGCCATGGCGGGCTGCCTGCACAACCGCTCCGCTCACCGGCGGTGCCACACACAGCCAGAGAGGACGACCGCCTTACGACAGAGAGGAGCCGCGCGGCCGCGACTGCCAGAGCGTCCCTAGCATGCACGGGCCGCGCTCTGGCGGCCGAGGAACTCGACTACTCCCCTAGAAAGTGTTCCTGGAGCGGGCAACCGTTCTTCCCGTGCTAGCTGGGGCTCACGGGGGAGCAGGGCGCAAATGTCGCTCACGCGCAGACTCCGAATTTGGCCGCGAGGGCTCCCCGTGCAAGAGGGGAGGGAAAAAAAAACTTCTCTTCCCTCCGGTTTCCCAAGGAGCCAGGCGGGCCATGCCGTTGCCAGCGCGAGGCCACGTCCCCGTCCCCCCCCCCCCCTCTCCCGGCCTCCCCTTCACGTACACGCTACCCGACCCGGGCTGCTAGGGGACCAAACCGCAGATCCTGCGGGGGAGGGGGGGCGCGGGAAGGAGCAGCCCCGGCGCCTGCATAGCGGAGGAAGGGAGCACGACGGCCCAGACACCGCACGCAGTGCCCTGCTGGGGTGACTGAGGGGCGGTTAGATAGCTCCCATCACCACGTGGGGAAGGTGCAGCTGTGAACGCGTCTGACTAACCCCACTGCACAAACGAGGCCTAAGTACCTTGTTAACGGGTTTCCCTTGTCCTTTAGTAAAGCGAAAGGCTTCTTTAAAACCGGAATACCAAGAGAGTTTACTTGCAAACCCCACCTTTAATAGGTCAGGTTTAGCTTTATTAATCGATTTGGCATGAAATCCACTGAATGCTCTGCCAAAAAATTAAAAATATGCCCACAAGAAATGGAAGAGAAAATTAGATTTCCCATTTAAATGCTCTTTTGGTAGCCAAGTTCAATAAGAGGCAGATTTAATTACCCTAGGGAATAAACCCTTGAAAACTTACCCTAACTACGTTTAAACAGGAAGGGTTGTAATGGAATAGGTTGTTAATGGTTTTGTTATAGCAAAGCTTGACTGGTAATCTATACCAATTAAATTGATTTTACCTGGAGTTACAGTTCAAGTTCTCTTTAAAAGTTAAATTGAAGCTGGAGAAAATGAGACAGCACTATGCATATGGGTGATTGTGGAGAACTGCTAGTGCAAAACGAGATGTCTCAAACAAGCCTGGGTGCTAAAACCACAATGCAGAGGGACGGTCAGCTAGGACCCAGGACCGGACAGTACCCTGGAGTGAGGGTGAGGGGAGGGGAGCCCTGTGGAGACAGGCTGGCCTTGCCTCGGCCCCATCTCCCGCGGTCTGTGAAGCGTCTTATTCCCCCCTCCCCACACCTACTGCCTGGGGGACAGTCCTGGTATCACTCCTCTTGGTTTGACTGGTCGCTGATGTAATTTTTCCAATTAGCAAAACTACTAACCACTTGTGCACTTGGGAGAAGGAATTTGGGAGAGAAGCTAAAAGATAACATAAAACTGTGGAAAGCTAACGGCTCTAACCTTGAAGAAGAGCTAACAGAAAGCTGACAAAAGTGAACATCTTGGCACCAAAGCACTTCAGACGGTGGCCAGAGAAGATAAAACTGCAGAATCTAGGTCGAAAGGTAAATGTGGCGAGGGGAGATCGTGACCCACCGACTCAATTCAGGACCGAAAAGACTTGCCCCCCCCCCC